>NC_092129.1:141530168-142907668 GCF_043159975.1 Macaca nemestrina | reverse complement strand
TTGAATTGCTGGTCTGCTGTGTGGCAGCCATTGTAGAGGGCAGTCAGGACACAGCTGGGACAGGGAGGGGTCCAGGGCAACCTAACTCCATAGCCTGGGTACTCACCCCTAGCCAGAGCCCTTCACACTGGGCCCCAGAGACCCCTGGGAACATTACGTGAATGTTTTCTCTAAGGTCTGAGACTCTGCTTGAGAATGTGCTTTTCCTTGAGAAATGTTTCTTTGTTTTCATTTTAATAAAAATACTCTAAAAATTGGAGGCATTTATTCTGAATCATCTGAATGACCACCATGTAACCTCTGTTGGCATGTGATTTTAATCCCCAGGTTTGTGTTTCTGTGCAAGTGGGCACCGAGTGGTTTCCTAAAATGATAGTTTTTAACTTTTAATGCTTTGTTTCTCAAACTGGGCTCTACATTGTGTGCTTCAAAGGCCCAAAGATTAAGGAAGGCTACATCGACCGATTCCATTGCAGGAAGGGAGAGGTGCAGTATGGGTGTCCCAAGAGGAAATGGTTCAACATCCCCCTCTCCTGGGGGATGAAGAAAACTGAGGGGTTTAGGTTGGGGCAAAGCAGCTTGGGGGTTCTGAATCTTCTAACCTCCTGGTCTCCAAGCTCAGGATGGACCTAGGCCAGAGACTCAGAGAGGAACAGGCAAGTCAGGAAAAAGGAAGGCCCTGGAGTTCGGATTGGGGTGCTCTGCTCTGACATAGCATCTCTGACCTCCAGCAAACTTGCTCCTTTCTGGGCCTTTGCAGATGGGACGACTTGTGCCGGGAAGGGGAAGTGCGGGGCCTCCCTGGAACACTTTGCCGCTTCCTCCCAAAGAGGGATGTTTTCTGGTCATTCAGAACTTCTGACCTCTCTTGAGGCCTGGCTGTTAGGTGAGAAGGCCATGGCGTGATCCCTGGTGTAGGGAACTGTGCATGCGACTTGGGCCCCACCACCCTGGGGGCATGCAGGGCTGTATCATGCTAGCCTGGTGCCTTGGCCCTTAGATGGGGCTGGGCAATCAGCCTCCTTTCTGGATCAGATGTCCTGCCAGTCCAGGAGGCTGGAGGCGGCAGACTCAGGACCCCTGCTTCTCCATCCTCTTCCATCTCCTTTGCCTCCTCTCCCTACTGGGGTTTTGGGTCTTGCTGTCATCCCTGCTTTTGAATGATGCTCCATTGTATCTCCACTCTTTGGTTACTGTCCCTCAGCTGGGCTCTGGGTGGTCATTCTGGTCATCTTTTCTCCAGACTCCACTCTACCCTTTTCTGTCTTCTACATTAGGAGTTAGCGAACATCTGCAAAGGTCTTGATAGTAAATATTTCAGCTCTGGGGGCCTTCTGTGCTACACATGAGCAATTTGTTCCTAATTTTATCTCCTCAAGAGCAGGAGTCAATAGAACTTGGCTATCTCTGCAGCCTTCCCTGCCCCCAGCTCCATGCCTGCTGGGCAGTAGGCACTCAGGAAGTATTGCTGGCATAAATCCCAATGACCTCTCCCCATCCCCCTAGAGCCCATGCCCCAGCACGGGGCTTCTTGGGGTCTAGCTGTGCCATTTTGGGAAATCAGGATCTGGTCACCTGTTGGTTGCCGTGGCATCCTGTAGCTAAATCCATCTCTGGCCCTGTAACCTGAACCGGCCCCAGGCCCTGTGCTCCAGGATCGAGTGTCTCTGTTTGTTTTGACATCCCCTGTGGGGCATTAGAGATCCAGATTTCAAAGCAAGAATTTTTTCTAGCAGCCGTTGAAGGCCAGGCCCCTGCCAGCTCCCGGGCTCCCATGTTAGCATTTTCAGTTAATTAAGAAAACAAACCCCACATCCCTGACAGGGGTGGTTCTCCCGATTCAGGACAGAGGACTTTGCATCAGCATAGCATGCAGGAGAGGCTGGCCAGCTCCTACAGGCAAGACGAGCTGAGGGAGGCAGATGTTTGAGCTGGAGAGGACCCACTGGTGCCTTCCCAGCAAGAGCAGGTGCCACAGAAGTCGCATGGTTGGGAAGCCAGCTCTGGGCAGGGTCCAGAGCATGGAATTTCTGTTCCTCTTTCCCCTTCCAGGGTGCATTCATCATGGGTGAGGGCGTGGGGAAAGGCCAGCAGGGTGAGAATAGCACGGGGAGACACAAAAAGACTTTCTTGGGACTTGCCAGGCTTCCTCTCCAGAGTCAGGTTATCCCAACAGTCTAGCTCCTGGAGGAGAATGATGAGAGGTGACCTGGGGTGGCTTCAGAGGGGCCCAGGTAGCTGACCTGCCAGCCGCCAAGGGGGAGCCTGATCAGAGAGGCTGCTTAGCCATGCAGGGCCTCGGTGTGAATTTAAGAAGGGTCTTTGTTAGGCTGGGTGCGGTGGCTCATGCATGTAATCTCAGCACTTTGGGAGGCCAAGGCGGGAAGATCACCTGAGGTCAGGAGTTTGAAACCAGCCTGGCCAACATGGGGAAACTCTGTCTCTACTAAAAATACAAAAATTAGCCAGGCGTGGTGGCAGGCATCTATAGTCTCAGCTACTGAGGAGACTGAGGCAGGAGAATTGCTTGAACCCGGGAGGCGGAGGTTGCAGTGAGCTGAGATTGCCACTGCAATCCAGCCTGGGCAGCAGAGCGAGACTGTGTTTCAAAACAAAACAAAACAAAACAAAAAACAAGGTTGGGGGTTGGGTGGGGGGGACTTTGTTTCTTAAAGGAAACATAGTTAAGCATAATCCTGTAAAGTGGCCCAGCTCTGCCAGTGTGTGTGTGTCGGGCACTGTCCTGAGCCTGGCTGTGCATTCACACACACCATCACCGTCTCACCTGATCACATACTCTCTCTGTGGCACCAGGGATAAGATGTGCCCTTCCCCTGCTCCCACCATGGCTGTGATTGGGCAGGTGGGAATTGGACTCTGGGAGTGGAGGGAGCAAAAGTGGGACTGGTTTTCTGCAGCCCGATATCTGTACTGAGCGTACTCTCTCCCAGGCGGGCAAGCCCTGCAGGCAGGGTGGGCTCATGCATCTCCTTGGATGTGGGATTCTCTAGCAGTTCACAGCCTGCACACTACATGCAGTGGTCCTGGTACCTCTTGGTTAGAATGGAATAGAAGGGAGACCCAGTCCTGCTCTACCATTGCTAAATGGCCCAGCACACATTATTTGGGCTTTGTGAACCTCTAATTTCTAATGGGAAATGGGGATGAGGTTCACATTTTACGTGTCCCCATGGTGCAGGTATGTTGGCAAATATGAGATAAGGCATATTTCATGCCTGGTGCAGTGAACCTGGCCTTCTTCCCCTTCAGACATGTGTCTTGGTCCAGCCTGCTGGCTTGGGATGTGGCTGCCTTAAAAGATAGTGGGGAGAAATGATAAACACACGGCTGGCATCTGCTCAGCTCAGGAGAAGAGCCCTGGGGAAGAAGCGATTGTACGGCCTGCTCCTGGTTTCTCGTATAACTAGTTCAAATAACTGCCAGTTAGTAGCAGAATTTTTTTTATTATCATTTTACTTTTGAGGGTCTTCTCCTTACCTGCTGGGACTCTGGGGGCTCCCTACCGTGAGTACTTTGTCATTCACAGCACAAGCCCACAGCGAGGGACTGGGGCTATTCTAGGAAAGCAAGTCTCTTAAAAGGTGAGCATCCCTGTGGTGTTCTAAAGCTGGGGAGAAGCCACTTGGGGTTTTGGGGGACTCTCGACTCCTTCTCTTTCTCTCTTTTTCATTTCCAGTGGAATCCTCAGGTAATAGGTTGTGTAGCTGATACGACCAATAACTCCCCTTTCCTGGAGAACATATCCAGTTTGCCTCCTGAGCCTCCTGAAATTCTCGAATCCCTGGACACCAGGCTGGTTTGTTTGCTTTCCTCCTTTTGCCGATGATTTTTTTCACTTCATGTTAGGACTGTTTGCACACAAAAATTAAGAAAAATGTACATAAAAAATCAGATGTGAAATGTGAAAAAGCATACTAATGGTAGGCAAATAATAATAATTAGTATGCATAGTCACAGGTTTCTGTAACTTCAGCTTGGCAAATCCAAATCTCTTGGAATGACTGTCAGGAGCACCTTCCCTTTTTAAAGAGAAGTTTCTAAGTACTCTCCAGGCTTCAAAGAGAAAATCTGAGGTAAGGAAATCAGGAGAAGTTGGGAGTTCATTTCTGGAGTATTTGGGAATATTTAAAGAGAAAGACTGTGTCGCTTGGATCCTAGCAGGGCTCACAATACTTAGGGGAAATATTCATGAATGCATCTTGGCTAAGATTTTTGGAATTTTTAATTTTTTTTATATTGCACTTTTGTAGTTGTTGTTCCCAGTTCAGTAGAAACTCAGGAGAAACCAGGAAGCAAAGCAGGATTTGTCTGTGACTATTCTATGGTGGGAGAGAGAGTTCTGTGCTGTGAATTTGAGAATTGGGTTCTAGACATGGCTGTGGCATGAGTTTGCTGTGGGTCCTGAGGCAAGTAGCCTGCTTCTTGGACCTCAGCTTTCTTGCCTGCGAAAGGGTCTTGAAATGGTAGCCACCTTCGTTCTCAATATCTTGTGCATCCCAGCAGCTGTGTGAGAGGCCTCCTGCAGATCGTGGAGGAGAAAGGAGGAGTTGAGTCCATTCACACACAGGTGGAGAGTGTGACATCCCAAGAGGGGAAGGCACAGCTATCCAGGAGTTGAAAGGGGTACTCTTTTTCAGAGTCTGATTATTGGGTCTGGGTTTGTGGAATGGTGCTTGTTCTCCCCAGGGAATGGTGGCCCTCACTCACGGCTTGGCTCTATGCGTGTGGGCTCGTGGAGGTCCCCCTGGGCCTGGTAGGATGCGGAGACCTGGGCTTCAGAAACTGGCTGGAGGATTCTTCTCCCCGACTCTCTTCCTTGGGGTCCTCATGCCTGGATTACTCTTCAGGGTCTCTGTCTTTGTGTGAAGTGTGATACTCCTTGACCCCCTTGGTCTGAGAATGGATTCTCTTAATGGACCAAAGGGGAATTTGGAAAATCCCAAAGCCAGTTTCAGAATTCAAGGGGCATAGACCCTTCATGTCTGAGCCCTGGACTACTACTCAGGTCTTCTCCTTACCAGCTGCCCAAGCTCTGCCTGCCCTGCCGCTGACATTTCTAACTCTTGCCCTCGCCACTACCTGAAGGCTCATACCTGGGGAACGCCTAGCTGTCCTTCAAGACTCAGTCCAAAAATCACCACACCTGTAAAGTCTCTCTAACCCCTCCTCCTCCCCATCAATTTCAGGTAGGTAGGGTTCCCTCTCACCTCTGCTCCCACAGGCCTGTCCCTGATGAAGCACTGAGCACAGTGTTTGAAAACCACTGTTCTGTCTGACTGCCACTAGACTATTAGCTTCCAGAATGCAAAGCTCTGACTGGTTCAGTTTTGCATTTCTAGTATGTTTTAGTCCATTTGTGCCAATATTCCACACACTGGGTAATTGATAAACCAAAACAATATTTCTCATGGTTCTGGACTTTGGGAAGTGCAAGATCAAGATGCCAGCAGGGTTGGTGTCTGGTGAGGGCTGCCCTCTGCTCCTAAGGTGGTGTTTTGTTGCTTCTTAATGAAAAACTGTAAAGAGCATAGGTACTCCTTGCATTTTTGCTATTCATTCATGGAGCCAATATTTCATAAGGACCTACTATGCTTTTGCCCCTGACAGTGGAACTATGCTATGGCTTGCATGTCTGTGTTCCTTCCCTTCCTCTGGAGGGAAAGAATGCTGTGTCCTTACATGACAGAAGGAACGGCAGGGCTGAAAGGGCTTAAGCTAATTGCCTCCAGCACCCCCTGCTTTTTTTTTTTTTTTCCCGAGACTGATTCTTGCTCTGTCGCCAGGCTGGAGTACAGTGGCGTGATCTTGGCTCACTGCAGCCTCTACCTCCCGGATTCAAGCGATTCTCCTGCCTCAGCCTCCTGAGTGGCTGGGACTATAGGTGCATGCCACCACACCCGGCTAATTTTTGTATTTTTAGTAGAGGTGGGGTTTCACCATGTTGGCCTGGATGGTCTCGATCTCCTGACCTCATGATCTGCCCGCCTCTGCCTCCCGCCCTTTTATAAGACACGAATCCATTCATGAAGGTGGAGCCATCATGACATAATCACTTCCCCAAAAGCCCCACCCTTCACATTATTACAACAAAGATTATGTTTCAACATATGCATTTTGGAGGGAACACAGACATGTGAACCATAACATAGTTCCACTGGCAGGGGCTAACGCATAGTAGGTCTTTATTAAATATTGGCTGCATGAATGAATAGCAGAAATGCAAGGAGAATTTATGCTTTCTACAGTTTTTCTTTAAGAAGGAAGCAAGAATGGTTACTGTTTGGATAATTTACCCAGGGACCAGCTTCACGGGATGGTGTTTAAACAGATAAATCCAATTGGCATCTCTTCCTTGTATACGTTCGTTGACGACAGGGGCCTGGGGAGCAGGCTGCGTGTTCCACACAGGGGGTGCGGATGGGCCTGCACATGCGCCTGGGACTGGTTGTGGGTTGCAAGCACAGGATGATCCTGCTTTTCTGTAAATACCGAGCCACAAACATTGGCAGCGACTTTCTGGCCGTTGTCCTCAGTGGTGTGTGATTCTTGCGGCTTTTCCCAGGGTGTACCACAGGAGTGTGACAGTGGTGACCATCGATGGGGAGGCTGGCAGCACTCAGGGGGATGGGCAGAACCCCATGGTTGGTTCCCTCTAAAGATACCCATGTTGGAGGCTGAGTGACACCTTGTTTGGCACCAGTTGGAGAGTTTATAGCCTGTGAAGGTTCTTACACTTACCAAGAGGAAATTGGGCAATAGAAATTTATGTGAATGTCCATGGGATAAGAAAAAAGCAACATGTCCCCAGGTCAGTAGTGATCTTACCTTCAGGGGTTTGTTTATGCGTTGGCACACTCAGACATTTGTACTCAGTGCCTGCCATATATGCCTGTCCTCATTCTAGGGATGCAGACTGAACCTGGTCCCTGCCCTCAGAGGGCTTAGTTTCTGGTAACAGGGTTTGAAGATTGGGAGGATGGGAGCTGAAGCTGGCACCCTCCCCAGAGCTGTTCTGAGCTAGCCCCTCAGAAATGGGAAGTATCATTTCTCCATTCATTAGCTCCTCTATTCACCCGCAAGTTGTTGCTGGCCAGAAGCACCTTGGTACCACCCTTCTAGATTTCTCATGCTCCCTCCTTCCCCAGGCTGAGTTAGTGACCCTTCAGCCATACTCTCGTCATTCCCTGTGCAGCTCCACCGAGATACTTCTGCCCACTACCCCGGCCTGCTCACATGTGTACCGCCTTTCCGACTGGGAGCTTTTTGATGATCAGGTCTTAGTTTTATTCACTGCCGCATCCTACAGTGCACAGTGTCTGGCCCAGAGTGGGGTTCATAGATGGTTGTGGAGTGGATGACCATGGGACAATGCTGGGCTCCATTATCATCTCCAGCATTCACACTGAAGCCTGTGCCTGTCTATTTTCGTCTCTTTCTGGGTCAGTCATGGAGAGGCACGGCTCTCAGGGAAGTTGCTGAGAAGCTGGGGCATTGTGAGAAGTTGGAGAAATCTGGGAAGCCACAGGCTGGAGTCCCTGGGCTCTGGTGAGTCCTCTGTGACCGCCATTCCACACACTTCCTGCCAGGGAGGGAGGCAGGTGGGCTTCAGGGTTGACAGAGTGAGGCTCTGAGTCCAGACTGTGCTTGTGCTGAGGCCCACGTCTTCTTCGTCATGAGTGGGGACAAGCGATGCTGACAGACAGACCTACCCCTGCAGCCCTCCAGCTCAGGCAGCGCAGCTGGGCCAGCAGGAGAGTGGGCCGCCTGGGAATAGCTGGGAAGCAAGTCCAGGCCTTGGGCCCACCTCCCCCCAAGGCCAGGATGTGGCGTGGGACCCAGGCCTGCGGAGGTTCCCACCGCTCAGCTCCTGCACTCCCAAATGCTCCAGGCCCAGGCAGCATTGCTTAGCAGGAGGGGGTGGCGAGGGGCTCCAGCTGCCTGGGTCAAGACTACATCAGGACCAGGGCCGCCCTACAGGCACACACCTCTGACATTTAGCCTCCACCTGGATAGCTGCCAGTGGTCCTGCAGCCAAGCCCAGCTTTGCTTGGGGGAGGAGAGTCAGGGATTAACCATTTCAGGCCCTTCCTCCATCAGGCAGAGACTGGTCTTCTTAGGTCAACCATGTACCAAGGACTGGAGTGGGTCTATTTACAAATGTTGCCTCTTTTAATCTTCACATCAATGTGAGGGTGTGGGCATCATCTCCATTTCTCAGATGAGTAAACTAAGGCATGTGGGGAGTTATGTAACTTGCCTAAGTCTACACAGTAAGTTTCATATATTCCTTCTTTATTACAAGGGCCTATTATGCACCAAGTAGTAATTCTAGTCACTGAGGATACAGCAATGAATGAAGGACAAAAATGCCCCATGGAATATACATTCTTGTGGGAGGGATAATAAATACATGGGATGTATAGTCTCTCAGATGGTGATAAGTCTATATGGAAAATGAAGGAAAGGGAGATGGGAGGTGCTGGGAGTGGGGCTGCTATTTCAGATGCCCTTGAAAGACCTCATTGAGAGGGTGGGAGTTATTCACACTTAGTGCTGAATAGGTGCCTGGTGCTACCCTAATTGTTGTACCTGACTCACTAAATTAATCCCCACAATTAATCCCCACAATCTTTGAGGCAGATTACTATTATAATTCTCATTTTCACATGGGGAAACTGAGGCACAGGGAGGTTAAGTAACTTGCCAAAGATGACACAGCAGATGAGAAGCAGCTCTGGAATTTGCACCCAGGAAGTCTAACTCCTGAGTTCTGGTTCTTAACTTGTGTGTGGTACTGCCAGGGCCACAAAGACAGTAAATGGGTGGGAATGTCAAGAGGCTTGTAAGACCCCACCTGAACAGTCCAGGTCCGTGGCCTGGGGGGGCAGACATGCTGAGGGACAGGTGCACTAGGGGGCAGGTGCACTGTGGGGACAGGAGCACTGGGGGGTAGGTGCACTGGGGGGGCAGGTGCACTGGGGGGCAGGTGCAGTGCAGAGTAGGTGCACTGGGAAGGCAGGCATACTGGGGGGACAGGTACACTGTGGGGACAGGTGTACTGCGGGAGTAGATGCACTGGGGGAACAGGTGTACTGGGGTACACTAGGGGGGCAGGTGCACTGGTGCTCACTCTTCTGCAGCTCCCTTGGTGAGGAAAGGGTAGAGGGGCCAACAGGTCAGTTGCAATTAAACCTGGATGAAAGTGGGGCTTGACTAGTTTGTGTCGAATAAGGAGAGGATGAACTCCCCAGTGAGGGGGTCCCAGAGGCTGCCCGTCTCCCCTCTCCTCCTATGCCAGCCAGCCTCCCTGAGCCCTCCGAGGACTCAGATCTGAAACAAAAGTGGGATTATTTTTTGCTCTTGTCCTCTTCTTCCCTTCCTTTTGTCTATCTGGGAATAACCCACTTGGTGGTGATGATGATGATGACATAATAGCAGCTCATATTTATTGAAAACTTACTAAACTGGGTGGTGAAAATGAATAATGACTCCCAGCTGTGCAGGAAAAAGTAATTGATTCTTATAATGGATAATTTGCAATGAAAAACTTAGTGTGAAAAATAAAGGTACTTTAGTCTCTGATTTAAATGAGTTGCTTTGGAGCAAGGTCCCATCAAGTTGAAATTCAAACTTCCTGTGAGGGCAGCTCCCAGTGCCCCTCCCCTGTATGGTCTGGCTTCCTGGGGAAGCTCTAGTATTTTCCTGGTGACCAGGGAAGGGCCTGGGGGCTGCAGGGTTTCTGCAGATCTCCACGGAGCTGTACCTTGCTCTCTGCTGCTTGGGCCTCTGTGCTGAACTCCACTGAAGGGGCCAGGTCTCATCCTGTCCCCAGGGCCTCTGAGGGTAGACTTGGCACCCACTGCTGAAGCTTAGGGCTTCCTCAGGCCCCTGGCTCTGCAGAACATCCACCCACTCCTGGAGGACCCAAGTGTCCAGTGGCTGCTCTGGGATGTGAGGATTCTAAATGGGTGGGCCCGAGGGCAGCCCCCAGGTAATTTTCTCAGCTGTCACCAGCCATATTTGCTCAGAACTGGGCTTAGGCAGGGTTTCTTCAAGGAGCGTGACCTTTCCCCAACCCTGCACCCCATTCTGAAATTCTCCAAGTCATTGGGTTATTTCTAATGACACCGCAAACCACCCCACTCCTCTCTTCTCTGGAGGTGGGGAAGGAAGTGGAATCCTGGGCATTTACTTTCTTTTCTTCCTAGTACTAGAAAGATTTTCTTTTTCTTCTTCTTTTTCTTTCTTCTCCTTCTCCTCCTCCTCTTCCTCCTTCTCCTCCTCCTCTTCCTCCTTCTCCTCCCTCTCCTCCTCCTTCTTCTCCTTCTCCTCCTCCTTCTCCTCCACCTCCTCCTCCTTCTCCTCCCTCTCCTCCTCCTTGTCCTCCTCCCTCTCCTCCTCCTTGTCCTCCTCCCTCTCCTCTTCCTCCCTCTCCTCCTCCTCCTCCCTCTCCTCCACCTCATCCTCCTTCTCCTCCCTCTCCTCCACCTTCTCCTCCCTCTCCTCCACCTTCTCCTCCCTCTCCTCCACCTTCTCCTCCCTCTCCTCCTCCTTCTCCTCTTCCTTCTCCTCCTCCTTCTCCTTCTCCTCCTTCTCCTTCCCTTCCCTCCTCCTTGATGGAGTCTTGCTCTGTCGCCCAGGCTGGAATGCAGTGCTGCAATCTCAGCTCACTACAACCTCTGCCTCCCAGGTTCAAGTGATTCTTCTGCCTCAGCTTCCCAAGTTGCTGAGATTACAAGCCACATCTGGCTAATTTTTTTTTGTATTTTTATTAGAGACAGAGTTTCACCATGTTGGCTGGGTTGGTCTTGAACTCCTGACCTCAAGTGATCTGCCTACCTCGGCCTCCCAAAGTGCTGGGATTACAGGCTTGAGCCACTGTGCACGGACTATAAAGGTTTTCTATTGCCCTGTCCTGTCTAGAGGAGACATCATTGCCTCGTATCAACTGTTCCTCCCTCTATGCGCCATTTTGTTCTGGAAGCTATCAGTCTTCTTTTCCCAGGGAAAACAAGGTCCTGGCTTAGCTCTGATATTAGAATTGTACAAGAAAAAACGAAAAGGAAAAATGAAACACTGGCATTTTCCAGAGGCAAATATGTTGGGAAATTTTTAAACTATTTTCCTTGTGAAATCCTCTGTATCTGACAAGCAGTGCTATGCCTGAATTCTCACCCAGTCCTCACTACTACCTTGGGGTTAGGTCCTGTCATAGTCTCTACAGATGAAGGAGGTAAGACTTAGAGAAGTCAAGCAGCTTTCCCACAGTCTTGCAGCTTGTTAGTGGCAGAGCCAAGTTTAGAATCTAAAAATTCTGGATTCTTGACCCCGTCGTATGCCTAAGGCTTTTGCTGCTTCTCAGAAACGAGTCTTGGGGTAATGGTTCTTTAGCACTCAGTGACGTGTGATGTAGCGCCTTGAATAATGTACAACATCCCCCAGAGAAATGGGTATGGGTTTCAGTTGGCTCCACCAGGGGTAAATATAAGGGCATACCTCTTATATTGTCATAGGATATCTCATTTCAGATTTAGAGAGGGGCTTGCTGGTTTTCAAATTCCCCCATTTGTATGCATGTGACTACCTACATCCTTCTTTTTTCACTCATTTTGACTGTGATTTTTCACAAACTGTTTGGGTGACTGCACTGGAGAAAAAGTGTGATGTGGACATCCTTCAACTCCACTCTGCTTCCCTAGTGAAAGAGGCCTTTGATTTGCAGCTGTAGCTCCTGTTTGCCGAGCCTGGTACAGCCCTGACTCTCAGTTCTCAAGTTGGCCAAAGCCCTGCCCTTTTCTGTCTGCTAGGAGCTGTTGAGGATCATGTGCGACATTTGAAAACTCAGCTCTGGTTTCACTTGCACTGGAGTTGAAAGGCCAAGGGGGTATCTGGGCACCACCTACAAATAGTCAGGGGGAAATAAACTACCACTTTATGTTTTAAGCTTTTATTACATAATCAGCATCATGCTGTTGGTGTTACAATATTGACTGTATATAAGAGGAAGGAGAAAATTCAGCCATAATCACACCACATGCATTTGGATTCACATTTCCAAAAGCTCCAATGCCCTGGGAATTCTGAGATGGAGGGCAGGGAAAGGAAGGGAGAAAAATCAATGAGAAGTGATTAAGGTGACCTGAAGTGGCAGGAGCCAAGCCAACGCACAGGCTCAGTTTCAGACTCACTTTCCCTTAAGACAGAGCTCTGGCATTGTCTTCTCCAGGAAGCCTTCCCTGGTGTCCTCCTTGTCAACAGCCAGCCTATCAGGTGCCTCTCTCCACCTACACCACAATGCCTTACTTGGGTCACTGTGTGCTTCCCGCATTGTGTCATGACTATCTGTTTATGTGCATGACTCTCCCACTGGACTGTGAGCTCCAGGTGCTCAGGAATGTATTTTGTTCATCTCTTTATCTCTGGTGCCTGGCACATCTGAACAAGCCCAGAAATGCTGGTTGACATGGTCATAAGGTAAGATGCTGGACATAGAGGTCCAGGCAGTGACTAAAGATGGCATGCATTTAGACTCAGACAAATTTCTAAAGTCTGCAGGGTGGAGAACAGCATGGGGTCATGAAGTGTGTTATCAATGTCTGATACAGTATGTTTTATTTTATGTATTTTCTGTGTGTAAAAGAGAGAGCAGGAAGCTTTGACAGTGTCCCACTAGTGGCTGGGAGATCTCTTCTCATGTTAGAAGAGACTTGATGAACATGAGCTGGAGTTCTATTTTTTCCTTATGACAATATGAGCTCCAAACTCTGGGCTCCAAATCTAGTGCTCTCTTCTTTAGCCTGCAGGAGGGCAGGGACTATGTCTTTTCTCATATTGGTGCCAGGTCACAGAGTTGGTGCTCAGAGAACATTTGTGGAATGAGTGGCTGAAGGAATGAACAAACATATGGAGGAAGGAACTCTTGCCATCCAGTGAGATTCATCAGGGAAGGCTTGAGGGGATACGCATTGAGTGTGGCTATGAAAGAGGCAGGGGCATGGGTTGGCGAAGATGCAAAGAGGACTCTGTGGTTGAGTGGTTGGAAGAAGGCTGTTGGTACCCCTCTTGGTGCCCACCCTAATGAGATGGCCAGGCTGATGCTGACTTGGAAGGACCTTGTCTTGAGAAGGGGAGGTTGGGGAACTGAGGGAAGTCATACAAAGACAGGCCCAGAGATGGTTTCCCCCTTATATTCTTCTTCCTTTCCTCCAGAACTTGGAGACATTGCTAAGATTCCTTGAATCCCCAGGGCAGGGTTGGGGGTGGGGTGGTTGGGGGGACAGTTGTAACAAATGAGTCCGGACACAGGCATGTGGAGTGTGGCCCAGAGAAAAGGGGAGGAGGGGAAACATGGATTGCAAGCTTGGAGAGAAGGAAGTTCTATTTTGGGTGACTTTAAATCCCAGCCCCTCTGCCGGCCAGATTCGCAGCAGACCAACCCTCTCTGCACAAGATTCCCTCATTCTCAGTTCTGTGCACTTGCTTTGGCTCCATTTTAACTCATGTCGCTGCATCCTTTAAGACTTAGTTCATTCATACTTTGGTGTTCTATCTCTTGGTATTCTTGCCTGCATCTAAAACCTTCCCCCAGCCTTCCAGTCTTCTTAAAGAAGTCATCCCTAAATAACAGCAGCAAAAATGACATCTACAGTTTATCCACATTTCTACTACGGGCCATGTACCACCCTGGGTGCCTTATGTGTCCTTCTTCAACTCATAAGAAAAACGTGAGGTCATTATTACTGTGATCTCTAGTTGACAAATGAAGACACTGAGCCCAAGAGAGGTCAAGTAAACCAGGCAAGGTCATATTGTTAGTTGGTGACAAAGCTGTACCTAGAACCCAGGTATGCCTAACTCCAAAGCCCCATTGTCATCTATTCTCATAGCTACAGAGCCTTCTCTCTAAATCAGAAACTCTGGGGTGGGGCCCAGCAATCTGCATTTTAACAAGCTCTCCAGGAAATTCTGATGCAGGATGAAGCTCGAGAATGGCTGCTTTGGCTGATCTGGCTCCAAACTGGCTGCAAACCTCCAAGTCCACCCTAAATTGGGGGAAAGCCCATTTGTTAACTGCCGTTACTCAGCCTTACTATTCTATTTACTAGCTCTGGACATAGGGCAAGATACTCAAGTTTCCTGAGCCCTTGTTTCCCTGGTTGTAAAATAGGAACAATTCCAACTCTTCTAGAGGCACTGCCCTGGTGTCTGGTTTCCAAGAGATCTTCTGTGAGTGGCTGTCAGTACTCAGCACCTTAGCATCACCTGGAGAACTTTCACAAAATATTAATGCCCACTCCCTCCCTTCTCGGACTAAGTCAGCATCTCTGGGAGTGGGCCTGGGGCATGAGTAGCTCTGATGTGCATGTGGGTGGAGAACCCTGCTGCCCGCTCTCAGGCTTCTCCCTCCCAATCACTTCCTCAAGGGAAGAGCCAACGTGTCTCCAACTGGTGACTCTCAAAGAAGTATGAGCTGGGCCTGCCAACTGCTTCCCCCATCTCTCTTGGATCTGCCACCTGCAGGGTGGGTGCATCTGGCCGGCTCTTGGCCGTGAGCTCAGGAGCTTGCTCCTATGGGGAGGTCCATGGTCCCCATCCTATGCCAGTGATTGGATGTGTGAATTGGCCTCATTCATGAGTGGAATATTAGGAGTGCATTTGGCCGGTAAAGCCACTTCCTCCCAACAACTCTATCAGAAACATAGCTGCTATTCTCATACTCCTGACCTCAGGTGATCCACCTACTTCAGCCTCCCAAAGTGCTGACAATTATGATGAAACCCCGTCTCTACTAAAAATACAAAAATTAGCCAGGCATGGTGGCACGCACCTGTAATCCCAGCTACTCTGGAGGCTGAGACAGACAGAATTGCTTGAATGCGGGAGGCAGAGGTTGCAGTGAGCCGAGATCGTGCCATTGCACTCCAGCCTGGGCAACAAGAGTGAAACTCCATCTCACACACACACACAAAAAAGATGCCATTTTGACCTCTATCAGGGGCTTCATGCGTCTGTTTCTCAATTGGTCCTGAACTTGAGCATGAAGGGGAAACTTGTATGTATGGCCCCTACAAAACCCCAATGCCATATATTTTATGGAGTTATTGCTGAATTTAATGAGATGGCATATTCAAGCCACCTAGTTAGTTGGTTGTCAGTAAATGTTTGCTGCACCAGAATCAAAACAGGCCCCCTCTGATCAGCCCTACACTCTCCCTGTGGGATGGACCTCCCAGCCTCAAACCACCTCTACCGCCAGCCCATGCCTGACGGATAATTCCCTAGTCACCACTTCACTCAAGTCAGTCCACACATCTGACGCCTTCTGGTAGGGATTTGCAGAAGATCTGCAGGTGAGAGAGGAGCAGGGGGCTGTGGAGTTAGGCATGTTGGGGCTCTAGGCACAGTGTTGCCAGTAACTAGCAGCCTGCCCTCACCTGGTTCCCTCAGCCTCTCTGGGGCCCAATGTCTTCATTTGTCAACTAGAGATCACAGTAAGAATGACCTCACGTTTTTCTTGTGAGTTGAAGGAGGACACATAAGGTACCCAAGGAGGTGCATGGTCCATAGAAGAAACGTTGATAAATTGTAGATGTGGATTATTATTGCTATTATTATTGAAGATGGCGCCACCTTTTCAAATTCCCGGGTGATGCTGATGCTGCTGGCCTAGGGACAAATTTGAAAATAACTGCGCTCAATGAAAACAGAATGCAGGTGCGCTCTGACTTTTGGGAATTCTAGGGAGAGTGGCTGGTTGGTTGAGGCCTTATCTGACCTGGATGCAGTCCAGTGTTTGGTAAACTTGCCTACAAATTAGTGTCACCTGGAGAGATTTTACAACTGTCAGAGCCTGCCTGGGACTGAGAAGGTTCCTGTGATATGGGACTTTCTTTTTTCTTTCTTTCTTTTTTTTTTTTTTTTTGAAATGGAGTCTTGCTCTGTCACCCAGGCTGGCATGCAGTGGTGCAATCTTGGCTCACTGCAACCTCCACCTCCTGTGTTCAAGTGATTCTCCTGCCTCCGCCTCCCGAGTAGCTGAGATTACAGGCACACACTACCACACCTGGCTAATTTTTGTGTTTTTAGTAGAGACGGGGTTTCACCATGTTGGCCAGGCTGGTCTCCAACTCCTGACCTCAAGTGATCCACACACCTTGGCCTCCCGAAGTGCTGGGATTACAGGCGTGAGCCACCGTGCCTGGTTAGGACTTTCAGTTTTAAAACTAGGGCGATCTTGGGCAAACCACGATGAACTGCTCACCCTAGTGGCTCCCCCTCTCCCTTCTCCCACAGAGATGGTATTAATTGGTTCAGGCTGGGTCCAGGCATCATTTTTTTTTTTTTTTTTTTTTTTTTTTTTTAAATTGCCCCGTGATTCCACTTTGCAGCCAGGCAAGAAAACCTGAGGGATCTGCTCATAACTTTGGATAGAAGGTGTGAATTGTTAAAAAGGTTTGTAAAAATTCTGGCGAAAAAAGAGGAAAGAGAAACGTCAGTGAATTAAATTGCCTGCATCCAGATCACCTAGGGAACTTGTTAAAATGCAGATTCCTCGTTCTTCCTCCCAGATCTGCTTACTTAGAAACTCTGAGGGCAGGGCCCTGGAATCTGCATCTTTTGGCAGTGCACTAGGTGGACTCAAAAGGTGCACTTAGTTTGAGATGTTCTGTTGAAAGTGGAGAAAACAGGAATTAAATTGAGAGAAGAGAGCTGGGAAACCCAGGATATTGTTTAAGCAGGTAGTCTGTTGAGTGGTTCTGACCTGAGAACCAAGCTCAGGACCTGAAGCCAAAAGGAGGAATCAGAAGGGTGCAGATGGAGACCTGAAGAAAGGGATCAGCCTCAGCCTGGGCTGGAGGTCAGCCAAGCTTAGAGCATGTGCAGGCTCACAGAGCAGTATGAGGTGAGTCCACACTGCCAGCAAATCGCAGGAGGCTCTGCATAACCAGCCTCCCAGAGGCCAGCGAGGGGAGCCCAGTGTTCACACAGGTGAGCACAGACTTGATGCAGGAAGCATTTCTAAGTAGAACCCAGTAGACTGGATATGAAGGCTGGATAATCTATAAAATAGAGAACTGTGTGTGGGTGCAGGAGTACCTCTGTGTTGGGGGAGAAGAATGGGAGTTTAAGACAGCTGGGTCATGGCCAGGCACAGTGGCTCACACTCACAATCCCAGCACTTTGGGAGGCTGAGGCAGACAGATCACTGGAGGCCAGGAGTTCAATACCAGCCTGGGCGACGAAACCCTGTCTCTACACAAAATTCAAAAATTAGCCAGGTGTGATGGGTACATGGCTATAGTCCCAGCTACTTGGGAGGCTGAGGCAGAGGTTGCAGTGAGCCAAGATCGCACCACAGCACTCCAGCCTGGGCAATAGAGTCTCAAAAAAATAAATAATAAATAAATAAAAATTAAAAAATAAAATAAAAAGACAGCTAGGTCAGAACCTGCCTCTAATCCTGGCTCAGTCAGTTTTGGGCTTGTGACCTTGGGAAGGTTGCTTCACTTCACTGAACATCAGTTTCCTTATCCTTAAAATCGGGATGCTAATACCCACATTTCAGAGTTTCTTGTGAGAATTAAGTGAGATAGTACATATAAAATGCCTGGCATATAGCAGTATTTCAGACAAAAGAAGAGTTAAAGATGCTTCTCTATCTTTGAAGTTCGGGGTGGTCCGGGGGGGAAGGAAAGGAGAGGTCAGTTGTAGAGGAAGTTGGTGGCACTAGCATCAGCGCATCTGAATGGAAATGTGGATCGTTGGAAATGTGGAGCTGGAGATGAGGGAAAAGAGAAGTTTGGAGTGACCATTGCTGAATTAGTCTGAAGGAAGGAGATGGAGGGGAGTTTTTGGAGGGGAGAGGATACAGGAGAAGGCCAGACATCCAGGGTCTGCACCTTGTCAAAGCCCTGGTCTATCTACTATGTGCCAGGCTCTTTGCTGGGCACCAGGGTGCCCATTTCACTGTGCAACACTGTCCCTGACCTAAGAAGATCACAGCCCAGGGGGAGTGACTGTAATTCAGGAAACAATAGATCTGCCTGATATTTGATTATGGGAGAAACACAGGATGCTGAGGAGGAGGAAGGGTGGCCGCGAAGGCTTCCAGCAGGAAGTGAGGCTTGCCAGGTGTTTCAGCTGAGAGGTTCCAGGGGCGGGGTTCCAGGGGAGGGGCTTCAGGGGGAGGGGCTCTGGGAGGAGGGACTCCAGGGGAAGGGGTTCCAGGGGGGCGAGAACTCCTTGGGGAAGGGTGGGGAGGGGATCCTAGGGGGAGGAGCTCCAGGGGGAGGGTTCCAGGGGGAGGGGCTCTGGGAGGAGGGGTTCCAGGGGGAGGGGCTCCAGGGGGAGGGTTCTAGGGGGAGGGGCTCTGGGAGGAGGGGCTCCAGGGGGAGGGGTTCCAGGGGGGTGGGAACTCCTTGGGGAAGGGTGGGGGAGGGGCTTCTAGGGGGAGGAGCTCCAGGGAGAGGGTTCCAGGGGGAGAGACTCCAGGGGGAGGGGGGGTCCCAGGGGCAGGGTTCCATGGGGAGGAGCTCCAGGGGCAAGGTTCCAGGGGGAGGAACTCTGGGAGGAGGTGGCTCCCGGGGGAGGGGTTCCAGGGGGGTGGGAACTCCTTGGGGAAGGGTGGGGGAGGGGCTCCAGAGGGAGGGCCTCTACTTGGAGGGATTACTGGGAGGAGCTCTGACCTGAGTGGCTTCAGCTGAATCAGAGGCTAAGGGGAGCTTGGCGTTCTTGGGGCAGGTGGATCAGATTTCACATTGTTCACAACTTGAGGAGAGAGAACTGAGAAAAGGCTTGGGGCGACACACAGCAGTGCACTTTCCAGGATGAGGTGGGTAAGTGGCTTCAACACTGGGCACTGAGGAGGGGGATCCCTTCAGTGGCAGTAATCGGGGTAGAGCTTGCAAGGATATCTGGGTTGAAAAGAGACAACTTAGAAACAGGGAGTCCATTCAAGGACTGTTCTCAGGGCTTGAGGATTGGCCTGTGTTCTTAGAGGAAATCTCAGCTTCTGTAGCCTGGAGTCCTGGAGCCAGAGCCTCATTTCCGTCAGAGAAAGCATCCCTCAAAGCACAGACAGGAAAAATATCTCATACCTTTTACATGCAAGATGCCTTTTGTTGACAGGGAGGAGGGGGAAATTAAAAACAGAAGTGAAACAAACAAATGGAAACATCCTGCATTTATCTGAGAATTCCAAGGCCTGATTTAACCATGCAGGTTTATAAAGAAGCATTCCTTTGCCACTTGCTGAGGGTCACTTGAGACACCTATTGAGGGTGCCTGGCCAAGGCCTGGATGCCTTCACGAGTTGAAGGACCTGAGTCACTGGGTGGGCCATGAAGGTTCATTCCTGGGGTGTTAACCACTTTCTTCACTCTGCCTCTCCCCACACACTGCTGTTAGATGTCATTCCTTCAGGAAGAGCTCACTGAGGACCGAGGACCTGCTGCACACAGTCCACTGTGCCAGGAGCTATTCTCGTGGGCTCAGAGTCTAGATGGGGGAGAAGTTAATTGGTATAAAAAACATAAATGTGGCCAGGCACAGTGGCTCATGTGTAGAATGCTAGCACTTTGGGAGGCCGAGGCGGGTGGATCACTTGAGGTCAGGAGTTGGAGACCAGCCTAGCCAACATGATGAAATCCCTTCTCTACTAAAAATACAAAAAATTAGCCAGGTGTGGTGGTGGGCGCCTGTAAACCCAGCTACTTGGGAGGCTGAGGCAGGAGAATTGCTTGAACCTGGGAGGCGGAGGTTGCACTGAGCTGAGACTGTGCCACCTCTCTCCAGCTTGGGCAACAGACAGAGACTCCATCTTAAAAAAAACAAACAATGCATATAAGATATTAAATAATGTAAAGTGCCACGAGGTAGTATACAATGACGTGTCCTATAAACAGCAGACAAAAAGTGCTTTGAGTTTATTTAGGGGAATGCAGGTAGATTGGAGTGGTTAGGAAGGCTGCTTGAGGAAGGTGGGATCTGCAGTGGAGATGGATGAGAGAAGACGGGGAGGAAGCAGGGGAGGTGGGCATGAGATTGGGGGGAGGGGTAATGTTGAGAATCCACATGCAGAACGAGCTAGTCCATTCTTTACTATGTTTCAAAGCTAAAATAGTCTCCTGCTTTTATTATTTAATTTCAGAAGGATGTACAAGCTTTGTGTATGCTTAATGTCATGTCATCACATTGATGATATGTCTTATAATTGATAGGGTCAAGAATTCAGGAAATAAAGCAATTTATTTTTTATCATACCAATTTTTAAAAACTTTTTTTTTAAATTGACAGATAACATTGTAGCAATTCATTTAATCCTTTAACTCTTATCAAGTTCCTGCTGTGTGTATGGAAAGAGCACTGTGGGGGGAGTTGGAGATAAAAATGTCCCTGCCCTCTAGGAATTTCAGTCCCTTGAGCAATGGTGCATTTGAGGAGGAATGAGTGGGATACCGTGACTGGAAACCAGGGAGTGTGGAGTGGAGGAGTGGGGTGTGATGGGGAAGAAAGATCAGGGTGGGGAGTAGTCTAGCAGTTACTGAGATGTAGATCGAGGCCACTTGAACAGGAAGCCACCCCAGAGTGAAGTAACTTGTCTGTGTTCCGTCCGGACCACTCAGGGACTGTGGGTAACATTTTTGGAAACACACAGGGAGTGGCCAGCCAGGCCGCTCTTCCACTCAGAAGGGCTGCCTGCGCTGGCTGCTGGAGAAGATGGGCAGGGCCAGCTGCGTGATTTGCGGGCCCAGCACAAAATGAAAATGCGGGACTCCTTGTTCAAAAATTATTAAAAGTTTCAAGACAGCAACAGCAGAGCTTTAAACCAAGCGCAGGGCCCTTCTGAGTGTGCCCAGCTCACATGCCCAAGAGGCCAATCCTGAAGGTGGGACAGCCTAGACCTTTCTGTGACTAAGTGTGTGGTGAGATGATGGGGCCCAATTGCTGTGTGTGACTAAGGACAGGGTTTCGTTATGCAAGCACTGAGTTGTTTCCTGTGAGCTGGGATGGGGAGATGGGGAAGAGATGGGAAGTGCGCCACAGGAGGTGCTATGGCTGTGGGGATGCCTGCGGTGTACAGTGATGCTGCCGTTTACGAGCCGTGTTCTGCTTGCCGTGGGAAGGCTGTATCTGAATGTTGGCATCAGTCAGACTGACGTCACGTGTTTTATCTACTTTACTAACTTGGGCAAGTTACTGATCTTCTCTGAGCCTTACTTTTCCCATATGTAAAAATGGAGATCATATTCCTGCTTTTGCAGGATGCTGGCATCCTTAAATAATAGGTATAAAATTTTGAGCCTAGCCTAGCTTTTAATAAATACTAGTATTCTCTTTTCTAGAAATGTGTGAAATATTTATGTTTTAAAGTGTGGAGCATGGAATAGTTTGGGATACGTTATTGTCAGCAACTTGCTTTTTCTATTTCAAGCTAAATGGGGATGTAAAACCTACCACCCTGATTTCAAATAGCAGAGGCAGGGGGTTGCGGGGAAGTATGCCCCATTGTAGTATACACCCAAGGGGAACCCAGTTTCTGCTGGACACACACACACACATACACACACGCCACCCAGAGCTAAATCGAAACTGGGTTGGAATGTGATAGTGTGTTACAGGAAGAGCCCTAGTTTGGGCATCGTCTCCTGGTTTTGAACCTCAGGGTCCTCATCAGTCAAAAGTTCTGACCTCTCAGGGTTGTTGTAAGATTAAACGAGATGCATGGTCTATGGCGTATGTAAGCATCCTTTGAATGGGTCTGTGCTCCCAGGCTATAGTGTGGTTCATGGGAAAAAGAAGAAAAGACATTGCCTTCTGAACAGTAACATTTCCTAAATATTATGCTTGGGCAACTCCTTTATAAACAAAGAGCGGGCTGGTCAGAAATTGGCACAGGGGCTGATTTCCAGTGATCTTACTGTTTCTTCTGCTCATATACCTTGGGGAGTTGCCTGGGTCTTCTTTCTACTTAGACTTGGAAGTCGGTACAAGCATGTGTCTTTGCTTTTTGGAGATGAGCACACATATATGCACACCATACATGCACATATACATCACCTACGCCCCCCACCACACATACATACACCCCACACACCACACATATACACCATACACACACCACATGTACACAAACCCCATCACACTACACACACCACACATATACACCACACGTACACACCCCCCACACACATATACATACACCACACATGCACATATACATCACCTACACCCTTACCACACATACATATACCACACAATACCACATGTACCCAAACCCCATCACACACACTACACACACCACACATATACACACCACACACACACATATACCACACATGCACATAAACCTACACACACATCCACACATACGCATACCACATTACACACATATCACACATACACACCACACACCACACATACACAAACCCCATCTATACACACATCACAGATACCATGTGTATACACCACACATACATATCCCGTACACATCACACATGCACCACACGTGCACAAACCCCATCTATGCACACATCACACATATACCATGTGTATACACCAGACATAGGCACACCACACACACAACACATACACACCCCACATGCACATATACACTCATCACACATGCACACACACCACCTAAACATACCCTGTCACACATACACATATCACACACACTGCACATACTACACATATACCACACCACACATATACCACACACACAAACCCCATCTACACATGCAGCACACACACAGTATACACATACCACATGGACCACACATACACATATACACACCACACACACAACCTGCATACACCCCCTACATACATATACCACACATACCACACATATACACCACATGTACACCACAAACACCACATGTACACAAACCCCATCTACACATATTCCACACATAAACACTACATATACACATACCACACACCCCCCCCACATACCCATATCCCCATATCCCACCCCCACAAATGCCATACACATACCACGTATATACACCACAATACACGTCACACACACACACCATACATACACACAACCTACACATACACCACACATATGTACCACACATACATATACTACACAACACATACACCACAGCACAGATACAGACACATACCAAGCATACATACACACATATATACCACACACACACCACCTACACACACATACATATACTCTGCCTGTGCACACCACACACACCACACACATATCACACATACATACCATATCACACCACACATACACATACACCACACACGTACATATACCACCTACACACACCAAACATATACCCCACTTACATACGTGCTACACACATACTACACATACACACCACACATACACCACACACACATCATATGTATATACACACATCACACATACGACACCTGAACACACACAACACACACACCAGAGACACACACCACACATCCAATACACACACCACACACACACCCCATTTACATACACACCACATACACTACACAAACGTACCACAAATATACATACCACATCACACCATATATACACACACCACAGACACAGCCCCACTATACACATACCACATATGAACATATACCACCTACACACCATACATACATATATGCCACTCACACACATGCCACATACAGACCCCATCTACATACCACACACACTACACAAACATACCACAAATAACATAGACATACCATATCACACCACGCATACACACACCTCAGACACATACCACATGCATATAAAACCCATCTACACACATGCACCACACATGAACATATACCTCTTACACACCACACATACACATATGCCACCCACACATATGCCACACATACCACACATACACATACCCTATCTACACACATACCGTGTGCCCACACACACCCTACACACATCACACATACATACCATATCACACCACACATGCACATATACTGCCTATACACATGACACGTACACGTACCCCACCACACATGCCACACACATACTACACATGCATTCATGTCATCTGTCTTCTCCTCCCTCTTTCCTCCATTTTAGTGAGCATCTATACTTGCCTGTCCAGTGCGCAAGGACTCAGGCTCCCTCCTGGACCCCACTCAATCCACATCCCTCCTAATGCTTTGTCCTGAAAACTCCCATTCCTAGTCCTCTTTGCCATCTCATCTGCCTCTAATAAATTTCTGAAGCGTGGCCCAGGCTGTGAGCACCCTGTTCTTATCCACCCAGGGCCCTGTCAATTCACCTGAACCCAGGAGTGCAGAATAAGTCTAGAAGCACATCATTCAGAGAGCTGTTTGCAGGGTGACTGGGAAAGGGGGAAATGAGAGAGGTTGGCAGGGGTCTCAGCATGAGATCACGTGGGGCTGATCTGGAGCCTGGTGTTTGGGAATGAAACAAATGCTTCCAAGGCATTTTAGAAAAAGGTGGTGAGAATCATTCACAGGATGGGGCATTAGGGATTGAAGACAAAGGACAAAAGGGACTCTGAGCTTAGGAGACCACAGCTCTGTGAGGGCAGGAGCTGTGTCTGATGAGTTTGCCTGCATGTACCCAGCCCCGAGAGCAGTGCCGGGCATAGAGTAGGTGCTAAAAATCAATGATGGTTGGATGAATGAATGAGCAGATGAATGAATGAGCTCCTTTAGGGAGCTCATAGGATAGGATTCAATTCAAACAGCATCATTTAACACCTCATGTACTGTCTGACGCAAATCCTAGTGACAGGGGTAGAAGAAACTCCTAGACAATACGTAGTTTGACTGGCTCATTTACAGATGAGGCCCAAAGTACTCATGTTCTCTTGCCCGAGGTGCTTGCAATCTCCTATGGCATCAATAACCCTTGGCTGGACTTCTGTTCTTGATCTTTGGTAGCATCTCTGAGTATTCCCAGCCCTCATTCCACTCTACGATGCCCCCTCTAAACCATGTTTATGAGCAGAGGGTTTAGGGTGGACCAGAACCCCTGCTGGGATGCAGTTCTGCAGGCATTCCTCAGACTCAAACCTGTGTACTTCCCTTATCATAACCATGTCCACACTTTATTTTATTTGTGTCCCTTCCCAACCAGACTGAATTCATGCTTATTATACATTTTCACAGCTAAGAGCACGGTACTTAAGGACTCGACGAAGTTTTGTTTGAAAGTATGAATAGAGTGGTGAAATTGTACACACAAAATTTAGGAGGAGAAAAGGAGTCACCCTGGATTTATATTTTCAACGACATTTGCCTTTCAGGGGTTGGCTCAGCTCCCATCCTACCCCCTAGTTACCCCCTAGTCACTGCCCCATCCCAGTCTGCCCTCCCAGAGGAGATGGACTGTGCCTGTGGGTCCTGAGGCAGGAGCAGGGGCCTTTCTGTAGAAAGGCGGGAAGGTCACCTTGTACTGCAGAAGGCGCAGCCCCGGGGGCCAGGTGGGGCCATGTGCATAGGCCCCGCTGGGTTTCTAGGGCGGAGTTGGCCTGACAGAACCTCGAGGTCCTTCCCTCAAGAGTGACAGAATGCTTTTTGTGCTGGGACCCTGGGAGAGAGGATCAGGAGTAGCAGCCAGTGGGGGCTTCTCCCAGTCCTGGGCTGTGGAACGGTGCTGAGGCCTCAGTGATGGGTTGCTCTGGTGGGAGAGCTGGGAGTGGAGCACAGAGGAAAACTGGAGGCTCCTTTCCTGTGCCTTTCAGTAACAGCAGCCCCGTCTGTGTGAGCCAGAGGAGGGGCTTGGCTTCTGGAAGCAGAGGGGGCGAGGCCTTGGGTTCTCCTGTGTAGGGTGATTTCCCTTTGGCCAGGAGCCCCAGACTTCCAGTGCTAATGGGTAGCAGAGACATGGGCGCTAAAATTCCTTCTCTTTCACTTCGTAGCTGTTGCCCAGAGAGCAAGCTATGCTCCCCAGGTTCATCGTCAGCCCAGGTCCTTGCTCTGTATGGCCAGCCTCTCATCCTCTTACTCGCGTGCCCGCACCCCTCCATGGCACCGCCAGCATCCACCTCTTCTTCTCTATTCTTGGCAGTTCAGGGTCTCATTCTCTTCTACCCAGATGCACAGACTTGCCTCCTAACTCTTCCCCTCTTCCACTTCTCCCTCCTGTCTTCCCACCCCATACAGTGCCACCAGAAATGTCTCTTCTAATTTCAGACCTCACAGACGCCCTCCTCTACCATAAGCCAAGGAACTAATCAGCCACAAGCCACACACTCTCCAGTGTCTTCTTCCTTCTTCCCCTGGCGCTCAACGCCCTCCTTTTTCTGGCTGTAGTTTTGGTTCCCACTGCACCTCTTTGAGCCCTGAGAGGTGCAGTGGGAACCACCCTGGTAGAGCTTCTCATTCATTTGGGCTGTCGTTGGTGCCAGGTTCTCACTCTGACATGCCACTTGTTGAGAATGCTTTCCTGGACAGCCCCCGAGCCCCTGGCATGTGCTGACGCCCTCCCTTCTTCTGAGGCCCAGCTTCGATGACAGTTCCTCTGGTGAATGTTCCAGATCCTCCCAGCTAGAAGTCACTCTTCCCCACCTACAGTCCCAGGGCCTAGAGCCGCACCTCCTTGTCTCCCTTGCATCCTAGGATCTGATGTCAGGCTCATATAAGACACCCAGAACATTGCTTTATACATGGCATTTACTCAGTGGGTGGGTGGGTGGATGGATGAATGAATGAATGAATGAATGAAGGTTTGACCATGACCTTGGAGAACTATCATCTGCTTGTTTAGTGCCCTAGTGAGTCAAAGAAACCTTTATTCTCTTTATCATTTCTCAAAATGAGAAAAACAGTTGGAAAATCCTCAACTCCCACCCTCACCCCCAAGTTTGAGAAATGTCACTTTGAGGGATTTTCAGTTTCACTTTTCCGGAAAGACGTTCCTTTCTCTCCTTCCTCTTCTCGGGTCTCAGCGACGCCTCCCTGTGTCTCCCACCCCTAGGCCTGCACAGAGGGGACTCAGAGGCTGAGAGAATTTACTTTTGCTTTCTTTGCCTTTCCCAGAGCCTAGGGGGAAACTGTAATTTAGGCGACTGCTAAGAAAAGCTCCCCCAATTCTGGAAACAGCGTGTGCTTATTTTTGAAAGTGCTCCTTGTCTCTCCCCCAGCCCTGCCCGAGGCTCACAGTACAAGTCAGTCAGATTGTTCAGGGCAACAGTGGCGTCTGGAGACCTGGTTTGAGTTCCTAGGTTCACACCTAGCGTCCTTCTGAGCCTCAAGTTTCTTCGTCTGTAAAAAGGGAAGATGAAAGTTTGAGATAAACCTCGAACATGGTAGGTGCTCAATAAATATATCTTTATTATGGTTGGAATCACTGGATTTAGAGGGCAGCACTCTCGGTGGGTCAGACGGTACAAGTGAGGAGCCAGTATGATATGTGGAATCATATGAAATCGGTGTTTTTATGGCTAAAAATAATTGGATATTGTCAGTTGCATAGGAATCGATGCAGTAATCCAGGAATTGGCAGTCTTTCTGTAAGGGGCCAGATAGTAAGTGTTTTTGGCTTTGTGGGCCATACGGTCTCTGTTGCATGGTAGTAGCCATAGACAATACTTAAATGAATGCGCATGACTGTTCCAATAAAATTGTGTTTACAAAAACAGTCTGTGGGCTGAACGTGACCCCTGTAATATCTGCCAAGCCCTATAGTAATATGTAAAACTGATGAAATTACAGAAAGAAAACTCTATAATACCGTCATTCAGGTATCTTCACAAGTAGAACAGCAGCTTATCTGTATAGCTGTTAATAGTCTTTACTTTTACTAGGCTGTATTCCAAATGCTTTACAAATATTAACTAATTTAATCCTCCTGAAAACCCTATGAATTATGTACTATTATATTTCCCCTGTTTTATGGCTGAAGAAACTGAGGCTCAGAGAGGCCAAGTAACTTGTTTGAAGTCACCTGGTTAGAGCTGATGTCAACTGAACAGAATTCAACCGAATGTGTAGGGTAGAGTTGGGTGATGATAATTCAGCAGCTTCAGGGAGGAAGTGGATGGATTAGAGCTAAGAGGAACCCCCAGGCCTGCTTGCTGTCCACCAGCTTGAGGAGATGATCTACAGAGGCTTGGGGTGGAAGCAGGTGTGGTGTAGGTTGGCAGTGGGGAGATGGGTGGGCAGAGGGTCTGGTAGTGTCATTTGGGACATGGGATGGAAAAGCATAGATTCTTCCTTTGGGAGCCAGGCCCCAAGCCGGGCTTGGGGCCCTTTCCTGGGCGACTCCCAGCAGCACATGCACGTAGAGGGTCAGCGTATAGGGAGCAATGTCCGCCTGTGGAGCAGGAAATTGTTTACATTCCTTATGTTCCATGCAGCAGCTCTGGGAAGCTCTGGGCCCCATTCCCAGCCCCAGCCGCAGCCCCAGCCCCAGCCCCAGGGGACCTGGTGGGGAGAGAAGGGCAAAGGAGCAGGCTCCCCAGCACGCTTGCAGCTCTGCTATCAAACCAGGATACTCGCATACCCTTTCCATTTGCTTTGCCTATTGATTTAGCCAGCAGAGGATGAAGCCGCTGATCAGGACTCTGGGCTCACACATGCCATGCTCTTCCTTCTGTGCCTCTGCTTATGCCGTTTTCCTTGCCTAGAGTGCCTTTTCCCTCCTCTTGTACCCTTCCTTGATTCTCTCCTCTCTTTCAAGGCTGGCTCAAAGTCCGCTCCTCCTGGAAGCCTGCCCTGACTTCCCCTTTACCCCCTAACCCCCAGGCTGGACCTGGTCCCCCTTCTCAGGGCTGCCCAAACACCTCACTCTCTCTTCGTTGTCACTGTCTGGACTCCCCTTGCTCCCCCACTAGAAGGAGACCTTTAGGAAAGGAATCACATCTTGTTTACTCCTGGGTCCTCACCACAGGTCCATGGTCAACACATGGCTAGAAGCTGGTCAAAAGCACATTCGTTTGAATGAGACACTACTGTCCTCAAACCCAGCCCTTTCACTTCTAAAACTTGGTCTTTGGGCAACTTGCCTGACCTTTGAGACTCTTAATGTCATCATCAGTAAGAAGGGATCGTGATATCATTGTAGGGTTGGGAGAATAAATGAGATAATGCAGAAAATCATCAGTATAGTACCTGGTTCCCAGTAGGTACCTTGGAAGTGGCCAGGGAGAGAGAGTCAATACCATGTCCTTGTCCTGTTACCCCTGTGTCTGAAGGTAGGAAAAGAGGCAGTTTGATAGGAGGCAATTTGAATGTCCCAAAGCAATAGCATTGTCCCCAAGAGCTAGAGGAGGAGTTCATGAGTCAACTTTGGTTCTGTGACAAGACCACTAGGCTTAGAGTGAGAATACTTACTTGCGAGTCCTAGCTCTGTCTCTTAGCAGCTGGGTGTCATAGACCAAGCCATGTAACAGCTCCTGAAGCCTCAATATTTTGATCTGTAAGAGGGGATAATAACCACCTCACAAGGTCATCGTGAAGCTGAAATGAGATTGCCCAGCTGTGAAAACACCTGGCCCAGCTCACAGGAAATGCAGAATCATGAATTATTGAATATCAATCTGTATAACATTTGAGAAAACTCTGAGCAGATCTCAGCTTAGGATACTTTCTGGACATGTGCCTTATGGCTTAGTGGCTAACCGCTTTAGAGTCAGACAGTCCTGGGTTTGAATCCTAGCTATGTCCCTAACTAGCTGTGTGACCTTAGACAAGCTACTTAACCACTCTGAACCACAGTTTTTGTGGCTTTTGTTTTTGTTTTTGCATTTTTGGTTTTTTTCTCCATAAGTTCTTTAAAATGAAGCCAACTATCTCAGAGAGTTGTTGGGGGAATAAAATGTCGACAGTCAGTTTCTGGCACATAGGAAGGTCTCAAGTGTTAGTATTATTCTGCTTCTATTAAGACTGAGGGATAAACACTGATGATATGGGACTTTTGAAGTCCTGAAATGTAAAAGCTGGTGTGTTGCAGTGGCTAGGGGTTAGGGTTTGAGGGTAAGGGCTAGGATTGCATCTTTACCAACCAAATGGAAGGAATGAGCTCAAGTGGTAGGAAGTCCTTCCTGGCTCGGAGAGCAATGTGGGGGAAGTGCTCAGTACAGGCAGAGGAGAGCCCCTTGGGAAGCCTTCGGGAATAGGATTGCGCAGGCAGTGTGAAAGGTTAGAGCTGGTAAAGTCCTTGGAGGTCTTCAGTTAAACCCTGCCATTGCACAGAAAGGAAACTGAGGCCCAGAGAGACTACCACCATGGCCTGCTGAACCCCTGCTGGTGAGTGACAGAAATGGGACAGGCAATGTGCTTTTGCTACAACTAGAGGGACTGTGACGGTGATGGGTGCAGTCAGGCTGGAGCCACAGGAGGCATTGCTTAACTGGCTGTGACCTATGGTTTGGTGTCTTAGGCCAGTTGGTCTGTGCTTAGGGACTAACAGTCCTGAGGAGAACTTGTCCCCACAGGAAGAGGGGAGGGAGCAAGGAGACAGGATGTGGAGGGCAGGGAGCTGCTGGCACTGGGGAAGTTTTCATGGAGAGAAAAGTGGGTGGAGGTGGGGGCAGCTGAAATCTCTCTGGCTGAGTTCAAGTCCAATGGGTTTCCTTCTGTCTTTGCATCCCCTTTTCTCCAAATTGCTTCTCAGTTCTCCTTCAAGGTGGAAACCTCGTTGTTCCTCTTCTAAAGAGATTTTGCAGAAATGGATTCCTGTGGCCACTTCACCTTCTCCTCTCCCTGTCCAGGGTCAGTGATGAAGATTTGCTTATCTTTCTACCTAGAGATAGCTCAGAGCCCAGGGAAAAGCCCAGCTCCTCTGGCCTAGAGGAAGGCAGAGCCGGGTGACTTCATAAATCTGGCCAGGCAAATTCCCAGAATGCCAGGTGTCAGTCACCCCATCGTTGCCTGGAGAAGCGCTGAGGGTTGCAGGCTGTGGGCAGGGCGAGTCTCACCTTGCTGGCGATGATGGGAATGGAGGCCCGCTGCAGGGTGGCGCTTCCTCTACTGTCGCCCAGTGTTCTCTAGGCATTTCACTTCTCTCGCTTTCTGTACACCTCACTGAAACCCAGTGAGGAAGACCCTGTGATCAGGGTGTCACAGATGAGGAAACGGGGGCTTCGAGAGGTGAAGAGTACTCACCAGCACCAGCTGAGAAAACAAAGGTGGGGAAATCCCGGTCTCCTGACTTCAAAGCCTCTGCTCCCCACCCCGCCCTGCCACTAGGAAGCTGGAGTGAAAGAGGCGTCAGAGCAGGAGCGGGTCAGGAATTAGGGTTCAGACGATGGAAGCAGCTCCTACTGATGAGGAGAAGGAGGCGGCCTTTGGAGCTTCTGTAAACCTCTCCTGCTCTCTAGAGGGATTTCTAAACTAAGCTGTAGAGACTGATCTGCTCTAGCAGAGGGAAGCTATGGCTATGGGGGAGCCGAAGGCAAGGTAAGAAAAAAGGCCCATTGACGGAGAAGACAAGGTCTGCTGGGGCAGCGACCGGACCACAGCCTGGCTGCTGGAGTCCTGGGTTTTAATCCCAGCTCTATTCCTAGGCCTGTGACCTCAGAGAAGACAGTTCCTCTTTGGACCTCGGTTTTTGGATCTCTACCATGAAGTGACATGATTTCTGAGGCCGCTTTCGGCAGAGAACCTGTGATTTTAGTCTTGGATGTTCAGATGGGGACTTAAGAAAGGGAGGCAAGAGGGCCGGGCATGGTGGCTCACACCTGTAATCCCAGCACTTTGGGAGGGTAAGACGGGCAGATCACAAGGTCAGGAGATCGAGACCATCCTGGTTAACACGGCGAAACCCCGTCTCTACTAAAAATACAAAACATTAGCCAGGTGTGGTGGCGGGTGCCTGTAGTCCCAGCTACTTGGGAGGCTGAGGCAGGAGGATGGCATGAACCCGGGAGGCGGAGCTTGCAGTGAGCCAAGATTGCGCCACTGCACTCCAGACTGGGCAACAGAGCGAGACTCCACCTCAAGAAAAAAAAGGGAGGCAAGGAAAGACCTAGGGGAGGGCATTGTCCTCAGGAACATAAACATACTTGGGCGCTGTCACACACACAGCCCCTCAAAAAGACACACATGCAGCCAGCCCCCTGAGTGCATGAGGTCCTTCTCTCAGGGGATGGTCCTTCCTGTTCGCAGGGTCTGTGTCTACTTCTCCTCTCCCGAGGTCAGGGGAGATGCTCTAATATTTAACAACAGGTATGGCACAGGCTTTGGCCAGTCAGAGCAATCATGGCTGTAAACAGCTGATGTAAGACTGTGCCAAGGTGTACCAGCTATATGCCACCCCTGCCCCCATGCCTGATTCCTCTGGTACAGCCAAGAAAGGTAAGAGGGAGACTAGGGAACAAGAAGCTGGGGAAGTAAAGGCAGGAAGAGGGGTCACACGTTCTCCTTGTCCCTCCCTAGAACCCCGTGGTGCTGTCAGCCCAGCCTCCCCACTGCCTCTCGGAGCTCCCTTCCCATGCCTTGTGCCCCGAACAAAGCAGTCTTGCTTGCCAGCTGCAGCTGCGTTTTGGAGGCTGATGGAATCAAGGGGATCTGGTCTGCATTCCATGTGATTATCCCACACTTGACAATGGGCAGGGCACCCACAGGGATCCCACCCCTACCTGCCTGCAGAGTTAGTGCTTTACTAACCCTAATGGTCAGAGACCAGGGCTTTGTCTTACCCACTCTTTGCCATTGGCTATCAAATCCCAGGGGAACCCCAAAGTCCCCCTTCCTCTCTGTTTTGCTCTAACGCTAGTCTACTCCAGGTCTTTGCCACCATGTCCATGGATTGCTGTGCTGGCCTGCTGGCTGCTTCTCCTCCCTCAGCCTCTAGGACGGTTCTATTTTTCCTTACAAACGTTCTTGAGTGCTTATCAATTGCTAGTAGTTGAGATTTCCATCAATATTTTTTGACTGATTAATAAGGACCCTTCTTTCCTCCTTTTCCATGAGAACAGGTCATTTCCCAATTGGTCAAGAAATATTTATTGACTCCCCACGAAGCACAAGGCTTTTATTGGCTACAGAAATGGGGATGGCTGTCAAAGAAGCAGGAGACACAGTCCCTGCCCTCTAGGAGCCCTCACTATATTTATGAGAGCCAGTAGCAAAAAGATAACCAATAACACAAGGGCAGGGCGCCTTCCATAATGTATTATTTGAGGCTTTTCTGGGCCTATTAAAAAGCCTGTCACAAACTTTATAAAGAAAGATAAAATAGAGCTGGTAAAAAAATTCTAGAATGACAGTTAAAATAGGGCATGATGTGTGAGAGGCCAGATGAGATTATACTAAATTATTAGCTAGGACTTAGGAAATAAAGCAGTGTTCTCTAGAAGTTACCCTGAGTTCCCTAGGAACAAATTATGCCACATTTATCTTGTTCTCTCTTTTGATAAGATTCTAGAGCTTGGTTCAAAGGAGTGTCATAGATTTAGCATATCTTGAGTTCTACAGGGCTTTAGGAGAAATCTCTCATGTTGACTTTATAGAAAAGAGGGCTAGATGAGAGCATAGTTACATAGATTTAGAGCTGGTTGAAAGACTGTCCCCTGAGCATATTAATGAAAGTTCCCTGGCATTCCTAGATCAGCTTTTTGTGTCATTAGGGTCTGTGTCTTTGATGTGGTCAACATTTTTAGCAATGATGTGCGTGATGACTACAGAGGCATTCTAATCTGTTAATAATCTGAGTCCAGGAGAAATAGCTAAGAATCAAAATTCTAAAGTATCTTGACTGCAAACCAATGATATTCAACAGGGATAAAAACAGAATTCCATATTTATGTCCAAAAAAATTAAGATCTGTAAGTATGGGCTGGGGAGAATCCGGCTGGGTAGCAGTTTGGTGCATAAGCTTTGGCCTCTCTACTGAACCCCCCTAGGTTGTCAGGAACCAGTGGTTGAGGATGGTTCTGCCTCTCAGGAGGCCTGTGTCCTGGTTGTTGGATTGAATTGATCTAGAGGCCATGTGGCATCAATGACAGGGGTAGTGTTCTTTCTCAAGCTGGTCATCATTGACCTAGGCTTTCCTAGGGGCGAGCCAAAGACTTAACCCTTTCTGTTCCAATGACTACTCAGCTGTTAAATGTCCATCAGTTCTGGTCTCTGGACAGAACAGTGTCCTCTCTTCTTGGTTGGTATGAAAAAGAAAATCTGAGCAGATTTCTTCCGAAAATCTGAGCAGATGTCAAATACCATTCCAATGATCAGTCCTATTTCTGTACCCAGGCTTCACTCTGACTCCCCTGGGTAACTCTCTGAGGACAACTGGCCACCTCCTTCTAGAAGGATCAGTGAACCACTGCCTGTTGCTATTTCACATTCATCCAAACATGCCAGGGTACAGAAGACTGAGCAGAAAACTCTACAAGCCTCTGTAGCCTTCCGTCCTCTCCTCCTCTGGAGACCCAGGCTCTAGAAGCTATGCCACATCATTAGCTCACTGTTCCCTCTGCCAGCCTTCTTCAACCCTTTCCTCCACATTGGACCATGCCTTTAAATCAGTTATCTCCAGGCCTGGAAATGAATCAAGTGAGTAAATGAGCCTTGCTGGAAGCTGATCTTAAGACAGGGAGTAGGATCCCGTCTACACATTCATGGAAAGTCAGCTCTGGCTACATGGAAGTCACATTCAGTGACCCCAGCCTTTGACCTTCTCTGAGGGCAAGGAAGGGGAATGTGAAAGTGTCTTGGCAGGTAACACTCAGAGGGCATGGTGGGGAGGATACGTAAATACCTCCAGGTGGAAAGAGCTGGAGGGAACAGAGGGATGCTGTGGGAGGAAGGGCAGAGGGGCTTTGCTATTGAGTTGAGGGCTCCCGGTAGCCTGTGGGACAGAGGTTATGAAGGCAGAGTGACCTCTGCTCAGCCTATCTGACTGATGCCTGACTACCCTGTGTTGTCTCCTCCTGTCCAGATCACAATGAGGACCTAGGGCATCTGCCTGCTGATACCCCCTGGCCTGCAGTGACCATGGCCCCCCGCAAGAGGAGCCGCCATGGCCTGGGCTTCCTGTGCTGCTTCGGGGGCAGTGACATCCCCGAAATCAACCTCCGGGACAACCACCCTCTGCAGTTCATGGAGTTCTCCAGCCCCATCCCAAACACAGAGGAGCTCAACATCCGCTTTGCAGAGCTGGTGGTCAGTGAGAGGGTGGGGAGGGACAGTGACAATGGAGAGGAGGGTGGATGGACAAGCAGAACTGGACAGAGGGCAGGGCACCTGTCCTGGGGTCTCCATCTCTCAAAACTCCTCTTGGGAGGAGGTAGGCCCCCAGGACACTTCAGCTATGTTGGGGAACCAGAATCTCTCGCTGGGATGGACAGCATAAAGTGTGTCCCCAGAAGAATGGTCCTACCTCCTCTCTGCATTGGATTGTAGACCACAGGGTGCAGTAGTTAGGTTATCATAGGAAGGGGCAGCTCTGGGCTTTGCAAACTAAGATGGTGAGACATCTCAAAGAACATCAGAACATTTGGCGCCTTTCTCTCTTCTGCTCCTTGGAGTTTCCCTGGGATCTTTTAATGTCCAAGACACAAAGAAGAGACATAGTGGGATTCTGTGGGCAGACACTGGGCACCTCGGAACAGGGGATGATTGGCTAGGAACATGGAGGTAGAAATGTCTATGTCATGCGTGGGGTTCCAGTTCAGGCCTGGGATGATTATATGCTGTGCCTAACAAGGGGCAGGTGAAAGCTCTGCCATTCACACCAGGACCAGCCTGTGCTGACTCTGCAGTGCCTGCCTGGGCCAGCCTTCAGACTGCCCTTGTGAGAAGCCCCTGTGTGTGCAGCTTTATACCATGGCCACAAATAGACTAGGAAAGAAGCATGATTTCTTCTCTCTTTGGAGATCTGGTGGTGAGACAAAGTCTGCACACCACAGGAGGTCCCAGGCCTGGTAAAGAGCCATAAGTACAAGTTCATCTACCATTAGCTCTTGGTCACTCATTCTGTGGTGGGCCATTAGTAAGCCAGTAAACAAACAATGCCAGGTGGTTGGAATGTAGTTTTATACTTGTATTTGCTAATAAATACACCTGGTTAAACCAATCCAGCTCTTTCAATGACAGGGTCCCTGTAAGATGAGATTAAGCAGTTTATATGAAAAAGTTGTCCAGCTTCCTTGTCACATCAGGTTTAGGAAAACTCACTGTTTCCCAATTTTTAGCTTTTCTCTGGATGGGGCAAGTGGTGGGGGACAAAGTGTTTGCTAGTGTAGAATAATATCTGGAGCCTGATCTGTGTTAGTCACGGATGTTTGCTTGAGTAGAGTGAGTTTTGAAAGAAGGACGTGATGGGCAGTGTTCCTTTCTTTGGCTCTTTTATTCAACAGATATTTACTGGGCATCTTCAGGACAGGGACCCTTGCATGGCACTTTAGCAAAAACAAGGGTGAGTCAGACGAGTCTTGCCTGCAAGAAGAATAGCATCAGGTATCTCTCAAACAAGAGAACAATATTTCTTGGAGAGACTGCTGGGTGCTGGGCTGTATGGGGGTCCTAGGGATGTAGTGATGAGCCACCAGAGACCTCCCCTGCCTCCAAGAATGTGAAAGCCTAGTAGGGAAGACTGATCTTGAGGAGCAGAGACAAGTGTGATGAGTGCTAGGACAGGGAGCATTCAGGGGGTGGGGGCATGGGAGTGCCTAGCAGGAAGCTGTATTCTAGACTGGGAGAAGTCACAATGGCCCCTGTAAGCAGTGACATTTTCACCGAGATAATAAGTGAATGAGGTTCAGGACAATGACTGCAGAAGAAATGGTATATGTGAGTGTCAAGTCAGAAGCTGGGTCCTTTTGGGGTACACAATGAAGACCAGAAGAACTAAAGTTTTTGGATTAAACCCTAAGGGCAGTGGAAAGTCATGGAAGATTTTAAGCAGGGATTTGAGGTGATCTGATCACTTTTCTAAAAGACCATACAAGGTGCTCTGCTAAAGAAGGGTTCTGGGTTGACCGTTTGGAGGCTTTTGCCTCCTAATCCTACAGGTTAGAGAGAAGGGTGCCTTAGACTGAAGTATTAGCAGTGAGGATGGAGAGAAGTGGACAGATTCAAGAGCTATTTAGGAGGAAAGATAATAGGACTTGGTAGGATCAAAGAGTGAGTAGGAATCAAAGAACACCCCAGTTTCTGACATGAAGTGTTGGATGGATGTTGGGACCCTGGACAGGACAGGATATACTGGAGGAGATTCAAGTTTAGGGGGCTGGGATGATGAATTCAATTCACACATTCTTTCTGTATATCAGTTTCCTTATCTGTAAAACGAGTTGTTATAAGTTATAAACAAATGAATAAACATTACACACTTAGAACAGTGCCTGGGACATAGTAGCTCTACGTAAGTACATCAGAGTGGAGACATACTGGAGACAATTGGGCCCCAGGGTCTGGAGTTCAGGAAACTGTTGGCCTAGGGGTACAAGTTTGAGAGAGTCTGAGATAATAGCTGAGTCCTGGGGAACAGGTGAGGGAGGACGGTGCCCTGAGGGACTTCATTTAAAGGTAGGATAGAAGAGGAGAAGTCATCGAGGAAGCCCACGCAGAACATAGGGTGAAACAGGAGAGCCTGCTCAGGAGGGTAGTTGCTAAAGAAACCAGGGAAGTGAGGTTTAATAAGAAGCAAGCAGTCAGCAGTTATATGCTGCCTAGGCTGAGCAAAGCTACCATTGATTTAGAGATAGAGACCACTGGCTGGAAAAGACAAGTACATCAATAACCTGAATACAAGCTCATGTGGAACTGCTCTGTAGTTCAGGAAGGGAGAGATTCTTCTTACCTGGGAAGGTCTACTGAAGGCTTGCGGGAGGAGGCTGACACTGTGCCCTAGGAATTAGACCAGGTCCTTAGTGTGAGTGGGTACGGAGGCCTGTCCAGGCAGGACTCACTGTGTAAGCAAAGGCACAGAGGTTGAAGGGGTGCAGAGTTTGTGTTGGGAAATGTAAGGTGCATATAACTCTCCTTTTTCTTTTATTTCTGATTTTGATCGTGGAAAAGAAACCTCAAACAGCATTCTGGGAATTTTGACAAAGAACTTCCTGGGATACCTAGAGAGCAGTTCTAGGGAAGAAATTTTGTATGGGATTAAATCTGCAGGAGTCTTGAGTTCCAGAGGCAGGTGAACTAATGGGTATTATTTCAAATATCCCTTGTCTGTGCTGTCTGAATGGCAGTCCTTGGCCAGATGGGGCTACTGGCTCATCTGAATTGAGATGAACTGTAACTGTAAAATGCACACCAGATTTTGAAGACTTAGTGTGAAAAAAGGAATGTAAAATATCTCATTATTAATTTTCTACATGATTATATGTTTAAATGATTATATTTTAGATTTACTGCTTTCAATAAAATGTACTATTGACTTCACCTATTTCTTTTAAAGTTTTTAACGTGACTAGAAAAATTTGAAAATATATGTGGCCCCTGTTATCTTTCTATTAGGCAGTTCTGATCTAGGTGAGAGAAGAGAGTCTTAATATTCTCCCTTGAATAAAAGTATAGGGAAAAGATTACAGATATCAAAATTTAAGACTATTATACTTCCTTAGATATTGTTTTCACTGTTTATTGTATTTGAAAATATAAAGGTTAGTACTATTATGCTTTGTTATGCTTAATTTATGCTTAATGCAATTTTTGCTTTTGATTTTTAAAAAAGCACACAATGTTCTCCATGGCTCAATAACTAGTCCTTTGATTAGCCCTTGATTAGCATTAGGTATTGCTCATGCATGATAGGAGAAGCAGCTTCAAAAGATTTTCAGGGGCCGCCTAGCACAGCAAAACCTTTAAATTCACCCCAAAATACCTAGGAATTACCCCAAATATGACCTCATAAAGTTCCAGTTTGCTCCTTGGAAAGTTTGGACTAGCCTGATGGAGCCCGGCGCCTTCTCTTGGTGGTCCTGCAGTGGGAGGGGCTGCCTCCAGCAGGCACTCCCTCCCTCGGAAGCAGATCAATGCCTCCCTGGGCATGGCTCGCCCATCCTACTCTGATTAGCCCCTTGTCCTCACCAGCTCTGTCCAGCCCGTGCTAGGGCCCATGCTGAGTTTGGGGGAGCCAGAGAATGTCTAGGGGAGAGATTTGCAGGGCAGGTAGACCTGAAGGATTGGACGAGAATTGGAGAGAGGCAGAACTAGATCTGCAGACAACTCCCTTCTTTGTTAGGCTTTGTATTATGGTGTCCACAAGCTTAAGAATCACAAGGGATGGAAGACAAGAAACCGTGGGGCGAGAGGATCAGGAGCTAGCAAAGCAATGCAGGAGACGCGCAGGGAACAGGGTGACCTGAAGCAGGAGGGTGGATTTGCAGAGACAAGGTTGGGGGTGGAGAGGAAGTAAAGGGAGTGCAATGGAAGACACACAGGGCTGGTTGAGGCAAGGGGATGGGGCTATATTTCTCACAGAAAAAGAAATGCCCTATCATATCTTTGATGCTCTTCGGGAGGAAGATAGTAGGCTGAGGACCTGATCTGGGGGAATTCTAATTTCCTGCAGGGCTGACTATTCTAATCTTAACCATCCCTAGTGTCAGACATATTTTTTCTTGTCTTTGCAGGATGAATTGGATCTCACTGACAAAAACCGGGAGGCTATGTTTGCACTGCCCCCTGAGAAGAAATGGCAGATCTACTGCAGCAAGAAGAAGGTGCCCTCTCTGACCCTTCCGGCCACATCTCAGGGTCCATGGCATGGGGTGGCTCTTGTTGCCTTACCTGCCCATCCATTCACCTAATGTTTATTACGTGCCAGCACTGTTCTAGGTGTTGGAGGAACAACAGTGAATAAAATAGAAAAAAGGAAATTCTGCTCTTCTGGAGCTTACACCCACAGAAATAGGATTCTCTTTTTCAAACACCCCTTAAGCAGGACCTGCTGCATTCCAGGACTGGGGCTGGCTGGGAGAGAGACAAAGAAGCAGAGTCTGGACTCTCTCCTGCCTGCTTCCAGGCATGGAGGGTGGGCAGCCTGGACCATACCTGGGGCAGCTTTGCTATAAGAAATCAGTTTGGGGGACAGGGGTGTCCTCTTTTGGATCTTTAGCCTCCACCCTGTCCCAGGCTAGGGCTCACACATCAGTCCTTGTCCTCTTCAGCATATCCTCCCTCTCCTCTCGCTCATTCAAAGATGCTGTTAGCCTCCTGCTGTGGCCCTCCCTAGAAAGGGGTACGCTGGGCTCCAGTCCAGCTTGATTGGACTTGATGTCCTCCCTTCTGCTTCCCCAGTGGCTGTGCATTCTTCTCTCTGCTGTCTCCATCTCTGTGTTTCTTCAGCTTGCCTCTGTCTCTATGTCTCTCTCTTTCCCCCTTTCTATTTTAGTCTGTTCCTTTTACTCCTGAATTTTCTTTTCATGGCCTACTTTCCTCCTCTCCCCTCTACACCCCCAGTTTTCAGACTCGAGTCCCAAGCCTAAAACTTGTTCTTCTGCCCTCCTACATTGCTTTGGTGTTTAGGGACCAGAGCCTGGCTATTCCCATGCCTGAGGCTCAGGCTCCCTCCCTCCTGGGAGGAGACAGGAAGGTCTGGGCAGAGTCTGAGCCATGTCTTCTCCGTGCTCCTGTGCCCACTCATAGCTCTTCTCTTACTCTTCCTGCTGAAGACATTTATCCCATCCCCAGGGCTCCACATTGAACCAGACTGACCTTATAATGTTGGAGGATTCAAATATACACCATTTCAGAGTTGCAGGAACCTGGAAAACAACCCAGTGTTGATACAGTCTCATTCTTTATTTTACAGATGAGGCCAAGAAGGCCTAGAGAGTCAAGACTCACCCATAGCCCATCCAGTCAGTTATGGCGAGTGGCTGCCCATTGCTAGAACCTGGGACTGCTGGGGAGGATAGTGCTAGAGGCTGAGGACCTGTGACAAGAGGCATGGGCTGCACACACTATAAGCCATTGTCTAGTATACTCAATGCACGCTTTATTAAGCACCTGCAGAATATAACATTCTGTGTTTATGCATCTCATTGTGAGAAAAGCAGGTCTTTAAAAAGCTCAAATCATGGAAAGAAGGAAGGAAAGAAATTTCAGGAGTAATTAATCATATCTCAGGATTCTCCATTTTCCAAATTGATTTACTATGGAGTTCCCTTAAGTTGGTCTCTTCTACAATTGGAAAAAAAAAAAAAAAAAAAGGCCAGGCATGGTGGCTCATGCCTGTAATCCCAGCACCTTGGGAGGCTGAGGTGGGTGGATTATCTGAGGTCAGGAGTTCGAGGCCAGCCTGACCAACATAGAGAAACCCCATCTCTACCATAAAAAAAAAAAAAAAAAATACAGAACTAGCCAGGCATGGTGGCACATGCCTGTAATCCCAGCTACTTAGGAGGCGGAGGCAGGAGAATCACTTGAATCTAGCAGGAAGTGATTGTGGTGAGCTGAGATCATGCCATTGCACTCCAGCCTGGGCAACAAGAGTGAAACTCCGTCTCAAAAAAAAAAAAAAAAATTATTAAAATACAAGGGCATCTCTTACTGCCTTCCAAACCAAACTGTAATTTCCCCACACACTTTCACACCCTTCCGCCTTCCCACATGGCACTTCCTCTGTCTATAACACCCTCCCCACCTGTCTTAGCTGTAATACTCTTTGATAACCTAGTGTTCTTAGACCACTCACCCCCATCCCCTACAGCTTTCTGTGTTGGATGGATCACCCTCCAAGGTCTGCTATGGGCAGCTCTGCCGTAGAACACTGACCACCCTTTCTCTGGTACTGGACTGGCAGTGCATGGAAGGCAGAGACCGTGACTCTTTAGTCCGTACTCCGTACCTGCAGAGCTCAGTATGGTGATTGGCATCTAGTAGGTCCCCATTCAGTGCACATGGCACGGGTAAACAATGAGCCAGCAAGCGCAGGAAAGGATGTGTTTGCCGACGCAATTGTTTTTGGTGCTGATTCCCCTCCCCAAGGCAGAAGACAGAATGTTTGGTCTTCAGTCATGGAGAATTTAGCACGTATAACCATGGTTAAATTTAACATTTAACCATGTGAAGTCATAAAGACCCAAACAAAGCAGCTTTCCTACTGGTCTAAAATTTGTATTTTGTGAAACGAAATAGAAAACATCGAGTGGATGGAGCTGAGAGCTGCAGGGCCCGCTGGCAGCTGGCGGAGAGGTGGTTTGTCAGGGAGGGTCTGGAGGAGGTTAAGTTTTCATGCCAATTTGGAAGCAGGACAGTGGAGAAAGCAGATGGGGAGGAGCCTCCAAAGTGACCTGGGGCACAGGAACAGGAATGAGCAGGACGGGTGTGAGGCCCAGAAGCAGATCCATTTGGCTGGAGAAGGCTGGATTTTCAGTCAACATTAATAATTCTTTAACTCCCATCATTCTTGCCCTTACTTGGGGAAGAGTCGAGCCTGTCTCTTGAGGGCTGAGCACTGGGCCAGAGGTCCTCGGATCTGGTCTCTGCCTCCCCGCGGCACATCCCCCTCATTCGGGAGTTTGCCAGAAATTAAATCACAGGCCTAAGGGGGTCTCCTGAGTCTTTTCAAAACCCAACCCCTTGGAAGTTTTTCTAAAGTTACTATTTAATGAGTGCCTATTATGTGCCAAGTGTTTTCTATTAGTGTTCTAGAACTGCCTGAAAGACTAAGTTTTTAAATTTCCCAACTGTCACAGACCAATACTTTTGTAAAATATGAGAATGAGATTATCAGAGAAAGTAAAAAGATGTATAAAAATAAACACAAATTCGAATTAGATTTAACAGCCAGGAAATTATATTTCATTAACTACAAGCTGAGCAAACAGAACAAGAGAAAAAGAATTTTTAAAAAATGGTGCATGTTGCTCACTGAGAGTACATACACCTGCATGGTTGCTGCCCATGTCATTGGCTGGCCATGAGAGTCAATGTTCATCATCTGTATTTCACCAAGGGAGAAATGGAAGCCTGGGAGAGCATGTAATTTCCTCCAGCCCACCCCACGTGGGCAGAGCTGTGAAATGAATCCCTCTGCTGACATTGAATGAAGCTCAGGATCTCAGGCCACGGGCCTGCCTTGCCTGTTGGTCCATGCTATCCTTTTTCTTGTTTCAGGAGCAGGAGGACCCCAACAAGCTGGCGACCAGCTGGCCTGACTATTACATTGACCGCATCAACTCCATGGCTGCGGTGAGTGGCTACCCCTCTCCTGCCCTGCCCCCACCTGGAAAGGCTAAGGCAGAGAGGGATCCCCCCAACCCCCACCCCCGACACACCAAACTGCCTTTTCCTGCTCCTCAGCGCCCTACTGCCCACTCACTGGAGTTCAGCTTTCCAGTTATTCATGAAATTTTAAGGTAATCCACCCCTCCTCTGTGCAATCTCAGAGTCCCCCAACCATTTAAACATTTTAAAATCCATTTGGGCATCACACAAATTTGGGAAATAAACCGGGCCAGTAATTCTCCCCATTTCACAGATGAGGAAAGTGAAGTCCCAGCCCAGAACCTAGGTCTTCCCAGGGGCCAACATTCGGTCTCAGTAAACCATTCCCCGAGGCCTCACCCTTTCTGAGGCAAGCATGGCCCCTGGGTCACACCTGGGCTGGAGTGCAGGGGGTTGGGAGACAGGCAGCCCAGCGTGACTTCTGCCCCCTTCTACCTGCTGGCCCTCAGATGCAGAGTCTGTACGCGTTTGATGAGGAGGAGACGGAGATGAGGAACCAAGTCGTGGAAGACCTGAAGACGGCCCTCCGGACACAGCCTATGAGGTAACTCAGTTTCCCCCTTTTGCTTCCTGCCATGTCCCTTCACAGTTGGTCTCCTTGCCTTCCTGAAGCCCTGTGCAGTGCTCTGCTCCCATGCCAGTCCTCCTGGCCAACTCTGCCTCACCTGACTTCACTTCCCAGCCCCTACTTCTCTCCTGGGAGGCTACCAGGGCTTGGGAGGAGGGGAGAGAAGCCTGGGAAAGTGGGATAAACCTCAGGTCCTGAGGAGCTCTCTAAAGAGGAATCGAGGGCAAGTGCTTTCTAAAATTTATTCATTTATTTTTGGTAAGAGGATAGAATAGGAGGGTGACCAAATGGACAAGGTACATAAGAAAGAGCCGTCTGAGGATGAGGGGGCAGGGTGAGCGCCCCGTCCAGGAAAGGAGGAACGCGCGGGTAGAGAAGTACTCCAGCCACTAGGGGGGGTGTGGTGTCTCTGGATGGGATTTGCCATCTAGAATGGGAAAAGCAGTAGAAGTCCTGGAGCCATGGGAGGACCCCTTTCCCTTCCCAGGCCACAATGTGTGGGGCCCAAAGTGGGTCTCCTTGTGTTTGGGTCTGCCCCGTGGTGTGCTGGAACTGGCTCGTACCAGCTGGCGAATGCCGACTGTCAAATTTTCAGCAATTTTGTAAGCTGGTTGTTAAACGTAGCTATGATTAAAATTTCAATTATATAAGTTTAAGATTCAATAAGTTGTATCAAAACAAAGGTAATAACTACTTGAAACTCTTCACTCCCAAATTACCCAATTATTTTTCTACATTTACTATAATGTATACTTTTGAGTTTACATGCATTGTATGTACATGGAAACACTATGAAATATGCATCTCTTCCCAACTCTGCATTCAACGACATCAGTCTGTAGCTTGAAATTGGCTATGCTGGGAGCATTTACACCATGGAAATGAGCAAACAATCAGGAGCCGCCCTCCACTCTTCCCCTGGCAAAGAGCTAGCCATCCATTGCGTGGGGGTGTCTATGTCGTCTGAGCTGAGCTCTCTCCCCAGGAGACTAGACACAGCCTCAAGAAGAATGGGAGCATCCTAATTGTCTCTTGTCATTCTGGTAGTGGTGGGGTTCTGGAATGGGAAGGGGAGAGAGGAAAGGATGAGGTAGTCAGGAAATACAGGGGTTGAAGGGAAGTTGCCAGGTCTGTCTCCTACCCCAACTTATTGTAATTTCCCTTAATAATATTCTGATAACAAAAGTCACACATTGTCATTGTGGAAAGTTTATGGAATGCAGAAAAGCATGTAACAGAAAAAAGTAAAAAATACCTATTGTTAACAACTTAGTCTGAAAGCACATTCTTTTATTTTCTAAGCATATTTGTACAATAACATAAACACAAATACACTTGGGATAAGTAATGTTATAATAGTTTTCTTAGATCATTAATTATTTTACTAAATCAAGGGTACCTGTGTGTGTGAGCATGCCATGGACATCTGGCACCCAGGTGAAACCTATGGACTGCTTCTCAGGAATGATGTTTTAAATAATAGATACAAAGATAGGATGAACAAATAATGAAAATACAGCTACAAATAATAAAAGTGAGATAGCAACGAATTGTGCTTCTTTATACCTTAAATAGCAAGAGCCAGCTGCGAGTCTGATAACCATCATAATTTTGAAGTACTGAGGAGTGCAAATGGTATTTTGAAATACCTGGTACAACTGTAATTTGGTATGAAAATAGCTGTGATTTCTTGGGGTGACAGAGTCACAGATTATGCTACTGTCATTTACTACTACTGTCATTTATTGCCGATATTCGTCATTGAGGAAAATGCTAAATTTTAATTAGAAGTTACCAAAAATAAAAATGTAATTTTCTTTTCCCACCCAAGTCCTTGGATCTGTGAATGCTATCCATAGATTCTTCAGCAGAACAGACTCCAAATTAAGAACCCCTGAGCTAAATGGGTTTTAATTATTATTATTGTTTTTTTTTTGCTAACATTCAAGATAGATAACTCTGCTATTTTCTTTAGGATCCCTTGAAATGTAGCTTCCCTAGGTTTAACCCCATGACTCGATGACTCTGATGGCCTTCCTATCTGGAAGTCCTCTTTATTATCTGACTGTAATTCTCTTAATCTCCATCCTCACTGGAGAGGAGTGTTGAGGTTTAACAGCTCTGATAATTATCATGATCATCCCCTTCACATTCATACTATTTTAGCTATGCAACTGACAATGATATGCAAAAGCACAGTATTTAAAATGCAAATAAGACAAGTCTTTGGAGAAGATGATAGGATTTCAGTGCTTTAGATAAACTACAAATAAGCCAAGTAGCTACTGTAGGTGGGACAAGGTGCATGGTGGTGCACAGGTAAGTGGGTAACTATTTGCAAAGTGTACGCAGAATCATATGCAAATACAATACATTTTATTTGTTAATGGCTCTGATTTGTAGGTTTGTGACCCGCTTCATTGAGCTGGAGGGCTTGACCTGTCTGCTAAATTTTCTCCGGAGCATGGACCATGCCACCTGTGAGAGCCGCATCCACACCTCGCTCATCGGCTGCATCAAAGCATTGATGAACAACTCCCAGGGGCGGGCACATGTGCTGGCACAGCCTGAGGCCATTAGTACCATAGCCCAGAGCCTGCGCACAGAGAACAGCAAGACCAAGGTGGCTGTGCTGGAGATCCTGGGTGCTGTGTGCCTCGTGCCTGGTGGCCACAAGAAGGTGCTGCAGGCCATGCTGCACTATCAGGTGTACGCAGCGGAGCGAACCCGCTTCCAGGTGAGGGGCCTGGCTGGAGGCGGGATGCCAGCTGGGTGGGACGGAGGATGTCACACGTGAGTGAGAGCCTGAAGATTCTTTGCAGCAGAAACTGGGGGAAAAGGAAGGTAATGTGGTCTGCATGCCTGCTCCTGGAAGGTAACAGGTGAAGAGTACTGGGACCTCGAAGGCTTGTATAAAAACACATGCAGGGCCTTAAGAGTTATGAGTTTGGGTGGGAAATGGACTTGTCCTCCTTACTAGTCAGTGGGTTCCTGGAAGCTGGGATATTGGCCTGCATTATTTTTGGGGCTCTACATCTCCAACCTCAACACCTGGCTCATGATAGGGGCTCAGTCAAGAATTGTTGAATTGAGTGCAATTGCTGAGATCGAGATTTTAGGTGCTATGCTTGAGCCAATGCCTAATGTGGAACACTGGGATCATCCCTGGGGGCTTCAGCCATGCTATTCTCTTTTCTTTCCCTGACCTGCCCAGAAAAGTGTCAATGAGATGAATAGTAAATATGAAGTATCTTAGCACAGTGCCTGGCACAGAGTAAGTCCATAGAGATGGGAACTGATGTTACAAACCCTATAGTTTATTGCCCAAAACTGGGTCCTGACTCTTTGCAGAAGATGGAAAAGGGATAAAAGCAGCGTCCATACCATAAAGGAGCTAGGCAGGGAATACATATGAGCTGTAAACAGCTGGAGCACGATGATAAAGCGGCACTGAAGCACTGCTCAACCATGTAGACCAAGCCCCAAAGGTTGAGTGGAGAGGATGTGAGGCAGCACTGCCACTGAGGTGAGGAGAGGCAAAGGAATTTTCTAGGCAGAGGTGAGGTTTGGGGCAGCCCAGAGTAAATTGGACAGACCTGATTAGGTGGAGAGAGCAGATGGGGTATTCTAGGTAGTGAAGGCGACAGGAGTAAAGGTGCAAAAAGGCCACACTTGGGGGGACTCAGCCCTCTCCTGCTGTGTCCTGCGTTTCCACCTAGACCCTGCTGAACGAGTTAGACCGAAGTCTGGGCCGGTACCGGGATGAAGTGAATCTGAAAACAGCCATCATGTCCTTCATCAATGCTGTCCTCAATGCTGGAGCTGGAGAGGTGGGGTGCCTTCTCCTTGCCCTTGCTGTTCCCTGACTTTCTGGACCTGGGGTAGAGTGTGTGAGTGTGTTGCTTCCCCAATAATTGCTTTTGATATTAAACCCGGGAGGGCTCCTGGGGAGTTGCCTGCATAGGTAGCATCATGCATTGTGAACAGACCCAGAGCTGAGCTGGCTGATGCTGGCTCAGGGCGGTGGGGAATCATTGGTGGGAGGAGGGCAAGTTTGGGACCTTGTTTGTAGGGAGCTGTTTCTGGACTGTTTTCTGGTTGGCTGGTCATGTTCTTCTAGTGCCTTCTGTTAGGTATGCCTTCTGGTCTCCCTTACTTTTGGGGTCAGAATGGGATTCTTGAAGTATAAAAATAGCAACAGGCCGGGCGTGGTGGCTCATGCCTGTAATCCCAGCACTTTGAGAGGCCTAGGCAGGTGGATCACCTGAGGTCAGGAGTTTGAGTCCAGTCTGGTCAACAGGGTGAAACTCCATCTCCACTAAAAAAATATAAAAATTAGGTGAGTGTGGTGGTGGTCACCTGTAATCCCAGCTACTTGGGAGGCTGAGGCAGGAGAATCACTTGAACCTGGGAGGCAGAGGTTGCAGTGAGCCGAGATTGCATGATTGCACTCTAGCCTAGAGGACAAGCGCAAAACTCTGTCTCAAAGAAAAAAAAAAAAAGCAACAGTAGAAGAACTTGAAAAGCAGGTGAACATTCCAAATTCTAAGGCAATCAGATGCCCTGGTCAAGGTTAACTTGAAGGGCAAAAGGGGCAAAGGGAGCAATTTAATGATCTTTACTTTCCCTTTTTTCCTGCTAGGAAAACTTTTTTTTTTTTTTTTTTTTTAAACAATTTGTCCTTATGCCCTGGGTTAGGGAAGGCCGGTTGAGGGAATAATCTTCCCCTCAGGTGCTAACATCACCTTTGTTGGTACCAGCTTTTCATGGCTGTCATGTGCTCTGATTAGCTGGTAACCACACCTCATCAGGGAATTGTAACAAGTGTCATCCCTGTAGATTAGTCATGTTATGACCATTTCACAAATGGGGAAACTAAAAGCTTTCCCAAGGTCACAAGACCAGATCCAAGATCTATCTGATTCCAAAGCTTGTGCTCCATGTCACTGTACAACACTGCTCTTTGATGCTGAAGGCAAAAACTGGCAAGGGGCTTGAAGGAAGTGGGGCAGGAGACCTCAAAGAAGCTGGGCTTGCTTTAGACTAAGAAATAAGGTCTCTGTTCTTTCTTGGAGCTCTGGGACTTGAAGCAGCTCCAGGTGAGTTAGCTGTGGGAGGTGTGTTGGGTCTGTGGCTAGGGTGGTGATGAGGGCTCCACTGGGGATGTTGTGGAAATTGAGATCTGCCAATGAGTCTGGCCCTCCCTTCGTGACCCCCAGGATAATCTGGAGTTCCGCCTACATCTACGGTATGAATTCCTGATGCTGGGGATACAGCCTGTGATTGACAAGCTCCGGCAACATGAAAATGCCATCCTGGACAAGTAAGGTCCAAGCAACCGTCTCCATTGCAAACCTGCGGGGACAGTGCCTCAGATGGGGATGGTTGGGACCTTTGTGAAGGCTGCCCTTCCCTCTGGAAGCCAGCTGCCATACCCAGCATAGATTCAGAATCAGTTCTGTGGGGGGCAGGGGTGCCCTTGCCTGTCCTCTTTGCTGACCGGCTTGTCTCATCTCCGATGTTATAGACAGGTGAACCCAGTAGCCCTCAACCATTGCAGTACTGCCCCCTGGGGGGCATGTGGAAATATGTGAGGGTGTTCTTTGGTTTTCAAACTGGTTGGTGGTGGGCAGTACTGGTATTGGTTGTTGGGGGCCAGGAATGCTAAATGTCCCACAGAACCTTTCTGCTCAACAAAGAAATGTCCCACCCAAAATGCTTGCTGTAAAGCCCTTGTTGATCCAAGGGCACAATTATGTTCCCATGTGGTACCAGTGAGGCCGCACTGGTTCTGTTCCATTCATTTAGGCTATTTTGTTACACTAGGTTTTAAGGGACAGAGGATGGATCCTTTTGAGGTGGAATGAGTGGATGTGTGCATGAGGATAGAAAATGAGGGAGAGATCAGTTTTGAGGGCTGACTTGGAGACCCTATGAAAGTACTGGGGAAAACAGACATAGGGCTGATGTCCTCAACTGAGAGACACTGGGCAATGCCTGCAGACATTACATTCTTGGTTGTCACACTGGGGGGTCCTGCTGGCATCTAGGGGGTAGAGGTTGGGGATGCTGCTAAACATCCTCACAGATCAGCCTCCCACAACCAAGGATAAGCAAGCCCAAAATGTCAGTAGTGCCGAAGTATAGAAGCCCATTCTAAGGTGAAGGGACCCTAGATTGGCCTCCCCGAAGGAAGGTCATGGGATCTTATAAAGGTCAGACAATGGGTGTCCTACAAACAGCAGCTTCTTTCCCATTTTGCCTTCACTTTGCTTGAATGAAGCTTTCAGATTTAGCCAGTGGGGGGCTCAAAGGGGCTGTAACCCTCAACCAAGGGTGTGTCCTGGCTGTAACGTCTATCTCTCTGCCTCCCCATTCTGTCTAGACATTTAGACTTCTTCGAGATGGTGCGGAATGAGGATGACCTGGAGCTAGCCAGGAGGTTTGACATGGTGAGGAGCCGGCAGGGTGGAGCGATTGCAATAGGGCAGTAGGGTTCCTGGTGGCCCCAGAGCCACTTTTCTAGACCCTGTGCTGTGGCAGGGCTGGTGTGGGCTGGTTCCCTGGTGGGCACCCCCATGGCCAGGTCCTGTGATCAGAGTTCTCCATAGAAACACAACCAATAGGATACATATAGAGATGGATAGATGAGAGAGCATTTATTAGGGGAATTGGCTCACACAACTATGAAGGCTGAGAAATCCCACGACAGGCCGGAGTTATTGCATGGAGAAACAGGGAAGCCAGTAGCATGGCTCAGTCTAAGGCCAGGGGCCTCAGAACCTAAGGGGCCACTGGAGCAAGTTCTGGAGTCCAAAAGCTGGAGAGCCTACTGTTCTGATGTCCAAGGGCAGGAAAAGAAGGGTGTCCTGGCTCCAGAAGAGGGAGACAGAAAATTCACCTTTCATTGGCCTTTTTGTTCCTCCAGACCCTAAGCTAATTGGATGATGAGCAGCCCACAGGATGGAGCGATGGCAGGATGGTAGTAGGGCTCTAGGTGGCCCCACAGCCATTTCTCCAGGCCCTGTGCTGTGGTGGAGCTGGTGTGGGATGTTCCTTACTCAGTCCTCTGACTCAAATGCCAGTCTCTTTGAGAAACACCCTCACAGACACACTCAGAAAGAATGCTTTCTGAGCATACCAGCTATCTGGGTATCCCTTGATCCAATCAGGTTGACACCTAAAATGAACCATCACATCCCATTTCCAGAGCCTTGGCAGTATGCTGGCTGTGGAAGCCTCCCCTGGGAAGGCATCAGCCTAGGAGGAGACTGAAACCCCCAAAGGAAAGGGAGCAAGTTATTACATGTGATTAGTCTCAAATACCTTTCCTGGGCTGACTTTCCCCTGCCTTCCAGCAACTTCCTGAGTCCCCTCTCCCCATCCCTAACCAGATCATGCTTAGTAAACTAAATAGTATTTTCATTTTAGCCTCAGCAACCCTGAAAGCACACAACTCTGCTTTATTGTATTATAAAATCCCTATCCAAATAGAAAGCTACTTTTGGGTGGTGCTTTACAGTCACTGAGTGCATCCCATTATATTTTCACAAAAGCCCTGGATTTATAGATACAGAAACAGAGGTTAGAGGGGATAAGCAGCTTGCCTGTCATCGCACAACTAAAGCGTAGATCTGGGGTTTGAACCCAGGTGGTGGACCTGCGCCACATGCCACCTGCTACTTTGAAACTTCTATGCCCCTGCTCCCTTCCCTGAGTTTGGATCAGTAGTTCTCAAGCAGGGGCTTGAGAGTTTGCTCTCATCTCCCCCGGGGACATTTGCAACATCTGGAGATATTTTGACTTGTGTGAGGGGGTGCCACTGGCATCTGCTAAGGAGAGGCTGGGGTGCTGACACACAACCTACAATGCACAGGGCAGCCTCAAGGCCCCACAACGAGGAATTATCTGACCCAAGATGCCAATAGTGCTGAGACAGAGAAACTCTAGTTTACATAATTGACTATCTCCCTCTTCCTTTTGTCTCTCTTTTTAAGCCTGGGCCAGAGGCAGGGGAAGAAAACCTCTCCTAGGAGACAGGGCGTAGTAGAGGGAAGCAGGGTCTTCTCTCTCCTGCTGATTTCCTCTGCTGCCTACCCCCCAATCACTGTGCCCTCTTCTCTCCCAGGTCCACATCGACACCAAGAGTGCTTCCCAGATGTTCGAGCTGATCCACAGGAAGCTGAAGTACACAGAGGCCTACCCCTGCCTGCTCTCTGTGCTGCACCACTGCCTGCAGATGCCTTGTGAGTACCCTGTACTCGCTGCTTCCCTCGACTGGCCTGAGCCTTGACTTGGGGCAGGTTGAGACAAGACTTTAGGACCTCCCTGGATTGGGGAGTGTGACCATGTCTCCCTGTGCACTTGCTCTTGGGAGGCCAGGCCCCATGACGGAGGCCCCTGCTTTTCCTTCCCTCCTTGGGGCCAGGTCCTCCACTGTCATCTGGGGAAGGAGCTGGGGACTTGGCCCTGAGAAACTCCAACATCCTAGTCCAGAAACAGTAGCTTGATCATTGCAAAATTAAATAGCTCAGCGTTCAGCTCATGATGGGGGAGAGATCAGTCATGTTGGGGAGTTCCAAAAAGTTTTGTGCTTGGGGGAGTAGCACAGATGTGGAATGAACATGGTTGTTTTTTTCTTAAGGTTTTATCAACTCCTTTATCTCGTCCTTGTTGGCTTCCCCTCTTACACTCTTGCCCCTGCTTCTGCCTACAAATACCAAATGTCAGCATCTACGGGAGCAGATGGCTAAGTTCTTAAGATCCAGGTGTGCACAGTGATTGAATAAATTGTACATAATTGCTAATAGCCACTCCAGAATGCAATTTGAAATGAGCTTTAACGGTACCCCTTGGTACTTAAGCTCTTCACAAAGAGAATATTTTGAAAACACGTGTGGCCCACCATAATGGTTGATGTTGGTGGTGTCAGCAATCATAGTGACAGTGATGGCAACTGTGACTTATTGTGTGCCAACTCTGGGCCAGGCATGATGTGAGGTCCTTTAGCACATCGTCTCTGAACCTTAGAAAGACCTAAGGAATACACATTATGTCCATTTGAATAGTGAATGAACCTGAGGCTCAGCGAGATATTTACATAGAGAAAGAATTTTGGTTTCTGTGGGGTCAAGGGTTGAGATAAAACATGTTCTGCCTCTGTGAGCTAGTGACCTGGCTTTACACGATTTTGCTGGGTGAAAGGTAGACGGTAAATGATACCACTTTGCGATGCATGTGTCAGTAGACTGGTGGACAGGATAGACGCAGTGACCTGAATTAAGAAGCTATCAGTTCTCCAAAGCTCATTGCAGGAGGTCTTCATGGAGGATATATACATCTCTGGGAAACATGACTTCTTGTGCTCCCAGGGATTCCTCTGTTTCCTGTTCCATGGGCAATGTGAATGGGTTCTTCTACTCTGCCCCAAAATGGGACTTTGCAGACTCAGTATTCTACCTTGTAGGCATTGTGGTTTGCTTTGATGTCAGGATTGAACTTGTTGGATTTTTATGATGGTCAATAGAGATAAAGTGCTAGGGATTAAGGACCAAGGAAAGAGAGTTTTTGGTTATTACATAAAAAGGAAGTCCATGTCCAGCCAGATGACTATCATTAGAGGGGATGAGAGTGAGAGTCTGTGAGATCACACACAACACACTCTGCCTTTACCTTCATAGTTCAAGGTCACTTCCACAAGAAATCTTCTTGAATTCCATTAGGCACTTCTCTAACTCATTTTGACTCTCAGTGCACACCTGTAATCAGTTTCCCTTCATCTTTCTCTGTAGAGTAATAGTGTAGATAATACTAAAATCTTTTTTTTAAAAAACTTCCCTGGAGACTTCACTATTCAGCATGTAATATTGTGGAGCAGGTGGTTTTTATAGATAATGTAAAAAGCAATCTGCATTTCCTGGGCATAGTATGCTTAGGGTCCAAACAAGGAAGAAAGGCAGCCAGAAAGTATTTCAGCGAGTAGAGAAGTATATTGGGGAGGTGGCTGACACATCCGTAGAAGTCTAGTTGCTGATAATCAAGAGATGACTGAATCAGTGAGTTGCCATTATCAGCAATGGCATTGCCTCTTCCTCTAGACTGGGAGCTTACCATGGGTGGAGAAGGGCATGCCTCACCAGCCAGAGCCCAGGCAGTGACTCTAGGATGGGCCCTAGGGGACTCCAGGGCTCAGGAAAGATATGATACCTGTCATCCCTCAGACAAACGGAACGGTGGCTACTTCCAGCAGTGGCAGCTCCTGGACCGCATCCTCCAGCAGATTGTCCTCCAGGATGAGCGGGGTGTAGACCCTGACCTGGCTCCCTTGGAGAACTTCAATGTCAAGAACATCGTCAACATGTGAGCAGTGGCCAGCCTTTGCCCTGTCTTCCTCCACCTTCCTCATCTCTCTCTGGTCTCACCAGCGAAACCTCAGCTCCCTTTCACAACCTAGTCATCCCCAAATGAGTCTGGGGCAGCACTGTCCAACAGAACTCTCTAAGCTAATGAAAAAAGTGCCATTTTGTTACTGTTCAATGTGGCTATGGAGTACTTGACACATGGCTAGTATGACCAAGGAACTGACTTTAAAGGTTGTTTCATTTAAATTTAAATAGCCACATGACACGTGGCTAGTGATTATTCTCTTGGACAGCCAGCACAGGTGTATTGGGCATGTTCTCGACTCTCGACGATCCACTGCATGGGTTGGATAGATGGGGAATTTAAACACATTAACATAGAACGAGGGTCAGCAAACTATTGTGCATGTGCTGACTCCAGTCCTCCAGCTTATTTGTGTATGGCCTGTGAACTAATAATAATTTTTACATTTTAAACATTAAACACAAGTATAAGTGACAGAGACTGTGCATGGTGTGTAAAACCTAAAATATTTACTCTGGCCCTTTGTAGAAAGTTTGCTGACCACTGATGTGTAGAACCTGACCATTCAATCATGGGGTTGCTGGATAAGGTTGTCAGAGCCTAAGGCCTTCTGGTTTACCATAGTTTATTGACCTTGGATAGAGAAACACAGAGAAACAAATTTAAATTTACATCAGTTAATAAGAAGGCCTTACATTAACATACTAATTTTTAATTTTAAGCTTTTACTTAACTTTCAGTATGAGTTTGAGCCACTTGCCCTTAAAGGAGATAAATTGGCTCTCGATTCATTATGTTGCATTCCAAAGCCAAGTAGACAATTATTTTCCAGCTATTCTTGCTACTGTTTTCATTTGCATAGTCAGATGTTGATGTAGTTAAAATCCTAATTGGTATGTTGGACAAGTGCAACTGGGAAAGTGATCAAAAGGTAACTTTAGTTTTATTTCCTACTAATTCATTACGCTATTTAGCAGGCAATCTTTTCCACTGCTAGAGGATTAAAAACTCCTCAGGTCCAATGAAGTTTTTACCCCTTCTTGGGTAACAGAAGTCCTAAGATCACTTTCAAGTGCAACACAGTCTGAAATCTACAACTAGGACGACAAAAATCATGACATTCTAGATATGATTTAGCCTTAAATCTTTCTCCTCCACCAGCTAGGGCCAGGAAACTGGAATGGGTGTGTATGTATGCATGTGTATGTGCATATGTGTACACATATGTCTGTGTGTGATATTTGCCTTTTCTGTTCTGTTTACCCTGTAACCCCTTCTATCTCCCACTCCTCCTTTCTATTAACCCGTCTGACCCTCTGAAGAGGGTCAGCCTGGGGAACAGGAAGGAAAAAGGGAAAAGGTCTTACTTGATAAGGTAATTTAGTAAACAGGCTCCCTGCTCTCTCACCTTGGCATATGGTTAAAGACATCAGTGTGTTCCTGGAATCTTTAGGAGTTCCTTGCTGGGTGCCTCTCACTACAAAACCTAGCTCGCTGGCCATGCCGGATTTTTGTTCCAGCTGGCTGGCTGCTTCCAGCCCTTCCGTCAGCCCCTGGTTCCCTGGCAGTCCAGTGCCTGTAGACTTATGGTGTAGATGTTCCCACTTTTCGCTCAGGTGGAAACAGCTCCCCTTGCACGGGACTGTAATAACTGCACCCCAGTTCCTCCACGAGGCTTACATCTGACCCATGGGCAACCCTCATGCAATCTCTTGTGCCAACAAACTCTAGGAGTGCTGGCAGGGCCCCGCACAGCAACGTTCTCTTTCTTTTGCTCCCAGGGCTTTGCTTGGCTCCAAGTAGGGCCCCAGTCTACCCTGCTTCCCTCCCAACTTCAGGGAACATGAATCAGAACTCTAGGAGAGAGCCCAAAGAAACCCCTTCCCTGGATGGTGATGAAGGAGGTAGCATCTTGGGGATAATAGCAGTGGCCCTCTTCAAAGAAATATCTTCACCAAATATCTCCCTCTCCATACTCTGTTTTCTGTGTCCTGGGTCTAAACGTCATGGGTCTAACTCTTCCACATTCTCAGATTTGTAAAGGAAATGATTCTTGGGCTCTCGCTTTGGGATTTCACCTCTGTTAGGCCTTGGTGTCAAGGTAAAAGCTAAATTTGAACAGTTTCAAGAGCTTGGCATGAACAAGGCTGTCATGTGTGTCACCCTGAACACACTCAGTCTGTATTGCTGGTGTGGCTGATGTCTCTTGCTCTTACACATTGGTCTTTGGAAACCTGGACCGTGGTAGGGCCAATATTTTGATCTCTTTTAAAGGTAAACCTATTTTTACAAGGAGGTGCAAGTCATGATACAACTCTTGGGAGCCTGAGGTTCAGTCCTAGTTCTACCATTAATTAATCTACCCCTGTTCTCTGAGCCTCAGTAGCTCCAGCTGTATCACAAAGGGGCCAGGTTATAAGGTATCTAAAGGTCTTTTCTCTCACGGTCTCCACAGACACATAATGTGAACGGGGCAGGGGACCTGGAGAGACACCCGGGAAGTCTAAATCCTAGCCCCCTTGATGTGGCTGGACAGATTGGAGACCAGGGTCCCCACCTGGAGGGTAGAGAGATGGTGTCTCCTGGGAAGCTGTGAGTCAATGGTCAACAATCACATTGCCCCTTCCCTCTATGCCCTGCCAGGCTCCTCAACGAGAACGAAGTGAAACAGTGGCGAGACCAGGCAGAGAAGTTCCGGAAAGGTGAGGGGTTCTGCCTAAGCCTGCTGTCCACTCCACATGCCCTTCCCCTGCCCAGCCCATAACTCCATGTCCTTCCAGGGAAGGGGCCACATTACTCACATTCTCTCCTGTTTCCTCTCCTGTCCCACCCCCATTCCAGAACATATGGAGCTCATGAGCCGTCTGGAGAGGAAGGAGCGGGAATGCGAGACAAAGACGTTGGAGAAGGAAGAGATGATGCGGACGCTGAACAAAATGAAGGACAAACTGGCCCGGGAGTCCCAGGAGCTGCGCCAGGCTCGGGGACAAGTGGCAGAGCTGGTAGCCCAGCTCAGCGAACTCTCAGTACGCAAACATCTCCCCCTTTACATAGTTGAGCCAAGACCCTGGGCTTCAGGACAGGGTGGCCAGAGCAGGTGTGGGAAAGGCCCAGCATGAGGGAGAAGAGAGATGGAGACCTTGGGCCAGGATAGAAGAGACCCTCGAGGCTGTACAGGTGGCACCTTTGTGTTAGTTAGAAAAATAATGTCCCTTCCTCGGGTGACACTGTCCCAGGAAGCACACGTTGGACAGCAGAGTGCAGCTGGAATTGGATCCACTTCCGTCTCTCAGTTGGAGACCTTGTACAGTCAGTAACCTACACAACTGCAAAAATCAATCCTGCAATTGCATTGTGATGGCTATGACTCTGATTGTCCACTGCCTGTGTGTGTGACTTGTGTGTCTGTCTGTGGGGATGGTGTTGTGTGTGTGTGTGTGTGTGTTAGATGTTTGGATGCAGAGAGAGAAAATGGGGCCAAATGCGTGTAGAAGGTAAGGGTAGGATTTGGGGTCTAGTATAGAAGGAGACTAGGAGTAAGGAGAGGAATCAAGGTGGGAGACCCGAATGGCATTGGTGCTAATGGCTTGTCCTTGCAATTTTTCTGTTTCCTCACAGACAGGCCCTGTATCTTCCCCACCACCCCCTGGGGGCCCACTCACCTTGTCTTCCTCAATGACAACCAATGACCTGCCTCCACCCCCTCCTCCTCTGCCCTTCGCCTGTTGTCCCCCTCCGCCACCACCACCCCTTCCTCCCGGGGGACCCCCGACTCCCCCAGGTGCCCCACCTTGCCTCGGCATGGGCCTGCCCCTCCCTCAGGACCCCTACCCCAGCAGTGACGTCCCACTCAGGAAAAAGCGTGTTCCCCAGCCTTCCCACCCGCTGAAGTCCTTCAACTGGGTGAAGCTGAATGAGGTGAGCATCTGGGAAGGGGCTGGTGGGCCCATTCTTCTACAGTAGGGCAGTCAGCCTCAGGGACCGCCTGCCCCTTGTTTGCAGATCTCCACTCCAGGTCTTTTCTTTGGTGGTGGGTAAGGGCAGTCATGTGGATGTAAAAAGTGGGTTTGCTGTGCCAGGCAGCTCATGGTCCATGGGGAGAACACCTACCCTGGGAGAGACGCTTGGCATGGGGCAATGCTTGCGTTGACAAAGTCGTCTACAAATGGAATTTGTGTTTGCCCAGGGTTAATGGAGTCACAGGCAAGACAAACACTGAGTAGAATTCAAGGACAGGGTCCATTTGAAGGAAAGAATGGAAAAATAAGCAAAGAGCTTGGGCCAGCATCTAGGTTTTGGTAAAGATCAGGGCAATGTATACAAAGGACTAAAGAGTCTGATGGCAAGACATATCCATTTTGACATCTTCCTGGGGGAAGCTGCACACACTAGCCTCATGTCTGGACCAGCAGTGAGAGACCCTAATGAGTATTATCCACTAATAAGCACCAATCCCAGAACCACAGGTGGGGGTCGATTCCTCTGTGGGACTCTCATGAGCATAGAGTAGAGATGCCCTTGGTTGCATTAGACCTCTAGCAATCGAAGGCCAGTTCCAGCCTGGACCAAGCCCTGCCTCTGGTTCTGCACAATGGCAGTCCTATTAGGAGGACTAGGAGCTTTGTCCTTGAGGTAAACACCTGCATGGTAACTGGTTTCAGTTAGGCTGGCTCACTGGGATTTGAAGCTGGGATGAATGGATTCCACACTGACTTTATCCTATGGGCCTGTTGGACTAGCTCTTGGTGAACTCATAACTGTACCATTGTGTCTGAGCTTCAGTGAGCTCAAATGCAGAGTCAAGAGATGCAAGATTGCTAAGTAGGTGGTCAGCTATCTATTAGGGCTCTTCTCCTAATGGCAGACCAGGTAGATGAATAGTAAGAAAATGCCATTGTCCTCTCAGAGCTTAGGATCTGCCAAATTAGGAAGTGTGTTCAAAGAAACACCTAGAGAGCCTGGGATGAGTTAAGGGTGAGGCTCTAACCAAACCAGGTGTGGCTTTAGCCATACAACCTCTGTAAATCACTCAACTTGTATCTCAGTTTGCTCATGTGTGAGATGATCTCGAAAATTCCCTCTGCCTCTGGCTTTATAATCTAGGTGGAAAGATGAAGTGTGAACACAGCCCATTTGTAGTTTCCTGGGCCTCTGATAACATCTCCAATCTGAGTTACTTAAGCTTTAGAGCCACCTGTTAGCAGCATTCAAAGCAAGATTGTTGAGGTTGGTGACAGGTGCACTGCACAGTTGTACCCTGTGGGTGCTCTGTGGCCATGAGGTGAGCCAGAAAGACAAACTGCACATGAGTAGGCCAACTGCTCTGCAGAACCAAAGGCTGCAGGCTGTGCAGAAAGGTTCATTGTTCACCATCAGAAAATAACATTTTGTATTGTGGTAAAAAGAGAAATAACGTTTTGTCTCCTATTGTCACAATTTATAATGTAAGATTTTAAAGATGTAATAAAAAGTTATCATGCACATCAATGATGAAGGAAGGACAGCCAAAGCAAGTAATATTTTTGCAACATTTTCATCATATGAAGCTGTGTGCTCAGGAGTTTCTCTGGGTCCAGTAACAGTGAAGTCTGCACAGATTCCCCAGGGGCCCAGAGCAGGCCAGAGTTTCATTTCTATACTGGAGAGTGTGGGTTTGTTGGAATAGACAGTGGGGGACATTTGGAGAAGTAGGGAAAGGTGAAAGGCTCCTAAATAACATTTTGAGAATTTATCACCCCAATCCCAAGCTTTTAATTGTGTGACAGGGGCAGGTTATGGAATCATTTGAGCTTCAGGTTCCTGATCTGTAAATGGGGCAATAATAATGTCCATCTCAAGAGATTGCAGCCATGCAGTGGCTCACACCTGTAATCCCAGCATTTGGGGAGGCCAAGGCGGGCAGATCACAAGGTCAGGAGTTTGAAACCAGCCTGGCCAACATGGTGAAACCCCGCCTCTACTAAAAATACAAAAATTAGCCAGGTGTGGTGGCGCATGCCTGTAATCCCAGCTCCTCTGGAGGCTGAGGCAGGATAATTAAACCTGGGGGGCGGAGGTTGTAGTGAGCCAAGATTGCGCTGCTACATGCTGCACTCCAGCCTGGGCAACACAGCAACACTCCGGCTTGAAAAAAAAAAGAGATTGCTGTGAGGATTAATTGACTTCCTACATACAAAGTACTTGGAACAGTGACTGGCATATAGAAAGTCTTCATAAAATAGGTTATTATTAGTGGCCCTACCAGGTATGTTGGAAGTATGTTATCTCACTTAATTCTCACATCAACTTGGTGAGGTAAAAAAACATGATGGAGACTCAGTTTCCTTTTATGTGACATGGGAGAAAAATCTCATCCCTCCATCTTCCCACAGTCCCACAAAATGGCAGGGCCGGGAGTGTCAGCAGGCTAGGCCTGCCTGACCCCAAAGGCAGTGCACCACGGGGGAAACATAACGAAACATACTTTTGAGAAAGCTTTCCCTGGCATGTGAAGGATATCTCCAGCGGGCAGAAGTCCCAGGAGTCTAGACTAGAGATGATGGGCTCTTGGCCAGAGTGGTGAGAAAATTAAATTCGAGAATTATGCAAGGTGGGCATATCAGGGCAACGTGGTGAGTGTCAACATGTAGGGAATGTTAGGAACAGACTTACCGCTTTCTGGTTCCGGACCTCAGTTATACCTCCTCGAAGAGCCTCAAGTCCTTCTGGCAGATGCTAGGAGCTGGGGGTGGGCTGGGCAGTGTTTGGGAAGAAGTGAGAGAGAGAGAGAGAGAGAGAGCGAGCCTGAGCTTAGTCGGCTGTCTCACGGGAAATTCTTCCCAGTGTGGAACAGCCAGCTTTCTCTCTCCAGCCCGTTTCTTCTTACCCCAGCCTCACCAAGAATAGAGAAGGATAGGAAGCTTTACTCTTGCAGGCTTCTCTCTCCCCTACCTCCACCCTGGTCCTAGCTGCAGAGGGAGGCCTCCCTGCAGATTAGACTCCGGCTGTACGCTGCTTCAGCCGGCTCTGTCTCTGCCTTCCCTGATTCCATTCCTTTCTCATCTTCTCTTTGCCTCCCACACACCCCTTTCCAGAAGCCCGACTCCTCTCGTAGTCCCTTCCCCTACCCCACGCGTGCTTCTGTGAGCACACACACGCTCACACACATACACACATACACAGCCGTTGTTTCTGCCATGAAAAGAATGCATCTGTGTTGGGGTTGGCCAGCTGCCTGTATCCCTTGCTGCTCCAAGCTTCCCAGCCGCATTCCACGAGAGGGTCCCTGGCCTTCAGAAGGCCACAGGAATGCCCCCACCCCCTGACTCTGGCCTAGCCTCCCCTTTCCAGAGTTTAAGAAAATAACAGTGAGTGAAAGGTATGTTTCTCTCTCCAAGTCTTTCTGAGGGGGAGTTGTAGGGAGAAAGAGGAAGAGGAGGCATTAAACGAGGTTCCCCGCTGTGCTCTAGGTAGAGGAAGGCAGAGAGATTCTGTGCTGAAGGACGGCAAAGCTCTAGATGAGGTGGGGATTCCTGGGAGGGGAGGGTTGGAACGCCCTGTCAGGAGCTTGGCTCGCTGTGCTCTGGGCCATCAGCAGGGTGCTATGAGACTTCCAGGGTTTTTTTTTCTTTTTTCTTTTGGCTTGGCTAACAGCTCCTTTCCAGACCCTAGTGCAAAGGTCCCACACAGAGATGGGGTAAGGCCTAAATGGAGAGATCTTGGAATGTAAAACCCTGTTGTAAAGGATAGTAACACCCTCCCTGGGTCTGCCCAAAGGGAAATTGTAGCAGAGTCTTGCTGGTCTCAGCAGTGTCACTACAGGTGCCAGGTCCCAAACTTTGGTATTTGTCCACTTTGAGAATCTGGGAAAGTGGGAAGAAGACCCTTGGGAAAGAAAACAACCATCTGAGATACATAAATACAGTCAGTGCTGCAGCTTTGAGGATCACAAATACGTATGGCTTTAATCTTCCAATGATGGCAGCCAAGGACAGGAGTGACTCCCAGGCACCCTGCCCTTTAGGGGGAGTGGGCCTGTGTGAAGTACCCTGAGAGCACAGCTTCTGACTTTGCTTTTGGAAAAAGTGAAGTGCACCCCCTTTCCTACTGCCTACCCATCCCCCCAGCACCCCCAGTGATTTCTAGAACATGCTTACATGTGGCTCCATGCACAAGGGAGAAGGGGGTTGTCTCTGGCCTCTACCCTGGAGCAGAGTATTCAAGAAAGTTGGAAGTTGAGGGGAGCAACCGACTCCCTTCTGAAGGTCTGAAATCCTGGTCGTTGTAGTATGTGCAGTTGGGAGATAAGTGCGGTTAGGGAGGCATGGGGCATCTCCATGACGGAGTTGGGCCAACCGTGGGGTCTTCTCCCTACCCTGAATCTTAGGAGCGTGTCCCTGGCACCGTATGGAATGAGATTGATGACATGCAGGTATTTCGGATTCTGGACCTAGAGGATTTTGAAAAGATGTTTTCAGCCTATCAAAGGCACCAGGTAAGAGCCTACACCCTCTGGCCTCTTGGGTTTTAACTTCCATATACCATACCCTTGAAGCCAAACCTCAGCTTGTTTTCTTTCTGCCTGCCTTGCCTTGCCTTGCCTTGCCTTCCTTCCCTTCCTCCTTCCCTTCCTTCCTCTCATGTATACTGAATGATTTTATTCTTTATGAGGTGATGATTTTATTCTTGCCGAGGATGTAGGTATGAAGTAGAGGTGCACAGGCTATAGGGGGAAACATCCTTGTATTATGGTTCATATTTATACACCAAGTATTGAAACGTGTTTTGTCCATTTCTCTCTTCCATCCTGGAGCATCGGAGGTAGAGTCACAAGGCCTGACCACTGTGAACCCTTGCTCTTTCTGGCCCAGGATTCAGGGACTAGGCTTAGAAGGCATAATCACTTCTCAAACCACTTTTCCACCACATTCTGTCTGTTAACACCTCTATGAGACCGAGCAGGGGATGTTGCCTTGCAAGGAAGGCAGAAGGTGCTGCTCCACGTCACTCAGGGGTCTGGGGCTGGGCTTGGGGAGGCCTTGGATATTGCTCTCAAGGCTCTCTGTACAGGTGGCTGCCAGCAAGTCTGGTCCTCCACTCACAGAGAAAGTATGGGGTGAGTTGCTGCCAGAACGCAGGGCGTTCCTGAGGTGGGAATCTCAAACTGTGCCGAGTACCTGTGGGGACTGCCAAAAGGGTTGCTTCTCAGACCTCACCCTCAAATGAATGTGATTCAGGAGATGAGCTGGGGCCCAGGAATCCGCATGGTAACTAGGCACAGCGGGGGGTCTTCCCTCTAAGTCAATTTAGAGAGTGACCAGCTTAGAAGCCTCAGGGAATTGCTTTCTCTCTGGCCCCGCCCCAGAGGGACTGATCCCTCTTGGGGCTGGGCTACTATCTTCCTTGTTTTCTCTACTTAGCCTAGGACCTCAGTCTCGAGGGTTTCCCCGGTGCCAATGAGTGGGTCCTGGCAATGGCTGGCTGTTGTGGCCTGGCTCCCCACTGAGCTGGAGAGGGTGCCCTAGCTCACTTTCTGCCCAGCCCCGATCTGTGGATGACCGAGGACACATGCAGCCGCTCCTAGGGCTCTGGCCAGATGATTGTTTGTTTAAATGTGGGTGCCCACAGCATCAGATTCTCTACTCCTAATTCCAGGAGACATTTTTAACCCCATGCCCATGTCAGGCTGGCAGCTAAGGCTGCTGGAGCTGAAAGGAACTCTTATGAGCACTGGCTCCTGGGAGCCAATTCTCCACAAGTGGGGCTGAGGACAGAGGAGTGTGTGGCAAGCGTACCAGGCTTGGTGATCGCAGGCCACCTCCTCGTTTGAGAGTCTTTCTGCAGGACAGGGCTCTGGCCCAGCCTACCCATGCTCCAGGGCCCTGAAGTGAGGCTGGGATGGGGCCAGTCAGGAAAGGTTATGGGTTTTGGACAAACTGGGTCTGGGGCATCCCAGCTTGGTGAGTTGAGAAGATTTAAGACTGAAAGGCCTCCTGTCCTGTCCCTCTCACCTCGCTGAGCCCACACAGTGCAATCACCTGCCTCCCCTCACTCAGTGGGCCATCCAGTCTCTGGGACTGAAATCCCAGCAGCAGGACTGGAGAGATCCCGGAGGCCGTATGAACCTTGTTTCCTCCTCTCACAGCTGGTTGTGGGGCGGGGGAGGTCCTGGGAGTCATGGTCTTCTCTATGCCCCATGCGGGTTTTGAGTTGGTAGCTTCCACTCCATCGGTGTCAGGGAGAACAGAGGTGTGGGCTGTGCCTCTTCAGTTCCCATTGTACATCAAAGGACAGATGAGGGACAATGAGCAAATTCAAGGACACTTGCTTTCCTCTGCCTCAATAAACACAACTTTCTGGAGCTTCCAGATAGAGTTCATTTGTGACTCCTCCCCTATTTAGAAAGGTGAACTCATCCCAGGATGGAGGAATGTCCTCTACCCTCTCTGCACATTTTCAGCAGAGGAAAAGGAAGAACAGGCAGCAAAGCCTGGGGTGGGAGAACTCAGGGCTTTGGTCTGCCCTGACTGGGGAGTGGTGGTCCCACCGGGCAGATGGGAGGAGCTGCCTGATCTCCGCTTCGTTTGGCTTCTCCGTGAGTGCATGTCTGCTAGAAGCAGCTCCTGTCTAGTGCCGCTTACGGGTGCCTGTCTCCAACCATGGGTCTCACTGGGACAAAGTGGACAGTGTAGATGCTGAGGGATCCCCCTGTCTGTCATGCTATTTCTGGGTCCCCCAATGTCTTGGCTAATGTTGTGCATGTTTAATTCTCTGTTGGCTGTGGCTGCCGCCTAGGAGCTGATAACTAATCCTTCTCAGCAGGTGAGTTACTCTCGGGGCTCTGACCACTCCAACTTTTAACTGCTGTCCTGGGCTGCTGCTCTGTACTGGGCCAGACAGAGAGGACTTGTCCATTCCACCTTCTACCTTATCCCCCATTCATACAGGGTGGTATGGGAGAGGGCCCCCAAAGAGAAAGAGGAAATGCAGCAGAGGGAGGTAATCAAATAGACCCCTGGCAGCAGTGGAGGTCAATGTCTCCTGGAATGAGGAGAAGGCTTCTAGGTCTACTGTCTTACCCACCAGGCCAAAGGAGAGCCTTTCCTGTAAGGACACACAGGGTAGGCACTACACAGTTCACACAGATAACCATGCAAGGTGGCCCCTGAAGCTCCCGGAGGAAGCACAGCACACTAGACAGCCTCCTGTATACCTCACCAGGGGCCCAAGAGAAGGAGTGGGGCGGGATCAATGATTTCTCTGGAACCTGCCTGCTGGGACTCAGAGGAGAGAGTTCTGCCTCAGTTTCCATACCTCTGAACTTGTGGATGCTCTCCACCTGGGCACCTTGGGCTGTGCCTAAAGTCCCTAGGAGTCAGTAACTATTCCCTCTGGGGGTTTGCAACCAGCTTCTCAGCATAAGCCTGAGGAAGGCCTCTGGGTTGGGCAGTGGGAGTGGGAGTTGATTCTGTGGGAGACACGGTAGGTTACGTCACATTGCCCAAAGCCACAGGGATCAGTCATGCCCTGACCCGCTGGCACAACCCCTTCCCTCGTTGTCCAGAATGGATAATTTCTTAAAGAAAGGTTGGGGGACTCCTCAGTGTCCTTCCCCAACCCATTGGAGCCTATGGAAAAGTCCCAGATACCTTCTCTTAAAGCTAGCCATTAGCCCCCCTCCTCTCTCTCCTGTCTTTTTCTTCCCCCTTCCCCTCACGCCAGGAGCATTCCTGGATTGGTAGGAGGTGGCTGTTGCGGGGTGGGTAAGAGGAGGATTAGGGAACACACACCTCAACCGTCCACTTGACTTGTTGGTTGCAGAAAGAGCTGGGCTCCACCGAGGACATCTACCTGGCTTCCCGCAAGGTCAAAGAGCTGTCGGTCATTGATGGCCGGAGGGCCCAAAACTGCATCATCCTTCTTTCCAAGTATGTGCAAAAGAAGGTGGTTGAGTTGAATGCCTGGGGCACAAAGGGGGTGGAGGAATGGAGTGATGGCAGTCTTGGGCCTCTCCCTCTCTGCTGTCCCCTGGGAGGGGAGGGCATTGATCTAGAACTGTCTCCTGGGAACCTGCCTTGAGCAGCAGTTCGGGGCTCTGCAGGCAGGAAACTGCCCAGTCACGAGGCCCTTGCCCAGCCTGGTCAGCATCTGGCGGCTGAGTTGCTCTAAGCCCACGGAGGGCCTCGCTTGGCTCAGGCCATTGAGCAGCATGATCTCAGCCCCTAAGCATTTCCCGCGGCTGCAGAACAAACAGGGCAGTATCTGCGCTAACAGCACAGCTTCTGTACCGGGGCCTCCTGCCTGAGCCAGGGTCAGAGGGCACCACCTCCCATACTATTCTTAGTGCTGCCCCAGCTGCCTCTGAGACATCCTCCCCCCTTTCCTCTCACAAGCCCCCCGGCCTCAGTTTCCCCCACTGGATGGTGGAAAGAGTTCTCAATCCCCAGGGTTCCCAATGGGGGTGCATGTGGAGGGGATAGGGAAGGGCTATGGGGCTGTGTGGCTTCTCCATCTCCCAGACAGCAAGACTGATTGGGACAGCTGTGTGGGAGCTGAGGCGCTGTCAGAAGACTGAGAGCGATTCTGTGTTCTGAGAACGAAGGCAGCAGGAAATTGCCCTCTTAGTGGCTTGCCGATAATCCTGTCCTCCCGTGGAGATGCTGTGCATTTTTTAAGCATGAGGAGGAGGAAAAGGATCAGGAACTCGTTGCCCTGTCCCTTTGGTCTACATTGAAGACATCTCTTTTACTCCCAAATGGCCCCTATCAGCTCTGATGGATTATCAAGAGAACAGAGACCCTCACGTCTCTATTTTGACACTAAAATGCTCATTATCAAGTTTATGGACTGAATCATACTCGTTTAGTCTAAGAAGGCTTTGTAGAGGAGGTGAGGGGGGAGTACTATTAAATACATTCCCAAGTCCATGTTAGGGAATGAGGGAAGGCAAAGTGGTACCTTTTGGAGAAGAAGGTTTGAAGGCTGTCCTGGACTGAGGTGGGGTTTTGCCTTAGGTTGAAGCTTTCTAACGAGGAGATCCGGCAGGCCATCTTGAAGATGGATGAGCAGGAGGACCTCGCTAAGGACATGCTGGAGCAGGTGAGGACCCTCGTGGGAAGGAAGGGGAACTGAACCCAGGGGGCAGCCATGCCCCTTCCCAACAGCCCCCAGAGAGGCTACGATTTTTGGGTCAAGGAGAAATCAGGCTGGAAGAGTTAGGGGGAAGGTTTATAGAAACCTCCCTGGGCCAGCCCTTCTGGGGGAAAGCTGGAAAAGGTTGCGTGTTCTCCAGGAGTCATTCTCCCATGGCTCCCAAGGCAAAGTCAGATGAGGAATAGTGGTATCTTCCCCAAATCTCTTCCCCCTCAGTTTTTTTTTTTTTTTTTTTTTTTTTGGGATCCTTTGGGAAAGACACACACACGAGAACATCATCAGTTGGACTTCATTACAATTAAGAACTTCTGTTCATCAAAGGGCACGGTTACTGAGTGAAAAGAGAAGACAAACCTTAGAAGAGATTTGCTATACATACGTATAACAAAGATCATATTCAGAACAGAACTCTACAAATCAATGAGAAAATGATGAAGAAATCAACTTAAGAATGAGAAAAAGACTTGGGCGCTTCATGAAAGAGGATTTCCAAATAGACAATAAGCATATGAAAAGGTGTTCAATATGATTAGTTGTCAGAGAAATATAGTCAGCCACAGTAAGGGGGCACCACACACCCACCAGAGTAGCTAAAATTAAAAAGACTGACAATGCCATGTGCTGATGAGGATGTGAAGAAATTGGAATGCTCATGTGGCACAATTATTTTGGAAAACGACTTGGAAGTGCACTGTACAGCTAAACATACACCCACCCTATTGCCTAGTAATCCCACTCTCAGGTGTAACTCCAGGGAAACGAGTACAAATACTGACTAAAAGAAATACACAAGAATATAGTTGACCTTCAATAATGTGGGGGCTGGAGGCATTGACTTTCCGTGCAGTCAAAAATCCACATATAACTTTTGACTTCCCAACAACTTAGCCACTAATTGCCTACTGTTGACCAGAAGCCTTACTGATAAGATAAACAACCAATTAACACATATTTTTATGTTATATGTATTATATGCTGTATTTTTACAACAAAGTAAGCTAGAGAAAAGAAAATGTTATGAAGAAAATCATTAGAAGGAAGGCCGGGCATGGTGGCTCATGCCTTAATCCTAGCACTTTGGGAGGCCGAGGAGGACAAATTAGTTGAGGTCAGGAGTTCAAGACCAGCTTGGTCAGCATGGTAAGACCCCATCTCTACTAAAAATACAAAAATTAGCCAGGCGTGATGGCGCGTTGCCTGTAGTCCCAGCTACTTGGGAGGCTGAGGCAGGAGAATTGCTTGAACCCAGGAGGCAGAGGTTACAGTGAGCTGAGATAGCACCACTGCACACCAGCCTATGCAACAGAGTGAGTGAGACTGTCAAAAAAAAAAAAAAGAAAAAAGAAAAAAGAAAATCATTAAAAGGAGAAAATACATATATTGTTCATTTGGTGGAGGTGGATCATCATAAAAGTCTTCATCCTCATTGTCGTCAGGCTGAGGAGGAGGAAGAGGAGTGGTTGGTCTTGCTGTCTCAGGGACGGCAGAGGCGGAAGAAAATCCACATACAAGTGGTCCTGCATAGTTCAACCCTGTGTTGTTCAGGGGCCAACTCTATTTATAGCACCTTTATTTATAAATCCCCCAAACTATGAACAACCCAACTCTCCATCAATAGGAAAGTGAATAAGTAGACTGTGGTATATTCATACAGTAGAATCCTCAGCAATAAACAAACGACCATGACATGGATGAACCTTAGGCATTATGCTGGGGAGAAGCCAGACATAAGAGAGAGCATACAGCATGAGTTCAAGGACAGGCAAATCTGGTTAACGTCCTAGAATTCAGCTGAGAGCCTATATTCACTTGAACAGCTTACTGAAGTGATGCAAAATAACTTTCCTGGGGGATGGAAATGTTCTCTATCTTAATCTGAATGATTCAATGGATGGAGATTTGACAAAAATCACTGAACTGCACATTTAAAATGGGTGCATTTTATTTTATGTAAATTATACCTCAAGTTTGTTTAAAAGGAAAGACAAACCATTGAGCTGTACATTGAAGAATAGGGTACTTTAGGCCAGACGTGGTGTCTCCTACCTGTAATCTCAGCACTTTTGGAGGCTGAAGTGAGACGATCGCTTGAGCTCACGAGGTGAAGACCAGCCAGGGCTACATAGTGAGATCCTGTCTTTACAAAATAAAAATTAAAAAAAAATTAACCCAGTATGTGCTGCACACCTATATTCCCAGGTACTCAGGACCTGAGGTGGGAGGACTGCTTGAGCCCAGCAGGTCATGGCTACAGTGAGCTATGATTATACCACTGCATTCTAGCCTGAGGGACAGAGTGAGACCCTATCTTTAAAAAAAAGAAAGAAATACTGTATATCAGTTACATCTGAATTTTAAAAAAGAAAAAAGAATTTCAGAGCTGGGTGCCCTGTCATCCCCTTCAGGCAGATGAAACAAATCTGTCCACACGAGGGTGTGTCTCTTTTTCAAGGCGCCCTCCCCATCTTGACCTGAGTCAAGTGCTTCTCACACCCCGCACCCCATGTCTGCTGCTCACCAGTTGCTTGTGTGACTTGCGCCTGCTCTTTGCAGCTCCTCAAGTTCATCCCGGAGAAGAGCGACATTGACCTCCTGGAGGAGCACAAGCATGAGATCGAGCGGATGGCCCGCGCTGACCGCTTCCTCTATGAAATGAGCAGGTTGGGGCCGTGGGCATGGCGGGGATTCGAGCAGGTGGGGTTTTGGCAGGTGGGGCTGGGATTGGGGCAGGTGGGGTTCTGCCAAGAGGAAGGGGACGGAGGTGGGCAGGCTCGAGAGGAGGCTGGAGCTGGCTCCTGGAGCTGGGGCTGGCCTGGGTAGGGGTGGGATACCTCAAGACATGGCTCACCTTGTCTACAGGATTGACCACTACCAGCAGCGACTGCAAGCCCTCTTCTTCAAGAAGAAATTCCAGGAGCGGCTGGCTGAGGCAAAGCCCAAAGTGGAAGGTAGGGCTGAGGGTTGCAGGAGGCTTAGAGTGCAGGAGGCTTAGAGTGAGAAAGGGAGGGTGGGTGGGAGCCAGTGAACAGAGGCAGAGGGAAACCCCTTTCTTATTCTCAACCCCAAAGCAAAAGCAAAACCTCAAAGACAAAATGTAAAATGATTATAAAAATATGCACTTTCTTATATTAGCACATGCACCAACCTTGTGACATGTTCCTTATGCCTCAGCATGCAAGCTCTCCAAGGTGGGGCATCTATTGACATCTGCCCCAGCATGGGATGGAAAGGTAGAAAAGATAATAATAGCCACACCTACAACAATGCCTGGCTGGGACTGAGCTCATCGGTCTTTACCCTACTTGAGAGGTACTAGGCTCATAGAAGACTTCTGGGCATGTGAGTTTAAGTGTGAGCCATTCAGAAAGTAGGAAACTGCACAAGCTGATTTCTAGAGGCATCTGATTTTCTGAGTCAGGGAACACCTCCAACACAGGCCATTTCCAGATAAGAAATTTGTAGTTCAATGAGAACCACGCGCCAAGCACCGTGTGAAGCACTCTGCTTGGTTGGTCCTCATTTGGTCATCACAGGAATCCCACCGGTGGGTGCTATTATTAACTTCCGTGTGCCTCCATTCTCTCCTCTCTAAAGTGGGGCTATGTTAATGTCCCGAGGCTATGACACTGGTGAGTGGTGGAACCAGGGTAGGAATGCAGATGGCTGATCTTCAAAATCAGTCCCTTCCCTCTTGTCCTCTAGTACTTCCCAGGGGCTGCCTGTGCTGATGGCAGAGTAGGGAGGGGTGTGGAGTTGTTGGGAGAGGCAGGAGGTCAGGATGGTGGGCAGACATGTGGACCCAGGAGGCAATAAGCAGGAGAGGCTGGGAGGCTCATCTGTGGAGAGGACAGGGTCGGAAGAGGGGAGCAAGAAAGCCTGTTACCAGGATGTTGAGGTTACCAGGCTGGGGGCAGAACAGAACATGGGCACCCCCTGCTGGACACCTGGGCCAGTCAGTACTCCCTGAGATGCCCAGTCCAGAGAGTAGCCCTTCCTGAAATCCATTGACATGCTTCAGGGAGAGTTTTTAGATAGGGTGGAACACGTAGAGTTAAGGCAGACACTTTCTGTAATCAGATCTCGTTGCCCCTCACACTACACACACACAGCAAGGGACCTACAGGTGGTAAGCATAGATAACAGCAGTGACTCTCCATTTCCAAGGTCTGGCCATATCTCCTGCCCTGGTGATGGGTGAATCCTTATCTTCTTCACAGCTTTCTTTCATCCTGCTGCAGACTGCCTTTGGAGCATGCAGCACAAATATGGGGTTCAGTGCAAGACATGTGTGCACAACTATTTGTATATCTTGGGTCAGTGGAACAAACATGAGCCATTGCCATTTGGAGATTCAGAACCAGAGTAGCTTAGCCACCAGAAAGGTTTAATCTCACACAGTTTCCTGCTCCCAGGAGCCTAAGAATTAGTCAGTGGAGGCCGGGTACGGTGGCTCACACCTGTAATCCCAGCACTTTGGGAGGCCAAGGTGGGCGGATCATAAGGTCAGGAGATTGAGACCACTTTGGCTAATACGGTGAAACCCTGTCACTACTAAAAAATATAAAAAAATTAGCCGGGCATGGTGGTGGGTGCCTGTAGTCCCAGCTACTGGGGAGGCTGAGGCAGGAGAACAGCATGAACCCAGGAGGCGGAGCTTTCAGTGAGCCGACATGGCACCACTGCACTCCAGCCTGGGTGACAGAGCAAGACTCTGTCTCAAAAAAGGAAAAAAAAAAAAAAAAAAAAAAGAGTCAGTGGATACTCAGGAAAGAGTCTCCCTTTGATATCAAGCTAAGCCAAGTAAGATGTGTTTGGGATAGCAAGATCTGCTGCGGAAAGCTACTCTTCTACCGCTCTGCTCTATAATAATTGCTCTGTATAGCAATGGCTGCTGTCCTTGTATAGACCAGACACAGGTCTCTTTCCTCTAAGAGCTAGGTAGGAAAGAGATGCCTGAAGTTGTGTATTATAGAATCAGATCAGTGTGTGTGACTGTAGGTGGAGAAAAGAGGAGTGTGCAAAGATGGGATTCTTATTCTTCCTTCCGGTTCTCCCAGGAAGTATTCCTGGAAGAGCTAAGATTTAGCCTATCCCAGCTAGGTGAAGAGCTGTTGACACCTGCCCTCCTAACCCCAGCAAGGGCTCTGAGTCCATTTGCCAAAAGCCAGTTCACCAAATTTGACAAATTTTCCAGTTCTTCTATGAATATATTCATGAACTTATAATTCTTGAATATGTTCTTCTTATGAATATATTTATTGCTGAATACACCACATTTACCGATTCTTATTATAAATACATTCACCAAATGTAGTCAAGATGAATATGGTTGCAAATGTAATATTCTTATGAATATATTCATGAATATATTATTCTTGTGAATATATCTAAAATGTCAGAACTGCATCTGGGCGTTTTCCCATTTACACTGATTTCCTTTGAACTCTTGTCATTTTCTGTTTTGCCAACATTTTAGCATTTTTAGGAGGATTCCTTTGCAAATTTTCCAAATAGCATATAAACCTTAGAAAAAACATCCCAACCAATATAAATTGCCAAAAACTTTCCTAAGTATTCTTTTTAAATAAACTTTTTTTGAAACATAACATGCATATGGAAAAGTACACAAATCCTAAGAGTCTTACTTGAGGAATTAAAAAAGGGAACCACATGTGTAATCAATACCCAGGTCAAGAAATAACAGCTTCCAACCCCCCGCAGCCTTCTTCATGTCCCCCCGCCAAACTTTACCCCTTCCCTCCTCTCTGAAGGTCAAACCCATCGTGACTGCTAGATTAGTTTTAGCGGTTTTAAACTTTATTTTTTAAATTTTTACTTATTTTTTTTTTTAGACAGGGTCCTGCCATGTCACCCAGACTGGAGGGCAGTGGTGTGATCTTGGCTCACTGCAACCTCTGCCTCCTGGGCTCAAGGTATCCTCCCACCTCAGCCTCCCAAGTAGCTGGCACTACAGGGACATGCTGCCAGCCTGGCTAATTTTTGTATTTTTGTAGAGAGAGGGTTTCACCACGTTGCCTAGGCTAGTCTCAAACTCCTGGGCTCAAGTGATCTGCCCACCTCGGCCTCCCAAAGTGCTGGGATTGTAAGCATGAGCCACCGTGTCTGGCCTGTTTTGAACTTTATATGAATGGAATAATAGAGTATGAATAATTTTATGCTGGTAACTTCTGTCCAACATTATGGTTGTGAGTTGTCCCTAGTGTTACGTGTAGCAGTGGGTTATTCATTTTCAGTTCTGCATTGTATTCCATTATATGAATACACCATAATTTACCCATTTGATTTGGAATTTAAAAAACCTAGAAACAACCCAAATACTCACCAAGAATAATGTGGCTTTTAGGTTATAGAGTATGTACGTGTTCAACTTAAAAGCTACTGACAAACCTTACTATTTATTTTTACAATTTTTTTTTTGAGATGGGGTCTCACTCTGTTGCCCAGGCTGGAGTGCAGTGGTGTGATCTCGGCTCCCTGCAACCTCTATCTCCCGGGTTCAAGCAATTCTCCCGTCTCAGCTTCCCGAGTAACTGGGGTTACATAGGCGTGTGCCACCACACTCGGCTAATTTTTGTATTTTCAGTAGAGACAGGGTTTCGCCATGTTGGCCAGGCTGGTCTCAAACTCCTGACCTCAGGTGATCCGCCTGCCTCAGCCTCCAAAAGTGCTGGTACAGCTTCTTTTTTTTTTTTTTTTTGAGACGGAGTCTTGCTCTGTCACCCAGGCTGAGTGCAGTGGCCGGATCTCAGCTCACTGCAAGCTCCGCCTCCCGGGTTTACGCCGTTCTCCTGCCTCAGCCTCCCGAGTAGCTGGGACTACAGGTGCCCGCCACCTCGCCCGGCTAGTTTTTTTGTATTTTTTAGTAGAGACGGGGTTTCACCGTGTTAGCCGGGATCGTCTCTCGATCTCCTGGCCTCGTGATCTGCCCGTCTCGGCCTCCCAAAGTGCTGGGATTACAGGCTTGAGCCACCGCGCCCGGCCGGTACAGCTTCTTTTTAACAGTTACTTATTTCTAACTGTGTTCAAAGCTTTCTACAAACTTTTAGCCAAGTCATTTTCATTTTATCTTCCTAGCAGCATCTTAAAGCATGTTCAGTTTGGCATAAGCCATAGATCACAGGATAATCTGGTCTTTTTGTTGCCACACTGAATATTCAAAAATCATATTCTGTAACTAGTAGAGAAAGTCTCAGGATTTGTGTCCCCCTTCTGCGCACCCACCATAAAGACATCATAGCTGAGGAAGGGCCAGAGCGCACACAGCAGAGTGAATTATTGAAGTTTTGGTTACTGTTAGCTTAGTTTGTATTTCTAGCAAAGATATCATTTAGAGCATTGGGGGAAAATGGTTAAGATGCCCAAAGGTTGGAAAAATCTTAAAAATGACATTCAACAGTACGTCAAGTAGCTTATTTCATCAAATCTTAGACACTATCAACTGAAAAGCATGCCATTATTTTATAGAACAAAAATAATAGAATATTATAATCGAGGACATGTTCTTTAGTTGATGAATTTTTTTTTTCTTTCCAAAAAACCCATAGAATATAGCATTTCAAGACAGGCAGAAGCAATCCCATAATAGGTAAAATACTGAAGTTAAGTGCTAGGTTTAGAAAAGTAAAAGTGTCATATTTATGAGTATATTCATGGAAAGAATATCTGAATAATCTTTTTTTCTTTTTGTTTTTGAGACAGTCTCATGCTGTTGCCCAGGCTGGAGTGCAGTGACACAGTCTTGGCTCACTGCAGCCTCAGCCTCTTGGGTTCAAGTGACACTTTTGCTTCAGCTTCCCAAGCAGCTGGGATTATAGGCACGTGCCACCACACCCGACTAATTTTTTGTATTTTTAGTAGAGACAGGGTTTCACCATGTTGGCCAGGCTGGTCTCGAACTCCTGACCTCAAGTGATCTCCCTGCCTCAGCCTCCCAAAGTGCTGGGATTACAGGCGTGAGCCACTGCACCCGGCCTTCTTAATAATCTTTAAGTACATGTAAGAAAAGATCTTCTGAAATTATCTTCTTGGGAAGAGTTGGCATGTCCTACAAATGGGGTGTCTGGTGAATTGGCCTTAGTGAAAGTGTCTGCTTCCCCTGGAGGTGGGTGAATGTGAAATCGATGGGCCTGCTGAGCAGTGGGTATAATCTCTGCCTCACTGACAGTTGAAGACATTTGACAGCCCCTTTTCTGAACTTTGTGGTGGCATCTTCCTGGGGTGCAATGGGAACCACTGCCCTGCCTAGCCCATGCAGGGCTCTGACCTGTGCTTCCTCTCCCAGCCATCCTGTTGGCCTCCCGGGAGCTGGTCCGCAGCAAGCGTCTAAGGCAGATGCTAGAGGTCATCCTAGCCATAGGCAACTTCATGAACAAAGGGCAGCGTGGGGGTGCCTACGGGTTCCGAGTGGCCAGCCTCAACAAGATTGCTGACACCAAGTCCAGCATCGACAGGTGAGGACCTCCCTTCCTGGCCACTTCCTTGGCCTCTATCTCACCCTACCCTGGCCTCTCACATCCTCCCTTTATTAGGACGGGCACATCCTAAGACTCATCACCCCTTTCTCTTAACACCCCATCCTAGTTTCCCTCTGACCCTTGTGCCCAGTTTCCTCTGTCACTTACCACTGACCTGACTTTCGTCCACAGAAACATCTCTCTGCTCCATTACCTGATCATGATCCTGGAGAAGCATTTTCCTGATATTCTGAACATGCCTTCAGAGCTGCAGCATCTTCCAGAAGCTGCCAAAGTCAAGTGAGGGGCCTCTCCAAGACTTCCTTCTCCCCATCATGACCCTCATTCTTGTCTTACTTTCCTCTTTTGGGGTCTACTCTGGGCTCGATGATGGCTGATGTGAGACCTCGGTTCTTGTCTTCTGAGTTTAAAATAATTTAGACAGACACACAGCAAAGGGGGTATAGCATAGAACAATGTATTGCAAAACAAGAAGAATATCTTGTAAGTTAGGTGCAGAATAGACAGGACACCATGAGAGAGAGAGAGCATTCAGGGCGGGCTTCTTGTAAGGATGAGACAGCCAAGACCGGCACTAGGAAGACTCCCATTATGGGAGACTTACATGATAATTCATAAGGAGGTGGGAAGAACTGTTATTAGGAAGCAGGCTCTGAGTGGGCCTCTGGGTGCACATGTGTAGTAGCTATGCGTGCTTTTTCATATATTGCATGTCTCATTAGCATCTTACATTTCCACCTAGGGGTGTGTTTTTTTTTTTTCACTCTTATATAATGAGCAAAGGGCCAGTATGAGGATAGGTAAAATCAAAATGTGCATGCTTTCTAGAGGGGAAAGTCCCTACTGCAGATAGCTTTGCTTGAATGAGTTCATTACAATGCGAATGCTGAGGTTTATTGTGCTGACTGTATGGGCACCACCACACTTGCTGTGTTCTGAGAACATGCTCACTTCCTTGACTACCTATCCTGTCTCAGGGTCTGCTTCCGGGAAAACCAAACAAAGACAATTTGCTCTTAAATCCTGATTTCAGAGATGCTTCCAGAAAATACCAGTAGAAGAATGGGGAAACGAGCCAGAGATAGAAAGAATGCCAGTAACAAACATTATTACGCCAGTTACCACTCACGGCAATTGGTGCTTAACCCCATGAGGAATTCTGGGAAACAGCGTGGAATACTTACTTCAGTTTTCCCACCCGAAGGGCAAGGTTGCTGGGGCAATCAGACAGCATGTCCTCTCAGTAAGTTGGCTGAGGGGCTCTGCAGGGGCAGGGAATAACTCTCTGGCCACAGGTACAGGTGGAAGGAGCTTGGCCTCAAAAAGGGAGTGTGCATACTGTCGGAAGAGTTGGGGCCATGCCCTACAATGGATGGTCCAAGGAAATGTGGGTGGGGCACCAACAGCATCTGCTAGGCAAGAAATTAGACCTGAACATTTAGGTGATAGATGTCATCTCCAGGAAAACTAGAAACATAGTGGTAAATGGCTCACTGGTATCGAATGCTATTGCTTGCAGGATCACATAAAGAGCTCATAAGCATTACCTGGTAGTAATAAAAATAAATAGTCTAAGCCAGAAGCCACAGGTTGGAAACGTTCTCATATTGCAGCATGACATTTCTGACCTGGAAAGATCTATAGAACGCAGGTTTCACCTTGTTAATTTATAGATGCACAGACAGAGGCACGAAGGGGAGGTGCTTTGTCAGGGCCATCAGTGGCCACACCAGGGCTGGAACCCAGGCTCACCGACTCCCAGGCCACTGTGCTTGGCTCTGCCCTCTTCCTGAACCAGCCTTAGCACCTCAAGGCAGGAGGTGATGGTCCTCATTCCCCTCCCTCTGTGTCTCCTCACAGCCTAGCAGAGCTGGAGAAGGAGGTGGGCAACCTCAGGAGGGGCCTGAGAGCAGTGGAGGTGGTGAGTACCTCGTCAGTGCCTACCTGGGTGAGGGCTGCTGTCGGCAAACACTGTTCATCACTGCACCCTAAGCTCCTACACAGGGGTGAAAAACAACGGGCACAGTGGGTACAGCTTCTAGCACAGGGTCAGCCCTCCCAAAAGATAATTGGATTACTGGGGCTTAAGTCTGAACCTTTTAAAAGGGGTCACCTGAGACTATACCCATGTTACTGTCCAACTTGGTGTTTATTTGGCAGTGGAGTGGAATGAACCATACATCTAACCGATGCCTACACTGGATTCAAGTGCATGGCAAAGAGAATCCTCATCCCTTGACTGCCAGCTAGGGGCAGGAAGCACACAATGTGGCAGTGGGACCGATGTCCTCAGAAGGTTCTTCCTTACGTCTCTCTGCCTCTTTCCTGGGCCGGTGGAGGACCCAGGTCTCTTGTTCCCACCATTCCTGTTCTGATGGCTTCTTGGCTGATACTATCTCTGGCCCGAGCCTTCCAGAAAACACCAGTAGAGTAGTGGGGAAGTGAGCCAGACTGGCCCAGTATGGGGACCACACAGGTCCCCCAAACCTAGGAACAAGAGACCCTTCCCATCTTCACTGTGGAGAGAGGCAGTGGGTAAGGGGAGAATGGATTTGAGAGACAGATTAAGGATGAGAAAGAACATTTTGTTGCCACTGTGGTGGGGGAAGATGACTTCCAAATTTACAATTGTATGGGCCTTTTAAGTGCTGCTCCAAGTGTGATCCATGGGCTGGCAGCCTCTGAATCAGCTGGGAGCTTTAGGAAAATGTCTCTAATTTGTGCATGACTCACCTGAAGTCTTGTAACGATGAGTCTTGTTAAAATGCAGCTTCTGATCTTGTGGGTCTGAGAGTCTGTATTTCTCATAATTTCCCAGGTGATGCTGCTGGCCCCACGTCACACGTTGGGTCTCAGTGCTCTAGAGAAAGAAAGACAGCAGGGTGGGCGGGCTGCTAATGCTCATAGTCTTTGCCATCCTTAGAACTTTGAGACGCAGGGTGTTCCCTCTTCCAAAGGGCTCAATGTCCTATGAGTGACAAAAAGGATGGGAGACATGGTGACCCCTGCACCCCTGATTCTCATCTTGGCACCAGTCTAAGCAGCACTTCGCCCTCCCTCCTCAGGAGCTGGAGTATCAGAGGCGCCAGGTGCGGGAGCCTAATGACAAGTTTGTCCCCGTCATGAGCGACTTCATCACGGTGTCCAGCTTCAGCTTCTCAGAGCTGGAGGACCAGCTAAATGAGGCCAGGGACAAGGTAAGGGTGCCCCAACCCCCACTGCTTGCCAACCCAGCCTTATCTAAACAAGCTCCTTCACCCATTCCTACCACTGACAGCCCAGGAGGGACAAACCCAGAGTTACAGAGCTTTGAGAGAAAACCATTTCCTTACTTTTAACAAGACAAGCCATGATAACCACATACCGCAAAGATCCATTTATCAGCTATCAGGCATCATGTTAAGTGTTTTAGTTCCCACTTGACAGATACGAACACTAAAATCAGAGATGCTAAGTAACTTGCCCAAGATTGCCCAGCTGTAAGTGATAGCACTGGGTTAGACTCTGACACTACAGCTCAGCGGTGGACGCAATTACTCTGCCTCTATCTGCTTCTCACCCTAACATGCCCATAGACCTCATGTATGGGGGTCTTATTAAAACACAGATTCTCATTTAGGAGGCCTGGGCTCTGAGATTCTGCATTTCCAACAGGAGGTGAACCTGCTGCTAGTCCAGGAAGCACACTTTGAGTAATGAGATCTTTCTTAGAGGATACTGAGTGGGTTGAATTAACAATGGTAGCTCTCAGTATATAAGTATAGCTAACTCCTTTATAGCCACCAACTCCTCTAACTCCCCAACACCACAATGATGTAGATTCTATTATTCCCATTTTACAGAGGAGGAAGCTGAGGCACAGAGGGGTTATTCACCTGATAACTAGAGGATCTCTGAAGTTCTGAGTTCTGCCAGGCGCTTCCTGACCTCAGGAAGGGCTTCCCAAGGTCTATACCCCTGATCTCATGCCTACCCCTTACAGGCCCAAGGGTGGCTGTAAGGTGGACTGTGAGTGAACCCAACTCTTTACCTGTTTCTCCTTAGCCTTGTCTCTGATCTCGATGATGGAGGTGTCTTCTCGCCTCTTCCAGCCCTGCCCCCTGTGCCAACAGTCCCCAGCCTTGCACTGGGTTCTGCTCTGGCTAGAACCCAGCTAACCTCAAGGGCTGAGCCCAGCATGCTCCAGGCACTCTCCACCAACCCTGTTCTCTCCTTTGACAGTTCGCCAAGGCCTTGATGCACTTCGGGGAGCATGACAGCAAGATGCAGCCGGACGAATTCTTTGGCATCTTTGACACCTTCTTGCAGGCCTTCTCAGAGGCCCGGCAGGATCTAGAGGCCATGAGGAGGAGGAAGGAGGAGGAGGAGCGGCGGGCGCGCATGGAAGCCATGGTGAGGGGCCGTGATGGGCCTGGGACTGAGGGGAGATGGATGCTACCTGGGAAGAGCACCCCCAAACTGGGGTGTGTGGGAGGAAGGCAGGGACTGAGGAACATCATAGGGGTTGGATGTCAGCCCCAGGAGAGAGAAACTTCTTCCCAGCCTGAGGGAAGAGAATGGTGTGAGGCGGGGAGCCTGTATGTCCTAGGCAGGAGGAAAGCGGGGCCAACAGATACAGGCAGGCAGCATGACCATGGCCTAGGAGTTAGCCCAGGGCTGGGGGGCTTCCCTGGCCTCAGTGCCTCTCCCTGAGAGGGTTCCTACCTCTGGCCCCCCGCCCGCAGCTGAAGGAGCAGAGGGAGCGTGAGCGGTGGCAGCGGCAGCGGAAGGTCCTGGCTGCGGGCAGCTCGCTGGAGGAGGGAGGCGAGTTCGATGACTTGGTGTCAGCTCTGCGCTCTGGGGAGGTCTTCGACAAGGACTTATGCAAGCTCAAGCGCAGCCGCAAGCGATCAGGGAGCCAGGCCCTGGAAGTCACCCGGGAGCGGGCAATAAACCGGCTAAATTATTGACCTGGGGAACTGGCCGCACAGGAGGCCAGGAGACAGGGATGGGTGAGAATGGGGCTGAGTGGAGGAGGTGGTGATATTTAAGCCATTTGGTGCTTGGTTTAGAGCCCTGGGCTGGGTCCTGGGGTGGGGGGCTGTGTGTGGCTGGACCAGGTGTACTCCCAACGCTTACCTTAAGGGGCTCCTCTCATCTCCTTCACATGGTTCCTTCTGTGCCCTGGCCCTAGGGATTATTCTGAGGCTGACTTGGACATCCCTGGAAGGCCTCAGGCCAGCTAACCCCAGGCTGAAGGGGCCCTGTTCCCCATCCCCTACCATGGGCACCCATGTGCTAGCACAGAACAGTTCCAGATCTCGACTGGAGAGGTCCACAGCCTTGTCCAGATTTCCTGTGCAGCATGATGGAGGGAGCCCCTGAGAGGGAATCTGGTGAGGGAATCCAGACTCCTGTCTCTCAAAGGGAGGCTCAACAGAACATTGACCTGGGGCAAACTTTCCTCTTGAACGGAAACAGAGGAGGCATTATATATTCTAGTTAGATCAGCTCTGGTAGGTTCCAGAAAACAGTCAATGTTGGAAGGATGATGCAGGGACCAAAGACATCAGGACAGAGTAACAATGTCTGTTTCCCAGGTCCTCTGGCCTCTCCCTGTATGTCTTAAGTCTCTCCCCCTTCCTTCTCTACCCTCACTGTCATCCTGTCTACTAATCCACAATCCTAGAAGACTCACCTTGGGTTTCCACAGCTATGGCTTACTACCAGGTGCTTGATGAATCTGGCGAGGGGCTCAAGAAAGACCTCATTCATCACCACACCTCATGCCTTGGGCATCTCCCATGTCCCCACCTCCTGGACACCTGGCCATTGTTGTGAAGCCAGACAGTGACCTCAAATGTTGCCTTGGAGTCCCCTATAGCCCCTCAGCAGAGGGCAGCACTTGAATGCTTAGCTCCATCCCACAGCTCTCTATTTAATATAAATTGCTCAGGCCTTCCCACCCCTTCTCTAACACCAGCCTCAAGGCAGAAGCCACGGTGGCCTCTGTTCAGCCTGCAGGTGGCCACTTGGAACCATGTGTCCACTGGCGTTGGAGAGTTGCTTCCTGAGAAGTCTGTGGGCCAGAGCTGCCCTCCGCATTAACATGCTGTCTCTAAGGGTATCCCCTCCTCTCAGGCGTTCGGATGGGGCGAACAGCAGAGCAGGCAAGGGAAACTGGGGGGTTGGGGATGGAGGAGGAAGGCTGAGAGGGGGCCACCCCACCTCTGGTACCCAATTTGGTTCTTCAGCCTGACCTGCAAAGGGCTCCTTCCGGTCCTCCCATCCACTCCCACCTTCCATTTTGTCCATCTTGTGCTGGCCTTGGTGGATGGGATGGCTGTATCTAGACAGTTTTTCTTCTAAAACTCCATCAAGGCTCTTATTTTCAATTCCACGCTCCGAGTTGGCCTTTCATCCTCTGTGAGACTGGCCCTGCCTGACCTCTACCATCGACCAGCTCTTGGCCCTTCTGCCCTTCCCTGTGTTTCTCACTTTCCAACCTAATCCCTGGCTCCGGGTTATTGCCAGTGGAGACTGGTGAGCTGGGCCCACTCTCAGCTGCCTATCTTCTGCCTTTCACCTGCATCAGACTCCTGGGGCTGGGACCGTAGTGTAGCTGTGGGGGAAGAAACACAGGGTCGGCGAGTCCAGCATGTGCGTTGGTTTGAGGGGGTGGGTGGCGCGTGTGTTCTGGTGGGAGGGATCTGAGCAAGTGCAAGCCTGGCTGACACAGGTGTGAAGAGGCCATCCTGGAACCCAGGTGAGGGCAAGATAAAGGCTTCCAGGCAGAACAGCTGCACAGAGTTTGGCTATACCCATCTGCACCCCCAAGAGCTCCCACTGCAAGACAGGTGTTGGGGAAGATGGGAGGTTGTGGGTGAGGCCTCTAAAGGTCCTCTCCCAAACCGGCCAGGCTGTCAACCTAACCCCCCCAAAGGGGCAGGGAACAGGGGATGGCTCCACAAGCATGTCTGGCATTCCCACCCACCATGGAAGACTGGATACACACCTGAGAAGACAGGGACTATGGAAGCTGTTCAAGACACATTTGATCTTCAGAAAAGCAGAATTTGGTTCAACTGTTGACAGAGGACACAAATATGTTGTTCCAGAGCCCAGCCTTCTCTAAAAGATATTTTTCTATTTATTTTCTAGAGCTGGCCAGTGGCTCTAGTGCTAGATGCCACTGTAGCCAGATCTCCAGTGCCTTGGACCACGGACTCATACTCAACTGAGTAAGAAGGGGCTGGTGCCCAATGGGGATGGCTGAGCTGGTCCTTAATATGTTAAATGTTTTAGCCTCTTACTGTTTCTTGGTCTTGCTTTTTTCATGCCCTTCCCCACCGCTCCTGCCACCTTTAGATAAGTTTCTCCAGCTAATTTTGTGGCCAACGTAAAATTCATCGTCAACCTAACACAACCTTCTCAGCAGCATTTCTCCCCTGTGATGGAAATCAAGTGTTTAGGGCAGTGGGAGAAGAAAATTCTCCAGGTGAATGGGGAAAGGTCTGGTCCAGCCTCTCCCTATTCCCATTCCATTTCCACCAACTGGGAGCTGTGACCATCTCCCCCGACCTCTACCAGGGATGCCTTCATGCCAGGGCTATTCTCACCAGCTGCCTCAGATGACAAATGAGGCTAATGGACAAAATCTGCAGTGTCCTTTTTCACTTGCACCTTTTTTATAAGAATATATTGTAATACTAAAAAATATTAAATTCATACCATCCCTACCCAGTCTGCCTTTAAACTTGTGCCTTCTTCCTATGAGGGGATCTGGGATGGGCTGGGGGTGGTGTGCTGGAGCCAGCTTGTACCAGCTCTGTGAGAACCAATTGTTTACATTTTCAGGAATGGAATTTTGCAAGCCATTTGACATATTGGTAGCTTGAAATTATTCAACATGGGAGTATTTATATCACAGAAATTGTCTTTTCCAGAGAGCCGGTTGTTAAACATTTGCCAGCACACCTTGGCATAGGGCAGAGGGGAGGCAGGCAGGGGGCACCACTGAGGACTCAAAGACATCCAACCAAGTTAGAGAGCCCAGCAGGCCAGAACAGTGTGTGTTTGGGGATGTGAGAACCAGGACCCTCTAATTGCCCTATCTGATCTCTAATAGCTGGTGATGCAAGCAATGAGCTTTGAACACCCCTGGCCACCACCTGACAAAGTTTCCCTTAGATGGTCCATTTCTATGGCCCCCCCACCCCCACTCCACTTTATTCTCCTACAGTGGGGCTATACAGAGAATATGCCCTTAGGCCTTTCCAGGTCCTTCCTCTTCTTCCCCCAGGGAAATGTGTCTTGGGATAGGGTTGATAGGTGCACCCTTCCCCATGAAACTGCAGCAGCCCAGTGCCCTACCCACACACAGTCTTCATTCTTGTGTCTGCAAAGAAGTTGGCATCGTAGCTTTATTTGTGCGCTGTGAGGGTGAAGGCAATCTGTCGTCAACTCTTCTTTCCCTGATATGCTCCAGAACGAAGAGGGGTGGGTGGAACAGCCGTGAGCAGGGCCAGGTGTGGGCTGTGTAGTCCGGGAGGAGTCCTTAGGGCTGTGGCCCACGTGTGCACATCCTGTTTCAGAGGAGGGAGGCCTGAGGAAAGGGGGCCAGCAGGACCGGGCAACTGTTAAGCAGAGCAAGTCTGATGGGACACAGACTTGGGCAGAAGGAGAGATGAAGTCAGGACAGGGCAGGGCTGCGGCTTCACAGACAGGGAGGCAGAGCTGCTGGGGAGAAGTTGGGATGCATTCCTCAGGCACACTTGTGCTTTGCTCTCCTCAAAGTGGGCCCCTCTGCTTAATAAGCCCTTAATCTCTCCCCAGGAAAGTAGAAGAGAGAACCCAAAAGGAGAAGGAAAAGTTCTGGGCTGGACTGTCGGAAACTGGTTGTCTGAAATAGTCCACAAAGAACATGATTTCTCAGTTATCTAGCATTGCTTGTTGTAGTCCTGCTCCCATGACCTTAGTGTCCTGGAAGGCTTAAGAGCCTGCTGGTATCCTCCCTATAGAAAGGTAAGCCCCACCTAGATGATTAGAGATCATCTAGTAGCAGGCCTGTTAGTAGTAGAGCAGGCTGACTTCGGATTTACTGCTCAAGGTAAACAGTGACTGTGATTAAAGGAACCTGACATCTTTCCTTCAGCCTAAATTGCATCCCAGCTCCAGGTCTGGGTGGGCCATGGGTAAGAAGGGCAGGCGCTAAGCCCGATGGAAGTCCCCCCGCTGACCGCCAGTCTTGCTAATGAGCTTGATCTCCTCCAACACAATGTCCCTGCTGACAGCCTTGCACATGTCATACAGGCTGAGGGCGGCCACTGCAGCAGAGGTCAGGGCCTCCATCTCCACCCCGGTGGGCCCCCGAGCCCGGCAAGATGCCTGGATCCTCACGGCATGGCGTGTGCTGTCCAGCTCCAGCTGCACCTGCACATGACTCAGGGCCACGTGGTGGCACAGAGGGATCAGCTGGCTGGTCACCTTGGCTGCCTGGATTCCAGCCAGCTGGGCCACCACCAGGGCATCTCCTTTCTTGAGCTGGTTCCGCTGGACAAGCTTGAAGGCTACAGGCCCCAGAAGGACCACGGCTGAAGCCACAGCCGCCCGCTCTGTGTCTGGCTTCCTGCCCACATCTACCATAGCTGCCCGTCCTTCCGAGTCCACATGAGTTAGTTGTTCTGAGGTTAGCTGGGGTCCTGAGGGGGCAGCAGGAGCCCAGGAACCTGGGCTAAGGCACTTTGAGTTGGCATCTGAGTCTGCACGGGAAGTGTAGTGTCTCTGAAAGCAGCCAGACCCCAGCTGCTGCTGGGCTAGCAGAAGGGCCTGGGGGACCCTGCATCCTTTCCATAAAGTGACCATCTGGCTGGAGAAACTCATTCTGGGTCTTAGACCCTGAACATGGAGGGGGTCCCAGGAGGAAATGCTTGGATTGGCTGGTGGGGAATCGTGGAACATCAAAAATAACTCTGCAAGGCAAGAAAAAAAGAAGAAAGACTAAGTCTAAAAGGCGATTCTTTTTCCCACACCCTCTCCCTATCCCACTTCAAGTTCTCTTTCACACCGGGGAAAGAGGAATGAAGAACAAAAAGCATAGTGGGACAAGACAAAGTAGAAGATCCACAGAGATAGATGGCACCCAGAGTCCAAGTTCACAGCCCTTCTCACCCGGTGATGCACAGGGTAACAGCCCTTCTAGAAACTGCTGTGCCATGGTGGCACAGGGTTCCTCCTCATGAAACCCTTCTCATTTCCTAAGTTCTCTCAAGCAGCACTGAGCTGAGGCCTGGATCACATGACCTCTGAATGTCCCTTCGTTTTCTTAAAACTAGAGCTAGGTCTCACTCTAAATTACCAATTACACTTATTTTCATCTTCACATTCTCCACGAAGAGTTAATATAACCACTTAGTTTACAGACAAGACAATAAAGGGAATATGTTACCTACTTACATTTTTTTCAAGTCCCCTCAAGCACATCAAAAGCACATACAAACTGATGGGCTAATTCAGATGGTGCAGAGGGCCTAGGGAACTGTGCAGGCTCTTGTTACTCAAAGGGTGGTTGGCTTATGGACCAGCAGCACCAGCACCACCTGAGAACTCACAAGAGATGCAGAATCCCGCCCCAGATCCAAAGTCAGAATCCAAAAGGACAAAATCCCCAGTGATTCACATGCACGTGAAATTCTGAGAGGCCCGGTCCTAGGCAACTCTTGGTTGTATACAAAGCAGACTCGTTACTCAATATCTCTGAAAGTATGAAGCAAATGCTCCCCTAGCTTCCCACTTCCCAACATACTCTAAGCCCCAGACTTGTCAATGTTAGAGGGGCAGCCTCCCTTCTGGGGAGATGCTATCAAGGCCATAAAGGTGCCTCAGCATGGGTCAGGGCCCAACAAGAGGACCTGGATGCTAGGGGTGGGAGGAGAGGAGATGAGAATCTTCCCAGTGCCGAGCTACCTTTGCTTTCCCGGGCAGCCAGTGGGCAAAGATGGTCCTTGGGCTGTCTCTAGCCTGCCTTCCGCTGGGCCACTGAGCTCACTCTGCTCCAACCTCTAGAGAAAGGATCTTTCCTCTCATCTTTTTTCTTCCCCCTGCTTTTTCTTTTCTAGTGGCACAGTTCAGGGGGCTCAGACCTGACTGTGAGCAAAGGGTCAACACCTCACCGGCTCTAATCTGGGCACTGTGCCAGAGGGGCAACAGCCACCCTACAGCTCCTCAGTGACCAGCCCAGCCCCCAGAGCTAGGAGACCACATAAGGACTTAAAACCAGGGGGCTTTTGTTTGAAACATCCTACATACACGATGATATGTCCTATGCAGATGCTCCTGAGAGCTAAGGAATTGGGAAGTTGAGGTCTTGGCCATCATTACATCATGTTACACGTGAGTAACATTATTAGCTCGCTACCTCAAGATCTGCCCAGCACGGACGTGTGGCCACACACCCACCAGTAGGGGCTAATGGTCCAGATACACCATGCATGGATCAGTGTGTACTACAGAGGACACCTGTCACATTATCCAAACTGGGAGATTTTCGAGCTGAGGAAAAGGCCTCTGTTTTAACCAGGATTTCAATTCTCAGGGAGCCACTAACTTAGTGATCATTAAATCTGGCAGACCATCCCCCTGCTCCAATTTCTGGTGAGACAGAAGGATCATTTCTGTGGCAGGTATAGTAAAAGGGGGATCATGAACAGTGGGGGAAGAAACAGTAAAACCTTGAAGGTTAAGAAGACAGGAAGGAGAAATAGAAGAAAAACAAGGATGAGAAATCAGCATGAAATGCAGGAGCTGGGGTGCCTATGGCGCGGCTCCCACCCCACGGGATCCCCAAATGACAAGGGTGAGTGGTTACGTACTGATGGGTCACCCACCGATGAGGATCATGGGCCGGTTCTTCATCTGGGAAATACTGAACATGCCTGGGGTGAGGGAAAGACGGGGAGGGAGAGGAAAGCAGGGGAGGGGTAGAGAGAGGGTGGGGAGAGGAGAGTTCACTGAAACGAACGCACTCGACAGCCCACAAGCACATGCACTCAGCTATATGCGCCCTGACAAAAGGCCCCCACATGTGCATTGCGAGGTCGCTCAAGACTGAGCCCAAAGAACAGTGGACATCAGGACCCTGCTCTCCCTCAACAGAAGGCCACACGTGGGGTGAGAAAGAAGCAATGATACCCCCGTCTCCCCACCCAGTAAAAGAGCCCAAGAGAATGTGGGGTCCCCTCTCCTGTGCAGCCTCTGCTATGACATCTCCCCATGGAAGGACAAGCATCACTGCACCCTGAGGCCAGAGGGCCAACAGGAGTGAGTGGCAGTGGGGACGATGCTGACTCCTGCCAGCTTCCTCTTAGGTATTCCTTGGTCATCTCATCCCACAACTCTATACCTCCCTCCCGGGGACAAGGCCCACACTCACCATCCAGGCCACCCCTCCCCACCCTGCCCTTACCTGCATGCTGCCGCTTCTTCCTGCCCACGGCAGCCCCAATGATCCTCAGCAGCTCCTGCTCGGAGGCCCCAGCTCGCAGGTGATCCCGCAGGGATACCTCAGAGTTTCCAAAGAGGCAGACCTACGTGGGGGTGAGGACAATATGCCTTCCTTACCCCTGAGCCTTGGCCTCCTGGCCTCTGAGGAGCTAACTCCTTCCCTGGTCCTCCCTCCGGGAGGAACACCAGGGCCCAGACCTCCCATGGCCCCCAGTGGTGAGAGACAGAGGTGCTGTAGGGAGGTCAGAGGCTAGAAGAGCAAGATGCAACATTGCACTTCCCAATACCTGTGAGTTACAGTCATACTTCCCCTCAGTGTATTTTTTTAAAAACTGAGTAGATGCCAACAGAGATAGCATGTAAAAATCCAGATCTGTACCTTCTGAGACACTTACTGGAATGGCCTCTTTTTTTTTTTTTTTTTTTGAGACGGAGTCTCGTTCTGTCACCCAGGCTGGAGTACAGTGGCCGGATCTCAGCTCACTGCAAGCTCTGTCTCCCAGGTTTATGCCATTCTCCTGCCTCAGCCTCCCGAGTAGCTGGGACTACAGGCGCCCGCCACCTCGCCCGGCTAGTTTTTTTGTATTTTGTAGTAGAGACGGGGTTTCACCGTGTTAGCCAGGATGGTCTCGATCTCCTGACCTCGTGATCCGCCCGTCTCGGCCTCCCAAAGTGCTGGGATTACAGGCTTGAGCCACCGCGCCTGGCCTGGAATGGCCTCTTTATCACCATGAGAATGGCCCCCAATCAGTTGGAGCTGTGTGTGTCCTGGAAGTCTCCTACTCCCTGTTGTGGCACACACATCCCATCTCACCTCAGCCCCTCCAAGTCCCTTGTGGACATCACCCGCCTGCCCTGTACCTATCTGAGTCTGATCACTGCTTGGAAGCTTCGGCTGAGGGCTGCTAGGCATGACAACTTAAGGTCAAACTTCGCTCAATGCTTCTCAGCTTCTGTAAGAAGAATGGATGAGACAGCCCCAGAAATCAATACACTTACTATCCTTCCACCAAAACTTACAAAGTGTCTACTCTGTGCCAGCTCTGCGCAAGGCACTGTGGCCACAGAGAATGTCTGAGAAGCTTCTGAGGGCAGAGACCACTGGAGAAGATACCAGTGAAATCTAGGATAGGTCTAACTGCTTCATCATGCCGGTTATTCCTCATGCCTCACTCCCCAGCCAGTCTCCAGGTTCCCTTCTCTGCAACAAAGAGGTTCCTCCTGTGGACTTCACCCAGTGGCCCCCACTCCAGGTGGCTCCTGCCTGGGAGATCAGTGGGTAAAGGGAAAGAAAGATCTTGAGGCATTTCTCCCCTGCTTCCTCCCTGCTTTGATGCATCTGGCAGCAGCTGCTTCTCTGCACAGCTCAAGTGCCAAAGAGGTGGCCTCTCCTATAAGGCTCCAGTCCTTCCTGGGCCCCAGTGACATCAATGCCCCCCTCCTTGCCCTTCCTAAGTGGGAACAGCACTTTGCTGCTGCTGGTCCCAAGTACCTCAATATCCTTTATTGGTTCCCTTAATCCTATGTTACAAATAGCTTCTTCATTACATTCTCTTCAGAATCCCACCTTCCATTTCCTGCCAATACCTCACAGATACAGATACCACCTGTAGTCCAAGTCAATTCCGTATCTCCAGCCCAGAAAACCCCCAAGCTTTTCAGCAACCTGCTGGATGGTTCCTTTTGGATTCAAACTGGATGCATCTAAATCCAACCACCCACTATCATCACCCTCCCACAATTGTAAAAGATCCCAAGGCCTTCCAGCTAACACGATGCCTTCCTCCCCTCCTTCCACAAACATTACCAAGCTCTGAGTCTTCCTTCCCTTCAATTCACGCTCTAACATATCTGGAGAACCACTGAATGGCCATCTAATTGGTCTTCCTGTCATCACACCCAGGCTGCAGTTTATAAAACATATATGGGGAATGTCTCCCCTGTTCAGGAACCTTACACAGCACACTATTTGTCCACAGAACACATTCTGAACCAGAGCCTTTTACAATGTACTCTTCCTATAGCTGACTTTAATTTGCTCTCGCCTACCCAACCAGTGTGAACCCTATGTGTGTGCCCTCGCCTCCCCACTTCTGCCCCACCCATTCTTCAAGGCTCACTGAGGTCTGTAGTGCTCTTGAGGCCCTGCACCCTCACCACCTATCCAGCCACGCGTGTGGCAAGGACTCGCGTGCTGCCACACATTGCCTCTGTTTGGTCTTGCCTGCGAGTCTGCATGGCCCTGACGAGAGGGGTTTCCAACATCCCCCACAGGGCCAAATGCACAGGACATGCTTGTTAGATATGAGTAACATCCATTTCTGGTTTCAGAGCTGAGCCCCTGGCCTAGTGGAAGGGGCTAACCATGGTGGGGGCCAGGCAAAATGCACATGGATCCTTCGGCTCTCCATGAGAGCTGGAAAGGAGCTCCCAACAAACCAGAAGCTACTTCAGAGCCCCACAGAAGGAAGGAAGGAATCAGGGTGACATTTCCAGAGGAGCCATGAGTTCAACTTCACCTGCTGCTCCCATGATGCCCCCAAACCTGACATTGCACCAACCACACCTACGTGCACTGCCAGCCTCCTCTCCAATCAGGGAGCACAGGTGGGAGGAGATACGAGAACACAGAGGTGGCAAGGGGTCCCCATGGAGGAGGGGATGCTCACCTTGAGGTTCCCGTCAGCCGTGATTCGCAAGCGGTTGCAGGTCCCACAAAAATGCTCAGACATGGACGTGATGAAGCTGATCTGGCCTTGGAAGCCAGGGATTTTAAAGGCCTGGGCAGGGGACAGTGAGAGCAAAAGGGCAGCGGAGGGGATGGGCTACTGAGCCCAGTCTTTCACTCCATGACATTAGAACCTCCACTCCTCAACCCTCTCCCAGAGGACCCCATGTGAAGCTCCACCCAAGGCCCTCAGGTGATAGAAGACTCTGGTAGGATGGATGACCCATGGGCTGACCTACATTGGGCTTGCCCTAATAAAAGCTGCTAAGGCAGGGACCTGTGGGCAGCATGTTTAGAAAAGTCAATGTGGAAGAGGGATGAGCACCCCCCTCTGCCACTTCCTGGGGTGTGTCCTCTGACACGTTATTAAGCCCCCCACCCTAGCCGAGCCCATATCTTCCTCCATGAAACAGGGAGGCGGTTGTGATAGCACTGATGCTTCCTGCTTAAACGGCACCATCCCACATCACGGCATCCCCACCACAGGGCAGCCCCCTACCAGCTCTCCATCCTCGGGTGGAGGCACGACCTTCCTCCAGGCCTGTCCCATACCCTCCTGCTCCCTAACCTTGGCTGTGCTGGATTCCTCCTCTGGCAGCTTCTCCAGCTCTGGCCACTGCTGCCGGATAGTGTCCAGCATCTCCTTATAGCTGACCATCTTCTTGAAGTTCCACTTGTTGCCTGTATTTGGGTTGGGGGAAGGCAAGGGGAGCTTCTGAATAAGAGTTGAAGGGGCCCTGGGGTCTGAGTCCATCCCCTGCCATAGCATAGCAATCAGTTCTCAGCCTCTTAGATGGGAGAGACGGGAGCCCTGCCTAAAACTGGTGGATTGAATCACATCCACAGTGGACTCCGAGAAGCCACCAACAGCCCATCATAATCCTAGACCCACCGCCCCTGAGGTCAGCCATACCCAGCAGGTGAGCCACCCTGCGCGACCTGCAGGCCCAATCCCTTCTTCCCTCCCCCACCCGTCCCTGGTCACTGACCATCAAAAGGCATGTACTCTATGAAGCGCACATCCAGGGGGAGGCCCTCGGTCAAGGCTGCAAAGTCCAGGAGTTCATCCTCATTAAGGCCTCGCATCACCACACAGTTCACCTGGCCAGGAAACAAGGGGACCAAGAGGGCTGTGCCCCCTGCATTCTTTTGTGGAGATGACCCTTGGGGGCCTGGCACTCACTGAGGCCTTCCACTCAGGGACCCATTCCTTGCTTCTCCCACTCCAGTTCTCTAGATTAGGTGATTCCAAGGGGTCACTGATTTTCTCGTTTCTCTCGAGGGTGGGCAGGGCTGGACCAGTAGGGAGAGAAGAGGTGGGAGGGTGCACGTATTTCAGCCATGCTGGCCAGAGCTGAGGGCTCTCAAGTGGGCCAGGGGGCGTTGAGGGGAAGGCCAAGGCAGTGTGGAGGGAAGTCGGGAATCTACCGTGGGGGCACAATCTCACCTTCACAGGGTTGTAGCCCAGCTCGATGGCCTTGTGGATGCCCTCCATGACCTTGTGGAAGCCTGGGAGGGAGAAACAAGGATCCAGGAACTTATGTCCTCTCTCCTCTTCCCCCACACCCCCATGGAAAAGCACCAGAGCCCATCTAGTCTGGAGATTGGCAAACGTTTTCTGAAACAGGCCAGAGTAATACCATAGGCTTTGCAAGCCAAGAGGCAACATTGAGGATCCAAGTAAGTATATTTCACAAAGTGTTGATTAAATTCAAAATGTAGTAATAACTGAGTACAACGTTTTGTAAAACAGATCTACAAATGGGATACAATAATGCAATTCTTTTTGTAGGGACAGTATTTTGCTCAAATGGGGTTCATAGTTAATGTTCCCTATCATTAACTGATTTTGAATGTTATCTGTAAAATGCATTCTTGGCTCAAAGGCTACATGAAAATAGGCAGGGGGCTAGATGTGGCCTGTGGGCCGTGCATGCTGACCCTGGATCTAGCTGAACCCTCTTGTAGTCTACAGGAGGAAACTGACCCAGAGAGAGGCAATGCCCTGCCCAAAGCCCCATGGCTCCATCTTTCAGAATGCAGGTTTTCTACTCCCATTTCAGTGTTTTCTCCTCAACAGTCCATCAATTATTCACTCAACACATACTCTCTGAGCACCTACTACGCACAGGTGCTGTTCCAGGGCTGGTAAGCGATTATTTGTCTCAATAATCATTAACCACAGTCAATGTGACCCCAGGCTGACTTCACTGCCCAGTTCTCTCATGCATTAAATCACTTGATCACCTACTGCATCCTGGTCCCCTACAGCACCCCCAGCCTGCACAGCCTGGTGGTCACCTATGAGACAGGGTGCCTAGAGATGGCCTCCATGGTTTCCTTGCAGCCTATTCAGACTGCTCAGTGAGAGGGTAAAGGGAAAAAACGTATAGTTTTGAAAAAAATAATGCTGCTAGAATAACCTAGAACTATAAGTTTTCTTTTCTCTAAAACACTCCCCTCCAAAGGCAGATGGTGGACAAAAGAATATGAATGGGAGGGAAGATCCAATGTCTCCAATCCATGTGCCAGGAAATGAGAGACAAAAAGGGAGAACGTGTATGCGGGCAGTACAGCCCACAGATCCACCTCCCGCTTTCCCACCACAGAGCCCTTGCAGGTTCTGTACTCCTGCTCCCCCTCAGAGTATGTGCCATTGATTCAAACCCTCCTGTTCCTCAAGGCCAGCATACATGCATCCTCCTTGAAGCCCTCCTAGTTCTCTCCTGCTAGGAATTCTTTCTTCCTCCCTGTAACACTTTAATTAATATCACAAGACCAGCAAAGGCTGTCCCGTGGAATGACATCTTTTCGCCCTTAGCAGCCTGTAAGGCCAGGGCAACGTCTCATGTGTCTTCTGTCCCCTCCACGGCACCTCGAGCAGCCCTCCATAGAGGAAGGAGACACCATGAGTGCTTCCTCAGCACATGGAGGGTATTAAAGCAAGGCATCACACCCCGTTTGTAAAAAGGAAGGAAAGAAGGTGGTGGGGAAGCTGTTTCCAAGGAAGAGGAAGGAGATCTGGGTCTCCCTGCCATCCCTCTCATCCTCCAGAGTCCTCAGTCATGTACCCCCCTCCCTCATATCAAAGGGTATCCAAACCTGAAGAGCCTTTGCCCCACCATGAGGTCCATGCCAAGGGGAAGCCAGGCACTGGTCTACTGTGACCCAGAGCTCGAGGCTGGCTCCACCTCTCTACCTCGGGCCTCCTGAGGCAGCTGAGTGGAAGGTGTGGGTGTGCTTGCAGTAGGGGGTGCATAGGAGGGGCTTATATCCAGGTGGGCACAGGGACAACCATGGGGGACTGCTGGGGGAACCCCACCCGGCAGCACATACCCAGATCCTGGCATCCTAGGGCAGCGACTTCCACCCTGGGCTGTCCCATGTTTCTTCAGAGCTCGTCGTACAATGACCAACTCGGCCCAGTTTGCCACAGACTGTCTTGGTTTTAAAACTTCAAGTCCTTCATTCTAAAACCCCCTCAAGTCCTGGGCAAACTGGGGCTGGGGCGGTGGGGAGGTTGATCACCCTAAGTCATTAGCGTCTGACCCCCAAAGTCCCTGACATACATTTGGCAAGGATGAGGGGTGAGAAATAAGTGCTTTGACTTACCGATAGCCCAGACAACAAGAAGTGACCAGGCCCCTCGCTCAGCAATGGCCCTCCCTCCCCAGCTATGTGCGGGCCCTGGGAGGGACACCCGCCTCATCCACATCCACTCACCTTTCCTGCGGACGATGAACTCAAACTTGGCAGGCACCAGGGTGTCCAGGCTGATGTTGATGGCACTAAGACCAGCCTTCTGAAGCTGGGGCAGCAGCCGGGTCAGGTTGATGCCATTGGTGGTAACACCGATGGTCCTCAGCCCTTCCAGCCGCTGCAGCTGGGCTATAAGGACAGCAAGAAAGGGGTCAGACTGCTTGCTTGTTTTTGGTGAGGCTGGGAGAAGGGCTGGAAGGCAAAACTCTTTGTCCAGACAAGATGGATGGAAAAGAGGCTCTCTGTAGACCTATATTAACCAGACCTAACTTAAAAAGAAAGCTAAGAATCAAAACTGGCAAAAATAATGAAAAGATTAAGCATTGAGTGCCCTGTGCTAGGTGATCTGCGGAGGGCTTTGCATACATTAGCTCACTGAGGCCTCACAATAACAATTATCTCATTTAGTAGATAAGAGGTCCTCTGAAAGATTATGAAAATTGCTTAATGCCACACAGTAAGAAGAGTTGGCATTTAAATCCATGTGTACTTGACTCAGGACTCTGCTCTTAATAACCAAGTAGTACACAGGTCTTGATACTCTGTATAATGGAAACATAAAAGTGTTTGAATTAAGTGCTATTTGATAGCTCCATTCTACCAAATATCCCTAGAAATAATGGAGGGATTTTAAAAATCCATAATAGCATTGGAAGGTAAGAAAGAATACTGCAGATAGCCCCGAAAGGTAAAGAAGTACAGAAAGAGAGAAAGCAGATGGGACCGATCAGATGGATAGAGACCACAACTCAAAGTGCACCCAGGAGAAGGTTCTGTAAAAACAGGGAGACAGTAATGTGCAGGCAGCTTAGTAGTCACATGTACAGGAGCAGGGGGGTCCTACTGCATGTCAGGGAGGTTGTCTAATAGGGGAGTTATATTTGAAGGAGCTGGACAGGTTGGCCTCATCCTTCCCTGTCGGCAGGGGAAGGCAGCAGAAGCATTTGCCTCAAGGATAGAGCACCAGTGCAGACACTCAAGCCGGCCACGGGGCTGTATTAGTTCCTTCTCACGCTGCTAATAAATACCTGAGACGGGGTAATTTATAAAGAAAAGAGGTTTAATTGACTCACAGTTCAGCATGGTTGGGGAGGCCTCAGGAAACTTACAATCATGGCAGAAGAGGAAGCAAACATGTCCTTCACATGGCAGCAGCAAGAAATGTTGAGCAAAACAGTAAAAGCCCCTTATAAAAACCATCAGATCTCGAGAAAACCCATTATCATGAGAATGGCATGAGGGCAACCACCCCCATTATTAAATTCACCTCCTACTGGGTCCCTCCCATGACACGTGGGGATTATGGGAACTACAATTCAAGTAGAGATTTGAGTGGGGACACAGCCAAACCATTTCGGGGGCAAGGCCTGAGTCCCGGTGACACTCAGCAGCACCTCACACTCCTCCACAACCTCAGAGCAACTCACAGAAACAAACATTACCAGGCAGGCCAACAGAGACCTCGGGCACTAAGATGAGTACACTGCCAAGAATCAAACATTTAAGGAGGAAGCATGAAAGAAAGACAACCAGTTCCCCAAATAGAAGAATGAGAGGAGGAGGAGAAGGAACAGTGATAACAGAAGACAATTCTTTTAAAAAGCAGAGGGAATATCCTCATTGGGATAAATATTCAATCCTGACAATAAACCAAGAAAAAAACCCTAATTAGGGCTCTTGAAAATTCAAGAATATACAGTTACAAAAAGAAAAAACTTGAGAAGCAGAATGGACACAGGAATGAATGAACAAGCTGGAAAATTCAGCAAAGGCATTCTTAAAAAGAGCTGGAGACAAAAGACCAAAGAATGAGAAGAATGAATCTGAAGAAACATACCTGCTCACATTCAAATCCAGTAAGATCTAGAGAAAAGATAAGCCATCAAAATGTACACAGCAGTTATCTTTGATCAGTAGGATCATAGGTGATTTTTGTATTTATTTATAGGTAAAATTTCTTTCTGTAATGAACAAGTTTTCTTTTATAATGTAGGTGACACACAAACACCCCTCCCCCTGGATTTTAACTGACCTCTGCTACATGGACAGTGCCACTGACTACACCCTTCCGGCCACCAGACCAGTTGTTTCCAAGAAGCTATGTAAACGTATGTCTCTATGAAGACCCAGCTCAGCTCTGCATGAGAGAGGAAACCAACAGTAAAGTGCTCAAGTGAAGCCAAATATTAGAAAAGGCAGAATATTACAAAATTCATCATCAGTTTAAGGCAGGGGTGCATGGGAATGCACACATTCATGGTGTAAGAATAAAATCATATAATCTTTCTGGAGAGAAGTTGTACATGAACTTTTAAAGCCTTTGACCTGAAATTCCACTAAGAATTTAAGGAAGTAATTGTGGATGTGAATAACATTTACCTACAAGGATGTTCATTACAGAGTAATGCATAATTAAGGGAAGTGGGAAATAATCTAGAGAGCCAACCATAGCAAACTGGTTAAATTATGTTTTCTCAGGATGGAATATTATGCAACCCAAAATGACTCTGTAAAATCATACATTAGGGTGTAGGGAAATGCACACACTATATTACATAGAAAGAACAGTAACACGAGATGCAGTAAACACAAAAAATAGTAAATACGAGATGCAGAGTAAAATGGCAGGTGGGTCATCAAACCAAAATGTCAACAGTGGTTACAAACAGGCTGTAATGACATTCTTTCTGCTTTTCTAAAATAAACATAAATTACTTTTGTAAAAAAAAAATAAAGTTTACAAATAAAAGCTATTTGAAAAAGGAAAGAGCTTCACTCCGGCTCTGCCAATTAGGAAAATTAGCAGTGGTTGTTCACTTCTACCAAATCAACCCTGGAGAAACAGAGAACCTAGGAATCTAAGAACTTAACAATCTAAGTCCTTAAGAAGGCTAGGTGTTCTGAAATGGTATGAGTTAGGGGATGAAGATGAGCAAAGAATGTGAGTAGATAAAGGAAAGCTGTATTCTTTCCCTTGCCCACTGAGACCTCAGCATCATCACTGATTATCCCCTTACTGAAGAAATCAGGAGCAACTGCCCAAAGAACTAGATTAAAAGTCAACTGGAAGCCGGGCACAGTGGCTCATGCCTGTAATCCCAGCACTTTGGGAGGCCAAAGCAGGTGGATCACTTGAGGTCAGGAGTTTGAAACCAGCCTGCCCAATGTAGTAAAACCCTGTTTCTACCAAAAATACAAAAATTAGCCAGATGTGGTGGTGGCACATGCCTGTAATCCTAGCTGCTTGGGAAGCCAAAGCCGGAGAATCACTTAGAACCCGGGACGTGAAGGTGGCAGTGAGCTGAGATCGTGTCATTGCACTCCAGCCTGGGTGACAGAGTGAGACTTTGTCTCAAAAAAAAAAAAAAAAAAAAAAAAAAACTTGATAAGCTGATTTTAAAATTTACATGGCCAACCCTTATGTATGTAAAACACTGTTGAAAAAGAATAAAAAGAACTTGCCCTATCAGATAATTGACTGATGCAGCTACAGTGATTAAGACAGTTGGTATTGGCAGAGACTAACGAATGGACCAACAGAACAAAATAGAACCTGAAACAGATCAATACTTACAGAATGGCAGATTTGTGGAGGAAGTAAGGATTGTTCAATATAAAGAACTAGAAAAAAAATGGCTATCCATATGGAAAAAAATTACATTGAATTCCCTAAAATCATCTACAGATAGTTTAAGGACCTATATGCAAAATTTAAAATTTTTAGTGGAGAACAAAGGTAGGTGATCTGATCTGGGGTTAGGTGTTTCATTAACAAGATATGAAAACACTAGCCATAAAAGAAAAAAAAACAATCATTACACACAGTGTAACTTGTTTTTTTCAGATTGGGAAGAGATATTCGCAACATATATAAAGAACCTGTACCAAATAAATATGAAAGGACAAAGAACCAAATAGAAAAATGGGAAAAGACATGACCAGGAATTACACAATAAAAGAGATTTCATATATATGTATAGCTAATTAACATATAAAGAGATGCCAACTTCATTCTTAAACATGAAAATACAAATTAAGACCACAATGAAGTACAATTTTACACTTGTTCGACTGGTAAATATCAAGAATAATACTGAGTGTCGGGAGGTCATTTGGCAGGATCTCTTACACAGTGCTAGTCAAAGTGTATTTGGCACAACCACATTATTAAGTAATGCCACATTGTTTTCCAGAGTTGAACATTCACCCGTTTTATGATCCAGCAATTCCACCACTAGAGAAATTGTACACCAAGATATGTTAACGAAAACAAGAATGTTCAAAGCGGCACACTCCACAACAAAAAAGCTGGAACCAATTCAAATGCTCACTAAAAGGAGAAAATAGGGTACATTCACATAATGTAACAGTAGACCACAGAGGAAAAAAGAACTACAACTCTGTATAACATTGTGCGTTTTACTTGAGTCAAAAACAATAAGCCCGAAAGACTACACACAGCATGACACTCAAAGTTCAAAACACTGTATCTACTTTTTAAAAAGCAAGGGAATAGGCCAGGTGTGGTGGCTCATGCCTGTAATCCCAGCACTTTGGGAGGCCAGGGCAGGAGGATCACTTGAGCTCAGGAGTGCAAAACCAGCCTGGCTAACATGGCAAAACACTGTCGCTACAAAAAATACAAAAATTAGCTGGGTGTGGTGGTGTGCACCTGTAGTCCCAACTACTCTAGAGGCTGAGGTGGGAGGATCGCTTGAACCCAGGATGTTGAGCTGCAGTGAGCTGTCGTGCACTCCAGGCTGGGCAACAGAGCTAGAACCAGTCTCCAAAAAACAAAAAGAAAAGAAAAAGGGGTGACGGGGCAGCAAGGAAATGATAAATAGAAAACTGAGGAATTCTTACCTTAGGAGGCAGTGGGTGGGGGCAGGGTACAGGATAGGGAAGGCCCCATAGGTAATTAAAAGTTATTGCCAAAATAATTGGTGGTATAGTGGGTTTCCTTAGGAACCCCTAACATTAGTAAAATATATAAATTAACATGAATAAAGTAAAGCAAGTTATACAGGAATCAATAATGACAATATCTCATGAACCAAGGATGATTTAACCTAATTCTATGCAACTGGAGCCCATCAAAAATAAAACAAAATGCTTTACCCCTTTTCACAATCTGTCAGTGGCTCTCCATTACATTAAGCCTCTTGTAGGCTTTAAGCTGTGAGATCAAGCTATACTCTATAAGAAAGGCAGGAAGGAATGGAGGGAGTGAGGAAGGGAAAGGAGGAAGGGAAGGGAGGAAAGGAAGGGAGGAAGGGAAGGGAGGAAGGGAAGGGAGGAAAGGAAGGGAGGAAGGGAAGGGAGGAAGGGAAGGGAGGAAGGGAAGGGAGGAAGGGAAGGAAAGAAAAAGGAAAGGAAGAAGCTGCAGCAATGAGTGATTTTTTTTCAACTTTTTTGTATATTCAGGGGTACATGTGCAGGTTTGTTATATGGGTTAACTTGTGTCATGGGGGTTTGTTGCACAGATTACTTCATCATCCAGGTACTAAGCCTAGTACTCAATAGTTATTTTTTATGATCCTCTCCGTTTTCCCACCCTCCACTCTCAAGTAGGTCCCAGTGTCTGCTGTTCCCCAATGAGTGATTCTTAAGCTAAGTCCAGCTCATCTGGCAGTGGCCAGTCGTTCGGGAAGTTAGGATGGAAAACAAGGGCCCTGCAAACTCCTCCAACACTCTCACAGTACTTGTGCACTTAGTTCCTTCTTCCTGACTTTGGAAGACCCTAACTTTCACTGTATAGCACGGCAGCTGCTGGCCACATGAGGCTACTTAAATGAATGAAAGTCCGTAAAATACAAATTCAGTTTCTTGGTTACATTAGTCACACGTCAGGCACTCAAGAGCTATGAGTGGCTACCATATCTGACAACACCAATGCAGAACATTCCTTCATCTTGGGAAGCTCTACGGCAAGCTTGTCCAACCTGTGCCCTACAGGCTACAGGTAGCCTAGGATGGCTTTGTGGCCCAACACAAATTTGTAAACTTTCTTAAAACATTAGATTTTTTGGTGAATTTTTAGCGCATCAGCTATCGTTAACGTTCGTGTATTTTGTGTGTGGTCTCAGACAATTCTTCCGACGTGGCCCAGAGAAGCCAAAAGATAGGACACCCATGCTCTATGGGACAATGCTATTCATGGCAAAACCCGCCGTAACTTTTGCACCAAGATAGTGCTTTAAACCCATCCCAGCTGAAAAGAAGGGGCATGGGACTTTGTCTACACACGAAGCAGGGTGGAGAAGTGCCGGAGAGGCAAGGGTTGGCAGAGGGAGCCAGAGAGCTGAGGGGCCCAAACCCTTCCCATGGGGTGTTCTGCAGCACCTCTCAAAGTCTGACAGAGCTTCAGACAGAGAAGTGAGGTGAACGGGGCCTCAGGCTCGGCAGAAACTGAAACCTGCAATCCTTTTGCTCTGCCTCCAGGTGGCGGCCCCTCAAAACCCTCACCTGAGAGGGTGGGCACAGGTGTTCGTGAACATCCTGGCCCTGACTTCTGTTCCCTCTCTTCCTCTGTCCCTCCCTCCTCTGCCAGCACCCATCTGCCCTGCCCTTCAAGGCTGCTTTGCTCTGAAACAGCTCCTCTGGGGAAGATCAGAGGCTAGCCCCTGAGAGATGTCAGAGTGCTCGCAGACACAGCGCCACAGGAAGTCAGAGGGTGCAGCCGCCATTCTTTTTGAAGCATTGGGGGAGGGGCGGGGGAGGTGTTTCACCCACCCCCTGGGAGGCAGAAGGTAAATCCTCAGAAGCAGGTCACTGCAGGCGGGGCCTTGTCCTAAGCAGTATCTACGTGGTGATCATCCCTTGCCCATCCCATTCCATCAGCCAGGACCAATAACCACAGAATATCACAGCAGAAAACATTCTTACAGTGGCTCAGCCACAGCTGAGGAAACTGAAGCCCTGGGTGGGGAAGGAACCTGCACAAGTTCACCCAGCCAGAGTGTGGCAGAATGGGGACAGAGCTACCAACTTCCCCGGCTCCCGCTCTTCCCACTGTGCATGCTGGAGTTTCCGGGGAGAGCCTCCAGTCCTCATACCTGTGCTCAGCCATCCTGTACCTCCCTGACCAGTGAGTGATCTTCACCCCCTCTGCTCTCTCACAGGTCCTAGCACAAGGCGGCCCATGCCCACAGATGCCAGGCAGAGTAAGTGGCCTGGATGAGGGGGTACGGCCTGGCAAGCAGCTGGGTTCAGCAGGTTCAGCCCTTTCCTGGTAGCCAGCCTGCCTTTTAGCCCTGAAGAGCTGTCTGGAACAAGGGGTCAGCTTGCCTGGGCCAGCTCAGCCAGCACAGGATGACAGAGGATCCCAGGCCAAGTGACCAGTCAGGGCTGAAGGGAGCTGGCCATGGGGCAGGAGGGAGAAGAGGGCTGTCAGGGGGATCTGGGCCCCTCCTCGGGACTCTCACAGCACCTAGGCTCCCCTTATACAGCAGCTGCTTCCTCCAGTGGACCATGGGTGGAAGTGCCGGTGCTCATTCACCTTGATGTGCCCAGCACAGTATGAGGCACATAAGAGGGTACTCCAGCGAACAATTACTGAGCCAGAGAGCTGAGGGGTGGGAGGTCCTGTCCAAAGCAGCTGGAGCGGGCAGCAATCAAGAACATGGAACCTCATACCCCGGACTTCACCACCTATAATTACATGAGCAAAGGTCTCTTTCCTGATCTTGGGGTTTAGAAAGAGTTCATGGCAAGAGGCCCTTTAGAGCTACCTTTACAGAGCCCTTCCCACAGGCTGGGCATTTCATTCTCATTTCCTCCTCAGGTCAACCCTATAAGGTAGGTACTATCACTGCCTCAAGGCTTACAACAGATTTTTTAAAAGTTGCCCAAGGTACGCTGCTTGTAAGATGCACGGTGGAGACTCAAATAGGAGTATGCCATACTGCAGAGACTGTACTCTGACCCAGTCTCCATTCATTCAATGAATCTCAGGGAGCATCAACCATGTGTCAGGCACGGTACTGGATGCCAAAAACAAAACCTGCTCTAGCAACCCGAGAGTTTTCACGCCAGTGAATGGAGGAGACAGACAATTAAAGAAACCAAACACACAACCCAATCACACAGTGCCAGGATGAGATAAATGCTATGAAGCAAAACAAAGTAGGGTAAGTGGGTAGGACAGGGGTTGCCACATTTTTTCTGCAGAAGTCCAGATAGTAAATATTTTCTACTTGGCTGGCCAGCTTTGCAACACAGTCTTTGTCATCACCAAGCAACTCTGCCAAAGCAGCCACGGGCAATATGTAAATGAATGGGCATGGCTATATTCCAATAAAACTTCATTAACAGATATTGAACATATAGGATTTTATAATTTTCACGTGGTGGAAAATGTTATTTTGATTTTTTCCCCCCATTATTTAGGAATATAAAAACCATGGCAGGATGCAGTGGCTCACGCCTGTAATCTCAGCACTTTGGGAGGCTGAAGGGGGTGGATCACTTGAGGTCAGGTTCGAGACCAGTTTAGCCAACAAGGTGAAACCCCATCTCTGCTAAAAACACAAAAATTAGCCAGGCATAGCGGTGTATGCCTGTAATCCCAGCTATTCAGAGGCTGAGGAAGGAGAGTCACTTAAACCTGGGAGGTGGAGGTTGCAGTGAGCCAAGATAGTGCCACTGCACTCCAGCCTGGGCGACAGAGTGAGACTATCTCAAACACAAACAACAAACAAACAAACACTCAGTTTGCAAGTTAGACAAAAACACATGTCGGCCCAGATTTGGCTGCTATAACTTGCCAATTTCTGGGAAAGAGCAGCTGGTGTGAGTACATGAGGATGCACTTTAGACAGGATGGTCGAGGAAGGCCTTGCTGAGATGACATGTGAACAGAGACCTGAATGAGGTCGAGGAGAGCGCCCTGAGCTCCCAGCAAAGGGAACAGCACGTGTCAAGGCCTGGCCACATGAATGGGAAGCAGGGGGAAGGTGGAGAAGCCCGCAAGGCTTATGGAGGTCAGCAAGAGCCAGGTCACGTGGGCCTCTTGGCGAGGACCTTGGTCTCAATGTGACAACAAGCTACTGAGGTCTGGCATTTGCGAGCTTCATGACTTTGGGCAAGTTATTCAACCTAAGCCTCATTTTCTCATCAAAAATGGAAAGAATAATAGCACCTGTCTCAGCATGTGTTGAGGGACCAAGTGAGTGTCATGTGCTAAATGAATGTCAGCTGCCAATGTTAACAATGATATCAGTGTCCAGCCGGATGAGGCGGCACTGGGAGGAGTGGCGATGACTTTCGTCCAACTCACCCACAATGTCTACCACGTCTGGCCGGATGAGCGGCTCTCCGCCTGTGAGCCGGATCTTGTCAATGCCTTCCTTCACAAAGAGCCGGGCAAGGGTCAGGATCTCCTCTGTGGTCAGCAGGTTGGCCTTGGGGGTCAGCGGGACCCCCTCCTCGGGCATGCAGTACTGACCTGAAGGAAGGATGAATGGGGATGTGGAGGGAGGAAACAGGCATGGCCATAGCCCTGTGATGCCTCCACTCCCCAACTCTCCATCAGGCCAGTCTTCTCAAACACATCTGGACATGAGCAGAGACCTCACTAAACCTGAGGTGAAAAAACCCTAGACCAGCATCTCCCCAGGCCTGACCTTTCTCATTTCTAAAACATTAACACCCTTCCCTATGCCCAACACACACAATCTGGCCATAACATCCCTCAGTGGGAGGCCGAGGGCATGGGTTAGAGATGAAGTAGGCTGAGGGCAGAGCCTGGCCTCACTTCCTGGGCTGAGTGCACCTGGGCAGGCGGAAGGGAGGAAGAGGGGAAGGGGAGAAGGGTGGAAGGCAGACGGGGGAAAGAGGGTAGAAGGCAGAAAGAGGAAGGGGGGAAAGAGGGTAGAAGGGGAAGGGGGAAGTGGGGAGGAAGGGAAGAGTGGGGGGATGGGGAAAGGGGGAGGGGGGACGGAGAAAAGGGGGACGGAGAAAAGGGGGACGGAGAAAAGGGGGACGGAGAAAAGGGGGACGGAGAAAAGGGGGACGGAGAAAAGGGGGACGGAGAAAAGGGGGATGGAGAAAAGGGGGACGGAGAAAAGGGGGACAGAAGGAAAAGAGAAGGAAGATCAACTTTGGAAGTCCCTCCAGCAGTGGCTACGGGTCCAGAGCAATCTTTGCAAGGATTATGAAATGAGGCCTCTTTGTTATCAGCCTGGTCCTGGATGATTTGTCACGGGACTGGGGCACCTCCAAAGTCAGCAGTGCTGGCATGGGCATGGCTGTCTACTTCACATGTTTATATAATGTCCACCACCCCACCCCTGGTCATGTCCTGGACTTCGGGAACTACAGGGAAACAGAAGGAAGGACCCCTGAAGACTGAGAGGTCCAAGACCCAATCTTAATTCTAAATCCAACTGCATTTCTGTTTTCAAATCTAATCCCAAGTAGGACACAGCTTCTACAATCATACAACTCAGCCTTGACCCCTATCTTACCCCTGAAGCCCACCTGGCCTGGTAAGCAAGGGGTAGCGGGTGAGGAAGTTAGAAAGCAGAACTGGAGGATTCAGGAGGATTTCCAGGCACAGGGAGATTTCAGAGGCTGCTTGGGCAGAGGGACACCAGCCCAGAGGGGGCCCAGGAAGGTGACTCACATCTGAGGTTGCACTTCTCCGTGAGGGAGATCCGCAGGTAGCTGTGCTGCCGGCCAAAGCTGTCTGTGAGGAAGGCGGAGAAGGGGGCCGCATGCTCCCGCAGGAACTGCCTCCGCCTGGACAGCTCCTGCAAAGACAGGGCAGGGAGGAAGCATGGGCCCTTGCTACCGGGCTGGGGAGAGGCGCAAGGAGAACCACCTGCCCCCTCCCTTATTCTGACATCTGTGCGGAGCTTCTAACCCTTCCACATGTTTGGGCTCTGCCATGTCGGGGGAGCTAGGATTGTCCCTCTCATTGAAAAATGAGCTTGAGGAGAAAGACCCACCCCTTAAGTGTTCAGCTCGGGGGTGGGGGGGGGGGCGGGTGGTGATCTCTGCTGGGAGGATTTCTGGCTGGGCAGCAATGTGGAAGCAAGGGTGTGGGGGAATCTATTAGCCCTTATTCTTCACTCTAGCCAGTGCCAAAAAAAAAAAAAAAAAAAAAAAAGGGATTGTGCACCCATGATCTCCAGCATTCGCGCATAAATGGGAAGACACTGCTGAAGGCCACAAGCAAGGCCCAAACCCGTCCTGCAGAGAGAAAGGAGCGAGCCAGCTTCACCCTTTCCCATGTACAAGTCTGAACTAGTTTGATCCATCTCCCCTTGATGTATCAGTTCTTGGAGAGTACCACCTGGGTCCTGATAGATGCTGATGAGATAATTGCTCCAAGGAAGTAACATTTACCAAGCATCTTAAAGTTTCCAAAGAACATTCTGTTTCATTCCCACACCCACTCCACACGGGATTATTATAACTAAGGCTTGGATGGGGTCCAAGAACACCCCCGGCAGAAGCGGGATTCAAATCCAGGTCTTCGGATTCCAGGTTCTAAATTCCTCCCTTCTATCACACAGAGAGAGTCTAAGAAGATAGGGAGGATGACACCTAGGGTGGGTAGAAGTCACTTCTCTAGAATATTTGAGACAAAAAAAATCACAACCCTGGAAGTCATGCATGAGATCTACAGACAAGGTTCTGGAATGGGGACAAGAAACCCTGGTTTCTGCAGCAGGTATGACCTGGCACACTGTGAAAGTCCCTTAACTTCTCCAGGCCTGCTTTCCCAGTTGTAAAATAAGAATACAGCCATAGGCTAAGGTTGTCTTGCTAGGAGTAAAGATGGGGGCCGGGTGGTAGTGGTGGTATTGGAAGATGGTAGGTGAACACCTAAAATTATGATGGAGAGTAGAAGGCCTCCGGCCCTCCAGAGGTCCAGCACAACTATGCCTACATTAGGAGGAAGAAGTATTTGCTTCAGTAAGTTCCTCGGCTCCAGCTGCACATTAGAACCATCTGGAGAACTTTAAAAAAAGATTCCAGTGGAGACTGACTAAATATGGATCTCTGAAGCTGTTATGTTTTCAACCTCTCCAGGTAATTCTCATCGGCAGCCCTTGACTGGGTCAAGAGCCACTGAATGGTTCAAAGATAAGAGACATGAGAGTGTGTGTGAGGCTGCTCTTGATTTTCTGGGCCCATAAAACATTCCTCACTCTACCCATCCCAGGAGAATTTCCCAACTCCTCTGAGAAGCCCTGCTCACCATCCTGTGGGGAGTAAGCAGCAGTCACTTCTCTAACTGCAGTCTGCTATACTCACAACAGTCACTTCCTCCCTCCCTGCGGTGTGACGGAGAAAACTCAAACTCGTCCCATTGCCTTTCCACAGACAGCCTCAGGGGTGGGGCGGGGGCCCTCCATAATCAAGAATTCCATCAGCCACCAGAGTCCAGATGAGATACCTGGGAATCTGGATGTACTGCCGTGCTGTGCCTTCTTTTTCCCCAACAGCTATTTGCAATTCAGTCATGTTAGTCACCCCAGATTCTGCCTCTTCACTTGCCAAGATACCCCACTGAACCCAGTCTTAACATGTTGGGGGGATGCGGTGGCTGGATGGGGGAGGAGTCAAAATACATCAAATAATTGGGAGGTGAGAGGACCAAGGAGCGTGATTCAGCAGAAATTCGAGCGCAAGCAGTGTGATGGAGCAATCAAGTATGGAATTAGGGGCTGGGTGTGGTGGTTCACGCTTGTAATCCCAGCACTTTGGGAGGCCGAGGAGGGCAGATCACTTGAGGTCAGGAGTGCGAGACGAGCCTGGGCAACATGGTGAAACCCCATCTCTACTGAAAAATACAAAAGTTAGCTGGGTGTGGTGGCGGGAGTCTATAATCCCAGCTACTCGGGAGGCTGAGGCAAGAGAATCGCTTGAACCCAGAAGGCAGATGTGGCAGTAAGCCAAGATTGTACCACTGAACTCCACCCTGGGCAACAGAGTGAGACTCTCTTGAAAAAAGAATGGAATTTAGTGCTTTTGTTCTGGCAATGGGAGAGGCTGGTCAGATTGCACTTTTAAGAACTTTTGTGACCCTATGTGTACCAACCATTCTGAATCGAGCCTCCTAAACACACACACTCTCACCTTGCCAGCAATGCAAACTCATTACTTAGATATTAACGAGCCTCATTCCTGCATCTTCTCTCCTCTAACACTGCATGCCCTACTTTCATTCTTCTACTTTTTTCCCTGTCCCTTAAATCTCCTGGAGGAAAAAAATATCACCACCAGTCAAAGGAGCCCAAGATTCAGAGGGAATTACAGGAGAGTAGACAGTAACTCTGCTTGCTCAGGAGGGCTGGGACATGTCAGAAGTAGTAGGAAGCCCTAAACGAATCATATTCCCAGGGTCCCAGCCTGGCCCGGCCTGTTTCCTCTCTGTGAGAAGTCATCCTGCCTGATTCAGTATCCCCAGTGTCTAGCACAGGATGTTGGTACATTTTGAATCACATGAACAAATAGTCCTGTCCCTAAACAGAAAGGTCGTATATGCAAAACCCAGTTACATGGGGGTAATCATTTCCCAGCTGGTCTCTACTGTCAAAATGGTTTAACCTGGTACAGTGGTTTGAAACCCTGGCAGCACATCAAAATCACTCAAGGAGCTTCAAGGACTGATGACAGAGCCCCGTCCCAAAGATTCTAGCTTAACCTAGCGCCTCAGCTGTGCAGCCAGGGCTGAGAACCATCAGCCTAGTGACGCCAAGCGCTAGGTGCTATTTGAATCCAGGGCGAGTTGTTGTGGTTCTGAGCACAGGATTTGGAGTAGGTGAGCCTATATTACAAGCCTGGTCTAGCTGTTGAGCAAGTCACCTAAATTCTCCAAACCTTAGTTTCCTCATCTATGCCGTGGAAATAATAATCCAACCTAACTCAACTGGAGGAGTTCCTGGCACAGAAGTTTCCAATCAGTGATCCGTGGAGGAACACCGTTGTGTGCTGTGATCAGTTTTTCTAGTTTGTCAGCTTCCCTTCCCTTCCAAGATCCTGGCCTTCCAACCCTACTAACAGCAGATGGCCAAACCTGCTGCCACACCACCCACGTGGGGTCTGAGCATCCCCAGGACCACCAATACTGGTGTGCTAATAAGCAGGCACCAGGCAGCCTGCCAGACACTACTGGTCATCTCATGTCTACCCAATGCAGATTGGGGTGGGGTGAAGGGGGTGGGGAAGGGTGGGACAAAGGCGTTAAAGCGGGACCCTGCCCTCAAGGTGCCTTCCTCTACTAGTCACTAATCTTGGGCATCTATTTGACTGCTAAAGGCTAGCCCTCACATAGCTCCAAAGTCTAAACAGAGCAGCAGGGTTATTCAGGAGAAAAAAAGCACATTCTGAATCTAAGTATCAGTGGCACTGATTTACCCTGCTATTGGGATGATGTATACTAAGGGCCTCTTAAAATTAATCTCTTTTAAATGAGAGGACCCAGCAAAGAGCCTAGCCTAGCCTGATTCTCCTTCCCCCTCCCCTCATTCCCACCCTAAGTGTGACATCTTTACACCTATGGCTTCTGACAAGGACAGTCACATTTCGCTGAAACATGGATTTTGAGGAGCTGGGCAGATTGGAAGTCAAGATGACCCCCTGAAAAGCCCTCTTTCCCTCCTCCCCCTCATTCTCCCTCACCAGGTCCTGCTGTACTCCTCCTACCTTCACCCACACCCACTTCCTTGCAGCCTAACCCCTAGCCAGCATTTGTTTTTTCTGGCCCCCTGAACAGCTGGGTGCCTTTGCCTTGCCTAGACTCACTCTCCCTGCTTCCCCCACCACAGGCAGCAGGCTTCATTGTTGCCCAACAAAGCCCTTATGGAGCCTCAGAGGGAGAAAGAGGGGTACAGCACTCCCAGGCGGGGCTGAACCCTGCAAAGATTGTCTGGGCCACCTCAGACACAGGCTGACAGGTCGCTGTGTCTCCTCCACCCACCTCCCCATTGACCCACACACTACCCCTTTCCATATATAGCAGCTACTCGACCTGTTGTTGAACTCAGCTCACGGCCACCTTTCCATACAGCCAGCTCCCACTTACACCTCACTTCTCTCCCTCACATCCTCACCCTGCCACACAAACAATGTCCAGTGGCTTTCCATCCTAGCTCTCCAAGCACCTCCCATCCCAAACCAGACTACCAGAGCCCTGTGTGGGCGTGTTGGGAGAGACAGACCCTGCAAGAAGGGGTTCAAGGTGTCCCCAATCCAACTGGCAAGCTTTAGAGATGAGCAGAACAGATCCGCTTCCAGACTCGCTTCCCCTTAGAGTCTCTTCAAGACAGATTTCTGTGCCCTCCCCTATCTTACGATGGGCTGGCCCAGCCCTCTTATTTTATAAACATGAAGCAAAGGGAAGTGACAGCCCCAGGAGCCAGGTGAAATTGGAGGCGAAACTGGCAGGCAGGTGAAAACATGGGACTCCCTGTCCAGTGTGGTCTACTATGCCACGGGACTCGAAGTTTCAAGCAGCTACAATGATTGGCTGAATCCACTGCCTGCACAACCCTGTGCTAAGCGCTTGTGGGGATAGAAAGGCAGAGGTGCACCCAGCCCTCGGGAACTCCCAGTCTGCTGAAGATAACCCTAAGAGATGTCCAGGATTTAATGTGAGTTGACAGAATAGTTATCCAACAAGTCCAGATGGGAGGGGACTCACAGGACACAGCATGTGCCAGTGGCAGCATGGATAATAGTAATTACCACCAACATTTACATAACACAGCACTTACACGGGCTAAGCTTTGTTCTAAGTATATACGTTAACATATGTTAACTCTTTTAATCCCTGTGACATTCTATGAAGTAGACACTTTTATTCTCACTTTGCAGATGAGAAAACAGACACCGAGGGGTAAGGGGACTTGGTGAATCCCCTAATAAGGGATGGGGCTGCCCCAGAGTCTATGTTCTCCTTTCTGCCACATTACCCCTCCCTTCACAGTGTAAAGGGATGGACAGGAGCAGGTTCTCTCCCTGGCCTCCACACAGGGAGGACAGAAAAGCATTAGAGTTCCTTGCCCTCTACAGCTCTGCGACTAGAGGAAAGTTAACTTCGATTAGCCCCCTCACCTGAACATACAAACTCTCCTCACCTTACATGGCTTAGTGAGGACTAACAGCTTCCACATGTGAGCCACTCAACACAGGTTCTCTCATGAAACACCAGTACAAAATAAACTGGGGGTTGGGGGAGTGGAGAAGAAACGTCCCCTTTTCTTGAATTCTTTAAAGATCTCTCAGCCATCTTGGCTTTACTATCTCTTCAACGATGTTCAAGAGTTCGAGGATACTAAAAAGTCTTCACTTCCCAACCATGGGCCTGCTTATCTGAGGATCCCAGAGGGGCTTAGGTTTGGGGAAAGCAAATGTGGCGGAAGTCATTGAGCAATATGGGGGAGGAGGGAGCAGTGATCTTATGAATCCCAGGACAGGAAGCCTAGTTCTGGGATATGGGAAAAAACGACTAGCTAGGTACCGAAAAGAGGTTTCACTAAATGAAAAAGAGGTGCTTTTCCCCTCAAATTATTCCCTAACCACCTGAGCAGAAGAACAACCAAAACCTAAAACTTTTCATGACTTGAAACACTCTGAGGGGTGCTGTCAAGGTCAGAGGGATCTTCCCGAAACCCTAAAGTCAGAGATACTAATTTCTAACCTGTAAGAGGCCAGTCCTGCTCTGTTCTGGCTGAACCCTCCCAAGGTTAATAAAAATGAGACAAGGAGAGTCAGCAAAGGATGAGTTACAGAGCCCTGGGACTACAGTAACAACTCACGGTTGGTGACACCGAGGTGACATGTTTAGTCAGTCACACTATGAAGCAGGTGTCACAGGGACACCTGATCTCTGAGCTCTGGGGCTAGGGAGGGAAAATGTTTAAGAAAGAGGGTGGGTGCAAGGCAAGGCTGAAGGGTACCAGTAAGATATCTCACTGGACCCAAAGTCCCAGTCCTCTGCTTACCCCAATTTCTGGCCAAGCTCAGAGCCGGCAGGGGTGGCGTGGCTCGGGGGCAGGGAGGTTCTGAAGCGGGACTCCCAGGAGCCTCTCCCGCTGGGCTAGCGGGTGAGACCGGGAGGTGCATCTGGAGAACATCCTTCCACTGAGGAGTGCCAAGGGGTCCCTCCTAGAAGCGGCAAGCAGATAGGCCGGGAGCTACTGGGGGAAAAGGGCAGTGTGCCCGGTCCACTCCCGCCCCGGGAAGCTGTGGACACGGGCGGGGTGGGCTCACCTCCGAGGCAGCTCGCGCGGACTCCCCGAGGCGGGGCTGTGTCACTGGAGCCCCTGAGCTGCAGCTCCGGGCGCTGGACCTCAGGAGCCGCCGCAGCATCCGGGACAGCGGCTGCGCCGCCATGAAGCCTGATCCCAGCAGAGCCGCAGCCCACAGCCGGCTTCGGGAGCACACTGGCCGGGCACTCGCCCCCGGGGTCATCCCAGCAGGGGCGGGGAGGGGCGGGAGGAGGACGGGACGGCGCAGCCAATAAGCTAGGACGCCGTCCCGCGTGGCCTTGTGGGAGCTGTAGTACACTCCCTGTGCCCACTTTCCTGGGCCTTGGTAGAGCTCTAGGGCAGAAGGGTAAACTCAGGTGGGGAACAGGGTTCTTTTCCTTCCAGTTTTTCTGGCTGCTCTACTCTCAGATTTAGGTCGTGGTGTGACAGTAGGCAGGACAGGACAAGGGCCAAATGAATGAGGCACTGCCTTGGGTGCGAAATTTAAGAGGGTGCCAGCAAAACTCCGATTATAATTTTTTAATATTTCAAAAAATAGTAATAGATTTTCAGAAGTCCGTGAAATATCAACGTTCTAAATAAAAAGATCGATCCTACACTTGCATGACTCACCTCACTCAGTGCACCATAGTGCAGATTGTGGTTGTAAAACAGGTCTTTTAAGATATACTTCTCCAGGTGTGCCCCAAAAGGATATTAACAATCTTGCCTTCTCCATGAAAAAAAAAAAAAGTATATGAGAAGAAGTCACAGAATCAGTGGACAACATTTTTGAAATGCTTCTTATACACCAAGCACCATGCTAAATGTTACTTAAAACAATCCTGGTATGAATAGAATGTCCATTTTGCAATTGAGGACATTGAGGCTCAGGGAGACCAGGTAATTTTCTCGAAGTCACACAGCTGATGGTGGGTTTCAAACCCAGGGCAATCTGCTTTCTACAGTCATTCAGTCAAGATTCAATGTGTGTTGGGAATGGTGGGGCGTGCCTCTTCCTGTCTGTAAAAAGTAGAGTGCTGTAGTCCTTTAAGATTTTGGATAACACACACAATGATGAGCTTATGTACTAAGAATAATTATGCTCAAACCAGCCTGTTGTATCCAAAACCCTATCCCTGTAGAATTGCAAGAATAAAACACCGGCTGGAACATACGGCTGCCAAGTGTATGCTTAGGAAGTGGGGATATAGTTCCTGATCTTGAAGAATTGACCGAATAGTGGGAGAGGAAAGAATAACCGAATATAACTGACTTTTACAAATGCAGTGAGACTGTCAGAAAAGCTGAGATGATTTTAGACTTAGATTCAATATGAGTTTCTCACAATGATACTCAAAATTCAGAAAATACATTGTGGGGGATGAAAGTGTATCTGGGATATGTTTGAAATGGATACGACAAGTATGCCAGAGGTCTGTTTACAAGGGGCCTGAAGACCAACTGAGGACTGTTCAAGCTCTGTCCACTGCTAAGTTTAGATACGTCTGGATTTATCAGGGAAACTGAGCATGGGGACAAGAAGGATAAAAAAATTTTTGGGGGTGGATATGAGGCTTGAAGAGCCTTCTAGAGAGGACTCAACCTCAGGGAAGAAGCCACCTGACATATGAACTTGATCCAAGAATGTCACTAGCTCCATGAAGCGTCTCTAGATTCTACCCTCTTCAAATTGTATGTGATGATCTCTTCACCTGGGCTTTACTGTTATCTTTTGTAGAACTTGGGTCCTCAAGGCAAGACCTAAGGCTTACTCAGTTATGTTTGAAGGCCGAAATCCTCTCCATATTATCACACATCTACTTGGACTCCTCTAGTGCTGGGAAACTTTCTGGCTTCCTGATGTTGCCTGCTCCACTTAAATGTCTCCCCACCTACTATTAAAGTTCTTACTTGTATTCAGCAAAAAAAGTGCCCCTTTCTGTCAACATATAGTGATTAAGTGTCATCAGGGCCAAATCCTCTGCTAATGGCTGGGAATAAGGAAATACTTCCAAGGGCTCACAGCCTGCAGTAGGGCTCTGATGTGGCAAATCCATGGATTGATTTGGAGGGTTCTGTAGACTCCTGAACTTGAATGCATAATACTGTATACTTTTTTTTTCCCCTGGGGAGAGGTGGCTTTTTGTCACATGCTCAAAGAGGCTTATGGAACATACTATCCTAGAAATCTCTCTTTTGTGTTGCCCTCCTATTGGCCCTAGTTTTAGCCCTCTGGGCATATACATCCTCTCTTTAAGACTTTAACCCAAGTACTCTCTTAATGATAAACAGCAGCAGTGATTGCCAACTCTTATACACAATGTCTTGTGAGCCACTGCACCATCTTCTCTAATACAATTTGGTTTGCCTAGGTCCTGGTGGCAGACTGTATTTGCAAGACAGCTGCAACAATATTTCCTGTCTCATATGTTCTAGAGCTGTGTTGTCCAATAGAAACTTCTGCAATAATGGAGATATTCCATGTCCTCACATAGCTGTTGAACACATGAAATGTGGCTAATGTGACTGAGAATTGGATTTTTAATTTTATTAAATTGTCGTTAATTGAAGTGTAAACAGCCATGTGTGGCTACTGGCTACTGTATTATTCAGCACTATGATAGAACTTTGCTTTCTCCAGAAGGGATGGAATCAACTTTCCTCCCTTTGCATCTGGGTCAGTTTGTAACTTGTTTGTAACAGTGTAAAAGTGATACTGCATGGCTTTTGAGACTAGGTTAGAAAAATATGATACAATTCCCACCTTACAATTTATCTATAGTGATCTGGTCTCCAGCTGACTGGAAGATGTTTCTCCTTATTCCCCACCCATTCTCTCTGCATTTGACTTTCAGCTCCCAACTCCCCCCAACAAAAAAAGATCCAGGATATGATTTCCAGCCGTATGTCCATTGTCTCTTCTAATAGGAGCCTCAAGTGTCCAGTCATCTGAATATTCATTCAGACCTATCCCCTATTCTATAACTGTGGACTCTCCTTTCAATTTTAAGCATTTTAATGAAGCAATAAAGTTTCAAAAAATATTGTATCAACTATTCCTATCATTTCTCTTTTGAGGACCTTGTTGAGGATAGTCTTTATTTGTCCCTCCAGATCCTTCTCCACCCTGCTCTGAGGACCAGGAGGTTGACTTCTACCAACTGCATTGATGGCATCACCCAGCTGCACTGATGTCTGGTTTCCAGGTGGATCTTGCCAATAGGGAGCATGGCGGGAGATCAGAGAGCAGGAGGAGAGAAAAGCTGGAATATCTATTCTTCCCGATCCCTCCCTGTTTTGCTCTGGCTACAGCTGTAGTTGGTGTCATCTGGCCCCTCTGCCATGATTCCACCTCCCACTTAGTCCAGTAACACTATTTCTAACACTTGTTTCTTCACTTCAGACTGGGGTGAGATTGGCTTTCTTCTGCTGATTGTCCTTGGATGCCTCAACATTCCTGTTGACCCACCCCCCTACCTTAACCTTGCCCACACCTCCAAAATAGTCCCTGTATTAAAATATCCCTTCAAATATTTTAGCTGAGTATGCCATTTCTCGCTGGTTCCCTGACTGATACAGGATTCGTGGACTCCTCCCTTCCATAGTACCCTTTGTTAATAGTAGCAATTACAACAGTGATATCGTTTATTTATATGCCTTCTGCACTATAAACCCTCTGAGAGCTGGTGCCAAATCTAAATTATCTGTAATCGTAGCACCTAGCATGGTATTTAATGCACAATAGGCTCACAATAGGTACATTAAATGGCAGAGTCCATATCCTTGATTTGCCTGTAAGATGGCTGTTATGCTTTGGATATGGTTTGTTTGTCCTCACCAAATCTCATGTTGAAATTTGACCCCCAGTGTGGCAGTGGTGGGAGGTGTGGGTCATGGGGGTGGATCCCTCGTGAATGGATTGGTGCTGTTCTCTTGCTAGTGAGTAAGTTCTGAGGGGAATGGATTAGTTCCCATGAAAGTGCGTTGTCATAAAGCCAGGACACTTGTCCAGTTTGGCCCTTTTGTGCTGATGCTAGCTTCCCCTTTGACCTTCTCCACCATATCCTGACATAGCACAAAAGTCTCATCAGAGGCTGAGCAGATGCAATGTCATGCTTCTTGTAATGAGATAAATAAACCTCTTATTAATTGCCCGGCCTCAGGTATTCCTTCTATAGAAGTACAAAACAGACTAAGACAGCTGTATCAGTCAGCCTGGGCTAGATTGTACTGTTATAACAAGTAACTCCAATATCTCAAAGGCTGAAAATAACAAGTGTTTATTCTCTCATTTGGGCTACATGCCCAGCAAAGGTATATTTATCTGCTTTACATTGCTATAAAGGAATACTGGAGACTAATTTATAAAGAAAATAGGTTCATTTGGCTCATGGTTCTGTGGGCGTACAAGAAGCATGGTACCAGCGTCTGTTTCTGGTGAGGGCTTCAGGAAGCTTCCAATTATGGTGGAAGGCAGAGGGGAGCAGTCATAACATGGGAGAGGAGGGAAGTCACAATATTTAAACAATGAGCTCTTACATAAGCTAATAGAATAAAAACTCAGCCAAGCGCAGTGACTCACACCTGTAATCTCAGCACTTTGCGAGGCTGAGGCAGGCGGATCACCTGAGTTCGGGAGTTTGAGACCAGCCTGACCAACATGGAGAAACCCCGTCTCTACTAAAACTACAAAATTAGCCAGGCATGGTGGCGCATGCCTATAATCCCAGCTACTCAGGAGGCTGAGGTGGGAGAATTGCTTGAACCCTGGAGGCGAGGTTGCAGTGAGTCGAGATGGCGCCATTGCACTCCAGCCTGGGTGACAAGAGTGAAACTCCGTCTCAAAAACTAAAACAAAAACAAACAAACAAGAAAAAACAAAACCTCACTCATCACCTAGGGGATGACATCAACCCATTCATGAGGGATTTGTTCCTGAAGCCCAAACACCTCCCACCAGGCCCCATCTCCAACATTGGGGATCAAATTTCAACGTGAGATCTGGAGAGGACAAACATCCAAACTATATCAAAGAGTTAGCTGGGAACTTTGTTTGCCATCAGTGTTGCCCTCACTCTGGGTCCCAGGCTGATGGGGCAGTGAATATTCGCATAGAACATTGGTGCTTACCAAGAGGGAAAAAGTGTGGCAAACAGCACACTGGCTTTACAGCTTCTTCCCGGAAGTGTCACACATCACTCTGCTTGAAGCAAGTCACATGGCTGCATCTAATTTCAAAGGGAAGAACAGCTTAGTCCTCCCTCAGAGAGGGGAAGCAGATGCTGGTGAACAGTAAAATAACCTTACTCCAGGAACAAACCTCTCCTTGCTCTCTTATGTATCGTCCAGCTTTTCCATTCAACTTTTCTACTTCTTCACACCTGTCACTCCCCCTGCATCCTGAAACCAGCCATGGAAGCCTTATACATCTGCGTGTATCATGCATACCCTCAGAGCCATGTGGTGCTAACTAGGAGTCGCTTGTTTAGATTCTGTCATCAGCAAAACTAAGAGGAGAGTTTGTAATACCTCTTTAATTCGATTGTTTTCAAAGTGTGGATCTCAGAGGTCAACAGTAGTTTCATAGTAATATTAAGAAATTGTGCCAGGCGCGGTGGCTCACACCTGTAATCCCAGCACTTTGGGAGGCCGAGTCAGGCAGATCATAAGGTCAGGAGATCGAGACCATCCTAAAAATACAAAAAATTAGCTGGGCGTGGTGGCGGGCGCCTGTAGTCTCAGATACTCGGAGGCTGAAGCAGAATGGTGTGAACCTGGGAGGCAGAGTTTGCAGTGAGCTGAGATCGGGCCACTGTACTCCAGCCTGGGTGATAGAGGGAGACTCCGTCTCAAAAAAATAAAATAAATAAATAAAAAGAAATTGTCTTTCCTACTCTCATGTGCCTATCACCATATAGGAGTTTTGTATGTGTGATTTCACAGATTGAACACAGAAGCAGATATGAGAATCCAGTTGTCTTCTGCTAAGCCAGACGTGAAAGCAAGTTGCCAAAATGTAGCACAATGCCACTTTTTTTCCCTGTTTTTGTTTTGGAAATTGTTTTCATAAAGCATTATGTTAACATGTAATAGGCATTGACATTGTTATTTTTTAGTGAGTTAAATGTTAAGATTTTCTGAGTTTGAATTTCTAATATATAACTATAAATCAAAGAAATTAATATAGTAAATATAAATTAAATATTTCAAAAAGATGTGTTATACAACATGGTGGTGACTGTGGTTAACAATATATTGTATCTTGAAAATTGCTGAGATTTTAAGTGTTCTCACCACACAAAAAAGTGAGGAAATGCAAGTGTTAATGTTAATTAGCTCATTTTAGCCATTTCATAATGTATATTTCAAAACATTGTACATGATGTAATATTTCTGTCAATTTAAATAAGTTAAAAACAGGTATTAAGTAGATATAACACAAACAAATAAGCTCTTTGGGGATGTTTGATACTTTAGAGCAGCGGTCCACAACCCTTTTGGCACCAGGGACCAGTTTCGTGGAAGACAGTTTTTCCATGGGGGCGGTGGTAGGCGAACGGTTTCAGGAGGGAACTGTTCCACCTGAGACCATCAGGCGTTAGATTCTTAGAAGAAACACGCAACCCAGATAGATCCCTTGCAGGCGCAGTTCACAGTAGGGTTTGAGCTCCTCTAAGAATCTGATGCTGCTGCTGATCTGACAGGAGGCAGAGCTCAGGTAGTCATGCTTGCTTGATTGCTACTCACCTTCTGCTGTGTGGCTCCGTTCCTAACAAGCTACAGACTGGTACCAGTCCAGGGCCTGGGGGTTGGGGACCCCTGCTTTAGAGTATAAAGAGTTCCTGAGACAAAGAGTTTGAGAACTGCTGCTTTAATACACAATCTTTCATCCTCTAGAGACCTAGAGACATCCTAATTATTCTTCATAGCTGCTGTGTCCACACCATCCTCCCCGCACCATTGAGAAGAATATAGAATAAACTCTTTCCTGTCCCCCATTTCCCGGAGCCCCTGGAGTGGGCTGTTTTCCTATGGAGTTGATGAGATTGGTTTGAAGGTTCCTCATCTTGAGGTTCGACAGGAGCCTTACACTGGGAATCAGCTCCATGTTTCACATCCAACCTCTACCATAGAGTCACTTTCTCTCTACTAGTTTGGGCTCCTCATTGACTGGAAATAAAAACTGGTCTTCAGCTTGTTGTGAGACTTGAGTCATGGAATGCTTAAGCAAGTGCTGTTGTTTTTATGATATTGTTTTAGGGCAAGGAGGGCCTTACTCACGTTACTGAAACCATCCTTTCTCACATGAAAGAGATTAAAGAGATTAACTCTTTTGATGTATTGAGCCTACAGGAAAGCTCTTATTAGAATTAGGTAACCCCCCACAAGGGATGGCAGGTTCATTATAAACCATGTATATAACTCAGCTCAAATTAGTTTAACTGTTTTCCAAGAGTAGGTAGCCAAGAGCAATAATGGTAAGTAGGGTAGGTATGATGAGTTAGGCAAAAATAAGGCACAGGGGTTACCAAGAAGGATGGGCTCCAATTCTTAGGGAGTCCTGAGACCCTTGCTGTGTGGGAGAAGAGGACGCTCGGAGGACACTGAAAACTGTCTTCTGAGGTATTCCCAGGTATTTTTCAGGCCAGACCATCATCCCTGTTATGAAATCATCCTGAACTGTTTTCTCCTACTGATCTTCTTAGTGTATGGTGGTTTTAAAACAGGTCCATAAATTCTTAAATATTCCTCACTTTAAAAGGTGGAGCCTAGTTCCTCTTCCCTTAAATGTGGGCTGAACTTAGGAACTCCAGCAAATCAAATGTGGCAGAAGTGATGGTGTTAGGCTTCTGAGGGTAGTCGGTAAAAGATCACGTGGCTTCCTCCTTGCTCCCTCTGGGAGAAGCCAGCAGCCATGTTGTGAGTAGTTCTCTGGAGATGCCCGTTTGATGAAGACTGAAACCTCCCGCCAACAGCCAGTTAGGAACGAAGGCCTCCAACCAACAGCCATATATGGGAACCATTTTGGATAGGACTCCTCCAGCCCTAGTCACAGCTTCATGTACCTGCAGCCCTTGCTGAGCTCTTCACTGCCGTCTCACAAGATACCCTGATCCGGAAACATCCAGCCAAGCCACTCCCAGGCTCCTGCCCCTTAGAAATTGGGTGAGATAAACACTGGTTGTTTTCAGCCATTACATTTCGGAGTGACTTGTTACACATCAATAGAAAATTTAAAAGTTGTGTGTAAATTCCTACAGTGAGTTGCTATTTAACTATATTGCCTGTTGCCATCACAGGAAAAAGATGCTGTTTATGTCTGTAACTGTATTGGTGGCATTCTAGGCCATTTGTTCTCCATGTGCCCCACCCTTCCCTGGGATCCATTCTCCACCTGTCTTTGCCCCCTGTTCTCTGCCCCAAGAGGTTGATCCCATGGACCGCCTTGCCTTCAGGCTTCTGTTTGGAGTCCATTCATGGAAGGGACTGGGAGGGGAGCACAGGACAGCATGGGAGAGAGATCTGGGCATGGGCAACTCCTCCTCGCCAACTCCACATTCTTTTCTACCAGCCGAGGGAGGCAAGAGATGACTTCACACCTGACTTTATTCTACTCACTCCTACAGAGTTAGAGTTCACTGTGTTAAGGCCCACGCATTTAGAAGAAAAGCAGCTCACACGTGGGTCTACCTTTGAACTAGAAAATAACCTTTAATTCCCCTAAGACAATCAAATTCACTAAACTCAGGCCTAATTCCTCTGCAACAAAGATCAAGTTGTACTGTCTGGATTATGCAGTGGCTGGCTGTTAAATTTAGTTGGGGTAATTATTGGGGTGGAGATATAAAACAAGAAGTATCAAAGGCTGACATTTTTGGAAACATCTCAGAAGTCCTCGTGCGCATGAGAACTGGCCCAGCTGAGAATGCCACCTGACATGTTCCCTCCTGGGGCAATCAGAGAAGAGCAAGCCTCTGTGAGTAAGGCAGGCGATAGGTTGGAAAGAGCCCTGGCTTGGCAGTGGGGGCGATCTGACTGCCAGTTCTCACTTGGCACAAATTCCCTGCTTAATCTTGGGCCAATTACTTAATTTCTCTGGTTTCATCATATGTCAGAGGGGGAAACTGCCTGTCTTATCTACTTCACAGGGTGGTGGTGAGAAATCAATTAGAGAGGATTTTACTATATTATGAAAATATAAGATGAAGCACAAAGAGGTGAAGTAACTAGCCCAGTGATGCATAGCTAATAAGGGGTGAAGCTGAGAACCAGGGGGGTTAACACGTCCAGCTCCCGAATCCATGCTCTGAAGCCCTATCCTTTGTGTCCTTGACCCTGACCACATCCCTGCAAACAGTTCCTTTAGTACATTCTGAGTGTCCCTTTGGCTCCCCTTTCTTTCCTGCTACAATTCTGTACTATACTTGATTATCTTCCACGATCTCATAATATTCAAAAGGGGCAGAGGAATACTTAAACTAAGCTTGAGTTAAAAAGAACTTTAGATGTTGTAAAGTTCAATTTGTAAAGCCACATTCTGAGTAGAGAAAGTCTATTAATCATAAATGTAAAACTCAATTTTCCCTATCCCCCCCCCCCTTTTTTTTTTTTTTTTTTTGAGGAGGAGCCTTGCTTTTGTTGCCCAGGCTGGAGTACGGTGGCATGATCTTCGTTCACTGCAAGCTCCACCTCCTGGGTTCAAGCGATCCTCCTGCCTCAGCCTCCCAAGTAGCTGGGATTACAGGTGCCTGCCACCACACCCAGCTAAGTTTTTTGTATTTTCTGTAGATTTTGGCCAGGCTGGTCTCGAACTCCTGACCTAAGGTGATCTGCCTGCCTCGGCCTCCCAAAGTGCTGGGATTACAGGCAAAAGCCACCGTGCTGGGCCCCCTTTTTTTTTTTTTGGAGACAGAGTTTCACCCTTGTCTGCCCAGGCTGGAGTGCAACATCACAACCTCGGCTCTCTGAAACCTCCACCTCCTGTGTTCAAGTGATTCTCCTGCCTCAGCCTCCCGGTGGCTCATGTCTGTAATCCCAGCACTTTGGGAGGCCAAGTTGGGTGGATCACTTGAGGTCAGGGGTTCAAGACCAACCTGGCCAACATGATGAAACCCTGTCTCTAATACAAAAATTAGCCAGGCATGGTGGTCCCTATCCCTTTTCTAAAGAATATTACAGAGTTGATGTGAATCAGAACATAAGTTCAAAGTCTCTTTTCTGAAGGCTAAGGGGCCAGATAGATTTTGGAATTTAGGAGTGTTTGGGGTTTGAAATGTCATACACTGTACATTAGATACATATTGTATATATATGTAAAAGCATATGAATATAGAACATAAGACAGGGGCTAGGAAAGCCCCCAGTAACCAAGCAATTTTTCTGCAAGAAAATATTCACATGAAGAAGGGTAATAGTTATAAATAGTTCACGTCACACGGCCATGTTTTGTTGACAGATGAAGTATGGAAAAATTTTCAGATTACAGAAGTAGTTTAATTTTGGAATTACACGTAAGGGATAATAGACTTGAGGTAATATAGAATTAGGACAAGGGTAATCAAGAGAAACTGTTTCATTAGTGAGAAGATTACACACTTTCATTTTCTAGTTCTAGTTACCTCTCCAGGCAGGAGAACCAAATTTTACAGCTTTGTTCCCTCCTTGGGTCAAGACCAAAGAGATTGTCTCCCCCCTTGAAGTTTGGTAGATTGGAACAGTCCCTACTAGCCACATCAAGCCATGAAACACTGATCCTAAGAAAGTAATCAGAGATTTTGCTTTTGACGTGGGGATGTCTTCCGTTCACACCACCAGGACTCCCCTCCATCTTCTGCATCTTGCTCTGGCATCAGAAGACTGACCTGCAGGGATGACCCTCCCCATCTGGTTCTGATGGGGCCTGTCCAGTGGGGAGCCCTGGCAGGAGACCAGAGAGAGGGAGAAGAGTGTGTGAGGGTACTAGGCCCTTGGCTGCTTCCCTTGGTGGCTGCCTTGGGACAGGTGTGTTCCTCAACTGCAGTTACAGCTTCTGTGGGTGATCCTCCCCATGTAGTTCTCTCTTCCTCATGCTTCTTCAGGCCTAGGAGTGGGACACCCTCCAGCACTCCCCTCAAGACACACCCAAACCCACACCACTAGCTCCAGAATACCACACTTTCTCTCGAGGTTTCCTTGCATCCAGCCCAGACCCTTTGTAAATATTACTTTACTAAACTTCCAACTTGAGTGTGGTCCTGACAGTACATTGACTGGTACAAAAGCCAAGATCAATTAAAAAGTAAGAAGAGTCAGACCAATCTGTGCCTATGATTGAATTTATTTAAATATTGCTTCCAAGTGGTAATTTAGTAGACAGTTAATATGGAAATAGTATTTTGTAAAACCATTTATTAAAGAGTATTTTATGGAAAAATTATAAACTCAACTTTGTGAGCGTGAATAAACTTATTCCATGCGTGGTCTGTTTTACATCCTTTCTAGAATAAGGTCAAATACAGGCATGGTGCACAGTGAGCCTGGGGGCTTGCCATCATGACTCTAGAAAACATCTGGGCAACTGACTCTTGGCCTGCATCAACAGCTCTGAGTGTTAGAAAGTTGCATTGGACCAGGCTGTACTATGGGGGTGGTGTCCTACCTGTGCAGAGCCCCTCAGCAATTACACTGTGTACTTGAGCATCCCAAGCAAGACAAGACATGCCTAGCCCAGGGGAGGAGTTTTGCAGCATATACATAGGTTACAGGAGTACAAAGACTGGCCCGGCCTGATGTGGTATGAGATGGGGCCATAGAAGGGAATGACTTGTGCTTTCAGAAGGCCTGAGAGGCCTCTGACTCCTGGTTAAGACTTGTGGGCCAGGGAGCCCACAGACCTCTCAAGATGGAAGGGGAGTATAGTCCAGTGGTTATGAGCATGGGCTCTGGAGCCAGGATGCCTGGGGTTAGATCCTGTCCTCAGCACTTACCAGCTGTGTGACCTTAGCAAGTTGTGGCCCCCTGTGCCTCAGTTTCTTCGTAATTAGAAGGGGACAATAGTATCAACTTTCTACTGGTACATGAAGGTCAGGTAAGTCAGTGTTTAGGCTCAGAGCTACGCCTGGCATGTTGGAATGCTTAGTATTGTCACCTACTGCTATGGTGGGAATGTTTGTTTCCTCAAATTTCGCATGTTGAAATGAAATCCCCAGTTCAGGGGCAGAGGGGAGGCATCTGGGAAAGGACTGAGTCACGAAGCCTCCTCTCTTATGAATTAGCATTTTATAAAAGAGGATGGAGATGCCCTTTTGCTCTTCCTTCATGGCTCTCAGACACCGGATCTAGTGGCAGCTTGATCTTGGGCATCTTAGCCTTCAGAATTGTGAGCCATAACCTTCTATTGTTAATAAATTACCCATTCCGAGGGTTTTTTGTTGGTTTGTTTGTTTTTAAATAGCAGCCTGAATGCACCAATGTCTTTATTGGAGCTGGCTGCTGACCTTGTTGCTGTACCCTGGCCACTGGCTTTTCTGTATTCTCTAAGTACGTACATCTGGGCCTGGCCTTTCAGTCACTCCATCCTACCTCTGACATGGGTCTGTCTGCTGTCAGTCTTTCGGGCTTTCATTAATATCCCTGTCGGGCACCACCAGGCCCCTTGGTGACATCCCTATAACACACAGTCGGCACCTAGGGAGGGCCAGGTGGCCTCTAGGGTAAGAACTCTGCAATTTCATGCCTGAGAGTTATAAAAATGGACATTTCCTATGTGGGAATCAGAAACCAGAGAATGTAAGAGAGGTCTCGAACTAATAGAGAGGGTGAAACTGTTCTCCATCTCTGAGGAGTCAAAGAGCAGAGATAAATAACAATTTGTTTCTCTCAATAACATTTGGCACATTCCCATCTCATGTTGCTAATCAATCAAGGATAATTTCCTAGAGCTGCAGTTTGGCTTTCTTCATGAAGACAGGCAGCAGACTTAGAAAACTAGGAGCGGAACAGGTAAGCCTAGGGAGAAGCTAGGTTAAGACACAAAGGCAACACCTGAACAAAGGCTATATGATAGCTCCTTGGAGAAAGATAAACAGGAGGAGGGGCTTCCATTGGAGAATTAAGGAAGGAGAGATGCATGACTGAACGGTGAGTGGTATACCATCTCAGTCACGAGTGTGACAGTTTGACAGTAACTAAAATGTTTACTCCAACTCTCATCACAGACCTTAGGCCTGATAAAACCTTCCATTCCACTTCTAAAACAGTTTACAGTCACTTCCTCCTAAATGCATTTAATTCTCCTTTGTTTCCCAGGATTTGAAACATCATACGTATGCGTGCTTCTCCACGTATTGTTACTAATGCAGAACTTTTTTCTTTTTCAGACACAAGGAGGGCTCTTAGAAACGTGTGAGGAGACTGGTAATCAGGCAAGGATATTAAAGGTGAGGTCAAAGCCAGGATCACAGGTGTGCAGTTGTTCAGCTGGCTTGGCACAGTCAGCCACCATTGGGATCACTCTTCCTAAGAGTCTACCCCTAGGTTGCCCAGCTCTCCCAGTTTTTGCTGTTCCTCCTCCCCCAGAGTGTGTATTCAGAAGGCGCCTGGCTGAGATGTGTTCTCCCTGTTCTGCCTCTGCATTACAAAAGGAGGAAGACCTCACAGTGCAGCTGGAGACTGTGCTCAGGAGATCCACAGTGCTACCAACCTTCAGCTCAGTGGTTAGTACTGCCAGCCTCTTCCAGTGCTGTTTCACTCTTTCCCCAGCCACACCTTGTTTTTCTTCTACCTTTGACCTCTGGGAGTAGGGAGGGAGTAGGGAGGGAGTAGGGAGGGAGCAGGGAATAGTTCTTGCCTGCTGTTTCCATGCTCATTTCAGGACGGTGAGGCTGCACTCCTATACAATAGCCACCATTTCCTGACTGGGTCTAAGTCTCATTGTTCACCTTTAGGGCAAATGTTTTCTTCAGCTCCTGGTGTATGGTGCATGATCAATAAACGTTGAGGAACAATGATGGTACAGTTATTAGGTTGCTACAAAAGTAAAATTGTGGCTTTTTGCCACTTTCAATGACAAGGACTGCAATTAATTCTGCACCAACCTAATATATGCAAGAAAAGAAAAGTCACTGGGTTCCCTATTTTAACAGAGTGTACGGGGTGCAGTTGTGGAAAGGAACGAAACTTGACCTAACTAGGCGCTGGCAACATACCTTCTTATGCTTCCGAAACAAAGGGTCAAAGGGTAGAGTACAGTGATAACATCTGTACCTCTGCCTGCTCCTGCCCTTAATTCTAGCTCCCATTTCAGGAAGAGAATGTGGGGCTGAGAAAAGTTATCTATTGCTCAACTGGACCTCTCCAATCTCTGTGAGACTTAACCTCCTGTGAGCACACTGCATTGTCATCTGCTCGTTAATGCTAAAGTCTCTGTCATGCCTGCTTTGAGTTACATTTCGAAAGGTCCCCTGCTGTGACCTTAGCCATGTGACTTGGTGAGGTAGTTAAGGGGTCCTGCCTGTGGCAGACACCAGGCTGATGCCCTACCCCACAGTTCCTGAGCTTTCCAGAGTTCAAGGCAGTTGCACCGATAGCTGCAGCATGTGGAACTCTTCCCACCTGCACTGAGGGTGTTCTCAGAGGCACAGGAGCTTGCTGGGCAAACTGCGAGGGGGTGAGTGTTGTTGGGAAGGACGCTCCAGCCACAGCCGTCTATCAACAAGGCATGGGAGTCAGTGAATATGTGGTCCATGGGAACTATTCTGAGTCCTGGTTCACACACAGTTTCCTGGGAGCCCCAGAAGGACTGTGCCTCAGTTGTTTGTGCACATGAATCTTGCCCATAAGTACCCTGTTTCACTGCCTTTTCTTTCTTCCTATCTCTCTTACCCTACACTTCACTTGGAATTTTGGGGTTTACTTTCCAATTAAATTAGCTGTACCCAAGTACTGGTCTAGGGTCTGCTTTTGGAGAAAAATCTAAACGAAGATAGTTGGAAAGGAAGAAAAAGTGTACAGTGGCTCTCACCTCTTCTTTCTTAGCTTGAATTTACTCTCCTACCCACTGAAAGTTAGCTTCTGGCCCTGTCACCCTGAATTCCCCATACTGTCATATCCAGTGATTTTGCCCAAACATGCTTGAGCTCTAGGTAGCAGTTCACCAACCATTGCCTCCTTGGAGCACGCTTCTCTTTGCTCCCAGGACAGTTTTTCTCCTAGATTTTCCCATTCCATTAAGCTTTCTGCCATTCAGAGATGCCTTTTTTCACTTCTCCCTTAAGTGTCCCATGTGCCCCAAAGCTCCACCTGAGCCCCCTTCTATTCACACTCCCCACACTCGCTAGGCAGCCTCAACTTTAGTGGCTTCCATGATAACAAATGCCAGTGGTACCCCAATGTGTCTTCTACCCAGGCTTCTGTTTTGAGCTCCCCCTTCTATGTTCAACTGCCTACTAGGTCGAGACCCTGAACACTCCATGGATCCTTCCCCAAGCATGCCCCCTAAAGTTTCTGTAGTAGAACACCTTTTCCCAAGAAATTTGGCAGGGAAGAATAGAAGAGAGGCAAGAAAATGAGGTGGTGAGGTTGAGAACAGTTATGGACTGTTCCATAAGAACAGTAAGGGGCTGGGCATGGTGGCTCACACCTGTAATTCCAGCACTTTGGGAGGCCGAGGTGGGTAGATCACCTGAGGTCAACAGTTTGAGACCAGCCTGGCCAACATGGTAAAACCCCATCTCTACTAAAAACTTAGCTGGGCATGGTGGCAGGTGCCTGAAGTCCCAGCTACTCAGGAGGCTGAGGCATACAAATAACTTGAACCCAGGAGGCAGAGGTTGCAGTGAGCTGAGATAGCACCATTGCACACCAGCCCCAGCAACAGAGCAAGACTTTGTCTCAAAACAAAACGGTAAGAAGGCAGAAAGGCAGAGACACACAAGAAGCCAAGTTTCTGAGAAGGTAGAGGGGAAAGGCTTTAAGGAAGGAGGAAGACAGGTTCAGATTCAGAAGTACTTAACAGTATCAGAGAAGCAGGTGATAGAGTTCTTGCCGGATGACTTTCATTTCTTCCCTGAACTGGGAGGCAAGATCATTTGCTGTAGCAAAATGGAAGATTTGAGGGTAAGAGGTAAAATTTTGGAAGGGGGCATCAGTGAGGATGCAAGCATGGAAAGTTCAACAGAAACTGGTTTAAAAAGCAGTAAGATTTATTGACTGGTATTCTTGAAAGTCTAAAGGCAGACCAGGGTGTAGGCACAGTTTTATCCAGAGGCTCAAGATATCAGGACTCTAGCTCCAGTGATTCTCTTGCCCCTGTTCTGCCTTATGCGCTCCAGCAGTAAGACATTACACCCACATTGCAACACCCAGAGAGTCTCCTCTGGGGCTCCAGAAGAAGAGAGGGGAAGTATATTTCTCAGAAGCCCTTATGGTCACCTCCTCTTGTCTCATCAGCCCATCTGGGTGGTGTGCTCATCTGTGATGCACCCATTGGGTGACCACAGAAATGGGAGAGCTGATTTGCTGAAGCCCATCAGTGCCTACTCCTGGAGATGGAATGAGGTCAATCAAGCCCACCCAAACAGCATGATTGAGAATGGGAGAGGTACACTTCCTCGAGGGAAAATTTGGGTGCTATTGGGAAGAAAAGGGGTGAATGAATACTGGGAAGTCGACCAATAAATGTCCACCCATAGTTAGTTTCTGAGGAAATGGTGAGAAGCAGCTGTTGAAAGATTTGTTAAGGTGTGATAATGCTGAAGTGGAGGTTCTGATGAGTGTGCAGGAGAGAGATTTGTAGTGGCTCCCACCCTCCTTGCTCTATGATTGTCCCAGCAGCCTGAGTAGGGGGGTGGTAGGAATGGAGAAGGTAAACAATTCGATTGATCCAAAGTTGGAGGTTTGCCAGGTGTATGTTATATAAGGAGAACTGAGCACAGGGTGTGTTGAGGGTAATAGAGTGCTTGAAGTGATGGATGGGGGAAGAATGGAATTTGGAAGAGAGTCGATAGATTAGGATAAAATGGACTGTGTTCAAGGACTGAACTTTCCGATGAACTCAGAAGGCTGGCTTGAGGGGAGGGAGAAAGGATGAATGCATACACATAAGACAGCCAGTGAGATACTGCGAGCTAGGGAGCGTGTGAGCGAGAGAAAACACGTGAGAAAGGGTAAGATATTGCCATTTAACATTCAGAGGGAGTCAGTGACGGCAAGGGCTTCCTGGGTTCTATTTTCTAAATGAAGACATCATGACACTTGTGGCAAGTTACCAGGGGCTTGATAGCAACACAACAGGTGTCTTCAAGCCTAAACCGGCCTCAGAAATCAGAGCCATATCCCAGCTGTTTCTCCTGCCTGGGTGTCATTCCCACAAACATCAGTCCAGCTGGGTTCTTTGGGACAAAGAGGCTGGAGGCTACTGGCCATCCCTTTGCCTTCAAAATGGAGTCCTTAGGACTCTGAGACCACATCTCACTTTTCCTTTGTCTAAGGGCTCTGCAAAAAGGTTTAGTTGTTATCTTGTCTTTCTTCCAAAGATGTGTCAGGCCACTTAGGTTCTTGGAACAGAAAATAATGGAAAGGGAAGATGCTAGGGACAGATATGTTCTAACCACTTTTTATTATATTGTAATCAGATTCTTATTCTGGATTAAGGATATACACATGACTGAATGGATCTAAATTTGGAGGCTTAGCCAGGTACACATTCTGTAAGGAGAAAGGCAATGTCTTACCCTTACCCACTCAGTTTTCTTGCTCACGCTCTCTCTAGCTGACTGTCAGGTGCATGCACTCATGCTTCCTCACTTCCCAGAAGCCAAACTTCTGAGTTCATGTGAACATCTAGTCCCTGAACCCATTCCATTTTATCTTAATCCACTGACTCCTTTCCAAATTCCCTTCTTCCTCCATCCATCACTTTAAGCACTCTATTACCCTCAACTCAAATCGTGCCCAGTAGAATTTCTATACAATGAGCAAGCAAAGAAGTTGGAGAAGGAATCTACAGGCCTAGGCTGAATGATTGGCTTCACTACTAACATACTCTGTGAATTGAATTCAGTGATCTAAATCACCAGAGCTGCAGTTTATACATACATACAATGAGTATAACAGTCTCTATACCAGGGGTTAGCAAACTTTTTCTGTGAAGGGCCCAGAGAGAAAATATCTTAGGCTTGGCAAGCCATCTGGCCTCTGTTGCAACTACTGATTCTGTGGTTGGAGTGAGAAAGCAGCCAAAGACAATCCCTAACCAAATGAGCATGGCTGTGTTCCCATAAAACTGTACTTGCAAAAATAGATGGCAGGAAGGATTTGACCCCCTGAAGCAAGGGGCTGTGGGGAGGATCATGTAGCCTGTGTTCATGGAGTCCTTTTGCCATAGCTTTGGTCACTAATGAGAGTAATCACCCCTGTGCTCTAAGCTGACCTCTCACCTGCGTATTTGAGAGGACCAGTAGATGTTTCAAAGATGATAATAATGCCAGTAAATACAACAGATACTAGCTAGGGAGCGTGTGAGTGAGAGAAAACAACTGAGAAAGGGTAAGATGTTGCCATTTAATTTTCAGAGGTAGTCAGTGATGGCAAGGACCTTCCTGGGTTCTATTTTCTAAATGTGTTTTCCTTGCTCATCTTCCAGCCTCTCACCTTCACACGATGTTAGTGGCCATGACCTGCTCTGCCAAGTGGAAGACCCTTAGCCCTGCTTCCACCTTCCAGAGTTAGTTGCTTCCCCAGTGCTGCTGTGCACCCCTGGGTGGTGGCATCTTGAACTGCCAAAAATCATACAAATTACACCACATTCATAGCAAATGGAGTTGAAAGTCTCATTTGTGTTGTTGTTAACATTTAACAAAGCTACAAAAAACAAACATAAATGAGGTCAAATGTAATAGGGAGAGCTGTTTAAGTTTGGGGTGGAATAGCAGTAAGGCTGATGTGTTAGACTACATAATGCTAGATACTATAATTGATAAACTTTTATTCTCAGGCCACTAAAAGTTGATTTTTTAAAATTTACATCATAGTTCTATGCACCTTGGGGGAAGAAAGAGTCACTGCTCCATGAAATCATTCAAAGACCCAATTTTCTTCCATCACATGATTCTACCGTCTTTTAGGAATTTGTCTTTTTTTCTTTGCATTTAACTAGAGCAGGAAAAGGATGAGAGGAGACAAGACAGACAGCATTGTGTGGGGGATATTTTATAGGCCAGGCCTGGAGATGACAGCATCACTTCCATCTATGTTTTGTTGGCCAACCGAGCCATGTGGCCATACATAACTGCAAAAGAGTTTGGGAAATGTAGTCTAACTGCAGACCTAAAGAAGAAACATTTATTGAACATGTGGGCAGACTGCCACAACTGGGGACAAACTGAGTGACAGGCACGCCCTACTCAGAATTACTTTTCCCAGTTGACCATAGAGGCTATGTTACTGTTGGAAAACAAACAAACAAACTCCCTGTGGATAGCATCTTCTTAGAGGAGGCACTGACAACACTCTGGGCTATCTTTTCACGGATGTTTGTATTACAAACGGTATTGGAAGATGGAAATAGTATCTCCCGTTGGAGCACAGGGCAGTTTGATGTCCAGGATAATAAAGATATTATCTCTCTGTGGGAAAAAGTTTAGACAGGTTTGCTTACAAACCTTGTTTAGATTGAAGTTTCCTAAGTTTGAGGTTTCTTAGGTGTGACCCCAAACTGCAATATGCTCAGCATCCATCTGCGCCCAGCCCTTGCCCCACAATCCTTGGTAGGCAAGAAGAACCAACACAAACACAAAACCTGTGCTGCCTGCTGTGCTACCAGTCACAAAATCCTTTTCTTTTACCTAGACATTCTGTGTCTTCTGGAAGCGGCCATGAAACAGTGCCAGGCTAACCTGTTAGCTTGCAAGTAAAGCCTCAGACCCATTGCAGTTTTTGAGAGTTACCAGTTCAAGTTTATCATGGTCAGCATTTAGTAAATGTCTCTGGCTAGCCAACCATTTTTAGCTTTCCAGGATCCCAAGTAGCAGGCTTAAACTGATATTTCATCTTTGGTTAAATGAAATAAGTGATAACAGTGTAAATTATGAAGCCCCCAGGCACGTGCAACATAATATCAAGGCCTCCACATTGTACAACTCCAGGTGCTCTGTTCACATCACAGTCTATGAATATGAAATGTAGCTGCTCTATTACAAGATTTCATCGTATCTAACACCCTCAGTAGTAAAACACACCAGTACTTTAGGTGTAACTGAGAAATAAAGAAGCTTCCAATTAAACTATGACAAAATGCTCTTATGTTATTTTGATTGTATTATATATGGAAAGAGCTCTTTTATGCTTTTTGTTTTATTTTATTTTATTTTTTTAGAGACAGGGTCTCAGCTCTGACACCCAGGCTGGAGTGCAGTGGTGCAATGATGGCTCACTGCAGCTTCGACCTCCAGGGCTCAAGCAATCCTCCTGCCATAACCTCCAGAGTAGCTAGGACTACAGGCATGTGCTACCATGCCCAGCTACTTTTTTAAAAGACTATTTGTAGAGAATAGGTCTTACTATGTTGCCCAGGCTGGTCTTGAATTACTAGGCTCAAATGATCCTCCTACCTCAGCCTCCCAAAGTGCTGGGATTACAGGCATGCGCCACCATGGCCAGATTTTTATGCTTATTTAGACAGATTTATCATATATCAATCATGCACACACATAACAGAAATACTTATTTTTATTCAACATTACACTGGGGAGTCTAGCCAGCACAATAAGGCAAGAAAAACAGACATAAAAGTCATATGACTTGGAAAGGAATAAATAAAACTAGTTGCAGACAACATTATTATTTACATAGGAAGTCCCCAAAAATATAAAAGCTACTGTTGAGCTTATCCTGGTTGCAGAATACAAGGTGAACGAACAAAAGTCAATTTTATTTCTGCATACTATATATATAATTGTTCTGAAATGAACAATTATAAATTTAAATTTAAAGAGAAATGCCATGTATACTAGCACCAAAAAAACCTCACAAGATAGAGATAAATCAAAATATGTGCCAGGCTTATGCTGAAAATTATTAAAACATCAGTGAGAGAAATCAAAGACCTAAATAAATGGACATACTGTCTTCATAGATTGGAAGACTCAATATTGTTAAGATGTCAATTCTCAAAGGAACACTTATACACTGTTGGTGGGAGTGAAACTTAGTTGAACCATTGTGGAAGACAGTGTGGTGATTCTTCAGAGACCTAAAGACAGAAATACCATTCAACCCAGCAATCCCACTACTGAGTATATACCCAAAGGAATGTAAATTGTTCTATTTTAAAGACCTGTGCACATGTATGTTCATTGTTGCACTATTCACAACAGCAAAGACATGGAATCAACCCAAATGCCTATCAACGATAGACTGGGTAAAGAAAATATGGTACAAATACTCCATGGAATACTATGCAACCCCCAAAAAGAATGAGATCATGTCCTTTGCAGGGACATGGATGGGCCTGGAGGCTATTATCCTTAGCAAACTAATGCAGGAACAGAAAACCAAATATCACGTGTTCTCACTTATAAATAGGAGCTAAATGATGAAAACACATGGACACAGAGGGGAATGACACACATTGGGGCCTCTCAGAGGGTGGAGGGTCAGAGGAGGGGGAAGATCAAGAAAAATAACTGGTGGATACTAGACTTAATACCTGGGTGATGAAATAATCTGTACGACAAACCCCCATGACACAAGTTTGCATAGGTAACAAACCTGTACATCCTGCACATGTACACCTGAAGTTAAAAAAAACACAAAAAACCAAACCTCCCAACCTCAAAAAATGCCCAAAACCCAAAACAAACCAATTTGGGGAGAATCGGCATCTTTTTATAAGTTTAACACAATCCCCCGATCCTAGAAATGTTTTTGTAGAAACAGAAAAGTTGATTCTAAAATTTTATAAGGAAAAGCAGTGACAGGAATAGTCAAAACAATTTTGAGAAATAAGAAAGTTGGAGGACTTATACCACTTGATTTCCAAGTTTGCTATGAAGCTGTAGTAATGAAGACAGCATGAAACTGGCAAAAGGACAGATAAATAGACCAGAGGAACAGAATAGAATAAACCCAAACTTATATGGTCAACTGATTTTCAATAAAGGTTGAATTCAACAGAGAAAGAATAGTCTTTTCAACAAATGGTAATGAAATAATTGGTAACAAATGTTAACCCATCCCTTGTACCATATGCACAAATGAACTTGAAATGGATTATTGACCCAATTGTAAAAGTCTAAAAATCATAAAATTTCTACAAGAAAATATAGGGGATGATCTTTGTGACCTTGGGCTTGGCAAAGATTTCTAACATAGAACATAAAAAACATGAGCCATAGGGGAAACTTGACAAGTTGTACTTTATACATTTAACTATTTTGCTCTTTGAAAAATATCATAAAAATTAAAACAGATTGAGAGAATATTCACAAAACATATACCCGATCAGGAATACCCAGAATATATAAAGAACTCTCATAACTAATAGAAACACAAGCAATCCAATTATGAATGATTTGAAGAGCTATTTCAAAGACATGGGTAGCAAATAAGCCCACGAAAAGATGCCCAACATAATTTGTCAATGGGAAAATGCAAATTAAAGCCACAATAAGAGACCACTACAAACTAGACAATGACAATTTTTAAAAGCTGATCATACTAAGTGCTGGTGATGTAGAGTAACTGGAACTTTCATTCATTGCTGCTGGGAACGTAAAATGGTATGGACTCATTGGAGAACAGTTCAGCAGTTTCTTAAAAAGCTAAATCTACATTTACCATGTGACCCAGTAATCCTTTCGCTAAGTGTATACCCATGAGAAATGAAACTGTATATTCATACAAAAACCTATACAGAAGTCCCTTCTTATCCATGGTCTTTCTTCCCATGGTTTCAGTTACCTACAGTTAACCACAGTCTGAAAATAAATGGAAAATGCCAGAAATAATTCATAAGTTTTAAGTTTCATGCAGTTGACTAGCATGATGAAATCTCTTGCTGTCCTGCTCAGTCCTGCCTGGGATGTGAATGATCCCCTCATCCAATGTATTCACACTGTCTGTGCTACCTCCTCATTAGTTACATAGTAGTCATCTTCATTATCAGATCAAAAAACAATAGCATATGGCATAGGATTTGGTACTATCTGTGGTTTCGGGCGTCCACTGGGAATCTCGGAATGTACCCCCTGTGAAAAAAGTGGGACTACTGTACCTAAACATTTACGGCTTTATTCATAATTGCCCAAAACTGGAAAATAATTCAAATATTGTTCTACTATGAATGGATAAACAAGTCATGGTGTATTGGCACAATGGAATACTACTCAACAATAAAAAGGAATGAACTAGTCATAAATGCAGAAGTATTATGCTAAGTGAAAGAAGCCAGATTTAAAATGCAGCATGATGTTACAGAAAAGGCAAAACAGTAGAGATAGAAAACAGATCAGTGGTTGCCAGAGGCTGGCAGTATGGGTATGAGATTGACTATAAAGGGCATTAGAAAACAAAAAAAATACTCTCTTCATTTCAGTGATACACAACTTCATACATTTTTAATAATTTGTAGAACTTTGTACCTAAGAAGTATATCTCCCCCTACTCCCCCAAACTCCCTTCCAAAAGAGTCATCTCTTGCTGGCTGTATCTCTTGACTTGAAGGTCATCCTTCTCAAGGCAGTCTGCTGTACTTAGCTGTCTTCTTACCAGTTCAGGTTTAGAGATAACAGCTCAGCTGACTCTAATATTGTGTTCCTATGCTGTTCATGATTTTCTTACATTCTGCCCACACTTGTCAGTAGTCCCATACATAAAACCATCATAAGTTTTACTAAGTTCAGTGTGCCATCTGTTTCCTAACTGGGACCCTGAAGACACAAGGCACAGGTCAGTTGAGTCAGTCCCTTTTAGGGTTTCCTGAAAGCTCTGCCCACCATTTTTTACTCAGAAGTTAGTCAGATGGCCATCCTGAATAAGGGAGGTGGGGATAATGTAGGTGGTATATTATTGTTGTTGGCTTTTTTGGGGACCGGCAATTAGCAATTACGAAGGAATACTGGATGCTGGATAGGCAGTAGATGTGTGTGTCACAGAGGGAAAGACAAAGACAGCCTATGAGGGAAGAAACAATATTAATGTGTAACTAAGTAGACTGAGGAGAAAGGGAATATACATCAATAATCATTGAACTCTCAGCAACACAGTCACATTTTAAAGGTCACTGGCAAATCCATAGGCCCCTGCCTTTGAAGTTCCCCACCTTAAGGCCTTTTTAAGTGTGCTCTTCTCTCTTGTACAGGCCCATGTATCCAATTAATATAACTTTCACCCTGAAAGACAAACTATATGCACAATTGTTTAACTTAATATTCTTTCTGTACACAGAATGTGAATTTTCAATGCAATAAAATCTTATTTAACAAAAAAGCATGACATAGTTGTTAAGAAGTTGTGTCCCAGAGCCAAAGTGCCCAAGTTGGAATTCTGTTTCTACTGTGTGCCAGCTGTGTGTTCTTGAGCATGTTGGTCAGCCTCTTTGTGTTTGTTTACTCATGCATAGAGCAGGTGTGGTGGCATGAAAATGCACCTGGCAGACCTTCCAGTACAGAGCACATACCTAGCCAAGGGTCCCAGTTGCTGCAGTTTGGAATCCATCATAGCATGTGTGCCAGGGCCACATCTCTTTTGGGCTGCTCCCCACTAATGACTGAAAATGGCAGGGATATTAAGGTACATCTATTCCCAAGAGATGTGGGACTCCTTCCTTAACCAACTGTGGCTCAAAGACTCTCCAAAGGCTTTGCTGAACTTCTCTGAAACTGCTGTGTAGTCTAAGAAATTTCTACCCAGCCTTTTCTCCCTTTCTCCTTCACTCAATCTTGGGTTATAATGATTCTCCCAGCCTTTGCCCTCTTTCCCCCACTTCTTTTTCAAAGGCATTTCCCTTAACATACTTGCACATTTTTTCTGGTCTTGTCACCTTTGTCTTGGAGGACCCAGACTAACACAGCGGAGACAGTAGTACCTACACCTCATAGAGTTGAGAAAGTGAGTTAATTCATTTAATATGGTAATAGTCATACTTGAGAAATAGTAATAACTCAGTCCATTTTGGTTATTATTATTAAAGATAGACCCCATCTTACATTTCTAGTATTATAGAAATGCTGTAGTATTATAGCAGATTAGATAATCCAAAAACCTTTCATTATAAAATACCATGAAAGTATGATTAGATATAGAAAATAGTCTTCTAAATGCATAGCTGAGCTTACAAGAATATAAATCCTAGGAGCAAAAATGAATAGAGAATTGAAAACCAGAAGTATTCTTCAGTTCACATTGCGGCTGTCCTTAGATTTGTCTACCTCAGAGACCATGATGGAGGCTTTGCACATAAAGCCAAAAACTATCAAAGAACGACTATATTTTCAGAAGAAGGGTAGCAACTAAAAACAAGATCAACCCTTCAGCAAAGAGGGATATCAAGGAAGCTTGTCTGTTTTTACTTGTATTTGAATAAAGGGATAGGATTCCCCCAGACACCTGCTCTCCCTGAAGGCAGAGTTTTGCGTTTATATTTCTCATGTGGCTGATAATTCCCAAGCTGGTAATATCTGTAACAAAGTGAATGTAGGTCCTTTCTGGAGGGACAAAACCTTATCTATCAAAGGGTGGAGTGTGGAAGGAGAGAGAAGATCAGGAAAAAATGATTAATAGATACTAGGCTTCATACCTGGGTGAAATAATCTGTGCAAAAGACCCCGTGACACAAGTTTACCTATGTAACAAATCTGCCCATGTACCCCTTAACTTAAAAGTTTAAAAAATGCTTAAAATTACTACCTTTTAAATTTGAGACTCTAATCCCACTTTTAATACTGACAACTCTCACTCATGGTGAATTCTTATGTGTTTTGTGATCTTGGATTGTGAGTTCACCTTTAGCAGGGCTGTACTGAAGGGAACTCAGAAACCTTGGAAAGTACAAGCCCAGTGACATGAATGTGAGGGAGAAAAGGGGAAAGTGGGGCAAAGAAAGACGTGAAGCAATGTGATATGACGCATTACTGCACTAGCCACTGGTTCTTGAGAAGCCATGAAGGAACACAGCTGGTCACATAGAAGGTATATTTGCTTAGCACACAGTACCTTTCTGGAAAGTTTTAAAATAGAAACACCACCTCCATTTAGAAGGGAGAAAAGAAGGAATTTCTCTGCCCAGCTCCTTCCTGTTTCTCATTTCCCATTGCTCAAATTTCACACCATGGAGACCTAACTCATAATTATTACACTATTCATCCTTTGATGTCACTCAGGAAACCAGATCCTATGTCCATAAGTGGAGGAGCAACTTGTTGCAGACCGGCATGGCATGTGAGATGTGAGGTCCGTGCAATCTCAGGCCCCCAGCCAGTCTGGGAAGCTGAGTAGAGGCAGCAGTGCACCTGTTTACTCCAGTGAGTTATCGCAAATAGGAGGAATTTTGAGAACAAGGGAGGCAGTTTTGCTCTGAGAAACTATACAAGGTTTGTGTCCGAAGTGAAATGAGAAATAGAGCCATTGAAATTAAGGAAAAATTCCCAGTGGAAAGATTAATCAGATGAAGACAGAATTGGGAACTGGAGAAGTGATTTTTCTGTGCTACATTTTGGGTAAGGAAACATTAAAAAATGAGAGAGTGAAAAGGTTCAATTTATACTCAGTACAAATTTCAGAAGGTGAGATTAGAGAGAATCAGCAAGAGACTACATCAGTAAAGAATATGAATCCTTAGATTCAGTTTCTATGTGAGTATTTTTTTAAGTCCAAGGGCAGCTTTTGTGCACATAGATTAAAAATCAAACCCAAATAAATAAAAGTTTTGTTTCCTAAAATTATAAATGTAAACAGTTTTCCCTAAACCTCTAAATTTATCTTATAAATTTTATTATACTATTTTAAACCCAGTAAGTTTTATATAAAATAATTATTTTCAGGGAGCCTTATTAAATTAGACTGGTTACTTAAGGGAATTTGATTTTGATTAATGTTAAGTAAACTTGAATTGAACAGACTAGTTTTCTGTAAGCACTTTAACATTTATAAACTTAATATATTACATTTTGTTTAAGAAATTAGAAGTCTAAACTCAACAAACTCATGACCTAACAAACGAATCCTTCCCTCATTATTAAGCAGCTACAGTTCTTTTAACTATCCTAACACTCTTTATAAGTTAAGTCACTTCCTCTTATACCATCCAACCTCAAATCAAATGCACATGTAATTTGGAATGACAGGCCAATTTGTCATTTACTTTGATATGCCACATTCAATTATATTTTACCAGCATTTTAGACACCCAACACTCAGATTATCTTGACTGTAACATAATGTCATAGGTTTGATGCACTTCATAATTTCTATATTTCTGGGGTTACAAGACACTTAACCCACTAAACTTCAGTGTTATTTTAGGTTACTGAGACAATTCATGATATGATTGTCACCCAAGGCAAGTTGGAGTTGCAATTGGACAGACACAGAGACATCTGGCACAGGGATACCAGACTTGGAACTGCCTGTGTCAATGTGGCTTCCTGCATCACAGACTGATGTACTGAGTCCAGTTTTACTAATCTCTAGATTGTTAGGGACCAGGTAGGGTTGGTACCTACTGTTTTAGTTATACACCATCACACAATACTTTTTGTAATCTTTCAGTTTGATTACTTGCTTCTAATCATCTGAATTCTATAATCTCCAACCAAATTTCAGCTGATTTTGTTCACTCATGTCATCACTACCTGACTAAACTATGTATTTTTCATGGCTACCAAGAGTCTGGTATTGGCAGACTATACTTCTCTCTTAACTAGCTCTATGGTCACAACACCCCTGAATGGTATAAATAAAAGTAGATATACATCAGACACATTGAAGTGGAATCAGAAACAATGACTACCAAGAGGTGGAAGTGGCCCAGTCAAAGCAAAAGCAGACCAGTGAAGAGCAAAGATCGTGGCAAAAGTTTCTTGGAATATTCAAAGCATTTTTCTTGTTTACTTTCTGGAGGGCTGAAGAATGATATCTATTATGAGTGTTTTGAGAAAGTTGGCCAAAGCTTTATCAGAAAAATACTCAGGAAGACTGCTAGGGAGTCTTTCACCGTGACAATGCTCCTGCTTATTCCTCTTAAACAAGGGCAATTTCATGAGATTCGATGGAAAATTAGGCATCCACCTTACAGTTCTGATTTGGCTCCTTCTGACTACTTTTTGTTTCCTCATCTTACAAAATCTTTAAAGGGCACCCATTTTTCTTCACCTAATAATGTAAAAAAGGTTGCACTGACATGGTTAAATTCCCAGGATCCTCAGTTCTTTATGGATGGACTAAATGGCTGGTATCATTGCTTTCAAAAGTGTCTTGAACTGATAGAGTTTATGTCGAGAAATTAAATGTTTTATTTTTATCTTTTAATTCCAGTTTCCATGAACTTTTTGAGGTCCCCTTGTATCTTTTAAGTGCTGAGAGAAGGTAAGAATGAACCTACAATTTTATACCCAGTCAAACTATCATTCAGAACTGAGGGAGAGTCATTTTCACAAAGACAAAGACTAAATTCTGTAACAGACTGTTTCTGGAAAAAAAAAAACTACATAAATTCCACTCTATAAAAACACTTGCTATTTGCTATCTAAAATGCAGGAATGAAATAGACTTGTATAACATGATATACTTTACAGTCTTGGTATCCAAATTCATTATCCAAACCTAGGAACCAGAAAGTTCAGATGGTGAGGAAAACATAGCTAAAAAAGGAAGAAAAATTAAACCCACACAAAAAAAGTGAGATTCTCAAGAAGGAAAAGTGAGCAAGGAAAATGATTAACATATGGGTAAAGCTAAATGACCATTGTTTGAAATAATACAAATAATCATTGTTTTAGGAGGTATACAAAGAAGTAGGAATAAAATATATACTAATTAACATATGAAGTGAAATTGGTAATTGAAATGAAAAGTTCAAGGTTTTGGCAATAGGCAGGAGATTAGAAATATACTAATCATAGCAGGCACTGTTGATACCAGTTTTCCCAGTATCCCTTTCTGCCAACCCAAGCTCATTTGCAACTGTGGTAGACAGTTTAACAGGCTGACAGCTCCTGCTCAAGCACACGTCTCTCTCCTATGCCCAGTGTCTTTCTCCTGAACCATAGAAACGTGCTCTGCCTTAAGCACCTGTAACCCGGAAATTTAGGGATAACGTTCAACCAATAGAGGACTCAGATAAATGTCCTGACCTCCTCATCCCCTGGTGGGAAAATTGTCAGACACATTCCATTTGCTTATTCAGAGGGTTTGAGCACTTTATTCACAACAGTTACCTGCTCATGAAGGCTTCCTATATTGGCTTCTCTCTCTTCCCCATCTCACTGCCCCATTCATTCACTTGTGCTTCCTGATTTTACTTCCAAATGCCTGTACCCAAGTTCTTGTCTCAAGGGCAGCTTCTGGAAGAATCTGAATAAGATACCGATTAGCTTTAGAATTTAACTAAAGCATGCTTGGTACAATTTTAAGAGTAATCACTAAAATGATACAGACAAAATGTGAAAATTCCAAGTATAAGGGAAAAAAGGAAATTGAAAACCTTAAGTCAATAAAGATAAAAGGGGTGGAAGGGGAAGAGAAAGTTAAGCAAATCTGAGTAAATATTATATTTCTTAGAATCTAAGAAATCTAGGATGACATCAGTTGTAAAATGTACTTAAATTTTACACGCTACTAAGAAAAAAAAGCTGCTAACTACAACATGAATTGTAAGAAACACTTTAATTTCAAAGATATTACAACATGGGGAAAATGTCTTTTAGCAGCACCAGAAAGATTCTAGAAATATATAAGTATACAATAATCGTTACATAAAGGGGCTAAGTCATTTGAAAGATCAGATTGCCCAATTGGATTATATTTTTAAAATTAGCTCTATGCCATCATTAAGGGATACTTCAACCATGAAAGAACATAAAAGTCACACACAGAAGAATGGAAAAAAGATAATATCAGGCAAATATTAACCAAAAAGCTGGTGTAGGTATCTCAAAATACCTCCAGAAATGCATTTTGGCTTTAAGGAGAGCTTCTCCATATTTGTAAAATTTCAGTTCCTAAGGAAGATGTGACATTTCTAAATATTATATGCCTAAAACAACCTAAAAACATAGAAAGCACAAAGTTGAGAGAAGTACAAGGAAAAGGTCAACCCTAGTCAACTCCAAAATAATCTAGTATTGACAGATCAGTACAAAATAAATGTTTAGCAGATGTTAACATAATGACTGATATAATGAACATATAATGAACCCTATATCACAAATTAAAAAAATACAAAATTTACTCTTGCACACATGGAACATTTATGAAAATTAGCCACATATGAAGACATAAAGCAAACCTTACAAATACTGAAAGAATCAATATCATACAGATTATATTATCTGATCACAGTATAATTAACTTAGAAAGCAGTAACCAAAACATTATAAAAATACATTTGGAAATTTTCAAACATGTAGTTTTTGGGTCAAATACAATATTGTAAGAGATATAAAGAAGCATTTCAACTGAATAATAATGAAAATCTATGTTTCAAAAATCATGGGGCACAGTTAAAGCTACCTTTAGAGAAATTTACAGCCTCATATGCTCAAAGAAGTCTGAAAATTTGTGATTTTATCATCCAACTCAAGAAATTAGAAAAAGAACAGAGTCCAGAGTAATTAAATGGAGGACAATAAAGATCAGCAATTAATTGTAATATATTGCACTGGACTCAGTTTTTTTTTGTTTTATTTTTTTACTCTCCTATAATAGAATTATACATCCACATCCTCTATGTACAATGGAAAGATACTGTAAAGTTTCTGGGCAGAAAATAGTTCCCTGCCCCACTGAAAAAGGGCTTCATTATCAAGGCCAAGGCTTCCCACTTGGCCTCTGCTGGTGGCCTCAGGACCACCAAAACTCAGCATTTAAACAACAAGCATTGATTTCTTACTGCAGGGTATATGAGTCAGCTGGGATAAGCTAAAATCTGGGTTTCAGCCTTCAAGTTGCAGGTTGTGTTCAGGTCCTTAAACCTGGAGCACGTTCTTCCCTTAGTGAATGGCAGGCAAGCAACAGATTAAACTAGGCCGGGCACGGTGGTTCCTGCCTGTAATCCCAGGACTTTGAGGGGCCGATGCAGGCAGATTACCTGAGATCAGGAGTTTGACACCAGCCTGGTCAAAATGGCAAAACCCCACCTCTACTAAAAAAAATACAAAAACAGTTGGTGTAGTGGCATGTGCCTGTAATCCCAGGTACTAGGGAGGCTGAGGCAGTAGAATCGCTTGAACCTGGGAGGCAGAGGTTGCACTGAGCCCGGATTGTCCCACTGCACTTCAGCCTGTGTGACAGCAAGAATCCATCTCAAATAATAATAATAATAAAAGATTAAACGAAACTACGCTAACATATTTGAGTCTCCTGCTCCTATCAAATTTACCCACATTCCATTGGCTAAAGCAGAGTTTTGGTGGTCCCCAGGCCAGCAGAGGCCAAGTGGGGAGCCTTGGCCAGACTGTAAGGAAGCACCAAAATCTCCTCTCCTCCAAAAACTGGTATCAAGGCCAAGTGGGAACATTCATCCTGCCTGGCAGTACCACGCACCCTCCACTCATGTGGGAGCCTCAATTTTCATGGCCTCTTGGCAGTAATAAGACATTTCTCCCCTCCTGCTGGAGGGTGGGTGTCAGGAAGCCTATGGAGAGAGTTGGGCCTTTCGCCACCACCCAGCCATAATGAGGCTACCCTCCACCCCTATGGTGTCAGTGGAGGCTATTTGGAGAACACTCATGAGAAACTTCTACCCCTCCTTTAACCAGGGAGGCCTACTTGGGAGCTGGAACTTTCACCTCTGCTCAGCAGTAACAAGGAGTTCTCTCTCTCAGGTGTTAATAAAGGCCAAGTGGGAAACCTGGACTTCCAGCCCCACCTGTCAGTGGAACCCCCCTTCCCCTATCAGTGCAGTGTCAGAGGAAGCCAGTTAGAACAGAAAGTTTAAATAAGATCAGACTCTCACGACATAATACCCCAAATTTCCAAGGTTCAAACACAAATCACTCATCATACCAACCACAAAGATCTCAAACTGAGTGAAAAGAGGTAATAAGTGCTCATACCAATATGACAGAGATGTTAGAATGATCTGACAAATAGTTTAAGATAGTCATCATACAAATCAATGAAAAACACCAGACTTTAAAAGATAGGCAAAAGACTTGAATAGACATCTCGCCAAAGAAGAGATACAAATGGCCTGTAAGCACCCAAAGAGATGATCAGCATCACTAAACATTAGGGAAATGAAAATTAAAACCACAATGAGATACTACCTTATGCCCATTAGGACGGCTACTGTCAAAAAACCAAAAAACAGCATTGATGAGGATGTGGAGAAATTGGAATCTTCATGTGCTGTTGGTGGGAGTATAAAGTGGTACTACTACTGTGAAAGCCAGTAGGGTGGTTCCTCAAAAAGTTGAAGATATAATTACCATATGATGTAGCAATTCCACTTTCACCTAAAAACTGAAAGCAGGATCTAAGAGAGATATCTGTACACCCATATTCACAGAAGCATTCTTCACAATAACTAAAGTGTGGATGCAACCCAAACGGCCATCAACAGATGAACAAGCAAAATGTGGTGTATCATATAATGGAATATTATTCTTCCTCCAAAGAGAAGGAAATTCTAACACATGCTACAATGTGGATGAACATTTAGGACATTTTGCTACAGACACAAAAATATCAAATTCTATATGATTCCACATATGAGGTAGAGTAGTCAAAACTAGGGAGACAGAAAGTAGAATGGTGGTTGCCAAGGGCTGAGAGAAGAGAGAATGGGATGTTATTGTTTAATGGGAATAGACAGTTTGAATTTGAAAAGAGATGGATAGTGATGAGAGTTGTGTAACAATATGAATGTACTTAATACCACTGAACTATACACTTAATGATTAAGATGATAAATTTTACACTATGGGTATTTTAGTACAATAAAAAATAGAAAAGGCCGGCACGGTGGCTCATGCTTGTAATTTCAGCACTTTAGGGGGCCGAGGTGGGTGGATCACCTGAGGTCAGGAGTTTGAGACCAGCCTGACCAACATGGCGAATCCCCATCTCTACTAAAAATACAAAAATTAGCAGGGCATGGTGGCGTGCGTCTGTAATCCCAGCTACTCAGGAGGCCGAGGCAGGAGAATTGCTTGAACCCGGGAAGCTGAGGTTGCAGTGAGCCAAGATCGCGCCACTGCACTCCAATCTGGGCAACAGAGCGAGACTGTCTCAAAAAAAATAATGAAAAAAAAAAAAAGAAAAAAATCAAGGTGCAATTATGACCATATTTGAAACAAAGTCTCAAAGACATAGAAGACATGAGAATCAAGTGATAATTTTAGAAGTAAAAATACAATTAGTTAAATAGTTTTTTAAAACTCTTTCTTCTGGGTCTTTGTAGTCAGAAAAAAACCCTTAAGGGATGATACTGAATATCATTGCTTCTAGAATGTGAAGTCTGAATTATTTCTTGCAAAATTGAAGAAATAATCAGTGAACTTTAAGATAGAATATAAGAAATTATGCAGTGTGAACAGAAAGTAGACCAAAAATAATTAACAGAACCTCAGGGATTTGTGGAAGTGTATATATAAATAAAAAATCTAACATTTACATCACTGGTGTCCCAAATAGAGAGAAGGAAGGTGAGTCTGATAATGTTCTTGAAGACATAGTGGCTAAAAACTCCCCAAATTTGGCAAAATACATAAAACTACAGATTCAAGCAGCTAAGAGAACTTCAAACAGGGGAAACCCAAAGAAATCAACATCAAGTCATATATACTCTAACTTTTAAAAACTATAGAGGAAAAAAAGAAAAAAACCCTTGAAAACAGCAGGAGAAATGATATGTTAACTATGAGAAAAACAACTTCTATGGCAATTATTTCCCATGAGAAACTCTGGAGGCCAAAAGGAAATCGCACATTTTTCAAGTATGAAAGAAAAGAACTGTCTGGCACAATATTTTTCAAGTAGGAAAGAAAAGAATTGTCAGCCAAGAATTCTACATTCAGTCAATATATTCTTCAAGAATGAAGGGTAAATCAAGACATTCTCAGAAGGTAATGAAATAGTATTCAACAAACCCTATACATTTTCTATGCTGAAAACACACACTGATTAAAGAAATTGAAGAAATGAATTGAGATACACTGTTCATGCATTAGAAGATGTCAATAGTTATTATGTAAATTCCCCCCAGGTTTAAATGAATTTCTATCAAAGTTGTTCCAAAATTTATACAGGAAAGCAAAGTAATTGGTATGATTTTATTAAAAAAATGAAATGGAAGAAATCTGTCTATCCAACTTTAAGACCTTACATAGTTTTAGTAATCAAGTCTGTGATATTGGCAGAGATCAATGGAACAAAATAGAGAACTGTACAAACAGATTAAAGGAGATGAATGATATATCTCAATGGATGCCATTCTATAAAATTCTCAGCTAACAAGGAATACAAGGCAACTGCTTAATCCAACAAAGTGTATCTTCCAAAAACCTATAGGAAGTAACATACTTCATAATGAGTATTCTTTTAAAATCAGGAACAATATAAGGATACCCATTACCACCATTACTATTTAACCCTGAACTGGCAATCCTAGGCAGTACAATAAGAAAACATAAAATAACATTGGAAAGATAAAAGCAAAGTTTTCACTAATTGTATATGTTATGACTGTCCTCATTAAAAAAACTCAAGAGAAGCTAAAGAAATAGATTTTTACATGCAAAAATTAATCGTTACTTGTAGAAAAAAATCTTTAATCCCTGATTTCTCCACTGGTAAGTAGCCAGCCTTCCCTTTTAGAGAGAAGGGTATAAAACCTTTCTAATTGGCCATAGGAAGTCCATTCTTCTAATCAAGTTATCTGTTCTCCACAAAATTTCACAGAAACCCTCTACCAATGATGCAGTTCCAAAATTCTTTAAGGCATTTTCTGCTATCTACAAATTGCTCCTACTGACTGTTGCTGCTCTTATCACACTCATTTTGGCCAAGTCTGGCCACTGCATCTTTCCTTCTTACAATTAGACTTAGGCTATGGTGTATCTTACTGAAAGCTTTAGAGTAATAGAAGATTGGTCACAAAGCAGAAAGGAAAAAATTTGATATTGGATACTGTATATCGTTGCTTCTAGAATCTGAAGTCTGTGCGCATTCACAAGAGGTCTCCTCTAGGTTCTGGCCAAACCATCTGCTTCTCAGTCCTGAGAGCCCCTACCTCCTTCTACAGAAGGAGGGCCCACTTTCCTTCTATCCCTCGCCATTTTTCTCTCTCCTCAAACAGATGCCTTTTTAAATTAACAGCTCAGGTTTTATTCCTAAGCCTTCATATAGTTGCTTGCATGGCTGACCTACCCAATACATAGACAACCCAATACAACTACTCTAAAAGAATAGCATTCAGTGTTGGTTCATCCCCTTCTCCTTTTATGCCCTTGGATGACTGACAGCAGTATCCACTCTACATCATTTGGTCATGGCTCTGTCCTTCAGACAAAGCAATCAAAATAGATAAAACTTCATAATCTAAAAGTTTTTTTGTTTTCTAGAATGACCCTTTAACTTGGTGCTTATATCTGGGAATGAGTTTTGGCTTTAATCTGTGATTATTTTTTTAGGATTCTGCTATCAGCATTAGATAAAAACAGGCCAGAAGGTTCTTTATGTGACTGTCCTCTGTATATATATTCCAAGAATTACCGGCAGGGAATCAGAAGCAAACTGGTCAAGAACAAACAATTCAGAGGCAGATAAAGTTACTCATAAACATCTATCTAAATCACACTGATATGGTTTGGCTCTGTGTCTCCACCCAAATCCCATCTTGAATTGTACTCCCATAATTCCCACATGTTGTGGGAGGGACCTGGTGGGAGATGATTTGAATCATGGGGGCAGTTTCCCCATACTGTTCTCATGGTAGTGACTAAGTCTCATGAGATCTGACGGTTTTATCAAAGGTTTCCATTTCTGCATCTTCCTCATTTTCTCTTGTTGCTGCCATGTAAGAAGTGCCTTTCACCTCCTGCCATGATTCTGAGGCCTCTCCAGTCATGTGGAACTGTAAGTCCAATTAAACCTCTTTTTCTTCCCCATCTCAGGTATGTCTTCATCAGTAGCATGAAAATGGGAATACTGGACATTGGTACCAGTAGAGGGGTACTGCTGAAAAGATACCTGAAAATGTGGAAGCAACTTTGGAACTGGGCAACAGGCAGAGGTTGGAACAGTTTGTAGGGCTCAGAAGACAGGAAAATATGGGAAAGTTTGGAACTTAGAGACTTGTTGAATGGCTTTGACCAAAATTCTGATAGTGATATGGACAATGATGTCCAGGCTGAGGTGGTCTCAGATGGAGATGAGGAACTTGTTGGGAACTGGAGCAAAGGTGATTCTTGTTATGTTTTAGCAAAGAGACTGGAGGCATTTTGCGTCTGCCCTAGAAATTTGTGGAACTTTGAACTTGAGAGAGAGGATTTAGGGTATCTGGTAGAAGAAATTTCTAAAGCAGCAAAACATTCGAAAGGTGACTTGGGTACTGTTAAAAGCATTCAGTTTTAAAAGGGAACCAGCATCAAAATTTGGAAAATTTTCAGCCTGACAATTTGATAGAAAAGAAAATCTCATTTTCTGAGGAGAAATTCAAGCTAGCTGCAGATATTTGCATAAGTAATGAGGAGCCTAGTGTTAATCCTCAAGACAATGAGGAAACTATCTCCAGGGCATGTCAGAGACCTTTGCCACAGACTCTCCCATTCACAGATTTGGAGGTCTAGGAGGAAAAAATGGTATTGTGGGGAGGCCTAAGGTCCCTGTGTTATGTGCAGTCTAGGGACTTGGTGCCCTGTATCCCAGCCACCCCAGCTGTGGTTGAAAGGGGCCAATGTAGAGCTCAGGCCGTGACTTCAGAGGATGCAATCCCCAAGCCTTGGTGGTTTCCATGTGATGTTTAGCCTGCAGGTACACAGAAGCGAAGAACTGGTGTTTGGGAACCTCCTCCTAGATTTCAGAAGATGTATGGAAACCCCTGGGTGCCCAGGCAGAAGTTTGCTGCAGGGGCAGGGCTCTCATGGAGAACCTCTGCTAGAGGAGTGCAGAAGGGAAATTTGGGATTGGAGCCCCCATATAGAGGCCCTACTGGGGCACTGCCTAGTGGAGCTGTGAGAAGAGGACCAGCATCCTCCAGACCCTAGAATGGTAGATCTGCCTACAGCTTGCACTATGCACCTGGAAAAGCCGCAGACACTTAGCACCAGCCCATGAAAGCAGCAAGGGGGGAGGCTATACTGTGCAAAGCCACAGGGGCATAGCTGCTCAAGACCATGGGAACCCACCTTCCTGCATCAGTGTGATCTGAATATGAGACCTGGAGTCAAAGGAGATTATTTTGGAGCTCTAAAATTTGACTGCCCTGCTGGATTTCAGACCTGCATGGGCCCTGTAACCCCTTTGTTTTGGTCAGTTTCTCCCATTTGGAACAGCTGTATTTACCCAATACCTGTACCCCCATTGTATCTAGGAAGTAACTAGCTTGCTTTGATTTTACAGACTCATAGGTAGAAGGGACTTGCCTTGTCTCAGATGAGACTTTGGACTATGGACTTTTGGGTTAATACTGAAATGAGTTAAGACTTTGGGGAACTGTTGGGAAATCATGATTGGTTGGGAAATGTGAGGACATGAGATTTGGAGGGTCCAGGGGCAGAATGATATAGTTTGGCTCTGTGTCCACACCCAAATCTCATCTTGAATTGTATTCCCACCTGCTCACATTTAGACATACCTCTGTCATGAAAGGTGAGAAAATTAGTGAGCTACTTCTTTCCACCTTCCTTCTCCCCTTCCCCCATCTGACTCACTGTATTAAACTTTAAAGAAGTGAAAAGGATACAGTTTTTTGTGTCCTTCAACTAAAATGACTACTGTGCTTTTCCACAGATTCTGTAAGAAACAAAAAATGTTTATGATTATGATTATTTGGCTTTTATTGATAGCGAATTCCAAGTGGGGTGATTGAACCCTTAGTGGAAGGAAGTATGATACTGTATAGCCTGTGCCACCAGGGCACTGTGCCAGACATTGAGATTACACGGACTTTCTTTCATAGTTTTCCAACTTCCTTTGCTGTTCTGGGGTGATCTCAGTGCCTACGATTTCTCAGGTTTCCCTCTCTCTTCTTTTGGGATGTGTTTCTTTTGGGATGAAGTATATCCTTCATTTTCAACACACAAGGTTAGTGGGTTGTAAACTTTGTGAATCTTTGTAAATCAGAAGACATCTGTGGCTGCTGTGAGAATGTGTCCCTCAGAAGTTCCACTGCAGGGAGTATAATTGACCCACCGACTCTGATGCTGCCTCTGAAATCCATCAGCACGTCCACACTGGGGCTTCTGAGAGGCTACTCCCAGCCAAAGACTGAGCAGGAAGACAATACTCTCCAGGGGCTTGAGAGCTCTCCACAGACTTTTCTAACTCTAAGACTGCAGTGCAGTCTAAATATGCCCACCCACCCTGTCTTCCTTCACTCTCTCCTTTACAGGGGGTCAGATCATTGTTGCTGTCTGACAGCTTGCTGAGCCTATCCTGGCCTCGTGTCTTTACAGGTGTTTGCTGTAATAGATTTCTTGCACACATAATCCTGTCTCGTAATGTTTCTCCAAGGACCTACCCTAGCACATCATCTTTATACTTCCTTACACTTGATTTGATATTTTTGTCCCAGGGATTCTATATCTAGCCATTTCTTTCAGATTTTTGAGGGCATTGTTCCACTGTCATTTAGCTTCCAGAATTGGATGAGGTCTTATGTCTTTTTGATTCTTGTTCCTTTGTGGAAAAATTTTTTGCATCTCTGAAAGCTTTTAAAATTCTCTATCTTTGAGGTACAGAAATGTCACCAGTATATTTCTAAGTGTGTGTCATCTTAGAAGTTCAATACCTGATGGGCTCTTTTGAAGACGTATTCTTAGTGATTATCTTAATATTTCCCTTCCTCTTGTTCCAATCTGTTTTTCCATTCTGTTCCTTTGACTTCTATTGTAACTGCCTCAGTTTTAAACTCCATGTTTAAAACTCCAGAACAACATGTATTGGCAAAAAAGTTGCATTTTGTTTTTTTGTGGTAGTTAGTGGTAGAAATATGAGCAGGCCAGAGCAGGTTGTAAACCAGAGTAGGATTTCCTGGGAGGAGAAGCCCCAAGAGAGCCACAGGAAAGCAGATCCAGGCCAGGCACGTGTGGCTGCGAATTCTCGCCAGGTGAGGCTCTGTGCTTAGAAAACTGATGCCCTTTGTGGTCATGGGTCATTTGTTTTGGTACAAATTGTCTTTATTCTCTGGACTTACAGTGATGAGAATATGCAGTTGTGTAATGGGGAAAATTCACTGTACTCAAAAGTCACCCTGGCTGCCCCTTTTCCAGGGCCCGGTGAGCCCAGAGTCTGGAGCAGAGCAGGCCACCTGTGATGGCAAAGGAGAGGTGCACACCCAGAAGAGCCAGCTCAGAGAAGGCAGGCCTCGGAGAGAATGTGCCAGTCAACCCCTGTTTATTGGGATGCTAGAGGCAAAGCTAGTATGTATATGTGGCCCAGGGTTATTTCAGAACTAAATTTGCACATATCACTGGGATCTCCCGAGCCCCATTCTCACTCATAGCCTCTCATTCCACTCACAGGAGGGGAAAGGATCACTGGACCAGGAGTTATGAAACGAGTTTTAATCCAGGAGTTAGGCAACTTGTTTACCTTCAAGGCTCTTAGACATCTCATTTGTCTGCCCAAGGGGTGGACCTGGTGCTTCCCTCTTCCTGTGAAGTGCAGGATTTCCCAGGGCTGCTTTTTTCCTATCCCTACTTCGAGTATCTTGGTCCTGGCCCTCCTCTGTCACCTCCATTGCACTAACAGCCTCCCTGCCAAACATCCAGTGTCATCCCCCTCCACAATTCACAGTAGCATACATGCTTCTGCAGTCATCCCTTTCTCCACGTCACAACCCTGCTGAGAATCACTTTGCCACAGAACTATGATTTCTGGAAAGATACTTGCAGTGAATGGTCTGACAGAAAAATAGACATTTGAAATTGACAGAACTTGGGAAAACACAGGGTACTGCCTAAAGGATGAGGTCCAGACCCTTGAGCATGACCACCAGTGTCCTTGAAATCCCTGACCCCAACAACTTAGTCTTCCTAGCATCATCAGAACCCTCAGTTCCAGCCACACTGGCCTGCCCATTATTTACCAAACATTCCAGACCCATCCGTACCTAAGGCTCCAGCTCGAAGCATTTCCTTAGTTGTAAAATCCCTCCTGCAACTGACAGCCAACCCCCAGCCCAGCTCAAACCCAGTTTTGAGCCCCTTATAAGGGTAAGGCCCTGTGGGGTAAATAGAAGTGAACATGACCACTAGTGAACTAGCTGTGAGTCAGTGTGAGTGACAGACAAGGGCACTGTAATGACAGGTACAACAATAGAGGAACAAAGTCTATGTAGACAGAGGAGACAGCAATGAATTCTGATTGGTAGACAAACTGGGGCAGGGAGGAGATGGTCTAGAAAACATCAAAGGTGATAGCTTTTGAGCTGACATGTTGAAGCCTTCATGGTAAAATCCAGGCATAGGGATTAAGTTTGGCCTGTAGCCAAGAATGTACATAGTATTTTGGGGAGGGTTATGTTCCCCATACATAGTGGAGCATTGGTGTACAGCAGGAAACAAATTGGAGGACTGAGGAGTCAGACTGCAGTGGGTCTTACTTAAATGCCCTGCAATAAATGTGGACTTTCTCCTGAATAAGCCTCTGAAGTCTATGAACAGGGAAACACTGTGACCACCAGATCTGAGTTTGATAAGGTGGAAGGCAAATTAAAAGTGAGCAAGCTAGGAGCCTGTCCACATTAGAGATAAACCAGTCTTTATTTCCAAGACCATTACTAGGCAGCCCGTTGAGGGCAGGATGAGTAGTTGGTGATCTGTGCAGGTTTTTGGCCACAGGGAGTCTGATACTGAGAATCCAGGTGGCAAATGTGGTACTCTGCCCAGAGAAGGAATCCAGAGCTCCACCTCTGCTCCTCTGACAGAAAAAGAGAATGGAAATCATTCTGATGTGAAGGAAAGGAAGTTCTCTCATTTTCTAACAGAGGAAAAGCCTATTTGTAGAATGTGAAGGGGTCAGGGATGGGGAAAGCAAAAGAAATACTGTGGGACCTGGTTAAGGAAACTACCCAGTAAAGGCTGAGCAGAGGACCCAGCAGCCCCAAGACCCTCTTGAGATGGAAAGCATAGACATGCAGGGTAAGCATGCTCCCCGGCTCCCTGGCCATCTTAGTGACAGCCAGGCACATGGAGACAAAGGGCTCCTTCTGACATGCTTCCTTCCTTCGCCTCCAGGATGCTGGTTCATCTAGGTTTCCTTCTATCCTTCTGGTGACTTTGTCTCAATGTCCTTGCTGGTTCTCCTACCCCTCTGGACTCTAAACATCAAGATGTCCCCAGGGCTCCATTCTTATACCTCTTTTATTTATGCCCACTCCTTAGAAAATCTCATGTGGCACTGTGGCTTCAGACATTATTGGTAATCTGATGACCCCACTTTTTTCTTTTTCTTCTTTCTTTTGGCAACAAGCTTTGCTCTTGTTGTCCAGGCTGGAGTGTAGCTGGAGTTGCTCACTACAACCTCCGCCTCCCGGGTTCAAGCGATTCTCCTGCCTCAGCCTCCTGATTAGCTGGGATTATAGGCACCTGCCACCATGCCCAACTTTTTTTTTTTGTATTTTTAGTACAGATGGGGTTTCACCATGTTGGCCAGGCTGGTCTTGAACTCCTGACCTCAGGTGATCCACCCATCTCAGCCTCCCAAACTGCTGGGATTATAGGTGTGAGCCACTGCACCCCATGTTTATATTGTATGTTAAACTGCCTACTTAATAGCTTACTTGGCTAAAAGACATCTCAAATGTGTCTAGGAAACAGCTTCTAATTTCCTTGTCACTCTCTGCCAACCTACTCCTTTCTTCATAATCCCCTATCTCTTATGATGGCAACACTCTTCACTTTGGAGTCACTCTGGATTCTGTCTCAAGATTCCCTGTGACTCATACCCGGTTCTTTCACAGATTCTGTGGGTTCAACCTACAGTCCCCGTGTCCTGCACCTGAGCCCTTCTCATCACTGCCACCCTCCTTGCATGAATCTCCATTTCTCCCCAGGATTTCTGCAACAGCACCTGTGTTGGAGGCTCTCTCCTCCAGTGATCACATCAACTCCTGCTGAAATATTCCCTCTCCAATGGCTTGCCATTATGCTTAGAATTCAAATACAGCTCACGAGGCCCTATGTGCACCCGTTTCTGGCTTTCCACTTCCTACCACTCCTCCTCTCCTCTCCGTTAGTTCACACAGCCACACTGTCTTCCTATCCCAGGGCTTCCCTTCCTGGAGGTTTTTTGTTTTTTTTTGAAATGGAATCTCGTTCTGTCGCCCAGGCTGGAGTGCAGTGGTGTGATCTTGGTTCACTGCAAGCTCCGCCTCCCAGGTTCATGCCATCCTCCTGCCTCAGACTCCCGAGTAGCTGGGGCTATAGGTGCCCACCACCATGCCCGGCTAATTTTTTGTATTTTTAGTAGACGGGGTGTCACCGTGTTAGCCAGGATGGTCTCGATCTCCTGACCTCGTGATCCGCCTGTCTCAGCCTCCCAAAGTGCTGGGATTACAGGCTGCCCAGCCCTTGGAGTTTTCTTATTCAAGATATTCTCCTGGCTCACTTTTTTACTTCATTCAGGTCAAAAGAGTCCTTCCCTGACCCCTCTTTTTACTCTGCTTTGTTTTCATAGCCCTTATGACATTTTATTGCATTTTGTTTAACTATATATTGTTTATATGAAAATTTTCTTCTGCCTGTGGAACACAGGCCCCAGGAGGAATTTTATTCCTCACTAATGTATCCTTAGCATCTAAGAAGAGTGTCCGGGGTCCATGGCAGGTACTTGAAGAATATTTAAGTAATGGATGAAAAGCATGGGTTGCATTTAAACTGGGACTTGACAAGGTGGAAAGATCAAGGGCATTGGGGATATCAGGAAGTTGTTAAGAATATAACTGGCCATGGATTCATAGGAAAATACGCAGGTAGGGAGGTGAGGAGGCTGAGTAAGCTGGGAGCTGGGAGATGGGTGGTATTGGGGGTGGGTCAAGGAATCATTGAGTGGGTGCAGCAGAAGGAATAGGAGATAGGAACTTGTAAAAGGGATGCTGGAGTTGGACATTCTAGAGAAAAGTATGAGTCAATTGAGTGATTATGAATTTTCTCAGAACGGTGACTACATTTTCCTCATCTATCTATCTACTGTGGTCAGTACTGAGTTTGGCACATACCACTCAATTCATTAGTGAGCTGGGTGCTGTGGCTCATGCTCACAATCTCAGCACTTTGGGAGGCCGAGGCAGGTGGATTGCTTGAGCCCAGGAATTTGAGACCAGCCTGGGCAATATTGCAAGACCCTGTCTCTGCAAATGAAAAAATTAGATGTGTTGGTGCATGCCCATGATCCCAGCTACTAGGGAAGCTGAGGTGGAGGATCACTTAAGCTGTGGGGGTCAGGCTTCAGTGAGCTGCAATCATGCCATTGCACTCCAGCCTGGGCAACAGAGTAAGACCTTGTCTCAAAAAAAAATTAGTCCATTGGTAAGTGAAGAATCCCTATTTCCAGACTCTGTGGACACAGTTTTATTCTGGCTCCTTGTATTTCCCAAATGCTGCAATGAGAACATGTTATTCTTATGCCCTGTTCCTGTCACAGTCAATGCTTCCCCTCCATTCACTGCCACAGGGGACACCTCCCTTCCTCTTACAGGATCCTGGGCAATGCGAATCAGGCCACGTGAGGGAGATACAAAAACTTGCCTGGTGTTGTCGAAAAACTGGTGGCAGAATCAAGACACGGCCACTTCATTGGTTATAAGAGCAGGTTCAACTACATTTCCTCAAATTCTCAATTTCTGACACTAAGATTTTAGACCTATTCTAAATGTCTCTGCAGGATTTTTGAATTTGCACTTTCCGGTTTCTGATATTTCTTTTCAGCTACTAAATAGCTTCCTCCTTCATTGTTCCTACAGTTTTGCATAGAAGATCCAGATTAACCCTCTAGTTATCTTCCAATAACCTTGATATTCTCTGTTCAGTTCTATTCAGCAAGCTCTTATTGCATGCCTACTCTGTCCTAGGGCCTGTGCTGGGTGCATGAAGTCTGCAACTTAGCAATGTTTAACACAGGGACTGTGATGCAAGTGGATAATTGAAAGCCAGGCCTTCTGCTCTGTGGACCCAAGCCATTGCCTCCTCTTAGGTCAGCTCAAGTCCTGCTTCTACAGAAGCCATTCCACTCCCTGCTTTTCTATGTTCTTTCCCAGGAGATGGGTGGAAAGACAAGCCCAGCCTCTCAGAAAAACAGAGTGAAATCTTCAGCCAACAAGAGAAAATAAACATAATCCCTGGCAATCTTGCAAAATTCATGACCAAAAATAGACCCAAAGCAAAACACATCCCTTTACTCTTGCACTCCTGACAATTAAAACGGAGACCAAATCAGTCTATTTCAACAATTTTGATTCCATATTATATGAAAGATAGGAAGTCGTGTCCACCAAGTGACCTGAAAAATATGGACACTTGCTACTTTTTCCAGAGTTTTCACTGTATTCTTTTTGTTCCTGTCTCTCTCTCCCTTCTGCCCACTCCTCCTTCCCCTCCCATCCTCTTCCCTCAGTTATGTTCCAGGCTGAACATAGCATACAGCAAGTGGATGATGTCCAAGGCAATTCCTGGTCTAGAAATCCATCAAGAATGATGTCTGGAGTCCAGATCAGAGGATCCTGAATCATCTGCCCTTTTCTCAAAGTGAGAAACAGAGCAGTAAGACTTGGCTCTCTAGTTTTTTTCTCCTACCCAGCCTCAAGTCTGGCCATGTCTCAGAATTAGGCACTGGAAAAGAGAAGAAGCAAAACTCACTTTGGTGGAACTTCATACAAAGTTTCAATAGAAATATTGCTCTTCTGACCTTAGGTTTGAAAAAAGTGGATAGAAGTTGGTGTATAGAAATAAGTAGAATTAGAAGTAGGGATAATTTTCTCCAATAGAAATATTTCATCAGTCTTTGGACTGTACAGCAGAAGCGTTTTGTCTTCACAGAACATTGAATATGTAAGACAGCCAATTGATGACAACTGCTGATAGTGAGGGGAGACGGTAGGGGCAGGCGGACGGGGATGAGGTCCTGGTAATAGTAATAGCCAATACCCTTGACAATGACACTAGTAGCTCAGACACTAGAGGACATCTGTGAAGGTGGCCTTTTCAGCATAGATAACAGTGTCCCCAGTATCTTACATGGGCTTTGGTATCTCATTAAGCAAGGAGCTGTAATATTTATAGATGAATGCCAAAAGAACATATCATTCCAGTGAGTGAACATATAGTTGCTAAAAAAAAATAAACATGGCATACATTACAGTCACCCAGATGACTGGCATTGTCAACTGACATTGACAATTTCTAAAATTACTAGGGAGGAATATGACGGGGTTGAAGGCCACTCAAAATAGACAGTGAAAGACCCAGAGGAATGCCGTGTTTGTACACTATTGCCATCCTATGTTTATACCAAGATGACGAACAGAGCCAGGAAGCACGGATGTACTGTTTTGGATGAGGGCCACAGAGGCTGATATGTGATCACTGCTTGCAGGTTACAAAGTCTTATTCCCATGTAGGGAACTATGTTCATGTATGGCAGTGGAAGACTGGGGGCAAAGAGACAGTCACTGAGAGACCAAGCAGAGAATGGATGTTTCTGTCTTTTATAGAAGCTGTGCAGTGGGTGGTGGGGAAGAGGGGTGTTGATCCTGTGAGATGATTTCCAAAGGTTCCCACTAGGTGGAAGTGTTGGTTAGTACATGAGTCAGCAAAGGTTTCTTAATGAACCTTTTTTTTTTTTTTTTTTTTTTTTTAAGGGCTGAATGGGAAATGCCACTTTCACAGATAAGAAGATGGGGGTGGGGAGTAAGGGATAGGGTTGGTGGTCAGGGAGGCAGTAACTTGGTTCGAGATCACCAAGGAATAGTACTGTCCCATTCTCCCTTGCCTCAGACTTCTAAGGACAATGCAATAAGTTCAGATTCTGCTTCCAGTTATTTTTAACTTCTAATCTCGACTTCCACCACTGAGAACAAGAAGTGCCAGTCTGAGGCCTATTAGTTGTTTTGATGGAATAGAGAGGTTAAGGGTCTTAGATGGTAGACCCTGTGGCTCCCCATTGCCTGTGAGAAAGCTGAAATGCCATAACATGGCTTGTGAGACATTTTTCATGCTGCAGAATTTCCTTATTTTTACTAGTCTCTGTTACTTGAAGCGCCTTAAATTCTTCCATGGTGCTTTTTGGGTTCTGAAAACCTATGCCTTTAATAGGCATTGCTTCTTTGGGAAGCATCACCTGACCTATTTATGGAGATTCGATCACCGTTGACTTTGTGGCATTCCTTTATGTAATCTATACTGTGAAGGATTTAGGTCAGAGGTTGCATGATGGCCAGGGACCCAGAACCGCCACACATCTTCTCTACTAAATCAGTCAGGACTCTGTTGCTTGTGACAGAAATCCAATTAAGTCTACCCTAGACAAAAAGGAAATGTTTTTGGCCTCAGGGAGGGCATGGGTACAGCTGGGAAAGACTGGATAAGTGACAATTATGTTTTCTGGAACATTCTCACCGATTTTTCTATTGCTTTGAATGTCAAATTCATTCTTTCTTGTCAAAGACTGACTCTCTCTGGTGGGAGATGGGGTCCTGGCTGCTTTATGCTCATCTCTTTCCAGCCTCACTACAGGAAAGGTAAAGGCTGTTTCCAACCAGAATTCAGGTTAACAACAACAAGGACTGACACTGGCAAAAGATGAACATATGCTCAAAGCAGGGTCAATCATTACTGTTGTTCTGATTGGCTTATCTTGGGTCATGTGCCCACCCTGTAGACTCTGACAACCTTACTCAAACTGCATGATTAAAGTCAGAGTGTAAGTTTTTCAAAAGGAGAGTGCTCTTACCAAAAGAAAAAGTTGTTCTTTTCACTGGGTAAGGAATAGTGGATGTCTAGTCCCCTGCTCCCCAAGAGACATTTATAAAACTGAAGTCAGAACTCAAAGTGTCTCTTTATTACAGTGTCTTATCAGTGTCTTAGTCCATCTTGTATTGCCATAACAGAATACTATGGATTAGGTAACTAGGAAAAGAAACTCATTTCTTATGGCCCTAGAGGCTGGGAAGTTCAAGATTGAGGGTTTGCATTTGGTGAGGGTCTCCTTGTTACATCATACCATGCCAGAAGGCATCACATGGAAAGAGGAAGAGAAGGGGGCAAAACTCATTTTGTCAGAAACTAACTCTGATAATGGAATTATTCATGAGGGCAGAGCCCTGAGGACCTAGTCAGCTCTGTGTATACCCCACCTCCCAACACCGTTGCATTGGTGATTAAGTTTCCAACACACGAACTTTGAGGGATGTTCAAACCACAGCAGTCAGTGACATGTAACCTTCAACACAGAGCTCTGAATTAAACACAAGGCTGGGGTTTGAGGTTTTGGCACGGCTTGCTATCTACCCTCCACTCTCAAAGGCCATGGATTAGAAACCAAGATATCTAGCTAAAGAGAGTTGAGCTTCAAACTGCAAGCAGGAAGGAATTTGGTGAAGACACTCAAATAATAAAGGTCATGAAAAACTTCCTAGAGCTCTCATTCCAGTTGACAGAATGAGTGCACGGAATCAGGGACCCCCTTATAGGCCTAGCCCTGCATCAACTAGTAAATGAGACCCAACCAACATCTCAGCAATATCTCTAGATGTAACAGGTCTTCCTTGTGTGTTGAGTGGAGATTAAGGAGAAGGTTGGTTAGTGGGAGTGGTGGCAGTGTTTCCTCATCAACATTTACCTGCTTTGTATTTTATCAGAACCATGAGGTCAAGTTTATTGTCCTCACTCAAGGCTATAGTCAACCAGGAATGAGACCTCCTCCTTCACTTGGGCAAGTTTCTCCCTTCAAGGTAAACACTTAAGGCTGCTTCCTAGTACCACTGACTTTTATAAATTCCTGAGCCCAGAGAAATGGGCAGTTCTTCTGTTGGCTCTAGTCTAGAAGCTTCTGAAATAGATAAACCAACACATTTGGCCCAAGCTCATAGTCAGATATTGACCCCTCAATTTTATTTCTTAACTCAAATTGTTGCCTGCCATGGATAAACTTGTTTTGCTAGAACAGTGGGCACCTAAAGTAGCAAACATAGAATGCTTAATGTGAAAAATGTCCCAAACAAACCATATGAATCTTCTCCCTTTATTAAATTCTCTCAGATATTTAAGCACCAGTAATGAACCCTTTATTTGCTGCCATGAAGAAAATAAAATCTCCCTTCCCTTGGGAAAATGAAAATCCTAGAGAAATTAAAGGCCAAAAGTCACTGTAATTTTATTTTGCTCAACCTCAGCTAGGGACAGTCTCACTGTGTTTTGTCTGCTTACTCCCCTAGCCCCAGCCCCACTCCTCATCTTTCTCAGATCATTTCCTGCACCTCTCTGCCCAGGAAGCTGGTGCCTGCAAAGTACATCACTGGAGCCCCCTTCCTAGCTGGCTTATCAGGTTCAGCCAATGAGAGACAGTGATAGGAGATTGACAGGTGGGAAAAGAAGATGAGCTATTTCTTCCAGCTTTCTCCCTGCTTTGGGCCACATTTCTGGCAGTGGCTCTGTACTTGAATAAGCATAGATCTGTGCAGCAGCCCCTATTCCCCAGTTCTAGCACTGATGAACTAAGATAGCACTATTTCCTCCTCTTATGATTCAAGGGATTACCAGGTTCCTACTGATTCTAGCCTTGGGTGCCTCAACAACCTGGTTGATTCTCTTAATTCTGCCCACACCTCTGAAAATCCTTCCATTAAGTCCTTTTCCTTTGAGCCCTTTGAGTTGCATTCTCTGTCCTGCCATGAGCTTGACTTCATACTCCCTAAGTACCTGGCACCAGGCAGCGTTGGAAGAGTGGGCCCTTCTCCAGTGGCAGTATCCTGGGATGTCTTCCACTGGAGGGGATGGAATTATTTTAGCACTTTCACTGTTAAATTCCAACCTTGAGTCTCTTCTGTTCCACTTTTCCTAAGGGTAGTCTTCCAAATAAATGGTAGATAGAACCTATGGATGTCATAGCACCAGTTCTAGACCTATACCATCTAGGCACAACCATAGCATTTCCTAAACAAGCATAATGTTTCCAGAACACAGCATATATTACTGTCTCTAGCCTCACATTGCTGTTGCCAGCTACAGACACTAACACAGATGCAGTGCTATCTGGGGGAATTGAGGTAGACAAAGCAAAAGAAGAGAAAATCTGAGCTTAAGTTTCATAGGATGCCAATTGTGGTCTTTAATAATGCTGTTCACCAATATTGACCTTCACTCCAGGCACATATTTAAAAAAAAAAAAAACCTATTTCCTGGTTCCTGGTTGGTTGGGATCACATAACTCATTAAGTCCAAAATGATGAGTAGAAATGACTGGAAACAATGTCTATTTAGGACTGAGGATTTAGTTTTTGGCGGGAGGCTCTCCAGAGTGTTCTTTATGGGCATTATGACCTGGCAAGTTCAAAATAGATGCTTCACCAGCCTGAGTGATAATGAGTAGAACACTCAGGTCAACCCCTTATGGACACAAAGTATGAGAAAAAAATAAAACTTTGAGCCACCAAAATTTGGGGGTTGTGTTACTATAGTACAATCTAGCCTATCCTGATATAAAATATTTTTCAACATAGCAGAAGTCCAGTAACCTCATTGACCTTTACCATTTGCTTCTCTTAAGCCTTTCAGAAGTCCAACTTGAATAACTATAGAAGCCAACTGTGATTCTGTGAAATATATATTTAGCTCTTTTTCTCAGTTTCCAGACATATACATACACATCTATAGTTTCTAAAATCCTTGGAATCTCCAGAGTTTCTGAAGTGTCTTTGGTATACTAATGAGATGACTGATGGCTGAGTCACTTAAGTAGCTTCAAGGTTGGGAGCTGGTCACTGGAAAGACCATGACAGGATTAGAGGGTTGGAACTTTTAGCTCCATCCCCAGCCTCCTGAGAGGGAAATGTGACTGAAGGTTGAGTTGATCACCAATGGACAATGATGTAATAAATCATGCCTTTATAAACAAGCTTCCATAACAACCCAGAAGGTCCAAGGTCAGGGAGCTTCTGGATAGCTAAACTCAACACACAGGGGTGCCTGGAAGATGTTGCCCAGAGAGGGCATGGAAGCTCCTTCCCACATGCCTCGCCTTTGTGTCTCTTCCATCTGACTGTTCACCTGTACCCTATGTAATATCCTTTATAATAAATGGGCAAATGTAAGTGTTTCCCTGAGTTCTATGAGCCACTCTAAAAAATTTATCAAGTCCAAGGAGGGGCTTGTGAGAACTCCTGCTACATAGCCAGTTGGTCAGAAGTGTAGGCAGCAACCTACTTGCAGCTGATACCTGAAGCAGGGGGCAGTCTTGTGGGACTGAGCCCTCAGCCTGTGGTATCTGATGCTATCTCCAGATAGATAGCATCAGAATTGAATTAAAGGATACCCAGCCTGTGTCTGCTGGATAATTGACTAGTTTTGTGTGAGGAGAAATCCCCACAACATTGTAGTGACCTGTAGCATTCTGTGTTGATTGTTGAGTAAAGGAATAGGAAAAAGACCTTTGACTTTTTCTGGTATCTTAGACTGCCCCTAGTTCATGCTTCAGAAACCCAATGAAATACATCAGGACCTCTGCTCCACATGCTGCAAAATCTTGTCTGTCTTTAGCCTTTGGATTCCCTAGGCCTTGGTTGATTTTACTATTCCAAAGGAAGCATAAAAATTCCTTTCTCTACTATATTGCCTGCAACATCAGAACTATAGCTCCCAGGAGAAGCAAAAATTTCCTGAGCAGCATTTGAGAATATATATATATTTTGAGAGGAGGGAGGAGGAGTTGTCATAGCCAAAAGGCATTACATCCACCAAAGATTAAAGGGCTTCTTTTGAATTATACTTGCTCTTGGCCCAGATGAGAGCCCTGCCCCTCTCTATTTGGAATGAGGTTAATATGCAAGGCCTTATCATAGGTGTAGCCACTTCCAGTCTAATGTCCCAGAGTGAGACATTCCCCTGACCCTAAAACTTCCAATACAGGCCAAGATCCAAACTCAATTTATGATCCTAGACCAGCTATACATCAAAGACCTCAACTTTCCAATATAGTGCTTAACTCCCAAATTCTACACATGTACTCACTTGATCTGCCATGATTATAGTTAATAGCTTTCGGTGGTATTTCCACGGGATCCCAGAATGTCAGTCATCCCTTCAGTTCACAATGATCCCTGGAGGAGGATAAGGAACAGGAACTGAATGAAAAGCAATTACTGCTGATTGTTAAGTGGAATAGGACCTCCCGCTCTGGTACTACTCTTTGCAAAAGCTGGGTAGGAGGTGTCAGAGGACATGACAGCCAGCTTTCAAGATGGTCCTCAATGATTCCCACTTACTGGTATTCAGGCTCTTGTGTAGTCCCCTCGTGCTTTGTACCAGGGTTGGTCTGTGTGAGCAATATGCAGCAGAAGTGATGGCACTCCACTTATGAAATTAGGTTATAAAAGACACTGCAGCTTCAGTTTCGGGTTCTCTCTCCCTCTGGGATCACTGGCCTGCCAACAACCATGTGAGTGAGCTTGGAACAGATCCTTCAGGCCTGGATGCTTTGAGGTCCCAGTCAACACCATGACTGCAGCCTCCAGAGCCAGGACCAAACTAAGCTATTCCTGAAGTTCTGATCCTTAGAAACTAAAAACTTTTTAAATGGACACAATTGTACATATTTATGGGGTACATAGTGATGTTTGTTGTTTTAACCTGTTAAATGTTGAAGTATTTTCTTTCATAGCAATAACTAAAAGGCCAATGGCTCTTTGAATCCTGGGACCTTCCCAAGCTTCTGGTGGCTTTATTGTACTGGAGCTTAAAGCAACATTCGGCCTCTTGGCTATGCATTTGGGATTGAGAGGTATGGCCTTGGGGACTAGTAAGCATGGTCTACTTAACTTTTTTAGGTGCAGGGGGTCAAGAGAATAGGAAGAAAATGGGCATGTAAACAGATCTATGATAGAGGAAGGGGGTTTGAGATTTTCATTTTTATATATACCTATACTAATACTGATCTTTTCTGTATAGTTTTTGTTGTTGCTTCAGCTGGGCCTTGCCCATCGTACAGACAATGCCTCACTCTGTCACTCCCAAAGGTACCTATGTACATGCGCAGATACAGGATGGGAATTTTTGCTTTGTAATTTGGGGAAGCAATTTTGGTTGGGGTGGAAAATTCAAGAAGAAAGTGTAACAAAGGTAGTCTGAGGTCTAAGTCCTGTCCAACCTCAACAGAGAGCGAGTGGTCAGACCTGCTCTTCAGGAGACACTGATACACAGAGCAAGGCTCTTGAGCCTCTGGGCCCAGGAGAACTGTTCTAGAGTTGGAGAGGAGGATTTTCTTCTTCCCCTTCCTGCTAGAACCCAGGAACTTGGGTATCTCTAGGATGGAAAACCTAGTATACATGCCCTGGGTGCATACCTCAGGAGGTGGCGTGCCCTACCCCGCCCCCCACCGTAAGTGCCCAGAAGCAAAGCAGCTGAGACCCACCCCAAGTTAAATACCCCCTTCTCGAAGTACCTGGAGTGTTTTTTTTCCTGATTGGACCTTTGTTGACACAGACCCCATTGCCCAGGAAATCAGAGGAGGAGGAAAATGAAGCTAATAAACATGAGACTCTAGAATAAAGTAGCATAGAACTGAGATAACTTTTACATCTTACCAGGAGCACATACTGGCCATATAGTTCTGGGCTTCCAGCCACCTGTCCCGAGTCTCTAACCTGGTCTGCTCCAAGCTGTAGGCATAGGTCTGAAAGATCAGCCCTCTCATTGCATGGCAGAGTATAGGAGCCAGAATTAGGAGATGGTTTTAGAAAAGCAGCCCTTCAGGCAGAAAGTGCTGCACACTTGCAAGAATGCCTTGCCCTGCCTGCTTCAGTATTTCTACAAGCAATGTCCCAGGTGAGGGTTTCCTTTAAGGTAGGCCAAACCTATGTATGGAAAGAATACAGACTCACCTTGAGTATTTATTTTTTCCTGGGAGGTTTGAAGCATAAAGAAAAATAAGAATTTATAGTACATGAGGCAAACAATTATTGGCTCCAGGAAAAATCAAACTAAGCAATGGTTGGTTTCAGTGCAACTCAATTACCTTTACATTTTGGCAAACAGCTCCTATAGGAAGCCTATAATTTTCTTTTTAAAAAGATGGGTTTTTTCTTCATATTAATTTTCTAAAATCCAAACTTGAAAATGAGATACCAATACTAAAACCCATTGATGGTTCCTTGGTATATTTAATTGGATGATACTGATTTTGTTAGGTTTCTAATGTGGTCATATTGCACACGAGGAGAATCATGTCTGTGCTGGCTGTAGGGAGGAGTTGGCCTCACCCCTCCCTGGGAGTGGGAACGTCTTCATTTGCAGGTAAGATGTGCACTGAAGTGAAGGGAAATAACTGAGGTTATTTCACTAACAATTTTCAAGTTCTTGAGCGTTACCTTATGACATTCCATGAACTTTTCAAAAAAAAAAAAAAGTTTCTCAGTTTCTTTTTAATTTCCATGTGGGGAAAAATACACATAGCTATGAGAATAAACATACAAATCCCAAAATGTATGCATTATAGTCAATAATGGTTTTTTAAAATAATATTTTAACGTTTATTTTAGGTTCATGGGTCCATGGGCATGTTATATAGGTAAACTTGTCACTTGGGGGTGTTGTGTACAGATTATTTCAGCACCTGGATGCTAAGCATAGTATCTGACAGTTGTTTTTTCTTAACCTCTCTCCTCCTACCCTCCTCTTTCTGATAGGCCTAGTATTTGTTGTTCCCCTGTATGTTTCCATGTGTTATGATTTAGCTCTCACTTACGAGAAGATGAGGTATTTGGTTTTCTGTTCCTGTGTCAGCTTGCTAAGGATAATGGACTCCAGCTCCATCCAGGTTCCTGCAAGGGACACAGTCTCATTCTTTTATGGCTACATAATATTCTATGGTATAAATGTACCACATTTATCTAAACTATGACTGATAGGCATTTAGGTTGATTCCATGTCTTTGCTATAGTGAATTTTACTGCAATGAACATACGTGTGCATGTATCTTTATGGTAGAACGATTTATATTCCTTTGGGTACACCCCCAGTAATGGAATTTCTGGGTCAAGTGATAGTTCTGTCTTTAGTTCTTTGAGGAACCAGCACACCACTTTCCACAATGGTTGAACGAATTGACACTCCCACCAGCAGTGTATAAGCAGTCCCTTTTCTCTGCAACCTCACCAGCATCTGTTATTTTTTGACTTTTTAATAATAGCCATGCTGAAGGCTGGGTGCAGTGGCTCACACCTGTAATGCCAGCACTTTGAGAGGCCGAGGCAGGTGGATCACCTGAGGTCAGGAGTTTAAGACCAGCCTGGCCAACATGGTGAAGCCCCATCTCTACTAAAAAGACAAAAATTAGCTGGGCATGGTGGCACACGCCTATAATCCCAACCACTTGGGAGGCTGAGGCAGGAGAATTGTTTGAATCCAGAGGCAGAGGCTGCAGTGAGCTGAGATCGTGCCACTGCACTCCAGCCTGGGCGATAGAGACCCTGTCCCAAAAAATAAAAAATAAAAATAAAAAACCATATTGACGGTGTGAGATGGTAAGATAGTATCTCATTGTGGTTTTGATTTGCATTTCTCTAATGATCAGTGATATGGAGTTTTTCATATGCTTGTTGGCTTCATGTATGTCTTTTGAGAAGTGTTCTTTCCTTTGCCCACTTATTAATGGATTGTTTGCTTTTTGCTTGTATGTTTCAGTTCCTTGTAGTTTCTGGATATTAGGTCTTTGTCAGATGCATACTTTGCAAATATTTTCTCGCATTCTGTACATGGCCTGTTTACTCTGTTGATAGTTTCTTTTGCCGTGCAGAGGTTCTTTAGTTTAATTAGGACCCACTTGTCAATTTTTGCTTTTGTTGTAATTGCTTTTGGCATTTTTGTCATGAAATCTTTGCCCATTCTTATGTCCAAAGTGGTGTTTCCTAGGTCCTCAGAGTTTTTATAGTTTTATGTTTCACATTTAGGTCTGTAATCCATCTTGAGTTGATTTTTATATATGGTATAAGGAAGGAGGTTCAGTTTCAATTTTCTGCATGTGGCCAGCCAGTTATTCCAGCACCATTTATTGAATAGGGAGTCCTTTCACCATTGCTTATTTTTGTCAGTTTTGTCAAAGATCAGATTGTTGTAGGTGTGTGGCCTTATTTCTGGGCTCTATATTCCATTCCATTGATCTACGTGTCCATTTTTATATCAATATCATGCTGTTTTGGTTACTGTAGCCCTTTGGCATAGTTTGAAGTCAGATAGCATGATGCTTTGAGCCTTGTCCTTTTTGCTTAGGACTGCCTTGACTATTCAGGCTCCTTTTGGTTCCATATGAATTTTAGAATAGGTTTTTCTAGTTCCGTCAAGAATGTCATTGGCAGATTGATAATAGTATCAAATCTTTAAATTGCTCTGTGCAGTATGGCCATTTCAACAATATGGATTCTTACTGTCCCTGAGCATGAAATGTTCTTCCATTTGTGTCTTCTGATTTCTTTGAACAGTGTTTCATGGTTCTCATTGTAGAGATCTTTCACTTCCCTGGCTAGCTATATTCCTAGGTATTTTATTCTCCTTGTAGCAGTCATCAAAAGGATTTCATTCCTGATTTGGCTCTTGGCTTGGGTGCTGTTAGGGTAACTGAATGCTACTGATTTCTGTACATTGATGTTGTATTCCAAAACTTTAAAGTTGTTTATGTGCTCAAGGAGCTTTTGGGCTGAGACTGTGGGGTTTTCTAGATATAGAATATCATCTGCATATGGGGATAGTTTGATGTCCTCTCTTCCTATTACATTTGGATGCCTTTTATCTTGCCTGATTGCCCTGGCCAGGGCTTCCAATATTTTATATACTTGCAAATGTTGAGATAAATGTCAATATACTTCAGCCTTGTACTATGTATGTATATGCAAAATTTTGTATGTGTTTATTTTTCTCATTATTAAAAGCCTGTGACTTTATGATTATATGGTTTGGAGGACTTAACTCTTATTTGTGGATTTTATATATGTCTTTTCAAATTTTTGCCAAAAGTTCTGCTGTTATTGTTTAAGGAGATTAGTCAGGATGTTGAAATATTAAAATGTTTTTAGAAATTGAGAAAAATGTACAAGAGCAAAGTCATAAAAATACTCTTTTTTGAGACAGTCTTGCTCTGTCACTCAGGCTGGAGTACAGTGGTGCTATCTTGGCTCACTGCAACTTCCACCTCCTGCATTTAAGCAATTATTCTGCCTCAGCCTCCCAAGTAGCTGGCATTATAAGCATGCACGGCCACGCCTGGCTAATGAGCCACCATGCCTGGCCTAAAAATACTTTTAAAATCATGCACTGGAGATGCCTGGAATATTAGGGTAACACAAAACTGATTTTCCATCTGACAATGACTTAAACACTGAATATTGGCACTAAACTTTTAAGAACACTTATTATATTGAATAAAAAAAGAAATATCAATTTAATTAGCTGTTTAGCCACTTCAGTTTTACCTTTTAGGACTCAGCTTCCTCACCTATAAATTGAAAATCTTAAATAAGATTTAAGGCCAGAAGGAAAGAAGGGTCTGTTTTTCAAAAATTCTTTAATGTCTGAGGAAACCCAGGTTCTCAAAGTCAATCATGTAACTGCTTTATCTTTACTAGCTATAGGTCAGGTCACTAGTTCTCAAAGTTGGCTGAACACTGAAATCACCTGGGGAGTCTTAAGCCAAAATCCAGGAGTGAGATCTGGACATTAGCCAGAAGGTTTAATTGGCTTTGGGTGTGACCTGAACGTTGGGAGTTGGAGTGCTCCAGGTGATTCAAATGTGTAGCAAAATTTGAGAACCACGAGTCTAGGTCATGTATTAAAATCATCTAGGTTGCTTCTTAAAGGTGTAGCTGCTTTCTTCCTCTCAACCTTCCTCTGCCGTGTTCACACCTTGCTGGCTCCAGCCTCTGTGGCACATTCCAGCCCTCTAGCCTGTGACCAACAGAGAAAAAAAAATTACATGTTTTCTTGCCCCATAGATACCTTGAGGTGAACAAAAAAATTAAATTTTAGCCATGAGGGAAATCGTGCGTATCCAGGCCAGTCACTGTGGCAACTAGATCAGTGCCAAATTCTGCGAAGTGATCAGTGATGAACATGGCATCGACCCCACCAGCACCTACCATGGGGACAGCGATCTGCAGCTGGACCGCATCTCTGTGCACTATGATGAAGCCACAGGTGTAAAGTATGTTCCTCATGCCATCCTGGTGGATCTAGAACCTGGGACCATGGACTCTGTTTGCTTAGGTCCTTTTGGCCAGATCTTTAGATGAGACAACTTTGTTTCTGGGCAGTCTGGGGCTGGCAACAACTGGGCCAAAGGCCACTACACAGAAGGGGCTTAGCTGGTTGATTCCATCCTGGATGTGGTACTGTAGTGGGAAATCAGAACTGGAGAGATAGAAAGGGTTACAGGAGGATTTATTAAGGTGTACAATGGCTCAGAGGACTTGCATCCAGAAAGTCTGAGCCCCGAGCAAAGACAGACAGACCCTTTTAAGTGTCTTGAGGTGAGAAAAATGTGAAACAGGAAGTGGACTTACAGAAGCAAGAACAAAAGTAGTTAATCATGTGACAGGTCTTATATCTTAGAAAAGGTAAACATGTTTTGCAGCTCGTGCTTGTCTGCCTTGTGACCTTGCAGCTGCTCAGTAACAAAAACAGGAACTTACAGAACTTACAAAATAAGCAAAGCAGAGATATGGTTAATGTTTCAGAGAGAGGCAGTTAATATTCTTTAACTTAAACTTTGGTTGGTGAGGGGTTGTGGGCAGGCGGGGAGGCATGGGGGGGCTGGCTAACAAAAGCCTGTTTCAGCCTAACTTTAAACAGCAATTTTAGGTAATCATAATAATTTTCTTTCATTCCCCTCTTTGGTGCCTTTTATAGATGGATTTTGATAGAAGGCACCACTATCATTTGTTTCTTCCTGGGTTGGCACATATTTTTCCTTGGGTAGAGGCTGATATTTAGTTAAGGCCATTATTTGGGTGGTAGTATGTCTGGCCACAATTGCTTCTACAGTTGACTGTATACTCCTGAATAGAAGAGGCTGAAGACAAGGGAGTACTAAGCATCTGCCAAGGATAAGCATAAACCCTCCTATTAAGGTTTTAAATCCATTGAAAGATGAAAACCATCCTCTGAAAAGGGAGTCTGGAGATCAACCTTTCCAGGTTTGAACTGAAACATGAGCTAATTTCTGCATCCTAGCAGTGATTTCCATGACAGCTTGTCCATTATCATCAATTTCTAGACAGCAATTTGTTAAGTTAAACTTCCCACGTACTCCTCCTTCTGAGGCCAGGAGGTAGTTTAGTGCTAACCTATTTTGATAAAGGGCATTTCTCATCTGTGTGGCTTGCACGGCCAGCAAATTCAAGGCCCTTGACGTTTCATTGGTTATAACTTCAAGAACAGCCTGTAACCATATGATACAATTTATCACATAAATGGAGGTATGATACCCCCATGTTTCATCCTCTGCCCAGGTGGCTGGGCCATGGTACTTCATTCTCTCAGGAGGCCATTATTTTTTCTGTCTCCTATATCTATACCCTTTATGTTTGTGTCCTTTTTTGATGTTATGCTTTTAAAAAATATATGGCTCCATGGGCATGTAATGTGGCAAAGGCATAGAGTCAGTAAAAATATTGACCACTTTTCCTTTGGCTGACAGCAGGACCCTTGTTAGAGCCATCAGTTCTGCATTTTGAGCTGAAGTCCTGGTGGGTAGAGGCTGTGCCTCTACCATGGAATCCCATGTCAGTACTGTATACCCAGCTCCACAGACCCTGTCTGAGACAAACCTGCTTCCATCCATGAAGTACTCAGCATCTGGGCCACCAAGGAGGTGGTCTTTTAAGTCGTTTCAGCTGGAGAACACCTCATCTACTACGTCCACACAGTAATACTGAGGTAGGGGGTGTTTTGGTCTATGGGCAGCAGAGTAGCTAGGTTTAGTGTATTTACAGTCTCTATAATGATGTGAGGATTTTCACATAAGAGTCCTTGATATCTAGTCATTCTTGGGTTTGATGATAGCTAATGATGTTCTCTGATCCATTAAGGTGGTAACAGTGTGTGCCACTTGAATAATCAATTTTTGTCCTATGGCCAATTGGTTAGCCTCTTGTGACACCAGAGCTGTGGCGGCTAACGCTTTGAAACAAGGAGGCCAGCCTAGTGACAACAGGTCTAGTTGTTTAGATAAGTATGCCACAGGTCGATGCCACGACCCCATAATTTGAGTTAGGACCCCTATAGCCATTCCTTTCCATTCATGGACATACAGAAAGAAGCCCTTGGTTTGATCTGGCAGTCCCAATCCTGGGGACTGAAACCAGGCCTTTTTGATTTTCTTAAAAGGTTTATTGGTCAGCCTCCCAAAGGAGGGACTCCCTTTTTCCCCTCTTTGTGGCTTCATATAGGGGTTTTGCCATAAGTGAGAAGTTTGGAATCCAAATGAGGCAAAAACCTGCTGCTCTTAAAAACTTATTTGACTCCGGGTGGTTGGGGTGAGAAGTGACCACACAGCCCCGCTTTCGTTCACTGTCAAGTTCATGTTTCCCATGACTTATTTCAAAACCTAGATATTTGACTCCTTCTGAACAGATCTGTGCCTTTTTCTTAGATACTTTATATTCTGCTTTCCACAAAAGGCGGAGGAGCTTCTTAGTGCCCTGTAGGCAGTCCACCCAAGTAGGGGCTGCAAGTAGATTGTCTATGCACTGCAGCAGGATGCATTTGTCATTAGTTGGGTCAAAAGTTCTGAGATGTGATGCCAGCACTTCTTCAAAGATTGGAGGGGAATTCTTGAACCCCTGTGGGAGCCTTGTCCGAGTGTGCTGTGTTTCATCCCAGTGAAATATAAACATAGGCTGGCTTATTGGTGCCAGCTAGAGATAAAAGAATGTATTTTTTAGGTCTAAGCAAATAAGCCAGGTTGCACTAGCTGGTGTTTATCCCATTAAGGTGTATGGGTTGGGCACCACTGGGTGGATTATCTCCATAACCCAGTTTATAGCACACAAATTCTGCACTGGCTTGTATTTACCAGACGGCTTCTAAACTGGCAATGAAGGAATGTTCCAAGGTGACCTGCATTTAACTATGATTCCGTGCTTGAAATGCTGGTCTATATGCTTTTGAACACCTCAGATGGCTTCTGTGAAAATTGGGTATTGGTGAACTCGTACTGGGGAGGCTTCCAGTTTTAGCTCTACTAGGACTAGTGCCTGATGTACAGCCAGCCCTGGTGGGTTGTCCTTTGCCCACACTCCAGGTATTTTAGTAGTTAGCCCATATATTTCAAGAGGTTCTGGCAGTCTTGGCTTAAGTGGTACTTCTGCATAGAGTCTCCACTCCTTGGCCTTTGGGAGTGTGAGGGTTAACACCATAGCCTTTGGCTGACTGAAGTTTAAGGATATGATTCCTTGTGGCCCGAAGGAAATTTGTGCCTGTAGTTTTTGGAGTAAGTCTGTTTCTAGCAAGGGGACTGAGCAGTGTGGGAGGTACAGAAAACTTATGCTGACTTCCCATCCTCCAATAACGCACCTCCTGGACAGACAGACAGGCCTCTTTTTCAGACATTCTGGTTGCCTCAATAATAGTTGTATAATTCTTGGATAGTGGCCCTACAGTTGGGTCACTACCGAATATTCAGCTCCTGTATCTACCATAAAGTCCATCCATTGGTCCCTGCCTCTACTAAGACCATAGGCTCCTGGGGCTTGAAGAAATGGAGCCTGGTCTGCCTCAGTCCTCATAAGCCTAGCAAAGGCTGCAGGCTATCAGGTGAGCATCTGGTTTTAGAACACAATGGCTGGCAGCTGGTGGCTCTAGCCATATTCCCTGGTCACAGCTATTTCCTCTATCTTTCTGTGGACATTCATCCTTCCAGTGTCCATTTTGCATAGTGCACATTGATCCCTCTCCAGCCTAATCTGGCCTTCAAATCTTGGTCTAGCCTGACCTCTTTCACGACCACGACTGCGTCCCCTCATTATGCCAGTTTCTCAACCAGGGCTGCCACCAATAGCTTTACCTTTTTCTTAATCCTCTGCTCAGATTCCTTCTTTTCTTGTTGCTCACAGTTGACATACACCTTGGTAGCCACCTCTATAAGCTCAGTAGCATTTATGCCTGTGAAACCTTCCCATTTTTGAAGCTTTTGCTTAATGTCACCTTGTGCCTGGCCAACAAATGAGGTAATTCACTATGTGCTGATTTTTAACAGCCTCCAGATCAAATAGAGTATAGAGCCAGTATGCCTCACAGAGCCTCTTGTAGAACTGACTTTGGCTTTCATTAGCCTTTTGTAGGGCCTCTGAAATCTTTCCTATTGTCATGGCCTTCTTCCCACCTGCTTTTATTCCATTTAACAGTGCTTCTCGGTACCCTTGCAGGTGTTGGAGCTCCCCTGCCTCATTTGGGTCCCAGTTAGGATCTGTCTGTGGGAACAGCTCCTGGGCATAATGCAGGACATCATTTGTGCCACCTGGCACATTGTTCTCTAACCACCAGAGAGCTGCTTGTGTCACTCTCCAGTGCTCTTCTGTATTAAGCAGTGTCAGAAGGAGCTGCTGGCAGTCTGGCCAGGTGGGGTTATGAGTCAGCAAAATGGACCTCATCAAGTCTATGAGAGCCTGGGGCATCTCCATATGGGAGGAAGTATGTTGTTTCCAATTTAGGTGGTCTGTCATAGAGAAGGGCTGGTAGATGAAAATCCACTGCCCTCCCCCAACCTGGCCTTGCTCATTATAAGTTCGTGCTCACGTCTCACAGAGGGGCATTTGTAAGACTCGGGTGCTGCCAGGCTGGAGGTGGCTTGCTACATCACCTTGTTTTCCCTCTTTAGCTTTCAGGGGCAGGGATTCAGGCTCTCCCCTGTGGGGTGATGCTGGAGACTTGCTTTCCTCTGAGCCTGATTCCTCAAGGGCCATTTGCTCTGTACCCTGTCCTAGCCCTGACAAGGGCAGGTGTATTGGAACATAACGGGAGGAACCTCTTTCCTCTGGAGGTGCTTGTAGGACTGGCTTTTCCTGGCTCTCCTCTTACTTTTTCTTTGCTTCTGAGGTCCCTGGCATAATTGGCTTTTCTATCACCTTAAGCTCATCCTGGGCCACTAAGGCTTTACAATAGTTTGCCAAACAAGGCTATAGCCATTCGGGGTGAATCTGGACCACATTTAATCAGGAGTCAATGTATGTAAATTGATCTGGATGCCAAAGCTATCCTCGACTCCACTTACCACCCGAAATACATGGCCAACTGCTTCCCTATCTATTGTTCCTTCAGCTGGCCACCTGCATTAAAAGGCCATTCTAATTCACAGAGAGTTCTCAACCACTGGGGGGTCACTTTAACTCCATAATCTCCTCCAAAACCTTTCTTAAAATTCTTTGACATCCACTCCAATGGAGTAGGTTGACAATTTCCTCCCATTCCTCCCTTTATGATGCGTAGTCACTCAGCCTTTTGTGTCGGACTGATCTGACTGGTTCCTATTATGGGAGTTTCAGGCACCTCTTAGCTAGGACAGTACCTTATTCCTGTTACGACTGCTGCAGTCATAAGGCAGCTCCTATCAGCCATATGCAGATCCGCCTAGGCCTGCTCAGTCACACACTTGCTTCGGGGCACACAGTCAACACTAAGATCTGTGCCTCCCCACATCACACGCCACAATGGTCCCTCCTGGAATTGTCTCTTTCACACACTTTCACACACCTCCTCACTCCCAGTACCTGTTCCTTAATTGGGGTGGCAAGCCACTCTCACCACCTTCAGTTTTTGTTTCCTTTCCTAAGCCAACTTAGCAAGCCTCTCTCATGTCATGTGTCAGTGGGGGTGTAAGCTTCATCCGAATTGGTGAGCCATCCTCTCCACTCTCAGCCCCTCTATGTCAAACTAGTAGTTAAACACTGGGAGGCAATCAGTCTCCCCTTCTGTGTTTATGCGAGGGGTCCCGTCTTGGGGCCCCAAACCTTACTGTGGTTCTGAAGAATGCACACTGCTCCTGGAATCATCCTGCAGCCCCTTTTTTGGTTCTGTTGCACTATCAGGGAAGGGCACCGGGACATGGGAGAGTTGATCTCCTCTCTGGGCTGAAGTTTTCCCGTTGGTGCCTAGGGTCTTGGGTCTGCCCCAGCCCGGGCTCCAATCCCACAGGCAAAGGAGACAAAATTTGCCATCTCCAATCCCGGATGAGCCCCCAGAAAATGTACTGGGAAATCAGAACTAGAGAGACCAATAGGGTTACAGGAGGATTAAGGTGTACACTGGCTCAGTGGACTTGCATCCAGGAAGTCTGAGCCCTGAACAGAGAGGGACAGGCCCTTTTAAGTATCTTGAGGCGGGAAAAAGGTGAAGCAGGAATTGGGCTTACAGAAGCCCAAACAAAAGCAGTTAATCATGTGACAGGTCTTACATCTTAGAAAACATGTTTGCAGCTCACGCTTATCTGTCTTGTTACCTTGTGCTACGCGGCAAGAGAAACAGGAACTTACAGAACTTACAAAATATGCAGAGTAGAGACATGGTTAATGTTTCACAGTGAAGCAGTTAATATTCTTTCTTAGCCTCAACATTTTGGGGTTGCGGGGAGGGGCAGTGTGGTTACCAAAAGCCTATTTCAGCTTAAACAGCAATTTTAGGTAATCATAATTTTCTTTTCTTTCTCTATTTCACTATGGAAGGAGGCAGAGAACTGTGACTGCCTGCAAGTCTTCTAGGTGACCCACTCACTGAGTGGGCACCCAGGCTCTGGAATGGACACTCTTATCAGCAAGATCTGAGAAGAGTACCCTGATTGCATTGTGAACATCTTCAGTGTTGTGCCTTCACCCAAAACGACACCGTGGTTGAACCCTATAATATCACACTCTGTCTAGTTGAGAGAAAATTCACACAGCACATTTTACATTGACAACGAAGCCCTCTATAACATCTGCTCCCACGCTCTGAAGCAGACCACACCAACCTACAGGGATATGATCCCCCTCATCTCAGCTGCCATGAACAGTGTCACCACCTGCCTTTGCTTCCCTGCACAGCTGAATGCTGACCTCTGCAAGTTGGCAGTCAACATGGTCCCTTTCCCACATCTCCATTTCTTTATGCCTAGCTCTTCCCCTCTCACCAGCCATGGAAGCCAGTAGTATCGAGCTCTATCAATGCCTGAGTTTACCCAGCAGATCTTCAATGGCAAGAACATGATGACTGCCTGTGAACCCCGCCATGAATGATACTTTCCCATGGCTGCCATCTTCAGTGGTCAGATGTCCATGAAGGAGGTCAATGAGAAAATGCTTAATCTGCAAAAAAGAACAGCAGCTATATTGTGGAATGAATCTCCAACAACATCAAAAACACAGTACATGGCATCCCATCTCGTGGCCTGAAAACTTCTGCTGTTTCTATTGGGAACAACATGGCCATCCAGGAGCTCTTCAAGCACATCTCAGATTAGAGAAAGGGGATCAGGTGGGGACAAGAGACCATCTTTGGTCCCTAAGCTTCCAGAAATGTCCTAATCTCCACCTTTTCTTACCCCTGAAAAGGAATTAACATCCCTGACTATGTAGTGGTATATACTGCCATATCAGCTTTTGAGTCAATCCCCAGAGGAGAGGGGAAGCCTCCTCCATCTTTTCTGCAACATCTCATATCTTCTTTCTGCTGTTGCTTCTCCTGCCCCTACACTTGGTTTTATTCTATCCTACATTTGAGATTTCTATGTGTTAAACTTGCTTTTCTTCATATTGATAAGATGGCATTGCCCCCAATAGCCAAAAATAAATGGAATTTCTTTAAAAAAAAAAAATAGGTGCAGCTATCTTCTCAGAGACTCAGATTCAGATTCAATGGGTGTGGAATGGAGTCCCCAAATCCACCTTTTAAACAAGTTCCTCCAGCTCTTGGGGCAGTGGATCTCAGAACCACGATTTGAGAAGCGTTGTTTGGATGTCAATCTTTGGGCATTCATTTAAGTTTGGTTTCACTTAACTTGCAACATAAGGAACAGATTCTCTAGATTAGGATCCAGCATTGGGAAACTGGGAGGGCGAAGTGCATAAGGAGCCAAGAGAACCTTCCTTCCAAGTATTATGGATTGATATTTGCTTGAGAAATCAGGGTACTTTTAAGACAACAGGCTTAGGAGAAAGAATCCTTCCAAACACATGAAATCCCCTGTAAAAGAGACACTCAGGTCTGAACAATTTAGACATGACCACGGGAGACCAGGGTCAGACCAGAGTATTTAGGGCTCTAGCTTCCTGTTTCTTGATAACCCTGGGTTCTTACATTGGAATATAAGTAAGGTGGTCAGGAACGTCTTGCTGTAAAGTCTCCAGTGCAGTGTCCTTGACTCATATCAGGATACTCAGTGGGTTATGTCCTCCTGCTGGTCTGGTCCAATATAATCACCCAGTGCCCTTCTGTGTCATCTAGGCACTCATTCCATCCAGGCCCTCTAAATAATGGTAGAGAGGGCCAAAGATCTGTGGTTGCATGTAGCAGACACTCCTGGTACCCTGCCCAGACTCTGTCAGCCCCTTCCATTTCAGGGCATGCTGGCCTGACTCCCGTTCACCAGCACCTGCTTCTAAGCCTGAGGACTTCCTCTATCTACCAACAGTGGATTCACACATACACTAGGAGCCCTCAACTATTGACTGATGGGAGTTGGTGTTGGCTCCCTTGCCTCGTATGTGGCATAACTCTGAGGCTTGTTTCCTACTGTGGCTCCCAGAATCCTTCAACAGGATTAATTTCCAGGAGTTACAGTGGTGAGTAAGGTAGTCTTTGTTGACTGCTTCCTTTGTCTCACTCCACAACCAGTTTCCTGCGATCACATCCAAAATAAACTACGTGCACTCAGATCTTAGTCTGAGTTCCTTCACAAAAAGATGCTAAAACAAAAACACTGGGATTGCTAGCTTCTTGTAACTAATCCCCGGTGTTTATAAATCAGCTACTTCTGAATATCTAAATGTGATGCTCTTGGGTAGAAATACACATCTTTCATTACAGAGAAGGTTCCGGTGCTGAGATACCTGAACTAAACATCTTTAATTGTCAATAATACTCAAAGGGGTTCTTGATCTTTAGGCTTTATAAAGAGAATGGTTGCTACAAATTGCAAATAATTTATGATATGGATACTCAATCATTTCTGGGACAAGTAGGCATGGATAAATTTAAAGTGGCTGGTAGGCTATTATATTAAGCTAAGTTTACAAACATTTCAAGCTCCAGATGCATGGCATGAACTTTCTATCATCAATTGCTGCATCCCTTACTGGACTCTTTTCTCCTTTCTGGTCTACATTATTTGTTGACCTTCCTCTGGGCCCATGCTGTTTCATACACTATAGAGGCCTGTATTAGATCCTCTCTATTGCAGTAAAGAAAACAGGCATAAAGTAAACTTGGCATATCCAAGTGATTACACACACAAATATATATTGAACACTCAGCTGCTTTTATGATTCTAGTCATATATGATGTGGTAACCACACACCTCTGATTTGGAGCACAACCATTTCCCTTTGATCCACTTTGTGAAAAGAATGGCAGCCTCCAGTCATGTAGCTCTTTTCGGATAAAAAGATAGCTTCCCAGCTACCATTTAGAAATCTTACCTGTTGTGCAGGACATTAGTGAACATTTGCTAGTTGAATAAATGTTCAACCTCTGGGAGGTTCAGTCAGAAGCCGATATGACTCTGGTATCACATAACATGTGGACAACCCACAGGTGGGGTCTTTGGAGATATTCATTGTATTTCCTGTCTTATCTCACAACTAATTGAAAGGGACACCGGGGACATCTCAGTCGAGATCAAGCTATAAACTTTATTGTTGAGGGTGGTGGCCCGAAAAATGTGACTTGGGTCTAAACCATGATCAAATTCCCAAACATCCTCCCTCCCCTCCTACAACCCTGCAAGTCGAACATTATACTCTTAGAGGGGAGATCTGGCCTACAGAGCAGAAGCACATGCCCAGGATCACCGGGTGAGATATACAGCCAGAGCATCTGAGGGACCCTGGCTCAGCTGATTAGTTCTACTCATGGTCAAGGCCATCATAGGATGTGGATGCTGGTTGTAAAGAAGAGAGTGAGGGAAAGCCATTCTGCCTAAGAGCACTGACATGTGTACCTATCCACCAGAGAAGCATGGCCTGTGAATGTCAGATTCTAACCTACTGCATTAACCATTACTCTCCTAAGGAGGAGTGAGGGTGCTAAAGGGTGGTAGATATTCCTGAGCTCTCTTATTCCCACATGGAGGGGGAAAAGAGGTCCCTTCTGTGGACCATGTCTGTAGTTCTTCTGTGGTCCTCACCCCTTGGAAACAAGTCCTCTAGTTGGATGGACTTACTAAGTCTCATTCAAATCTTCCCAATTCTCTGCTATGCCATCTCCCTGTTCAGCCCACCATAATGCTGGGATTACCACTAGAGATTTGTCTTAGTCAACTTGAGCTGGCATAACAAAATACTATAGGCTGGGTAGCTTAAACGATGGACATTTATGTCTCAGTTCTGGAGGCTGGGAAGTCCAAAGTCAAGGTGCTAGCAGATTTTCTTCTTGGTGAGTGCCCTATTCGTAACTTACAAAGTCGTTTTTTCCTCATATGGGTGGAAGAGACTAGTCTCTGTTGTTCTAAGGATAATAATCTCATCACGGGTTGCACCGTCATGACCTCATCTAAATCCAGTTACCTCCAAATACCATCACATTGGGGATTAGGGCTTCAACATAAATTGGGGAGTGGAGGATGCAAACATGCAGTCCATAATAAATCTCCTGTGCACGTTTTCTCCTCTACATCCTTCTATGTCCAGGAGGCTGACCTTCACAGATTGCATCATCTGGGCTACTGTGCCATCAGTCTCCTGGTTGGGTTACGCCAGTGGGAGGCAAGGGCAGGAAATCAGAGGTTAGAAGGACGTGGCAGTTGGGGTATCCCTCCCTCTTCCTTCCGTGAATGGTTTTGGCAGTGTCATTCCTCAAGAGCCACAGCTTGTTCGGTGGCCACATTCCTGGCTCCAGGTCCCACCAAGGCCTGGTACACAGCTGTGCTACCTTGACCCTCTGGTCTTGGTGTGGTAAAGGCTCTGTTCTTGCCACTTCCTGGGTGCTACTGTCCCCTTTGTGGTTGGCTTGATATGCCTACACTTAGAGAAGTAGCTGTTCCCTAAATTTCTTCAATCGAACCCCGTAAGTATGCTGTTTCCTGTGGGAACCCTCATCCACCCTCTAAGTATCTCCTTCACACAGCAGCCCAGAGTCACTTTTCTGAAATGCAAATCTGATGTCACACCTCTGATCCACACACACCAGTGTGACTAACTGCCCTCAGGTTAAAATCTAACTCATGCCAGGCCCTGCATAATCTGTTTATTCTCAGATTTCCTCTGGTCATTCTCCCTTTTGTTCTTTTCTGTCTAGCCAGACTAAACTTTAGAGTTGACCAAAACCTCCTCGAGGTTGTTGCTGCAACCTCAAGCTGCATACTGCTTTCTGCCTGAGATACCCCTCTTTTTGTCTTCCACCCTTAATCCCCCCATCATGCCAACCTTTTACCTGGATAGATCTTATTTGTACCTTAGGCCTCAGCTGTGGTGGTGGTGGGGTCACCTCTCCTCCCATTAGCAGTCTGGTTTAGGGACCTTCCTTTACTTCCCATAGCACCCATTTTGTTTGCCTGCACATCCCAACAAACAGATTTCCCGGCCTTGAGAATACTCGTGTACCATTCCCATCCTCAGTCTTTGGAGCAATGCCTGGCAGAATAGGAACAAAGGAGTAAGATGGTCCTCAAGTAATTACTACATCATTAATTTTCCTGTTTCATGCAGAAATTACCTCCTGCTCAGCCTTTAACTAAGAATTTATATCACTAAGAACCTTATAGAAGAAATATGATACATGAATGTTCAGGCAGATTTGGATCCTATCAAAAAGAGATCCTTTCGGTCCAAGTCACCCTTCTCTCAAAACTTAATGCTGGTAAAGGGTGCACATTTGTGTTCTAACTGAACCTTGGGTGACTGAGAACCCATCCACATATACGCTCCTCTTTCTGCAAAGATAGCGACAATAGGACCAGTTCTGTCATTATGTATAACAATCTCAGGTACATAGATTTAGAATATGAATTAGCTATGATTCTAGTTCATCAAGCATTCAATCATGAATAAACTGCCATTTAGCTATTTTTAATTATATCATACTTATAAAATACTTCTGCTACTCCTCAAAAATCGTGATCTTGATAACAGCTTACATATAACAATGCAGTTTTCATCCTATGCCCTTGACTCTTCCTACCTCAGGTAACTACCATTCTGAAACTTGTGGTTATCATTTTTCTGCTTTTTTATATAATTTTATGATGCCTATATGTATTCTTAGAGAGTATTTGAATTTTAGTTTTCTAAAAAGTGCATCTTGTTATATATATGAAAATATATATTATATTTATAAATTAACTTTTGGATTTACTTTCACTTTATTTATATTGCTAATGCTCATATGTATTGTTACATGTCACTGTAGTTATTTTACTCTGACGACTGAATAACCTACTGAGTAAATATACTGCAGTTTAGTCATTCTCCTTCAGGGGACAGGTATTTGGGTTGTTTCCAAAGCCATTGTGAACACTGGTGCTATAAAACAGCCTTGTCCATGTCTTCTATTGTGTATGTATCAGTCAGAATAGGTCATGGTATTCTGTAGTAAAAAGCAACCCTCAAAATCTCAGCAGCTTAAATCTACAAAGACTTATTTCTCACTTTTGCTCTATGTCCTTTGTATTCAACAGGAAAGAATGTATTATACGGAATCAAGGACCTAGGCTGACAGAACAGTCACTGTCTGAAAGGTTGACAGTAGCTGCCAGAGGGAAAAAGTTCTGAAGAATCTGGAATCAACATTTCAGTGCCCTGGCATGGAAGAAACGTGTCACTTCTACTCCCAACTCATGGGTCACAACTAGACCTATGGCTCCACATAAGCAAAAGGGGCTAGGTTGTACATTTGACGAGAAGAGAGGAGATCAGATATATTTGGAAAAGAATTTGGTAGCATGTCCTCAAACTGAATATCAAAACACTTTATAATCTAACAGTTCTCCTGTATGTGTGTGTATATATATATATATATATATATATATATATATATATATATGAAGTATTTCATCAGTTATGGCATTAATGTCTTCTCAAGTTATTGTTCGTAAGATGTAAGAAATCTTATAGAATCACAGCTTTCCCAACTCTTGGCATTGTCAGACTTAAGTTCTTGGCAGTTGAATGGATACCAAAATGCAAGTCAAGATCATAATGAGATGGCATTTTATCACCAATAAAAATCTCATATTTTATTGGTTTTGTTTTACCTTCAGTAAAATGCCCATTTATGTCTTTTGTCCATTTGCTACTTATTTGTAGGACTTCTTTGCATATTCTGAAAACTATTTGAGTATATATTACAAAAATATCAATTCATAATTTCTCTTAGCTTTTGATAGTTTATAAGTGAATTTTAATGAAGTTTATTAATTTTCCTTCATAGTCAATATTTATGTGTCTTAGGTTTTTCTTAACTCCCAGGCTCAAAAAATAAAGCTTCTTAAACCCTCAGTAGAAAACAGGTGAATTATTCATTCACACGTATGTTTATTGCAGCACTATTCACAATAGCAAAGACTTGGAATCAACCCAAATGTCCATCAGTGACAGACTGGATGAAGAAAATGTGGCATATATACACCATGGAATACTATGCAGCCATAAAAACGGATGAATTCGTGTCCTTTGTAGGGACATGGACGCAGCTGGAAACCATCATTCTCAGCAAACTATCGCAAGAACAGAACACCAAACACCACATGTTCTCACTCATAGCTGTGAATTGAGCAATGAGATCACTTGGACACAGAAGGGGAACATCACACACCAGGGCCTATGGTGGGGAGGGGGGAGCGGGGAGGGATAGCATTCGGATATACCTATTGTAAATGACGAGTTAATGGGTGTAGCACACCAACTTGGCACATGTATACATATAACAAACCTGCACATTGTGCACACGTACCCTAGAACTTAAAGTATAATAATAATAAAAAACAAAAAACTACCTAAAAAAAGCAAAAGAAAGAAAACAGGTCAATTATTAATTCATATGACATTATTGGGTGTGGTGTGAAGTAGGCATTAAATTATTTCTCATAAGGTTAAAATAATCCAGCTATATGAAAAATTCCCTCACCCATGACATCTCACTTTCAGGGTCTGTTTCTGGGACTCCCTATTCTATTGCATTGGTCAATTTGTCTACCCCTGTCAATATCAACCAGTGTAATAGAACATGATGGTTATTTTTTTGATACAGAAATGTACCCTTCCTATTCTTTTATTGGACAATATACTTGGAATATTTACTATTCTATATGAAGTTTGTGACAGTTCTATAAAATTTAAACATTAAACCTTTAATAAACATGCTGTAATTCTCCATTTTTGATATTTCAGATTTAGGGCTTTTTCCCTATAGAAGCCTTACATTTTTTGTTGGATTTATTCTTACATCCCTGATATTCTGTACTTGTGTTCTAAACAGAATCTTGATTACGTTTTTAAATTATTTGCTTCTAGCATATGGATATACAACCAAATTTGAATATACTATTTGAATGCCATTCTTACAGCCATCTTAATGTGCATTTTTTCTTATAACTTGTCTGTAGATTGAGTTTCTTGAGTTAATTTCTCCTTTCCAATCCTTATGCCTATATATTTGTTTTATTATACTGACTAGGATCTTCAATATAACATTGAATTACAGTAAAAATTCTTCTCTTGATTTGAAAAAGAATGTTTTTAATGTTGTCTTATATAAGAATTTTTATCACAAATAGTTGTAGAGTATTATTACATTCTTTATCTTATACATTTTGAGATGATAGTTGTCAAGAAACGAAAAGTTTGGGATTTTACTCTACTTAGTAAGTTAGCCTGCTATAGTTTTATAGATGTTGGCTGAAGACATGAGACTCATGGGTACGAGATAAAAGGACTATTGTGGCACAGCAGGCAACATCATGTTCATGTTCACACCGCTTCCCTTTGCCCCTCATGCCCCATGAGAGCAATAAAGGGAAGGCTAGGTGGCTGCTGCACATGTAGTGGATTGTATCACTGCGAGGAATCCTGCATCTTTTAAAATGGGCTAAGAAATAGACCTAACATTTGCCCTGAAGTGAGATGTATTTATTATATTGAACTGTAAAAAATCTGCCTTCTGCTTCAGAAGGAGACACTATCTTTGAAGGCTATTTTCTATACAGTGATCCTTGAAAAGTTAGTTTGGAATAAATGCCATGGGAGCTTCTGCTCACAAGATGTGCAGAAACAAGAGATCTCTGGAGAATTCTCTCAATATTTGTTTTTTTCTATTAATCTGTGGATGTGGCAGATTATGTTTACGAGCTTTCTGATAGTAAAAGATCTTTGTATTTCCCCAACAAGCACTTTTATATAAGTTTTAAGAAGGTATTTTATATTTCTGTGAAGAACATTATTGATATTTTGACAGGAATTACATTGTATCTGTAGATCGATTTGTGTATTATGAACATTTTAACAATATTAATTCTTCTAATCTATGAACATGAAATATCTTTGTGTCCTCTTAAGTTTCTTGCATCAATGTTTTGTAGTTATAGATGTCTTTCATTCCCTTGGTTAAATTAATTCCTGGCATTTGATTTTATTTGTAGCTATTTTAGCTAATGTAAATGGGATTACTTTTTTTTCAGATTACTTGCCACTATCGTAGAAATGGTACTAATTTTTGATTTTGTATCTTGCAACTTTACTGAATTTATCTATCAATGTTAATAGTTTGATGGAGTCTAGGTTTTTCCAAATGTATCTTCAAACAAGAATAATTTGACTTCTTCCCTTTCAATTTGCATGCCCTTCATTTCATTCTCTTGTCCAATTGTTCCAGCTAGGACTTCTAGTACTATGTTGAACAACTGTGATGAAAATGAGCGTCTTCGTCATGTTCCAGATCTTAGAAGAAACACTTAAGTTTTTCCCCATTCAGTACGATACTAGCTGTGTGGGTCTCACATATATAGGTTTTATTATGTTGATGTATATTCCTTTTATACCCAGTTTCAAGAACTTATTAGGAAGACATGTTGAATTTTAATCAAATTCTCTTCCAGCATTAATTGAAATGATTATGATTTTTGTCCTCCATTCTGTTGACATGATGTATCATATTTATTGGTATTTGTTGAGCCATCCTTGCAACTCTGGAATAAATCCCACTTGGTCATGAGGAATGATCTTTTTGATGAGTTGAATTTGGTTTGGTAGTATTTTAAGGATTTTTGCATCAGTGTTTATCAGGGATATTGACCTTTTTTTTTTTTTTTTTGGATGCATCTTTGTTTTTGGTGTCAGGGTAATTCTGGCCTCACAGAATGAGTTTGAAGATACCCTCTCATTTTTGGGATAGTTTGAATAGGATTGATTAGTTCTTTTAAATGTTTGGTAAAATTCAGCAGTGAAGCCATCAGGTTTCAAGCTTTCCTTTGTTGGAAAACTTTATGACAGCTTTAATCTCATTTGTTATTGGTCTGTTCAGGTTTTGGATTTCTGGATGATTCAATCTTTGTAGGTTATATGTTTAGAAATTTATCCATTTCTTCTAAGTTTACTATAGATGCTTCTAGTAGCCTCTAACGATCCTTTGAATTTCTGCACTCTCAGTTGTGATGTCTTTATTTTCATCTGATTTTATTTGGGTCGTCTTTTTAACTTAGTCTGACTAAAGGTTTGTCAGTTTTGCTTCTTTCTACAGCACCAACTTTGTTTCATTGTTCTTTTATATTGTTTTGTTTCAATTTCATTTATTTCAGCTCTCATCCCTATTTCTTCTAATTTGGGGTTTGGTTTACTCTTGCTTCTCATTAAGATGCAGCTTTACGTTTATTTGAAGTTTTTTTTTTTTGATGTATGCATTTAATGCTATAAACTTTCTTAGTGCTGCTTTCACTGTCTCATTAGGTTTTGATATGTCATTTCATTATTTGTTTCGAGAAACTGGTTTTCTTCTTAATCTCTATCCACTCACTGGTCATCCAGAAGTATATTTAATTTCTATGTGTTTGTGTACTTTCTAAAATTTCTTTGTTTCTACTTTTATTCCATTGTGGTTAGAGAAATGTCTCAATCTCACCCAAGGCCCATAGCATGCACTACTTGGTTATGGCTGATTATTCAGGGCCCATGGGCTCTTTACTCAGCACATAATTAACCCTGCCAGGATTGGGCCCTTCTCTTTAAGGCAGTGGGTTGTTTTCTGGCCCAGGGTATGTCTAGTAATGTCATCTGGGAGCTAGGGCCTAGAATGGTGGGGGTCTCATGACTCTACCTTGTGCCCTATCCTACTGTGGCTGAGCTGTATTCAGGTTGCAAGATGAAATACGCTTTACTCTTCCATCTCCTCTCAAGCGAAAGAAGTCTCTTTTGGAGCTGTGAGCTATGCTGTCTGGGGTTGGAAGATTGGGTGACAAACACTTTCTTAGCTGCCTGGACTGGTATCTCACTAGGTCACATGCTCCCGAAGTCCACTGGTTCTGAGCCCAACACAGCACTAGGAATTGCTTAGGGGTTGCAGTCCTTGTGACCCAGGCTGCCTTTCAAGTTTCTTTAGAACTCTGGAAGACTGTAGCCCTCCACAGCTAGACTTGCTGAAACTCAAGTTGCAACCATGCGATGAGTAATTCCCCTCTGGCTAAGGTTGGTAAATGCTCCCTCTGTGGGCACCAGCTGAGTTCTGCCTGGTGTCAGCAGTACTGAGTTCCAATGCAAAGTCCCACAATCCTGCATTCTCCCTCTCCCAAGTGCACAGATTCTCCATGCCATGTGGCTGCTGCCAGGGTATAGGGGTAGGGTGCTATGTGCTCTTCCCCACTGTGGCCGAGCTGGTATCTATGTTGCAAGACAAAGTCCCTTTTACTCTTGGAAACTCAAGGCTGTCTTTTCTACTCCCTTCAGTGCCTCTTTTCAGTGATAGGAAGTTAAAACCAGGTACTGTGATACCTCACCTGATTTTTGGTTCTTATGAAGGTACGTTTGTGTAGATGTTAAATTTGGTGTTCCTGCAGGGAGGATGATTAGTGGAGGCTTCTATTCGGCCATCTTGCCTTGCCACTTCTTTTGATCAGTCATGTCGGAGGTGTCTATTGTATTATTCATTTCAACAATCTCACTTTGGCTTATCTTATTGAAGATTTGTTTTTAATTCATGTTTGAGTTTACTCTCTAGTTTTGTGAGTTCTTGACCTTTTGAACATTCCTGTTTTTAAAAGGTATCTAATGTTATTACCTTTACACAGAGGCTGTCATATCACCATTCAGTTATGGATTTTTTTTGTTTATGAACAAATAGATGTACATATTTGGGGAGTACACGTGATATTTTATGTATTCATATGATGTCAAAAGATCAAATCAGCGTAATTGGGATAGCTATCACTTATTCATCTTTTCTTTATGTTAGGAGCATCTGAATTATTTTGTATTTTGAAATACATAATAGATTGACAGTCACCCTCTGATCAAACAGTGGATCTTATTTCTTCTAGTTGAATGTTTATTTTTACCCATGAATCAATCTCACTTTCCCCCTTCCTGGCCTCTTTTTAACTGCCTATCTTCATGAGATTCCTTTTTAGCTCCATATATGAGAACACAGTGTTTTTGTGTGTGTGCGCACACGCACTTGGCTTATTTCACTAAACGTAATTGTTCCCAGTTCTAAGTTGCTAAAAATGACAGAATTTCATTCTTTATGACTTAACAGATTCCATTATGTATGTATACAACACTTTATCCATTCATCCATTTATGGGCACTTCAATAGATTCCATATTTTGACTGTTGTGAGTAGTACTGCAACAAACATGGGAGTGCAGACATTGCTCTATACTTATCTCCTTTTTGGATATACTCAGTGGAATTGCTGGATTATACAGTAGTTCTACTTGTAGTTTTGAGGAACCTCCAAACAGTTGTGTAGTCGCTGTCTCAATTTATATTCCCACCAACAGCCCATGAGTGTTCCACTTTCTCTACCTCTTCACCAGTATCCATCGTTCCCATGTTTTTCATAAAAGCCATCTTAAAGGGGATGAGATGGTATCACATTGTGGTTTTGGTCTGCATCTATGATTAGTGATGAACATTTTTTCATATGTGATGCCCTTTTGTGTCTTGAGAATGATCTATTCTGATGCCTATTTTGAAATCAAATAGAATAGTTTTTCCTACTGAGTTGTCTGAGCTCTTCATATATTCTGGTTACCAATCCCTTATCTATGGGTGGTTTGTGAGTACTTTTTCCCCATTCTGTAGTTTGTCTTTTCACTTTGTTGATTGATTGGCATGCGGAAGCTTTTTAGTTTGATGTAATTTCACTTGTCTTTTTGCCTTGGCTGCCTGTGTTTTTGAGGTCTTACGCAGCTTTTGCCGAGACTGATTTTAGAGTATTTCCCCAGTGTTTTATTTTAGTAGTTTCATAATAGCTTCAGATCTTAAAGTCTTAGTTTTTTCAAATGTTCAGATTTCAGCAGGGAAGCCAGCAGGTCCTGGGTTTTTCTTTGATGGGGGACTTTATGGCTTCAGTGTCATTATTTGTTATTGGTCTGGTTAGGTTTTCCATTTCTACATGCTTCAATCTTGGCAGGTTGTGTATGTTCAGGAAATTGTCCATTTCTTCTAGGCTTTCCAATTTGTTGGTATACAGTTGTTTGTAATAGTCTAATGATTCTTCGTATTTTGGTAGTCTTATGTCTCCTTTTTTCTGATTTCACTTATTTGGATTTTCTAAGGAAAAGTTTCAATTCTGTCTTTTCAAAAAGTCAATTGTTTCATAGATCTGTGATTTTTAGCTTCACTTTAATTTATTGCTATTTATCTGGGGTAAGATGATCTCATTGTAGTGTTTTATTTCCCTTTAGTGATGTTGAACATTTCTTTTATATTCTTATTGGACATTTGCATATCTTTTGAGATGTTCATGTCCTTTGCCCAGTTTTTAATGGATTGTTTTTCCTGTTTTGAATTTCTTATGTCTTCTGGGTATTAGTCCCCTGTTGGATGCATAGTTTGCAAATATTTTCTCTCACTCAACATCTCTTCACTGTTATCCTTTGCTGTGTAGAAGTTATCGTTTATGTCCCATCTATTTTGTGTTGCCTGTGCTTTTGAGGCCTTAGTCAAATTCTTTGCCTAGACTGATGTCCAGGAGGGTTTACTCTAGGTTTTATTCTAGCGTTTTCACAGTTTGGGTGTTACATTTAAGACTTCAGTCTGTTTTGAGTTGGATTTTGTATATAGCGAGAGATGGTGGTTGTTTCATTCCTCTGCATGTGGCTATCCAATTTTCCCAGCACAATTTATTGAAGAGGGTGTCCTTTCCCCACTGTAAAGTTATTGTCAGCTTTGTCAAAGATCAGATGGCTATAAATATGTAGCTTTATATGTCAGGGTTCTGTCTTCTGTTCCAGTCTATTTTTGTACTAGAAGCATGCTATTTTGCTTACTATAGCCACGTAATACATTTTTGAAGTTAAGTAATGTGATGCCTCCCACTTTGTTCATTTTGCTTAAGATTGCATTGGGTATTCAGGCCCTTTTTTTGGTTCCATATGAAACAGGATCTTTTTTTCTAATTCTGTGAAGAATATTTTGAAATATATTCTTCACAGAATATATTCTGTGAGGTCTGCAGATTGCTGTGGGCAATATGGTTGGTTTTAACAATATTAATCCTTCCAATCCATGAGCATGTTTTCCATTTGTTTATGTCACCTTCAATTTCTTGAGTCTTTTGTAGTTTTCTTCATTTTAGGGATCTTTTACTTTCTTTGTTAAGTTTCTAGTTTTTTTTTTTCTCTTTGAGATAGAGTCTCACTCTGTCACACAGGCCAGAGTGCAGTGGCACGATCTCGGCTCACTGCAACCCGTCTCCTGGGTTCAAATGATTCTCAGGCCTTAGCCTCCTGAGTAGCTAGGATTACAGAGATACAGTCACCATGCCGGGCTAAGTTTTGCCATTTTTTTTAATGGCAAAATCCACAATTACTTTTGCACCAAATGTTTCTAGTAGAGGTGGGGTTTCACCATGTTGGCCAGGCTGCTCTCGAACTCCTGACAGTCACCCACTTGCCTTGGCCTTCCAAAGTTCTGAGATTACAGGAGTGAACCACCATCCTTGGCCACCTTTTTTTTTTTTTTTTTTTTAAGTGTTGTAAATGGGATTGCCTTCTTTATTTCTCAGCTAGATTGGTGTATAGAAAGGCTACACATTTTTATATGTTGATTTTGTTTTTGTCCTGCAAAATTACTGAATTTATCACATCTAAGTTTAGTGATGTCATTAGAATATTCTAGATATAAGAGCATATAAGCAAAGAGGGACAATTTGAATTCCTCTTTTCCAATTTGGATGCCTTTTATCTTTCCTTACTGCCCTGGTTAGGACTTTCAGTACTATTGAATTGGAGTGGTAAGAATGTACATCCCTTGTCTCATTCTAATTTTTAGAGGAAAGACTCAACTTTTCTCTGTCTAGTATGTTAGCAGTGGGTTTGTTATATATAGCTTTTATTTATTCTATGCCTAGTTTGAGGTTTTTTATGAAGGGATGTTGAATTTTATCAAGTTCTTTTTCTGTGTTTCTTGAGATGATCATATGGTTTCTGTCATTCTGTTGATGTGACATTTATTTGCATATGTTGAACCATCCTTGCATCCCTGGTATAAAAAAATCCCACTTGATTATATCTTTTTGATGTGCTATTGGATTCAGTTTGCTAGTATTTTTGTTATAGGTTTTGGCATGGATGTTTGATATGGTTTGGCTGTATCCCCACCCAAATCTCATCTTGAATTCCCACATGTTATGGTAGGGAGGACTTGTGGGAGGTAACTGAATCATGGGGGCAAGTCTTTCCCCTGCTCTTCTTGTGATAGTGAATAAGTCTCATGAGAGCTGATGGTTTTAAAAAGAAGTCCCCCCCTGCACAAGCTCTCTCTTTGCCTGCTGCCATCCATTTAAGACATGACTTGCTCTTCCTTGCCTTCTGCCATGATTGTGAAGCCTCTCCAGCCATGTGGAACTGTAAGTCCATTAAACTTCCTTATTTTGTAAGTTGCCCAGTCTCAGGTATGTCTTTATCAGCAGTGTGAAAACAGACTAATACAATGCTCATCAAGGATACTGGACTGTAGTTTTGTGTCCTTGTTTGGTATCAAGGTGAAGTTGCCCTCATAGAACGAGTTAGAAAGAATTTCCTCCTCTTTGGTTTTTTGAATAGTTTCAGAAGCACCGATACTAATTCTTTGTACATTTGGTAGAATTCAGCTGTGAATTCAGGTATGAATTCAGCCAATACTTGGCATTTCTTTGTTGGAAGACTTATTACTGATTCAATCTCATTACTCATTATTGGTCTGTTCAGGTTTTCTACTTCCTGATTCAGTCATGGTAGGCTGTGTTCTCCAGGTCTCTGATGTTGTGTTTTATATAAGTTGCAATGTTCTTTTCACTTCTGATTTGGGTCTTCTCTCCTTGATTAGTCTAGTTAGTTTGGCAATTTTACCTTTTTAATAGACTGACTTGTTAATAATTTTATGTTTTATAGTCTTCATTTGTTTTCTTCTGTTAGTTTTAGTCTTCATTTGATTCAGCTTTTTGTCTTCTGCTATGGGGGTGACAGGGTTGGCTTATTCTTGCTTTTCTACTCCAGGCTGCATTGTTACACTTAGGATCTCCAGCTGAAGCAGGAGAATCACTTGCACTTGGGAGGCAGAGGCTGCAGTGAGTCCAGATCGTGCCACTACACTCCAGCCTGGGCAACAAAGTGAGACTACATCTCCCCCTCCTCCAGATCCATCCATGTTTGTGCAAGGGACAGAATCTTTCTTTTATGGCTACATAATATTCTATGGTATAAATGTACCACGTTTTATTTAGCCTATGACTGATGGGCATTTAGGTTGATTGAATGTCTTTGCTATAGTGAATTTTACTGCAATGAACATACATGTGCATGTGTCGTTATGGTAGAACAATTTATATTCCTTTGGGTACACACCCAGTAATGCGATTTTGGGATCAAGTGGTAGTTCTGTCTTTAGTTCTTTGAGGAACCACCACACCACTTTCCACAATGGTTGAACGAATTGACACTCCCACCAGCAGTGTATAAGCAGTCCCAAAAAATAAAAATAAAAAATTTTTAAAAAGCCATTTTGATGGTGTGAGATGGTAAGATGGTATCTCATTGTAGTTTTGATTTGCATTTCTCTAATGATCAGTGATATGGAGTTTTTCATATGCTTGTTGGCTTCTGTATGTCTTTTGAGAAGTGTTCTTTCCTTTGCCCACTTATTAATGGGATTGTTTGCTTTTTGCTTGTATGTTTCAGTTCCTTGTAGTTTCTGGATATTAGGTCTTTGTCAGATGCATACTTTGCAAATATTTTCTCGCATTCTGTACGTGGCCTGTTTACTCTGTTGATAGTTTCTTTTGCCGTGCAGAGGCTCTTTAGATTAATTAGGACCCACTTGTCAACTTTTGCTTTTGTTGTAATTGCTTTTGGCATTTGTCATGAAATCTTTGCCCATTCTTATGTCCAAAGTGGTATTTCCTAGGTTCTCAGAGTTTATGGTTTTATGTTTCACATTTAGGTCTGTAATCCATCTTGAGTTGATTTTTATATATGGTATAAGGAAGGAGGTTCAGTTTCAATTTTCTGCATGTGGCCAGCCAGTTATTCCAGCACCATTTATTGAATAGGGAGTCCTTTCACCATTGCTTATTTTTGTCAGTTTTGTCAAAGATCTGATGGTTGTAGGTTTGTGGCCATATTTCTGGGCTCTATATTCCATTCCATTGATCTACGTGTCCATTTTTATATCAATATCATGCTGTTTTGGTTACTGTAGCCCTTTGGCATAGTTTGAAGTCAGATAGCATGATGCTTTGAGCCTTGTCCTTTTTGCTTAGGACTGCCTTGACTATTCAGGCTCCTTTTGGTTCCATATGAATTTTAGAATAGGTTTTTCTAGTTCCGTCAAGAATGTCATTGGTAGATTGATAATAGTATCAAATCTTTAAATTGCTCTGTGCAGTATGGCCATTTCAACAATATGGATTCTTACTGTCCCTGAGCATGAAATGTTCTTCCATTTGTGTCTTCTGATTTCTTTGAACAGTGTTTCATGGTTCTCATTGTAGAGATCTTTCACTTCCCTGGCTAGCTATATTCCTAGGTATTTCATTCTAGCTGTTTAGATATGTATGCCACAGGTCGATGCCACGACCCCATAATTTGAGTTAGGACCCCTATAGCCATTCCTTTCCATTCATGGACATACAGAAAGAAGCCCTTGGTTTGATCTGGCAGTCCTAACCCTGGGGACTGAAAGCAGGCCTTTTTGATTTTCTTAAAGGGTTTTTTGGTCAGCTGCCCAAAGGAGGGGCTCCCTTTTTCCCGTCTCTGTGGCTTCATATAGGGGTTTTGCCATAAGTGAGAAGTTTGGAATCCAAATGAGGCAAAAACCTGCTGCTCTTAAAAACTTATTTGACTCCGGGTGGTTGGGGTGAGAAGTGCCCACACAGCCCCGCTTTCGTTCACTGTCATGTTTCCCATGACTTATTTCAAAATCTAGATATTTAACTCCTTCTGAACAGATCTGTGCCTTTTATTCTGCTTTCTACAAAAGGTGGAGGAGCTTAGTGCCCTGTAGGCAGTCCACTCAGGTAGGGGCTGCAGCAAATAGATTGTTTATGCACTGTAGCAGGATGCATTTGTCATTAGTTGGGACCAAAGTTCTGAGATGTGATGCCAGCACTTCTTCAAAGATTGGAGGGGAATTCTTGAACCCCTGTGGGAGCCTTGTCCGAGTGTGCTGTGTTTCATCCCAGTGAAATATAAACATAGGCTGGCTTATTGGTGCCAGCTAGAGATAAAAGAATGTATTTTTTAGGTCTAAGCAAATAAGCCAGGTTGCACTAGCTGGTGTTTATCCCATTAAGGTGTATGGGTTGGGCACCACTGGGTGGATTATCTCCATAACCCAGTTTATAGCACACAAATTCTGCACTGGCTTGTATTTACCAGACGGCTTCTAAACTGGCAATGAAGGAATGTTCCAAGGTGACCTGCATTTAACTATGATTCCGTGCTTGAAATGCTGGTCTATATGCTTTTGAACACCTCAGATGGCTTCTGTGAAAATTGGGTATTGGTGAACTCGTACTGGGGAGGCTTCCAGTTTTAGCTCTACTAGGACTAGTGCCTGATGTACAGCCAGCCCTGGTGGGTTGTCCTTTGCCCACACTCCAGGTATTTTAGTAGTTAGCCCATATATTTCAAGAGGTTCTGGCAGTCTTGGCTTAAGTGGTACTTCTGCATAGAGTCTCCACTCCTTGGCCTTTGGGAGTGTGAGGGTTAACACCATAGCCTTTGGCTGACTGAAGTTTAAGGATATGATTCCTTGTGGCCCGAAGGAAATTTGTGCCTGTAGTTTTTGGAGTAAGTCTGTTTCTAGCAAGGGGACTGAGCAGTGTGGGAGGTACAGAAAACTTATGCTGACTTCCCATCCTCCAATAATGCACCTCCTGGACAGACAGAAAGGCCTCTTTTTCAGAGATTCCGGTTGCCAATAGTTGTATAATTCTTGGATAGTGGCCCTACAGGTTGGGTCACTACCAAGTATTCAACTCCTGTATCTACCATAAAGTCCATCCATTGGTCCCTGCCTCTATACTGAGACCATAGGCTCCTGGGGCTTGAAGAGATGGAGCCTGGTCTGCCTCAGTCCTCATAGCCTGCAGCCTTTGCTAGGCTTATCAGGTGAGCGTCTGGTTTTAGAACACAATGGCTGGCAGCTGGTGGCTCTAGCCATATTCCCTGGTCACAGCTATTTCCTCTATCTTTCTGTGGACATTCATCCTTCCAGTGTCCGTTTTGCATAGTGCACATTGATCCCTCTCCAGCCTAATCTGGCCTTCAAATCTTGGTCTAGCCTGACCTCTTTCACGACCACGACTGCGTCCCCTCATTATGCCAGTTTCTCAACCAGGGCTGCCACCAATAGCTTGACCTTTTTCTTAATCCTCTGCTCAGATTCCTTCTTTTCTTGTTGCTCACAGTTGACATACACCTTGGTAGCCACCTCTATAAAAGCTCAGTAGCATTTATGCCTGTGAAACCTTCCCATTTTTGAAGCTTTTGCTTAATGTCACCTTGTGCCTGGCCAACAAATGAGGTATTCACTATGTGCTGATTTTTAACAGCCTCCAGATCAAATAGAGTATAGAGCCAGTATGCCTCACAGAGCCTCTTGTAGAACTGACTTTGGCTTTCATTAGCCTTTTGTAGGGCCTCTGAAATCTTTCCTATTGTCATGGCCTTCTTCCCACCTGCTTTTATTCCATTTAACAGTGCTTCTCGGTACCCTTGCAGGTGTTGGAGCTCCCCTGCCTCATTTGGGTCCCAGTTAGGATCTGTCTGTGGGAACAGCTCCTGGGCATAATGCAGGACATCATTTGTGCCACCTGGCACATTGTTCTCTAACCACCAGAGAGCTGCTTGTGTCACTCTCCAGTGCTCTTCTGTATTAAGCAGTGTCAGAAGGAGCTGCTGGCAGTCTGGCCAGGTGGGGTTATGAGTCAGCAAAATGGACCTCATCAAGTCTATGAGAGCCTGGGGCATCTCCATATGGGAGGAAGTATGTTGTTTCCAATTTAGGTGGTCTGTCAGAGAAGGGCTAGTAGATGAAAATCCACTACCCTCCCCCAACCTGGCCTTGCTCATTATAAGTTCGTGCTCACGTCTCACAGAGGGGCATTTGTAAGACTCGGGTGCTGCCAGACTGGAGGTGGCTTGCTACATCACCTTGTTTTCCCTCTTTAGCTTTCACGGGAAGGGATTCAGGCTCTCCCCTGTGGGGTGATGCTGGAGACTTGCTTTCCTCTGAGCCTGATTCCTCAAGGGCCATTTGCTCTGTACCCTGTCCTAGCCCTGACAAGGGCAGGTGTATTGGAACATAACGGGAGGAACCTCTTTCCTCTGGAGGTGCTTGTAGGACTGGCTTTTCCTGGCTCCCCTGTTACTTTTTCTTTTCTTCTGAGGTCCCTGGCATAATTGGCTTTTCTATCACCTGAAGATGATATCACCTGGGCCACTAAGGCTTTACAATAGTTTGCCAAACAAGGCTATAGCCATTTGGGGCAAATCTGGACCACATTTAATCAGGAGTCAACGTATGTAAATTGATCTGGATGCCAAGGCTATCCTCGACTCCACTTACCACCCAAAATACATGGCCAACTGCTTCCCTATCTATTGTTCCTTCAGCTGGCCACCTGCATTAAAAGGCCTTTCTAATTTACAGAGAGTTCTCAACCACTGGGGGGTCACTTTAACTCCATAATCTCCTCCAAAACCTTTCTTAAAATTCTTTAACATGCACTCCAATGGAGTAGGTTGACAATTTCCTCCCATTCCTACCTTTATGATGCATAGTCACTCAGCCTTTTGTGTCAGACTGACCAGACCGGTTCCTATTATGGGAGTTTCAGGCACCACTTAGCTAGGACAGTACATTATTCCTGTTACGACTGCTGCAGTCATAAGGCAGCTCCTATCAGCCATATGCAGATCCGCCTAGGCCTGCTCAGTCACATACTTGCTTCAGAGCTCACAGTCAACACTAAGATCTATGCCTCCCCACATCACGCCCCGCAATGGTCCCTCCTGGAACTGTCTCTTTCACACACCTTCACACACCTCCTCACTCCCAGTACCTGTTCCTTAATTGGGGTGGCAAGCCACTCTCACCACCTTCAGTTTTTGTTTCCTTTCCTAAGCCAACTTAGCAAGCCTCTCTCATGTCGTGTGTCAGTGGGGGTGTAAGCTTCATCCGAATCGGTGAGCCATCTTCTCCACTCTCAGCCCCTCTGTGTCAAACTGGTAGTTAAAACCTGGGAGGCAATCAGTCTCCCCTTCTGTGTTTATGCGAGGGGTCCCGTCTTGGGGCCCCAAACCTTACTGTGGTTCTGAAGAATGCACACTGCTCCTGGAATCATCCTGCAGCCCCTTTTTTGGTTCTGTTGCACTATCAGGGAAGGGCACTGGGACATGGGAGAGCTAATCTCCTCTCTGGGCTGAAGTTTTCCCGTTGGTGCCTAGGGTCTTGGGTCTGCCCCAGCCCGGGCTCCAATCCCACAGGCAAAGGAGACAAAATTTGCCATCTCCAATCCCGGATGAGCCCCCAGAAAATGTACTGGGAAATCAGAACTAGAGAGACCAATAGGGTTACAGGAGGATTAAGGTGTACACTGGCTCAGTGGACTTGCATCCAGGAAGTCTGAGCCCTGAACAGAGAGGGACAGGCCCTTTTAAGCATCTTGAGGCAGGAAAAAGGTGAAACAGGAAGTGGGCTTACAGAAGCCCAAACAAAAGCAGTTAATCATGTGACAGGTCTTACATCTTAGAAAACATGTTTGCAGCTCACGCTTATCTGTCTTGTTACCTTGTGCTACGCGGCAAGAAAAACAGGAACTTACAGAACTTACAAAACATGTAGAGCAGAGACATGGCTAATGTTTCACAGTGAAGCAGTTAATATTCTTTCTTAGCCTCAACATTTTGGGGTTGCGGGGAGGGGCAGTGTGGTTACCAAAAGCCTATTTCAGCTTAAACAGCAATTTTAGGTAATCATAATAATTTTTTTTCTTTCTCTATTTCACTATGGAACGAGGCAGAGAACTGACTGCCTGCAAGTCTTCTAGGTGACCCACTTGCTGAGTGGGGGCCCAGGCTCTGGAATGGACACTCTCATCAGCAAGATCTGAGAAGAGTACCCTGATTGCATTGTGAACATCTTCAGTGTTGTGCCTTCACCCAAAACGACACCGTGTTTAACCCTACAATATCACCCTCTGTCTAGTTGAGAGAATATTCAAACAGCACATTTTACATTGACAACGAAGCCTCTATAACGTCTGCTCCCGCACTCTGAAGCGGACCACACCAGCCTACAGGGATATGATCCCCCTCATCTCAGCCACCATGAACAGTGTCACTACCTGCCTTTGCTTCCCTGCACAGGTAAATGCTGACCTCTGAAAGTTGGCAGTCAACATGGTCCCTTTCCCACATCTCCATTTCTTTATGCCTAGCTCTTCCCCTCTCACCAGCCATGGAAGCCAGTAGTATCGAGCTCTATCAACGCCTGAGTTTACACAGCAGATCTTCAATGGCAAGAACATGATGACTGCCTGTGAACCCCACCATGGATGATACTTTCCCATGGCTGCCATCTTCAGTGGTCAGATGTCCATGAAGGAGGTCAATGAGTAAACACTTAATCTGCAAAAAAGAACAGCAGCTATATTGTGGAATGAATCTCCAACAACATCAAAAACACAGTACATGGCATCCCATCTCGTGGCCTGAAAACTTCTGCTATTTCTATTGGGAACAACATGGCCATCCAGGAGCTCTTCAAGTACATCTCAGATTAGAGAAAGGGGATCAGGTGGAGACAAGAGACCATCCTTGGTCCCTAAGCCTCCAGAAATGTCCTAATCCCCACCTTTTCTTACCCCTGAAAAGGAATTAACATCCCTGACTATGTAGTGGTATATACTGCCATATCAGCCTTTGAGTCAATCCCCAGAAGAGAGGGGAACCCTCCTCCATGTTTTCTGCAACATCTCATCTTCTTTCTGCTGTTGCTTGTCCCACCCCTACACTTGGATTTGTTCTATCCTACATTTGAGATTTCTACGTGTTAAACTTGCTTTTTCTCATATTGAAAAGATGACATTGCCCCAATAGCCAAAAATAAATGGGATTTTTTAAAAAGAAAATATAGGTGCAGCTATCCTGTCAGAGACTCAGATTCAGATTCAATGGGTGTGGAATGGAGTCCCCAAATCCACCTTTTAAATAAGTTCCTCCAGCTCTTGGGGCAGGGGATCTCAGAACCACAATTTGAGAAGCATTGTTTGGATGTCAATCTTTGGACATTCATTTAAGTCTGGTTTCACTTAACTTGCACCATAAGGAACAGATTCTCTAGATTAGGATCCAGCATTGGGAAACTGGGAGGGTGAAGTGCCTAAGGAGCCAAGAGGACCTTCCTTCCAAGTATTATGGATTGAGATTTGCTTGAGAAATCAGGGCACTTTTAAGACAACAGGCTTAGGAGAAAGAATCCTTCCAAACACATGAAATCCCCTGTAAAAGACACACTCAGGTCTGAACTGTTTAGACATGATCACGGGAGACCAGGGTCAGACCAGAGTATTTAGGGCTCTAGCTTCCTGTTTCTTGATAACCCTGGGTTCTTACATTGGAATATAAGTAAGGTGGTCAGGAACATGTTGCTGTAAAGTCTCTAGTGCAGTGTCCTTGACTCATATCAGGATACTCAGTGGGTTATGTCCTCCTGCTGGTCTGGTCCAATATAATCACCCAGTGCCCTTCTGTGTCATCCAGGGCACTCATTCCATCCAGGCCCTCTAAATAATGGTAGAGAGGGCCAAAGGTCTGTGGTTGCGTGTAGCAGACACTCCTGGTACCCTGCCCAGGCTCTGTCAGCCCCTTCCATTTCAGGGCATGCTGGCCTGACTCCCGTTCACCAGCACCTGCTTCTAAGCCTGAGGACTTCCTCTATCCTCCAACAGTGGATTCACACATACACTAGGAGTCCTCATCTATTGCCTGATGGGAGTTGGTGTTGGCTCCCTTGCCTCGTGTGTGGCATAACTCTGAGGCTTGTTTCCTACTGTGGCTCCCAGAATCCTTCAACAGGGTTAAGCTCCAGGAGCTACAGTGGTGAGTAAGGTAGCCTTTGTTGGCTGCTTCCTTTGTCTCACTCCCCAACCGGTTTCCTGGGATCACATCCAAAATAAACTACGTGCACTCAGATCTTATTCTGAGTTCCTTCACAAAAAGATGCGAAAACAAAAACATTGGGATTGCTAGCTTCTTGTAACTAATCCCCGGTGTTTATAAATCAGCTACTTCTGAATATTTAAATGTGATGCTCTTGGATAGAAATACACATCTTTCATTACAGAGAAGGTTCTGGTGCTGAGATACCTGAACTAAACATCTTTAAATTGTCAATAATACTCAAAGGGGTTCTTGATCTTTAGGCTTTATAAAGAAAATGGTTGTTACAAATTGCAAATGATTTATGATATGGATACTCAATCATTTCTGGGACAAGTAGGCATGGATAAATTTAAAGTGGCTGGTAGGCTATTATATTAAGCTAAGTTTACAAACATTTCAAGCTCCAGATGCATGGCATGAACTTTGTATCATCAATTGCTGCATCCCTTACTGGACTCTTTTCTCCTTTCTGGTCTACATTATTTGTTGACCTTCCTCTGGGCCCATGCTCTTCCATACCCTATAGAGGCCTGTATTAGATCCTCTCTATTTGCAGTAAACAGGCATAAAGTAAACTTGGCATATCCAAGTGATTACACACACAAATATATATTGAACACTCAGCTGCTTTTATGATTCTAGTCATATATAATGTGGTAACCACACTCCTGATTTGGAGCACAACCATTTCCCTTTGATCCAATTTGTGAAAAGAATGGCAGCCCCCAGTCACGTAGCTCTTCTTTTCGGATAAAAAGACAGCTTCCCAGCTACCATTTAGAAATCTTACCTGTTCTGCAGGACATTAGTGAACATTTGCTGGTTGAACAAATGTTCCACCTCTGGGAGGTTCAGTCAGAAGCTGACATGACTCTGGTGTCACATAACATGTGTGACATCCCACAGGTGGGGTCTTTGGAGATATTCATTGTATTTCCTGTCTTATGTCACAACTAATTGAAAGGGTCACCAGGGACATCTCAGTCGAGATCAAGCTATAAACTTTATTGTTGAGGCTGGCGGCCCGAAAAATGTGACTTGGGTCTAAACCATGATCAAATTCCCAAACATCCTCCCTCCCCTCCTACAACCCTTCAAGTCTAACATTACACCCTTAGAGGGGAGATCTGGCCTACAGAGCAGAAGCACATGCCCAGGATCACTGGGTGAGATATACAGCAGGAGCATATGAGGGACCCTGGCTCAGCTGATTAGTTCTACCCATGGTCAAGGCCATCATAGGATGTGGATGCTGGTTGTAAAGAAGAGAGTGAGGGAAAGCCATTCTGCCTAAGAGCACTGACATGTGTACCTATCCACCAGAGAAGCATGGCCTGTGAATGTCAGATTCTAACCTACTGCATTAACCATTACTCTCCTAAGGAGGAGTGAGGGTGCTAAAGGGTGGTAGATATTCCTGAGCTCTCTTATTCCCACATGGAGGGGGAAAAGAGGTCCCTTCTGTGGACCATGTCTGTAGTTCTTCTGTGGTCCTCACCCCTTGGAAACAAGTCCTCTAGTTGGATGGACTTACTAAGTCTCATTCAAATCTTCCCAATTCTCTGATATGCCATCTCCCTGTTCAGCCCACCATAATGCTGGAATTACCACTAGAGATTTGTCTTAGTCAACTTGAGCTGGCATAACAAAATACTATAGGCTGGGTAGCTTAAACGATGGACATTTATGTCTCAGTTCTGGAGGCTGGGAAGTCCAAAGTCAGGGTGCTAGCAGATTCTCTTCCTGGTGAGGGCCCTATTTCTAACTTACAAAGTTGCTTTTTCCTTATATGGGTGGAAGAGACTAGTCTCTTGTTCTAAGGATAATAATCTCATCATGGGTTCCACCCTCATGACCTCATCTAAATCCAATTACCTCCAAATACCATCACATTGGGGATTAGGGCTTCAACATAAATTGGGGAGTGGAGGACGCAAACATGCAGTCCATAATAAACCTCCTGTGCACGTTTTCTCCTCTACATCCTTCTATGTCCAGGAGGCTGACCTTCACAGATTACATCATCTGGGCTACTGTGCCATCAGTCTCCTGGTTGGGTTACGCCAGTGGGAGGCAAGGGCAGGAAATCAGAGGTTAGAAGGACGTGGCAGTTGGGGTATCCCTCCCTCTTCCTTCCGTGAATGGTTTTGGCAGTGTCATTCCTCAAGAGCCACAGCTTGTTCGGCGGCCACATTCCTGGCTCCAGGTCCCACCAAGCCCTGGTACACAGCTGTGCTACTTTGACCCTCTGGTCTTGGTGTGGTAAAGGCTCTGTTCTTGCCACTTCCTGGGTGCTACTGTCCCCTTTGTGGTTGGCTTGATCTGCCTACACTTAGAGAAGTAGCTGTTCCCTAAATTTCTTCAATCGAACCCCATAAGTATGCTGTTTCCTGTGGGAACCCTCATCCACCCCCTAAGTATCTCCTTCACACAGCAGCCCAGAGTCACTTTTCTGAAATGCAAATCTGATGTCACATCTCTGATCCACACACACCAGTGTGACTAACTGCCCTCAGGTTAAAATCTAACTCATGCCAGGCCCTGCATAATCTGTTTATTCTCAGATTTCCTCTGGTCATTCTCCCTTTTGTTCTTTTCTGTCTAGCCAGACTAAACTTTAGAGTTGACCAAAACCTCCTCGAGGTTGTTGCTGCAACCTCAAGCTGCATACTGCTTTCTGCCTGAGATACCCCTCTTTTTGTCTTCCACCCTTAATCCCCCCATCATGCCAACCTTTTACCTGGATAGATCTTATTTGTACCTTAGGCCTCAGCTGTGGTGGTGGTGGGGTCACCTCTCCTCCCATTAGCAGTCTGGTTTAGGGACCTTCCTTTACTTCCCATAGCACCCATTTTGTTTGCCTGCACATCCCAACAAACAGATTTCCCGGCCTTGAGAATACTCGTGTACCATTCCCATCCCCAGTCTTTGGAGCAATGCCTGGCAGAATAGGAACAAAGGAGTAAGATGGTCATCAAGTAATTACTACATCATTAATTTTCCTGTTTCATGCAGAAATTACCTCCTGCTCAGCCTTTAACTAAGAATTTATATCACTAAGAACCTTATAGAAGAAATATGATACATGAATGTTCAGGCAGATTTGGATCCTATCAAAAAGAGATCCTTTCGGTCCAAGTCACCCTTCTCTCAAAACTTAATGCTGGTAAAGGGTGCACATTTGTGTTCTAACTGAACCTTGGGTGACTGAGAACCCATCCACATATACGCTCCTCTTTCTGCAAAGATAGCGACAATAGGACCAGTTCTGTCATTATGTATAACAATCTCAGGTACATAGATTTAGAATATGAATTAGCTATGATTCTAGTTCATCAAGCATTCAATCATGAATAAACTGCCATTTAGCTATTTTTAATTATATCATACTTATAAAATACTTCTGCTACTCCTCAAAAATCGAGATCTTGATAACAGCTTACATATAACAATGCAGTTTTCATCCTATGCCCTTGACTCTTCCTACCTCAGGTAACTACCATTCTGAAACTTGTGGTTATCATTTTTCTGCTTTTTTATATAATTTTATGATGCCTATATGTATTCTTAGAGAGTATTTGAATGTTAGTTTTCTAAAAAGTGCATCTTGTTATATATATGAAAATATATATTATATTTATAAATTAACTTTTGGATTTACTTTCACTTTATTTATATTGCTAACGCTCATATGTATTGTTACATGTCACTGTAGTTATTTTACTCTGACGACTGAATAACCTACTGAGTAAATATACTGCAGTTTAGTCATCCTCCTTCAGGGGACAGGTATTTGGGTTGTTTCCAAAGCCATTGTGAACACTGGTGCTATAAAACAGCCTTGTCCATGTCTTCTATTGTGTATGTATCAGTCAGAATAGGTCATGGTATTCTGTAGTAAAAAGCAACCCTCAAAATCTCAGCAGCTTAAATCTACAAAGACTTATTTCTCATTTTCGCTCTATGTCCTTTGTATTCAACAGGAAAGAATGTATTATACGGAATCAAGGACCTAGGCTGACAGAACAGTCACTGTCTGAAAGGTTGACAGTAGCTGCCAGAGGGAAACTTCTGAAGAATCTGGAGTCAACATTTCAGTGCCCTGGCATGGAAGAAACGTGTCACTTCTAACCCCAACTCATGGGTCACAACTAGACCTGTGGCTCCACGTAAGCAAAAGGGGCTAGGTTGTACATTTGACGAGAAGAGAGGAGATCAGATATAATTGGAAAAGAATTTGGTGGCATGTCTTCAAACTGAATATTAAAACACTTTATAATCTAACAGTTCTTCTCCTCTATATACATGTGTGTGTGTGTGTGTGTGTGTATATATATATATGAAGTATTTCATCAGTTATGTTATTAATGTTATCTTCTCAAGTTATTGTTCGTAAGATGTAAGAAATCTTACAGAATCACAGCTTTCCCAACTTTTGGCATTGTCAGACTTCAGTTATTGCCCGTTGAATGGATATCAAAATGCAAGTCAAGATCACAATGAGATGGCATTTTATCACCAATAAAAATCTCGTATTTTATTGGTTTTGTTTTACCTTCATTAAAATGCCCATTTATGTCTCTTGCACATTTGCTGCTTATTTGTAGGACTTCTTTGCATATTCTGAAAACTTTTTTTAGTATGTATTGCAAAAATATCAATTCATAATTTCTCTTAGCTTTTGATAGTTCATAAAGTGAATTTTAATGAAGTTTATTAATTTTCCTTCATAGTCAATATTTATGTGTCTTAGGTTTTTCTTAACTCTCAGGCTCAAAAAATAAAGCTTCTTAAACCATCAATAGAAAACAGGTGAATTATTAATTCATGTGACATTATTAGGTGTCGTGTGAGGTAGGCATTAAATTGTTTCTCATAAGGTTAAAATAATCCAGCTATATGAAAAATTCCCTCACCCATGACATCTCACTTTCAGAGTCTGTTTCTGGGACTCCCTATTTTTTTGCATGGGTCAATTTTTCCACCCGTCAAGATCAACCAGTGTAATATAGCATGATGGTTATTTCTTTGATACAGAAATGTACCCTTCCTATTCTTTTATTGGACAATATACTTGGAATATTTACTATTCTATATGAAGTTTGTGACAGTATTGAGTTCTATAAAAATTTAAACATTAAGCCTTTAATAAACATGCTGTAATTCTCCATTTTTGATATTTCAGAGTTAGGGCTTTTTTTTTTTCCCTATAGAGGTCTTACATTTTTTTGTTGGATTTATTCTTACATCCCTGATATTCTGTACTTGTGTTCTAAACAGAATCTTGATTACACTTTTAAATTATTTGCTTCTAGCATATGGATATACAACCAAATGTGAATATACTATTTGAATGCCATTCTTATAGCCACCTTAATGTGCATTTTTTTTCTTATAACTTGTCTGTAGATTGAGTTTCTTATGAGTTAATTTCTTCTTTCCAATCCTTATGCCTATATTTTTGTTTTTTTATACTGACTAGGATCTTCAAGACAACACTGAATCACAGTAAAAATTCTCTTGATTTGAAAAAGAATGCTTTTAATGTTGTCTTATGTAAGAATTTTTATCACAAATAGTTGTAGAGTATTATTACATTCTTTATCTTATACATTTTGAGATGATAGTTGTGAAGAAATGAAGTTTGAGATTTTACTCTACTTAGTAAGTTAGCCTGCCATAGTTTTATAGAGGTTGGCAGAAGACATGAGACTCACGAGATATAAGGACTATTGTGGCACAGCAGGCAACATCATGTTCATGTTCACACCACTTCCCTTTGCCCCTCATGCCCCATGAGAGCAATAAAGGGAAGGCTACGTGGCTGCTGCACATGTAGTGGATTGTATCACTGCGAGGAATCCTGCATCTTTTAAAATGGGCTAAGAAATAGACCTGTCTAACATTTGCCCTGAAGTGAGACATATTTATTATATCGAACTGTAAAAAATCTGCCATCTGCTTCAGAAGGAGACACTATCTTTGAAGGCTATTTTCTATACAGTGATCCTTGAAAAGTTAGTTTGGAATAAATGCCATGGGAGCTTCTGCTCACAAGATGTGCAGAAACAAGAGATCTATGGAGAACTCTCAATATTTAGTTTTTCTATTAATCCGTGGATGTGGCAGATTATGTTTACGAGCTTTCTGATAGTAAAACATCTTTGTATATCCCCAACAAGCACTTTTATATGCTCTTGGATTTAATTTACTAACGTTACAATTTTTGCATCTATGTTTATAAGGGTAATATGCCTACATTTTGTTTTTGCGTAATGTTTTTCACTAGATTTGGCATCAGGACTGGTAAATACTGCCTCTTTCCTATTGCATTATAAGATAGAATATGTTCCTTGACAATTTGAGAGAATTTGTCAGTAAAACCACACAGGTTTTTATTAGAGAGATTTTTTCAACTCCTTTTAATGGAAATATGAACTTTTAAATTTTTGTATCAGTTCTAAGTTGTCTTTTCCTAGGAATTAACCCTTTTTATCTAAATTTTCAGAGTTGTCAGCATATAATCGATGGTATTTATGTATTGTATTTTGATCTTCTACTGTGTAACTATGTCCCCTATTTTATGTATGTTGTCTTTTTAAAAATTTTAATTTTTGTGGGTATATAGTAGGTATACGTATTTATAGGGTATATGAGCTGTTTAGATACAGGCATACAATGCATAATCACACAGTAAATGGGGTATTCATCACCTCAAGCATTTAACCTGTGTTACAATCAAATTGTACTTATTTTTAAGTGTACACAAATTGACCATAATCACCCTGCTGTTCTATCAAATACTAGACCTTATTCTATTTTTTTAAATCCATGAATCATCCTCACTTCCCCATCCTATACTTCAACCTCTGGTAACCATCATTCTACTGTCTCTATGGATGATTCAATTGTTTTAATATTTAGCTCCCATAAATAAATGAGAACATTAACACAATGACCCCTAATTCCAACCATGTTGCTGCAAATGACAGGATCTCATTTTGATGGCTGACTAGTACTCCATTGTGTATATGTACGTTTTCTTTATCCACTTGTCTGTTGGTCACTTAAGCTGGTTCCTAACCTTGACTATTATGAACAGTGCTGCAATAAACATGGTAGTGCACATCTTCAATATACTGATTTCCTTTCTTTTGGATATATATATATATATCTAGCAGTGGTATTGCTGGATCGTATGGTAGCTGTAGTTTTAGTCTGGGAAACCTCCCAACTATTTTCCATAGTGGTTGTACTAATCTAAATTTCCATCAACAGTGCCCGAGGGTTCCTTTCTCTCCACATCCTTGCCAGCATTTGTTAAAGATAACAAGATTATCTCATTGTAGTTTTGATTTGCATTTCTGATGATCAATGACATTGAGCACCTTTTCATATACCCATTTGCCATTTGTATGTCTTGAGAAATGTCTGTTCAAGATCTTTTACCCATTTTAAAAGTGGATTATTGGGGTTTTTCCCTTTTAGAGTTGTTTGAGCTCCTTATATATTCTGGCTGTTAATCCCTTGTTGGATGTATGGTTTATAAATGTTTTCTCTCATTCTGTGGGTTGTCTCCTGTTTCCCTTGCCATGCTCGAGTCTTAACTTGATGTGGTCCCATTTGTCCATTTTTGCTTTGGTTGCCTGTGCTTGTGGGGTATTGCTCAAGAAATCTTTGCCCCACCCAATATCCTAGAGTTTCCCCCAAATGTTTTTTGTTAGTTTTGGTTTGAGGTCTTAGAGTCTTTAATACATTTTGATTTGGTTTTTATATATGGCAAGAGATACAAATCTAATTTCATTCTTCTGTGTATGGATATTCAGTTTTCCCAGCACTGTTTACTGAAGAGACTGTCTTTTCCCCAATGTGTGTTCTTGGCACCTTTGTCAAATTGAGTTCACTGTAGATATATGGATTTGTTTCTGGATTCTCTATTCTGTTCCATTAGTCTGTGTGTTTGTTTTTTATGCCACTACCATGCCGTTTTAGTTACTATGGCTCTGTAGTATAATCTGAAGTCAGATAATGTGATTCTTTCCTCCAAGTTTGTTCTTTTTGCTCAGGGTATCTTTGGCTATTCTGGGTCTCTTCTGGTTCCATATAAGTTTTAAGATTGTATTTTATAATGCCATCCCCATCAAGCTACCAATGAGTTTCTTCACAGAATTGGAAAAAACTGCTTTAAAGTTCATATGGAACCAAAAAAGAGCCCACATCTCCAAGACAATCCTAAGTCAAAAGAACAAAGCTGGAGGCATCACGCTACCTGACTTCAAACTATACTACAAGGCTACAGTAACCAAAACAGCATGGTACTGGTACCAAAACAGAGATATAGACCAATGGAACAGAACAGAGTCCTCAGAAATAATACCACACATCTACAGCCATCTGATCTTTGACAAACCTGAGAGAAACAAGAAATGGGGAAAGGATTCCCTATTTAATAAATGGTGCTGGGAAAATTGGCTAGCCATAAGTAGAAAGCTGAAACTGGATCCTTTCCTTACTCATACGAAAATTAATTCAAGATGGATTAGAGACTTAAATGTTAGACCTAATACCATAAAAATCCTAGAAGAAAACCTAGGTAGTACCATTCAGGACATAGGCATGGGCAAAGACTTCATGTCTAAAACACCAAAAGCAACAGCAGCAAAAGCCAAAATTGACAAATGGGATCTCATTAAACTAAAGAGCTTCTGCACAGCAAAAGAAACTACCATCAGAGTGAACAGGCAACCTACAGAATGGGAGAAAATTTTTGCAATCTACTCATCTGACAAAGGGCTAATATCCAGAACCTACAAAGAACTCAAACAAATTTACAAGAAAAAAACAAACAACCCCATCAAAAAGTGGGCAAAGGATATGAACAGACATTTCTCAAAAGAAGACATTCATACAGCCAACAGACACATGAAAAAATGCTCATCATCACTGGCCATCAGAGAAATGCAAATCAAAACCACAATGAGATACCATCTCACACCAGTTAGAATGGCGATCATTAAAAAGTCAGGAAACAACAGGTGCTGGAGAGGATGTGGAGAAATAGGAACACTTTTACACTGTTGGTGGGATCGTAAACTAGTTCAACCATTATGGAAAACAGTACGGCAATTCCTCAAAGATCTAGAACTAGATGTACCATATGACCCAGCCATCCCATTACTGGGTATATACCCAAAGGATTATAAATCATGCTGCTATAAAGACACATGCACACGTATGTTCATTGCGGCACTATTCACAATAGCAAAGACTTGGAATCAGCCCAAATGTCCATCAGTGACAGACTGGATTAAGAAAATGTGGCACATATACACCATGGAATACTATGCAGCCATAAAAAAGGATGAGTTTGTGTCCTTTGTAGGGACATGGATGCAGCTGGAAACCATCATTCTTAGCAAACTATCACAAGAACAGAAAACCAAACACTGCATGTTCTCACTCATAGGTGGGAACTGAACAATGAGATCACTTGGACTTGGGAAGGGGAACATCACACACCGGGGCCTATCATGGGGAGAGGGGAGTGGGGAGGGATTGCATTGGGAGTTATACTTGATGTAAATGACGAGTTGATGGGTGCTGACGAGTTGATGGGTGCAGCACACCAACATGGCACAAGTATACATATGTAACAAACCTGCACGTTATGCACATGTACCCTAGAACTTCAAGTATAATAAAAAAAAGATTGTATTTTATATTTCTGTGAAGAACATTATTGGTATTTTGACAGGAATTGCGTTGAATCTGTAGATTGATTTGTGTATTATGAACATTTTAACAATATTAATTCTTCTAATCCATGAACATGAAATATATTTGTGTCCTCTTACATTTCTTGCATCAATGTTTTGTAGTTATAGATCTTTCATTCCCTTGGTTAAATTAATTCCTAGGCATTTATTTTTATTTGTAGCTGTTGTAAATGGAATTTACTTTGATTTTTTTCAGATTACTTGCTACTGTCATAAAAAAAATGGTACTAATTTTTGATTTTGTATCTTGTAACTTTACTGAATTTATCTATCAATGTTAATAGTTTGATGGAGTCTCTAGGTTTTTCCAAATGTATCTTCAAACAAGAATAATTTGACTTCTTCCCTTTCAGTTTGCATGCCCTTCATTTCATTCTCTTGTCCAATTGTTCCAGCTAGGACTTCTAGTAGTATGTTGAACAACTGTGATGAAAATGGGCATCTTCATCATGTTTTGGATCTTAGAAGAAATACTTAAGTTTTTCCCCATTCAGTATGATACTAGCTGTGTGGGTCTCACATATATAGGTTTTATTATGTTGATGTATATTCCTTTTATACCCAGTTTCAAGAATTTATTAGGAAGACATGTTGAATTTTAATCAAATACTCTTCCAGCATTAATTGAAATGATTATGATTTTTGTCCTCCATTCTGTTGACATGATGTATCATATTTATTGGTATTTGTTGAGCCATCCTTGCAACTCTGGAATAAATCCCACTTGGTCATGAGGAATGATCTTTTTGATGAGTTGAATTTGGTTTGGTAGTATTTTAAGGATTTTTGTATCAGTGTTTATCAGGGATATTGACCTTTTTTTTTTTTTTTTTGGATGCATCTTTGTTTTTGGTGTCAGGGTAATTCTGGCCTCACAGAATGAGTTTGAAGATACCCTCTCATTTTTGGGATAGTTTGAATAGGATTGATTAGTTCTTTTAAATGTTTGGTAAAATTCAGCAGTGAAGTCATCAAGTTTTCAAGCTTTCCTTTGTTGGAAGACTTTATGACAGCTTTAATCTCATTTGTTATTGGTCTGTTCAGGTTTTGGATTTCTGGATGATTCAATCTTTGTAGGTTATATGTTTAGAAATTTATCCATTTCTTCTAAGTTTACTATAGATGCTTCTAGTAGCCTCTAATGATCCTTTGAATTTCTGCACTCTCAGTTGCGATGTCTTTATTTTCATCTGATTTTATTTGGGTCATCTTTTTAACTTAGTCTGACTAAAGGTTTGTCAATTTTGTTTCTTTCCACAACACCAACTTTGTTTCATTGTTCTTTTATATTGTTTTGTTTCAATTTCATTTATTTCAGCTCTCATCCCTATTTCTTCTAATTTTGGATTTGGTTTGCTCTTGCTTTTTCCATTAAGATGGAACTATAAGTTTATTTGAAGTTTTTTTTTTTGATGTATGCATTTAATGCTATAAACTTAGTGCTGCTTTCACTGTCTCATAGGTTGATACGTCATTTCATTATTTGTTTTGAGAAACTTCAGTTTTCTTCTTAATCTCTATCCACTCACTGGTCATCCAGAAGTATATTTAATTTCTATGTGTTTGTGTACTTTCTAAAATTTCTTTATTTCTACTTTTATTCCATTGTGGTTAGAGAAATGTCTCAATCTCACCCAAGGCCCATAGCATGTACTATTTGGTTATGGCTGATTATTCAGGGCCCATGGGCTCTTTACTCAGCACATAATTAACCCTGCCAGGATTGGGCCCTTCTCTTTAAGGCAGTGGGTTGTTTTCTGGCCCAGGGTATGTCTAGTAATGTCATCTGGGAGCTAGGGCCTAGAATGGTGGGGGTCTCATGACTCTACCTTGTGCCCTATCCTACTGTGGCTGAGCTGTATTCAGGTTGCAAGATGAAATACGCTTTACTCTTCCATCTCCTCTCAAGCGAAAGAAGTCTCTTTTGGAGCTGTGAGCTATGCTGTCTGGGGTTGGGAGACAGGGTGACAGAAACACTTTCTTAGCTGCCTGGACTGGTATCTCACTAGGTCACATGCTCCCGAAGTCCACTGGTTCTGAGCCCAACACAGCACTAGGAATTGCCTAGGGGTTGCAGTCCTTGTGATAGGATAGAAGATAGGAAGAAGTGTTTGCTCCTTAAAATGCAAGGCCATCAACACAAGGCTACATAAATCATGGCAAGTGAATATGACACTGAAGGCAACTAATAAAGCTCAAGTAACCAATCTTCCCAAAATGAGGATCCATTAGTTGCCTGAAAATATTCGTAATTGTTTTAAGGAAGCTTAGTGAGCTGCAAGAGACAAGACAACTCAATAAAATCAGGAAAATACTTGAATAAAATGAGAAGTTCAATAAGTAGAAATCATTTTTAAAACCAAATAAAAATTCTGGAGCCGGAGGATACAATGTATAAAATGAAATGCAAGAGGGAGCCTGAACAAAATTGATCAAGCAGAAGCAAGTGTCTGAATTTGAAGACTGGTAATATAAAATTATCCAGTCAGGAGAAAAAAAGTGTACAGGATTTATGGGACAACATATAGAGAACCAATGTATGTATTAGGGGAGTTCAAAAGGGAGAAGAGAAGGGGGGCAAAAAGCTTTAATAAAATGGTTGAAAACTTCCCAAATGTGGAAAGGAATATGGTCATTCATACCTGTGAAGTTTGAAACATAACCCCAAAAGATTACATAGACATTATAGTTATCAAAAGTGAAAGACAAAAGTTTTGAAGTCAGCAAGAAAATAAGTGAATCATCTCATACAAGGAAGATCTCATAAAGCTATCAGCAAATTTCTTAGAATACTTCCAGGCCAGGAGTGATATATATTCTAAGAGCTGAAAGAAAAGAAAAAAGAACTGTCAACCAAGACTACTACACCTGGCAAAGCTGTCCTTTAAAAACGGAGAGATAAGGACTCTTAAAAAATCTGAGGGCGTTTACAGTCAATTGATCTTTGATGTTATAGTCAGGTGTCAGGACTAGACAATGGAAAATGAGTAGTATTTTAAATGATTTTGGGAAAACAAGATTCACATTTAGAAGAATGTAAATAAACCATTTTCTCAAACCATAAAAAAACCCAAAATGAATTAAAGACCTACAAACTTGAAAATACTAGAGGAAAGCAAGGGGAAAAGCTCAGTGACATTAGTCTGTAGAATAATTTTTTGGGAGGCCAAGATATCAAAAGCACAGACCATAAAAAGATAGACAAGTATGATTGCATGAAACTAAAAGGCTTCTGAACAGCAAAGGAAACAGTAAAAAGCAGCAGTACTGGTAGTTAAGAGGAAGTTTTCTAGAAAATTCCTTAGTTGGTGCCCTATTTTTCTGCAGTTTCTCATGAGCACAGGGCTTCTGCACTGCCCTGGTTTTAATCGTGAGGATGCTGCACATTTGTCATGAAACAGATGCTCTTATTTGTGCTCTTCTATTCTCCCACGGCATACACACATCGATGGTCCCTCCCTTCTGCCCTTTAGAGTTTCATCACTTTTGATATTTTCCTGCATTTTTATGTAGTATTAATCTCATAGGAAGGAATGAACACCAGTTAGTTTAGCCCCTTGGTAGACCCTGTTGGTTTCTCATCTCTTCCTTCCAAACCTATATGAGAGGGCTAGTTATTACTCAACTTCAGATGGGAGAAATTAAGGCTTGTGGGGTTCAGTGACCAGCCCAAAGGCCACAATGTCCTTCACACTCAGACTGTCCTACTTAAGTCTGAGTCAGTCCTCCCTTACATTCTGCCTGCAAAGGTCTTGAGCACCTCCCTTCTAGTTTTCTACCCATCCCCCAAGATAAAGAAACGATGATTTGGCGGGGAACCACATTCCTATCAAGCCCCTGATATGGCTATCAAGATGATATCCCTTTTCACACAGTTTTAACTACATGTCCCAAGAAGGACAAATGGAGTACAGAGTTACCACCATGGGGCTCTGCCCCAGATAGGTTTCCAAAGAAATATGTGTATCAGTCCAAGCCAGATAAGTGTGGAACCAAGACAGGAAGGATTAAGTAACTATTTGATGAATTCAAACTGATCTTGGTCTTCACTGCATGACCTCTCCTATCCATAGAGAATCCTCAAGCTAATCCTCCTTAATTCAGTATCTTACATCCTAACATTTTTCGGTCTTCTCTTCCCTTTTCAAAATTTTGTCAGTCCCAGTTTCCATCTTTGTGATTTAAGGGAACATCTGTGCTGCCAGGAATAATAGATACTAGGTTAATAGTGTTCCCCTCTTCATCATACGTACTTTATCAGGTGTTATCTGGTCAAAAGACTTTCAAAATTCCTTAAGAGTGGTACAAATATTAAGAGGTAGATAGGTAGATAACTGAGAAGGTACACATTTAAATATTGTTTTTTTTTAAATCTTGGATTGATTCTTAAATGCTACTAGCATGGAAGAGACGGCCTAAGAATTGGGGTTAGGAGGAAGGGCCTCTGGGGCCTTCAGCATGCCTGCAGGAACAAGTCTGAGCGCAGGCGAGAAAAGGCGAGAACTAGAGAGATGATGTGGCCTCCCCATTTCCAGACCCCAAGGCTGCTCAGTCCCATATTGCACAAACCTTCAGGCTTTTCAGGTCTGCCTGTACTCCTTGAGACTCCAGGAAGGAAGCAGGAGGGCGGCTCATAGATCTACACCACGGCTTTGAGCAGCTTACTCAGACTTTTTGGGTCGGCCATCAGCTGCATGGGGTATCCAACCTCACAATGGCTTTCCCGGTAGTTCCCCAAATCCTCTACATCTGACTGAAGTGGGAACAGAGAGGTAGGTGTTGGAAAGTCACTGAATGGGGTATCTCCTTTTATTCTCCTACCCCCACTGGCAGCTGTGTCAAAACTCCAGTCATTCCCAGAATGTGGCAGGAATCCAAATACCACTGAGCGTACACAGATGCTGTTCCTTCTACCTAAAGCTTATCTAAACAACACCTCCTAAATTCATTTCAGCTATCATCTGTGAAGTCTTCTAGTAATCTCTTTCTGACCAGCTTTCCAAGAGTGGGAGCTAACTATTCTTTCCTACTACAGGTATCTGTAAACTGTAAGATGTAGAACACCTGTCCTATTGTATGGCCTTTGGTAACTGCTTCACTTTCTAAGCAGAATTTCTTAAACACAAGGAATCTCCATCTCTCAATCCCCAATGCCTAGCATGGTAGCATTCTTTAAGTGCATTCATAAGGTATTTCTCCAGGCGGCCTGTAGGTTACAACTCTTTCAGGGTCCCCTTTCCTCATTCCATCAGGCCTAAGGGTGATCACAGCTTCACTGTTGCTAATCAGTTCAGCACACCTCACCCTTGCTTTGTGTAAAGGGTTGCCTTATAAATAAACCTCCAATTCTCCTAGTATGTGGGAGCTATCTGTCAGTTGAAACTTTGACTAATACTTACCATAGTTGTAATATAGCTAACTTATAAAATAGGTGTTATAGTTATAATAGTTTATATAATAGTTAAGTATACTTAAAATATAGTTACATAGATTTTTAATGTTTTATTCCTATAACATTTCTTCTGAAAAATAGTTAGGGGGCCTGTGATCAGACATAGCACAGAAAGTAAGATGACAGAAGCAGCCACTTGGCCCGTTAAGGGTGTTAGGCTCTACTCCCGGGGGGCAACCATCCATTTCTGGTGGTAGGTAGCTATACATCAGGTCTGGCTCCAGAACCCATCAACCATGGGGTTGGCCCGTCTGCATCCATGGTTTGACGGTACCCACCAGGATCTGGCTCAACTGTGGCAGAAGCCCCATTCAGGCTGTGTATGGCAAGAGCATCAAACAGTAGCCACGGCCCAGGTCACCCACCCTGAGTGCTCGGTCAGCGAGGGCACGTGAGGGAGAGGAACAGGATCTGCTAACTGTGGGCTCCAGGTAGGTGCCTTCCTCTGAGATCTCATCTGTGGGGAAACTGCAGCCACCCAAAGGGTGCTTGTTAAATATTTAAACTTCATTTGCAAGAGAAGTAGGAAAGATGCAATTAGGTTTTACAGGAAAATATGCTTCTGAGGAGAGAGAGTTCCTTCTGTATCTGGAGAGACCATTCTCTCCCTTCCAAGTCCCTCCACCGGGCAGCATCTTCTGAGAGACTTAATTGCCCCTTAACATGCATCTGCAGGTAGTCTGGGTAGGACACCGGCTGGAGATGTAACAAGATCTGACAGGAACGAGGCGGGGAGTGGAGAAGGAGTGGAGCATAGCGGCTGAGACTTGAAGAAATAGGCTCTTGCAGTTTGGGTGGATTATATACAATGGGAAATACTGGTTGGTATTCATTAGTGTTTTACAGTTTATGAAACACTTTCATATTCATTCTTATCAGACCTTCATCGGATCTGGGAAGTCAGATGAGCCGTTATAAATTAAGCATGCTGAGAGTTTTGAGAGCATTTCCCTGAAGTTACAGACTGCAATCCAAGTCTGATGACACACCTTTCTGTGCTCTAGGTCACACCTCTGGTGGCCTGCCTCAGTCCTCCCAGCCCACCTTTACTCCAGCCACAGCTGTCATACCAGCTCCAGCACTGGCACCGCACATCTCACGTTCTGCTGCCAAGGGCCTTCTCTCACTCGGGGCTTTTGCAGGCACAGCTGAAAGCCGCACAAGCAATGAGCAGTTAATGTCCAATGAGGTGACTTGACCAACGAGGAAAGGGAGCCAGGAAATAAATATTCCCCTCTTCTGACCCTTGAACAGACAATTCTGGGCTGGTGGTGGGACTGCTATAACTCCTAGAGAATCCCTGCGAAAGCATACCTCCCTTGCCCACGGTGGTAACAAGCTTGCTACACCACACACACTTATTTTGGATGCCCCTCCTTCCTGGTTTCACTTAATTTGTTTCCAAACTCAGTTTCATGGAATCACTCTGCATTGAACCTACACCAGCCCTCACGTCAGGCTTTCATGCATGTCTTTCATGCGTAGACCACAGTTCCTTCTACCAGGTTAAGTGGCAGGGGTAGGAGAAGGACTGATACAGATGCTTTGTCAGTTACTACTTGTGTTCATTTCCAGTGGCTGCTAGAGTAAATCGCCACAAATTGAGTGGCTTAAAATAATTTATTCCATGAGTGTTGAGGCCAGAAGTCCGAGATTAAGGGATGGCCAGGGCCATGCTTCCTCAAAGCTTTAGGGAGGATTCTTTCCTTGCCTCTTCCAGCTTCTGATGACTCCGGGTGTACCCCAGCTTGCTGTGGAATAACTCCAAGCTCTGCCTCCACCTTCACATGGTCTTTTGTGTGTCACATCTCACTTTTCTTATAAGGCTGCTTGTCATCAAATTTAGGGTCCATCCTAAATTCAGGATAATATCATCTAATTTTCAAAGATTCCATATCCAAAAGGTCACATTCACAGCATTCTGGGGGTTAGGACTTTTACACACTTTTTTAGGGGGCTATTCAACTTGTTGTCTATATTATACTACTTCTTTGTACAAAATATGAAAATAGACAAGCACTTTGAGCTGAGAGTCTCAGGATCTGAAAACCTAGAATAAAAGGTAGGTGAAAAGAAGGTGTGAGCCCAAAGACAGTGCTAGAGGAAGACAAGACAGCTGGAACAGGGTGGAGATGTGACCAAAATCAGAAGTTGAGAAGCAGCCTGGTATGCCCAAAGTGTACATACCTCACCTGGAACCTGAGACCAGGGCCTGCAAAAGTAGGAGCAAGGCACCAACAAACTGGCCCTTAAAGCTCTCAAGGATACATAGGTCCCATCCAGGTCACTCTGCACCTTCATGAAAGAGCAGAGTGCACAAACCTAGGAGTGTGGACTAGATTGCTGTGAGTGGAAGCAGACCACTGCTAGGAGGCTGACAAGTTCAAGCCCAAAAGAAGAAACAGGTATCTTCCTCTGGACTAAATGGTGGCAGTGTATCAACAATAAAGAAAAAGCTAAGCTCCTGGTTTTATTTTTCTAGAGAGAAAAAAGGAATATAAGATTGAGAGCCTGAGTAGAAGGGAAAGAAATGGAGACAGAACAGACTATGAGCATTGGCACTCTAAGAGTTGGGCACTGTGGTAGGAGCTGTCCCAAATCTAATTAAAGATGTGTAAGAATACAACTAGAAATTTAAGTTGCACACATTAATTATAGACACATATACTGTTATATACTTTATAGGACTCAGAAAAGCATGAATTTTGCCTGTAATTAAGCCAAACAAAAAAGCCAGTTATATTTAGTGTTTGCAAAAATGGATTTGTACTCATGTTTATAATTCATCACATTTTTGTATTTTCCCATGTCAAAGTACATTTCAACATTTTTTCATGGCCATAGAGCATTCTGTTGTATTAAGCTACCATAATTTAACTATACTGCTGAGCATTTAAGTTCTATTTCTATATTTTTCTATTATAAGAACTGCAATGAGTTTTTATATACTTGCTTAATGACATGAGACAAATTCTCAGTAGAATTTGCTGAGTTAAAGGAGGTATGTGTATTTGTTCCCTTCAAGTCTAATTCTCTTTTATTGGGGTAAAATTTACATATAGAGAAATGCATAGATCTTCAGAGTACAACCTAATGAATTTTAACAACTGTATATGCCTGTTTAACCACCACTCAATATATAAACTACAGCCACGTGTAGCTTAACGATGGGGATTTGTTCTGAGGAATGCATTAGGTGATTTAGTCATTGTGCAAACAGTGTACTTAAACCTAAATGGTATAAGCCTACTACATACCTGGGCTACATGGCACAGCTTATTGCTCTTGGACTACAAACCTATACAGCACATTACTGAATATTGTAGGCAATTGTAACATAATGGTAAGTATTTGTATATTTAAATGAATCTAAAACATAGAAAAAGATATGGTATCAATCTTACAGGACCAACTCATTTGGTCCATCATCGACCAAAACATGTGGTGCTTGACTTTCTGCCACCCAAGAAACCTCCCTCACACTTAGTATTTTCTATTCTGACACCTTATAGGCAAATCCTATTCTAATTTCTATCACAACAGGTTTTGCCTGTCCTTGAACTTTACACAGAATCACAGCTTCTCTTTCATGCGTGGCTTTTACTGGAAAAAAAGTTTTGAGATTCATCTATGTTATCACATGTATCAGTTTCTTCTCGCTATGATTTGAATGTGTCCTCCAAAGTTTGTGTTGGAGACAATCCCCAAGGCAACAGTGCTGAGAGGTAGGACCCTTAAGAGGTGATTAGGTTATGAAGACTCTGCCCTTTTGAATGCATTAATGCCATTATCATGGAATAGAGTTGGTTATCACTGGATTGTGTTTCTGATTAAAAGGATGAGTTTGGACCCCTTCCTAATGCTCCCTCCCCTCCCATCTCCCTTCCATGTTCTTGCCATACAGTTCTGGAGGCTGGGAAGTCTCTAAAGTTACCCAGTCTCAGGTATGCTGTTATGAATGAAATGGACTGGCAATTTATTACTTAGTTTGTATTACTGTATTATGTGTATTATGTTTTTATTCCTTGCAGGGAAGACAGAGCTTGCCTTCTGTTATTTTCTACATTGTATGACTGTATCACAGTTTGTGACCCTACTCCACAATCTTGGCTTACAGGCTTACAGAGGGTAGTAGAAAATCTCGAGTCCTGGAATGACAGTCTAAAGAGCTCTTCAATGATCAGAATTTTTGTGTCCTCCCAAAATTCATGTTAAACCCTAATTATCAAGTTGTTAGTAGGTAGGGCCTTTGGTAGGTGATTAGATCATGAGGGTGGAGTCTTCATGTAAGATTTTTGCCCTTACAAGAGAACCCCAGCCCCAGACAGCTGCCTCACCTCTTCTACCAGCAAGAAAGTATATCTAAGCCAGAAAGTGGGATGTCAGACAGCAAATATGCTGGTGCCTTAATCTTGAACTTCGCAGCCTCCAGAATTATGATAAATACATTTGTTTATAAGCTATTTAGTCTGAGGTATTGTTATATCAGACTGAATAGACTCAAAATTGGCACTGAAAAGTAGGATGGGTGCCCCTGCAACAAATAACTAAAATGTAGAGGCAGCTTTGGAGCTAGATAGTGGGTAAAGACAGGAAGAGTTGAGGTCCATGTTAGAGAAAGCCTGCATTGCCATGAACAGACTGTAAAAGGCGATTCTGGTAGGGGCTTGTAAGGAGTAGGAGGGCTATACAGAAAGGCTCAATCTTCTTAGAGAATACTTATGTGCTCATGAACAGAATTCTGATAGAAATATGAATGGTAAAGGCCATTCTGATGAGGTATGAGATGCAGAAAATGTTATTGGAAACTGGAGGAAAAGCGATCAGTCACAAAGAACTTGACTGAATTATATTTATCTTCTAGTGTTTTGTGGAAGGTAGAACTTGTGAACAATGAAATAGGATATTTGGCTGAAGAAATTTCTAAGCAAAGTGTTGAAGGTGTGACTTGGATTCTCTTGAATGCTTAAATTTAAAGATGAAATTTGTAATCAAAAGGAAAGCAGAACTTAAGTTTGGAAAATTATCAGGAATGAGAAAGCATGTTTAGGAGAAAACAAGGGGATGACTATCTGATAAAGAGGTCAGTCAGTAACCTGAAGAGAAGCCAGGACTTACTGTCCCAGGAAATGGAAGATAAGACCTGAAGACAATTCAGAAATTAGGGTACCACCAAATCATAGGCCCAGAATGCAAGGGTCTATGGGCCAGGATGATTTTAAAGGAGGGGCTGCTATAGTGGTGCCACCTCACATCACAGGCTCCACTCCCCGAGCTCCATTGCCACATGCGTTGGTCATGGTAGGTGCAGTGTGCACGGTACCAGGAAAAGCTATAGAGGTATGGCAGCCTCTACCTAAGATTGCCAAGGATGCCCCAGAGAACTGTGGGGTAGGGCCTGTCATAGAAAGCCCCTACCAGGGCAATGCCCAGTGGAGTCATGGGGGACAAGCCATTTCTAAGACCACAAAACTGGTAGAGCTACTGGTGTGCAATTCCAGCCTAGAAGAACCAGTCACACACTATAACCCACAAGAGCTGTGGCATGGGCTGTACCTAGCAAAGTCATGAGGGTGGTGCCACCAAAGGATCTGAGGGTCCAACTCCCACCTCAGTGGGTCTAGAGGTGGGACATCAAGTTAGAGAAAGATTCTGGAGCCTTAAGATTTGTTGTTTGCCCTGTTGAGCTTTGGACTTGCTTGGACCCCAATACCCTTTTCTTCCCTATTTCCTTATTTTAAAATGGAAATATCTATCCCTCTGTCCATCCCTCCAGTGTGTTTTGGGAGCATATAACATGTTTGACTTCATAGGTCACAGCTGGAGAGCAATTTGCTCTAAGATGAATGATTCCTTGAGTCTCACCCATATCTGATTTAGATAATATTGAGATGAGACTTTGAACTTTAACTTTGAAGTTGATACCGGAATCAGTTATGAATTTTGTCACTATTGAGATGAAATAAATTTTTAATGTGAGAAGGACAAGTTTTAGAGGGCCAGGAGTGGGATACTATCATCTATTTCCCCCAAATTTGTATGTTGACACCCAATCACCAATGTGATATTAGAAGGTAGAGCCCTTTGGGAGGTGATTAGGTCATGAGGATGGAGCCTTCATGAATGGGATTAATGCTCTTATAAAAGAGACCCCAGAAAATCTACCTTGCCATTTCCATCATGTGATGATACAGTGAGAAGGCATCATCTATGAACCAGGAAGTAGTCCCCTACCATTATCTTGATCTTGAACATTCCAGCCTCAAGAACTGTGAGAAATACATTTATACGCCATTCTGCCTATGATATTCTGGTACAGCAGTTTGAACACGTTAAGATTCCTATGTATTTGCCCCTGAAAACAAGTTAGAGATGATGATACCCAAAGGAAGAGGTATTCACTCATGGTCATACAGTTCTATAGGATCTGACTCTCCTTGGCAGCCTTGAGTCAGAAATAGCTCACTTACAACAGTAAGATGGGAAGGGAGTAGAGGAGAGAACTGAATATATAAGGGTTAGGCTTCTAGATAATAGAATTTCCCCCTGCCTGGTGATTTAACAACTCCAATACTCCAGGGGGCAGTAACTCTGGAGGAGGTTGGTTAATTATTGCCAGGCTGAGGAATCAAGTTTCCCCAAGACCCCGGTTTTCTGGGCTGCATTTCATACCAATTAAAAATGTAATCCAATGGGACCCCTTACCCAGGAAGTTAACTTCATGGACTTTGATGAACTGATGCTTTTAATAGACTTGTATTTTGGTGAACTCTGCCACAGCTGTAACTCCTCCTCCTCAATCAGGTCAGCAAGACCAGATCTAAGGGACATGGGCCACTGGCACAAGGTGGAACAGAGCAGTGAGGGTGGAGTAAAGTAGGGAGTTAGAAAAAGCACTTTCTGGGGGCTCATTTTTTTGACCAACTGTTTATGCTTAGCAGCAACTGACTGGGAGTCAGTTATGCTGTAAGATTTCATTCAGTTAATTGGGTTTTAAATGCCAGACACTGGGGATAGATTTTTCAGGAGCTAGGAGTTTAGAGGGGGAAAAAGCCTCTGGTGCCCCCACATAGCCTCCTCCACATAGCCTCGAATACACATATTTGTGTCCTAGACTATGCCTTATTTCTATACTTTACAGTTGTACCTATGAACTAAAGCCTTATGTCTAGAATGTTTTGGTTAATCCCTTGCCCCTCCCAGGAACATTTCTACTTTAAGTTATGATCCAGTCACAGAACCCAAATAGAGAGCTGGAGTAAGAGACAAATGGGGCTAATGGAGACAAACCACCACCATGTGTTGAGAGTCACATGGTATTTAAGAAATGGCTTGGGTGATACACTAGTTAGGATTTGACTCCTGCTTCTCAACATAAAACAGATACTTTGGCAAAAGTGCCACAGTGGACAAAATTCTAAGATGCACTATTTTCTTGACTTATGATTTCTAATGTAATCTTAACAAGTATTTATGGTATAGCTGTGATACCAGCACTGTGGGGGTGGAAGAGGGTATACAGAAGGAATAGAAACTCTGGCTAAAAGAACCACCATTTCTAGTCTGAAGGATGGCCCTATAAAATATAGACTATTTGGTTGCCTTAATTTCAGATGGAGCCCTTTCTAGAAATTATTTCACAGTTTAAAGCCCATGCAGACATCAGGAGTTTGGGTTGATAAGACTGGGGTAGCTCATGGAATTCCAGATGTCAGACTAAGTAGCTTTAACACTGGCCCCTATTTTCTGAATCAAAAAATCAGGGACCTAGGGTTTGAAGTATTATGTTCACTCCTACAACAACTTCAGTCCATTCCTTTTTGTTACAAGACTGGTTCAGGCACAAAAGCAGGTCTGACCAACCACCTCATCGGGGATAAGATTATGATGGAGACTATCCAGGTGTCCCTCATTTGGTGGTAGGGAGGGGTTGGAGGTTTTAGACAAGTCTCTATATAAGGGATCTAGTAGACTGTGCAAAGATGATCTTGGAGAAAAGACATTGGAACATCTTCATCCTTGCTAATAGAAGAAATGGTAGCTCGAGTGCCCTGAGCTTTCTGGAGCTAGGCAAAGACAGCTCTTTGCTGTAGGTAGGGAACACTAAATGCAAAATGACAGGCTACAACAACAAAAAAAAAAAAAAAAAGGAAAAGAAAAAGTGACCCTAATTAATTTTATACAGTCATTCAGGTGTGTGGTGAATATTCCTATTGTGATGGTTAATATTAAGTGTCAGCTTGCTTGAAGGATGCAAAGTATTGTTTCTGGGTGTGTCTGTGAGGGTGCCAGAGGAGATTTACATTTGAGTCAGTGGACTGTGAGAGGCAGACCCACCCTCAGTCTTGGTGGGCCCCAATCAGCTGCCAGCACTGCTAGAAAAAGCAGGTGGAAGGTGGTGGAATGAGTGGCCTTGCTGAGTCTTCCGGCCTTCATCTTTCTTCCATGCTGGATGCTTCCCTTCCCTTGAACATCGGACTCCAGGTTCTTTGGCTTTTGGACTTACACCAGTGGTTTGCCAAGGAGTTTTGGGCCTTCAACCACAGACTAAAGGCTGCACTGTTGGCTTCCCTGCTTTTGATGTTTCGGGATTTGGACTGAGCCACTACAGGCTTCCTTGTTCAACTTGCATATGGCCTAATCCCTGGGACTTCACCTTGTGATTATGTGAGTTGATTCTCCTCAATACACTCCCTTTCATATATGCATTTATCCTATTAGTTCTGTCTCTCTGGAGAACCTAATATACCTATTTTCGTACTAGACTGCCTCCCTCCAACCACCCTGAATGTGCTGTTCCTTGAATGCACCCTACTCTCCCTTCCAAACAAGGCAGCTTGTGAAGGAAGAAAGCATGGTTTTAACAAGTATTTATGGTATAGCAGTGTGGTGGTCCATCCTAGGGGTGGGAAGGCTGGGAGGTAAAGCAGCATAAATAGGAAGATGAGAGAATCCCCCCTGCACCTTCCCAATAAAATTTGCTGCCCATTCCACTCAGTAGCTTCCATAATAGTTCACTGGGCCAGGCATTTTCCACAAGCTCTGCCTCATGCTCCAAATGTCAGAACTGTAATTACTTCCCCCCTCCAAGGACCCTGACATTTACAGAGCCCAGCTATGAGCTCGAACTCACCTCCAGCAGCCAAGATGACTCCCAGGAGTCCCTCCACTCAAACATGCATTTTCTGAGCACAAACATGGATCACATTTATCAAAACATCTTGCTTGTCACTAGGGACTAAAGATGAGAGTCCTGCCCTTGAGGGAGCTTATAGTCTTACATTGAAGTTTGCCATCTCAGCCTGCTTTGTGGTTCTCTTTTCTATCAAAATTTCACCATTCCTACTAGATCCCACAAAGATTCACCAGAGCTCTACTGAAATGGGACATGCGGGCATCGACGCTAAAGATTCACCTTGCACCCCAAGAATTATCTGTATTCCTTTCTAGGGCAAAACAGTAAACTCCTTGTCCCCATATATACTTTACTCTCAGGTCCTCAAGGTATACGCTTCAGCAAAGTTGATCATCCTTTCTTCCCATGACAATTATTGCTGTGAAGTTATTTAAGTTGGGGATGAATTACAGACATAGAAGTCACAGGAGTCTAGTAATCCAGGCAAAGAACTAAGGGAGATGTCCTAAGGAACTCTAAATTTAAGGAATCCTATCACACCCTTAGCACCTCCCCATCTATGTCATGTATCTCCACCTTGCCATCTGCCTTGCTCCTTTCCTATCCACAATGGCACCTCAAAAGTCCCACCTCTTATTAAAGGTCCTGTCCAACTCAGAGGGAGGAGGTGGAGCGGTACTTCCATGTACCAATGAACAGAAAGCTAATGGGACTGATACAAAAGTGATGACACTGGATATAATTTAATACAGTAGTAGCAGTTTGTAAATATTTACCTATTAAACTGGTCACCATTTTCAAATTAAAAATTCAAAGTTTCCCTTGTGAACATCGCTCATGACTCTCCTCTGCTCCTTCTTACCAGCTCAGTTCCACTGAACGGCCATGTGTCTGGCATCAGTGGTTACACACTGAGAGGGAAGAGCCCTGCGAAACAGGCCTATCACATCACCTGAGGGACGAGCACATTCCCCGCCTCCACCAAAACAATGACATTCTAAATACCCTAGGGTTATCTGCTGTGTATTCATGGAAGGAAATAATGAGGGGCAGGGGATGTAAAGAATCCTTCAACACTATGAAATCTCAGCCAGGCCCAGATTGAAGTGGCAGTGAGCCATCCTAGGTTTTTCTGCCTGAACTTCAACCTCAGCCCTACTCAAAAATTGTGATTTTGCCACTCAAGGAGTTTTGCTTCTATCAAGACAGGAGCAATTAACATGCCTTCTGAATTTGAATCAAGAGATGGAATTAGTTTGTGGACAGAGATAATGAACTGAGTCAATATTAATAAAGCAAGTAAACTGCAGAAATGGGTACCTGATATATGAAAAGGTCAGTAGCCACAAGACATTGATAAGAACCTCTAGCAAAGATGTAGTTTATCTCAGTTTCCCTCAAATCTTCCCAATAGGTTGTATCCTCCCTTGCAGGGGCATGGAGAAATCATTGCATAAAAGTAGGCATATTTTGTTCAAGTTGACATTTGAATAAAGTAAAAGTAGGTAGGGTTTTGCTAAACTTTGAGATGGGATCTCACAACGTTGCCCAGGCTGGACTTAACTCCTGGACTTAAAGGATCCTCCCACCTGAGCCTCCCAAGTAATTAGGACTACAGTCATGCACCACTGTGCCTGGCAAATCTTGTGTTTCACTTGGTTGTATTTTGTTTTATTTTTGAGAAAGCATCTTGCTATGTTGATCAGGATGGTCTCAAATTCCTAGGCTCAAGCGGTCTTCCCTTCTCAGCCTCTGGAATAGCTGGGATTACAGGCCTGCACCACCATGATGCCAAGAACTTTGCTAAGCCTTTAACCAAGAACACCCCTCCCTACTGATCCTGTGGGTAGAGGGAAAGGCAGGACTGTCTGACAACATGAAAACTCTCCTCAAATGGGCGGTGGTGGACACCCACACAGCAGCTCCCCTTCAAATGGACTTCACAGGGACACAGACGCCACTCTCACCTTAAGAATCCAGAAAAGTCAATTTATCTAAGACTAAGAGGTGGGTATTTCAGGATAAGGTGATTAAGAATACCTTGCCTCCTTGCAGCAATCTATGCCCTGGTTCTGAGACTTGAGTCTTCAGCAAATAGCCAAATGGACCCTTGGCAGCTTTCCTTAGAACAGGTCCCCAGTCCCAAATCCCATGACCCCACTATGGCAGTTTGAGGGCTGCACTGCTCCTCCTTGAGATCTTTGGAGACAAAGTGTAGGTGTGCACACAGAGAAGGTGGCCTGGTATTCAACAATCTAGTAATAGGGCTCATAAGGGATTGACACAGCCAGGGTCTTAGTTTATGTTCCCTCAGAAAGGATTCAATGCAGGTTTATTTGGGAGATGCAGAGGAACTGGTAGGGACATAGGAAGTGAGACAGTGAAGGGAAGGAGGCCAATAAAGCTACAGAGAGCAAGGGCAACAGGAACTTCCTTTTGGAGACCCTAGGTACTGGTGCAGAGTTAATGTCTCAGAATTATCTCCCCCAGGTCGTGTGTATGTCTGCGTAAGAGGAAGTTAGGGTTCTGTTCGTGCCAGTCACTGGTTGAGGGCAGCTCTAAGGTAATGTCAATTGCCTTACAATTTCAGAAAAAAGCTGTCAGAGATGTAGGTGCTGACAAAAGTCAGCCCTGAACACTCCAAAGGTCCAAGGAAAATAGGAGGGTCACTAACAGATTCTGTGTAGCCAGGTGTGTGTGTATGTATATATGTGTATGTATACAAATATGTATGTGTATATGTATGTATGTATGTATGTGCACACACACACACTTATACATCCAGAAGAGTCCCAGAAGCAGGGCTGGTAAAGGCAAGGTCAAGGCCTATTGCAAAAACAGGGGTCTACAGGACTTGCATGGGTCCTTTAACTCTTCCCCATACTTAGTCAATGATGCAAGAAATTCTTCTGAGAACATAACTCATTTTATAATAAGTAGTAATTGCAAAATGGTTTCACTAGTCACTTCAACACAAACAAATCCATTCCTCTCATGAATCCTCCAACATGAGAATTATCCTCCGATGCAGGTTAAATAGCAAGCTTTCTCCTGGTGCATTTACAGTGATTTAATCTGTGCAGGTTCAAGAACTTGTCTAGGGTGGGCACGGCTATGTGCAGAACCTCAATTTATAATAAATTTCCTGGAATGTAGTTTGTTTTTTCTTAGATTTGAAGGAGGTCAAAACATTTTTCATACCTATTATCTACCTCACTACTCCTAATGAAAATCTCTGATTGGGCAATGAGATACAACAAGGTTTGAACAGAAGAAATTTGGCAACAAAACTGAGTTTTTGGTCAGAACAAGGTTCACCTGAAGTCTAGTGGGTCTGAAAAACAAGATTAGTACACATCCCTCACAGGGTTTCAGGTGACCTTAGAACCTTATCTGACTACCCATCAGAGATTGTCTCAAAACCCTTTACAGCAGCCCAGCCAAGCAATGAGCCTGCAGCAGCTGCTGCTCAGTACAGGAGAGTCCGTTGACTCCTAGGGCATCCACTATTATTCAGACAGTCCTTCGAATGGCCAGTGTGTCTCCCTGTAACTTCTAGTTCCTGGGGCGTATAGTCCAACTTATATCCCTCTCCTGCAAGCCACATGGGATGACAGTGACTACCACTTGATGACCATTTACTGTGTGCTAGACATTCTACCAACATGGTACTGTAGTCCTCTTAGCACCCTTAGGAAATAGTTGTGAATCCCCATTTTATATATTAACAAGCTGATGATTGGAGTGGAGATCATGAAAGTTGCCCAAAATGCTCTTAGCTTGTAAGTAGTTAGGCTAAATTCTAACCCAAGATTGACTTGAAGGCCATATGATTGCTTCCATGACCATCCAGCTTCTTCTGAAAGCTTCAATTTCTTAAGCTCTTTCTTATAAGCCACTTTTCCTGCCAGCTTACATTTCTCCCTCAATCCCATCTATCTGTTTTGCTTAATGTACTTCACCTCCAGAAGTCTTTCTTGGACTATATCCTATCTAGAATTATCATCTGGACTGTTATCTTATCCAACTACCTTTGAAAGTATTATCCTGCCTCCTATATTGGCTCTGAAATTCCCTATCATAAAGGGACCATTATCTCCCAATACCTTTCTGTTGTTCTTACCCTGGGATGGGATGTTAATTTCGGCACCAAGACAATAGTTTTGTCAGATTCCAAGCAAGTAAGCAACATTAGATTTAGATCAGCATCTGTCAAAGTCAAGTTAGCATATATTGTGAATCGATTGATTCAGTGAAATCAAGATCCCCACAATTCAGTAATTCAGTCAGGGTACATTATGTTCCAGATACTTCCTGTGCCACTTCTTGGCTTGTAATGTATTGTATTCTGAAATTCCACGGAATGTCTGTTCCTCCTAAGGGCCAACATCAGATGTGGCATTGTCATCCACAGAAAACCGATAGATTTGGTGGATAGTTGTCCTCGGGCTTGGGCACCAAAAAGGACCTCACTTGAATCCATTAGTATCTTGAATCCAAGAGGGCCATCATATGCACCATGTCTTAATCCATTTTCTGTAACTGTAACAATACTTAAGATTAGAATAATTTACAAAGAAAATTCTTATGATTCTGGAGCTGAGACGTCTAGGGCTGAGGGGCTGCATCTGGCAAAGGTCTTCTTTCTACATCATCCCATAGCAGAAGGCAGCACATGGTGAAAGGGCTTGTGAGAGAAGGCCAAACTGGCTTATGACAGACTCAGTCATGACCCATTCCCTTCAATAATAACCCAATCCATTAATCCGTGAACTGATTAATGTATCCATGAGGGCGGAGACCTCACAACTCAGTCACCTCCCAGAGGTCCCAACTCCCAACACTGCTGCATTGGAGACCAAATTGCCAACAAATGAACTTTTTGGGGGACACATTCAGACCATGGCATACCACCAGCTACTTGCCCCAGTGAGGTGAGTAAGCCTCTGCCTGTGCCCCACTCAGGCTCCTCAGGGAGCAGGACACTCACAGGGGCTTTTCCCTCATTTTCCAATCTTGCTTGATCCACTCAATCACCTGTAGGGCAGCACTCTTGACCACACTGTTGATAGCAGAAGGCCAAAGGAGTGGTGGTTATTGTGCCCAAGGCAGAGATTTCCATTGAATCATTCCATTCCAATGACTCAGGATTCATGTCAAATGAGTTCTTGGGGATTTATTAGTCTCAGTCAGGATATCAAGAATGTGGCATTCCCATCTTATAGATGAAAATTGGGCAGAGTCATTCTGCTTTCAAACCACAAAGTCATACAGCAAGTAGCAAAGTGAGCCATTGGAATCAGCTATCTAAGCCAGATCTAGGGCTTCCTCAGGCCACCTCAAGTCTGAGTGTCCAGTGTTTTAAATTGAGTTTTGACAGAGGAGCCCCAAGCTCAAGATTTGAGCAAGTTATTTAGAGGGGAGCCAAGGAAAGGCAGGGAAGAAGTGAGACAAAGGGAAGATAGTCAACAATTGGTGTGTTAGCAAGCTCATTACCAAGGACAACTGGAACATACCTTTACAGGGGAATTCTGAGAGCCAGTACAGGACAGAGTTGTTGCCATGGAAGGAAGAGGCAGCTGGGGTATTCATACGTCAACTTCTGTAAAAGTCACTGGCTGAGAGTTTCTCTCAGTGGTGTTAGTTCCCTAGCCTTCTGGCCTGCCATGTGCTAGATTTCAATAGCTAGAGAAAGCTCTCAGGGGAAGAGTCATAGGTGCTAGTCAGTATTGAGCAAGGGGGCACTGAAGTGGTAAGAATGAATGGATGTGGGCAGGCCACCAACACTGTCTTACTTAAATGAGTTTCTCACCCCTAATGCCAAAACTGAAGTGCATCACAACATGTTTATCAAAAGGTGTTAAGATACCCAAGCTTCAGAGCTCTGGAATCTCCAATCAGGTGGGATCCTAAGACTCTGGCCCTAATATCTGTGGGGACGGGCTTAGCTCAGTCCTGAGGTGGCATCTGCAGATGTGTGTTCACCAAGGTAGAGCATCTGTTACAAATCTGGGGGCCAAGAAGCTTTTTTTCCTCTGGAGTTGATTCTTAGCATGAGTCTACGTCAAGATTTGGCAAACTACAGAAAGTGCCAAACCTTAAGTATTCAGGATTTGAGGGCCAAGTGGTCAACTAGTCAATTCTTCTGTTGTAGCTTGCCTCAGCTGCCATGAACAACAAACAATACTGGGAAAACCAGGATGGGTTGGTCATCTGAGCTAAGAGTGTGTGAATCAGTCACTGTGGAAGCAGATGATCCAGTCCCAGTCAAGCCTGCAGATGAAACTTCTCAGATACCCTGTCCCAGATGCCCAACCCACAGAAACCATCAGGTCATAAATGTTTATTTTAAGGCACTAAGTTTTAGGGTAATTTGCTATGCAGCAATAGGTAAATACAAGCACATAAGAGACCAGCCTTTTAGCCAGCCCTTGGGAATGAGCTTTGATAGGGATACACACACTTGAAGAGAAAGTTAAAGCTCTGTACCCCTGTGTCCCACTTGCTCCAGATAAACGCTCCATCTTTCCTCACTCTACCTTGGAAGGCTGAGCTGTGTGAATGGCATCAGTTGGGCCCCCTGCCCTGTCTCCTGGCTGTTTTCAGTTCATGGGGAAACTGGAAAGAATACCAGGGAAGGGCGGGAAGGGCAGGAGGGTCACCTCAAGCTGCCTGTACCCTTGATAAAAAGTCACTGTTCCACTCAAGGCTGTATTTTCTTCTGAACTGGCTCCCTGGGTTCTGGTGACCTCCCCAGCTGGACACCCCAATACCTTTAGGCTCAGGTGTGGTAACAACTTCATTGATGTTTTTGATCATTCTTTGTGCTATGGTCTGAATATTTGTGTTCTTCCAAATTCATGTTGAAATCCTAACCCTCAAGACAGTGTTAGGTGGTATAAAGCCTTTGGGAAGTGATTAGGTCATGGGAGTAAAGTTATCATGAATGGGATTAGTGCCTTTATAAAAGAGACCCCAGAGAGCTCCCTCACCCCTGCTGTCATTTGAAGACACAGCAAAAGGTGTCATCTATGAACCAGGTCCTCACCAGATACAGGATATACCAGACCATTGATCTTGGACCTCCCAGCCTCCAGGACTGTGTGAAATAGACCTCTCTTTATAAGCCACATAGTTAATGATATTGATATAGAAGCTCAGATGGACTAAGACAGTTCTTCTATCCCTGACCTATAGCTTCAAAGTTAGCTCTTTTGGAAGTCAACATTTTTTGAATGATTCAAATTTGATTGAGCCATCAGTTCCCTATCAGGGCCCCGTTGACAGATGATCCCAAGAGCTGAGTGGCTGAGGAGCTCTGCCAGCCTCAGGGTCAGCAGCATCCCTTGGCAGACAGCTTCCTCTAGTGCCTCCAGGGGCAGGAGGATTTGGGAGTTGGTTCCAACTTAACTGATAGGTGCCTCTAGGAATGGAAAAGATAGCCTTAGAACCAGCATTTTAGGCCACCCAATGATCCCCTGGCATCAATGTGCCTGAAAATAGCCCCTGCCAGTGGGCTATGCCCCAAGAGTGGCATATGGTACAGCAAACTGCAGGTTTTGTGAAAGAGTAGCCTCAGGGGCAATATCTAGGCCACAGAGGCTTGGAATCCTCAGCTAGGCAGGATCCCGATTCTCTGGGGAAATCTGGCTCTGGACTTAGAGCTCAGTCCTAGTGGTATCTGGGAATGTCTGGTTACCCAGGCACATTTCTGATTACCCTCCCAACTATAGCTGGGCAAAATGAGGCGATGCAAGCCTCATCTTTCCAGACTGCAGCTCAAGGAGACAAGTGACATAGTGCTCAGGTAGCTGTATACTGGGTGGTTGGGAACAAAAGCAAATAGGCCCTCAGTCTCATCCTGTCACACAGCATAGCCTTTAATAACTGCCTGCAGATGGGGGAAGTTGGGGAAAGGCTACAGGAGCCCTGAGGTGACTAGCTTCTCCTGAGCTCAGTATACAGCCATTCCTTTTCTGTGGGGCTATGATAGGAAGCAGGGGGATGGTGAGAGCAACCTGATCAGAAGGGCTCAGGCTGACAGCATAATCTAGCTCCTCCAAAGCAGAACCACCATCCAGATGATCACAGAGGGGAACCAGGGGCCAAGAGAGGGAAAGCACTCTCCTATTTAGGGAATGACAGTTTTGCTGACACTCAGTTACTAGCGTGTATCTAATTATCCAGATTCTTAATGTACTTCCTGCTGTACAATCACTAGTCCCATGCCTAAGGAAGATACCTATAGTAGGCTTATGTGTCCTCAATCTGAGTCTGGCTGTCTTAGGGAGGAGGGGACACCAAGGATGTGCCAAAGAGGCTGAGTGTAGGTTCAAGCTGAACTTCTGAAACAAACTCAAATCGCACCTTACAGACTAATAGAAACTACAGTGATCCATCACAGAACCCCACTGTCTCATGCAGGAGTAGCTCCTATTCCACCTTATTAGGGATTCAGGGGCTGTCATCCTTTCCATTCATAATCTGAGGTCTGTACATATTGGTCAGAGAGCAGCCCCATTCTATAGGCTACCAGAGCCACAACTGGGAAAGTGTTTTAAACACAGAGACATGCCACCTAGATCCATCTTGAATCCATCCCTTCCTTGGGCAGTTTGTGCCCAGTGACAGAGGGGTAAGGTGTAGAGACCTGCTCATTTTGGCCCAAAACTGGAGGGCAGGAGTGGCTGCAGAGTTCCCTACAGGGGTCAGCTGAGGCTCTGTTGAGTTTGTATTATTACTCAACTTCTATTCCCCTTTCTACTTCCTCCCCGCTTTCATAGGCATTGACCTCTAATCAACACCTTGCACCCTAAAGTCTGTCCTGGAGTCTCCCCCTGTGATGGGGAGAAACTTAACATATGGAAGAGTTGCATCCTTTAAATCCAAGAAAATCTGGATGAAATGCGGCATTACACAAGAGGGCCCGAGGGGACTCAGAACAAATGGCACAGTGCTGACAACTGACTATGCCTTAAGCTTGTGTCAGTCCAACAGCTCCCTAGCTCCGGCCTGAGGAGCACAGCGGCTCCCTACCACCTTGGTGCAGAGGGGACTGTTCCCTGCAAAAAGGGCAAGGTTACCTTTCTCCTGGAACAAGTTGCATTCGCCACCTTCCTGTGCTACTAGCCAGCTCCCTTCACTAGAACCCTGTTGTGAGGCACTCAGGCATGTCCTCAGGAGCCTCATGTTGCTCTTCTCCCTGGAAGGATGCTCCTGTCACTGAACTGTTTAATCATCCCACTTAGAGCTGCATCATTTAGCACCATTGTAGTTTTCCTTGACAGCACTCAGGGGAGTCTCACACAGGGCCAACACGCACATAGGCCACTGGAGACAGCACCAGCCATGTGCAGAGAGCCTTGCACACTGCTATGTGACAGGCATGCACATTTGATAATCATAGCTCCCCAGGTTCCTACATTTGTCCCCAAGTGATCCAGGCCCTCAGATTGAAGGACATCAGGTTAACTTCCTCTCTTCCTTTAAAGAGTTAAAACAGTTGAGCACAGGAGTGGCAGCTAAGTGTAGACTTGCTGATTATTCCATGTTTTTCCCCTAGAACCATCCCGTCTTGCTCTGCACACAGGAGGCTAACCTGTGTGATTGTATCACTCATCTCTTGCTGTTATAGGTTGGACAGTTTGGGATGCGAGGTGTTTATTAGGTATTGACACCTGTGAGAGGAAGGGGAAGCAGCAGGATTAAGCAGAGAAAGCGATCTGACTGCTATGCAGGCCCAAAAAAGCTTTGGCCAGCTTGGTGGAGAGCTCCAAAGCAAGTATTTTCCATTTGTTCTCTGTGTGGGTGACACAGCTGGGCTTTTGCCACCACACCTCTCAGTCACTGGTGGCTTCATGACCTTGAGTAAGCAGCTTCCTGTACCTGGGCAGCAAGCCTGTTCTTGTTGGGCATTTTAGTGGCACAGCTGTGTCTTCTATGCTTGCCCTGTGGCTTTTAGTGAACTCAGCCCCTAGAAGGCACTCACAAGAAGCCAAGGATGAGGAGAACAGGATGGAGTATTATTCTCTGTTCCTTTCCCTACAAGGCCATCTTTGGCAGTGTTATGCCCCCTTACCAAAAGCTTTCGCTGCTGCTGGGTGATCTAGCCCTCATGGCTGAAGCTTGTACTGGGTTCTAGTAACAGCTTCTCCTGTACACCCCTCCAGGTCCTGGTGGCAGTAAGTGCTCTTGTTATTCTGTTGGTGTTTCACCATTGTTAGTTTCCTTCGCCCTGCCTTTACTTCTTTAAAGGGTCCCTTTATTAAATACTCTAAGCCTATTAAGTATACCATCTTTTCTCCTAGGACCCAATAGGACCAGTAATCAAATAGTTTTGTTCTCCCTGCTGTTTCTCCCCTGTCCCATATTCCTCACAATATCCAAACTTTTCTACAAGTCAGATAGGGGTTTAGGGAAAAACCTATTTTTCTACTATGAAAAGTTATGTATAACAGAATACCTTTTTTTGAACCCTGAGAAGCTATAAGCTGCTGTTTGCATAGAGAAATGCAATACGTACTTTGGGTCTTAGGAACAGCCCGAAAACAGATCCTAGAAAGAGACCTTGAGGTGAAGATAAGTACAAATGATTAAGGAAAGGTTGCCAGGAGAATCTAGTAAGGAAGTCACAAAAGCAGGGCAGGGAAAAGAAAGCCAGTCAAGCAGGGACATGATTCAGGCAAGGTCCCAGGGACCAGCTGCAGCCTGATCCCACAGGAGGGCTCTGCACCCAAAGTCAGAGGCATGATTTTCACTCCAGTCACTGGCCTAGGACTGCTCCAGGAAGACAAGCTCCCAGAGATGTCTGGCTGTCTCTGCGTGCAGATGAGGTGGTCCCATTCCTGAGGTCAGTCCTCCCAAGAGGCGGCACAAATGCAGGCTATTGGAAGTGAAAACACAAAGCCAGGAAGAGATGCACAGGAAAGGTAACAAGGAATTGAAGTGACAGCAAGATGGCAGAATAGAAAACACTGGCTTATTCCCCCATCATGGAAACACGAAGTATACAGGTCAGAGCAGCTTTGTGAGAACTCTAGAAACCAATTTAGAAGCTGCAGCAATCAAGCTCATGTTCGACCCAAGAAACCACACTCAATGATAGGAAATTACTCAGCATTTTTGCTCAACCTTGCTTTACCACATCTGTCTGTGGGTGGTTAGAAGAAAGCTGCCCAAATCCTGGCCCCTTCCTTGGCACATAAAGAATGGAACTTGCCAAGTTCGGACTTGTCTGTGAAAAACCTGAAGGACTAGTTTCTGTGTCACCTGACTGAGCACTGACAGGAGTGGCAGCATAGTTTGAATATCAGGTTGGAAGCCCCTGAAAGCAGTGGCAGGTTCTGTAGCATGAGATTCAGTGGGCTTCAGACCCATGGGCTCCTAAGGACGAGAGATTCTGGGAAGAGAGGCACAATAGAACAAAGCTCCTGAGAAGTAGGGGTGAGACTCTTAACACGTTAAAGGTAAATGTGCATACACAGTGAGAAACATGCCAAAAGTCAAAGCTCCTAATTATATGAAGCAAACACTGACAAAATTACAGAAATAGACAACTTCACAACCACAAATTAACACCCTACTTTCAATAGTGGATATAACAACCAGACAGGACCAACAGAGAAATAGGTCCTGAACACCACTACAGACAAGTTGTACCCAACAGACATGTACATAACACACTTCTCAGCAGCATACACATTTTTCTGAAGTGCATATGGAACATTCTTTGTGATATATTAGTCCACAAAACAAGTCTTAATAGACTCAGGAGGATTGAATTATACAAATTATCTTTTCTGATCACAATGGAATAAAACTAGAAAACAAGAAAAACTAGAAATTAGATAATATACGCCTTAATCAAAAAAGAAATCACAAGGGACGATAGAAAATCTTGATAAACAAAGACAGAGAATATATCAAAACCCATGGGATGCAATGAAAGCAATGCTGAGAGGGAAATTTATAGCTGTAAACATTTAAGACAGGTCTCAAATCAACAACGTAACTTCACAACTTAAACCAGAAACGTTACAGACTAAATCTAAAAGCAAGCAGACAAAAAAGAAAAGGTAAACTTACAGTCAAAGAATATTTAGGAATAAACCTAGGAAGTGAAAGACTGACACACTGAAAACAAAACACTGATGAAAGATGGTGACACGAAGACATTCCATATTTGTGGACTGGAGTGTTATTAGTGACAATACTATCCAAATTTATCTACAAATTTAGTGTCACCTCCATCACAATCTCAATTTTTTTTTGTAGAAAGTTTTAACCAAATTTATATGGAATTTCAAGGGACCCAGAAAAGCCAGAACAATTTTGAAAAATAACAAGGTTGGAAGTCTTATACCTTTCTGACTTCAAAGTTATAAAGCTACCATAATCTAGATGCTGAGATACTGCCATAAAGTCATAGACTAACAGAAGAGAAGAGTACCCCAGAAGTAAATTCTATCAATTATGGTCATTTGACAAGGATGCCAAAACCATTCAATGGGGGAAAGAACAGCCTCTTAAATGGTACTGAGTAAACTAGATATCCCCATGCAAAAGAAAAGTTGGAACTTTACCTTATAAGGCTTATCACATATATAAACAGTCAACTGATCAAATACTTACATAAAACTACAGAACTTAGAAAACGAATGTGACATTTAATTTGGCAACGGTTTCTTGGATATGACAAAAGCACAGGCTGAAGTAAAAACAGATACATTGGAGTAAAAGTTACAAACGCCCCTGCAAAGATCACAATGAATACAGTGAGGAGGCAGCCTGTGGGATGGGAGAAAGTATTTGCAAGTCATATCTTACAAGGGATTAATATCCAGAATATATGCCAGGTACTCTTGCAATTTAGCTGCAACTAAAAAAGTGGGTAGAGGACTCATCTAAGGGATGTCTATTCAAATGGTGAAAAAGCACATGAAGAGACGCTCAACACCACTAATCATTGGGGAAGTGCAAATCCAAGTCACAGTGAAATATCCCCTAACACTCATTAGGATGGCTACCATGGAAAAAACCCTACAAAATAAGGAATGCTGAGGATGTGGAGAAATTGGAAGCCTTTTTGGTGGGAATATACAATAGTACAGGCACTATGAAAAAGAGTGCTGTATTTTGTCAAAATTAGAGTTATATGAACCAGAAATTCTACTTCTGGGTATATAACCAAAAGAGGTGAAATCAGGGCCTCAGATGTTTGTATGTCCATGTTCATAGCAGCATTATTCGCAATAGCCAACAGGTAGAAGCAACCCAAGTGCCCACAGATGAACAAAGTGTATGCACATACAATGGAATAGTGTTCAGCCTTAAAAAGAAAACTGGCTCATGTCACAACACGAATGAGCCTTGAGGACATTACACTAGGCAAAATAAGCCCATCACAAACTGACATAATGTATTATTCAACTTATGAGGTACCTACAATAGTCACATTCATAAAGATGAAATGATTCTTGCAGGAGCTGGGGGGAAGGTACAAAAGGGGTATAAGTTTCAGTTTGGGAAGATGTAAACGTGAACGTCTTCAATAATGAACTGTATTCTTAAAGTGGTTAAGATAATGTGTACTTTACCTCAATTTAAAAGAAATTGGAGGGTCTAGATCAAGCATGGAATGTCCACTATACTTAGGAGAAACTTCTTGTAAAACACCTTTTAGAATAAGATTAAGGATGAATAATCAACTGTTAGTTACACTGGGATTCATGTGTAACACAATAATCTGCAATGAGGACTTAGCAAAACTACTACCTCTTATATCTTGGTGTGCAGAGTTGAGAGATAAGGGTGAGCTATTTGGAAGTCTCTGGACTTCTTACAATGTCACTATTGGTTCTCTAGGTTAAAAGGGGAAAGAGTCCCTGAAATAGGATTCCCCAGAGAAAGGGAATTTCAGGCTGATAGTCTGGGGTCAAAATAACATTTAATGAATGCTGGGTTCTCTTTTGAACATGAACATTGTATTTTAGAAATGCTGAACAGGGGAATTGAATTTTAATCAGCTGTAACTTTGTCACTCCAATGTGGGATCCTAATGTGGGATCCCAATGCAGCTTTGACTGGATTTGGATCAGTAGAAGTGAAAGGCATCCAAGATAGTTTAAGAATGCCCTGCCAGTAGAAATAACTAGCAGAAGTGGACAGGTCAAACAGGGCTAACTTTCTCCAAGGCCAAACATAGCCCCAAATTTGGAGAGCCATGGGGATTATCTTCAAGAGGTAGATACTGGACTTATGGAACAAAAGTGAGTATTAGAGGAAGTAATTGATAAGGCCTGTTTTACACTCATTTGAGTTACATAAATAGCCAAAGTTTAGGACAAGGGCACTTTCGGTGGTTAGTATTCTAGTCTGTCCCACCACAAGCTGGTCAGATAACCTTAACCCCAGCACTTAAGGACACTGACCCCCTTCTTTTTGGAGCCCAGGTATCACTCCCAGCTACATATCAAGGGTTCTACAACCTGCCTTTCTCCTTGGGTTCATTTAATTTGCTAGATGGCTCACAGAACTCAAAGAAGCACTTTTTTTTTTTTTAAACTAAAGCTACGGGATACATGTGCAGAAGAGAAGCACTTATGTTTACCCATTTTTCAAAATGCTATTACATAACACACATATGAACAGCCTGATGGAAGAGATGCATTGGGCAAGGCATGTGGGAAAGGGTTGCAGAGCTTCCATGGCCTCTACAGCATCCCATCTTCCAGGCACATCCATGTGTTCAGCTATCCAGAAGCTATGAACCTGTCCTTCTGGGTTGTATGGAAGTTTCATTACATAGGCATGATTGAGTACAACTTTGACCACTGGTGATCAACTTAACTTTTAGCCTTTTCTTCTGACAACCCAAGCTTGGAGGCGGGTGGGGCTGCAAGTCCCAACCCTCTAATCATGCTTCAGTCTTTCCAGGGACCAGCTCCCATCCTGAATATATCTAGGGGACGCTAGTCATAATTAGCATCATCACTTCAGAAGTTTCCAGAAGTTTCAGGACCTGTATATTAGAAAACAGGGATAAAGACCAATTATCTAATTTATATCATACTATGTCAAGCACGTAGAGCTGTCAGGTTATATTACAGCCCTAAAGAGAACATATGGAACTGCCCTCACAGGGTTGACAAGCAGCACAAGCCAGGCTTTAGGTAGAATTATAGTTAGGCATTAAGGTGTGTTGGCACATTTTGACCCACTTTCTTTGCAGTTGCCAACTGAGTCATGTAACGTGCCGACTACTCACTTCTCCATTGTTCCTGCACATAGGTTCTCTAATGCTAGAATAAGACTTTTGCTCAAACATTGCTTAAGTTGCTTCCAGAACCCCAAATTCCAGCAGAATATCTGGTGTCAACCAGACTGAAGACCACCTGAGAAACTGACTCAGCTCAAGGATGCTGTTTATCTCCTTGTCACATGACTTAACTTCTCATTTTCAGGATAAGTCAGCGATCCCCCACACCTCAGCCTACCATCTGTCCCGATTCCTTAAAAGCTCCATTTCCAAACTTCTCAGGGATGTGGATTTGAGGTTCCCTCCTCTCCCATTATGGGTGGCCCTGTGATTAAACACTGCTGCAACCCTCAGTGTATCAGTATATTGACTTGCCAGGCATCAGGCAATGAATCTGTTACAGTTATAATATTTAGTGGCAATCTAGCCAGGAGGCCCCCTTGTGGGAATCTGCCCATGGCTCAGTTCAGTGGGCCCAGAAACAAACTCAAGAGGTCACCTGGCTCCTGAAGCCATGGACTATCTCTGAAGCCTTCCCTGCTGGCTGGGCATTGCTCAGCATTGGTGCATATACTTGTTTCCAGCAGAAATATGGTATCGATCTGAAGAACCCACTTTTCCTTCTAACTTGTTTATCTCCTTGGAGTTCCTGTAGCCTCTCCAGAAAAGCCCTGTTGGAGGTGAAGGTGGGTGGGCGGGACTTATTCCAACCCAAAAGGGAATAAAGGACCCTCTCTGGGAGAGGTATTCAGACTTGTCTGGGTCTTAGTTTCAAAATCAAATTACGGTAGCAATTTGTGAGACCTCATGTTTCATCATGTCTTGTTTGTGTGAAAACCCCGAAGGAGTTACTGGTGAAAGTTCATTTGGCCTGACTTAGAACCTGTTCTGTCTCACTCCTTGCAGTTAGTGAGCCCCGGAGTAGTCAGGAGCTTGGTAGCCTAACTCAGGGTGGCCATCTGCTCTATCACACTGAGTGACCATTTGCTAGATTACTGGCTGGGGGTCACGTCTCCCCACCTTGTATGGATCAATAGTGTCAGGTACTAGCTGGGGAAAATGTGAGCCTTGCCAGGCTGAACTCAGGTGTTGAGCAGAACAGCTCATGTTTGTTTGTGTGTGCAGTGGAGTTGTCTTGGCTGATATGGAAAATGCTAATTTGATTCCCCCCAAGCAGTCCATTGGGCTGTATCCTCCAAAATTGAGTTTCTTACCTACAAAACCATAGGAAGTGATTTACTTTGTAATACAGCCTGTCCCCAGGACTCATTAGAATATGGGGAAAGAGGCCAGAAAGTGTTTTCCTTAATTATAATACCATCTTGTAGTTACACCTGTTGTGTAAGAAAAATCGCATGAAACCCCTTATGTACAATGTTTGTGTTGCTTTGACAAAAGCTGATACAGAAAAATGCAAAATCATGGTACAATGGAATGTTAATGCAAACAATTTTCTATTAGGGGAGTCAAAGGAAGAAGGATGACAATACTTTGCTAGTTCAGTTGAACGAGTCATTGGTTTCACATCCCCCACTTCATAGTAGAGATGTAACCATGCCACATGCAGTTGAATCAGACTTCCTTCAAAAGGGCAGGAACCTGGAGCTACAGGAATGGTTTCCCTTGTCACTACTGTCAGGGAACCAAATTTGGCCGGGGCACACAACTTTAGGTCTAGCAGGGCAATTCCCCCATTAATAGTGCCCATGGAGAGATTGATGCTGACACAGGGCAATCCATAGGGCTTGTTTGGGTCTATTCTTCATTATCTACTTCTGACTTAACTGGAAAAATAACATGCCCACCTATTGGGATGATCCAAAATGAAAAATTTCCCCTTTATCTTTCTAACTTATAACCCCACCAGGGTCAGTGTCTAAAGCTTGTTAAACACACTTTTAAACTTCTGAGGAACAGAGAATGGTCTTAGAAAAGGCTAGAGAAGAGGCAGATCCCCCCAGTATGTTGATTACTCCAGTAACCCGGTATGGGCAGCTGCCCAGATCACAGTGCCCACAGCTAACCCTAAGTAGAATGTTAACACTGGAGGAAGGGATAAGCTTGAGCATTATTGTGCTCAAGGTTTCACTCTGGCCAGATACCATAAAGGAATACCAAAGCAGAGAAGCCTTAAGTTTTAAGAAGTAGGACAATAACCCAGGTAGAGCCCCTCAGAAATCCCGGAACACTTTTTTTTAAGCACTCAGGCAATATATTGGTACTGACCCTAAGGCACCAGAAAATTAAGATAGTAAACATGATGTTTACTAGCGAAAGTGCCTCTGATATTCAGAGAAAGGTGCAAAAAGGAACATTGGCCATATCTTTGTCCCAATCAGTGAAGATTGTTTAAGGTGTTCAGCAAAGATCAATGTCAAAACAATGAAAAAATGCAACAGTAAGCCACCATGCTGGCAGCTGCACTGACTCAAGGAAACTCCAGATCACTATGAGGGTACTCCCTGGGAATTCCACTTAAGGTAGGGCTCCCCATGTTCCCCACAAAAATACCTCACTGGGGGGTCCTAACAAGTTGGTCTATTGCAGACAGAAGGGTCCATTGGAAAAAAATATTACCTATACCTCAAAAGGGCCAATATGGGGGTGGGGGTTAGCAGGTTAAGAGAATCAATCTCCTGTTCAACAGATGCCCAAAATAGCTGAAGGGTCTAGAGGGCTGAAGATTTTGAGGGTCAGAAATGACAGTCCAAGGTCTCCCTCCAACCCAACTAATACACTCCATATTTTCCATATGGAACCTTGGGGGTCACTATGACCATGGAAAATCAACTTTCACACTTTCTAGTAGATACTGGTGTCACCTATTTGGTATTAAGTACATGCATATCCAAACTGTTGTCAGAAACTATGAAAGTGACTGGGGCTTCAGGGGAGACGCTGAAGACCATTCCTCCAACCCCTAGATCATCAACTGGGACAAGACCAGTTCAAAACAGCTTATATGTGCCTGAATGACCCATTTTGAGACATTATCTTTTGACTAAACTGAATGCTAAGGTTACATTTTCTCTGGGATGGCTGAGTATCAGAATGCCCACAGGTCAAGCTTGCACCTTGCAAACTTCATTGTTATAAGCAGCTTAAAAGCCTGTGCCTATTTCTGAAGAATTGCCATAAGAGATGAATCCTGATACATGGGCAGATGGGAGGCCAGGGAGGGCCAACTTCACAACCTTAGTATAGGTAAAGGTGTACACAGGGATGGTACCACTCAATCTGAAACACCCTTGAGAACAAGTGTGATGAACTATTCATTTGCTTTCCACTTTCCTACAGGTTGAACTTATATGGGGACTGGCAAAGTCTAACAGCCTATCCCCCCAGTTCAGAAACTCTGGACCAAAGAATATACATCTGTTCAGGATTTGAGAGTCATTCATCAAGTTACAGAAGACATTTATCCAGTGGTCTCCAGCCTTATACATTACTCACAATCTTAATTGGTGAGCCTTGCTGGTTTATAGTCTTAGATATGAAAGATGCTTTCTTTTGCATTCCAAGTCCAGAGTCCAAAGAATCATTTGGAAGGAAGACCCATATGACTAAGGAGAAAAATATATCATCATTTGTCATCCAGGGCTTTACAAACTCCAACCACTACTGGGGAAGGTTTCCCTAAGGACCTCCAGGGTTAGCAATTAAAAGATGGGGCTTTGCTCCAATATGTTCATGACATCAGTTATTAGCACAACCAAAGAGGCTTCCAATCCGAACACCATACTGAAATTTTCTGGCCAAATGGGGTTATAAGACATCCAAGAGAAAGGCTCAAATCTCAGTCCTTGATTAGATATCTTAGATTCAACTCTCAAGGACAGAAAAACCTGCTCCCTGACTGAAGGGAAGCTATTTGACCTATTTTGTACATAAAAGGCAAAGTTGGTTTAGGACTGCTGATGTAGGACTTGGGGAACACCAAGAGGCTAGTTGCTTACTTTTCAAAAGCAGCTGGACATCACCAAGGGATGGCCATCTTGCCTTTGGGCTGTTGCTGTCACCTGTGATCTACTTTGGGGACCCTGGGCCAGCTCACCACAGTCTATACTCTTTACTGTGTACTTTTATCAAAACAGAAAGGAGGCCGTTGTCCGACCTCTGGAAGGCTAGGCCATCCTCCAGGATGACCCAAATGTGATATTAAGAGCTATTTCTACCTCAAGCCCTGCTACTTTACTCCCTTAGATAGCATCTGAACCTACAGGTGACGGTTTACAAATTATTGAACAAGTTTATTTGAGCCAACCATATTTGGTCAACATACCCTTGGAAGATCAGTTGAGAGATGTTCAGATGGAAGCTTCATGGACCAGGGACAGCAGAAAGCTGTATATGCTGCAATACCACATTGACCAGCTTTAGAAGCTGAAATACTTCCTCATGGGAAGTCAGGATGGAAAGGTGAACTTGAGGCAGGATGGATAGTCAAGGAGGTAACCATGTCCTTGGGACATGGCTACTATACAGTTAACACAAACCCCAGCATTCACATTGTAGTCAAGCTTATTCAAGCACAGCTATCTCCAGTAGGCAATTTCCCCTGTAGAGAACATGCACGTTTTTACCTGTCCTCAGACTGGACCTTTGCTCATTTTAATAGTAAAAAACATACCCCTGGGTGGATATTTAAGATGCTAATGAGACAGTGTTTGAACAAGCAGGTACCACTACTGCATGTGTGCAAAGAACCACCTAGAACATGCTTCCCAATAACTCTTCCCACCCCCTTATGAATAATCATGTAGGGCTTCCATAAAGGGAATCTCTCTGGTGCCAGTCTTTGCCATCTCACCCTTATGAGCATCCTACCCTGAATCTTCTCAGGGTATGCTATCTGTTCTGCACCTAACTTTCAAAGTACTCTTTCTCCTTTGCAATAAATTACTCTATGCTGCATTTCCTTTGCTGTATGACTTGTTAGATTCTCATAAACTAAGAACCACCAAGGTTTCACAGCAGCCAAACTCATCACTCCAACCGGGGTGCTTCAACTAGATGAAGACCCATGAGCCACAATCTATACTGATTCAAGATTAGCCTTTTCTGTGGTTCATGCTTATGGAGCCATTTAGAAAGGGGATTTTTAACCTCTGGTAACAAATTAAACATGCTAAGAATTTTAAACTCTGTTGAAGGCAGCCCTGGTCCCTAAAGTAGCAGCAATAGTTCATTGCCTTGGGTATCAATGGGCAGTTTGGTAGCAAAAGACAATAATTCGGCAGACAAGGCTGCAAAGACAGCAGCAAGAGAAAAGGTCCAAAACTTTATTAATGCCTGAAATAGACCTTGAATCACATGTATACTATATTTGAATGATCTGAAAAGAGCACTTGACTGGGGTTGACCCCAGTCAACAAACCTAGGGCAGATAGACATATGAAAGAATAGTCCAGGACAACACAGATGACATTGGACATTCATGACATATGACTGGGATGTCACTCTCCAATGGATTCAGAAATATTAGCCCACATATGAATATGACTGTTCAAAGTGTATTTGTGCCTAAAACAACTTCAAAACTAGTCCTCTGCTCTTGATGCAAGGAGTCCAGGTGTGAGATGAAAGGTCAACTGAAGATTAGCAGGTTGACTTCATGATGCTAAGGGTCATGGGAAACTATCTGCTTATGTTTAGACATTTTCAGGATGGATTGAAGCCACCCCTTGTGAAAAAAAGTTATTAAGCCTTTACTCAAAGTTGTCCCTCAGTTTGGCCTGCCCATTTCTACTCTAACAGTGTTGCCGCCTTTGTGGCCAAGGTCACTCAGGATGTTTCTGAAGACCTGGGCACAACTTGGAAATTACACTGCTTGAAGGCCACAGTACAGAGGAAACACTTCAGTGTTCGCGATGAATCATACCTTGAAAAAGACTAGCTTTGTCAGGAATCAACCTGACCTGGAATAAGGCTTTGCCTATTGCCCTGCTCAGAGTAAGACTGGTGCCTAGAATTGGGTACAAACAGAGCCCTTTTGAAATCTTACATGGGAGAAACTTTCAGTGCTTCTCTAAACTGAAAGGCTGCAAAAGCATATTGTGTAAGAGCTAGATGCTGTCAGGTATGTACAATCCTTAGGTTTGACTGCCATAAGTCTTCTAGCAGGTTGTTTGACAGATGTGCCTCTGTATATTTAGTCTGAAAATTGGGTTCTATTGGAGAAATGGAGAAACCAGCACCCTGATATCAACTGAAGCCCTAATAGACCATATGAAGTGTTGCTGGTGACTTGCTCCTCCACGAAACATGTGGGAATTAAGACTTGAGTCTACCACGGCTGTGTAGAGCTTACCCCATCTGACCCACATTCAGAGCGGAGTCATCCAAAGGCTGCTAAACTCTACCTAATGGATGAGCAAGCCTGATTGACCTCAAGTTTCTCTAAGAAAAACAACTAGATAACACCAGACTTCAGAGCCTAAGCTTTCCATCTGCTCTCTGCTAATGAATAGCCTAACCTCTTATACCTTGATCATATTGTTTTTGGATTCATTACTATCATCATCCTACATAAGAAGTTAGGGGAGGGGGCCAAGATGGCTGACTAGAAACAGCTACAGTGTATAGCTCTCACAGAGAGGAACAAAAGGGCCAAGTAAATATGGCATCTTCAACTGAAACATCCAGGTACTTGCAAGTGGGATTGATCAGAGAAACAACTTGACCCATGGAGAATAGAGAAAAGCAGGGCAGGATGATGGTCCACCCGGGAGTGACAGAGCCAAGGGAACCTCCCCTTGAGTGAGTGAATGTATGACCCCAGGAACCCACTTCTCCACAGATTTTTGCAATTTTCGGGTCAGGCGATCCCTTTACAAACCCGCTCCACCAGGGCCTTTGGTCTGACATGCAGAGCTGTGTGGAATCTTGACAGAACAACTCCTCAGGCATACACTGAGACCCAGAAGTTATACATATTCCACTCTGGGCTCCCCGGCAAAGGCAACAGCAACTTAGGCAAGGCAGGAATTTGGATCGCTGTACATATCCCTAGGAAGGGGGCTGAATAGCGATGGTCTGCAGGCCCCACTTCCATGGCACCTCACAGGATAAGACCTACTGGTTTGGAATTCCAGTCAGCCACTGGCAATGGTGTTACAACACCTACCTGGGATAGAATGGAGTTCCTGGCGCAGCGTGGGGTGGGGTGGGGCGGGGAGGGCCACTATCTTTGCTGTTTGGGCAACTCAACTGTTCCAGCCTATGGGCTTTGAAGAGTCCACACTGGGAGTGGAAGAAATCCCCCAGCACAGCTGCTCTACCAAAACGTGGCCAGACACTGCTTCTTTAAGCAGATCCCTGATCCTTCCTCCTTACCGGGCAGGACTTCCCAGCTGGGGCCTCCAGCCATGCCTATGCGTGTTCTCTGGTGGACAGAGATTTGAATTATCCCTGGGATGGAGCCCCCAGAGGAGAAGTGGGATGCCATCTTTGCTGTTCGGGCAACTTAGACATTCCAGTCTGTGGGCTTTGTAGTATCTGAGGCACTTGGGGGTGGAAGCAGTACCCCAGAATAGCACAGTTGCTCTGTGAAAGTGTGACTAAACTGCTTGAATCCCCAATCCCATTCCTCCTGGCTGCGTGAGACCTTCAAAAACCAGGGTCTCCAGCTACCTCCTACAGGTGTGTTTGGGTCAGCAACAGGTCCGTAACCCCCCGGGCCTGAGCTCCCAGAGAAAGGGGCAAAGGTGCCATCTTTGCCGTTTCACAGCCTTCATGGGTGATACCTTTAGGTGCTGGAAAATCTAAGATGACTAGGGACTGGAACAGACCCCCAGAAAAACACAGCAGTCCTACGGAAAAGTTGCCAGACTGTTAAGGAACCCAGTCAAAGGTCAACAACCTTAAAGATTGAGGGTAGAGAAGAGGCATTCTGGTTTTTGGACTTTTCAGCCTTTTTGCGCTGGTTTCTCCCCATCTTCCTAGATTTATCTACCTTTGGTCTTCGATGCTGGTGACCTTCGATGGGGTTGGAGTAGGCATCCTTTTTGTTGATGTTGATGCTATTCCTTCAAGCTGTACCCTTCTCCCAGGTGCTCTGTCCCAGGGAGATGGGAGTTTTATCTATAAGTCCCTGACTGGGGCTGCTGCCTTTCTTCAGATATGTCCTGTCCAGAGAGGAGAAATCTAGATGGGCAGTCTGGCTACAGCAGCTTTGCTGAACTGCAGAGGGCTCCACCCAGTTGGAACTTCCCCACAGCTTTGTTTACAGCGTGAGGGGAAAACCTCCTATTCAAGCCTCAGTAATGGCTGAGGCCTCTCCCCCCAGCAAGCTCGAGTGTCCCAGGTCAACTTCAGACTGCTGTGTTGGCAGCGAGAATTTCAAGCCAGTAGATCTTAGCTTGCTGGGCTCCATGGGAGTGGGATCTGCTGAGCTAGACCACTCGGCTCCCCGACTTCAACCCCCTTTCCAGGGTAGTGAACGGTTCTGTCTTGCTGGTGTTCCAGGTGCCACTGGGGTATGAAAAATAATTCCTGCAGCTAAGCTTGGTGTCTGCCCAAATGGCTGCCCAGTTTTGTGCTTGAAATCCAGAGCCCTGGTGGCATAGGCACCCAGGGGAATCTCCTGGTCTGTGGGTTGTGAAGACCATGGGAAAAGCAAAAGTAGTATCTGGGCTGGGGTGCGTGGTTCCTCAAGCCCACAAAAGGTAAGAATCAGTGCAAGAACGCTGAAAACTCAAAGCCAGAGTGCCCTCTTTCCTCCAAATGACCATATCACCTGTCTATCAAGGATTCAAAACTGGGCTGAGACAGATGGCTGAAATGACAGAAGTAGAATTCAGAATGTGGATAAAAATGAACTTCAATGACCTAAAGGAACACACTGGAACCCAATGCAAGGAAGCTAAAAACCATAAAACATTGCAGTAGCTAAAAGATAGCCAGTATAAAGAATGTAACTGACTTAGAGCTGAAAAAAACAAGAATTTTGTAACTCAATCACAAGTACTCATAGCAGAATAAACCAAGTGGAAGAAAGAATCAGATTGAAGACTGTCTTTCTGAAATAAGACAGGCAGACAATAGAGAAAAAAGAATGAAAAGGAATAAAACTTCTAAGAAATATGAGATTATGTAAAACGACCGAATCTATGAGTGATTGGTTTACCTGAAAGATGGGGAGAATGGAAGCAACTTGGAAAAGGTATTTCAGGATATTACCCATGAGAACTCCCCACCCAGCTAGACAGGCCAACATTTAAATTCAGGAAATACAGAGAACCTCAGTAAGATACTCCACAAGAAGACCATTGCCAGAATACATAATCACATTGATTTCAATCTTGGAGAACATGATCAATCACATAAACAGAGCTAAATACAAAAACCACATTATCTCAATAGATGCAGAAAAGGCTTCATTAAAATTCAATGCCCCTTCATGTTAAGAACTCTCAAACTAGGTATTAAAGTAACATACCTCAAAATAATGAGAGCCATGTATGACAAACCTACAGCCAACATCATAATGAATGGGCAAAAACTGGAAGCATTCCCCTTAAATACTGACAAGATTAAGATGCCCTCTCTCACCTCTCCTAGTCAACAAAGTATTGGAAGTTTTGGCCAATCAAATTAGCACTCTGGTCAGGGCAATCAGGCAAGAGACAAAAAGGCATCCAAATAGTCAGAGAAGTCCAACTATCCCTCTTTGCAGATGACATGATTCTATATCTAGAAAACTCCACCATTTTAGCCCAAAAGCTTAAGCTGATAACTTCAGCAAAGTCACAGGATACAAAAATCAATGTGCAAAAATCAGCATTCTCGTATACCAACAGTCAAGCAATGAACCAAATCATAAACGAACTTTAATTCACAATTGCCACAAAAATAATAAAACACCTAGGAATGTTTTATACCTAGCTAACAAAGGAGGTGAAAGATCCCCACAAGGAGAACTACAAACCACTGTTCAAATAAATCAGATTACACAAATGGAAAAACATTCAGTGTTCATGGATAGGAAGAATATCGTTAAAATGGTCATGCTGCTCAAAGCAATTTGAAGATTTCATGCTCTTTTCAATCTAACTACCATCGGCATTCTTCACAGAACTAGAAAACTATTTTAAAATTTATATGGAACCAAAAAAGCACAAATGGCCAAGGCAATCCTAAGCAAAAGAACAAAGCTGGAGGCATCATGCTACCTGGCTTCAAACTATACTACAGGGCTACAGTAACCAAAACATGGTAGTGGTACAAAAACAGACAGGTAGACACCAATGGAACAGAATAGAGAACCCAGAAATAAGACCACACACCTACCACTATCTGATCTTCAACAAGCCTGACAAAAACAAGCAATGGGGAAAGGATTCTCTATTCAATAAATGGTGCTGGGATAACCGACTAGTCATATGCAGAAGATTGAAAGTGGGCCTCTTTACATCATATACAAAAATCAACTCGATGGATTAAAGATTTAAATGTAAAACCCCAAACTATAAAAACCTTGGCAGACAATTTAGGCAATACTATTCAGGATATAGGCACAGGCAAAGATTTCATGATGAAGACACCAAAAACAGTTGCAACAAAAGCAAAAATTGACAAATGGGATCTAATTAAACTAAATAGCTTCTGCACAGCAAAAGAAACTATTACAGTACACACAACCTACAGAATGGGAGAAAATGTTTGTAAACTATGCATCTGACAAAGGTCTAACATTCAGCATCTCTAAGGAGCTTAAATTTACAAGTAAAAAACCTCATTAAGAAGTGGGCAAAGGACATGAACACTTCTAAATATGCACATGGCAAACAAGCATAAAAAAGACTTAACATTACTGATTAGAGAAATGCAAATCAAAACCACAATGAGACATGATCTCACACCAGTCAAAATGGCTATTAATTTAAAAAGTCAAAAAATAACAGATGCATTCGAGGTTATAGAGAAAAGGGAATGCTTATATAATGTTGGTGGGAGTGTAAATTAGTTCAAAACATTGTTGAAAGCAGTATGGTGATTCTTCAAAGAGCTAGAAGCTGAACTGCCATTCCACCTAGCAATCCTACTACTGGGTATATGCCCAGAGGAATGTAAGTCATTCTGTCATAAAGTCACATGCACACACATGTTCACTGCTGTGCTATTCGCCATACCAAAGACATGTGATATGGTTAGGCTGTGTGTCCCCCCAAATCTCGTTATAATCCCCATAATTCCCATGTGTCAAGGGAGAGACCAGGTGGAGGTACTTGGATCATGGGGGCAGTTTTCCCCATACTGTTCTCCTGATAGTTCTCATGAGATCTGATGGTTTCATAAGGGGTTCTTCCCGCTTCACTCCTCAATCTTTCTCCTGCTGCCATGTGAAGAAGGTCCTTGCTTCTCCTTCAACTTCTGCCATGATTGTAAGTTTCCCGAGGCCTCCCCAGCCATGTGAAACTGAGTCAATTGAACCTCTTTCCTTTATAAATTACCCAGTCTTGGGTATTTATAGCAGTGTGATAGGCTAATAAAACATGGAATCTACCTGAATGCCCAATGATAGACTGGGTAAAGGAAGTGTGGTACATATACATCGTGGAATACTATGCAGCCATAAAAAAGAATGAGATGTCCTTTGCAGGGACATGAATGGAGCTGAAGGCTATTATCCCTAGCAAACTAATGTTGGAACAGAAAACCAAATATTGCATGTTCTTATAAGTGGGAGCTAAATGATGAGAATTTAAGATCATGAAGAAGGAAACAATATACACTGGAGTCTACTTGAGGGTGGAGGTTGGGAGAAGGGAGAGGGAGAAGATAACTAATGGACACTAGGCTTATTACCTAGGTGATGAAATAATCTGTAACAAAACCCCATGACACCCATTTACCTGTGTAAAAAAACCCTGCACATCCTGCACATGTACCCCTGAACTTAAGTAAAAAAAATAAAGTATTTTTAGACTTTGGAAAAAAAACAGGTTACCCATCTCTGCCTTGCTAAATGCCTAGATTGTATGTTTATTTCATAATTCTTTTGATCACGGTGGCAGGAGTCTTAGGCATTTTAGATATTTTATGCCATGCTAAAGTAGTTCCATGTATTCCTATGTTTAGACATCCATATGTTACGACTTTCTTCAGAGGACATTGCTATTTCGCTTTGATGAGTCAAGTACTTTTACTACCTTAAAGGCAAACACCAGAGTTTGAGCAGCCATTTCCCTGAATTTGTCTGGATTTATGCTTTCTCTTGGTTTAAATTTTTAAATGGCTATTAGGAATAAAATGTTACTTTTTGAACTTTCATGGATTATGTTTTGGTATCTGAGCTATAATAATCATTCAGCACATTAGCTATCCTTATTTTACTCAAGATATGAGAACTTCGATTAATAGCCTGAATAGAATTGGACATGTCTTTTTTATCTTATCTTTCTGGAAAAGGATCAACATGATTCTGTCTTTTAATCACTCTTGACTCTTGTGCTGGCTTGAGGAGATAACCCCATGACTAAAATTTCCCAGACTTTGGCCTCTTTGGGAAATTTGACTGCTGGATATCATTCCAAATCTTTTGATTTATGACCATAATAATCCTTTAGTCATGCCTGTAATTTCATGGCTGTTCCCAACTTTGTCATAGAGTATGAGACCCCCATCCAAGTGACATATCTAATAAAGGTAGCTATCCAAGACTCTCTCTCTCCAATGGCTTCTAACTCCTTTATTGAAGAGTTGATTTTCTCTATACCCCAAAGTTATTAACTGTTTTAAGTCTGTTGATATCACTAACCATCTATTTGTTTTGTTTTCTGACCCACCTAAGAAATACTATATGAAAGAAGGCACCATTATATGCCCCCGTTTCTTGGAACTACCTTAATCAATTTTGCCAAGTAAATACTTACAACACCCTTCCTCCGCTGTTTAGTTTACTATCAGCTTGACAGGAATATTACTAGCCCATATTCTTGTATTTCTCTCATTCCCTAAAGGCCCGCCCAGTCATACCTCTGAATTCTTGCCTTGGGTCTTGTCAAATTCATTAGCTCCTTACTACAAAGCAGTGCTTGGAAATAAACTCACTAGCTACAGATCTTTGGTTTAGTCCAATCTCTAAAACCCTGCTTAAGACTCCAGGCTTAACGTATACAACTTGTCTAGGGTCCTGTGTGCTCACAGTATGCCTATTTGTGGGGGTTCCCAGAGAATCCCCTCCCCCTGGGCTTACAAATGCATTGACAGCTGGTATATATGAGGAACTTGCCTATTGGGCTAGTTTCTTTCTCTAGGTAGATCTGCTGAGACTAAGCACTAGACTAGCCCTGAAATTTGTTAGAACTAAAAGGTTCCTCATACTTGCTTTGGAGATTCATAAGCCAGAACTTGCCTGGGTACAAAGATGGAGCCGAGTATTTCTCTAGGCAGACTGTTACTCTGGTATGGAGTAGTGTTCCATGAATGTGATTAGAAACCTCTCCCTTACCTTAGGAATTCTTGCTAATGAAACTGCATCTGCAGTAGCCATCCAAAGAAGTTAGTCCATTGGCTTGCGTTCTGTTAGATGAGATTGCTCTTGACTATCTTGGCAGGACAGGGTGGAGTCTACACTAGCTAATACAACTTGTGTACATACAATGCCTCAGCTGAAGTCAAAACCCATTTGGACAAGATTAGACAATAGGCCACCTGGCTACAGTTCTCCCAGAAGGCCCAGAATTACCTGATTGATTTTCTGGACTTCTCATGAATGCCCCAGGCCTTGTGATCAGTTTTACAGGAGCTCCTGAAATTAGAGCTTTCCTTTTCACTAATAGGGCTCATAATTTACCTCATAATTCAGTTTTCCATTAAATGTGTGCTGAAACTATAGATGAGAAGACTAATGTTTTCATTATGCAGGGTGGGAGCCCCAGGCCTGGAATGCATGAGTACCTATCGGCTATTGCAAAACAGCTTCATTTCTGTAATCCTGATCATGGTACTTCCATATGTACCCCATACGCAGGAAGCTGACAGCAGTCATACCCTGAATCCTTCCTTATGGATTCCTGCCTCGGGATTCAGAAAATAAGTGAGTCGAGGGATACCAAGACCACCCTCACAGGGTTAACACTAACAAGCCAGGCTTTAGGCAGAATTACAGTTAGGCATTAACCAGGGCACACTGGTGTATTTTGACCCTCTTCCTTGCAGTTGCCAATTGAGAATATGCTGATCACTTGCTTCTTCGTTGGTCTCTGCTCAGGCTAGAGCAAGACTTTTGCTGAAACATTGCTTGGTTTTTCAGACCTCCAAATTCCAGCAGGATGGCTGGTGCCAACCAATCTGAAAATCCAGCCAAGGAACTGACTCAGCATAAGAATACCACTTTTTCATCTTTCTGTCCCATGACTTTACCTTTCACTGCTAGGGTCAATCAGCAATCCCCTCACACCTCAGCCCGCCATCCCTTTTGCCATCCTTCTAGATCCCTTGACCTTATTCCCCAAACCTCTCAGGGAGGTAGATTTGAGGTTTACCACCCATCTCATTTCGTGGCTCTACAATTAAGCTTTCTTGGCTTCAACCTTGGTGTTTTGGTGTATTGACTTGCTGCTCAATGGGCAATAAATCTTACTGTTACATAAATCGTGCAGGGACCAATCCCTGCTTGAGTCTTTTCAAAAGGAGCAGAAACTGACAAGTCATCACAAGTATATGCTTTCTTAACTTAGTAAGATCTCAAAGAGTAAACAAGTCTTTTGTTCAGTAAGACCTTAACCATTCTCCCCACTGATACCCTTCACACCTTTCTTCAAAAGGAGAAAGCTCCCCAGAAATTCTGTTCTACCTCAAACTTATTCTTACTGGTTATTTCTTCCCCTTTTAAATTCTGCAATAGTTTTTTCCTTGCAAACTTCTCTTTCTAAATACAGCTTCCATCATTCTGGTGTTTTCTTCTGAATGCCCAAATCTGAATAGGCCCAGGAACTTGGGGGGGATAGCAGAGATAAAGGAGGGATTTGTCATTTGACCCTACTACAGTAGTGATTAAATGCTCAAAGTTAGCCATGTGTCATGCAGCATGCTGCCTGGACTGAATTATGAAGAACGTGTGGCATATCCCTGGATATTAGTTCTCCCTCAAAAAACATCTCTCAGGACAGGGATAGTCAAATTAAATGAAAGTCTTTATAAAAACTCCATTTTGGTATAGTCTCAATAAATTTTGAATACAAAATGCCATTTGGGGAAGATATATTAACTGGAAGAGACCTCAATCAATGCTGGTTCAAGACTGTGCTGTAGGTTTCAACTGGATTAATACAGGAAGTGAGCAGTTTCTCACATTAACACCAACTCAATAGTTGCTTCTGAGGGTATGCCCTATGTCTCACAAATTTTAGATGCTATTACAAATAGACATTTTATAGATCTTTTAAAACAATGGAGTTAACTGTAGGAAACAAACTCATGACTACTGGAGGAATAGGGGTAAAGACTGATGCTTGTATCATAAAAAAGGTCCTTGTGGTTTGGGTTTAAGTTCCCTGCAGTTGCATCTGATTTAACTAATATCTATGATATGACTAAGAGCACACAAGCTCTGGAAAACTTAGGTGACTCAGCTTGTCACTAGCTATGACAATGCCAGTGTTGAAGCTATATATAAATGCATGAATAGTTGTATAAAATGAAACCTCAAGTTTTAAAATCATGAAGACATTTAAAAATGTATATATAACTAATCCAGTTAGGAGACATTTGACAGTTCTTTAGCCCTAAAAGTTTGTATATTTAAGATATGCAAAGAACATTTGCAACTTCAGTGGAAGATGGAAGTGCCTTGCCTTTGGTATTGTATTTGGGCAAGAGGGCACCTGTTTGCCTGTATTGATCCTAGAGCTTTCCTCTGCCATTCTCTCCTGGTTTCAGGACCTCTTGACTTCTCCAGATTTCCATAAACCAGTTAGTTCTTAGAGGGACAAGGTGAATATCTTGCAACACAGGGGAAACTTGTAGCCTTTGTTAATGATGTTATTGTAGACAGCAGCTGTTGCAAACCTCCCACAACAAATCTATATCAGCCTTTCTTCCAGCATACATCCCTGCCTCTGGCTTTAGAGGGAAATGGGCTGTTATGTAGCTTTGAAGGGATGCCAAACGGTTTAAGCAAATGATGTATGTTTTGCTGTAGTAAGAACTTGCAGTGTATTCCCCACCCACCTTAGGAAGGTGAGGTCTCAGACTCCACTGAACTTGGAGTGAACTCCCCCTCCCCTCATGAGTGTGAGGTTACCTCTTAGACTCCATATATGAGTTACTGACCCTCAACTACTAGACTTTGAAATACACATAGACTCAAGATTTGACACAGCTTAGGCCAGAGCAGGTTACACTGTCACAGCTGCCTCTGAAGACCAACAGCCCCTTCCATCATAGGCCCAGAGGCCTAGGAGTACTCAATGGCTTTCTGGGCCAGACCTAGGGCCCTGTCACCCTGCACAGTCCTCAGACACTGCTCCCTGTGTCCCAGTTGCTCCAGCCATGGTTCAAAGGGTTTGTACTGCTGCTTCACAGGCTGGAGCCTTAATCCTTGGTGGCTTCCATGTACTATTAAGCCTGCAGGTGAGCATACTGCAAGAGTTGAGGCTTGGAAGCCTCCTCCTACATTTCAGAGGATGTATGGAAATGCCTGGATGTCCAGGCAGAAGCCTGCTGCAGGAGCCAAGCCCTCATGAAGAATATCTACTAGGACACTGTGGAGGGGAAATGTGGGGTTGGAGCCCCGCCTCCCCCTAAGTACCCACTGGGGTACTGCCTAACGGAGTTGTGAAAAGAGGGCCACTGTCCTGCAGATCCCAGAATGATAGATCCACACTGAAAGCTTGCACCCTGAGCTTGGAAAAACCATAAATACTCAACAGCTCATGAGAGCAGCTAGAGACACCAAACCCTGCAAAGCCATGGGGTGGAGCTGTCCAGGGCCTTGGGAGCCCACTTATACCAGCATGCCTTGGATGTGGGACAAGGAGTCAAAGGCGATTTTGGAGCTTTAAGATTTAATGGCTGCCCTGCTGGGTTTGACTTGCATGGGGCCTGTAACCCCCCCTTCTTTTGGCTGATTTCTCCCTTTTGGAACTGGAGTATTTACCTGATGCCTATACCCCCATTGTATCTTGAGTGTAAGTGATTTGTTTTTGTTTTACAGGCTCATAGGTGGAAAGGACTTGTCTTGTTTCAGATGAGACTTTAGACTGTGGACTTTTGAGTTAATGGTGGAATGAGTTAAGACTTTGGGGGACTGTTGAGAAGGGATTATTGTACTTCATAATGTGAGAAGGACATGAGATTTGGGAGGGGCCAGGGGCAGAATATGATTTAGATGTGTCCCTCTGCAAGTCTTATGTCCCATTGTAATCCCTAATGCTGGAGGCGGAACCTAGCGGGAGGTGATTGGATCATGGGGGAAGTTTCTCATGAATAAGTGTTGCACTATCCTCCTTATACTGTCCTTATGACAGTGAGTTTTCATGAGATCTCATCCTCTAAATGTATATAGCACCTCCCCCCTCTCTCCTGTTCCAACCATGTAAGGCCTGCTCCACCTTTACCCTTCTGCCATGATTGGAAGCTTCCTGAGGCCTCCCCCAGAAGAAGCCACTATACTTCTACAGAACTTTCTTTACAGAACAGCCTGCAGAACTGTGAGTCAATTAAACCTCTTTTATAAATTACCCAGTTTCAGGTATTTCTTTATAGCAATGTGAGAACAGACTAATAAAGCATGTGATTGAAAGATTGTTAGAGGTAAGCCAGGTGTGGTGGCATGCACCTGTAGTTCCAGCTACTTGGGAGACTGAGGTGGGAGGATCACTTCACAGCCCAGGAGTTTGAGGCTGTTGTGAGCTATGATCATGCTTCTGCACTCCAGCCTGGGCAACAGAGTAAGATCCCCATCTCAAAAAACATACTGCTACAGTGAAACTACAGATTGAAGAAGCTGGTATAAGCACCTGGGAGCAAGAGCTGACAAATTACTTCTAGTATGTTTCTTCAACAGTCATACCAGGTAAAACATTAGCTCTCCCAATAAATCTGCCAAGGGACTAATTGAAATTGTAAAGACTATTAGGGTAAGATTTTCTAGATTACCATAGAAATTCCTTCCATAAGTATATACACAATGACTTGATGTTAATATTTTTGACGTCTTGCTAATCCTGATAACTTCATACTAAGTACACAGAGCATGTATCTACAATTCTGTCAGTGTCCTGTAGAGTTATGCAATTCTTACTCCAATACTCTAAGACTTCACTAATTTAGCAATGAGATGTTGAGGAGTGAAAGATAAAGATCTGTTTGCCACTGAGGAAACACTTGGTTCTGATAGAAATTGCTAGAATATACTGGGAACAATAGAACCATATGTATCAAACACTGTTGGCGGATAAACAGCAAATACTGAAGATTTGAAGAAATGAGGTCTAGAACAAATTATAGTGTGGGAGGTTGCTATACAGTTGGAAGAAAGTATAAATGTTTTGAACATGTCTTAGATTATGGTATCTGCCAGTTTCTACTTCAAGAAGGATATAAACCTAAAATTACTTCTGTGAGCCATACTCAACATTAAATAACCCCTTCAAGGAAAATGTAATCACTATTGATACCAGGGTGAGTTTACAGATGTATCAGGAGGTGCAATTCATCCATTGCATCATTCACAAACAGGAAGTTGCCAGGAAGAAGTTGAAAACAGTGTACCTTGTACTACATTGTCATTGAGGGGACTAATTTAGTGGGGGGAAAAAAAAAAGTTTTAGACCATAGAAGTCTTGTGATTCTTTGCAATTAGAATGAATATCTGTGGTATGAGAATTTTTCATTATGGCCTATCTCGAAATTAAGATTAAGTTAAGCATTTATCAAGTCAAATGTTCCATATTTGCTAACCTTAACACAATGGGATACCCTCGGAGAAATCTTTCCCTTCAAGATAAAAGCAAAGTAAAATTAAAGCAAAAAAAAAAACACAAAACTGCTTTGAGAAGAAATTCATGCTACAGAGAGATTATAAAAGCAGATTTTCGAATGTTTCCAATGTTGTAGTTGTGTTCTGGAGAACAGTGTCTGAAGAGTCTCATGTCTGCATGTTAACATCTAGATGTTTTAAACAGGTTAGAAAGTGGCTTTCAAAATTTCAGGTGGTTTTGGACTAATTGGTTAAAAGCATAGAAGTACAACACCATCTAATTAGTTTGCAACAACAGTGGCACCACGGGAATTTCAGAAGAGTCTCAGTTTTTGGTATTAACATGGTACTACATATTGAGTTTCATGATTTAATAAGAACAGCCAATGGTGTAGTTTTTTCATCTGGAGCTACCAATCTTCACAAAATACTTCTCAGCTATGACAACCCTTAAGACCAAGAATCAAAACAAACTTAGTTGATCTTCAAAAATGCTGTTTCACAGGATGTTAAACTTTAGAACAGCATTTTTATTCACAGCACTAAGATTAGTGAAGAAAAAGGTTTGCAAACATTAACTATTTTGTGACATTTGTTTGAGAATGTTTGACATATATTGCAATGTTGTATATACATGTGGCAGAAGTATACATACACTAATGTCACTGGTCTACCCAGATCACAATTCATTTACTACTTAGTATTTTGCAAACTTGTTTTTCTCATCCTAGGGACCTGATTATCTAGTGACTTCTCAAATCTATTGGTCACAATTGACCTCTTGATTTTTGCTATGTTTGTTTTCAAATCCTTCCTTTTTGAGAGCTCTTTTCTCCTTTGAGGCTTGTGGCAACTTGTTCCCCAGGGGCTCAACTGTATTTTCTATATTCCCCTCAAAGGTATTGGAAACATTTCAGTACTACTTCACAAACAAACCCTTTGACCTAACCTTTCCTTTGAGCCATGCCGGGATCAGTTTCACCCAGGAGAAATCCAATCTCTTCCCCATGCGGCACATTCTCCTGGACCTTCTGACATTGCTGTATAGATGACCGTGGAAACCTGCGCTGCACTCCTGTGTATAAACCAGAAAGCCCAAGGAGTCACACTTGAAAACACTTGATCCGGGGTCAGTAAAGCCTCTGGGTAAATGCTTCCTCTTTTCTTCCTGTTGCATAGCTTTGAGACCTTTCCTGGAGTTTCTGTGGGATGAGGCAGGCAGTTGTCACAGTGGAGACTAACTCAATAAAGCACCTTTTTCTTTCCTTACTTCTTGCTCCCTCACTCTTGCTGTGTTCCTAATAGACTACCCGCATGCTAGCCTCAGCCTCACTTTCCTACAAAGCACGGTCTGAAGACATGGGGTCACCTCAATCATGAACCACTTTATATACCTCCTTACCTACATATGCCCTATCTTTACATTTCTATGCAGCCTCTAATTGCCAGCATCTACTTCCCCCTGTTGGGATCTCAAGCTCCAACATAATTAACTTTCTTCCCCTCATCTTGCCCCTTATTTTAATAAGTATCATCTGATGATACTTCTGTGGACCTTGGAGTCTCTTGAAATGACTATTTTCTCCAATATTCCACAGGTCACCTCTTAACTACTTACCAGTTTCGTGTATTTCTCCCAACCACTGGACTCTTACTTTGAATCTTCCTAAGGATATACTGTAAGACCCCAAGTACTGCCCCATTTGATTTTGTTCATCCAATTATTTCTTTGGTCTGTTAATTTTCTTATGGAAAGTATTCAAAGCACATTTGAATAAGCAAACCCCTGTGTTTAAATGAGTTTTTTGTTTTGGTTTTTAAAAATGGGCTTTACTACCTTTGGAACCCCTACACTTTTGAATCAGGATCCAAAAATTCAACCCCTATAAGTTTATTTTAACTCAGTTCCTTGAAACGTGGTCATCTCCTCTGTAAACGGTTAGAAAATCTAACTACTACAGATTTTGTTTCCAGGGTATAGTTTGTCATGTTTATCTTTTTAAAATGATTTCAATAGGTTTATGGTGAACAAGTGGTATTAAATGGGTAAGCTATTTAGTGATTTGAGATTTTGGGGCACCCATTTCCCTTGAGCAGTGTACACTGAACTCAGTGTGGAGTCTTATCCTTCATGCCCCTCCCACCCTTCCCTAGTGCCCAAAGTCCACGGTATCATTCTTATGCCTTTGCATCCTCATAGCTTAAGCTCCCACTTGTGAGTGGGAACATATATTTGGTTTTCCATTCCTGAGTTACTTCACTTAGAATAATGGTCTCCAATTGCATCCAGGTTGCTGTAAGTTGCCATTATTTCATTCCTTTTTATGGCTGAGTAGTATCCGGTGGTGTATATGTACACTACAGTTTCTTTATCCACTTGATGTGCATTTGGGCTGGTTTTATACTTTTGAAATCATGAATTGTGCTGTTATGAACATGCATGTGCAAGTTTTTTTGTATAATGAGTTTTCCTCTGGGTAGATACCCAGTAGTGGGATTTCTGGATCAAATGATAAATCTTTTTAGTTCTTTAAGGAATCTCCACACCAAATAGCTGGGACTATAGGCAACTGCCACCATGCGCAGCTAATTTTCATATTTTTGGTTGAGATGGGGTTTCACTATGTTGGCCAAGCTGGTCTCGAAATCCTGATCTCAGGTGATCCACCCATCTCAGCCTCCCAAAGTGCTGGGATTACAAGTGTGAGCCACCGCACCCATTTTTTTTTTTTTTAATTATTATGGCCATTCATGCAGGAGTAAGATGGCGTCACATTGTAGTTTAGATTTGCATTTCCCTGATGATTAGCGATAGAGGATTTTTAATGTGTTTGATCATTTGTATATAATGTTTTGAGAATTGCCTATTCATGTCCTTAAGCCCACTTTTTGATGGGATTTGTGTTTTCTTGCTGATTTGAGTTCCTTGTAGATTCTGGACATTATATCCTTTGCCAGATATATAGATTTTTAAGATTTTCTCCCACTCTGTGGGCAGTCTTGTTTAATCTCTGCCGATTTTTTGTTGCATTTGCTTTTGGGTTCTTGGTCATGAAGTCTGCCTAAGCCAAATGTCTAGAGGGGTTTTTCTGATGTTATCTTCTAGAATTTTTGTGGTTTTAGGTCTTAAGTCTTTGATTCATCTTGATTTTTGTAGAAGATGAGAGATGAGGATCCAGCTTCATTCCTCTACATATGGCTTGCCAATTTTCCCAGCACCGTTTGTTGGATAGCATGTCCTTTTCCCTACTTTTTCTAAGTTGGCTGCAAGTATTTGACTATTTCTGGGTTCTCTGTTCTGTTGGTCTGTGTGCTTATTTTTATACCAGTATTTTTATACCAGTATCATACTGTTTTGGTGACTATAGCCTTACAGTCTAGTTTAAAGTTGGTTAATGTGATGTCTCAAGATTTGTTTTGCTTAGTCTTCCTTTGGCTATGCAAGCTTTTTTGGTTCTATATGAATTTTAGGGTTGTTTTTGCTTGTTCTGTGAAGGATGATGGTGGTATTTGGATAGGAATTGCAAGGAATTTTAGATTGCTTTTGGCAGTGTGGTCATTTTCACAATAATGACTCTACCCACCTATGAGCATGGAATGTGTTTCCATTTGCATCATCTATGATTTCTTTCAACAGTGTTTTGTAATTTTCCTTGCAGAGGTCTTTCATTTCCACTGTTAGCTATATTCCTAAGTATTTTATTTTAGCAGCTATTGTATAAGGGGTTGAGATCTTGATTTCTCAGCTTGGTTGTTGGTGTACAGCAGTGCTAATGATCTATGTACATCGGTTTTGTATCCTGAAACTTTACTGAAATCATCTATTAGTTTTAGGAGCTTTTTAGATGAGTTTTTAGGGTTTTCTAGGTATACTATCATATTGGTAACAGTGGCAGTTTGACTTCCTCTTTACCCATTTGGATCCAAGAGATTAAGTCCTTTGTCTTTAGCTACCAGGGTTGGTAGAGAAAGACCATCAGGTGGGGGCAGGGTTAGGTGTGTCTGACCTCAGACTCTCCTTGGGTGAAGCTTGCTGCTGCTGCAGAGGGTGGGGTGGGGGGTGGGGGGTGGGGGGGTTCTAAAGGTCAAAGAAGTTATGTTCCTAGGGGAATTATGGCCGTCTCTGCTGCTTCATACAGGTCACCAAGGAAGTGGGGGAAAGCCAGCAGTGACAGGCCTCACCCAGCTCCCACACAGCCAGGAATGCCAGTCCCACTCCCACCATGCCCACTGCTAACAGCACTGAGTTTATTTCCAGGCAGCTGGTGAGCAGGGCTGAGAACTTTCCCCAGACTATGAGCTTCCCAGCTGAGAAAGGAAGCAGGGCTTTCAAGGTTTCATGCCTCCCTGCCTGCCACAGCTTCTGTGCTCATATCCGTATTGCCTGCTTGCCCCCTCCCACGAATTATGTCCAGGAAATTTCAACTTTAGTCGAAATGTTACATGGTTCAGCTGGAAGTTCTTCCTCTGTGGTCTTTCCCCAATTTCACTGGCAGCCCTCCCCAAGGACACCTTTGAGACAAAGTCAAATGGCTTCCCTGGGGATAGAGTGCCCACAGGCCTCTTCCTGCTACTTCCTCTACCGCTATATTTCACTAGGGTCTCTAAATTTGTCTCAGCTCCAGGTAAGGTCAAATCCTCCTCCCATGATCTAGACCTTCAGGTTCCCCAGTGAGGATTGTGTTCAGGGGTGGACATTTCCCCTCGCACTTTGGGCACACAGTTTTTCGGCTATCTCAGAGTCTGCAGTGGCAAGCTGCTTTCAGATTTTTCTGATATGTTCAGCTTGCCTGGTATATTCCTGCGATAAGTCTTGGAGCAAAAGTTCACAGTGCTAGTCTCCACATGCTGCTGTCTGTCCAAGTGGGAGCTGCAAGTTAGTCCTGCCTCCTATCCGTCATTTGCCTATTCCCCCATATTGTTTCCTTTATCTCCTAAGATTCAGATTAATTTCAAAATCTAAATTTTGGCAAGTATAGTTAATAGACTATTTCAACCCAGGTGTCCTAGAATATAGATCCTGAGTCAAAAACATGTTTGCTGACATTTGAGCATAGTGAAGAATCCAAACAAAAACAAGAGGCAGCAGTTAAGGAGGAATAGTAAATAAGAAAGGGTATCCTGAGTGAGCCATTGCTTCCTAGCAAGCTGATTGCTCAGTCTGCCCAGAAGTCTTCACAGAGGCCAAAGTCATCTCCAATAATCCTGAATGAGTCAGAAAAAGTTAGTTCATCCACTAGCTCCTCTCCCCCACTGGGAAAGTCTGCCCTGGAGAAGGTTAACTCCCCCGCACATTTGGGAAGCATTTACAGGGTCTCCAAAGGCCACATGTCTACAGGGTGGAATATTACTGGGCAATGCCATGAGCAAAGTGGAGACTTCGCATGCAAGCCCTGCAGTTCCCTTGTTCTGTGGTACTAGCTGAAGCAGTAGCTTTTCTCCCAAGACTGAATGAAAGGTACAAAATACTAGAGCCACCAGAGCCACAACTCAAGGCAGGCGAATGTAGAACATAACTGAATCCAGAACTGCTATGCTGTGAACTTGTTCAGACACATAGCACCAGGATGTCTGAGGTCAGAAGACTAATGATCATTCTCTAGAACCAATCACTCATTTGTGGTACAGGGATTCCAATAAGTCTGTCTTAAGGTTTCTCCTCAGGGTTCACAAGGCTTACAGTTCATTCAGTGCTTATCTCAGCCTTCCTAGACCTCAGGGTACCTGGGTTGATATTTATTCCTCAATTCTGAATATTCCTGGCAGAGGAAGCATGTACCCTAGTCCCTACTTAGGCAAGGTACCCAAGCCACCTACCAGTCATTCCCCTTCCCCCACACTGATCAGGAAGACCTACTGCAGATGGGTCCAGGAATTCTAACTCTGGGCAGTGGAGTGAACACATGTGGTAGCAAGAATAGGAACACCACTAACAGGTGAGAAGACAGCAATAGGAAACCACAGGCCATAGCAACGAATGAGATGAGCTGCAGAATGGACAAAAATACCAAAAACTGACTTTAGAGGAGACGCAGTAGGTGACCTCACTCAGATTTTTAAAAGTACAGCAATAACCTGGCAATCTTGGTGTTCCAGGAGAGAGCAGGCCACATAAGCAAACAGGAAATCAGGCCAATAAGTGTAAGGACATGGCCAAGGCTGCTGATGGGACTCTTCTTAGGCTTTCCACATGGCTTCAGCTTCTCAACTCTGCTCCATACATCTACTCTCTCTGGCAACCTGAACTGGCACACATGGCTATTTCCACCTATCACCTAGCCTGGGATGTACAAGGTCACTAGCTTTGTTAGAATCTCCTTGTTCTAGGTGATGTTCCTGAGGCTGCCCATATTCTGTAACTGAGTGAAGCGGAGAAACAAGCCTGGTCCTCTGGGCCCAGCATGGGACATTGATGAGAAACACCTGTACTACAGCTTCCCCACTTCAGGTTGGTTGAAGCTCTCTGGCCTGCTCCAGTGTTTGACTTTGCCCATCTACACCCAATCTGAGGATTGGATAAACTTTTCATATCCCCCAAACTAGATGGGTATCTGCTTTAGGAGGCCCAAAACCTGCAACAAGTCAGTGCTGATATTATAATTCTTTATCTACCACCTATATTAGAAATCATTCACCCTAAACCCTTACTGTGTGGTCTAGGGTACTTACAAAGAGGGGTAATTCATACATTCATCCTTAGAGTCCCTCTCTAAGGTTACAAACTCGTTATCAGGCCATGGTTACTGACATTCCTGATTGTTGTTAGTCATGGGATCACCAAGGGATGTCCAGTGAATCCCATAGAAGCCACTGCCTGGCTGTGTTATGGAGCAACTGCCCTTGTTCCATGATCCGTCTTTTACCTGTTGGTCCAAAATGACCTTGTGGCACCCATAGCTAAGTTTGGTGTGGAGCTCTTGTGTCTCCCATGGTAGAAAAGTTTGTCTCTTGCCAGTAGCAGTCTAGTCTAGAGCATAAAACTGTGGCAAGGTGATGCACATGTTCCAAGTGTTCCCCAAAAGGGATAGAGAGTAGTCCTTCCTGTTTACAGCACCTTAATAGAATATCCTTTTATTGTACCTATTGTTCACAGCAAGTAATGGCTATTGGTTCAAGTTATACATGCATTTTTCAAGACAGCTGGCATCAGAGGCACTAAAACGAATGCATCAACTTTGGACAAGAGGTTGTCAGGCCAGCCACCTCAGCTCTGCAGTATACCATAGTAATCTAATCATTTATTGTTCATTGTTCTCTTCCATCATCATCTACAATGAGCCCATCTGACTTTTGCAGGGGCTGCACAGGTGAACTGAACGGGGATATGATTGATTGGGACCACTACTTCTGCATCCTTTGAGACTATTAAGGAACATCAATCTCTACCATCCAACCCAGTTGTGATATTAATTCTGATTTACTACTTTGGCCCTAGAGCAGTTTTATGGTCTTTGCAACCATTATAACCCTTAGTATTCAGAAAAGGAAACAAATTGAGGACTTTACTAAGTAGGTCCATCTATTTCAGGCATTCAGAGACCAGTGAAGTGTTCAGAGTAGACCCAGAGACTCACTGGACTAAGACTAACTTGGGTGAAGACTTTAATTGACCCATACACTTACTCTAGGTAAGAGTGAAGTTTCCCATACCAGCAGCATTTTAAGACTAGTTCCATGTATCCTCTCCTTAGAATCTTTGTAGATTTTAACAAAGTTAGTGACCTTGTCCACCCCAGGCTAGGTGATAGGTGGAAATAGCCAGTTCAGGTTGTGTGCCAGTTCAGGTTGCCAGAGAGAGTGGATGGATAGAGCAGAGTTGTAGAAGCTGAAGCCACGTGGAAAGCCTAAGAGGGATCCCATTAGCAGCCTCTCTAGACCATCAGTCCCATGAGGGACCCTATGTCAAACTATCCATTGTCTAAAGCCTTATATTCTGCCTTCCCTGCTCCAGCACCCTCAAGGCTTATTCCTAGGTCTCCTCTTCCTACTCAGAATATCTAGGTCCCATAGATCTGTTGGTGAATAATCCCTTGCTGTCCTATAGCAGGAAGATTGCCCCAGTTGGGTCATGCTGTGACTTGCCACAACTGTCCTGGAAGCCCCACAGGGAGATGGGGGCATAACTCAAGAGGATAACGCATGTGTCTCATGTGAGGCCTGTATTATCCTTAAGGGGAGAGAAACAAGAGATTCTGGGGGACTCAAGGATCTAGAATCTATCTACCCAGATGTCTATCACCCTATTCCTTCCACATCAGATCCTGACTTTAAGGAGACTTGTCAGGTGTGAGAATTTAATATTCCTTGTGCCTATTTTTCTAGTAATACACTAGACTCAACTTTCAGCACCATCTGCACTTTGGCTGTAGGAGATGAGAACTCCTTTAAAAATGGTATCACAGCTTATAAGTAGCTGGCCCGGACTTCTGTGTTCTCTTTAGTGCTAGTCTTGCAGTTAACCAATTTCTCAGTCCTCATTCTATTGCTTCTCTCCCAAATGCTAAATTGTACATCCTCTTCCATCTCTGTCATCCTCATTCTCCACAGGAGAGAAATCACAATCATGATGCTTTAATACAGAGTTTCTCAGACTCCAAGCAGTCATCTGGCATGCCAATAAAGCAGAGGCCCAGACTGGATGAAGCAACAGTGACTTATATTTTCATCAAGTTCCTCAGGTGATTCTGATATGCACCAAAATTCAAGAATGATCACTACAGTATGCTAGGAGTTATTACTCCATTTGACATCTGCATTGTAGTCTTGCTGCCATAGATAGCTGATGCGTGAGTAATCCGATTCCAGAATCTTGTCTACTTGCAGACTCCCACTGGCTAGAGATAATCTTGATATTATAAACTTATGAGGTAAACTTTAAAGGTTAGGTTTAGATAGAGTGCTAAGGTACTGATACCATTAGTGTTTACTGAATTTCACTATTACTAGAATATTTAAACCCATTAAAAGAAAATGGGACAAAAATGTAATCAAAGGAGGCAGGCAGGGGAAGAAAAGGTAGACCATGTGGAATTAAGTCTTAAATCCAAGTATCAGTAATAACTTCAAACAAATGGCTAGTTAAGATACTGTCAGGCTTCAGAAAATCGTTATCTAAGATATCCAAAACATGACAAGTTGAAAAACAAAACCAGAACAGTATAGCTATATTAACAGGTCAGATGAAATACAGAGGCAAAAAAATTAGATAGTTCCCTCAAAATGATAAATTGTTCAGTTTGGATACATGTAATATATTGCTCAAGATATACAAACCAAAATGTGTAGTTTAAGGTGAAAGAAATTCTTAAGCATACTGGGTCACTAATATACCTCCCCCTAAGGTCAATATTGAAGATTCGAAGACCGTAACGAATAAATATGGACAAATACATAGAACACTACACCCAGTAAATGCATACCACATTCTGTTCAAGTAAATGTGGAGCTTTTGCCAAAATAAAAGGTCAGATACAAATAAAACTTCATGAGGCAAGTTATACAAAGTGAGCTCTGATTAAATGCAAATAGGCTAGAAATGCAAGTCATTAAAAAATCATCCTATACTTGGGAATTAAGAGTCCCACTTACAAAGTAACCCATAGGTCAAAAAGAAACTCAGTGAAAGAATGTTTTGGAGTGAGGTATTGCTTCTGTTTAGAAAGTAGAAATTCTGTAGAATGAAGAGAACATTCCTCCCTTAAGGGCCAGGTAATCCACGCAATTCTATCTTTTGAGTCCTCAGAACTGAGGTTGCAAGGCAACCAAGTGAGTTAAGTTCTGAAGAATTCTAACCCCTCTGAGAAGACAGACACAGTACGGTATTACCTTTGGCAGAACACAGGAGGAAGAGAGGCAGCAACAGAGGTAGCTAAGTAGTAGTCAGGGAAGATGTGACGGAATTCTTAAAGGTAGCCTGTGGCTAAAGTTTGGAATAATCAGGGGCTCAAAAAATGAAGAGTTTGCACTCAAGCTCTTTGCCAACAGCCCCCACTGGCTGCGCATGAAGACGACAGGCAGACACCAGAGTGCCTCGCAGGATAGGACTAGCTGCTGGTGGGCCAGGCAGACTTCTCCATTCCCTGGATTCTTAACAACAGCAAGAGTCTTATACCACTGGAATATGGGTGGAAAACTCCACCAGGGACTGAAAAAGTCCCAGACAGCTCCTGGAGAAGGGAGAGAAGTAAAACGCATTTGCACTTGTAAGGAGTAAAGTATGTTCTCTCTTCCACTGCCTCTGAAGGTAAAAATCCTCAGCTTCTGGTGGGGAGAAGAGGAGCAGGGAACCCCTAGTCTTTCCACTTCCTCCACCAACAGGTGTGCTGCTACTGCTGGGAACAGGGGCAAGATATGTTTGATGTTAAGGCCACATGGAGTGCAGCTGCCATGTTCAGGAAATGCCACCTCAGAGGCCCTGACACAGGGGCAGCCTGAGAGTAACGCTGGACGAGAGAACAGGAGCCGTCTGCCCCCAACTATAACCCCAGCACTGGTAACTAGCATAACAGTCTGCTGCTACAGAGGGAAAGAGCGTGGCGAGACCTTCCTGCATAGGCATGGAGGGCCAGCTGAAGATGAATGGGAACACTGAAGGGGAAAACCCCTCTGGCACCATAGGCACAAGACAAAAAGCAGACCTATGGGGAAAAACTGGAATCTATGAAAGTACCAGCAGCATCAAACATCCATGAGCCAATTCAGCATCTGACTAGATGGACTCACCACCCCACCCCCTATACATATGGTAGCCCACTTGCAAGTGTAAGTATCTCATTCTATATTGTTCATAATAGCCAGTGCTCAAGTTAACAGAAAGCCTATTGTAAAGAGATAATAGATCAACTCAGGGATCCCTCAGATGCTGGAATCAGGCAGGGACCTTGAAGTGATTAAAAATTATAGCAGAAATGGTGGACAACATGTACAGATAGGAATTCAGAAATGAAAACAAAGTTAGAAAAGTGGACAAGCTAGAAGAGATAAAGAAAAAAGTGTCTTCAAGTGTCTCAGAACACTGGACATAGCTGAGAAGCTAATCAGTAAACTTGAAGATAGTTCAATAGAAATCCAAACTGAAATGAAGAGAAAAGCTACAAAACAGGACCTATGAGCTATAGAACAGTATGTACAATGATATCTCATGATTTAGCACTACTGGAGCCCAAAAAGAGTAAAGAGGCAAGAGGTATTTGAAGACAGGCAGAAGCAGGGGGTTTTATTTTCTGCTCAGTTTTGCTGTAAGCCAAAACTCTTAAAGATGTTTATGGAAAAAGGAAGAGATAGAAAGGCTGAAGAACTACGAACACTAAAATCTCCCTGATCCTATAACCTCAAAACACAGACAGACACCCAATCTTATAGATTTAGCATGGTCCCAAATTCAAAGTGTTTTTTCTTAGAAATTAACAAGTTGGCTCTAAAGTTTATGTGAGGAAAATTGTAGGGACAAAACCAGCTAATGCACTGAACAGTGAGGTAGAGGCATGTGCTACCAGATAAAGACTTATGTAGTAATCAATATAACAAGACAGAATGAAGAACCCATGGTAGGCTCAAACATCAAGTCTGAAATATTTGACCTAGCAGAGCAAGGGAAGGGTAGGAGGAAGGGTAGGAGGAAGGGTAGGAGGAAGGGTAGGAGGAAGGGTAGGAGGAAGGGTAGGAGGAAGGGTAGGAGGAAGGGTAGGAGGAAGGGTAGGAGGAAGGGTAGGAGGAAGGGTAGGGACAGGAATGCTCAAATGAGTCTAGGGCAGGCCACTATTAATACGGGAAAGAGTATGATTCTGCTTCTCACTATGTACAACATGTGTATCAGCTCCAGATTAAAGATTTAGATGTAGAGTCAACTTATTCTCCTATCTTGTCTATTTTACATTTGGGTGAAGCCAAAATATTTCCAAAATATGCCTTTGACAAATTGTTCCAGCTAAAGGCAATTAAGACATGGGGAACTTTGTCCTGCTTTTAGGACAAGGTGGCAGGTAGAGATTTACACAGTCAGAAGGTCTCTCCTTTCCCCTGTCCCGACCTGAAGATAGGATGGAAGTCTGTTTACTGCAGACATTCCTCACCAGCTCACATTTTGCCAGCAAGATTTGAAAACACATTTTATTCCTTCCCAGTCTTCCTGCCTTTGGAGAGCCTGGCACTGCCTCTCATTGTCTTGCCACGCCTAAAATTTATTGTTCACGGAAGATTTTAATTAGCCAGGACTCTAAGTCACTCTTGAGTGACTTTTCAACTGAGGTTTCTTCTATGTGATATACACTGTGTATGTTAAACTTGCTTCTCTTGTTAATCTCTCTTGTTACACACATTTGTCCTAGTCACAAACTTATGAGAGTAAAGAAAAAATTATGCTTTTTCCCCTTAAGGGGAAAAGTAGAAATATTTTATGCAGAAAGCATACATTTAAAGAGTACTTTTACTATATTAAACTTAATTTGTTTCAGAAAGAGGGAAAAATTGTGAACTGGTGGAAAGCATTTGTACCACGTAAACAGTGACTGGTATTTAGATAAGAACATCTATAAAGGACAACCCAATACGCAAGTTGTGAACAGATTTTACATAATAGAAAACCAGTAAGTGTGAAGGTCGTCACGTGAAAGTTATAGTACCAGGACGAAGTCACTTGTCAGACACAGGAAGACTCTTGTCAGACACAGTACCAGGAAGGCACTAGGGAGAGGCAACTCATGCTCACATCTAGGAGAAAGGGCTTTTTAAGAATCACACTGCGAAGAACTCTCCCAGCTTGTCAAGATAATCTTGACAGAATGGAAAGCTATGCCTACTTTTGATCATTAAGTTTGGCAAACCAGCTTGATGCACCCTCGAGGACACTAAGAATTTGTGATTTTTTTAAGTAATCTCCAATATTAGCAGATGGAGGCTCCTGGGCAACACTGGAAGACCTCCTGGAATGTGCCACTGTGAGAGGCCAGGCCACCGGAAGATTGCCAAAGAACAACCTTTCTACCCACCCCGCCCGCCTCCTCCACCTGAGACCACTCTCAAGGGGCTCCAAGGATTTACAGTGTGGGTTGGGCTGGGTTGCAGGGTGGGTCTTCCTAGTTTTCACTTAGTCATCCGGGTGAAACTACTCTTCAAATTGGGAACCAAGGTCTTAACTGTTCTCAGTTACTGGAACATCACTATCAGTCCTTAACGCCCCAGCCTCAATCAGCTCCTGCCTCTGAGTAGTAAGAATCAAGTGATAGTTTAACAAGCCTTTGTCTGCCCTTTTGTCTCACATCTTTCGTTCTTGGACCTTTCAAAAATATCTACCCCTTTTTTTGCTTAGTTCTTCTCAGTCTACTTCCTTGGACATTTTCTAGAAATATTTTTCCCCCAAAAAAGGAGATTTTAGAATTGTGTAATTTTAGAATTACACAAGATGCACTGACTCAACCTTGGAGTCCATCAACTCCAAGTTTCCTCTTTTGTTATGTCACTCCTTGTTCAGAAGAGGACCAATAAATGCGACCCCTTCACTGCTGAATCAAATACCTATCTCTTGACGGGCAAAATCATGCACTGATACTGGCATTAACTCAGATTGGTCAAAACCTTTGTATAATATTTGACAACACCCACTAAATTGGATGGCATTATAGGGTATTAAGCCTATTACAGATGTATGAAAGAAACAAGGCCTCATTCTATATACTAGTTCTTATAATATCACAATTCTACCTATTAAAAAGACCAAACCACCATGGGTAGAGATTTGTTCAGGACCTCTGAGCAATAAGGCATATCATTATGCTAAGGCATCCAGTGGTTCCAAATATCCATACCTTATTAGACTCAATATTCATTGGTAGCAGGTTTTCCAGTCAATCTGTAGTACATTCCTCACTATTCCAGTGGATCAGGCCAGCCAGCATTCCTTTTCTCTTTACCTGAGAAAGCTAATCACCTGGATAGTAATTACCTGGGGTTTTACTGAAAATCCTTTCTATTTTCCTCAAATAGAAAAGGCAGACTTGGAGGATGTAGCTTTTTCCCTAAGGCTCCATTTTACTTCAATATGTAGATGACCTTCTTTGTCCTCTCTCACAGGTATCCTGTGAAAAAAGACAGTATACATCATCCATTAAAGCAGGATGTTCAAGGTCAAAGTTTCTAAAGAAAAACTACAGCTAGTAAAGACTCAGGTGAAATATTTGGGCCATTTAACTTCAGACAATGGCCTGCATTTAGACCCAGAACAGACAAGGCATTTTGCAATTACCTGAGCCAAAAACCAGACACTAGTTTCATGGGGTTTTATGCCTTCTGGTTGCTGTGGTAGTTGGATTCCTAACATTTCACTTCTGATCTCATAAGTTACCAAGCCCAACTCCTTTATTTAGGCAGAATCTAAACAACAAGTTCTTAAAGGGGAAATTGATAAATCCTCCAACTGTAGGTCATAATCAAATATTCTTTGTATATGAAAAGGAAGGAAACAATTTGGGAGTCTTAAAGCATGGAGGCCCACGCTGTTCTCTAGGATACAGTAGTCAACAATTGGATCCTGTTGCCCTACCCTCTCCACCTAAGCAGTCCCTGCTGCAGCCCTGTTAGTCGAGGCAGCAGAGGAGTCATGGGATTCCTCATGCCATGGAAGCTCAACTTCACTCAGCATCTTCCTGCCAGCCAGCTTACTTTATAAGCTACTATTTCACACTATAATACCTTAACCCTGTGACTTCTCCCCTCGCCTTTAGAGGGACCACCACATGACTGCTTAACTCTGACAGACCAGCTTTTAACTCCTCAGGAGGATCCAAAAGAAAGTCCCCAGGACAAGGCTGAGTTGTCCTGGTTAACAGATGGCTCATATTTTAAAGTGACTCTGGTAGGTACTGTGCAGGCTCTGCTGTCACTACTTGAGATTGTGGAAGAACTTTGCCCTTAGCCACTTCAGTTCAGCAGGCAGAGCTATTCGTCCTCACTCAAGTCTGTCTCCTTGCTAAGGGAAAAACCTGGTATTTGTATACACAGTAGTATGCCTTGATTTTCTGAGGATTTTGGAATGTCAGAGGCAAAACGGTTTCCCTCACTTACAATGGAGATCAAATAATTGGCTGCATATACAAGAATTAGATGCAATACAACTTGAGTAGCCTTTAATTCTGTTGTGAATGACCTTGAGAACTCTTCCAGCCAGAGAATCCATATAGAATGGAGAACTGTGCCTACTTCTGATCTGTTCTAGCCATTATCAGAATTAAGCCATTTGAAGCTATGTTCTGTGGAAGCTAGAGAAAAATCACCTTGCTGATAACACAGCAAAGAATGCTGCACTTAAAGGTCCTACTGATCAAATCTGTCGGCCCAGCTAGGAAGGTTCCCAAAAGATGATCTTAGAATTACTAAGGATGCACAGAATTGAGCACAGGACATAATACAAAACTGAACAAAATAATGGCTGTTGGTTTGATAAAGAACTCTGGTTTGGATCAAGTGAAAAGCCCATCCTGCTAGACTTCATGAAATTCCTGTTATTGACATTGTATACAATTTAAGTCATTCAGCTACAGAAAAGGTAATTACTTTTGTGAAACACTGGTGGGGTAACATCAATAAAGTGGTCAAAAATGATTACTTAGCCTGCCACATCTCTCCTAAATTCAATCCTGGAAAGCCAGTGCACATAGCCTCTGGCAGTTTTGGCCTCCATGATGGGGCATTTGAGGTTTGGCAGATAATCAAGCTATCCTCCTTCACATGGATGTTAGTTTTGATATGTATATTCTCTCATTGGATTGATGCCTTCCCTTGCAGAAGTGCCACCTCCTCCAGCAGTGGCTACAGTTCTACTAGAAAAGAATCCCTGAGATCCCTTAACCAGCTCCAGAGCTACCAAGGAACTTTTGTAGAACAGGCCATAAAACAAATATGCACTATCCGGCCAATTGGGCAGCACTTTCATTGTGCTTATCATACAATCCCCTGGACTAATTGCACCAATAGTGCTCTTAAGATCCAATTGACAGTTTGTGGAAACCTTATACTTCCCCTGGCCAAAAGCCCCACCTATAGTGCTTCTGAGCTTAAGGGCCACTCTCTTTGGGTTACATAAGCTCTCACAATTTTAGTTAATTACTGGATGCCCATGCATCTGGCCCTGAGTTCTTTTGGCCCAAAATTTGGAAGATGAAATGCTTCGATATTGTAATGGTATAATCAAAGCTATGGGTAACAGTCACATTCTGGTAGAACAATCTTTCCATCAAGTGCTCCTGGGAGGCAAAGACCTAAAACATAACCAGGAAATTTTTGCCTACTAGAAAAAGACACCCTACAAAGATTCTCTCCAACCTTGTTGGAAAGGTCCATGTCAGATCCTGTTAATCAAATCCTGTGTTGCTAGGCTTAGAATAATCGACTCCTGGATGCATGTATCTCATCTAAAAACTGACTCCTGAGTACCTCTACTCATATCAATGAATTAAAGCTAAAGGTTTCTAGGATTTAAAGCAGATAGCATCTGAGGAGATGACATCCCCCTTACCAAGGAGTCCAAACTAGGCCTATATGTCCTTTCCTCATTTCTAATTCTGTTTCTCCTTTTCCCTGAAAGGACAATGCTCTTACCTGCATTTCCCAGTCTGTTGCAGTAGGGAGAAGCCTTAGCGATTGCTGGCTCAGTAAAACTTGATACAGGTTTTTTTTGACTAATGTCCCAGGCCCAACCACCTGTACAAGTTATAGTCCTGGACCCTTATAGGTTAAACTTTCTCATCTACCTTCAACTCTTGTCCAATTCCTTACCGACTCAAAAAGATGGTTTCTTAGTTGGACCTGAGAAATGTGCAATGAGTCATCCCTCTTAAAATATTCCTTGGGTGTTTAACATAGGCAAGAAATTATTGGGACCAATTTTGAGAGGAAGGTCATTAGCAATATGTAGTAATATAATTGACCCCTGAGGTTTAATTCTACCATGTATAGAAAATTCAGATTGAAGGAATGTCTATGCTCCTATCATATATTTAACATTCATGGGTAGGATATTAACATGGGCCTCCAGATGTTTAGATATTTGGATAACAGGCGGCCATGTGAGTTGGGATATTTGACTGCTATCAATACATGAGATCTGAAACTGATCACTAGAATAATCACTGGACAAGCCTCTCTCACTGCAGAGAACAGAGTTATGTGGTGGGTCATGAGACTATTAGCTTCTTTTGGCAGTTCTTTTGTATCACGGTATGGTGTAGATGCTAACAAGTGACAGATGTGTCTGCTAATCTATTAAAAGCAATATTCATTAGCTTTTCTTGCTCAGGTGGTTTTAGGTTAAATTGCTCGATTATCTATTAGCTGAACAAGGTGATGTCTGTGTTATTGCTAATGCCGCATGCTGGTACCAAGGTAAACTCCCCTAGGGAAGCTGAGACTAACATGAAGTGAGAACAAACTACCTGTCTACAAGTCTCATCCAGGTCCCCATGGTCTTTTGATCTGTTCAGTTGGTTGCTTTTTAAGTCTAGGTTCATGGCTCAAAGCCATATAAACTGGAATTGTCATATTGCTGTTATTTTTGCTTTGTATTTCCCCCTTATAAGCTATGTACCTGTTATCTCTAGTGTTTATAGAAATACAACTCCTGAAAAAATATTGGCCCAGTGCCTTAATAGCCAATGCCTATGGTACAAAGTAAAATTTTAAACAATGAAATTCAGACAAAGTAAACCTGAGAGCTTCTGGTCTCCTTGTTTCTTGAATCTGGCTAAAAAAGCATCCTGACTTCCAGCTGTTTGTCACCTCTAGCATGGGACCAGGCCAACTTGGCAAGGTCCTTCCCAATGCCGAGGGACACTTACAACCTGACTAAAGCTAGCTTAGCAGCGCTTTTGGAGAAAGATCTTGATCAAAGGGAGAAATATGAAAGTCTCAGATATAAGTATCAAACTACTTTTATCAGACCCAGAAAGAAATAGAACTGGGAAGGAACAAAGGAGAAAAGCTCAGGTTTAGCATGTCTGAGATAAGAACCTGTTTCCAAGTGCTTTCTACAAACCCCACAAGAAACCCTTTTGCATCCTTCACACATCTCCTTTGATTAGATTGATCACTAGACATTCTTTAGGACTGCAATAATTCAAATGAAATGTTTGAGGAACACTTGCATCTCCACTGATAAACTGACAACTCTGGCTCTGAACCTCTGGAACCGGGGACCTCTGTTTCTAAGCAGCTTATGTACGTCTTTTTGCTAATAAAAGCTTCTTTACCCTTTCCACACTAAATTCACTGGTGGCTTGCCACTCCATGCCTTCCAGATTGTAATAGCCTTGTTTCTCATTCAAGTAAACACAGTCTCTAGTGTTTAGATTGATAGTCAACACCATAATAAAGAAGTTGAAGGTTACAGAAGCAACAGATTGGCAACAGAGAATATCCGGCTCTATCAGTTTGCCTCCTTGCAGGAAACAAAGGGTTCATTCAGATTAGGAGAGTGTGAAGAGGGTTTATTTAAAGAGATTCTTCAGTTGTGTTAGTGTGAAGGGAAAGCACATTGGTAGTATAGTAAGCAAGGGAGAAGCTATTACCTACCCCAAAGGGACAAGGGGAAGGAGCATGTATTAGTCCATTTTCATATTGCTGATAAAGACATACCCAAGACTAGGCAATTTACAAGAGAAAAAGGTTTAATGGACTTACAGTTCCACACGGCTGGGGAGGACTCAAAATCATGGCAGAAAGCAAAATGGAACAAGTCACATCTTACATGGATGGCAGCAAGCAAGGAGAGCAAGCTTGTGCAGGGAATTCCCATTTTTAAAACCATCAGATCTGATAACATTTATTCACTATTATAAGAACAGCACAGGAAAGACCTGCCCCTATGATTCAATTATCTCCTACCAGGTTCCTTCTACACCATGTGGGAATAGTGGGAGTTACAACTCAAGATGAGGATTTGGGTGGGGACAGAGCCAAATGATATCAGAGCAGTTACCCTCCCTCCTTCAGAGCTTGAGGCAGAAGAGGGTCTGGAAACAAGGAGCCTAAGGCCAACCTGAGGGTGACTTCTTGGAAGTTATTAGGAAGAGAAACCCCACCTCTCCACACCCAAATGCCAAGGGGCCAAAGACTCTTCACTCTACAAAACTCCCTTTCCCTTATGTCAAAAAGTGAAATGCCTCTGGCCATAGGCCAAGACGTCACTCACATAGGGTATAACCAATTGGAGGCCTCTAATGAGTACCTAGAGGGTTACCAAATTCTTTTAGATTTAATAAAAACTAAGGTACATTACAATCAGAGCTCTCAGCCGCTTGCTTGAGCCCACTCCCACTCTGGAATGTACTTTTTCATCAGTGAATTTACACTTTCTTCTGTTGGTTTGTGTTTGTCCAATTCTTTGTTCAATGCGCCAATAACCTGGATGATTCATAGTCAAGATTCTCCATCTGGTAACAATCTTAGACCTCTTGATAGCATTCCCCATTGGAGGAATCAAACCAGAGACAAGAGGGCCAGGCAGCCTGGGTGATGAAGTCTACTCAGGTTAACCTCTGGGAACACAGAACAAGATGAAGGAGGAGGATATGTCTGGAGTTGCAGACAGAAGACCCCTGGAACACTAGCATGGCGATGAGCTATGAGAAGTTGCATACATAGCTAGTGGGAATGTAAAACATACGAATGTTTTGGGGAAACAATGTGGTGGTTTCTAGTGAACTGTAAGGTCTGTATGCCTAAATACCTAGATATATACCCTGAATATAAAACCTGTCCTAGAAGACACATTCAAGAATTCTCAGGGCAGTATTGTTTGTACAGCAAAAACCTGGAGCTAATCCAAGTGTCTGAAGCTCATTTCCAGTTTGTTTTTACCCTTCTGTTCCACTCAGTACCACAGGGGCAGATGCTCAATACTTGTAGGCTGCACTTCCCAGGTTCCTCATTCAGCTTGTCCTCACAGCTGGGTTTGCTCAGGGAGAGGCCTGGTAGGGGTGGAGGGAAAGGGAGAGGCCAGGGTATTCCTTTTACCACTTTGCTCAGGCAGTTCTTTGGGACTCAGGTCACCTTGCAAACCCCACCCTGTGTTTTCTAAGGCTGCCTCTCTTCCAAGCCCAGGAGCAGTAGTGGGTTCCCTGCAGCTGTTAATTTCTCAGTTTCCTTACCATATCTATACTCTCAGCACCAGCATCTTCAGGATAATGTAGATGTTGAATACCTGAAGTGCTTTGTTTCCCCAGTTTAGACTCAGACTGATAAGAGGATACACTGCATAGAGAAAATGCCTAAACAAAAAGGTGACCTATTTTATGAAACTAGCATAATTTTGATACCATAGAACAAAAGCAATCTATATGTTAACCGAGCAGTCTGAGCTACGGGAGGTATGTAAAACTTCAGGCCCAGAGAAACATGAGTATGGGACTTCAGTCATACTCCCCCCACCCCAATACCTGGGGGCAATTGTGTAAATGCATCTTGTTCCCAAATAGCTGCCTCACTCATTATCTTCATGTACCTGGAATTTATGGTATAGAGAAAAATGTATGATCTATAGCTTACATTATTTTAATCTAAATTCTTGGTAAACAACTTACGAACTACCTCTTTTCCTTTGAAAATCTACTTGTAACTGCTGCTGATTAGAGTGTATATTCAGGGCTACTTCAATCTATGTTCCTGTGTTGCAAAAATCCTCAGTCTCCGCCCAAATAAGCTCTACTTATATATTTGCTCAGTTTTCTTTAGTCTCCTTGCATCTGTAGACCTAAAGATAAAGTCAAATACAGCAGCTTATTAAGAGACGAAGTAGGATTTGTCTCAAATGCAAGGATCAATATGGAGAATGGGAATCAAAACTCTGCATTAATGTGTTAGAGAAAAGCCAGGTTCTCTCAGATCTCAAAAAAGCATTTGTAAATGTTTTCCTGTATCAAGTTCTAGAATATTTTAACTTGAAAATTCAAATAACTTTTTAAAAAATTATACCTTAAATTCTAGGGTACATGTGCACAACGTACAGGCTTGTTACATATGTATACATGTGCCAAGTTGGTGTGCTGCACCCATTAACTCATCATTTGCATTAGTTATATTTCCTAATGCTAGCCCCCTCACCCCTCCCCCCACGCCATGACAGGCTCCGGTGTGTGATGTTCCCCCACCCTGTGTCTAAGTGATCTCATTGTTCAATTCTCACCTATGAGTGAGAACATGTGGTGCTTGGTTTTCTGTCCTTGCAATAGTTTGCTCAGAATGATGGTTTCTAACTTCATCCATGTCCCTACAAAGGACATGAACTCATCTTTTTATGGCTGCATAGTATCCCATAGTGTATATGTGCCACATTTTCTTAATCCAGTCTATCATTGATGGACATTTGGGTTGGTTCCAAGTCTTTGCTATTGTGAATAGCACTGCAATAAACATATATGTGCATGTGTCCTTATAGTAGCATGATTTATAATCCTTTGGGTAAGTGCCCAGTAATGGAATGGCTGGGTCAAATGGTATTTCTAATTATAGATCCTTGAGTCATCACACTGTCTTCCACAATGGTTGAACTAGTTTGCAGTCCCACCAACAGTGTAAAAGTGTTCCTATTTCTCCATATCCTCCCCAGCACCGGTTGTTTGACTTTTTAAACGTGATTGCCATTCTAACTGGTGTGAGACGGTATCTCATTGTAGTTTTGATTTGCATTTCTCTGATGGCCAGTGATGAGCAATTTTTCATGTGTCTGTTGACTGCATAAATGTCTTCTTTTGAGAAGTGTCTGTTCATATCCTTTGCCCACTTTTTGATGGGGTTGATTTTTTCTTGTAAATTTAAGTTCTTTGTAGGTTCTGGATATTAGCCCTGTGTCAGATGTGTAGATTGTAAAAATTTTCTCCCACTCTGTAGGTTGCCTGTTCACTCTGATGGTAGTTTCTTTTGCTGTGCAGAAACTCTTTAGCTTAATTAGATCCCATTTGGCAATTTTGGCTTTTGTTGCCATTGCTTTTGGTGTTTAAGTCATGAAGTCCTTGCCCATGCCTATGGCCTGAATGGTATTACCTAGGTTTTCTTCTAGGGATTTTATGATTTTAGGTCTAACATTTAAGTCTTTAACCCATCTTGAATTAATTTTTGTATAAGGTGTAAGAAAAGGATCCAGTTTCAGCTTTCTATTTATGGCTAGCCAGTTTTCCCAGCACCATTTATTAAATAGGGAATCATTTCCCCATTTCTTGTTTTTGTCAGGCTTGTCAAAGATCAGATGGTTGTAGATGTGTGGTATTATTTCCAAGGGCTCTGTTCTGTTCCACTTGTCTATATCTGTTTTGGTACCAGTACCATGCTGTTTTGGTTACTGTAGCCTTGTAGTATAGCTTGAAGTCAACTATAGCATGATGCCTCCAGCTTTGTTCTTTTGGCTTAGGACTGTCTTGGCAATGCAGGCCTTTTGTTTCCATATGAACTTTATTTTCAAATTCTGTGAAGAAAGTCATTGGTAGCTTGATGGGATGGCATATGAATCTATAAACTATCTTGGGCAGTATGGCCATTTTCATGATATTGATTCTTCCTATCCATGAGCATGGAATGTTCTTCCATTTGTGTCCTCTTTTATTTTGTTGAGCAGTGGTTTGTAGCTCTCCTTGAAGAGGTCCTTCACATCCCTTGTAAGTTGGATTCCTAGGTATTTTATTATCTTTGAAGCAATTGTGAATGGGAGTTCACTCATGATTTGGCTCTCTGTTATTGGTGTATAGGAATGTTTGTGATTTTTACACATTGATTTTGTATCCTGAGACTTTGCTGAAGTTGCTTATCAGCTTAAGGAGATTTTGGGCTGAGATGATAGGGTTTTCTAAATATACAATCATGTCATCTGCAAACAGGGACAATTTGACTTCTTTTCCTAATTGAATACCCTTTATTTCTTTCTCCTGCCTGATTGCCCTGGCCAGAACTTCCAATACTATGTTGAATAGGAGTGGTGAGAGAAGGCATCCCTGTCTTGTGTGCCAGTTTTCAAAGGCTTCTAGTTTTTGCCAATTCAGTATATTGGCTGTGGGTTTGTCATAAATAGCTATATAGAGATACATCCCATCAATACCTAGTTTATTGAGAGTTTTTAGCATGAAGGGCTGTTGAATTTTGTCAAAGGCCTTTTCTGCATCTATTGAGATAATCATGTGGCTTTTGTCTTTGGTTATGTTTATATGCTGCATTACATTTATTGATTTGCATGTGTTGAACCACCCTCACATCCCAGGGATGAAGTCAGCTTGATCGTGGTGGATAAGCTTTTTGATGTGCTGCTGGATTGGGTTTGCCAGTATTTTATTGAGAATTTTTGCATCGATGTTCATCAGGGATATTGGTCTAAAATTTTTTTTTTTGTTATGTCTCTGCCAGGCTTTGGTATCAGGATGTTGGCCTCATGAAGGTGAAACTAGGGAGGATTCCCTCTTTTTCTATTTATTGGAATAGTTTCAGAAGGAATGGTACCAGCTCCTCTTTGTGCCTGTGGTAGAATTCGACTGTGAATCCATCTGGTCCTGGACTTTTTTTGGTAGGCTACTATTGCCTCAATTTTAGAACCTGTTATTGGTCTATTCAGGGATTCAACTACTTCCTGGTTTAGTCTTGGGAGGGTGTATGTGTCCAGGAATTTATCCATTTCTTCTAGATTTATTAGTTTATTTGCATAGAAGTGCTTATAATATTCTCTGATGGTAGGTTGTATTTCTGGGGGATTGATGGTGATATCCCCCTTATTTTTTATTGCATCTATTTGATTATTCTTTTATTAGTCTTGCTAGTGGTCTATCAATTTTGTTGATCTTTTCAAAAATCTACCTCCTGGATTCATTGATTTTTTGAAGGGTTTTTTCTGTCTCTATCTCCTTCAGTTCTGCTCTTATTTCTTGCCTTTTGCTAGCTTTTGAATGTGTTTGCTCTTGCTTCTCTAGTTCTGTTAATTGTGATGTTAGGGTATCAGTTTTAGATATTTCCTGCTTTCTCTTGGGAAATTTATAGCACTAAATGCCCACACTACACACTGCTTTAAGATTCTGGTATATTGTGTCTTTTTTCTTATTGGTTTCAAAGAACATCTTTATTTCTGCCTTCATTTCATTATGTACCCAAGTAGTCATTCAGGAGCAGGTTGTTCAGTTTCCATGTAGATGAGCAGTTTTGAGCAAGTTTCTTAATCCTGAGTTCTAGTTTGATTGCACTATGGTCTGAGAGACGGTTATAATTTGTTCTTTTCCATTTGCTAAGGAATGCTTTACTTCCAACTATGCGATGAGTTTTGGAATAAGTGTGATGTGGTGCTGAGAAGAATGTATATTCTTGTTGATTTGGGATGGAGAGTTCTGTAGATGTCTATTAGGTCTGCTTGGTTCAGAGCCGAGTCCAGTTCCTGGATATCCTTGTTAACTTTGTCTCATTGATCTGTCTAATATTGACAGTGGGGTATTCAAGTCTCCATTATTGTGTGGAAGTCTAAGTCTCTTTGTAAATCTCTAAGGACTTGCTTTATGAATCTGGGTGCTCTTGTATTTGGTACATATCTATTTAGGATAGTTAGCTCTTCTTATTGCATTGATCCCTTTACCATTATGTAATGCCCTTGTCTCTTTTGATCTTTGTTGGTTTAAAGTCTGTTTTATCAGAGACTAGGATTGCAACGTCTGTTTTTTTTTTCCATTTGCTTGGTAGATCTTCCTCCATCCCTTTATTTTGAGCCTCTGTGGATCTCTGCACATGAGATGGGTCTCCTAAATACAGCACACTGATGGGTCTTGACTATCCAGTTTGCCAATCTGTGTCTTTTAATTGGAGCATTTAGCCCATGTACATTTAAGGTTAATATTGTTATGTGTGAATTTGATCCTGTCATCATGATGTTAGCTGGTTATTTTGCTCGTTAGTTGATGCAGTTTCTTCCTAGCATTGACGGTCTTTACAATTTGGCATGTTTTTGCAGTTACTGGTATCGGTTGTTCCTTTCCATGTTTAATGCTTCCTTCAGGAGCTCTTGTAAGGCAGGCCTGGTGGTGAAAAAAATCTCAGCATTTGCCTCTAAAGGATTTTATTTCTCCTTCACTTATGAAGCTTAGTTTGGCTGGATATGAAATTCTGGATTGAAAATTCTTTTAAGAATGTTGAGTATTGGCCCCCACTCTCTTCTGGCTTGTAGAGTTTCTGCCAAGAGCACTACTGTTAATCTGATGGGCTTCCCTTTGTGGGTAATCCGACCTTTCTCTCTGGCTGCCCTTAACATTTTTTCCTTCATTTCAACTTTGGTGAATCTGACAATTATGTGTCTTGGAGTTGCTCTTCTTGAGGAGTATCTTTGTGGCGTTCCCTGCATTTACCGAATTTGAATATTGGCCTGCCTTGCTAGGTTGGGAAAGTTCTCCTGGATAATATCCTGAAGAGTATTTTCCAACTTGGTTCCATTCTCCCCCGTCACTTTCAGGTACACTAGTCAGACAGATTTGGTCTTTTCACCTAGTCCCATATTTCTTGGGGACTTTGTTCATTTCTTTACTTTTTCTCTAAACTTCTCTTCTCACTTCATTTCATTCATTGATTCAATCACTTCAATCACTGATTCCCTTTCTTCCACTTGATCAAATCAGCTACTGAAGCTTGTGCATGTGTCACGTAGTTCTTGTAACATGGGTTTCAGCTCCATTAGGTCATTTAAGGACTTCTCTACACTGTTTATTCTAGTTAGCCATTCATCTGATCTTTTTTCAAGGTTTTTAGCTTCTTTGCAATGGGTTCAAATATCCTTCTTTAGCTGTGAGAAGTTTGTTACTACTGACCATCTGAAAGTTTTCTTCTCTCAACTCGTCAAAGTCATTCTCCATCCAGATTTGCTCTGTTGCTGGCAAGGAGCTGCGTTCCTTTGGAGAAGGGGCACTCTGATTTTTAGAATTTTCAGCTTTTCTGCTCTGGTTTCTTCCCCATCTTTGTGGTTTTATCTACCTTTGGTCTTTGATGGTGACGTACATATGGGGTTTTGGTGTCGATGTCCTTTACTGTTTATTAGTTTTCCTTTTAACAGTCAGGACCCTCAAGCTGCAGGTCTGTTAGAGTTTGCTGGAGGTCCACTCCAGGCCCTGTTTGCCTGGGTATCACCAGCAGAGGCAAATATTGCAGAATGGCAGATGTTGCTGCCTGATCCTCCCTCTGGAAGCTTCATCTCAGAGGGGCAACTTGACTGTATGAGGTGTCAGTTGGCCCCTACTGGGAGGTGTCTCCCAATTAGGCTACTCAGGAAGAGGCAGTCTGTCCGTTCTCAGATCTCAAACTCCATGCTGGGAGAACCACTACTCTCTTCAAAGCTATCAGACAGGGACGTTTAAGGCTGCAGAAGTTTCTGCTGCCTTTTGTTCAGCTATGCCCTGCCCCAGGGGTGGAGTCTACAGAGACAGGCAGGCCTCCTTGAGCTATGGTGGGCTTCACCCAGTTCAAGACTCCCAGCTGCTTTACCTACTCAAGCCTCAGCAATAGCAGAGGTCCCTCCCCGAGCCTTGCTGCCAGCTTGCAGTTACATCTGACTGCTGGGCTAGCAGTGAGAGCAAGGCTCTGTGAGCATGGGACCCTCTGGTACCAGGCACAGGATATAGTCTCCTGGTGTGCCATTTGCTAAGGCCATTGGAAAAGTGCAGTATTAGTGGGGGAATGTCCTGATTTTCCAGGTACCATCTGTCACAGCTTCCCTTGGCTAGGAAAGGGAATTCCCTGACCCCTTATGCTTCCCGGGTGAGGCAATGCCCCACCCTGCTCCATGGGCTGCACCCACTGACGAGCCCCAGTGAGATGAACCTGGTACACTTCAGTTGGAAATACAGAAATCACCCATCTTCTGTGTCACTCACACTGGGAGCCGTAGAGTGGAGCTGTTACTATTTGGCCATCTTGGAACCTCTCCCATAATTTTAAAATCATAAGTGATTCAGGAAATCTCCAGAGGCTTACAAAAAGTTTAATGAGTCATTAAAAGCACTTAACTTAGAAAAGTGATATTACTGCCACTTTAGTATCATCCTAGTAAGTTGAAAGTAATGCTAATGTTTAAAAAAGGAGAACATTTGTAGTTATGATCAGACTTCAAAATAACCCACATAATCCAATGAAGAATGAATCTCTAATAAATGGGACTAAAATCATTCGATATGAATATGGAAAAAAATCTTTCCTCATACCTCAGTCTACACAGAAAGGTTAATTTGAAATGGATCACAGACCAATGTAAGAGCTAAGACTACAAAACCTTCTGGTCTTATATAGAACCACTGTTGACCTGGTTCTTCTAGAATAGTCTGTGGCTGGCTTTTGCACTACAGTAGCAGAGCTGAGTGTTTTTACAGACCATACAGCCTGCATACCATGAAATTTATTGCTTTCAGACAGGAGTTTGCTCAGCCATGTTATAGGGTCTGCTCTAGGTTGTATGGCTGAAGCAGCATAGACTGGACTTGCTGAAGGGCCTGATTTTGCTTTGGGTCCTGGAGCTTTCAGCCTTGTCAATCAGTAAATGGGTCAAAGCAGTGGTCTTAGGGGGGTGGAATGTGCCGTCTCCAAACCTGAAGAGCCCCACCAGCTGTTGTGCTTCCTTCTTCATGGCGGGAGATGTAAGATGCAATAATTCATCTAACTTTGTATGGAATATCCCAGCATATCCTTGACTGTTGGACTTGTAAGAACTTTTACTAGTGTGGCAGGCTTCTAGATATTTGAACTGTTTCTCATATGAGGCACAGCACCTTACCAAGGCCTCCATTGTGTTAGCCCCCTTCCTGCTCATCCAGTCCAATTATATCATCGGTCGAGTAGATCAACATGTCCTTCTGTATATACAGACAGCTCTGGGGCAAAATCTTAAGCATATAGTATTATCTATTCCATGTGAATGCAACTCACTTCTGATTCTCTTTTCTGATAAAGACGTTTACCACGGTATGACTACATACCATGTATCTGGGGCTAAGTTAGTCTATTTTAGCAAAGATAACTATCACAGGAGCCATGGTTGGGGCAACCCCTCAGTAGACCTAGTGAACTCCCTAGTAGAACTAGCAAACTCCTTGTGGGCTCATCTGGGTTTTTACAGCCAGACTGGTGAATTAAATGGAGATATGATAGATGTCGCTACCAGTCCCTTAATAAGTTACATTAATCTTTGCCACTCTCCTAGGATGTGATATTGTTTTTGACTACTTTGGCTGGAGGGAGCAGTTTTAGAGGCTTTTCATTTGCCTGTTGGGTAAGAGTTGTTACAATCAGGGAGGGTCAAGGGCTCAATGTTGAAAGTTTACCAACTAGCAGATCCGTCTGATTATACAATCTAGTAATTCTGTAAAGGTACAGAAGTGCGGCATTGGGCAGAGATGGGCAAATAGACCAATAGTGTTTAGACACAAACCCATGCATACAAAAAACTTAGTATTGACAGCTATATTACTGGCTACCAGGGAAGAGATGGATTATTCAATAGGTTATTTATCCATAAGGACAATAGAATTGGATATTTAATTCATCTGTAATTGGTAAGTGGTGAGAAATCCTTAAATATAAGGCAGAACTTTATTTGAAGAAAATGTAGACTATCCCTTATGACTTCAATATGAAAGTTCTTAATTATTCATGAAAGAAAAATTTTAACTGCTCAAAGGACATAAAGGACATGAAATGAAGCACAATTGGATAAGGGTCTATGACAATATATTCTGGATTAGTACCCAAAATATAAGCTGTAAGTAAACAAAATGGTTAGAGATACCATGAATAGAACCAGAAAATTCTAGTGAGGTGAAACATTTGTCTATATGTATGTAATCAAGGGAAGAAACAAAGTTATGCCATTATACTTTTGTCTGATAAGTTACCAGTACCAAGAGTTGACAAGGATGGGGAACCAAGGAAAATATATTCAAACTGAGAATATAGTTTGGTGCTGTAAATCAAGAATATTTACCATCATGGTAATGATGATAATGTTAAAGATGTGCCTTACTCTGAAACTCATCACTCCCCATTATGTATCCCAGAGGAATATTGTATACCTGTACAGGAAATGTTCAAGAATGTTCAAGGCAATACTGCTCAAAAAATCTGAAGCTAAACAAATATTCACCAATAGGAAAGCATATGAACTTATCCATTCATTAGATTTAGTAATGAAAAGTAGACTATGGCAACATGCACGGATAAATCTCACGAGTGCCTGGAACAAGTCACAGAATTATAGCTCAATGTAAAATTAAGCATGCAGAAGAATCCCACAAATACATAGATCTGTAACATGTTCAAAGAAAACAATTGAAATTCATGAGGTAAGCAGGAGTAAGTTGTTGGACTTCGATGAAAGGAATTGGCAGCCACAGTGCTGCTGCCTTTTCTTTATTCAACTAAAATGTTACTTTTAAGAATTGTCTTTACTGAGAAATGCTTTGAATATACAATTCAGTAAGTTTGTGTTTATACCTACATAACCACATCGCCAGGAAAGATATAGAACCTTTATCACCTGAGGAAGTTTCCCACCACTGGAAAAAATGATCTGTTTTCTCTTGTTAGTTTTGGCTGTTTTAAGCTGCCTGTCTAGATGGGATCATAAAACAGAATCACATGTACCCCTTTAACCTCTAGGTTGCTTAACTATCCTGTCTAGGCTCTTCGGTCTTCCACCAGCCCCATAAACCCTCAGTTCTCTTTATTAGGAACCATTCTGGATATTTTGGGTGAAAGTTTCCCAATTAGACTGATATAAACTTCAAATTTAAGTGTCTGGAAGAAAGCTGGTTTCATAACTTTTTTATTGAAACAGTATATTGCCTAAGCTGGACTGCAATGGTATGATCTCGGCTTACTACAAACTCTGCCTCCTGGGTTCAAGCAATTCTCCTGCCTCAGCCTCCCAAGTAACTGGGATTACAGGTGTGCACCACCAGGCCCAGCTAATTTTTTGTATTTTTAGCAGAGACAGCGTTTTGTCACGTTGGTCAGGCTAGTCTTGAACTCCCGATCTCAGGTGATCTTCCCGCCTCGGCCTCCTAAAGTGCTGGGATTAACAGGCGTGAGCCACCGTGCCCAGCCAGTCTTTATTTTTTAATCCGATATGTTATAGAGTGGTAAACTATATAAAGTTTAACATTCTAACCATCTGTAAGTGTATAGTTCAGTGGCGCCGAGTACATTTACATAGTTGTGCAGCCAGAGCTTTGTCTACTCAGACTGAAATGTCACACCTATTAAATAATGCTGTTTTTCCTATGCCCACCCCCTGGCAATCTCCATTCTATTTTTATAAATTTGACTATTCTAGATGCCTCCTATAATTGGAACCATATGTTATTTGTCCTTTTGTAACTGTCTTGTTTCACTTAGCACATCTTCAAGTTTCATGTATGTTGTATCATGTGTCAGAATTTCCTTATGTTGTATATACCACATTTATTTCAATAGTTTTTGGATAAGAGGTTTTTGGTTACATGGATAAGTAGTGGTAATTTGAGATTTTGGTGCACCTGTCACCTGAGCAGTGTACACTGCACTCAGTGTAGTCTCATCCCTCAATCCTTCTCATCCTTCTGAGTCTCCAAAGTCCAAATATCATTTTTGTGCCTTTGCAGCCTCAATTTCTCAATTTGGCTCCTACTATGAGAACATACAACGTTTGGTTTTCCATTTATGTCTTTTTATATAAAAGATCAGAGTGCCTTTAGTATTTTAGGTTTTTTTGCATCCTATGTTTATAAATACCAGGCCAAAAATTCTCCTGTGCTGTCCTTTTGAAGCACAGATGATCTTGTTTATGAAACTAAGTTGAGACGGTATTTTTTTCTTTGGAAGACTTTGTATGATTGGGGTTAATTGAAAAATCTTAATTATGCAATGATCTGGGCTTGCTTTAGTTTCTCTTCTAGTTATAGATCTCCTCAGATGAGTCATTTCTTGATTTCCTTTTGGTAAATTGTTTTTCTAGAGGTATATTCATTTCATCTATGTTTTCAAAGTTACTGGCATAAAGCAACTTATGACATTCTCATTCTATACCTCTAGTTATATTTCCTAAGTATGAGTATTGTTTCCTTGGGGCATCTTTTTTATTTTGGCTTGAGTTTCCATAAAAGCAGATCCTAACAACCTGAATGCAAGTGGATTTGGGAAACACCAGGAGTCAATGTGGTGAGGCGAGACAGGAAGAGGAGGCAGCAGCCACTAACAGGATACTGTGAGCCACTCACCACTGGCAGTGGCTGAAGCTTGATCTCAAGGGGAAATTCTGGATTTAGTCCATCTAAGGGGTGAAGGTGCTGGGGTATTTATCTACTAATTCTAGACAGATTCTGGTTAAAGTCTGCTCCAGAGATGTGTTCATTCCAGTAAGTCAGCCTGCCCTATCTGAAGGCGAAACTATTTTCTATGGCTTTGGGGAAGAGTCCTCAGATAGAGGTATGACACTGGCAGCTGGAGGTCAGCCTGTACTTACGGATGGGGTATGGTGCAAGGAAAAGGGGTGGGTACCAGAGCCTGCCACACTAATCTTACTAGGTGTATCTTCTTGGACTTTCCAGAAAATGTTGTCAACTCCTTATCGATTTCACGGGGTTCTGTTATCTTAAGTTTTGTATCACATAGAATCCAAAAAGGTAGAAGATTTGCTCACTCACATAAGAGGAAATCTAGACCAACTATTAGCATCTTAAGTTTTATCTTCTGTGTCTTGAGTTTTGACTGATGGCATTAGTTTAGTATTTTCTCATTTGCATGATTTGATCTTAGAACTTAATCAGTGTTTTCTAAATTCTAAACATGTGGGTTGAGGTTAGATAACAATATCTTGGTCAAAGGAGATAAGTGTAACTCACTGGTTTGGTGTCTCATCTCTATCCCCCCCAGCATGCCTCCGGTTTTAGTATGGCTGTTGACAGTCTGCATGCTCACAGCATCATACCCACAAGGGTCCACCACTTGTTTTATTCTGCAAGGGCTTCTTCTGGAACCCAAGGACTCATTCAACCGGTGTGCAAGGTAGTTCAGAGTGGGGGAATTCCAACTCCTAGGGATTACCCTCAATCAATAGGGGATGGAAGATACCTGGTGTAGTCTCCCATCCTGCAGATGCACACCTGAAGCACATTCTCCAGTGCTCCTCAGAGGTCCACAGTGGGAGCAAATCTCAGAGACCCAGATAGCCCCTGCAATAACTGGCTAAATCATATTCCCTTTACTGGCTCTTGTCTCACTCCACTCACGGCTACACCCAGGGATCACCTCCCAAATAAGCCCCCTGCATTCTTATTTTTCCTCAGGCTGACTTCTGGGAAAACCAGACCCAGACAGGATGATGGCAATGGTCATAAAGCTTCAGGCTTTGAGACTAGTTTCTGGTCATTTTGTGTTCTATGTATACTTGAAGCTAGATAGGCTAAGTTATTGGGCTCAGTGATCCGTGTGCATCTCCTAGATCATGCCTGTTTTTGTTCAAGTCTTCAATATTCTTATGTTTGCCCCTTAATGTACACACATACACACAGCATGTATCTGACACCTGTGACATTTCAGATCCCTTTCTGAGTAGCAGGTTGCATTGTACTTATGCTGGTGTCTCAACTCCTGCCCTGGGTTTCCCTAATTCAGACTAGGGCATAGGATTCTCCAGATCCCTGCTCAGTGCCCATGTTTGTGTAAGTGGGATGTATAGGAAAGGCAATTTTTCATGGAGTTAGTGTCTGATTTATGGGAGAGGGGAACTGGCAGATCATTTTTTCCTTCTTCTGGAATCAAGTGTCAGAGGCACGGATTAGTGTTTCAGGGAGGGACTTGGCAATATTGAGCCAGTTGCATTGTTACTTCTTTCCCTGACTGTTACAGGCATGTTTCAGTCTGACCAAGTCCCATCCCCCTTACTCACTGCCAGTTCCAGCAGCAGATGCTTTGGACAGGTGTATAGAGGTGTAGACTCATGCTGACAGTGTCTGGCCTCAGTAAGCTATGTCTGTGCTTTCTACTTCAGTGTCCTCTGAAGCCAGACATCAGATCAGCACATACACACTCACAGCCTGGAATTGAGGAGTCTTAATACCCTCAGGGCATCTCTACCAGTGAGGAGTGGGAGTTGATGGATAAATACACAGATGTTCATTCTTCACATGAAATAGAGACATCTCTTACATTTCTCAAAGATCCCAGAAGCAAGACCTTGTATTACTACTTCCTAGACTCTCACTCTTTCTGGATTGAGGTATAGGTATAAAGGGAAGCACTGGATAACAGTGGCTCTAGCATCTGAATGATATGGAGCAATGAAAAGCATAGAAGAGCTTGACTTCTTAAACTGACTTAGAAACCTTGAAAGAACAGCAGGCTCAGGTTAGCCAACTACCAACTTAGGACCTGCAATGAAAGCTAGAAATTCTCAGCCACTTTAAGGAGACTTTCATTGCCCATGGCTAAGTGACAGATCAGACTGAAATATCAGGCTGAAGACTTGACTGTAAAGATGGCAGAAATACAAAAGACGTCGTATCTAGCATGAGAGACTTGTCAAGGCTGCATATTCAGACTGCATATTTGACATTAGGAGATTCTATCATCTCGATAAGGAGAAAGTGAGACCCTGAGACTCAGGACAGGTACAGTTGGGTAAACATTTGAGTGCCTTGAATTCTCAGATTCCCCCTAAACCTTCTGGGTTTGGAGAAGTGGTCCCTCTTCCCTATGTTTAAAAAGAAAAACCCAAACAAGAGACAGCTTCCTATTGCCTAAAGACAATGACAAGATTATATCTCAGGCAGATGTGTCAAAAGATGTTATATTCCTTCCTCAAAAAAAAAAAAAAAAAAAACCAACCCTGCCTTTCCACTTATCTCCATAATATAACTGACCTCAGATACCCCAAGTCAGAAATTATCTTTCCTGGGAAAAAGCTTCCACACTGAAAGGGTTGCAATGCTTGGTAAACACATACTGTGTCACCTGTGAGAACATGCACGGCCGTGTATCTTGAAGGTGTTTGATCATGAGGTTAAGTGTTTAGCACCTCCCCAGGGACCCAGGATCTAATTTCCTGGCTAGGACACCTGGAGATGAGCTTAGCCAGACACTGCTGGAAAAGCTTCTTTGAAGCTTGGAAATCATAATGACCCTTAATAAGGGAGAGATGTTTGAGCTGATCCAATAGAGTACTGAAGGAGTCAGAAGGTGCAGGGAGGATGTTACAGTAGATTTTTTCTTAATACCAGAGGATGTGATACATAAGGAAATTATCTTCTGGGCCCTTCTAGGGGACAAAAGTAATGAATAATGCATTCAAGAGGGCAGCAACATTGAAAAACTGTCCTTTACAGGCCAGATTTGACACTAGGAGATACTCATGAGATTAGGTTCCCATAGCCGATCAGGAAGGAATGTATATGCAGGGTCAACTGGTAGCCCTTCATCTTATATCTTACTAGTTACTATAAGAGGCATCAAGGGTCTGTATGGCCATCAGGGTAACTTGACCTTCAGAGACCTCTGGCATTGGCTAACATATCATCCTGTTCTAGGGTTGAGATAGATGGGCAGCTAGTTAGGATTTCTTAACTTATACAACTAGATACAAGGACTGACTGAAAAGCCTGATGTAATTGCAATGAACACAATATCTGAAGTTTCCAGATCTGAGCCAGTTGTCTTATTGAAGGGGAATGGATTTCCTTGAGAAAGAGCCTGTAATACCAGGAGTATTTCCCCCATCCTTTGGCAGAAAATCATTTTAGAGTAATTATACTAGGTTAGGAACTCAGATTTGAGGTCTGCTGGATATATGGATCCTAAAGCAATATCTATCAGAAAACCCACCATGCTATTGCGAGTGTAATGCTAGAATCAGGTTCCTGAGACCAGGTGATAAGTGGAGTCCTGGTTGAAGTTCATGCCACAGTGAATCCGGTGGTTCAGGGAATCCATCCTGTGGTTTTCCCTCTAGTTCTGGGAGTAAGTTTGATATACTTAGCAATTTGTTAGGTCACATTGGCTCATTGGCTTGGGTAGAGTAGGATGATGCAGTTTCAGGTGATTCTAACTTGGCCCTCTCTAATGTTTACTCCAATCTCCAACTGTATATCAAAGGCAATACAGCTGCCTTGGAGGGATTGCAGAAATTAGTACCAAACACTTAAAAGATCCAGGGGTGGTGGTTGGTGGTTGTAGCTGACACTTCACTGGTCTAATCCCTAAGATAGATGGGACTGACAATGGACCATCTCCAACTCCACTCAGTAGCCCTAATTACAGCTGCTGTGCCAGACGCTTTTTTATTGGAACGTATTGACATTGCTCTGAGACTACTACGTAGCTATAAGGAAAACGTTTGAGAACTATCAGTAAGGACTACCGAAACTTTCATTTTGCCACTAGGCAATATCTTTCTTTTTGCTGTTATAGTCTGGGAGGACACAAATCATCTTGACGTTCTGAACACCACTGTGGTCTATCTCAGTGGCATCATGCTAATTGGACCCACTGAGTAAGAGTGGCTAGTTTTCTGAAAGTCTAAGTTAAAATCTATGCATGCATGAATTACCTTCTTTGTCGTAATTTACCTTCATTGCGGTAGTCTCCCAAATGGGAGGTCTGGTCTGGGGCATAAGAAAACATCCCCTTCTAAGGCATAATTGACTACCACTAAAAGAAAAAGCATGTTGACTTGGGAGACAGCATATACTATTCTTGGCTTTTTTTCTTCCACTTTTTTGTGAGTGTAAGATTGCATGTACCAGCCTCAGGAAATTTTTTCCAGACTGAGTTTCACTCTGTTGCCCAGGCTAGAGTGCAGTGGCATGATCTCAGCTCACTGCAACCTCCCACCACCACCCTATCCTGGGTTCAAGCAGTTCTCATGACTCACCTTCCTGAGTAACTGGGATTACAGGCGCCTGCCACCATGCCTGGCTAATTTTTGTATTTTCAGTAGAGACAGGGTTTTGCCATGTTGACCAGGCTGGTCTAGAACTCCTGACCAAGTGATCCACCCGTCTCGGGCTCCCAAAGTGCTTGTATTACAGGCGTGAGCCACCATACCTGGCAGGAATGTTGCTTTAATGGATTTCTTGGGTCCTTGAAAATCAGTTTCAAGTGAGGCCCAAAGAAAGAGTACTCTAGTAAGGTCCATGCTGTATTACAAACTCAGGCCATATTAACAAGTCAGAGGTATCAAGGGCAGATAAGCATACTTTTTTTTGGTCTTTGGTAAGCCCCAATAATAGACTTGCAGCACAGATCTCTAAGGTTCTGAGCAAGATTATACCATCTGCAACAGAAAAGCAGTCCCTGGGATGCTACTGTGTCCCTTACAGAATCTGAGTACTGATGATACGGTATTAAAAGACTGGAGCTACCAGGCAAAGGCTTGGTCACATCCATGGAGCCATGAAGCTGGGTGACTGTAGCAGCATTCTATCTTATAATGGGAACGGACCACTTGAGAGCACCCAAGCAAATCTGGAGGGCATGTTATTCCTTTTAATCTCCAAGGTGGGGAGAGGTGGGGGGAAGAGTAGTTTAAGTCTGTTCTCCCCACATTGTGGAGCTCAACTAGATTTAATAGCTATCTGGGACTTCGAGTTGTTTATCTCTGGGTCTACTTGTCACTAAAGACCAAGTTTCTAGGGCATTGTTATCTTTCTATAGCAAACCTAAGAGGTCTTACCCTTGAGAAGTCAAGCCTATCCTCCAATGGCAAGTCCCTCCTATAGCCAACCTTCCTGTTCTGAAAGCTTCAAACTCCTTAGAGGCAGGATACATTGCCAACATTCCAACTCTAGAAGGGAATTTGGAGTTTGGTGGCTTGAGCTGCAGTTTTCTCCTGTAAATCAGCACATCAAGGATATCAATGCAATACTTAAAGACATCAACCTCTCACTAGATTCCATTCTATGCAGAGCATTAACAGGCTAGGAAAGGGGTCCTAAAAAAGGGTTTGGAAGAAAAGTAGATGTAAGTGCCTATTTATGGCAAGAAGCCAATTCAAGTAGTCCTATCCCTAAATGGCTCTTCTAGTCACTGAAGGCAGTCAAGAAAGTTGGTGGTATTTCCATTTGACCCAGCAATCCCATTACTGGGTATATACCCAAAGGATTATACATCATTCTACTATAAAGGCACATGCACATGTGTGTTTACTGTGGCACTATTCACAATAGCAAAGACTTGGAACCAACACAAATGTCTGTCAATGATAGACTGGATTAAGAAAATGTGGCACACACCATGGAATGTTGTACAGCCATAAAAGAGTTCATGTCCTTTGCAGGGACATGGATAAAGCTAGAAACCATTCTCTAACACAGGAACAGAAAACCACTATGTTCTCACTCATAAGTGGGAGTTGAACAATGAGAACATATGGGCACAGGGGGAGGAACATCACACACCAGGGCCTGCCAGGGGGTCGGGGGCAAGGGGAGGGATAGCATTAGGAGAAATACCTAATATAGATGGGTTGATGGGTGCAGCAAACCACCATGGCACATGTATACCTATGTAACAAACCTGCACATTCTGCACATGTATCCCAGAACTTCAAAGTATAATGAAAAGTTAGTGGTATTTATAGCCATCTTTAAAGATGGTAACACCAGACCCTAGATTCCCCACAGTATAAAATGTGGACCTTCAAACACAGGACAGCCTGATGAAAGGCAAGTGTGACAGGCTGTATTTACCAACTTGGACTTCCACCTGGGACTCAGTTGAACAAATATATCTACTCCGGAAGTCCAAGCATGTTAACTTCTTGCAAGACCTTGGCCATCTTGTTAGTGAAAGCTGAAATGGAAGCTCATTTTGATGCAGCTTCCATGTTAGGCTTTTCTTTACCTGTAGGGCCAAGCAGAATATTCTAGACTCCAAATGCCTCAACCATTAGTCCCTTTGTCTTGGGTTTTAGGGGTGCTATATCTACCATGTGGAGAACCAATTTGCTATGTGTGAAACCTTTTGTAAGGCCCTTTCATGAGGAAGGCAATTCAAGGCATCACATCTTAAGTTCATCCTGTTTTAGAATAAGCATGGCTTTCCAGAGTTTCATAGCAGCGTAAGAACATGTATGTCAGGTTCATCCAGGAACTTTTAATATATAAGTATTTTATATTTAGGTAACAGGACAGCCAGCCTGACAGTGAAAGTTGTGATTTAGTAATGTGGCATGACTAGATTATGCTTAAACCCCGTTTTTATTTTCTTCATTTTAAAGTCCAAGTACTTGCATGAAAGATATGGAAAGTTATGTTATATACTATCCACGTTTTATAAATCAGCATTTGTGTTCTAATTGTGTAAATTAGAATTGGTATATACCTCTTCACATTATGCTTTTCAACCAAGTTTTTTTATGGTTAATGTTCTACTTACAGGCTATACTGTGATTTATTCAATAGAAGAATATTTGGTATCGTTTTTCTAAGCTATATGTACAACTTAATAGCTTATATTTGGTCTTTAAACAAAAGAGGTCAAGTTACTGAATCAACTGAGAACAAGCCTGCTAGTGGTTGATACTGCCTCTCAAACATCCTATCCACACAGTTAACACCCATTGCATGTGGTGAGACCAATTATGAAACTACCTTTGCAAAAGTTATAACAAAATTATGACGATGAAATATCTGACCTGACTCCTCATCCTGCTAACCTCCAAGCTGTCCTTGTTCATTCCTGGGTATAGGCTGAATTTTGGGAGGAATTCATAGTTGAAATAAAGATGCTAACAGCCCTTGCCCAAAACAAACCCTTCCTGTCTGGAACTTGACTGCTCTTGCAGGACTAACCAATTAACCACAAAATTAGAAATTGTGGTTTAGGAGTCATACAGCTAGAGGCTGCAAGATTCTGAATCTCCTCAAATTGCTCCCAGGGATAACATCACTATTGTAATAAAACCTAAGATCAGTGCTTGAGATATTCTGCAGACCCTGCACTCGATGGATCAGCTGGCACCACCCAAATGGATAAACTTGCTCATCTGGTCTTGTGCCCCACATCCCACCCAGGAACTGATTCAGTGGCAAGAGGACAACTTCGACTGATTTCATCTTCAACCCAACCTATCAGCACTCCCTATTTCCCAAGCCCCTACACACCCAAGTTATTCTTAAAAATCCTAATCCCAAAATTTTTGGCGTGATTTAGTGACTGTCTCTCAGAGCAGCTGGCCTCGTGTTAAGTTCTTTATTGCAATGCCATTTTCCTGGTGAGTCAATGGCTTGTGCAGTGGGCAGCAAGAACCTGTTGGGTGATCACAATTACAGTATACCCTAACATGAAATACAAGCACTCTAGTAGGATAACCACACTTCAGTTTTCACCTCTGTTCTCATGCAGCTGAGGATTTGTTGTAGTTTGAGGTAGTGGTCCCAGGCCCATGGTTCTTCTTACCGAGTTTAATCTACATACAATCAAGTTCACTTTTTGAAACTAATTTGGTACTTTTTAGTATATTCACAAGGTTGTATGACCACACCCCCTGTCTAACTTTAGGACATTTTGATCTATCTTCAAAAGTTGATTGACTTATCTTCAAGTTCACTGATTCTTCTGTATCAAGTCTCAAACATCTCTAGTGGAGTTTATTTCCATAGGTTATTGGGGAACAGGTGGTGTTTGGTTACATAAGTTCTTTAGTGGTGATTTGTGAGAATTTGATGCACCTATCACGCGAGCTGTATACAGTGCACCCAATATGTAGTCTTATCCTTCATTCACCCCCTCTTCCCTACCCTTTCCCTGAGTCCCCAAAGTCCATTGTGTCATTCTCCTAGTAGAGTTAAGTTAATTCCAGTTATTATGTTTCAACTTGAGAATTTCTATTTGGCTCTTTAAAAAAGTTTCTCTATTGGTAGTCTGACTAGATGTTTCTCATACTTTAGACAGTCTTTAAATCCACCATTTAAAATCTTCAAATAAAGTCTTCCTCTAATAAGTCTAAAATCTGGACTCTCAGAGACTAATTGCTTTTTTGTATATCAGCTATAATTTATCTTTGTTGGAAACGGGAAATCTTACTATGGCAACTCTGGATATCAAGTTCTCCCAGGGCTTCTTGCTGATTGTTCTTTGCTTATTCAGTAACAGTTCTGCAAGGTCTGTAGTCTTATGTGGGACTACTGGAGTTTATTTGGTTAAGTGATCAGCTACTACTGCTTAGATTTCCTTAAATGACTGAATCTACCAAGTTTCCCAGTCCTTACTGAGGGCTTTCCTGTATGTATTAGGACATGCCTTCAACACTCAGCCAGGCAGTTGAAACTCTACCTTGGCTTTTATTTCCCCTTTATGCAGAGCCTCAAGGTCAGCCAGAGGTGAGCACATAGTGCCCTCTAGGGTCCTTTCCCACCACATACAATCCTACATATGCACTTGGCCATCCAGATTCATAGGAATATATTGGAGCTTTTCAGAGTCCCTGTAGACAATTTTCCAGCTTTTCATTTAGCTTATTGTTTGCTCCAATATTACCCACTATGCCCTTAGGCAGCTGCAGTGTTAAACAGTTGCTTTTAATCGTTCTTGATAAATGCCCCTATGGAAGAGGCTTTTCGCATTAGGTGATCTCCTAGTCACGTGAACAACCTTGTGAATGGAGTCTTCCCATGAGGCCAGACAGGTTAAAGTGTTAACATTTCTCCAGGAATGCAGCCTTGAATCAGCTCTAATCCCATTCTGCCCTCTCTGCCAGGCTGCTGTTTTTCACTGTTTGCAAGGTGTTGATTTTTAAGGCTGCCACAGAGCTGGGGTGGTGATGGAGGGAACAGGGAATTTGAAAATACCACAAAAGCTTGCTATTACCTGGATTTGGTTGCTTTCCCTGGATTGCTATAGGATCAGTTAAATTCTAAAAGTGTTCAACTTGATTTTACCTAGTGTTCTCATTGCTTTTATGAAGATAGTGTTTTCAGAGGTCCTTATTCTGCCACTTTCACTGATGTCACCCCCAGTTACCTAGTGACTTTTGGATAACCAGTCAGAACTTAACATTGACCCAGCATAGCTTTCCTTGTGTCCACAAAGGGGAAAACAAATTTGGGAGCACATAGCATTGTCTGACAATTCTGTTTTCTAGGTTCTCTTGGAGTGGGACTGGATTCTGTTCATACTGTGGAAAGACTGTATATCAGAGCTACGGAGTCTGGCCCACACTGGTACCAATCTGAACTACTGTCAGTACATAATGATTAAATAACCTTGTACTAGATGATAAATCTATGTCGTCTTCCATGGAGAAGTCTTAAGGATATAATCCCAACTGAATAGTGCCTAGTAATGAGGTTGATTTCTATTTCAGTGAAAATTTCAGTGGCAAGTGAACATTTGTACATACTGTTAAAGGTGCTAGACAATTTTCCAGGTCTGGTCACCAACCCCATGAAGGTCATTCATTTTTCCACGGCTATGAAGACTTTGAAGAGACATATATAGGAGTTCATGCTCCTTTCATCTCAGCTCTATAAGCCATTGCTTATAGGTGAGCCACCTAACACTCCAGCATGAGCAAAACACACTTGTGCTAAGTTACTGAGATTCGAGGAATATTTGTAACTACTCTGGCAATCAGAGTGGGCAGAATGGGATTAGAGCTGCTTCAAGGCCCCATTCCTGGAGAAATGTTAATACTGTAGACAGGTCATGGCCTGTCCACAGTATATTTGCTGTATTTCTTGATGTCTTTAGTGTATACACATGAATGTCAATATCCTCTATCATCTTTCTTAAAGACAGAACAAAAACTACCTCCAAGAGTGTGATAAGCATTACTATTCAGTTTTAGTGTCTAGTCTGATTTTTATACATCTTTCCAATTCTGTAGTTTTGAGATGAAACGATCTGCTAAAACATTTTCTAAATTGTTCACCAGTTGTACCTATCACTTATTCTTGTATTGCCCATTGATCTGTGGTACCTCTCACATCACAATTTAGATGGCAAAAGTAGGTTCTGGCCTACTGCTTTATTGATCTTTGTGAGGTTGAAACCTTTAGAATGGTCCCAGGGTAGGGTTTGTCCTTTACAACTAATTTTCAGCATGATTACCTTTATAAGTGAATCCACACAATTCCACTGTGGTTTATATTTACAATTAGTCTTCTTGGGATTTTGTATGTTATCTTAATACCATTTGAAGATAAAGTAAGGTTCAATTCAGGATGAAAGCATCTACAAAATGTGTTGGAGAGGCTCAGAGATTAAGTTAAAGGTCATACAGTAAGGAAGCTGAGATGGGTGTTAAAACCTGGGCCTGATTTCAGAACCTTCACTTCTTCCAACAATGCATGTTTCTTGCCAATCTAAACACTTCCTTTAAAAGAAAGGAGACATTTAGGAGAGGACTTTTGCTGAACCAACCCAATGAACTTCTTTCTCTGACCCTCACAGGCTTATGCATCCATACACAATAGGATTCCAGATTGCTATGCTCATCCCTTAGAAGTGTAACAAAGAACTCCCCTTGCTTTCCTTCAGAGATAACACGCTTCCTTTTAACTACAGAATAGAGTTCCAGGAACCTCAGCTTGTGTTTGAGCTATCACTTATCTCAGGCCTAACTCCACTTACTACCTCAGTAGCTTCCAAGAAGTCAGACAGAAACAGGTGATTCTATTTCTCTTGGAATTCTTGCCAATTTGTCATCAGGGGGACTTGACCCAGCATTTGGGTGGGAATGGGATATTATAAACCCACTGAGCCAATTTAAGGGTATTGATTTCTGAAATACCATCCTTAACACCAAAAGGAAGCTGCCTTGGAAGAAGTCTGGCTGGTTATTAGGGGCCCTGGCCACCAAGTGACAGTACCTGAAGTGAGACTGGCTTTACCAAGGCCAGTATGTGCAAACATGGATCAGGATGTGTACATGTTAACTAAACCCATTATGCTTTGGGACCTCTAAACCCTGTCCCAATTCTTGTACAACACCCATGTCAGACATCATGGAATTGACAGGGCTAGCAGAAGACCAGTTGCAGCACCTACTCATGCTCTGAAAATTTGTGAGGTATCATGGAATATTGTGGTTTAAAATTAGATTCTCTCAATAGTGTTCTTTACAACGTTGTGATTGTTGGGACAAGGACGGTAAAGTGGCAAGTTGCTATACCACGTTCCCTTCAAGTATTATATGCATGTACCTCAAAAACCAGATTTCTATTGGAATTTTTGATAACATTTGCAAAAACTTAGAGGCTGAGGACGTATGTCCTGTAGCAATCACTGGCACAGTTCTACAGCATCTGAGCATAGATTCTAACCTTATTCTGCATGGAATCTTAGGGTTATCACCCCTGCCTAGTAGAAAGGCCTAGAAAACATGGCTAGGGAGAGTATTTTGAACATTGGGAAAGATTCCAATAGCCCTGAGACCCCACTACTCCTTGATGTTTGTAACAGTTCTGGCCTCATTTTATAAAGGCAGCTACCCCTTCTCCGTATATCCTTTCCCCTATATTATCCTATTTGAGGATAAGCAGGAATAGGAAGTTGTCAGGTATATGGGGACAGTTTGTCAAGTTATAACAGTACCTTAAAGGGGCACCTTCTGGCCCCCTGAACTACCTTCCAGTTACAAGTACCCTTCACAGTAAGTCAAAGTATATAGCAAACTGTGGGTAGGCGGCTATGCTCACATTTAGAGGTGAGCTCAGACTGGTCTAGGATGACCTCAGTTGGGACAATAGGACTTTCACCCTCAGTCTGATCAGACTCATCCTAGCCTAGGCTCATTTTCATTACAGTGGTAATAAAGAGGAAAACACAAGGGTTCTTAAGGCACAGGCTTGAAATGGCAGTTCCATTTCTACCACCTGCTATTTTCCAAGCAAGCCACAAGGCCAGCTCAGATTCAAGGGGGTGGGCAAATGGTCCATTTCTTGATTAGAAGAATGGTGAAGTCACATTGTAAAGGGTATCAACAGGGGGAGAAGTACAGAATTTTTTTTTGTAATCAATATGAACTAAAATCCTTCAGTGAAAGGATGAGAAATCATGGTTTCAGATGGCATCAGGCTGAACCATTCACTAAACTTAGCACCACTGTAAAAGGAACAGCCAAGTGTAGCGCCCTTGAATGTGATGCAATAGAAATTATAGCCTTTGTTGGCAAGACTGTCAGTAATCTAGTCAACCTGTAGGACCTATCAATTTTTAGTAATACAGGGGAAAGGAACAAGTTAGACATAAAAGCAGTCAAACCTAAATACAAGACATTCTGTGAGACATGACAAAATTCCTCCAGTGTTTCAATGATACTAGGTGGGGAGGGGACCGTTATGGGAAGACTTAAGCTTAAGTACTAGCAGACATTTTAGAAGTCCTTTCAGATTCTCAGTGTCACTTGTTTTTCAGATGCGGTGGACGCTGGCCAACAACATGCTGACCTATACGTCATGCTGCTTAGCTGCATGTCACAGCTTCCAGCTCCTTCTGGGGCTTCTGGGCTGAGATGAAGTGCCACATTGCTTGGATTTGTATTTCCCTCCAGCTGCCAGACAGGCTAACTAGACACACCCAGAAGTTTACTCCAAGAAACTGACCAGCAAATACTAGAAGATGGGAGCCAACAGATGACTTCTATCATCTTTACTGGTCACTCTCCAGGCCTCAATCATCTGTGATCTTTGTGAATCAATGGCTGACTTGGTACTAATAAGCTTGTGTATATTTCCCAGTCTTCCATCTTAAATTCCTTTTGTTGTTGCTCCAGGATTGTATGCCTCAAGTAAGCGTTAGCAATGAAGTCTTGCTTAAATTCTGTCTTCTAGTGACCCCAGGTTAAGCCAAATAATGCAATAGTAAGCTTGTTTGGACCTTGATTCGAATAAGCCAGATATAGGACATTTAAAGCAAGCTGTGAAATTTGATGGGACTATTGGACATTAAGGAGTGTTGATTGTGCTATGTGTGACAGTGATTTTAAAGAGGGACTTTGTCAATCAGTATTGTGACTAGAAGGATAGGATGCCTAGTGTTTAAAGAATTCCAGCAAAGCAGAATAAGGCAGATACACCTAGTGGGATAAATGAAGATGGAAGTACTGAGTTTAATCTGAGTAACAGGTACACGATTATGATCTTCTACTTAAGTATACTTGAGGACTTCTACAAGGACAAGTTTAACTCTTTAGAATTATTTCATCCACCATTTTGAGTATAATAATTCTGATTGTTTTGTATATGATCCTTTGGAAGTTTTCATAGCTGAATTTTACAGTTTATCATATTGAATCTAGTTGTAAAGTTTCTCCATACACTTCCTGAAGCCTTTCAAAATATGGTCATTTCAGGACTTATCTTTATTATTGTAGATAGACTGAGTATTATCTACATGTTTACAATTAACACCTTCCATCTCATTTTCTATTTTCTGTGATGATTCAATCTGATCTTCCAATTCACCAATTTGTTCTTCAGCTGTATCCACTTGTGTTGTATCAGCTTTCTTATACTTCATTTTCCTCATTTTTGAATGTGTCTTAATCTTAGGTGTCTATTGTACTTGATAGTCTCAGTCTGAGTGTCCTAATATTTAGGCTTTCAGTGTTTGTTTCCATTTTGCAATAGGTCTATTCTTCCTGTGTCTTATTTTAGTCTGAGAATATCTAGTACCAGAGGAATATGATTTATCTAGTAATGCATTGTTGGTTCAAGAGCAAAGGCAGTTTTAGCTTGTTTCAAACCCTAGTACGTTTACAGAAAGAAAAACCCTAAGTTACTACAGTTTCCAAAAAGAATCCTATTAGGCCAGGGTCTTCCTTCTTGAGAGGAGCAGCATTGGTAGGAGGCAGGCTCCCCAGACTGGAATCCACCAGCCCCACATGGGGCAGGATGGAGGTATAAATGCCCAAAGTTCAACCTCTACTTGCCTTCATCAACTCCTTACCTCACAGGGTTTTCATGCTAACCTCATTTTGTCCAGTGCATTAACATGCAGGGTTACCAGTTTCAGTCAGACAATGCCTATCTCAATAAGCAATTATGCTGAAGAGGCAAAAAGCAGAAATAAACTCACCTTAATTACCCTCAAAGCACTGTCAGTTGCCCTTTGTTCCAGATCACAGCCATTACACTCAGGGACCACATACACCAACTTGTCCAGCCAGTTGGAGTTTTTGCCTGTTGCCCTAGTGTGATTAACAAGGCTCTTTACTCTTAAGTGTCCTAGTTTGGACAGTCATGTAGTCCTTGTGGCAGCCATGGAGATGTACTATTCCAATCTGCCTCTGAAGAATATGCCTTGGAGTGCAGTTAGCCTCCAGCTGCAGTATCCCTGGGATCTGCCAGTGTTAGAACTAAGGATGCATTTTACCCAGGTAGATCCCTGCCAACAACTGGGCTGGGCAGGGCAGGGCACACCAGGCCCTGGCCAGTCCTGCCCAATGGAGGACCAAGCATTCTTTATGCTAAGGATCCTTGTTAAGGGAGCTGAGACTCTCTAGAGCTGCACCGCAGTTTGGCTGTCTTCCTGATAAGGCTTCGACTGACCGTCATCTGGATCTATATCTGTTCCATACAACAGATCAAGCCCCTCTTAAGCATGTCCAAAGCCTCTTATTCCCGGATTCCATGTTTGCTTTTTCTTCAGGGTTGATGGTTGAGGAAGGAGTCAGAACAGTCAGGACAGTCCCAGCCCCAGTGTCCATTCAATTGATGATTGTGCAAAACTAGGTTTTGGCCACTTGGCTTCCAGCTGGGCTTGGCCAATGAAAAGCCCCGATGAGATTGAAAGAATGTAAAAGCAGCCAGGGTATTTTACACCCTCTCCCCTCCACTTCAGTAGAATCTGTGGGAGTGGCTATTTCATTTCTAGTCTTTAGAGTCAGCAGCCCCTCCCACCTCCCAGCTTTCTCTAAGCATTCCTTACTGTGGCTGTAGCCCCCTCTGGGCATTCTCTACAAGGCTACAGTAACAGTTTCCACTGTACTTTCAGGTCTAAAGGGAGAAGTGGCTTCTGTTAGTCTGGATTTCTTCAGCAGTCCCTGTTTTGCTTTCAACTCAGGATATTTTTATAGCTTGTCGCCCACATTAAATTCTTTCCATTGAACTATCTAGCTTGCACTCTGATTCTCTTAGTGGACCTGGAGTGTTACACTTGATTTCTTTCAAGAATAAGCCATTAAATTGCTCTCTCGGTTGGCATGGGTTAATGTTTAGGGAATGAAATATTTAGAAGCATATTAATACATGACCAATTAATCAAGCAGCAAGTAGTGTATCTAGAAGCAAACTAAGCAAGTTGATCTGTCACTATCAGTTGTACCATACAACAGGAGTATCCCTTGACAAAGGACCACTTGGCACAAAGGCAATGAAGGAGTCAAAAATCAGCATATAAGAAGGCACAAGATATTTTTAGAAGTCAGTAGCTTTCTCCAGCAGACTTTCAAAAATGCTGAACAGTTAATTTCCAGTTTGAGGGACACATTTAGTTAAGCTCTGAATATACTAGATTAATCCTCAAACCTCCCTGTAGAACTCCAGGTTCTAGTATAAGCTGCCAGCAGGTCTCCATGGAAGCCATGGTCCAGAAGGCTAAGGCATAACTAACCAATATTTCTGATTGTCCCTCTAGGAAACCAGATGACATATGCTGTCATAATATTATGAACTCGAATCCTTAAGTCCCCTAGTTTTACCCATTGCACTGACTTCACTACTCGCTGCATAACTCAATGCTACCCTATAACTCTAGGTACACAATAGTAAATGGGGAAGTCCAGAATTCTGGTTATGGGAGTTTCCAAGATGCTCCAAGGTAGTCTTTGCTTGAGGCCAGGAATTGAGATACTGATGCTTAAAGGATATAGCCTCTCCCTTTTTCTACAAACTGCGAGTCACACATAGTCATACTACCTACAAGTAGATAGAGCATCCTCAGGGGGAATTGGGTCAAACATGTCCCACCGTTCCCATAGGGAAGAAGCTACCAGACAAAAACACGACTTCTCAAGTCATAGCACCTTCTTCCAGTCTGGCCCTGTGTACAATTTCCTGACCCAAGACCTGCTTTCCTACCAGTCATTCTCAGGATAGTTCTTCCTTGAGTACGTCCTAGGCTATCCAATGTTTGGGCATCTGTGCTCTGGTTTTTTGTAAGAGACTTCACAGTGGAGTTGTCTAAGAGACAAAGCCTATCTATGAAACTATCTTAAAGAATAGTTGTCAGCCCAGCTTGTTTTTGCTTATATCAGATCATTGGTCACCCCTAAGTCAAGCCACAAGTCTAGAGGGTTCAGTGAGAACAAGGGTGCTCACCTTGGTATACACTTTTGTATAAACTTAAAGGAATACAAGTTGTTACATGGATATATTGTGTAGTTGTCAGGTCTGGGCTTTTGGTGTACTCACCGAATAATGTACATTCTACCCGTTAGGTAGTTTCTCATTCTTTACTCCCTACCCCTCCTAGTCTCCAGTGTGTATACCCTACTATGTCCATGGGTACATATTCAGCTATTTGGATGAGAACATTTGAGTTTTGTTTTACATAATTCACATGTTGTCTAGGGGTTTTGTATGCTTCAAGCTCTGAGCATTCTCCCTTGCCTCACACTGAAAATATATCTTGGGATGGTAACTGGCAGTGAGTTTTTGCTATCAAAATCAATTTTTAATGATAATTGCCACCTGTTATTTTCAAGCCCTGCTATTGGAGTCAGTGCTACTCAACATCTAGAGATTTGATATCAGTCTGCAGCTCCAGGACAGATCTACATGGAGAACATTAAATGTAACTCAAGCATATAACTTAAGAACTTCACTTGCTTTGAATACTTACCTGGGCGCCTGGCTCATATCCAAGTGTCTATACAGCATTTCTATGTGGATGTCTTAGATATCAAGTTCAGCATGGCACAAGACAACTTTTTTGCTTAAGGCTTTAGACTTCCCCATTCTGAAGCACCAAAAAACTACCAATCTGGCCAGAAAAGTCATGGATCATTCTGGTTTCTTCTTGCCCTTCATTCCCTATACCAATTTGTCAGAACCACCCATTCATTCTATTTAAGACATTCTGAATCTATTCACTCTTCCATTTCTACTGCCCTGTCACAGGCCTAGCTATATACATTGTCTCCTTTGTGAGCAGATCGTCGAGGATAGCGATTAGAGAAGTCACTTATGTTACTCCACTGCTTCAAGGTTTCCTAGTGGCTTTCCATTAGCTAGAGTGTAAAAACCCACCCTTCCTTACCCAAGTTCTGCATGATATTTGTTCCTGCCTCTGATGGGACTTTCCCCCTTCAGTGAATACTATAGCCACATTGCTTCATTTCACTCCTTCACATACGTCACAGTGCTTCCTGCCTCAGGGATTTTATTTCTATACGCTTTTTCTCTTAAAATGTTTAGAAAGACCCTAAACTGTTTAAAGCTAGAGAAAATAGGGTCAATGTAAGTGTCATCTCAGAACTCTTGACCAGGTTATCATTGTCTCCACCATTCCTGCCAAATCATCCTTCAATCTATTTCCTTTGTAGAATACCTGTTATCAACAGTACCTTGGACTCTTATCTCTCCTATAGGGGCAGGCACAAGAGTCTCTGTATACTTCATCTGACTGGACTCATGTTCCAGCACACAAGAATGCTGGCTGATTTCTCCAAGAAAAACAGGCGTCAGGGAGTATATCAGCTGATAGCCTCTATCTGCAGAACCTTTGGGATCCACCACAGCACTTGAGCTAAGGTCATATTCTTCCTGGAATGTGAAGCACTTTAATATGGCATGGCAGGCGGGTACCGGGAAGCTTCTGAGTGACTCCTCTGCAGGCATTAACTGCACCAGAGTTTTAGAATTGCCAAGGATTTCTCAGGCACACAGCAGTCTGAGGTTCCTATCCAATTTCTTTCCCTTCTCCTTTCATGGGTGTCAGATAAGCATCAAGATGTAAAGACTTACCTTGCCTATTTCTGCTCCTTCCCTTTTTCATAGGTATTACCCAATGCATCAAGCTTCCAAATGTGCTTGGAAGCAATTTTCCGGAGGGCTACAACACGAGATCACAGTAGTAGCTTGAGATAAAATGATAAAATAGGATTTGGGGACTGAATCCCCTTACTCCAAGTGTCCAGAGCAGATCCAATCTCAACTTCAATTGTTATGTAGCATAAATAGTTTGATACAAGGTGGCAACATAATTGCTAAAGTTTTAATAGTGACTTGAATGTTCTATTGAGGGAAAATTCCCTGGCCAATGCCATGATTTGGACCTTTAAGTATAGCGGAAGTGGAATTACACTGCTGTAAATGCCTTACTGAAGGAAGATAAACAAGTTTTAACTATGTTAGAGTGCTGAAGGGTCTCTGGCAGCCAGCTTAAGAGAGGTTCTTATCTCCTGCAGTAGGACAGTGGAAACAGCCGAGAAGCAAATTTAGGATTGGTAGACTTGCCAAGCTCAAAAGACAGTGAAATGCTCCAGTCAAGGCAGATCTGCTTACTGTGTTTAAGCCCCACTTGCAAAAACCTGGGACATCTAAGTGAACACAGCCAAGAACTGTAGCTTGTCAGCCCTGAACCATCAGCCTATAGAGGTGATCCACCTCTATTAGAAGCTAGACTTCCCCCATGCAGGAAGATGCTGCCAAGGCTTCTACCCTACCATGAAACCAGCTGTCCTATAAGGAGACATCCTTTCCTGGATGTCAGGCTGATAACTAAGATTCCATGCCAGTGCTAGCCCTGAATAGGAAAAAAGTGGTAACATCCCAAGCAGCTGAAAGAACTAGGCAGCAAGTGGCACCAGGAGCCCAGAGAGTACCTCCAAGGCTTTGAATTTGAGGGTGCTCCTCTCAAAAGCCAGACTACAAAACTTAGGAGCACTCTTTCAGAGCACTGGGCACTTTTAGAGGATGGAAGTTGTAGCCAAAGAGTCAGATCTGTCACTTCCAGAAAGATCTTAGCAGTCTAGGGTTAAGGAGAATGTGACAAACCCTTTCAGACCATGACAAATTGTGGTAGGGGATGTAAGATGCAGGAAAGGGGAAAGCACAATGCCCGATAGGCATTGTGATCCAGAAACACCTTCAAACCCTGGGAGTACTGCTTTAGCCCACAGAACAAAAGGCTATCAAGTCCTAAGATGAACCCAGAGTAAGAAAGGGCTCCATAGATCTAGGCTGTGATACAATCAGCCCTGCCCCTTGGGCCACAATCCAGCAAGGTGACATATGTCTTATTACCTTGATTGCATGTTTGACTTGTATTATATGAGGCTATTTACTTAACATCTTTAAGCTGTTAAAACAGATCATGAACTAAAAGAACGATTAGTGGGAAGTAGTATTAGAATCTATGTCAAGCCCCAGTGGGAGAAACAATGCAGTCCCCTACAGTTCAAGAGCAAGGCCATATTATCTATAGCAGACAGTTATGTTATTTTACAAATAGTTCATGTGCTAGCAGGCTCTGGTAGAGAAGGAAACCTTAACCACGAGCTACCGTGTGACCGTATACCTGGAACTGCCCATTACATGCTGGGGGGATCAGTTAAGACCCATGAGATCAAGTTTGGCCACATCAGCATCAATTCATCAAAAGATTAAAATGGTTCAGCCCAGGATTGAGCCCAAGAAATACCAGAGGGCACAAGCAAGGTGGGTATGTGGATAACCCAAGCCTTCTGGACACCCCATATTGGTTTACCTCAGAACTTCTTTTTTAGGCTTACATCTATGGATATAGAAGCCCATTACGACCAACTGAAGGAATAGAAGGCAGTTTGACTTATAGATATGTTGGTCCAGTGTGTGAAAGCTAAGGTAAATGGCAACTCTAATAGATGCGTTCAGGATGGCTTTGAAATGCACTGGCAAGGCAAAGTTTTCCCAGTGAGAAAATGAAAGTACATCATGAGAAAAGTAACCCAAAGTCAGAATCCGTGCCAAGAAGTGTAGAGCAGTAAGTGCCCTGACCAGCATATCAGGAACGTGGAAGGAAATGAACTGGAACATAAGGAAGTCTGGGGTAGATCCTTGTGGAAAAACGTTTGGGGGTAGTAATGAAGTGTTAACATATCACATGTTTATGCTTACCAGAGTGCTTCACCATGGAATAGGCATGTAAGTAAGTAGGCAAAACAATTTGACCAGTTGATGTTACCATCTAAGAACTGCTGTGGTCAAATATGTGGACTGGGCAGAATAGCAAAAATGCTGGCTACACAAGGGCCTAAAAGCATGGGTTCCCACATACCAAGGCCGATCTAGATACCACTTATGTTTAATCTGCCAGCAATAGAGACTAAGTGAGCCTCTGCTATGGCATAACTCAAGGCCAGTTACTTGGTAGAAAGTTAACTCTGTTAGGCCCCTTCCATCTTAGAAGGGTCAGGAATAGATTCTAATGGCATAGATACATATTTCAGGTATGGGTTTGACTGCCCTGCTCAGAGCCTCAGCCAAGTCTTTTGTCTCTGGGGACTTAGAGACTGCTTTATCTACAGCCATAGAATCCCATGCAATATGGCATCTGACTAGAGGACCTACTAGGTATTGAAGGTATGGAAGACAGTTCATGACTGACCCACTCGTATCATGTACCACACCATCCAAGGGCTGCCTGCCTGACAGTAGGAATGGCACACATCTGATGCATTAGGTCAGAAGCATTCCTCTAAGAACAGGAAACCATCTATAAGCATGCACTGTATTCCTAAGTCAGACCTTGCTACAATAAGGAAGATCTTGGACCTGGGAACAAGAGGTATAAGAAGAAACGGCCCCACTTACCTTTATTCCTGGTGATGAACTGGGGGACTTTATATCTTTAAGAGTCTGAACTCTAATGTTATGGGCCCTGGGCCCCACATGGGGTACCTTTTACAGGGGAGGCAGCAAGAGTCTCAGTGAAGCTACTGGTGTTTCCAGGACACCCTGGACTCTGCCTAGGGACTAGCAGGTGAGAAAAGACACCTAGGCTATCAGGAGATGGTGGGGCCCTGGTTGTACAGTGGGGGCAGGAAGAAAAGTATTGGAACTTACGTGACCCATTCAGGCACTTCTTGGTGCCACTGACGAATTGAAACAATAAAATACAGCCACCCAAGTTTGAAAAGTATGGCTACTATGGGCCCAGACTTATCAGAAGTGAGTTTCAGTCATATTGCTAGGCAAAGCATGGATACCAGAGGTGGTATCTGAGGGCAATGAGAGTATCGAGTAATGAGGAGACGAGCATTAGTTGTGGCCCTTAGGACTATGGTAATAAGGGATCTAGTTCATTTCACTAAGTTTTCTCCAAGCTGTTAGTACCAGAGGCCTACTGCAACCCTGGAGGACCGACCCTCTGAGCATGCTGGAGAGCCAGATCCACGTGGTTCAAGGAGTGGTCTGTGACAGTCATAGCGGCATGCCATCTAGGTCTCCCTCCCAGGAAGGGTCCAATACCTGTGGGGAGTGCAGTCATCTGACAGCTTCTAGCTATACCACCTTTGGGAGCCACTGTGGCATTTGAGCTAAGATCATCTTCTCCCCATTAATTCCCCAGAAGAACAGCAGGGGCCTTAGAGCCAAGCTACCTCTGCTCAGTGTGGGAGAACTCACTTGAGGTGATGCTCCCCTGTGGTCTGAGCCGATTCCCACTCAATCTTCTCCTTTGATAGGCATCAGGACTGCATTTAGTTTGAAGGCATTTCCTGCCTATTTCTAGCTCCCTTTCCTGCCTGGGCTTTCAAAACCATAACCCAAATAAGTCTCTCGTACTTTCATCAAGTCCACAGGATTTCAGCAACTTAGTTGGCAAATACTAAACTTGCACTGGGTATATAAGTACTTGAACAAACGGCTCTTAGTGCTAAGACGGACTACTTCAGCAGCTCTCATTTAGTATGTTTTGGCAAGGGTAGGTAGAAAGCTACTCAGGCTATTAAGGCTAGATACAAATGTTGGGAGTGCAGGGTACGTGTTAGATGTTGCAGGGGACTGGAAGATGAGTTGACTTGTGGGTATTGGAAACAATGGTATTCTGCCCTGGTAAGATTCTAGAAGGGTGAAGAAAATACAGAAAGATAGGTCCTAAACCATTTTCTACCCCTAGAATCTTGAGCACTGGTCAGAACAATTCTATGAATCTGCCTCTTAAGGATGCAGAGTTTGTCATAATCTGAATCCAGGGAAATCCCAACCATAAGAGCAAGATATCTAACATATTACTGGCCTCTTAGATAACTTACAGTCCATAGATGAGCTGGAAAGGCCAAAATTGACTTAATAGTACCTCTGAAGTTTCACTTCTAACCCCCTAGATAAGGTTGTCATCTCACAGCATTTTCCCCTATGGTTTCCAGTTGTTTTTGACTCTGACTTCTCCCTGCCCTTGACTCCCTAGAACCAAGTCATTGTCATATAGACTAGTACCTGTTAAAGTTGATTCTGGTCCCTTAAGAAAAGGTAGTTGATACCTACTGCTTCTCATTGGCCTTCTAGAATTACAAGAGTTGTTGGTGTATCACTTAAGATACAGAAACACGGCTGCATAAATTCAGGTTAGACAGTGACTCACCTTTATTTGATAGAGTCCTCTCAAACATGGACACTCGCTTAGTCCTGTTAGCCAAGATGTTTTTCCTAATACTTGGGAGCTGGAAGGAGGCATCCTTCAAACTTGAGATTCAATTATGTCAGCCTAGTCATCCTCAGACTGAATTAACTTCCATTGCTACTGTACTGGGGTTTATTTGGGATTTTGTCTTAGTTTTAGAAAGGCAGAATATGTGGGACAAAGAAAACATGGCTTTTGCAGCCCCTGATGTAGAATGACATATGAAGGTTTTATGCCTTTTGACAAAGATATGGTCTAGAGGACCAAATTAGTGGCTAAAGCTTCAGACTTAGCATCTCAGCTCCAGTGCCACTCTATTCAGTAACTGGAGTTCTTGAGGTCCCATGTAGTTCTAGGTCAGGCTGACAGTCTCTCCCATCACTCCCCACCACAAATAACCAGGACGAAAGGTACCGTTCTATGCCCAAGCAGGGCTTTGCCATCACAACTTGAAAACAAAAGGCAGTGCACAAGCAGGAAGCAACTCGTGGTCATCATCCTACAATCCCCAGAGTTCAGTCAACCTCCAAGCTTGATCTGCCTTGGGATCCTTCCAAGCTACTCACTTTGGCTGGGTAAGCCAATAGGACCAGGTTTCAGCCATGAGTACAGTTCTCCAGTTTCTAAAGTGGCTGGCACAAATTGCTAAGTGCTTCGAGAGTTTAGGGGGCCCTAAACCAATATGGCGTAAGTCCTGTGATCTGAACCAATGTAACTAAGAAATAAGCTCCTGTAACAGGGACTACGTCTATTTATACCAGGCAAAGACCAGACCAAAAAATAAAAACTCTTATCCCAAATATATCCTGGCAGTGACAGCCTTCTTCCAAGACAAAGTACAGCCTGCTGTCCACTGATTTTAGCTATAAGAGTCAAAATGCAACTACATGGCCATGGAGAATAGCTTCTTTGGAAACACAGCAGCACCTAGCAGTGCATAGACAAGACACATTTAAGTGCTTCTGTCACCTTCCACCATCTGACCAAGAAGGATAAATCAGGGCACTTAGTATGATAATCCTGGCACATGGCAGGAAGATGGACTAGATACACAAGGATATACCCAGTATGTGTTTCAACATCAGGTACCCTTCACATCGACATGTCATCTATAAGTCAGTATGAACCAGTGTCCGAAGGAGGATGAACATGTCTTATCTTTGAAATTGACTTCCAACTATTATGAAGGATTCTACTTATCTTTCAAGGTAGGAGTCCACAAGCCAAGCCAACTCCTAGCTGAGAATTGTGGCAAGTACTTCACTAGGTTCAAGTTTAATGTCTGCAAGTAGAGCTGGCAAGAGGCCTTGGGTGGTCTATGCCAGAAGATCCATAGGATAACACCAGAGGAAGCCAGACCAATGAAAGAAGAGCTTTCGTAATAAACTGCATCCATGACAGATGAAACAAGAACCAGCAGCCAGTCAGGAGAGTAGGGGTTGCATGTAGAGTCTGGCTGCTGCCTTTCTATTTATCATGCAGGGTCTTTTGGGCACCTGGAGCCACATGAACCAGACCTACCATCTGAGCTGTAGACAGCTGCTGTCTAGTTCACATTCCTCAGGACCAGAAACAATGAACTGGCTTCAAGGTCCAAAAATCCCATACCTATCTGCCAGATAAACTACAGCAGATGATCCGTTTCAGGTATAGGGAAACCCAGAGTGGCCTTGCCATCAGTGGTAACTGCCTGAGCCTACCTCAGTGCCAAGACCCCAGCAGTGTCCTAAGTCACCACCACCACCTTTCCACTTCCCTTTTCTTGCTGTCAGATCAGTACAATCACCCAGGCCTGATCGTGGAACTACCTAGAAACCCTGGAGATATCTGGTGTTTCAGGGCTGTGGCATCCTTTTGCAAGTTGGTGCTAGTCAGCCTGCTGTACTCATTCAATTCTGTCTCACTGCCCAAGCATCTGTTCCAGTTCAGTAGTGGAGGGCAGGGAGAGGTGGTCTAGAGAATTAGTGCACTATTCTGATTTGCTCAACTCCTAGGCCATGACAGACAGGTATGACATAGGTAGTATAGTCTTTCTGTGGGAACCACGGGAACAGATGTGACTGCAGGGAGTATGATCAAGCATTGTCCCATTGTTATGCTTTAAAATTGTTATATCGTACCGAGACCATGTCTCACAGCTACTCCCTGCCATGATCAGTCATTGGCTATAAGACAGACTAATGCAGGTCTGTTCTTTGGGAGGTGTGAGACTCCCAATATGTATTTTTGGCTAGAAGATTCTCCTTACAGCTGCATTGTAAGCCAAGATACTTCCACCCAACTTTCGTTCCTCCCGTTTTAGAGCTACATTGTAATCTGACAGCTCCCCTCAACCTCTTTGGGCCCTCACCATTTTTGCAGGTGTATCTCAGTGTGTTGCATGTTTAACACAGTTTTGCCATCTTTCTTGCAGGACCTGGTCTGCCATACTTCCTGAACTTATAGAATTCACTATTATCCGACACTTAAATGATCTTACATAAAAGATTTCAGAAGAGAACATTTTCCAGGTTGTTTTGAGGCTGGAATAACCCTGTTATTAGCTGCAGAAGACTATAGGTGCATCTGTCTCAAACCTGGATATCATAAGTCTTTACACTTTCAGAAAAAAGTCACTCAGGAAATGTGAAAGCAATACTATGACCACGTGGAATTTATTCCAGGAATTCCAGGTTAAATATTAAATCATTAATTTGTTACATTAGCAAAATGGAAAGTCATCAAGATACAGAAGCAGCATGGCAAAGTTTAATACCTGTTTATATAACTCAAACTGGGAATAGAAGAAAATGACCTGAAGTTATAACTATCATTTATTGCCCTTGATTATGAAATATTACTTCTAGATAGGTAGAAATAAGATTGTTGCATTCTTCCTAAGACCATATTAGAGGTCATAGCTAATGTACAAAAGTGTTCTCTACGGAGGTGAGCAGGCAGGCAGGGCTGACTTGAGTTCTACCCACAGCCTCTGCCCTAGTGGACTGAGGGCAAGAAATGCAGTTGGAGGTCCCCAAACCACTTTACTGTGCTTCTATCACACTTCAGAGCCTAGGGACTGGGTGGCGGCTTCAATCGTAGCCTCTCCATAAGCTTCTGGGAAGACCCTCAAGACCCTGACAGAGCAAGCGACAAATGCCAAGGAAGAAATATGGTCCCAGATAAGCAGGGGCATTGGACAGATAGGGATATTATATTCAAGGACAGCCCTTCCCACTGATATCCTAACTAGTCTGTGGTAGCTCAGCAAGGCTCAGAATGAACGAACAGAGCTTGGAGCTGAAACTGAACAGGTGAGAGTCAGGAGGATCTTCTCAACTCTAGCCCTCTGGCCTCTCCACATCCCCTAACGAGCCCACCCGTACCTCATATACAGCTTGGGAAGCAGAGCAAGGGACCTCTGTCCTGGTTGCTGGCACCAAGGTCCTTTTCATATCTTTTGCCTCCCCCACCACCGCCACTGCCCTCAATCCCCCAGGGAAGTGAGCAAAGGCTCTGGAAAGGGCCACACTGGGATCACTAAGGATCTCTTGGCTATTTCTCCCCCACTTAATTTGTAAGCCCTCTAACTGTAGTCTTAAACCAGATGAATCATTTATATGTGGCCATAAGAGCAGAAGCTTGGGAAACCCAAAGGCTCATAGCTTCTCCCATCCTCTAATAAGCCTACAAGGAGCCAAGCATCCCTCCTTGATCCGTTAAATCCTCCCCCTTACACACTGGCCCTCAGTGTACTTCCAATTCCCTAAGTTGTCTAGGGAGTTCCTTCTACTCCTGGTGCAAAACAGTGAATTGTCTAGTTTCTACATTTGAATTGACATGTTCATGTAGAGGTTGGGAACATGCAAACGGGGCTGCTTCAATTTTTAATAAGGCTGCCCTGTCTCGAATCAGTTTTGGTAGAGTCTCTCATGCCTCTAACTTTGCTAAAACTGAAGTCCTTGGCTTTAAATACTTCCCATTGTAATGTTTACAGCATCCTAATAACCAATTTCTTCTGTGAATGGCTTACATATTGTTAATGGTTGAGAATATTCTTATTCAATGTTAGCCTAATAAAGATCATGAGAAAGTAACAAGGTTATACTTAGAGGTAGTCTTTAAAGTATTTTTTAAATGCTTTGCTGTAAAAGATGCTTCTAGTGTCTGTATATACCTTCTGGTCAGTTTCAGCTGTAGTTCCATAGAAGCTGAGATAAGCAGGGGAACATGATTGGGGTAGTTTTCCATGTTTGTTCTAGATTTAGTTCCGGTAAGAGCAGCCTAGTAGCTGTCAGGCTGATACTTAATCTACCAACTGAATACAAAAGTGCATTACATAGATGCCCCAGCTTGCCAAGCTTACCACTGACAATCCTGCAAGGAAGCCTGTATGCCTCAGGAAGTTTCACTGGAATCAAGCTCCCCTAGCCCATGGAAGTTTCCATAATGCTTTGTCATTTTTCCAGCTTCCTGGTCTCTGTATTTTTGGGTTTCTCAATGAAGCCACTTTGTACTACGCTTTCAAAGAGGCTAAAAGCTATAATGGTTACTAGATTAGGCCTTAGAACACATTCTCAAGATGGTAACCTAGAACCTACACCAGTTTGAGAACAGATATCCCAGTGCTGGTGGGAAATAGACTGGTGGTAAGCCCCAGCTTGCTGCACTGTCAGTTACTAAGACTCACCTTTGGTGTATTTGGATACAGCACAGGCTGAAGGGAAAACATTTTGGCCATGGGCTATGCGATAGTTCTGCCCTGGGTTCAATGGTAATTATGGTTTTGTGGAGTTGGCTGATACTTGCTAACTGCTTTTGAAGTCTGGAAGAGGATGACAGACTTAGAGCAGCCAACTATCAACCAAAACAAGGCATATGCCATGATAGCTAGGCCTCCATGACAACCTTGGAGGAGACATGTCCTAAAGCTAAAGGGTTTAATTAGACTGAGCCTGAAGAGTAGCAGAGCTGCAAGAGTAGATAAGACAAGGCATAGAATTAACGTATCTTCTATACTAAAGCCAAGTACCCAACAAAATAGGATAACCCAGACCCCAGGTCTCAGAGTCCTAAGTGGATGAGCCCAAGAATGTTGATGCGGATTCCTTTGAGGCATTCAGGATGGAAGCAGCAGGCCTCTACCTCCTGCAAGTGGAAAGCCACCGCCCATTGAGGATCACACTAAACCCTGAGGTAGACACAAGATGCTTGTCACAAAATCTTTCACTGCATCAAGGCAAATAACTAGGGCCAGCTCAGCAAAGCCTGAGGAGGAAAATATATCTGCTTCAGGAACAACTTATTGCTGAAAAGACTTGTATGACCTAATATATACCAGCAGGAACTGGGAGGTAGCTCTTGACGGTGTTGGATTGGGGGTAGCCTAAATGTAAGTCTGAATAGGGGAAGTTTAATGGAATGGCACTCTCCTGTGGTTAAGGATTTAACATCCCAGAAGTGATGACTGGTTTTACACTGCTGGGATTTCTACCCCCTCCACCAACACCACTACAAAGCTTGGATGTTATAATAGCTTTTACAAGCAAGGTATAAATTTTAGAGCTCTATCAGCAGAGCATAACTGTGGAGTTCAGATGCTCAATAGGGTGAGAGTGATCTTAAATAGGCACATTCTTACAGAGAACTCACCAGCTGTGTTCCTTTTGGGTGGGGGAGCTTAGAGGATACATCCTTCACTAAGGCAGTAAGAAATGCATTTGAGAATGAGAATCATTTAAGCTCAGCATCAGCTGTCTTCTGCAGACCAAGAGTGACAATAGGAGATGCTGCCACAAGACAGGGCTCCTAGATGGAGATGAGACAAGAATTGTCATTTATTTAGGGGTTAGGTGATTATAATTGTAATAGGCACCGAGTCTGGTATAGTCAAGTTTATCTTGACCTACAGGGATCCTTTGACCATGGCTAGTAACACCATATTCATAGGTGGTGAGGAAGATGGGCAGCTGACTCAAGCACTTGACTTGTAAACAAAAGAGCCAGTAAGAAGGCTAGTGTCGGCCAGCCCTATGTGAAATCAAATTCTTCACACCAGTTTCTAGATCTAAAAATCAGTTCTCAGATCCAGAGCCCATTGCTTGCAGAAACTGGATTCCATTGAAAGTTGGCTCTGGAACGCCACCACAAATGTACAAGTATTCCACCAATTCTTCACCCAAGGAATTCTGTGTTCATTTACTAGAAATGTATACTGGGGAGCTATAAGAAGAGGCTACAGATTTAGGTCCAAGCTGAAGCCTGGAGAGACTCAATGTGATCTTGATTCTCCAAGAACAGGGGCCAGATAAGTGTTACATAGCTTAAGGCAGTCCGAGTCCAATGGGTCCAAAGACAGACCTGCTTCCCTGCCCCCATGAAGTGTTGCTTCAGGTTCTTCAGTTCCACTTAGGATACTGAATCTGGAAGGACTTGGTTTCTTGGCCTGAGTTTAGGGCATGAGGAGCAATTTTAGGGGTTTGGACTTAGCGTTTCCTATAATAACTGGTTCCAAATATTAACTTCTTGTACCACTTAGGATGGGAACTTCTAGCGCTGAATTCTTTCATTTACCACCTCTATATGAATATGCATCATGGCAAATATTGACAGATAATGTAGATCTGATACCCCCAACTGCATCTGCTTTGCTAGATGCAGCATCTTCAATACCAATTTGATGTTCACTTCATAGAGCTTAAAGTACATGAAAGAAGTCTGGCAAACATGTTCTTTCCAGTCTTTGATTAAAGGTAGTTTATACTTACATGGGAATAACAATAGCACAAACTCCATAGCCTTGCGAGTCTTAATTCTGCTTTCAGTATGTAGACTATGGGAATTTAAAATTTTTTTTTTGTTTATGAGATGGAGTTTCAATCTTGTTGCTCAGGCTGGAGTACAGTGGCACTATCCTTGGCTCCCCGCAACCTGTCTCCTGGGTTCAAAAATTATTCTCTTGCCTCAGCCTCCTGAGTAGCTGGGGTTATAGGTGCCTACCACTATGCCAGGCTGATTTGTATGTTTTTAGTAGATACAGGGTTTTACCATGTTGGCCAGGCTGGTCTCAAACTCCTGACTTCAGGTGATCCACCTGCCTTGGCCTCCTAAAGTGTTGGGATTATAGGTGTGAGCCACCATGCCAGTCAACTATGGGAATCTTGACCACATTGGTACAAGACACTATACTGATCCTCCATGTTGAAAATGTCATGCTAATTCGATCTGATAAAAAGGAGTGGCAAACTTCTCTGCCTGCCTAAGATACATGCCAAGGGAGAGGAACCCTACAAAAATTCAGGATGTTCTCACATTTGAGACTGATTCTAGTCACATGATACATTTCATAACATCCCTAAAGGTTAGCATCTGATTACTGCATCTTGTACCCTCCGCCGCCGTTGAAGAAAGTACAGGATTCAGTTATCAGGTTACGGTGAAGGCTTTTGGTTTCAAATGGGGCCCAAAGCAAGCAAGCTCTGTAAGAAATTCAGATCGTGCCGTCTGTTATTTCACTTTGTCCATATAACACAACCAGTTCGATGTTGCAGAGATCTTCAGTACTCATGGTGGCATATAGAGATTAGTGAGCCACAGTATAACCCCTCAAGTTTCTGGAAGAAAGTCATAACACCTGTAAGCAGATGTAGTCATAAGACACTTCCTAATACACTCCAGGGTCCTAGCAGAGAGAAAACTGGCTTTGGGTCAAGTGACTAGAGCTGTCCAATTTTGAGCTAGATTTGGACAGACTCAAATCATAAGGTTGGGTGGGCACAACAGAAGTCACTCAGATGGATGCATTACACATTGAGTGGATTATGACCGTCTTGAGGGCACACATTATACAAGCAGGCATCCAGACCTCATGTCACCTGTCTTTTTACCCACCCTACTCAGTTCATACCTATTGTCTCAGGGGAAAGTTTCCTACAGTCAAAATAGGAGGGAAAAATCCCACTCTAATTTCAGATGTCTCAGCCCATTGAAGGTGCTGTTCCTACATTACAGCTCCGCGAGGGAAACAATCCCTGAAAAGAACAGTGATAAGGGGAAGGTTTTATTGGACAGAGCTTCAAACAGTATCTAGTTTTGTAGACAGGTGACCTGAGGTGAGGATATGTAGAGGCTTCCAGGCAGAGGGCTTTGCTTCAGGTGCCTGGAAGGAATGAGATGGGATGAATGGATACCAAGGTCTGGGAAGGAACAAAGTAGTTGGAACTATAAGGGCGACAATCATCTGTCCTCATGTCACTCGGAAGTCATCCAAAGATACGAACAGGTTGACACCTGTCCTTTTGAAGGCAGTCAGCCTCTGCCCTTGACTACCCTAGTGCTTCAACTGACCCATAAATGAAATATTAATGGTGGCAGGAATGGAAGCTATGCATGGACCTGACAGCATGAACTTTAACCAAGACACTTTCAGCTACTGCCACTGCTGAATAACCTATAAGCAGAAAAGTTTATATCTTTATAGGGAACCCTACAAGCACCATTACTCAGTAAGATTGATCAGCCTCTTGAAGTTGAATACTGGATTCCTTCTACCCTAGGAGCAGCAGTGATTCATCTTTATTGGAAATATTTGGAGTATGGGCTCACTTCTTCCCGGTGTTTTGGCCAGCAGCACTGTGAGGACTCAGATTTACTAAAGTTACATGAAATATCACTTATGTAGCATTGTCTAAGGAATCAGTTCTAGAACAGGCACATGATGAAGGTAGTTACTGGTCCTATCAAACTAAAGATCTGAAAGCCCAATGGGATATTAGAATGGTCTCAAACAGGTAAGACACCAAAGAGCCAACTTGGACACAATTCTGCAACACTGAAGTACAAATGAAGTATATATTTTAAACCGATGGCTATTACGAAGGCCTGTCCCCAATAACTACAGTTTGTGGGGCTGGGAGGCAAGGTGTAGAAGAAATATCCCCTTTCTACCACACTAGACTAATCTGAAGTATTTGTATTTCTTTACCATATACACCTTTAAGTTCTGTTGGACTTAAACTTCTGGTTCCCTGGAAGGGAAGTGAAAGGAATGTCTCTACAGGAGCCACAGTGAGGTGTCTACTAAATCTGAACTGATGGTAAACCAGTGGGCAAAGAAGGACTTAGCATGTTGGGAGGAATAGCTGACTTATATAAGGTTGCTACTGCATACTGGGGATAAGTGTCTGGAAAACGCAGGATGCTTCTTGGTGCACCTGTTTTGGATAACTCAATAAGTATTTGCAGCGACTATAAGGAAGACGTGTCAGGGCCCAGTTCCCTTGAACAGTAGTCTTTGGATTATCCCAACAGGCAAGCAACACAGACCAGCAAAAGTACAGACAGGAAGTAAATGGAATGTGAAGTGGGTGAGGGTAACGGAGAGAGATTAGTATTAGTCATGACCTCAGAACAAACTTGGAAAAACGGACTACAGCTCATCGCATTGATCCTGTTGTAATTTTGTTAAGCATCTACGCTTCTCAGTAGTTTACCAGTTTTAAAGATGTAAGTGACAGGGGCAGCCTGTCAAGTCTCAGACTAGGGTGTCAATGTCAAACAGATTTCAGGTCCACAGACTTATTTTCATGGCCACCTTTAAAGTCAAGTCAGAATCTCCTTCCTAAGTATGCTTGGTTACAACTTAGGTTGGTGCAAGAGTAATTGCAGTTTTTACCATTATTTTTAATGGCAAGAACTAGGAAAGTACTAGTATGAAGCTATTTAATACTATGTTTTTATTCAATACTATTTAAAATATGTATACTTTAATACTACATATGAAAAGGAAAAAAATGCGAAGTAGTTTGTGACATGGTTCAAATTCATGTTGAGTAATGACATTCTCTAGAAAAGCTACCACGACGGTTTAGCAACAGGATCAGGTTTTGCTCACTTGGGTGGGGGTGCTATTAAAGCCATTCTTTATGTAAGATTCGTTTGAGTTTCTACAAGTACAACTGCTGGTTCAAAGGACGTAGAGATTCAGTTGTCACAGCAAGTCATCTAGACATTTGTCCCTTTCATGCCTTTGATTATGAAGTTCTAACTAGGCCATCAGCACATCTCCAATTAACTAGCGGTGAGAGTCACTAGCAAGACTTGACTTCCCTTCCACACTTAAAGTCAAACCCTTGTCTATAAGATCTATAAATCTTGGCAGAACCCAGTAGATAAGTGGGCCAATGATGGAACTAAGTTCACAAGCAGAACAAGATACTCCTAATATCTTTGCATCCTTGTCAACACGAAAATTATCTTAGTGAACTCAGGTCAAGTAACTTGTTAGAAGTCAGTCCTTGCTCTTAGATTTAAACCCAGGTCAGTGACTGGTTACTGGCCAACTGCACAAATCCTGATCTTGAACCTTTGCATCTCAGCCTGACTGACATCTATTAAATGAGTCAATATTTTCACCTTCTCTGAAGGGGCAAGGCACTCATGAAGTCAGGGTCAAACTGTGTGCCAGAAACTGCTAGTGGTTGCCTCAATGTTTATTCTTCCCTTCTGTAGTAACATTTATTCTGGGCACAGAGATGATATGGATCCCATGAAACTCCCTTGCGTTTTGTATTCTGTATGTCCCCTCCTCAATCATTGCCTAGCCCCTAGATGGCCTATTCCAAAAATAATGACTTGAGATCATGAAAGGGACCTTATGCTTTCATTATGTAAAGATATGCTTCAGGACATTCCTGAAACCAGAGATAAGTAATCTAACTTTTGCTAACTAGCTTTTTGGCTCCTTTCCCAGAAAATGGCCACTAGCTTTCAAGATATCAAGGGACTGAAACTGACTACTGACCAGACTATGGCACCAAGATCCTGTGTCCAGAAGGCTTGACATCCATATTAATCTACCTGCTGGTCCCCTGACCCTCACCCCTAACACAGCTCACATGTAATCCAAGTCTCCACATATAGCTACATTCCTTATCCCTCCATGAGAGCCAACTCTAGTTAGAGGGGCCTATTTGAGACTTATTCTCCCATCTCCCAGGTGAGGTCACCCACAATGAAGCCTTTTCTTTCCTGACAATACTTGTCTCGGCAATACTCACTGGCGCTCTGTGCCCCAAGCAATGGAACTCTGGCCAACCCCCTTTGGACTGGTAGTAGCTAAAGACTACCCTTTTTCTAGCTGCATGCAGCTAGCCATAGCCATGTGACTAGGCACTGGTTAATGTATCTCTAATCACAAGTTGAGTCATTCCCTGAATGTGTTTTTCCTTTCTTCCCTCCTGGTTTGGTAAACTTGTAACATAAAAAAGCAAGAAAAGTTATCTTGGACCATCAGGGTAGAAAATTTCTGGATCATCAATACCTCAGATCCTCTGTATCAGACTGCATTGCTCATGTTTGGACTGTCAGAGAAAAGAAAGTTATCTTTCTAAGCTGCTATAGGTTTGCCTATTAGTATACCATCTTGGCTGCTATAGCAAGTCTGTCTTCCAGGAATTGAGGAAAATGTGGAACCCTCTCTCCCTCCCCCCTCCAGGGGCAAAACTCTGAACAGACAGGCTCCCAAGAGCTGGTACTAATGGGCTGCTCGAGTTTGGGTGATTCAGTGATTTGTAATAAAACTAGCTGGGTGGACACCTTTTGAGACTCAAGATTCCTAAGAACCATCCAAAAGCTCACTACGAGGAGTGCCAAGAAATCCAACCAGTACTGAGATACCACCGCCTGTTAGAACCAGCACATCAAAGTCCCAAGTAGACCACTATACTTCACCCCTCTACAATTGGATGCTCGCCTCCCCTACTAGAATCTGAATAAGATGTCTCCACAGGATAAGCCATCTTATTTTATTTAGCCACCATATCAATGAACCTTGGGGTCTTACAGTAGACACCTGACAGTAATAACTTTGGCACAACCAAAAAATGACTTATGGCAATGCACCTGACAACAACTTAAGGGTTGCCATGTGGATGTTGCCAGGGAAAGGGTGCTAAGTGAAAGTGCTGTACAAATTGCATGCTGTTTTTAAACAAGCAGTGGCAGTTTTGTCCAGCCTGCTGCCACTAGACCTCCTAGTAAGGTCCTCCAAATGTGCCCCATGTATTGTTCGCAGGAGGTAAGAAAATCCTGTGAGTACCAAGACAATGGGATCAGGGAAGGGGAAATCTAGGGGAAATCTAGGGGAAGTCCTGGGCTGGCCATCCACATCTATGTGGGGCCTGAGAGCCACTATCCTTAATCGGGCCCAATGTGAGTATGGGGATGACCCCACAAAATGCTGAAGGGTCTGAAAGCTGTTGTAGGGGGTGGGTCTAAGTGAAAGATGCCTTAACTGTGGCAAGTTATGGTTGGCTGGATATTCTTGACTGCAATTTAAGTAGCCACTGAGGTGGAGATTCTAGTACAGGCAAGGATGCATCAGTTACAAAGTGAACTGCAACTAGCAAGATGCCAGTTTAGCTCAAACTGAACTGGAGACTACTCTTCCCACAGGCAGGAACAGGATAACAGAATGGAGATCCTAGTTTGGTGGGTAGACCATGTAACCATGCCAAGGGCCACTGACTGCCATATTGATGGGTCAGGGCTACCATAATTAAGTTGTCCTGAGATCCTAAGCCCTCAGACCCCATGGAGAGCTCTAGTGAGAAGAGTGAGGACTGGGATGAAGCCCTAGATCTTATCTGTGCATCTGGTTTTCACCAAAATAAAAGTGGGCCATCTGTACCCATATAAGGTAGCACTGCAAGACTAGCCTGCACCTGAAAGGTGGCAGCACACCCGTGTGGAGCTGCACTACTGTGGAATCAGAGCTGGGAAATGTTCAGGCAGAAGGAGAGAATTAGTCACAGGGTGGTATCCATCTATAAACATGGGGGCAGAGGGTATTACACTCTGGACTCGTACTATGGCATCCATCACGAACCACCTGGCCCTGAGGCAGGCACCTCTACGGTACCAATAATGAGGATCTGGCCATCCCAACAGGTGACTGTGGGCTGCAAGGTGGCCTGGCCAAATAAGGGAGACATGCCCTCATGTCTCCTTTGTGAATGACAGGCTGGAGAAACTGCAGAACATCCTCAGAATTAGAAGATGGAGCACGCTCTCTGCTGAGCATTAGAGGCCCCGACAATGAGCTTTTCACTGCCACAACAAAAGATACCACCTTGTAAGTCCAGCACCCCACCCAATGGTATGGCATGCTGGTGTCTATCCTGGGCTTCTTAGGATAGCCAATGTTTCAGGCAGCCCAAGCAGCTGCCAACTCTGGGGAAATGGAGAAACTGAGGGGTGTGTGCTACTGGGGTAAAAGACAAGGGAGCCAAAGGAAAGGGAACAGCCAAGGGTCCCATCAGGGTGACCCACCAACAAATGTCATATGACTTGATATTGGCAGGGACACCTACTGCAAAAACAGCTTAATGCTGTTCTCGTGGGACTGTGGCAGCAGCTCAAGCCAGAACAGCACATCACTAAAAGGAGCCTCAAGTTCAGCCCACTGCCCTTCCTGCAGAGGTTATGGCCAGCACCAACCCTTTTAGGCTAGGATATAGGCCAAGGCCCCAGAATCCCAATAACAGCAAAGGTGGCTAGGGTGTCTGGGGGCCGGTGGCCACATGTAGAAGTACATATTGCTCACTCAGGCTGTGCTTGCCCTATTGGCTACTGGAACTGAATGCACTCATAACATTCATTGGTTTCAAGGGTCTGTAATAGCAATGGATGGTTATACAGGGGCCGTGAAAGACAGGCTGAATTAAATATTACAAGTTGGGAGATTGCCACCAAAATCCTGTTTAGCATACACTGATTCCATCTGAGAATACATCTTGCGAATGGATCTCTTATTAGGCTTGACCCTCTAAATGGCAGCTGGGAAATTCTGACCAGGAGTTAGGGTGGTAAAAGCATATGATCAGGGTAAACATGAAATAGGTTTAAATGGTACAGTTGCCAGCCCTACAGTGAGTAGTGCTGTAGCAATACCACCTGCTGGGGAGGCATGATGAAATCCCAGAGACTTAAGGAGTTAGCCCGGATAGGCATAAGGCCAGTACAGAGCCCACACAACAGCCCTGTATGGGCAATGTAGAAGCCTGATGAGACACAGAATGATAGATTACTAGGGATTAAATAAGCCACTCACCACCCCCCCCCCAACAAACACACACCATACATGCAGCTATTCCCAATGTTACCACCCTTCTGAAGGGGCTAGAAGAGGTGCTTGGCTCATACCATTTTATTTAGCCAATGCCTTCCTTCAGCATCCCCAATGCCCCACTGCATTCACTTGGGAAGGAAATAAATGGACCTTTGCCGTCTTTCCCCAAGGATGGTTACCATAGCCTCACTGTCAGTCTAGTGGCCACAGACCTCGGTGACTGGACCACTCTGGAGGGAGTAACATGTTCTCTATTACATGGAAATCATGCTAACTTCCAAGTCTTTTTTGAGCTTACAAACAGCAGCCCTCACCTGGCTCTTACTTGGCAAACAGGATGGAGAGTCAACACAAAGTCCAGGTTCGATGCTTATGGGTCAAATACTTGGCTGTCATTTTGTCAGGTAAGACTCAAGTCATTCTGTCTGCCATTACGGATAGGGTGCCAGCCTACCCATGTCCTATCAATGAAGCAGTTGCAAACCTCAGGCCTCCTAGGGTATTGGAGTCCTTTTATTCCCCCATTTGGTCTAATTCCTTAGGCCCCTAATACAGCTTAATCAAGAAGAGGGCCTACTGGTCCACAAGGGAGAATGAAGTCTTTGAATAAGTCTCTGAAGTAAATACAACCTTTGGGAGTTCTAGTGCGGGGACAGCCTTATGCATTGGATGTAGCCAGATACTCTGAGGGGTTTGGGTATAGACTATGGCAAATGCAAGGACAAAAATGTGTGCCTTTAGGATTCTGGTCCCAACTACAGAAGTGGGCTGAAGTTATACATAGTGTCAGTAAAAATTCTGCACTATGTCATGCCTTACAATAAGTGGAGGATGTTGCAAAGGGCGCCCAGTGCTAGTATACACCCAAGTACCCTGTAGTAAGTTGGCTTAAAGGACCTTCCAGAAACCAAAGCCTGGGAATGCCCAGACTGGCCAAGTGGCATGCATACCTGCAAGCAGGAGCACATTGGCTAATAGTCCCTTGAGTGCTGAGCTCCATTTGGGGCTTAGCCCTGTCACTTATGTGACAACTGAAGATTGGTGACGGAGGCCTACTGACCCAAGATGCCCTCTTTTGTACAAAAGGGACAGGGCCCAATGCCTGGCCAGGCCTGGTACATAGATGGCTCATCACAAGGTAATCCTTACACTTGGACAGCCAAGGCCACCCAGCTGTCCACTGATAGTATCTGGCTTCAATACTGGTAAAGGACATAGTAGCCAAAGGGCTGAGCTGCAAGCTACCTGGATTGGTCCTGAGGCAGACCTAGTGGTCTTGTGCACTGATAGCTGGATCATCTTCCAGGGCCTCAGCATGTAGCTATTACAATGTGAAGTGCAGGACTGGATGGTAGTGGATCATCCCCTTTGGAGTGCTGACACATAGAAGGATGTTTTCCATCGCATCTGGGGGACACAATGATCTATCATGTGGATGCCTACATGCCCACACCACATCTATACCACTTGGAAAACCAGCAGAGTTTGCCATCATTAACTGATGAAGTCACAGAAGATGTAACCCTCTGGCTGTGTAGGACAGGACATTTGGGACAACATATCCTCTGGGCCATACAGAGTTGAGGTCTGCCACTATGATGTGAAGACATATGCCTTAGTGTCTCTTACCCTAGCACAGGAGCACCGAGCTCTTGCTACATGATACTATAGAGGCCTCCTAGGGCCGGATCCCACTGTAATGGTGGGAGGTAGGCTATGTAGAATCTTTGCCTCTTGAGGCTGCCATCATGCCTTGACTTTTGCAGACATCTCCATGGGGCCACTGCAGGCATGTTCCAGCAAGCATGCCAGAAAGAACCACTATAAAAGGATGAGCAGCTATGTACAGCCTACAATGTCCCAATAGTAACCAGGGCATGCACTTTGATCGACAAAGTGCAGAAGCAAGAGGAGTCCCTGGATATACAACTAGCATTTCCACCAGCCGCACAATGCTACAACAGTAGAACCAACTGAATGAACTGTGGAAGCAACTCCAAGAGATACTGGCTCTGGACACTGCTTACCAGTGGCCATCTGCGCCCTACATATGTGCATTCTCATCTATGGGACACGTAGACTGATGCAAGGACCTGATACCACTTATCAGGATCCAGATGGACAGCATAAGGGACAGCATAAGGGACAGCATAAGGGACAGCATGCCTTTAGCCCCAAGCTGGGAACATATGCCATTATTGCCCTTGCCACAGAACCCACCCCTCAAGGGAGCACGTCATTACATAGCCCTGGAAACAGTAAACCAGCCCCCCATGTAATAGTGAGCACATTACATGGCTCTAGGAAATGGTAAGCCAGCCCCCTTCATGGTTTGTTTTTCACTCGGATGGCAGGGAAGGGCCTAGAACAAGATATACAGGTCACACCTATTTTATACCGTACCCCCCCCCCCATACTTCAAAAGTGATTCTTGGTCCTGTCTTGTGTAAGAGGAAGATCCTCATTATGGCATATCCCCATTGTCTTCCTCTGGCCTCCCCCAACATGTCAGGTGGGCCAATGCATCTGGTGTTGTAGACTGGGCACCAGGCTGCTGCCAGAGGAGGTGCTCTCAGCATAACTTGTGTTTTGCTAGATGGTTATGACTTGCCCTTTGACTAAAGATCTTGCCTTCCACCCATAAATGGTATGCAGCAGCCAACCTTTGGGCACACAGGTAGTCTCCAAAACAAAACAGTCTACCATCAAGATGGGATGGCATTTTCCACCTAGTATGGAAGCAAGTTAGTGTTATCCCCACTGTGGGTATGCTACATATGGTGGGTTAGGGTGGATGATACTGCAAGATATGGATAGTGGGTCACGTACCCTTTGTAAAGTCACATAGCCCTGGACTTCAACCTGCCCAGGATGGGGGCTATGTATGCACTGAAGTTGATAGGGGGGTGTGTGTGTGTGTGTGTGTGTGTGTGTATATATACATGTATATATATGTATATATATGTATATATACATATATATATATATGTGTGTGTATATATATATATATGTGTGTGTGTATATATATATCCCTGATTGCTCACAATAGAACCTGGGCCATGTGGGCCTTAGAATCTTACAGCCCTAGAACTGCATGGTTTTTTTTTTGTTGAGATGGAGTCTTGCATCACTACCCGGGCTGGAGTGGAGTGGCACCATTTGACTCACCAACCTCCGCCTCTGTGGTTCAAGCCATTCTTCTTACCTCAGGCCTCCCAGGTAGCTGGGATTACAGGTGCCTGCCACCAAACCCAGCTAATTTTTTTTTTGTATTTTTAGTAGAGACAGGGTTTCACTGTGTTGGTCAGGCTGGTCTCATACTCCTGACCTCGTGATTCAACCCGCCTCAGTCTCCCAAAGTGCTGGGATTACAGATGCGAGTAACTGTAGAACTGCATGGTTTAGTCAACTCCCAAACACCTGGAAAGACTTTCTGTATAGTCTGATTACATTCATTGTATTGCTGAGGCATCTGGCCACAATGCTCTTTCACATACCTGGCACCAGGAAAGTCACGGAAGAATGTCATGAGGGCCATTCAAGGGTATGCCGGGAGTGGAGGTGCATGGTAGACACCTGAGAGCAACCAGCCTACCCACCCCTGATTCTTATTGCAGACACAACTGACAGCAATGAGGGGTGCCACGTGGAAGCTGAAGGGAGTGTGCTAAATGCTATAAACTGCCTTGCATGTGGTTGAAGTTTTCCTTCTAGTCAACTGCCACTGGACTGCCCTGTAAGTTCCCTCAAACCCTATGTTTGGCTGGCTCTTGGGTCTCTTTGGCCTCTTGAACCTTGGTTTTACTGTGTGCCACCCAAGTGTCATCTTTAATTGTAGCTCCCGTGATTCCCGTGTTGTGGGAGGGCCCTGGTGGGAGATAGTTGAATCATGGGGGGTGGTTTCCTCCATACTGTTCTCGTGGTAGTATCATGAGAGCTGATGGTTTTAAGGGGTTTCCCCTTTTGTTTGGTTCTCATTATCTTTGCCTGCCACCACATAAGACATGCCTTTGTTCTTCCCTTGCCTTCTGCCATGATTTTGAGTCCTCTCCAGTCACATGGAACTGAGTCCATTAAACTTTTCTTTATAAATTACCCAGTGTTAGGTATGTCTTAGCATGAAAACAGACTAATACTAAACCTTGTATCATCCCTACTGAAGTTAGCAGGGGTCCAACATAAGAGCGTCTCACTTTCTAGAGAACACGGTAACAATCAGAGCAAGCTCAAGTTTGGCTTCCCCAGATCATCTAGCCAATGGTTCACAAGTCAGCTAAGAATTTTTATTTTTATTTTTATTTTTTTGAGACAGTCTTGTTCTATCGCCCAGGCTAGAGTGCAGTGGTGTGATCTTTGCTTACTGCAACCTCCACCTCCTGAGTGCAAGCGATTCTCCTGCCTTAGTCTCCCGAGAAGCTAGGATTCAACTGAAAATTTTGACCTCACTAGGAAGTTCACTGTGGCCTTAATGCCGGCTCCATTAAGGTACTTGAGCCTGCTAATAGCACCAGGTCCTGTGATTGAAACATCCACCTCCTATCCCAGGACTGTCCTATAAGAATGCTTTCTCTTCAGTTTCCACTTCACGCCATGTTTTGGAGTTGATACTCATACCTGAAGATATAGCTGGTGGCTAAAGTAGGTACAAGATTGGATACAACCATGAGAAGTGGGAAGGTAACCCTAACCAAAGGGAGGGAGAAAATGAAAGCTTCAAAGTAACAGGGAGAGGAGACCGGATAGAAAGCTGATCTAGTCACTGTATCTCACTCAGAGAAACCAGCAAAAGCTTAGTGTTACTGTCCACGGGCATAATCCTAAGGAAAATGAATTAGGACAGAGAAGGCCAGTGTAAGTCTGCATTATGGAGTTGGCCACCACTACTAGCAATGCCAGAGTCACCCAAGAAGTTACAGCCTTAGGAAACATCTCAGATTGGAAGGATAGAGGGATACATTATCCATTAGTTCCCAGCTCCCATCCATCAAGGTTTGTCCCCAGGTGCCAACTCCCCTCCTACTTCCAGGGGGAAGTGAAAGCCCAGTGGATTCCCAAGAACATCCCATGTCTCCAAATTGGAGGAAAATCCTGGGACAGGAACTGGGAGGTAGCTGGTATGAAACTGAGTTGAAGTGCTGTTGGGTTACACCAGCAGCTGCAAATGGGAAGAGGCAGTGAGGAAGAGATTTGAAATGGCACATAAGAGGTACAAGCATACCAGACAGCATGAGAAAGGAATGTAATAATGTAAGACATGCAAGTCAAATCACCCAGCTACCAGAATAAAGACATTTTCTATTCACAGGTTTCAGCTGGATTTTACTTAATCTTTTTTTTTTTTAAGGAAACATGCCTAAATAGTGACAGAAGGGCTGGAAATAACAGGATTAGCCCAAACATACCTGGGTAAGTATTAAGAGGGGTTAAAAAAAATTGATCAAAGTGAAATAAGACCAAAAGCATTAAGCTGTGGCAGAGAATGGTATCATTTTTAGAAGTGTATCTTAGTGGATTATAGACTGCTTAGGGTATAAAGTGAGAATTCCTAGAAACTTAAGAGACTCAGACTCAGAAATATAAGCTATAAGAGGCTTGAAGAGAAGGATTCACTAGGCTTAATGTGGTGGATACACAAAAATTCACACCTTACAAAGATGCATTCTTGTCTCCACACTATTGATATGGCTTTTGATTATGAGCCTTTGTCCATCTTTTTGCCAGTGTGGCCATTGAAATTAAGTTGGATGGGATTTTTTTCAGGTTTTTGATCTTTGCTTCTGCCAGCACAAGACCTAAAATCATTTCATTCATGAATCTCATAGACAACGCTGGTTTTGCCCTTAGATATCAGCCTTGGCTTAGGACTGAAGTTTCTTCATCTAGAACACCCTCGGCCCCACCAGCATCTGACGAGCTTTGGTGAGCCTATCCGTGCTCACAGCATAGCTCTGCCAGGATTGATAGATCATGGATATTCTTTTGGGTTTCAAAGTCATGTTGACATCGCCTGACTTTATAGTAACAGAATGGTCAGCTTTGGAAGTAACAGGGGCTTCCAAACACTGGACTAAGAAAACAGTCACACAATAGTTATCGCCTCCGATTCCCCATTTGAGTGGTCTTACAGGAAATTTGACAACTCCCCCTAGGAGTGAGGAGAGAGACCATTTCTCCTACTTGTCCCGTCTCCAAAAAGGAGGAAAAACTGAAAAATAAGACTGATCGGCACCACTGGCCAGGCCTGTAGGTTAAAGATTAACCCCTACCCTAACCGCTTGTGCTATCTATAGATCAGACAATGGTATGGACAAATACTTGCCTTGCTCTCCCACCCCCACCTAGTCACATAACCCCATGCTTGCTCAATCTATCACGACCCTGTCACGTGGACCCCCTTAGAGTTGTAAGCTCTTAGTAGGGCCAGGAACTTTCTTTGGGGAGCTCAGTTCTTGAGACACAAGTCCGCTGACGCTCCCAGCCGAACAAAACCTCTACCTTCTTTAACCCGGTGTCTGAGGGGTCTTGTCTGCAACTCGTCCTGCTACTGACTCGTCCTGCTACTGGAGCAGGAGAATGAACATTAATCCTAGTAGCAAGAACTCTCCATAGGGTATACAGGCTCTAGAGGCCAGTTCTCCCTGCACGATGGGGATTACATTAGGCTATGCAGACAGTAAAGCGCAGAATTCAGGGAGAGAACCTTAGAATACTTCTAAGATCAACTCCAAATAATTTTCTGGAAGATTAGAAGATGACTTCTGCTTTAGGGTCATCTTCCCATGGCCCCCACCCTCCGAATGAGGCCTATTTCCATAGTAACTAGAATTTAAGATGGAAACCATAAAACTAGTTCAGGATGTATGAATTGAACATATTCTCTTTTGGGCAAAAAGGTGTAAGAAAAAAACTCAGGTGATAAGACTAATTCTGTTTGGTCTGTTTAAAGTGATAAGAGCCCTAAGATGAAAGTGAGATGAGTATGAAATCCATTACTCCTTCATCCCATATAATGCCAAGCATAATTCTGCCAGAGTAGACCATCCCTTGAGTGTAGTACATTCAGGTGTTTGACCAATACAAAGCAGCCTTGATTACCGTAGCTCCCAAAATTGTAGTTCTACTTAGAATGTAGTTTGACAGTAACTATGACCTTTTGAATTGCTCGTGTGGGCAGAAACAAGTGAGATGGCTTGTATGTTTGCAACTAGGGTCAAACACCCATCCCTGAAAGCTAGATGACATACCTTATCATTTCCCATTCTTAAGACTGATGGCTGCCCCTCAGCTCTAAGCACAAGCCTCTTGATTTACCATCTCATATGCCTACCCAGGCTCAAACTGACTGCATGTTGTACATAGGGTTCTCAGTGATAGGAGTGGCCTGAAGTATTCAGACAAGGAAAGGTTTGTGACTATTACCTACCTTGAAGGCTGTAGCAAAAGCTGTCAGTGCCAGCCCATATCCTGTCATATCCCATCGCCATTTTGATGTCTTTGTCAGGAGAGGTGCTTATATGCAGAGCTTGAGCCCAAAATGCCTGGGAAACTTAGATTTCCCTGTGACATTCCCACTGAATGGTATACTGAGATTCCCATTCATGTCACCTCAATTTCCCATCCTTAAATCTGGCTAAGATAAGCCCACTATAAGCCTGCTTACCCATGGAACTTTAGACCTGTTGCAATAGTTCAATTAGACAGTTACTCCTTTATGCTTTTTGGCCTTTTTAAACCCTTATGTCTGTCACCAAGTGATTTCTGGCCTTTCCAGAGATTTTCCCTAAAGCTTATGGGCTTTTGTTCTGTTGACTTTTTCCTTTTCAGCTACACTTACTAAGCAACTCCTTGTCTTGACTTAGGTCTATGAAACTCAGCCAAGATCATGGCTACTTGTAGAGGCACCTGGACACTATCCCACCCACCAACATGTGAGCAACTTATGAAACTCCCCCCAGTCCACTGGAAACCAAATACCAGCCCACGTATGAGTTAGTATCTGGAGAAGCTCAAGACCCCGATATCAGGAGTCAGTCCAAAGCATCTACTGTTTAGCGATGGATGCCAAGGGAGAATCTTAGCTGGCAGTGCCAACATTTGTTCATTTGTACCATGAGTTTGAAAGCCAATTACACATCTGTACAGCTACCATCAAGATAGTCAAGCAAGTGATATTCCTGCTTTTGCAAGAAATGCCTTATCTGTAAGCTGCTGTTTATGTAGGGTGACTAAAGTTGTCCCAGTTTGAGACTCAGTGAAAGTACCCTGTTCCCAGGATGGGGACACTTGGTCACCTATTTTTATGGCAAGTTCATGAAGTCACTTCCTTTACCCTTCACCCTTCAAAATTCAGGCTTAAAGATCCAAGACTAGAAACCAAAGTATATTCTAGAAACATTAAAGCATAGGTTTTTAAATACACATAAAACCACTTTTAAGTGAGAATTTGCCAGGTAGATAGGCAACACCCAAATCTTTCCCCATGCACCCTTATCTATGGGGTTTCTGGGCTTGACTGTTGCAATTGTATTAATTCCCTCAGGGCCTACTGCACACAAAATAACCCTCAAGAGCCAAGTATAAACCTAGACACACAAACCGATCAGAGCATTGTTTTGAGAAGCCCAAGGTAAGAATTTGCTCAGGACTCTGGTCCAGGGATTCAAGGCCTTAGAATAGTAGCCACAACTTAGAAACAGACTGCATACCAACATGTAGGTGTGCCATAAGTGAGGGTTACACGAAAAAGGCAGTATAGTGAAAGTGTGGTTAAAACCCAAAGGGAGCAGATGCTAGAACTGACAGGGATCCCCAGTAGTGGATGGGCAACTACTTGGTATCTTGGCAACAGAATCCATCTGAATATCCAACAGCAAGCCAAGGTTTTCCTAAGTCTTAGACCTAATAATTCATGCCCCACATTATCAGAACCATTAGTTGGCGCCGTTCAGTTTAGATAGCACTGTCAGCCAGCCTAGATTAGGTTACAAAAATTTTCAAAGGAGTTCAATAATTCTCGTGTAATTGACACCAGTATTTTTCCACATGTTTTTGTTCCTGGTCAAGTGTACGCACATCTCTATTGTGAGTTTTATTTTAGGTAAGTCTAATAGATGTCACCATTGGTTGTTTGGTAGGGCCACCTTGTTATCACAGTGCATGCTTCATTAGAGTTTTGCCTATTTTTTTTCCAACCCCATCACCTCCATTTAGGAGAGATTAAGGTGGGTCAAAGGACTATTTGTAGGTACCATAACCTCTACCAAAAGCATTTTGATAAATTTATGCCACCGAAGTTGAAAAGGACCAATTGAATTCCAGGTAGAGTTGACCTTCGTACACCTTTCATTGAGCATAGGTGGTACCCCCCCCTCTACTTGCTTGAACTATCTTACAAGTTTGAATACTCTTTTGTAGCCTTTCCAAGCTGTATAGGTGAGTCTGTCATTATCTTTGGCCACATGTCCACTGGGTTTATGCCTATCCTATATAGGATCTTAGATCAATCCTGAGGAGTTTTTAGCACTACTATTTTAGGGCACAAGAGTTAAGATTGCGATTCTGCTTCTCAAGCAAAGACAGGGAAGTAAAAAATGTGTCAGATCTTGGAAGCTATTCTGGTCCGACATTAAGAATTCCTTCTTTAAACTATCAGGAAGTATAACAAGAGGCAGATAATAAAACTTCTGTGGTTGTCAACCAACCAATCATCTTTCATGCCACTACTTAATCCTTTATCCATCTGGTAGCAATACTTCCCTTCACAATACGCATTACATAGAGGGATAGTCTCTGGCTTCATGTTTTAAGACAAGGGTAGATCAATAGAACAGATTACAAGTTGATAAGTGAAACTATACAAAGTAGACTATCCACACGAGAGTACAGGTGGTCTGTCATCTTGCTTACTTTTCTGGAAGGAATAGGACATGTTCACAAGTGTCAATGGGCCAAGGATATCTTTTGAAGTTCTGTCCCTCAAGCTAAGTGAGTTAGCTGGCTCTCAAAGCTTCAGAGCCAGCAGGGACTCGAAGTTAGATTTGTCCGAGTTTGTTCTGTGTCACTTAACGTTTTCTTCTGTTCTGACATCCATTAATTCATCTTTAATTCATAAAACTTGATTTTGACTCCCAGCAAGTATTCCAACAGGGCTATGAACTGAGTCACAAAACAAGAGTTTTATCATGAATCTAAGATGTTTGAATTCTAAAATTGGTGCTCCACTTTGCTTCTTAGATAGTCAGCATACAGTGGTATTCCAGCTGACTAGAATCACCTTTGGAAAAGCTCATTAAGGATGTGGCAACTTCTGTTCCACAGGGAAACCTCTTTCCCTTAAGTTATTCGAAGAGCTACTCCATAGTTAAGACCACTTCTTGGCTTCAGCCATCCCTATTCCTTAATACTCAGGAGCACCTAAGGCTTACATATTCAAGGAGACCCCAAGGAATTTCACAAATCCAGGGGACTTAGTACCCACTTGCTGAGCATTATTCAAGTAGGCAGAGTGATCCTACAATGGGCCACTTATGGATTAAGGAAGTTATTCAGTGACCAGCTTTATTTGGGAAGTCCTAGGAGTAAGCCACATCAGTATACCATGCACTATGTTCATCAAGAGGACTGGGGTCTGAGTCACCATGTCCTACCTCCCTGGGATCAGAATCGAGTTGAAAATGCTTTTTCATAATGAGTGTAGGGTTGCAGATTCAGTGAACCTGGTTAGTAGGCCAGGGCAATCAAGGGGTCCCCCCTTGACTTGTTATGGCTTGGCATATATGAAAGAAAGCAGAAAGCTATGGACTGGATATTCTACCTGAAAACAGACTGAATACACATAGCATTCACTAGGGCAAATAAAGAACATTCAAGAGGATGTCCTGGAACAGTTTGCTGAACAAGGCTATCAGAAAATAAACCATCCAAATTCACCTAGAATAACTTGGCTCATATAGCCATGGACAGCCTAAAACCTGCTAGGATTTACTATTTTGAATCCAGCATAAGGATCTTAAGACAGGCTTCAGTGAGAAATTAGTTCCTCAGGTCAGATCTCTCTAGTCTAAGATCCTGTTCCAGGACCTTCTACCTGAAAGAAATTAGAGAACATGATCCACAAGTTAGTCAAGCAGATTAAGTTAGATGCAAAAGCCACACTTAAATCCACCTGGGCCATTGGGTTAGGTCAAAGTTCTATCCCCAGCAAATATTCCAGCAAGTGAGCACCTCACCTGAGAGGGGCCACACTAGAACTTATCCATAGTGCTCAGCACAGCAAGCATTTGGAAATTACTTGATAGATGGATAACGTGAGTTAAGTCATCAAGCTGAATCACAATAAGTCATGTTTGTGTTCTGATGGTCCCCCTGTTCGGTACGTTGTTCCAAGACATCCCATTGTGAGAACACTCCTGTATTTGCCCCTGCTAATGTTGATATTGTACCTTGTTTTGAAGAGTTCTTGCCCCTATTCCAAGTTGAACTATGGCTACTCCAGTTAAGAGTTTGGATGGTTGTCTGCTCCAGTAGAGAAAGTTCACCATAGTATTCTCCCTACCCATGCCTTTACTTTTAAGACCTAACAAGAATTGACCTTCAGTGGTTTACGCCAACAGATGAACAGTATGAAAGTCAGCTACTTTGTACATTCTTGCTTTGAACAGTTCTTGTATCAAATTATTTGATCTTCATAGAGGACAAGATTCTAAACCAAGCTCACTATCATGAATAGCAACTAAACTGCTGAGATAGATGCTGGTAGAAAGCTCGAGACCTTTCATGGACCATGTTGAAGGTGTTCTGTGAAAGCTCATACGGTGATGCAAGAAATGTATGTCCCTGCAGGCTTGATTCTAGTTAAGAGGGGTAGTCTTAAATCCAGGCCTTCATTTCATGTCCAGGAGACAGCCAGTGGCCAGTCCAGGAAGCTAGACAAGATGTGTTATTTTGTACTACCCTTAACACTCAGGATTAAGAAGTCAGGCAGAAGTTTTAGTTAACAGGTTCAGGTCACAGCATAGAACGCATAGTAATGTCTCCACAAAGAGATTCTCCCAGAAGAACCGTAGAACATAAGCAGGAACTAGAACACTTCTAGAAGGACAGAGTGAGGCTATACAAAGAAAGGTTGATTATGAGTACCCTTTGTGTGGCTCAGCAAGTGTTCCTAGAACTACCAACACTGCTGAGATGCCTCCCCAATGCCTGCACACAGTAGTGGCCTGTGGTGAGCGAGGAGGATTCTCAGTATTGCAAAAGGAATATAGACTCAAAGGTGATCATGGTAGCATGGACAATGAGATCAAAGAACCTATCACCTGACCATATTCTCTGGAATATCCCTCCTTTAACCCAAGAGACAGCAAAAAGCATGAGTGAGGGTCACTAGCTTCTCCAAGAAGCCTAGTGGTGGCTGTCCTACATGGGTCAGAGTTGACAGGACATGCTGCCATAGAACGGCACTCCCTGGTATCAACGGGGATGATGGGAGTCTAGAGCAGGGGCCCAGGGGCCCAGGGGCTGCACTTAACTGAAGCATGGCAACCATAGCAGGTAGCAAGACAGAATGGCCTTGACCCAGAGGAATCCAGCAATAGCTGGATCAACCATGGTATGCCCAGGGGTGAGATGGGCAGGCAGAGATACTGTTTACTCAGTATAATCAGATCAAGAAGAGGTGAGAAAGTGATCAGCTACTGCATGGTCAGTCATGATCCTTATGATAGCTTTTGATGTCAGCGTAGCTAGGCTTGTGTTCTGGTCCAGTACTTCCAAATATGATCTAGAGGTGTGTGAAGGTATAACAAGATGGAATTAAAACCTAGTCATAACTTTGACTTGGTCCCCTGCTGATTATATACAATAGTCTTATTTGATCAGTTGGAAGTTCAATTCTGCTCATGACCCTCCTTTTCCCTGAGGATAAGCCTGGGCCCATATCTGAGTTCCAGATTACCTGTGATCTTTCCTTGACTGGTAGATTTATGAATTTTGGACTTGCATCAGCCTCCACAATCACATAGAATGAATGTACTAAAAGGAACTGGCCTATATATACACATGTGTGTGTGTGTGTGTGTATATATATATATATATATATACACACACACACACACATCCTGCAGCTCCCAATTCTCTAGCTGAACCCTGCCTGATACAATCCCTCACCCAGTTTGTGTTTATTAGACTCAGTCCATTGAAGGGGCTACATGCACAGTTCCCTACTGGTGTCACAGCCAATACACAGTATTCCCACCCCTCCAATGGAAACCTATGCCCATTTACCTGCGTAATTAGACAAATGGGGAGAGGAAGATTCAGACCTGCGATAGGGACCTCCACAGCCAGATCAGTCCTCATAGTAGAATGGGGAGGGTGTGTTCAGTCTAGGTGACAAAATTAAACCAATTCCATCTTCTAATTGCTCCAATAGATCTGTGGACCACCTCTGTGGATGTTTTCCTGATTTGAGTAAGTGCCTAATTAGGATAGAAATACAGCAGCTGATCTAGCCCTCACATGTTTCCTGACCCATGGGAAAAAAACTATCATGGCAGGAAAGGCCAAGTAGAGTCCTCTAAAACTGCCCCTCCCACCCCCACATAGCCAAGAATTAAGTCAGAAGCTACAACCACATCTTCAGAGTGGGAGTGCCAGGGATGGGGGGATTCCTATCACCTGCTTTATTCACTAGGCTGGCTCCTAAAAGAATGAGGCAAGTCTTGGCATATGTTGAACTACCATAAGCCTGAAGTGGTAGCTTAGTCATACCTGCTGTGCCAGAGGTGGTGTCTACTACTGAGCAGCAGCTGCCTTGGGCCCTTTGAAGCTATTGGCCTGGCAAACTGATTCTTTACCACCATTATCAAGCAGGCTGAAAGCCATTCACATTCGCCACAAATAAAGCAGCAATACATCATACACACAGGTTCTGGAAGTTTTTCCTGCTCTGCTAACTTGTCTAAAGTGACTTTTATATAGTCTGGAGATTGTGAAGATCACCACACTAGCCTATATCTATGGCAAAATGTTTAACCTGATGAGCAAGAAATGACTGATGCCCTTTAGCAGCAAGTCCAGGATTCCATCTAAGCCTCTCTGTAGTTTGGGCACTATGACTCCACATCCCAGCGGTGCTGGAGGTATTTTGGGGCAGGTAGACATCCTACAGGGCTCCAAAACAGATTCTACAGAACAGAACTATTAGCTGTTAAGCAGCTCCTACACCTTGTTCCCAGACCCTAATGAGGCAAGATGTCAGCTATTATATGAGACCATGTAACTAGAGCTACCGTTTTGTGCATGGTATTTCAGACCCAAGGCTGGGAACCCTCAGGAATTCATTCTACCATGGAAGTGATAGAGTTCAACAGACCCAGAACCCCACATCACCTACAATAACTTTCACACACCTAGGCCTTGTGTTTCCTTAGTCAGCTGGAACGACAGGCTGTCTAGTTCAAGATAGTTGGCTAGATATTGACAAGTGAGCCAGAGATGGACTGCTGCTACAGTGCAGCCTCATTCATGACCCTGAAAGTGGTGAAAGGGTATCCTCACACAGTGGTAGGGATTCAAGCATTATACTTGGTCACCTGCTTGGTGGAGAAGTAGACAAGAACAGATACTGGACAGTGACTAGTGGGCTTATAGAAGGAATATGATTGTAAAAACCAGAGATAAGAATCCCTGGGAGAAAGTGGATAAACCTATGGGAGTTTGCAGTGTACAGATCTTGTTCCTTCATGCTTTTGAAGCTCAATCTTATTGAATATTAACCTTGTGCTTGGCCCCTGTATTCCCCTCTGAAAGCAGTGAACAGATACTTGATTCTGAACCAGATATCCAGGTTAGACAACTGGGGAGCTGAAGCTTGACCACAAGTGTTTATTAGGAGCAAACTTACGGTATGCTTTCTACAAGTAGTTGTGATTTGGATTGCAGATTCATAGTTTTAAAAGTATAGACATACATTTTCTTTTAGATTCGAGGTACATAATGCAGGTTATCTAGGTATATCACAGGGGTTTGTTGTATGGATTTTCACTCAGGTACCAGGCTTTAGTACCTAGGTTTTTTTTCCCCTCCATTCTCCCAACCATCTACTACTCAAGGAGGTCCCAATGTCTGTTATTCCCTTCTTTGTGTTCACGAGTTAGTTAGCTCTCCATTTATAAGTGAGAGCATGTGGTGTTTGGTTTTCTGTTCCTGTATTAGTTTGCTATGGATAATGACCTCCAGCACCATCCATGTTCCTAAAAAAGACACGACCATTCTTTATGGCTGCGTATTCCATGGTGTGTATATATATTCCACACTTTATTCGATTTGTCAACTGGTGAACTTAGGTTGATTCCATGTCTTTTCATTTGAGACTAGTGCTATAATGAACATTTGTGTGCCTATGTCTATGGTAGAATGATTTATATTCCTTGACCCCTTTCCTTATACCATATATTATACAAAAGTAAGCTCAAGATGATTAGGGACTTGTGTACAAACCCAAGACTAAAAACCTTGGAAGACAACCCAGGCAATACCATCCTGGACATAGGAACAGGCAAAGATTTTATGACAAAGACCAAAAACATTTGCAACAAAAGCAAAAATTGACAAGTGGGATCTAAAACTTAACTTCTGCATAGTCAAAAACTATCAGTATGGATTTCACATCAGACAACCTACACTACATAACAGGAGAAAATATTTGCCAAGCTATCTGACAAAGGTATAATATTGGACATCTATAAGAAACCTACAAGAAAAAAATCAAAGGACATGAACCCACTTTTCTAAAGACATACATGTGGTCAAAACACAGAAAGCCCAGTGTCAGTTATTAGGCAAATGCAAGCCAAAACCACAAAGAGATACTATCTCATGCCAGAGTGGCTATCAAGGTCAAAAAACATGCTGGTGAAGTTGCAAAGAGGTAACACATACACTGTTGGTGGGAGTGTAAATTCACTATTGTGGAAAGCAGTATAGCGATTCCTCAGAGCTAAGGACATGCATTTTTATGTATGACATTCAGATCCTGTATCAGCTATGATTTAGGATGACCTCTAGTCCATCCCCCTTTTACTTATGACATGAATCAAGGGTCTTCTACTGATTTTTCATGGAAACACCCCTATTCTTTCAGACTGTCAAGTACATATCCCAAGATGCCAAGACATAGTATCTACCAGATGAGGTGAGAAGTGGGGTTCTTCCCTTATTACATACAACTTTGCTGGCTTCCAAGCTTAGTCTTTTCTATGTATCAGTCCTAAACTCAAACGGTGAAGAATTTGGTGAAGGGAAACCTCCTTGGAACATCAAGGATCAAGAGAACAAAGGATGAGGTATCAGGTCCAGCAACAAGAAGCTACTGACAACCATGGACCAAAGGAAGGTAAAGGATACCCAACACCCAGTAAGGGCTGGAACTATGGAGGAGGGTCCCCATCTGGTAGCAATGGATCTGCAGATACAGTTACTATCCAAGACACGGCTTTGAAGCCAAGAGGGTGTCAGGAATTAGAACCCAAACCTCTTCCCACCAATCTTCTCAGTGTCTCCCAGTGGCCAAAGCCACCTGGATATCAGTTTCCAAGGGAGACTGGGTGATGTATTCCACAAGAGTTACCCTATTGGGGCACAGAACAAACTGGAGAACAGATGTTGAGGGTCAGAATAACCAGCTCATTTGGGGACAAATGGGGAAAGTGAGAATCTGAAGGGGATAAGCTGTACAATACTCCTGGAGGACAAGGTATAGGGGTCTGTACCCAATCTTAAGTCCCACACAGGCTGGAACAAGCCTGGACTGGAGCAGAGGACAAAAAGAACAAGTTGAGTTTCTCAATAAGTGGGGATTCATAGCAGAATTACTGGTTTGGAAATAGAATTCTAACATTCATCCAAAAATATGGATTGAAATTCCAGTCACATGGAGCTAGAAGTAGAGACCTCTCCAGCTGTGGGATTCACCATTGTCAGCGTTTGTCTAGATGTCCTATGCATGCTGCCTCCAGGCTTGGTACAGCTCCCACACATCCTTGCTCCCCAAATGAGATCAACATTGTTTTCTTAGTCCTGTTACCAGGGAGGTTAGCGACTTCCGTTTTCTGATGTTAGATGGGATAATAAATCAATCCTGATTAAGGCGGCATATATCCTCCTGTTAGGAGGTGCTGATGTCTTGGCTTAGGAAAACTGCTGGGGATTATTTGAGAAAAGAAAGTCACTCTAGTGACTTATACTTGAGTGTATTAAGATTACAAGACAATTCCTTTCTTCAACTTGGTTTGTGGTTTGAAAACAGTTAATGGCACACAAGTATATTAGTCAACATCAGAAAGGTATCTGGCAATAGGGAAGGAAAGGAATATGGCTTGAAGAGAACATTGTGTGAATGTGTTGTAAGAACTCTAGCCCTATACAATTAAGCCATTTTGCTTAAGTGACAAATCCCCTGGAAGTTGTTTCCAACGTAACTAGGTCACTAAGGCCACATTCCCTGGCCACTTGACATCTCACATCATATGTAAACAAACCTTAGTCTGTAGCTAGCATACCTGGTGTCCCAACTCTCATGCTCCACCATACTTCCAATTTCTGCCATCCTCTGGATCGTTACCCATGAACTCACTTCAGGCTGACGGCACTTTGCCTAGAGTGAGCCCCTCCCTACATTTGCTTTCTGCTCCAGGGCTCCAATATGGATGCAGGCAGACACCTTACTAAGCTTTGAAAAGTGTGTACAGTGACATTAAGAATGCAAAGTGTGATATTGTAAAGTTTACAAGTGTTATATTACATTTAGAACATTAGTTTGTTTTGTGTTCCTAGTTCTCTTAATGTTCACTTGTGTTTTGAGGGTAGGTTGTGCGCATTGAATCCTTAGATTGCGTTTGTTATGAAGTGTCACTTTTGCAGTGTTTCGGTGGAACTCTGGTAAGTACGCTAGTTTTTTTTTTTTTTTTTTTTTTTTGAGACGGAGTCTCGCTCTGTTGCCCAGGCTGGAGTGCAGTGACCAGATCTCAGCTCACTGCAAGCTCCGCCTCCCGGGTTCACGCCATTCTCCTGCCTTAGCCTCCCGAGTAGCTGGGACTACAGGCGCCCGCCACCGCGCCTGGCTAGTTTTTTGTATTTTTTAGTAGAGACGGGGTTTCACCGTGTTAGCCAGGATGGTCTCGATCTCCTGACCTCGTGATCCACCCGTCTCGGCCTCCCAAAGTGCTGGGATTACAGGCTTGAGCCACCGCGCCTGGCCAGTATGCTAGTTTTATTGGTGTTTGCGCATGGTATGTTTTACTTTCAGCACTTGTGTCCCTATGCTTAAAAAGTTGAGTCTTAAGCAGGGGAAGTAGTTAGGTTTTGCGTACATCTGGTCTAAGAATCTATACTCGGAACACTCACCCATTTACATTTGATGTAGTTACCCTTTGTCCATTTTGTGTTTTCTAGTTTACTCACTTGGTTCAATGTTTTGCACCTCACTGACTTGAGAAAAGTCAGACTTCAGTATTCTTATTTACTGTTTTTAGTACTTTAGGGAATATGATATTTGGTGGTTCAAGTTTTCTACTTGAGATAGTGTTCCACATTTTAAACAAAGTCCACTGACCCTCCTGCATATGTTTAAACCCTACAAGATTGTTTTACACAATGTCAGGGTGTATTTGTTATGTTTGGTTTTGCTTTTTCAGTTCTGTGATTTCCTGCAAGACTTTTCTACCCAGAGGATCCTTTGGTATTTGTTGGGGATGTAATCCTCTAGAAACTTTCCATCTTTGTTTTTGAAGGATGTTTTTTGCTAGTTATGTTTTAGGTTGGAAGTTGTTCTCAGCACACTGGAGATGTCCATTCTTGTCTATTGGCTTCTGTCCATAGTTATTTAAGGTAACATGCTTTTCCCTACCTCTGGCTGCTTTTAAATTCATATTTGGTCTACAGCAGTCTCGGTAGGATGTGCCTAAGATATAGTTCTTGTTTTGTGGGGTTTGCAGAGCTCCTTGAATCTGTTTTATAAGTTTCTTGGCCATTGTCACCCTGCATCTTTTGTCCTTCTGTCCACCACTCCCTACCCAACTATTCTAGTTCTGGGATCTTGATTACCTATGTCTTGAATAAGACTCATGATATTGTGCATGCATCAATACTATTTTCTGTATCTTCCATTCTTCAATATTTATACTCAGATGTTATCAAGCTGCCTTATAATCGGATTCCACTGTTTCTAGAATTCAGTTATAGCCATCTAACAAGTTAACCTTAATGTATTTAACTTTGAGCTTACTAGGCTTTAAAGTAACTTGAAACTCATAGATGCTCCTCAAGCAGCTAATTCCTGGGTTTAATTGAGTACATGGGGGGGTCTCAGCAGAATTAACTGTCCCTCCCCGTCCACTCCCAGCAGAAACACTGAACACTTTATCTGTCTCCCCCTGCTTTCTCAGTATCACATCCATATTAACTACCCAAAGTCCTGTCAGGTTGCTTCTAAGGGAACCTTTCATACCCAGCCAGATAAGCTACAAATCCCCTCATCTCAGCCCGAATGAGGGATACGTCTATAATCAAGTATGAAATTAAAAGTCACTTAATATCCACCAGAAACTTTCAGTGAACTAATAGTTTCCCAACATTACACAGGCACATGTTAAATGTCTAATCACGTCTAGTTTGGAAGTCCTTTGGAAGAAGGTCCTAGGAGGACATCACCATAATTCAATTGCCCATATTCTAATACTGGAGGAGCTACAGACAGGTTAGCCTTAGTTTCAGCACTTCACCACTCAAGGGGACTCTCACATTGGGAGATCAATTCTGAATTGCTCTCTCCAGTCTTTAGTTTCTTCCTTACTTGGTTACCGACCCATATGGTTAGCTTTCCCATATGATCTTCATAGGCCTGAGGCTTTTTGAAAGCAATTTAGGAACCTTTTTGGAGCTCAACAGCAGAAATGGAATGGTTAAAAAGGGAAGACTAACCTGTGAGAGGCAGCCATCTGACATAACTGCCTCACAAACTTCAGGTTTGTTTTTAAGTAGATAGGATTGGTGGTGGGCAAATATGAAAGAGGGCCTAAGCCCATCTAATTAGACACAAGGAAGAAGTCTTAGAATACTGATGGAACTGTGATGACATGCATTTGGTCTTGTTCATTTCCTGACATGCAGCTTCTAAAAACCCTTGGAATCTCCAGAGTTATAGGCATGTCTTGTATGCTAATGAGATGACTAGTGGCTGGCATCACTAGATAGCTTCAGGATGAGGGCTGGTCAGAGACCAAAGCATAAGGCTAAAGACTGAATTGATCATGGGTGGGGCAATAATGTTGGTTATGCCTATATTAAGGCTCTACAAAACCAAGAACTGGGTTCTCAGAGCTGTCAAATTACTGAACACATGGAGGTGCCTGGAAGTGGCACACCCAGAGGGTACAGAAGTGGCACACCCAGAGGGTACAGAAGTGGCACACCCAGAGGGTACAGAAGTGGCACACCCAGAGGGTACAGAAGTGGCACACCCAGAGGGTACAGAAGTGGCACACCCAGAGGGTACAGAAGTGGCACACCCAGAGGGTACAGAAGTGGCACACCCAGAGGGTACAGAAGTGGCACACCCAGAGGGTACAGAAGTGGCACACCCAGAGGGTACAGAAGTGGCACACCCAGAGGGTACAGAAGTGGCACACCCAGAGGGTACAGAAGTGGCACACCCAGAGGGTACAGAAGTGGCACACCCAGAGGGTACAGAAGCCCCTTCCCACAGGTCTTGCCCTACCCATTGCCATGGGTAAAATTTGGGTTCTGTGAACCTTTCTAGCAAGTTGAACTCGAGGGTGTAGTGGGAACCCCAGTTTATAGCTGATTAGTCAGAAGCATACGTGACAGCCTTTATGTGCAACTGGTATCTGAAAGCGGGGGGGGGTCTTGTGGGGCCGAGTGCTTGATCTGTAAGATATTATCTCCAGATAACATCAGAATGGAATTGAGACTCAGCTGGTGTCTGATAGAGAGCTGCTTGGTGTTGAGAAACACCTTACATATATCTAGTGTCAGAAGTATTCAGTTGTGAGGCTAGGAAATACGTTTTTCCCATCTTCATTAACTACCCATTAACTTCCTTAGTGCCAGCGTGTGGTGGCCATTTTCAACATGAAATGTTTCAATCCTGAACTCTTCAGCTTACACACTGCCATCATTACTGTCCTACACTTCAGAATTTCATTGACAGTCAAATATTATGGAATCTCGCATGACTAAGCGGCTGATGAATATTTTGTTTCATTACATAAGTTTTCGCTTTAGAGAATTCTGTGCAGAGCCTTAGTTTACGCGAGTAGGAATTAATAACTCAAAGTCACCCAACTCCTATGCAATTTGAGCCTTTGAATGCACTGTGGCGATATTCAATCCTTCCCCCTCAAAGAGTTAAAACTTAAGTCACAAGTTTTATTCATAGAGCATTTTTTTTTTTTTTTTTTTTTTTGAGACGGAGTCTCGCTTTGTCGCCCAGGCTGGAGTGCAGTGGCCGGATCTCAGCTCACTGCAAGCTCCGCCTCCCGGGTTTACGCCATTCTCCTGCCTCAGCCTCCCGAGTAGCTGGGACTACAGGCGCCCACCACCTCGCCCGGCTAGTTTTTTGTATTTTTAGTAGAGACGGGGTTTCACCATATTAGCCAGGATGGTCTCGATCTCCTGACCTCGTGATCCGCCCGTCTCGGCCTCCCAAAGTGCTGGGATTACAGGCTTGAGCCAATATTCATAGAGCATCTTAATCTGTATCTGTGCTAAGTTACTTATGGAGCTGCTGGTGAATACCCATTAGACATGCGCATGGTGCTTCTTTTGGTAGAGCACTGAGCACATACTCGGTGACGTCAGAAAAAGTGAAATTGAAGTTTCTAGAAGTGTTCTCACAGGATTGAGCTTCAGGCTTGAGTAGCTTTAAAGAAAGCATGTGCCAAAGGTTAAGTCCAAGGCATATTCGTTTGAGGGAGCTAAGAACCATCCTATGAAAGTATATCCAGACACTGCCAGTTTCAAGGAATCTATTTCCCCGCAGAAATCTCATAAGCAATCTTTAAGTGTTAATGTTACTTTCTAGTCCTGACAGTCACCTTTCTAGTCTTTCAAGCTTGAAATAAGTGTACCCTTTGCTCAGATCCATTAGTCAACAGAAGAGAAAGAGTCAAGTAGAGGAAGATAGACGGGGGAAGAAGCTAGAATGTTAGAGTAAGGGCTCATATCAGCAGGTGCAATGAGTCTGACCAAGCAAGAGCTGAGTACACAGACAAGTCTATGGTTAAGCCTGGGCCATTCCTGCCCAGGCTCCACTTAGCAGCCCAGGGCTGACAGAATAGGTACAGAGAGGGCCCCCAGGTTTGCTCAGAGAAGGACACAGGTCTGAGATTTGATTCAAAACATCAAAGTAGTTCGTTGATCTAAAAGGTTTCACTTGTGCATCTCTTACATTCCATATTCAGTAAGATCCTTTTAAAACTAGTGCATCATTGCACAACCAATACACCACAGTAGGGAGCCCCTCTGAGCACTGTTGTGTTATGATATATATCGACTGAGGCATTTTATCCCAAATCTTTCCCTCAGCCACCATTCCAACCTTCCTAGGCCCCTAGTTTCTGATCCAATTCATTCTTCCACTTATAGCTTTGTCTTGCCTCTGCCTTACCGGTGCCTGGTGCCATTTCTTTGGAGAACATTCCCTTCAAACAGGCAGTTCATATCATCCTTTTAATCTCAGATGTACCTATATGGCTACCTTCCCCCCTGTTGCTTGTCCCAAGCCTTACAAGTGGTATAGTTATTTGCACAGCAGTTGGAGCTAAGACAATGCCAACAAGCCTGACCTTCATTCCAAATTTAAGAACCAAATTCTAAGGTTACACAACCAAGATGGAAGAGCCTTTAGCACTATCTCCCCACTGTGCTTTTAGTTTATATAACCACCTCTTTTCAAAGTATTTCCTAGGTTGTCTTCTAAGAATTATGGTTTAGAGGTCTTAACACTTAAATCCTCGACCCATTTTTTGGGAGGGGAGGGAGTCTCACTGTCATCTAGGCTGGAGTGCAGTGGCAAGATCTTGGGCTCACTGCAACCTCTGCCTCCCAGGTTCAAACAATTCTCCTGCCTCAGCCTCCTGAGTAGAACTATAAGGCGTGCACCACCAGGCTCGGCCAATTTTTTGAATTTTTGGTAGAGACAGGGTTACACAGTGTTGACCAGGCTGGTCTCAAAAACTCCTATCCCTCATGCAATCTGCTTGCCTTGGCCTCCCAAAGTGCTGGGATTACAGGTGTGAGCCACCGTGCCTGGCCTTTAATCCATTTTTAGTTTTTGTATATGGTGAAAGGGGGGTTTCCAGCTTTAATATTTTGCACATGGCTAGTTATCCCAGCACCGTTTATTGAATAGAGTCTTTCCCATTGCTTGTTTGTCAGCCTTGAAGATCAGATGGTAGGTGTGCAGCTTTGAGTTATCTTTGTGTCTATTTTGTTCTAATAAACTGTTCTGTTATTGTAGGTATAAGTATCGAGTTTGAAGTTGGGTATCATGATGCCCCCTAAGCTTTGTTTAAGATTGCCTTGGCAATTTGGACTCCGATTCTATGAGTTTTAGACAAGTTATAAATCTGTAAAGAATGACATTGGTAGTTTGATAGGAATGGCATTGAATCCAAGTTGCTTTGGACAGTATGGCCATTTTTATAATACTGGTTCTTCTAATTCATGAGCACAGAATATTTTTCCCACTTGTGTCATCTGATTTCTTTCAGCAGTGTTTTGTAGTTCCTCCTTGTGGAGGTCTTTTACCTCACTGGTTAGCAGCATATTAAGTATTTCATTTTTGACTTGTAAGTGGGACTGTATTCTTGGTTTCACTCAGCCTGGACACTTGGCATACAGAAATGATTTCTGCACATCTTGTAATCCTGAAACTTTAGAACAAAGGGCTTCTAGAATTAAAAAGCTCTAAAGAGTCTTTATGACTTTCTAGGTATGAAATCATGTCAAAGAGGTAGTTTGACTTCCTATTTCTCTTGCCCCATTGCTCTGCCTAGAACTTCCAGTACTATGTTAAGAGTGGTGAGAGTGAGCATCCTTGTCTGTTCTAGTTCAAGGGAAATAATTCAAAGCTTTTGCCCATTTTGTACAATGTTGGCTGTGGGTTTGTCAGCTTGATTTGAGGTATGGTCCTTTGATGCCTACTCTGAAGGTTATGAAGGATGTTGGATATTGCTTGCTTTTTCTGTTTCTATTGAAGTGATCATGGTTTTTGCTTTTGATTCTGTTTGTGATGAATCACATTCGATTTGCATATGTTGAACCAGTCTTGCATCCCACGAATCAAGCCTACATGATCATAGTGAATTAACTGTTTGGTGAATTAACTTTGGTAGATTAGCTTTTTTAGTGTGCTGCTGGATTCAGTTTGCTTAGTATTTTGAGGATTTTTGCATCTGTGTTAAGGAATACTGGTCTGAAGTTTTACTGTCTGCCAGATGTTGGTGTCAGTCTGATGCTAGCTTTGTAGAATGAGTTGGAGCCGCCAAACCTTCATTTTTCACAAGTTTCATGATGAGTATTTTTTGGAGGCAAGGGAGGGCATAATCTGGTAGAATTTGGTTTAGTCCAGGATTTTTTGGTCGGTAGGTTCTTTGTTACTGATTCAATTCAGAAGTTGATATTGGTCTATTCAGGGTTTGTCTCCTGATTTATTGGGAGATTGTGTGCTTCCAAAGAACTTCCTCTGGATTTTCCGATTTGTGTGCATAGAGTTGTTCATAGTCTGAGGATCTGTAATGAATCCCACAGAAGAACAGACACTGGAAAGGCTGCAGAGAAAGGGAATGCTTAACACTTAGGTGGGAACATAAATTAGTCCATCCACCGTGGAAAGCAGTCCAGAGATTGAGGAGCAGCTATCAATTTGACCCATTCCTATTACTGGGTATATACCCAGAAGAAATTCTACTGAAGAGACAGACATGCACTTATACATTCATCAGTGTGTCCTTCACAGTAGCAAAGACATGGAATCAACCCACGTTCCCATCAATGGTAGATCGGATAAAGATGCAGTATATATACCATTGAATATTATGCAGCCATGACAGAATGAAGTGGTTCTCTGCAGCAACATGGAGCTGGAGGCCATAATCCTAGGCCAGTTAACAGAGGAACAGAACCAGATACTGCATGTTCTTGCTCATAAGCCAGAGCTAGACTTGAGCACACATGGACATAAGTGGGAACATACGCTGGACTAGAGGGTAGAAGGATGAGTTGAAAAACCTGGGTACTATTCTTTACTGCCTGGATGACAGGACTCATACTTCAAAACCTCAGCATGATAGTCCTGTAGACCTATCGTAAGAGTCCCACGTACAAATCTGCACATGTACCCTGTATCTAAAGGAGTCAAAGTTTAGATGTAGAACTAGGTCCTAGCAACCAGTGTCTCCCACTCCAATAAATCAGGGCAGGTTCCACCCACATATGGGCCCTCAAAGGGCACTGGCTCTACTTCCAAGCATGCTTGGAAGACTCATGTGCAAAGGCCACTTAATTTGCCCATTTAGGCAATTACCCTAAACAGGTGAGTTTGTCATACTTTTGTCAGTGCAAACGTTTGCCTCTTGAAGACAAAACTGCATCTTCATTTCTAGATTATGTAAAAGATGTGGGTAGCTAAGCTGGAAGAGATGGCTGAAATAGTTAATTTTTCTGGCCAAGTATGAAAACAAAGCATAGAGAAAAGGAATTCCTAGACTTGGGGGGGTGTGTGTATATGTAGTGAGCACACGGCAGGAGTCAATTTGGCGCAAGGTAGTTCAATAGTTGTCAGTTATTTTAGTGCCTAATGCTGGGCACTAGTAGTGAATGATGGTAAGCAAAGAGCCTACCCCTGTATGTATGTGCACATGAGGTCCTAAGGCAATAATGATAGCTCAAGAGACTTAGGTCGAACTGAGCAGCTCCAGAGAAGTGAGAAAAGCTAGGCCCCCCTCCATAAGGATACTATATAGTTGCCCGAGAAAGAAAGTTTCTCCATTCTACTTCATTATTGTATTACCACCTGTGGCAGTAGGAATCAGCCTACATGCCCATAACCCAAGGAACATATAAGTAGGGAGATGTGCAAAGCTAGCCGGACAAGATCCAAGTCCACTTATGTCAAACATGCAGCCAACATTACATTTTACATGAGAATATACAAACTAGAATATTTGCCTATGGTGAGGAAATGGAAGTAGAAAAACTGAAGCCTTTGCATGGATTAAGCGCATTGAACTAAGGGCTACATTTACTCCCAAGTGTCAAGAAGATTCCTCTTTAGTGAAGGTAAGGATTAAGTCAGTGAATTCTGTAGGAGGAAGAAAATTTAGTTTCAGGAGATGTGTCAGACTCTGACAAGCATAAGTCAAAGCTCTCCATCCCCTGCTCCAATTAACCCCCAAACATGACCTGCCCCAGTCTTCGAAAGAAATTTGTGAAGATAGGCTAGAATCATCCTGGTTTTTCCAGTCTTAGCTGAGAAATATGGACCTTAGACAGGGTAATTTCTGTAACTCCTTATACTGTAGGATTACAAGATCCCCCTTATATCCATTGAAAGTTCAGAGATGGGGTTTGCTATCTGGCCTGTCTTCGCATAGGTGTCCCTATAATTAGTCTTCCCATTGTTAGGAAGGGAAGCAGTCATATCACCTTTAGGGTCCTTTTAGGTTTATTCTGAAGTTTAAGTCATGAGGAACATGGCACTATGACAGGCCTATCATTAGGACAGTCACTAGACAGAGGATGGATTGGCTCCTCAGTCTGTTAGCTGTCTGATTTTCAAAGCCCTGCCTAGATAATGGTATAAGCATTCTTGACCAGGAAGAGGGGGTCATATGTGTCAAAGGTATAAAGGGGCCTTAGGTAACAGCTCAGGAACAAGAGGTGGCTGTTCAAAGTTAACAGGATCACTACAGAATGTGACCTTGTTGTCCCTTCCCCTTCCTACCATACCTATCCGTTAAGCAAATGGCACTAGAAGTTTGACTTAGGTGAATTGGGCAGGTTAGGGAAGTCTTGCCCTTTAATGGAATCTTCCCAATGAAAACCATTTATAGTGAACTATCTGAACAGCAAGCTGAGGCCGAGCATTTAAGATAGGAGTCAGTCGAATTTCATTCTGAAACATAGGAACTGGAATGAAAGTTTACCCTATGGCAAGGTATAGGTCATCTATTTGAAGAGGCCATGTCTCCTTCCTTGGAGGACTCAAGTCTAAGTGACCAGGTCAGGTAATGCAACACAACTTCCAGTGGACAAAGCACTTTAAGCAGTGAGCCAGAAGGGAGAACTTTAGTCCTGAAGAGCTTTGACAAACTTCTAATCACGCTGAAGATTTGTGCTCAACTTTCACCTATCCAAACACTAGCAACTGGTGAATAGAAATCCAAGATTACTCCAGCAACACAAGGCAACTACACTTGAAGATTAAAAACTTCAACTCTACTTTTCTTATGTAAAAAGAGAACATGGAAGACAACTGGTTGGAAACCAGAAACTGACTGCCCAAAGCACAGTAGAAAGTAGTCATAAGTGCACTCCAAGTGCTATATTTCAGAACAAATTCTTGTAGTGCCCCTCCATTGATCCTGTTCCCCATCCCACTCCAGCCATATGCAGTGATGACAGAACAAGGCCAGATAAGGTTCGTGGGTCCTCAAGCTGACACTTCCTTATTTTTCCCTGGCAAGCAAGGCTTGGGTTTTGTCTTCCTACCTAGGCAAGATAGATGTCCCAGAAAATGTTCTTGTCCCTGTTGGGCTGGCTGCTTCTCTTGGGGGGCCCCCCTGGACCCTTCTACTGGTTGGTTGCTGGTCCCTGGTCCCAGCCAGGCTTTTGGTTTCTGAAAAGCTATAACCCTGTAAAGCCCTGTCCCTCCAGTTTTCAGGAGAGAGATTTATAACTTCTACCCAACCTATATAAACCCAAGTTCTGATGGATCCAGGAAGATCCGATTTGATTTTCTTGAATGTCAGAAGTGAACTTATAAGCTCTCTACATGTCAGGGCACAAAAATGGAAGTCCAGTTAGGTTAATTTCGAGTAAGAGCATCAAGTCAGTAAGGTTGATGGTTCAGCAAGTTATCTTAGAAACTTAGAGGAGATTAAACTTCCCTTCTTTAAGATGGAAGCTTAAACTTGTCCTAGAGGTTTCATTCTATTAACCAAAGGAGGCCTTCCTGGAGTGAAATTCAACTATAAAGCAAGTTACTGGCAGTCTGGATATGAAGCAGGCTTTTAGTTTGAGGTTATCATAAGGGTAAGACGAGTAGTACGCCTGCAACATCGCTAATATGCTCCTTTCTAGACAAGATTGTGAAAAATTTAATGTTTAGGAGTTGAAGTAGGAAAATTAGTTTGTTCTGAAGTTATGAATACAGGCATTGTCTGTAGGGATCTGAGACTTACTCCGGGGTTTTCATCTTGAAGATCTGTCTATGGGGTTTCTTTGCCGATTATGGTTTCTTAATAGGAACACAAACGATTGCCAAGTTTACGTGTATGTGAGAATATGGGGACCTGGAAAAGGCCAGCTCTGTTCCTGTCTACTGGGAAATACTTGATCTCTTGGAAAGCGGTTAGGATAAAGCAATCAAGCTCTGCTGCAGAGCTTCCACAAAGGAAAGTGACTCGGGTATCCCAGAGCAGTAGACAGGATCAGGGACTGACAAGCGATTCTGAACAGTCCAGTGAATTCAGGACAGGGTTTGCTCTCACTTAAGGTTTCCCACAGAAGTAACTCAAAGTATGGCACAGAAGGCACCATTTCTTCCCCTGGGCTACCTCTTAGATTGAGACTTTCAAGTTGCCAAGAGCTTGGGTTATCAAGGTGCTACAGTTCTCGGAAAAGGCCAAGCTACATAGGCTATGAGCTAGTCCAAACCTTACCCCCAGGGTCCACCAAGGGCGTCTGATGGACCAGAAAGGAAAGGAGCAGTAGCCAAGTGTTCAGGCACTTGGCCATCTCTATAAGGAACACATGGGCTATGACAAGCAGGCTGAGTGGGAGTCCCTGTAGAGCCAGGGCCTTCAAATACATTCCTGCCAGAGGCCTCCACTTGGCGAGCCAGCCATGTAAACCCCCTTTTCCCACTGCTGCTCACTCAATTCCAGGACAAATATGAGTTACCCAACCAAAGGCTACACAATTTAGTGGCAAAGCATGGGACACGAGGAACCAACATGGAAGAGAGAGATGTGCCAAGCCTTGAGGATAGCTTACACTCGAGGCATGGGGCTGTGCAGAGGGGAGCCTTCCTCAAACCACCACACCTGGAACTGAAGCTAAGCGGGATATAGGCAGGGGAGGAGTACAGGGCCGTCAGTCAATAGTTAGCTACAGAATGGGCAGTATGCCCAGCTAGCTTCCTACTAATCACCACTGAAGCCTCATGGCCCAGAGATACTTATTTTAACAGGTCAGATTCTCAGCTTTCGGAGAAGCTTAAGTAACTCATCCAAGACAAGAAATGTGGCAGGATCCAGGCCAAAGCTACTTCTGGCCCCGAAGCCTGACCTGAGCATTTTGGCCATATGGCCCATCACACTGCCCTGCCACTGAGGGTCTAATTAGGGAAAGCCTGGAAACTAAGCTTTGTCATGAGTGGCTTTCCCTGTAGAAAGTCCAGAAATTGTATTCTAGTTCTGGTGCCATCCATCTGACATCTAGCATAAGTAGGATACAGAAAGCCTAGAACAATTGGGTTAAGTAGCTCATCAGCAACAACTAAACAGCCTTGAGTCCATCCGCATCACAAGTCTGCTTCTACACTCAACACATTCTAAGTTTATCAGCTGAGCAGGCCAGGACCCTCTCAGGACTAGAATTCTCGATTTTGTAAGCTTCAAATTTGAGCCTGGCAGAGCCCAACATTCCCTCAACTGACACTGGTTCCATATCCATACCATATAGCTTCCAGGCTCAGAAGTAAACTCAGCCATGTAAGATTTTAGGCACCTACAGGGACCTGGGTTTAAGTCACTTGCCCACCCTTGCCTTTTTGCCTGTCCCCAGGAACTTGCTGCTAAAACTAAGTGTTAGAGCTGAAAATCTAAATGCCTGGCCATCTCCCCCAGCCCTTACTCATAAGTTACAGCCTTGGTTATTCAACCGTGAGGCCAACAGTTCATTGTTGCAGCAAGTAGCACCTGTAGACTAGTTAGCAAGCCTTCCTCAACCTGAGTTCTATTCCGCTAGATAAATCTTTCATTGAAGCAGCTAATGCAGATTATGTGAACCTTCCTGGATTACTGACCCAGGTTTGACCTTGCAAGATTGTCACCAACCACACTTTGAGAACCCCAAGAAGCTAAGCAAACTTTTCATGTACACCTTGAGAGGACATTTGATATTTGAAGAAACTTGAACAGGGTCATACAATTCTAGGTGGAAGGTCTGGGCAGGTGAGTGCTAAGCAGACAATCAGGCACCACGGCTGGATTTAGAGAAACCTGCCAGGCTACCAGGAGGTATAAGGCACACTTAGGTTCGAGTGATATACTTGTTACCGATGAGCAGGAGTACCACGCTGCAGGAAGAGTGCAGGTGCTAAGACATCCTTGACAAGCTCAGGGGTACTCTGCCAGTTACCATTTACTGAGCACACACTAAGATGTGCGCTGCACTATATCTGCAATCATGTAATCACAAGCCTCAGCTTAAGCCACTTTTCCAGGTTGTTACTCACCTGAGTCCAGAGCCATTAAGTAGATCCCAGGTGAACTCAAGCCCATATCCCCCAACCACCGTCACATTACACTGTGACATTATTTCCAAATACAGGACCAGAGATTGATGCCCTGGTCAACAGTGGTTCCATGACAGAAGTAGATCTAATCCTGAATCCAGACTCAGGCACTCCTGCCTCCAATCTGGAAGTAATTGTTCCTGAAGCACTTCAAAATGGCCTCCAGAAGGGATACTTTAGGAGTTTTAAGTTCTTGCACTTTGGCCCAGAACTAGCTCACGGCTAGGCAGACTCCACACTGACTGCCCTTGCCCAGTTTTCAAGGCAGTCCAACACTTCCCACGCAGCTTACCAGTTCAGCAGGCTGAGCCACCTCCAGGACCCTGTTTCTCCCGCTTCCCAGGCTCAGCCACATCAAGTGGCCAGTTGCCTATCAACTCCGAGATTCCCCCTTCTGTGCATACTTAGGCTTTATTTGCGTCTCTAAAGCCTTCAGCCTGAGTTTGATAATGGGTCTCTCCAGATTATTCTCTGACCCCTACTGCACCCGAGTTTTGTCTCCGCCAACATACTGCATTAGTACTGCACTCTAACCCACCCCTGGGAACTGCCAGGGAGAGCACCCACATGTAGCTCTCGATTGTGGAGGAACACTCATCCAGGTAGATGATAGCATGCCAGGCCATTACTGTCAGCTGTGGTGTGGGCTCCAAGCTCCTCAGGTGAGGTAGGCGAGTATGGCATCTCGGACCTAAAGCCATCAGGGAGTTTTTCCAGCTTTTTAGTTATGCTTCTATTAGAGAAATTCCCGTCAGTCCAATCCCTAACTTAGGATCCATCCCAGGGCAGTGCCTGAGGAAGGGATTTGAGCAACAACCACAGGGGAAAACCATAGTTTTCAAGGTTGATACTGTAACTACCATCTGGTGTTCCAGTTCAATCTACATTGGTACTTATTCTCTTCAGCTGTAGGAGACGTAGGGCTTCGAGGTTTAAGAGCTTTGGGCAGATTCAAATTCATGTTTCTATCTGGCTTTTGCAACAGCACACCTGTTCGTTTTTATCAGTGGTGGGAAGAGATTTCAGGACAACATTTTTTTCAGAGCAACCCTGTAGCTGCTCGTTTCTGAAGGAGCGTATCAGAAGACTTAAGGGACAGAAAAGCAAGGGGCCACCATCCCCAAGACCTGGTCACAGAAGCCAGGATACAGGTTGGCTCAAGGGTACAAGGACGTTGGTGAGAGCAGGGAAGTCTCATTTGTCATCTTACAAGATGCCAAGAAGTCACTACCTGCTAGAAGATTTTGAGTTGTTTGTGAGTCGGAGACAGCAAGCCACCCCTCAAGTTCCTATGCTGCAATTCAGGCCCACTTGTACAACCCCTTCTTTATTACCTAGGAAAGCTTAAGAGCTGTAAGGACCCTAGCAGAGCTAGCATCCTCACTCCATAGGGCCACTTATCCTAAGCAACCCACTCCTAAAGAAGGTTCACTCATGGAAGAAAGCTTTCTCTAGTGTGTTTTCAGCTATCAGAGTTTTAAGCATTTTCCCCCAGTTATATAGTCCCCCATGACAGTTTCTCCTAGTAAGGAGACAGGCAGAGAAAAGCAGGGGATTTAAGGACAGGATTACTAGTAGACCCCAAAAAGGGCTCCTGCCTTTAGTCAGCTAGCTTGCACGTTAGGAAGCTGCAACTCACATGAACGAGGCCGTCAGAGGGAGGCTGCTTCATGTATTGCGGCTTACTACACAAGCAAAGGAGATAAGCCACCCAGGAAAATTCAGAGGTTGGCTTTCGGAGACCACCACCCTGCCCTGTCCCCCACTCCCTTTCCTACCCAGGAAAACTTCAGAGAGGTCGGCTTTCAGGAAACCACCGTTCCACCCCACTCCCCACCCCCCACCCCCTTTCCCACAACATTCCTCTTCAGAAAGAAAGAGAGAAAGAAAAAGCCTTTACACAACACTTCCTAGCTTTTCCCTACTTTCTTCACTACAACCCAGGGAAGCACCCAACACACAGGACCACCCACCCAGCTTCCACCGGCCACAGACCCTCCCGACTGCAGGCAGCACGGTCCAACCTTCGCCCTTTTCTAGACGGTGAAGGCTAAGTCCCACCCCCCTGCCTCAAAGCACTCTGGGGGCGCCCCTACTCCTCTGGTTTCTCATTGGCTCTCTCGCTCTCAATCAACAGCTAGTTCCCAGCCCCTCCAAGCGTTTCCTGGTCCACGTAACCAATAACAGCAACAAGAAGTGGAGGTTTATTGTCTGGCTATAGACAGCACGAGAAAGAAAGTTAGCTTCCCACCCCCAGCAGCTGCGATGATTGGAAAACGAGCCTGAGCCTCTTCACTGAAAGAGTATATTATTATCCGTTGGGTTCGCCCTACTTCCCTGTTAAGAATCACCTGAAGCGCCTAAAAATCCTCGAGTTTCAGGGCTCTTCCCTGGAAATGATGATTTAGAAGGTTCTGGGGGAGGGCCTAGGAGTCTGCGGATTTTAATAAGCACCTCCAGGATTTGTGTCTTCGGGGAAGGTGGCGTAATACTAAAGAGTTGGTATTCAAAAGTTTCTTTCCAAGAAATTGCTTCTGTTACAATGTTACGTTTATCCCAATATTCTCTGTTAGTTGCTCCTTTAGAGTTGAATTTCTCCAGCAGCTCCCACAAATAAGCAGTTTTTCCTGGAAAGGGAAATGTAACAGTTTAAGAGGGGGCTGGCTAGTCTTGATTTTCACAGTACACCGTCACCCCACCACCTCCTCAACCAGTGAGCCACAGATGTGTGTGGGGTGTCCATTATCAGCCTGTTCAGCTGGATCGGTTTGTGACCCTCAAGTGAATCTCCAAACTGAGTAGGATGATAGTGTAGGCAGAAACCTTTTAAAGGAGGGAACTGGGGTGTGGAATGAGAAAGTTTCAGAGCCTCTCTGGGCAGGCCTGGGCAGCCGAAAGACTATGGGAATACACAGGCTTTTGGGAAGAAGGTGGCTTTTGGTGCACCATGGGCTGTGGCGAGAGAACTTGATTTATTCCCACCCTAGTATCAGAAATGCTCCGAGAGAGCAAAGATTAAATACAGTGGTGTGTTCCTCCAGGTTCACTGTGGGAAAAACCCAGTGTTCAGGGGCTGGCTGGCAGAAGGTGCTGGCATCCACACCCTTGTCAGAACCCTCCATAGACTGAGCAGCCGGGCGCGGTGGCTCAAGCCTGTAATCCCAGCACTTTGGGAGGCCGAGACGGGCAGATCACGAGGTCAGGAGTTCGAGACCATCCTGGCTAACACGGTGAAACCCCGTCTCTACTAAAAAATACAAAAAACTAGCCGGGCGAGGTGGCGGGCGCCTGTAGTCCCGGCTACTCGGGAGGCTGAGGCAGGAGAATGGCGTAAAAACCCGGGAGGCGGAGCTTGCAGTGAGCTGAGATCCGGCCACTGCACTCCACCCTGGGCGACACAGCGAGACTCTGTCTCAAAAAAAAAAAAAAAAAATAGACTGAGCAGCTAGATCACCCACGCTGATGGAGCTTTCCTGCAATACCAGACCCTGGCATTCGTGAAGGGAAGTCTCAGGGTAGGCATTTTGTGGAAAAGAGAGAGGAAGGAAGGATTTCTTGGGGTTAACAGAAAGTGGATGTAAAGGGAATTCTCCAGTCTTGCACCGCTAACATGGTGCAATATACACAAACAGACATGATTCGTGCTTGTGGACAAAACTGACCTCCGAACTGGGGTGAGTGATAAACCAAAGTTGTGAGGCCTGAGTAGGATCCTCATGCCCAGAGGAGAAAGAGAAAAAACAAAGGAACCCTTTCCACAAAATTCACCAGCTGTCTTCTGATCCAGTTAATTAACTGGGAAAACTAAATTAAACCCTAAAGCCTTATTCATCTTTGAGAGGACCTTTGATATCTCTGAGCCCCGATGGCAGGGAGTTGGGCAGTGCTGGGCTGGAACATCTCCATGGACAGCCAAGCAGCATTCTGTTAATCATGGCTATTAAACTGCTTTCTTGGGAGTTGTTTTTGATCCATGTGGAATAGATTAAGAGTCTGGTTTGAATCCCCTAGAGTTTCCTGTGGAGCATAATTAGAGATGCATTGGAATAGGAATTCAGGTCAACACTTACTTTAATGAGATGTCTGAAGAGTATGGCCAAGCAAGGGGGAGGGTAGAGGGAGTGGAGTGGTGGAGATGAGGAAGGTAGGGACACTGGCAGGATGAGGGGGCAAAAGAATGAAGATTTTTTGTGAGGAGGTGAATGAAAGAGAAGGAACCACAGGGGAGAGAGAAATGGAGAGTGAGAGAAGCAACGAAATGAGAAGTGAGTAGCATTCACTGTGTCCTACCATATGCCAGGCACGTTTTCAAAGATGATGAGAAAAACAGTTGAGAAAATTTTACTGGAAATTCATGGAGAGGTTCGCAGCCTTGGATTCTGATGCTTGTTTTGAATCTCTCTGGAGACAGTAGAGAGATAGGGAGAATGGGCTTTGTCATCAGACTGACCTTAGTTTGATTCTTGATCCCGTCCTTTTTGAGCTCTGTCACTACTGGCAAGTCACTGACCCTCTCTGAAACTGTTTCCTCACCTGTCATATGAAGGTTAACTCTATAATGTTTATAACACTCCTAGAATGGATTATTGTCTAGCATATATTAGATGTTCAATAAATTATTGTTACAGTGAGGAATCTGAGGATGAGAGAGGTCAGCTTGGCCTAGGAGCTCATAACTAGTCAGTAACAGAATTGAAATGTAAGCCCAAGTTTGTCTGATCTCCACTGCCACCAAGCAAAATGTACATACATGACTGACCTTCTATGGGGGAAGACAAGGTCTGTTCTCCACGGGGTGACCCTCAGCCCATGAGCACAGTCCTTATAAGTGGTGCTGGCACTGAGGGGAGAGCTAAATCAGCTTTAACCAATTTCAATCAGCTATGGCAGGATTTCAAAATTTAGATTTTGTGGTGTTACTTCCACAGACTGGTTTTCACAGGGCATGCCCTTGCTTTGTATCTCCCCACAGGTATGTAAAGTTGCATCCCTTGCTGAGTTCATTCCAGGGCTGAGTTCCCATGATATACCTTGCACTATTTCAGTGCCCTAAGGATCATATAGTCCCATTGGAGAACTGTGGCAGTCTCCAATGGTGGTGTGCTGCTCTTCAAGTTCTAGAACCTGCTGCAAGAATTTGCCTTTGGGATCCATGGGAGGGCTCACGCCAAGGGTCACAGTCTTCCCCAGGCTGCTCCAAGTCCATCACAGCACATGGCAGGAGTACTGGAGTTGGGCCACTTCTGCCCAACATGGGACTTCCTTAATAGGGAGGCTCGAGGGCTCACCATCACCTGGGAGCTGCACTGCAGTCTGAGTCTCGATTCTCCTTCCTTCTCCATTCTTCTTCCTTGGGTGTCAGACATCCATCACAGTCTGAACTCTCCCTGCCTGTGCCTGTTCCCTCTCTCATCTTTCCTAGGAGTTTCCCCTCAAAAAATCTTTCACTTCTATGTTGATGTCTGCTTCCCAGAGCATCTAAACTGACGAAAGACCCATCATCCATTATTTATTTTAGAAATGATGATGTAAGCCAATTGATTAACAGAATTCAGACTCTTCCTAACTCCCTCTTGAGCTGTTCACTTCTCTCCAACTCCACAGTCACCATCTTAGTTCAATCCCCCATCACTATAAGTTAGGATCCTGGCAGGACACTGGAAGGCACACTCAAATTGGATAATTTGTTGAGAAGTTAACGAAGGGACAATTTACAAAGCTGTAATTCCAAACTGCAATCTTAGCTTAAGGAAGCAAGGAACATGGCCTGCTTGCATCAACTTGAGATGAGGGATAAATACCTCAACCTTAGTCTACTCCCTCCCATTGCCTTTTGGTGCTCCCTCTGGACCAAACCTAGGTGTAAGCCAGAGGGAACAGGAGCCCATTGATAGAAGTCAAGGTCAGCTTCTCAAGACACAGAAGGGTCAAGAGTGAATCTGGAAAGGCAAAAAGATGACATTTGGCACAGTTGTGCCTTGCCCAAAGATTTGCAAAAGTCTTGCTGTCCCCACTGCTTCCCTTTTTAATCTTTCTCCTCATTCAAACCAGGGTGACATTTTAAAGATAGTGCCAACCCTCCTAGCTACCTAACTTGCTCAATGGCTTTCCCCACACACTCACGGTTAAGGATCTGACTTCCACTCTATCCTCGCTTCTTATAACAACTCTGACTTAGGTGGAAGTAAAAACCTGACCTTGCCCTCCTTCTTGGAATGCCTTCCTCTCCCCTCAGCTCTTTACCTGGCACCTCCAACTCATTCTTCAGGTCTCAGCCACCATGCCACCTCCTCTGAGTATCCACTGTCTCCTGCCCCTTTTACGCCAGTTTCCTCTAAGTCTCTTCCCATGACTCTTGAATTTTGCCTTCATAACACATTAGTTTTCAATTATTCATGTACATACGGGGCTATTTGATTAATGACACCTCCCATAAAGACTAATTTCTGTGACATCAGGGACTTTGCCTGTCTCAGTGTTGCCTTCCCTGAGGCTAGCACAGTGTGGCACCCTGTAGATATTTGTTTGATAAATACATAAAATGCTATGGGCAAGCTAAGCTATATATTTTGGAGTTGAGGCTGGTTCTGATTTTAAACATTTCTTCTTCTTACTTTTGGTCAAGCATTGAATAATCCTGGAACTTTCAATATTTATGTAGCCAAAGTGTCTCTCTTGCTTGTGTACCACTAATTGAGCAGCTACTATGGGCCAGATGCTCTGGAAAATGTTGTTCTGAAGAGGAGTACTAATCTGCACCAGTGGTGCACCTAGCTATATTTTGCACATTAGGAAACAGACCCAGAGGTAAGAAACAAGTTGCTATCTGATCACCCAATGAGGAATATAATCCAATTCTTTTATTCTTCCATGCTTCCCTCTCTCCAGGCACACCTTCTCCCAGATGCATCTTCCTCCTGGGGTTGTTGTAGGATTTAAGAAAATGAAGTCATATAAAGGGCTCACAATAGTGTCTGGATCACAGTAAGTGCAATAACTATTAGCTCTTATTAATGTGCCATCCTCTTCCTCCTTAAACTTCCAAACTTTTGCATGAAATATTATTCCTGCCAAGTGAACCCTCCCCCCACCACCTTGCAAATCGTATCAATGTAATTTTATATAAAGATCAGTTCAAGACATACGGCCTTGGACACTATTCAAAACTTGCATCTCCTGATTGTATTGGCTCCAAGAACTCTGAAGAATTTATGTCAGTGATTCTGAAGTGAGAATGGAACATAGATCCAACCCCTCTAAGGTGAGGAAGCTGAGCCCCAGAAAGGGAACCCTACCTGTTTTCATGTCAGAAAATGCTACAGGTTCACCCACTGTTCAGTATTTATTTCTGGCTCTTAATGCCAGCGTTGCCTTCCCTGCCCTTTAGGGCTTCCCTGATCTCTGGGCATGTGCCTAGGAGGGGTATAGCACCCCCTTCCTTACCACCATTTTTCCTTACCATCCCTGCAGTCACACACTTTAGCCCTCTCATTAGAGGTGGTCTACTGTAAATCATAGAGGGGTAATGGCACATCACATATATTACCCCCTCTTCCATTTCTTCTCCCCAGTCTTTCCCCTATTTCTTGCTCCCATTGTCTGTACAAGCCCAATTACTGTCCCCAATCTATAGACACTTGAGTTGCTCTAATTTCAGGAAATTTCTCCAGCTTCTGGAATTGAACACCTCTTGGGCACCACTTCTTATCCCTTTGGCCACCCCCACCCCAGCCCCAGCCATAGTGACCTGTTCTATGCAGGCTTAGAGCACCTTCGTGTCTGTGCACCCTGACACTGCCTCACATTCGCCTCCATTGCACACCCTGGATTCCTGCCCTCCAGCTTTTCTGGTGCTGAGGTATGGGACGCCTGTGGGTACCCACTGGGCACCGTGGTGGGCACAACTTGACAGCTCCTGGGGAGTTAACACCCTTGGCCAGTAGGGGTAGGAATCCAGGCCTCCCCCTCCTGTCACCCACTATGTGGGGCTGAGGTGCACTGCATAAGGGCCCGGTGACAAGGGCACTTGCAGCAGGGCCCAGTGAGCAGCACATCATTAATGCGTTTCCCTCCTTCCCTGATTTACTTCTCCTGTCCTTTGCTCCTGCTCTCTGGGATCACTTCCCATGTAAACTCTGCACACAAGTCTTTTCTCATTCTCTGCTTTTAGGGAATCCAAACTAAGACACTGGCGACTCTTGGGGCTGCAGCATCCATTTCCGCTCAGCATTGTTTGCCTCAGAGTTCCTCATGGACTTGTTTTCACTTTTCAAAACGCTCATCCTTCAAGGATCATCTGAGATTCTACCATCCTGATCACATCAGTCCACAAGAATCATTTCTCTTCCAGGGTAGCCAGGTAGTGCTTTTTAAAGCACTTAACAAGATTTCTCTCTTCTTTTCTTCTCCTTAATGATAATAATGAATAAGAACAGCTAGCAATTATCCAGCTGCCACTGTAAACCCTAAGATTATAAACACCTTGAAGCCAGGGCCTATGCCTAGGTCCCCAGAGAGCCTAGCATAGGGTTTAGCCCAAATTCTGTGATCTTCCTTGAACTCCTTCAGTAACAGATGGCTTTGTCGCAAGCACCAGAGCCTGTTCGGGTGGCCACCTGTCTCCCTGCCGTGCCTGGTTTCTCAACTGCAGGGAAGACACATGTTCCTTGCATCCTTGCTAAAAGCTCTATCAAGAAAAGTGAAGTGTCGCCCAATGCAATGCATAAGCCTGCAAATTATACTTGACCTCTAATGCCCAGCTCAACCACCACCTCCTCCATGAAGATCCCCGATACTTCCAGAAAGAACTCTCCATTCTCTGAATTCCTGTAGCCTTTCATCTGTACCCTTTTTAGGAAGTGGGATCTCACTTTTAGACAACTTTTGCAATTATATCCATAACTTGTCTCTTCTTGCAACAATGGGTAACTTCAGGGAAATGACCAAAACCCAGGGCCTAGCACTTTCTATTAATAGTTGTGGATCTATTTTGAATGAATGAACAACTGAAGGTGAGAAGAGAGACTGAGAGGCTGGAGGCAAAAGATTATCAGGCCTCCTGGCATCCTGATCAGTCCTGGGAGGCCCAAAGTTGCAGATTTGTAAAGATGATGGCAGAGCCTACCATTTGTCCATGCAAGCTCATTTTTCTCTTTTTACATAAAATGTATAATTGGGCACACTCGGCCACGAGAATATATTTCCCAGCCTCTGTGCACCTTATGACTCAGTGCTGATGTTTGGTGTGCAGGCAGAAGAGATGTGAGCAGATTACCGTCTCTGTCCTTAAAAGGTGTGGCCCTGCATTCCCTGAGAAGGCATAGCGGGGGCAGTCATCTGGAGCCACCAGACAGGAGCTGCAGCTTGATAAAAGGTGCTTGGTTCCAGTGACTGTGGAGCTGCCTGCCAGCACTAGAGGAGTCACAGAAATGTCTAGACCAGTCATAGAGACATCTACATGACAGAAAAATAAACAACTATGTTGTTTAAGCCATTATTAGTCAGTCTTTTCGTTCAAGCAGCTAAACATGTATTTTAGTTAATACCAAGACAGCTCTGTAAGTCTGATCCATCCTGAAGAACTGAAAGGAGATCATATGCCAGATATCAGGCCAAGAAGTTACAATAGGTATAGGTGGGGGTGAGGGGCAGCTGGGTGGCTAGATGAACTCTAGGCACAATCTATATAGTTGACATACTATGTGGTGTGGTCCTGTCTCTTCAAATTGGAGGGAGCTGATTGGGCTAACTGGTAAGCCCAAGCTAGAGATGGAGCTCAACTGAGCAGGAACTAGAGAAAGTGAACCATGCAAGGAAGCAGGGCAGACCAAACTGGTGGGGAGAACCCTGATGGGGGTCACTGATGGTAACCACAGGTTCCTGACCAGAGAACCCTGATATGGGCACAGAGGCCACAGGGGCCAGAGCGAGGTGTTGAATCCAAGCCAGATCCAAGAGTCAGGAATTGGGTTGGGGTGGAGAGTGGCAAGCAAGCAGACTTTGGGGTGATCTCCATGCATACAGTGAGCCTATGGTGAATGGCAATGTATAATGTATGGGGCATTACACCGGATTAATGATACAGAGGGGCATCGAGGGGCGGTTTCACTTCTCATTTTTATGCTTGGAATACCTGCCCCTGCCCATTTCTTCAGGTGTTCACTTAACCTGAAAGACTCAGCTTGGGTGTCACCTTCTCCAGGAAGCCCTCCATGAAACTGCCCACCAGGCTGAGGCAGCTGCCTCTCCTCTCAGCTTCTTCTAGACCTATTCTTCTCTATGTTATAGTAATTGTCAGTCCATTATTGCATCACAGTTGATGGGTGAATTTGACAGTGTTCTCTGAAGACAATGATACTTGCCTTCATTGCCTTAGTGCTTCTCACGGTTCTGGACACAGATGGGACCCCAGTAAACCTAGATCAAACCATAGGGAAGAGCAGATGGATGACCATGTGGAAGCACAGTGTATCAGCCTCAGACATCACAGGGTATGAGGGTGAATGCAGCCTCTGAAAACCAATGAGATTCTGGGAGGGCATTGGGAGGTGGGAGCAGGCAATGAGTAGAAGGGATGGTCAGGACTGAGCTGCTTCCAGTAAGGCCCTAGTGCTGCTCAGAACTGCATAACTCATATCATCCTGCATCCCCAAATACTGGTCCCCAGAAGAGAAAATTATCAATAACCAAAGGAACAAATAAACATCCCAGGACTGAACACTGCATATACCAGATTACACAATACTCACTCTATCCATTTCTCTGCCTTGTTCCCCCAGGAGAAAGGAGGCTGGAGAAAATTCTACATTTCCCTCTCACCACCATCCCCCCACCCGACACCCACACCCACACCCCGAGATGTGTTTTCTTTAGAGAGGAAGGTCAAAAGGCCACATTTAAATCTAGGGAGAGGACCAAGTAAGAGGAAGCATCAGCTGGTGTCTTCTATTCCTATTGGATCATTTCATTACTAATTAATAGGGTCATTACTGAATTTTGAAGGGGAAGAACTATGATTAAAGGTTAATGCCATTACTCCACGCATCACACCTCAAATTATGTTATAAAAATGTCCAGAGTATTTAATTGAACCTATAAGTAACAATGTAATTACACTTAATAACGTATGTGCCTCTGTATTTATCTGTTCCTCTCTGAGATACAGAGAGCCCCACGTGGGCAGGTTAGGGAAGATCACACTGATTCAATGAAACTCCTTGTTCTTTACCTCCCTAGCCCTCCAGGACATGAATAATAGGTGATAAGAAATCCACCCTCCATCTCCCCCACTTCTCAATGGAACAATCTTAATGTCGACATTTGGTGGTGAAGAGAAGGCAGAGAAAGCAACAATTGCCCAACTTTTGGCACTTTGCAGCCATCCAAGGGAATGTGATTCTTCAAACCTATGATACTCTTTTGTAATCCATGCTTTCAAAAACTGTTCCCTTCTCTTGGAATGTCCCTTCCTTCTTTACAAAGTATGGTGCATTCAGCTAAGTGGCTCTCACCATTCATTCTCAATTTCTAGTATTTTCCTTTTACTGCAAATCCTAGAAAGCTTAAAACTACTTTTCCCAGACTCCCTTGCAACTAAGTTTCTGGATGTATATTAGTTCTCTGCGCCTCCTACCAGATGCACTCATGTGAGATTTGGAAGGTAGCAATAAATGCATTTTCTTGCTGCTTTGGCTATTTCAAATGGCAAACAAGTTTGTGGAGATATGAGTATTTTGGTATGAGCATTCTACATCCTAGGGATGGTGGGGCAGAGAGCTAAAGGAACTTAAAAGCTTCTTGAAGCAGAGCTCCCATACCAGCTTAGGATACTCACCTCCATACTTACATGAGAGAACTAAAATTCCATCTTGTTTAAGCCAGTTATTTACGGTTGTTCTATTACTTTCAGCTGAACCTAATCCTAACCAATATACTCACACTAAAGTTTTGGTTCCTTTCCTCCCTGTCCAGAAGGTGCACACATCCTGCTGAATGTAGTTTTCTGCTTAGCACTTAACTCTCACTGATAGCTTAGAGTCATTAACAGACTCAGAGATGATGCTGCACTTGCCCTCTATGACTGCTTGTAGTAATGGCCCCAAGTCTTTATTCTTTACCATGTAACATTGCAATGGCTTCCCTCATTGGGTAGAATAGACAGTCCCACCCCCTTGACCCTGGGATTGACCTGGTGGCATGCCTTACCCAAGAGAATCAGGCAGAAATGATGGTGTGCCAGCTCCAAGCCTGGATCTTAAGTTTTGTGTATTCTCACATATGTTCTTGTGCCCTTGCAATCACCTTGAGAACGTGTCCAGGCTAGCCCGCTGGCTGCAGGAGGAGAATGAGAGACACATGGAACCATAGTGCTGAACCAGCTGAACCTGGCCTAGATGAGTTGCCGCTCAGCTGCAGAAGACACGTGAACGAAGCAGCCCACCCACAACTGACCCCATTTCTCACATAAGCAATATATGCTTATTGTTGTATGCCACTAAGTTGTTCTGGTTGTTTGTTACATAGCACTGTTGTGGCAATGGATGACTGATACATCCACTTTCTCATTAACAAAAACATTTAATAAGATGATCTGCGGGTATCAAACTCTTAAATGTCTCATTTAAAAGATAACACATAATTGGGAGTTAGGAAAGCAGTATTCTAGTTTTAAGACTTCCTACCTGTTGGTCGTGTGACTTGGGTGTCATTTATTTTCTCTGTATCAATTTTCAAATTACAATTAATAACTTTTTCTGCCAATTTCACGATATTTTTCAAAATATCAACTTTTCAAGAGTGTCTTTGAGAAGTTGAAGCAACCTTTATGATTATAAATAATTATTAGGGCTGAGTACAGTGTCTTATACTTGGAATCCTAATGCTATGGGAGGCCAAGGTGAGAAGATAGTGTGAGGCCAAGACCTTGAGACCAGCCTGGGTGACATAATGAGACTGTTTCCTACAAAAAATTTTTTAAAATTACCCCCGTATGGTTGTTGCATACCTGTAATCCAAGCTACTTGGGAGGCTTTAAGGCAGGAGGATTGCTTAAACCTGAGAATTTGAGGTTAGTGAGCTATGATCATGCCACTTTATTCCAGCCTTGGTGATGGAGCAAGACCCTGTCTCAAAAAAATAAAATAAAAATAAAATTAATCCCATATAGTTCCCTATCTTAAATCAGAATTTATTCTAAGATATCATCTTAATCCTGGATGATTTGGTCTGTTTTACATTTTAAAATGATTTTAGCACATTAATTCTGAGAACCTAAATGTATTTCCTCCACTGGCTCCCTTTTGCCTTGCAGGGGAGCCAGGGATCACCTCTAACACCTCTTTAGGTCTTATGTGAGCTCTTTGGCTGGATCTAGAAACCAAATTGACACCAGGCAGATTGAGGAGAGAAAAGCAAGCAAATTAAATTTCATTACTTTTACATGTACATGAGGATCTTCACAAGAGAGTAAAGTTCAAGGAGTTACCAAAGGAAGATGCTTTTATGCTTTTCAGACAAGGAACAATAAATTTGAGAAAACAAAATAACAGGACAAAGGGGATCTGGCTAATAGTAATACATTTCCAGAGGAGTCACTGGAAGAAGTATAGGGGAAGGTGGAAAACTAGTGGGATGATAAGAGACATTAAGTGTCTCTATTCAGGTCTGTTGCAGCCCCCAATTCTCAGTCTCTGGTCATGGGGGCCATTTTCTCGCCCTGGCATGGGGAGGGTACTCCTCCCAGAGAAATCTTTACGGTTTGCTAAATGCAGGAAGAGACAAGTTAGCTTGTCCTTTCTGAAACTACAATTTCTCCAATGTTTTCCACTTGAAATAATCAATATGCCCATCCAGCATATTTTGAAATGGCATGTCCTTCACTTCTTCAGCCACTAACCATATGTGTCTCTACATACAATTCTAGATTTAGCCCGGAATGGTTTCCTCTTATAGAACCAAGTAGCCTTCCTCCCTGGCATGCTGGTTTTGCTAGTGATGCTACTCTTTATTCTAAATTTGGCTAACTTGCTGGGTTTCACAGCCAGTCTCACTGTTCAACACTTTCCAGGGTCCTTTGTGGAGGCACAGCCACTCTCTCTAGCTCTCTGGCACTGCATCCCTTTATAACGAGCACTTTACACATTTGGCCAACAATTCCCCAATTTCACCCTTGAGTTCCTTCACTACTCTCCAGCAAGTGCCATCTGGTCCCAGTGATTTATCTACATTTAGTTTGTCAATTAGGTATAAAATCTCTTGCACATTTACTGCTATTTGAGTCAGTTTCTCTGCCCTGTCAGTTCCAAAAGACAGTCTGGAAGTAGAAATTTTATAGAATCAGGAAACCTCAGAGCTACAAGCCTTCTTGGAGCACTTTTTAGAGGCAACTCCATCCATCCATTCATTCAGATACTCGTTTATTCAAGAAACAATTATTGAGTGCCTACTATATTGCCAGGCCAGGTGCTGGGAGATAGCAGTGGGTGAGACAGACTCTAAAATCTCCCCCAGTAGCTTTTTCAGCATCACACTGAAAGTTAGTTGCTGAGCTGAGGCAAGAACTGAGACCCTCTCTTCCCCTGCCATTCTCCCTCCCAGAGTCATCCTCTATAAAGAGAGGGAAGAGAGAGACCAGAAAGGAAAAAATGGAGATGGTTGAAGGGCAGATATGGGGAAGGGAGGAAGGGGAACTGGGAAAATGAGAAGTGAGTATAAAGACATTAAAATAGGATCAAAGGGAATGGGAAGAGCCATAGTAAAGGAAAGAGGAGAAACAAAGAGGAGAAATATGGTAATTCCTAATTGGGGTTAGGGCTGAAGAGAATAGCTGAGAAACAGGTGACAGAGGTCTCTGACCCCTTTATCCTCTTTATGCTTTATTCCTTCTTACACTCCCCTGACTGGCAGGAAGGGAGGTGTCTTAGTCCATTCTTGCATTGCTATAAAGAATCACCTGAGATTGGGTAATTTATAAAGAAAAGAGGTTCAATTGGCTCATGGTTCTGCAGGCTGTGCAGGCTGGCATCTGCTCAGCTTCTGAGGAGGCCTCAGGAAACTTACAATCATGGTGGATGATGAAGGCAGAGCAGGCAGGTGACATGCTTGGAACAGCAAGAGACAGATGGAAGGAGGAGGCGCTACACACTTTTAAATGACCAGGTCTTATGAGAACTCACTATCATGAGAATAGCACCAAGAGGATGGTGCTAAGCCATTCACGAGAAATACACCCCTCTGATCCAATCACCTCCCACTAGGCTTCACCTCCAACATTGGGGATTATAATTTGACATGAGATTTGGAAAGAGGCACAGATCTAAACCATATCAGGAGGTGAAGGTGATGTAGCCATCATTGGGGATCCAGTTTATTATTCTCTGAAAAATCATCATTGTCTCTGAGAGAGACATTAACTGATCTGACAGATGCTCCTTTGATCATCCAGTCTTCTCTCAAGAGGATCTATAAGAACTATGTGCCTCTGACAAGATGAAGAAAGAACTGATGGAAATTTCCCAGCCTTTATTATGCAGGCCCTGGCAGAAGGGAGGCAAGGACCTGGGAACAGGAAGAAGGCAGAAAAGAAAAGAGGTCAGGGTGAAGGGCACTTAAGTATCTTGTAGGGAGATGCTGGGAATTACAAAGAAACAGCTGGCTCTGTTTTCTAGACTTCAGATCATCATAGTGGGCTATTCCCCAAGCCCTTCCAGACAGCATTTCAATAAGAAGAAAAGAATTTTATACCCTAGAGTAGTGCTGCAGGAGTCTAGCAGCAAGATGATGATGATGCAGCTCAAGGCAGAAAGCAAGGATGCACAGTGAAGGGGTGTATGGTGGGTTCTATTATTGTTTGAAATATTTGCTCTCCTTCCCTCCCCTGCAACCCAGTGGAAAATGATACTCCCTTCAACTTCCATCGACAGGCTTGGTGATATGGCTTTGGGTGCTCCTCCCTGCAGAGGGATTAAAAATCTCCACTGTATTCAACTATGTTTTAACCAGTAAATATGAGCCACAGTCTCATGCGTTACTTCTGAGCAGGAGCTCTCAGAAGCAGCTCTTCCTTTTTCACTTTTCTTTTCCCTTTGTTGTGAGTTCAGTAATGTTGGCCTTCTCTGTCAGCCTGAGTCCTAGGGTGAAAACAGCATGGAACAAAGGTCAGAGTGTGCGGTTGTGAGTTTAGAAAACAGGGCAAAACATTTGTTTACAAGTCCCATAATTTTTCACACTGGACATGAAACAGTGAGAAATAAACCTCTGTTGTTGTAAGCCATTTATATTTTGGGACTGTTAGTTATCACAGCATAATCTAACCCATACTGACAGATAAAGGGAGTCTGTGGGAACTGGTGAGGCAGGCCATTATTGGTGTTAATAGCAAGTCAGAGAAGGTCAAAGCCAAGAATTTAACTATACAAAGGGCTTTGTGCCAGGCAGGGATAAATAATGATGATGGGATGAAAAGATTTGGGTGTCTGAAGGACTGGGGCTAGAAATTATAATGACAGATAGCAGGTCTTACCTGCTGACAGGATGAGCTCAAGAGCCAAATCCCTTTTCCTCCGCTGCCTGGGAAAAGTTATTCTGTACTTCAGTTTCCTCTTCTACAAAATGAGGGTAATAAAAACAGCACCTAATTATAGCATTGTTGTTGGGACTAAATGAGTTATTCACATGTAATGAGTTTCCCACAGTGTGTTCACAACAGTATTCAATTCACAGCAGATACATGTTAGCTATGACTATAATTCTTCAACATTCCTATTTTACAGATAATAAAACTGAGTCCCCTGAAGGGTTCAAGACTTGCTGGAGCTTACATAGCTGTCTGGTAGCAGAGAAGTTTTATAACAGCCAGCCAGAAAGTGGCCTGCTTCCGCACTCATGGGTGTGGATGACCAATGACAGGCATTTAATTTGCACTTAAGCCAAAACAGTTGTTAGTAAATTAAACATTGATTGTAAAAGGGCCTCCAATTAAAATTTATTAATTACATCACCAGCTCAATTGTCATGCAATTTATATACAATTATCCCAGAACAAATATTTAATTACTTTCCTCTTAATACGTTGAACTAATATTGCTCCTCAGCTGTCAGATAGGAATATGAAAACATTTAATTGACATGGAGACATGAAATCAGAGAATTAATGAGACAACAGTCACATTGTCCTGTCTGTTGGTGTGACATAGCCCTGGGATAATGAGAAGGAAGGGAATTGTGTGAATCTTGTGTCTGCATCTTTCTTTCTGTGATAGTGGAGGTTGGGAGGATGACGAAAAAAAAAGTGAGTTATCCCTGAAGAGAAGGGTCCAGAGTCTCTGTGGGGATGGCTGAGGCTGTCATTGGTTGGATGTGCATTGCAGCTTAACTTCTCCCTCCCCCAATCTTACATTCTTCCTTCCCCAAAGACATTGATCTGAAGGCACTCCCAAATATAGATTCTGCACATTAAATTGTTTTGCATAGTCTGTTCCAGAAAACTCAATCTGCAACAAGAAGCCATTGGATTTTTCTCAGCTGAAAAGAGACATGATATGACTTGCATATTAACAGGCTGTGACTGAAGGGAGGCAAGAAGCGAAGCAGAGAGACTTTGTTAGGAGATGATCTTTGGGAGTTTGTCTGAGTTTGAGATGCTCCACTCTGATGGATGGAGGGAAGGTCACAGTTAGGGCCTGGGAGGAGGAAGGCATGAAAGAGTCCAAAGGGCTGGGGGTGGGAGCTGCAGTTATTGCAGGCAGTGGTCTCTGCTTTGCCCTTTGCCTCGGATAGGTTCTGGGTTTTGTCTGCAGGGTAGAAGCTGTGTTCCTCCAGCACCCAGCAAACAGCTCTCCCACAGATTTGTCCCCTGAGACTGTCCCTTGTGTATTCTGGGGGCACTGAACCCCAGGGTGCCCAGCATCCATGGAATGCTTGTGGATTTGATTTGGAGAGGGGGCTACAAAATTTATATTATGTGGATGGTTATTTCATAGACTGATGAAATCACTGTAATAGATTAATCGTCTGCAATGTAAAACATATTACTTAAACTTGTCTGTTCAAGACAAGCTAAATTTGACTTTTAAAAGCAGACAGCAATAAACTCAGGCCTTGGGGAAAGGCATGGGGTCTTGGATACAAATCTTTTCTTGTCCTCAAGTCTTGTGACATAAGGGATTCTATTCCATATTGGCTCTGCAACTTACTAGCCATGTGACTTTAGACAAGCTGTCAGTCCATTTTATGCTGCTATAACACCACCACAGACTGGGTAATTTAAAATGAACAGAAATGTATTTGGCTCATACTTCTGAAGGCTCGGAAGTCCGTGAACATAGCACTGGCATCTGGTGAGGGCCCCTGTGCTGAGTCTTCCTGTTGGGGGGAGGCGAAGGGCAACAGAGGGTGGGAGCAAGAGGAGAAGGGGACCAAATATCTCCTTTCTAATCAGGAACGCACTCCCTCTATAACTAACATACTCCCTTGATAGCAGCATTCATCTCTTCATGAAGGTAAAGTTCTTATGACCTACTCACCTCTTAAAGTTCCCACCTTTCAACACTTTTATTAGAGATCAAGTTTCCAACACATGAACTTTAGAAGACACATTTAAACCATAGCATCGAGTTGTTTAATCTCTTTGAACCTCTTGCCTCTTCTGTAAGATGTAAGTGGTTGCACTACTGGGGAGTCCACCTCACTGAGTTGTGAGAAACAAATGAGATATTGAGGTGTCCATAGTGCATTGTTGGGGCTCAAAAAGCAATACCCCAAAGTATGACACTTTGCCATGCTAAATACTTTGAACTAAAGGAGATTGGAAGGTCTCAGAAGCAGCCTCAGAATCAAAGTCTCTCTCTGAACTTCTCCTATCCTCCTGTCTCTCGCCCCTCTCCCCCCAACCAGCCCCCCGTGTAAGTCATAGAAACCAGAATTCCTCTTCCTCAAGGTAGGTCATAGAAACTAGAACCCCCTCTCCCACAAAGGAATCTGTAAAACCTAGGAAGGTTACTCTCTCCCTTCTTCCATTTCCCTTGAAGACCTTCATTCAAGAGGGTCCTGCCCCATACTCAGGAGGAAGGAATGCTATTCGGAGAGATCAAGAAGAATCTGGACAGGACTTGCTGGGTTTCCCCTCTCCCCAGTCCATTACCATTAGATCATGCCTTTTGTCCAATCACATTTCTACATGGAGGCCATTCTTCATCGAACCTAAACATAAAAACAGACCAGTTTCCTTGGATCTTCATTTCTGAAGGCTGCCATGTCACATAAAACTTTGATTAAATAAATGTGTTATGAATTTCTCTTGTTAACCTGTCTTTTGTTATAGGAGTGGCAGCTGTGATCCTTATGATGAGTGTGGAAAGGCATCACACCTTTCTGCCCCTACAGCATAAGCTGTTAAATGACAGAGAAATGTGACCTGAGTATTGTGGCTTCGTGATTCTCTCTGGGATAAGTGCTGCCAGGGTAAGAAGTAGGATTAGGGATAACTGAACCCTTCTATCAAGACTTTCCCAGTCAGCTGTGAAAATTCTCACTATTGAACCCTGAAACTCTTGTTATACATTTTTGTTAACAGAATTTGTTTCAGATAAAAACTAACCTGTGATTTGACTAGACTGAAATACAAGAAAGGGAATGTTCTGATATTGAGTGTCCATGATGTGCCAAGAACTGTGCTGGATGCTTTAAATATACCATCTCAGATTCAGATAATATCCCTATATTTCTGTTAGAAAAATTTGTAAAAGACTTTGAAATGAAAATAAAATACTGCTGAGAGTGTAAATTTTAGTACAACCTGCCAGGTTATCTGACTGTTGGGGCCTGTGCATTTCATTGACTTTAAGCTATTTCACAACCCTGTAAGTCCTAGAAAAGTGATAGTAATGCAAATGATTCCCAGCCGTAGAAATGCAAGTGAAGTGTATCTCTTGGAGACACAGTTGATTATTGTCCAGTGGTCATTTATCAATTTTGCAAATATTTATAAATTTATTTTAGCATTCCTGATTGCCTATACATGTATGTTCTTTGAATTATCCTTCAGGTAGTTGTCATATCTCACTGATTCCATTGTTAACAAGTAAGCTAAATAAAATCTTTGACATGTAGGCATTTTATGTTTAAGAGTCATGATTTTACCTCTTAAAAATTATCTTTTAATATTACATACCAGAAAATTGAGAGAAACTTTGCCCAAGGTCACAGAACTGGAGAGCTCAGAGCTGAGACTGGACCTTGGGACTGCCTGGTTTTTTCATTTTATGGAGCTGCTTCCATGTGTCATGTTGCACTGATTCACATGTGAGCTTTTCTCTCTTGCTTTTCGTGTGTCCTGAAACACTGAAAAGTTAGTCACTGGGCCTCCCATTCAAGAGTAACTACTTTTTTCCAGGAATGAAGAAGCAGGGTCACACTGGGTTCTGGACACTACAGTTCATGTGATGGACTGAGAAATAAGGAATGAACTCAGGTAGTAGAGTCAAATGGGGAAGACTGTGGGTATCAGGATAGAAAAGAGAAGGGACGGAGAGGAGAAATGTCCAGAAATCCAAGCTGGGTTCCCCCCATTACTGCCCTACCTTTATTATCACATTCTAGTCCCTGCCATATTCAGACCAGAATTCTCCCTGTAAATATAGTGTCAAGTGGTGATTAGAAAAATCCCTGTCTCAGTTATTATATCTCCTGTTTTGTTTCTAATTGAGCCTACCTGGATTTTCTCTCTTCTTTTCTGTGTTAATTTTGTTAATGGCCTATCAATTTTATTTCTTTTCAAAGAACCAACTTTTTGCTTCATTTATCTTTTGTTATTTTTTTTGTTTGTTTCAATTTCATTTAGTTCTGGTCTGATCATGGTTATTTCCTTTCTTCTGCTGGGTTTGGGTTTGGTTTGTTCTTGTTTCTCTAGTTCTTTGAATGTGACCTTAGATTGTCTGTTTGTGCTCTTTCAGACTTTTCGATAGAGGTGTTTAGGGCTAGAACTTTCTTCTTAGCTCTGCCTTTGCTGTATCCCCCAGGTTTTGAAAGGTTGTGTCACTATTGTTGTTCAGTTCAAAGAATTTTTTAATTTCCATCTTGGTTTCATTTTTGACCCGATCATCATTCAGGAGCAGGTTATTTAAATTCCATGGTTTGGATGGTTCTTTTTGGAGTTGATTTCCAGTTTTATTCCACTGTGGTCTGAGAGTGCTTGATATAATTTCAATTTTCTTAAATTTATTGAGGCTCATTTTGTGGCCTATCACATGGTCTATCTTGGAGAAAGTTCCATGAACTGATGAATAGAATGTATATTCTGTGGTTGTTGGGTAGGATGTTCTGTAATATCTATTAAGTTCATTTGTTCCAGGGTATAGTTTAAATCCATTGTTTCTTTGTTGACTTTCTGTCTTGATAAACTGTCTAGTGCTGTCAGTGGAATATTAAAGTCCCACACTATTGTTGTGTTGCTGTCTATCTCATTTCTTAGTTCTGTTTGTAATTGTGTTATAAATTTGGGACCTCCAGTGTTATGTGCATATATGTTTAGGATTGCAATATTTTCTTGTTGGACAAGGCCTTTTATCATTATATAATGTCCCTCTTTGTCCTTTTTAACTGATGCTGCTTTGTTCTCACTCATGTGGGAGCTAAGCATGAGGATACAAAGGCATAAGAATGACACTGCTAGAAACAAGAGCTCGGTATTGCAAGGAAAATGAATACTCAAAGGATTTCTCAGCAAGTCAAATTTACTTCTGCAGAAGGGTGCCGCTTGCACTTCTGGCTGCTGTGAGAGCACACTGAACAAAGGAGGGAAGAGGTTTTTAACCTTAATGCAGTTCTTGTTTCTGTGTCCCTTCCTCATTGACTGGGGTCAGACCACACAATCTAAGTTGATCCCAGTTAACTGAGACTCAAACGTTTCCAAATAGGGTAAACGTGTGACTCGCAAGGGAGGAAGAGAGGTAGGAGTGGTCCTTCTGCTACAGCACAAGATATACCCAAACATGTCTGGGCAAGTCAGGGCACAACAAAGTCAGGAAGATTAGTTTTTGTGGGAAGAGCTGTTTCAGCAGGAGGGGCAGTTTACAGAATGGGTAGCCAGGAGTAAAAGAGGACTCTTTCCAAATAAGGAAGAGATGGGAGTTACAGATTGGGACTGGCAGGAGAAGATGTTTACAGAGCAGGTAGGAGAAGGGACAAGGAAATTGATCTTGAGAATAAAGAACAAGGAAGTCAGAAATTAAACCTTTGAAGAGAAACTTACTGTATCTGACAACACAATGGACTTTGAGAACTTATGGGGGGAAAGGGTGGGAAGGGGGTAAGGGATAAAAGACGATAAATTGGGTGCAGTGTATACTGCTTGGGTGATGGGTGCACCAAAATCTCACAAATCACCACTAAAGAACTAACTCATGTAACCAAACATCACCTGTTCTCCAATAACCTATGGATATAAAAAAAGTTTTTAATAAAAAGCCAAAAAAAAAAAAAAAAAGGAAAAAGAAAAATCCCTGTCTCCATTCTTGACCTTGAATTTAGTTCTTAAATTTACCCTGAAAAGTCACCTTATTGAGTCCTTGTCCTGGTCTAACAACTGCTTCTTTGGATCAGCCCAGATGTGTGGATGAGCCTCCTAATTTCTGGTTTCTCCAGATTCAGTTTCTCCTTCAGGACAGATTACTACCAAGTTAATCCTCTTGAAAGAACACTTTGAACATAAATGACCCTCCCAGTCTTGTATTAGAAATGTTCAAAAAGTATTTGCTGAAGAAATGATAAAGGGCATCCTTTCTTTCCTCATTCCTATCTTTATTCATCCAACTAGCATTTTTATTAGATGCTTTTCTTCCACCGTCCATGTTAAAGTATTACATGACTTCTAGAAGTGATCAGAAAGAGCCTTTCGGATTCTGATGAAAAGATCTTTCAAATAAATTACATTTAGTAATATTACAGTCCCCACTGTTAGGCAGGGATGTAGACCCGACATGGCAGCGCCACTCGGCGTAGCAGGCCCTTTGTTCAAGCAGGCCTTTTGTTCCAGACTTCCCTTCCTCTTTGAACACACCTTCAGACTTACATATGTCAGAGGTTCCGGCTGGGCAACCACACTCCCCCATGACCTGCAGCTCACCTGCATTCCACAAGTTCGTAAACAGCAGTTTCGGTTAACAGTTTCCAAAGACCCCTTCCTCGTGACCCTTACTCAACTCCTGCCCTAGTAGTTTTAAGACCCCCCAGGCCCTGTTTGCACAACCAGCTTCCCTACCTCTCAGGCTATAAGAAGCCCCTACCCTTCTCCCTCAGCGCGACTTCCTCGACCCGCACCTTTGGACTGAGGAAACTCGCCTGCGAGTCCTAATAAAGGCTATTCTCACTGCCATTTGCCTTGTGTCTTCGTTCCCGGTTCGGCTCCAGCCTCAGTTTACCTTTACACCCACCCCTTTCCACGCCTTGTCAATCTCCAAGCACCCATCACCTTGTAGGTCTATATTTGTCTTATTATCTCTCTCCTCCATGAAAAAGTAAGCCATCTGAAGGCAGGAATTTGTTTTGTTTTTCCAGGGGGAAAGGAGGCTGTTTGTCTTTTTGTCTCTCTTGTTACTGCCTGAAATGTAATAAACGACCAATAAAATATTTCTCAAATGAATGAATAAATATGCATCTGTCAGGATCCCAGACTGAGGCTAGGCATTTTCACATATTATCTCATCATCATATCAGTTCAATGAAGTACATTTAATTATTTCTGTTTTACAGATGAGAAAACCAGAACACAGGTGCTGATTTGCCTAAGGGTGACTCACCTGGAAAATGATGAAGCCTGGGTTCTGATGCAGGACTCCTCAGTCCCAGCCCTATTCACTCTGGTCAGGCAAGAGACACCCACAGAGACCAATCAGTCACGCAGCAGGGCAGAGGGTGAGGGTCACTGAGAGCCACACCACATAATGGAGTTGCCTATAGTCAGGAGCGGGATGGGGCTGCCTCTGGAAGAGAAGGGGCTGGAGCCCAGGAGGGAGTGGTCAGGACAAGACAAGTTTAGAGCTGGAATCGGTGAGTGGGGTTAGGGCCTGTGAGGCCAGAGAAAGAGTGTACTTGGAGAGAAGAAAGAACAAAATTGGAAATTAGTTGGTTTTTCATTCATTCAGCATGTATTAAGTATGAACAGCAGATGAGGAAAAAATAATTTTCTTTCTATAGCTGGGATTGTAATTACCTGACAGATTTTTCCTGCCCACTGCAGACAAAACCAATTCACTGAGACTGTGCTGTTGCAGTAGAGAAAGATTTATTAATGCAAAGCTAACCGTGTGGTATATGCATGGAGTTGTTACTCAAGTCAGTCCTTCACAAAGGAAAACAAAGGGGTTTTCCAGCAGAGTTTGGTGGACAGGGGCCTAGGGAATGGGGAAAGCTGATTGGTTGGGGATGGCATCATAGGGGTATAGAAAATGGTCCTAGTGCACTGACTCATCCCCTGGATAGGGGCCACAGCACTAGTTGGGTCAGAGTTGCAAGTTGTGGTCTGGGTCCTGGTGCAGTCAGTTGGTAGTCAGAAATGCAAAAGTCTGAAAGACATCTTAGAAGGCCAATCTTAGGTTCTACAATAGTGATGTTGTCTACAGGAGTAATTGGGGAAATTACAAATCTTGTGACCTCTGGCACGATAACTAGTTATTGTTTAATTATGCCTACATCTTAGCAGAATTCAGGCCCCTCTCATAATCCTAACCTTGTGGCCTTTCACTAGTTTTACAAAGGCAGTTCAGTTTTGAAAAGAGCTATTAACATCCTTGCTTTAAAGTTAAACTGCAAACTAAATTCCTCCCAGAGTTAGCTTGGCCTATGCCTAGGAATGACCAAGGACAGCTTGGAGGGGAGAAGCAAGATGGAATCCACAATGTCAGATTTCTCTTAGTCTCATAATTTTGCTAAGGTGGTTTCAGGGTCCCCTGTAACAAAAGACAGAATAATAAGAGAAAAGCAAACAGAAGATTCTTAACACGTATACCTCATGCATACATGGGAGATACCCAGGGAAATGAGTAGCTCTCAAGAGGTGGTTTAGAATTCAAGCTTAAATACCATTGACCACTGAAACAAAGAAGAGTGTGGGATGGCTATGGGGAAATATCTAGGAAAAGAGCAGGAAACAAGAGTAAGGCTTGTTATGCAGATTTAAGTCAGTGACTTCTCCCTTCATAAGAGTTTCCTGTGATTTTGTCATCCTTCTCTTCCTGGTACAGAGGAAGAAGCATTCTTACAAATGAAGACATTCTTTATAAATGTAAATTTTCCTTACAAAAGGGTAACTTTTTTTTTTTTTTTTTTTTTTTTGAGAGCTTCTCCTATGCCTGCTGTTTCTCAAAATAACCAGCTCAAAATAATCCTGTGCCTAAAAGGCATATTTTGGGGTGGCATATTCTGTTTGGTCTCCTATACCACTATATTCCAGACACAATACCAGGCTCTGGGAATACAAAAATGATTAAACCACAGCATATGCTTTCCAGGGATTTATAACCAAAAGAGGGAGAAACACATGTAGACCCAGAAGCAGTGGAAAATATTTTTAAGAGTTCAGTGTGGGCACAAAAATAAAATCATTCAATTCAGTGTGTGTGTGGGTAGAGATGGGGTGGGAGCACGTGGGTACAGAATGGCTGGGCGGTTGTGGTGCAGAAATGGTGTTATTGAAGAGTCTTGCCCTGCATTGAGTTTTGAGTGACTGATGTTTGCTGAGAGCTTAGAAGTACAGAACTCAAGGCAGAGAACAGTGTAATTGCAGTAGAGAGGCATGAGATAGGCTGGTTATGAGATGGGGGGGTAGATCTGTTTATTTATGCCATTTGGGGGTGCAGATGATGCGCACAAAGACAGGGCAGGAAAAGCTGGTAGCAGCCGGGTTGTGCGAAGTCCTGTATGCTGAGCTAAGGGATGCAAACTATTCTACAACAGGGGCTGGCAAACTTCATCTATAAAGGACCAGATGGCAACTATTTGAGGCTTTGAACTCTGCCATTGTATTCAAAAGCAGCTACAGACAATGTGTAAATAAATGGGTGTGGCTATGTTCCAGTAAAACTTTATTTAGACAAACAGCCTACAGGCTACTTTTAGCTCCCCACCCCCACTGTCATTTGCCTACCCCTGCCAGAGACTCAGGCAGCCACGAGCAGTGTTTCTGCCGAGGAGAGTGTCCCAAGAAGATTTATGAGGCTATCATGTGCAGGGTAGATTGAACCAGGAGACTTGTTGGGTGCCAGATGAAATGGCCCAACCATGAATGTACAAGTCTGAGTAGGATGGCAGCAATAAGAAATGAAAGAGAGGCAAAACCACTTTGTACAACGAGTAAAGGTATCTGGCAGTTCAATAAATATCGGAGATGAAGGAGACAGAAGAGTTAAAAGTGGATTCCAGATCTGAGCCTGGGTAGGGGGGAGGAAAGCAGTGACTTTGTGATTTAATTTTAGGCAGTTCCCTGCTGCTCTGTAACGGAGACTAGATAAAGATATTCATCAGGAATTGCAAAACAAATAAGAAAAATTGCTTCCATGTTACTGCAAAGGCAGAGATTCTTTTTAGAAGCAAATATTACCTGCAGGTGGAGGGGAAAGGATGGTAGGGGGTGGGGGGAGGTGATATCTTCCAAATAAGCTTTTTGCTAACTTGAAGGGAAATGGATACATCTGGAAAATTCAAAACTGTTTGCATAAGCGAAGTATGGCTGTTCAGGCCCTGTTTCTCAAACCCCAGGTGTTACATAAGATAATGTTGCTAAAATGTTTGGGACTTAGGGAGAGAGACTGTATAAACATGTGGTTTTACTATAGCTCATAAAAGATGATTGTGTGAAAACCTCAGAAAAGTTGAAACTCGGCACAGTATAAATGAATGCCTTCCCTTCTAGTTTTATCGCTGTGTCTCGCTCAAGGCTTGAAGATGTGATTAGAAATGGGTGTCTAGAGGCCAACACAAGGTACTAGGATTTAGTAAGTTGCCTTCATTTGTCTGTTGTGTTGTTGACTCTGGAGTGTGTGTTAAATAGAAGGGGTCTATAGATATGTGTAGGTGTGTGTTCATGGGTGCTCTGGGCCAGGCATGCAAAGAAAAATAAATGACTGTAAAGTAATCAGTAGGGGCATACTGAGTCAGTTGGTGCAGGTAGCTGAGACTCGCTGCAAAAATTCCAGGGGAACTTGACCTCAAAGCATTGATTCAGCCTTTTCCATTTTCTCAAGTAAAAGAAAATGTGAAATGGACTTGCTTTTAGCAGAAGCATTTTGTTTTTATTTGCCCACAAGGGGACAGAACAACAGTGCCTTTGAAAAGCCAGCCATGTGTGTAGCCCTGGGGCTTGCTTTCTGGAGCATGGGGTGGTGAGAATTGGTGTGCCTCCAGAATGCCAGAAAATCTGGCAGAAAGAAAGAAAGGAGAATGGGAGAAAAGTAAACCCTCCATTTCCAGGAATTCTGAAGAATAACTTCCTGACATTTTATTCCTGGCACTATTCTGTGTTGTTGTTGTAGTTGTCGTTGTTGTTGTTGTTGTTGTTGTTGTTGTTTAATCCAATAAGACTCAGCCCACTGAAGTCCACTGGACATAGGAACACGGGATGGGGTGGGCAGGGTGGATGGTGGGAGAGATGAAGGGAAATGTTTGTAGTGGATCGTTTGGGCATCCTTCCTCATCTCAGTGGAAGAGTCCTACTCCACCAGGCTATGTAGCACAGAAGAAATCAAGGCTTGAGAAGTAGGTAGTCGGCAGTTCAAATCCTGGATCTGTCACTTGCTAGATGCCAGGCCTCGGGCTACTTGCTTAATCTCTTAGAACCTTCTTTCCTCATCCACACAATGAGGATGCAAAGATTGCCATGTCTTACTGCCAACAAGAACCAGGGAGCTCTGACCTTACATGCCAGGTCCGGGTTCAACCCTGGATTTCACTGTGTGGTCCGAGAATGACTCGTGGGTATTTGTGGCCTGATTGCTGAAGGCTTGTTTTGGTTTTCACGTATTAGCAGACTGTATGCTGTGTTCTGGGCATGATGGGGCACAGGGAAAGGAGTCAGTCATGCAGCCTGCTGGTTGAGAGGTAAAGCATGAGCACAGGTCACAAAAAGGGTAAGGTAGAAAGTGAGGCAAGCTCCACAAAGGGCAGATGGTGAGGCTGAGGCAAGGCGAGGAGGGAGTGTTCTTTGGCTTTGGAGATTCTGGTGCCTGCTCCCTGTGTGATCCTGAGCAAGTCACATAAACCTCTTTGAGCTTGTGTCTTTTTCTGTTGTCTGCAGAATGATGAAAATGGTGATTATGAGGTCACTTGGCAGAATAAATGAAATAACATGTGAAAAAGCATGTAGCAAAGTGCTGATCTTGGTCTGATGGTTGTGATGAACAGGTTTGAGTTCATAAGTTAATTTTCCTTTCTACTCCTTATTTAGCAAATTCTGCAGCTGGAGCCCTATGATGGGAAGATAATAGCTGTGTGCTCCAGGAGAGCAGGAATGGTGTCTTCTCTTTATGCACTGAGGTCTACCACAGGCTTAGCAGATGAGGGTTGTACTGCCATAGTCAGTACACAAAAACAAATGGATTTAGTGGACTGGTCAGAGACTGCACTCCACTCTGTAGGCCAGAAACCAAGAAACCTGTCCTGATGTTTCCTTTGTGTTCCTAGACTCACTCTCTACCCTTCTCCATTCTGCTGTGCCCTGGAGAGACTGGTGCTTAGGGGCTACATCAATGGGCTGCCTTGCTCTCAGACTTCAGTGAGTGGGAACTACCAGCAGCAGGTCAAAGAATGGGTGGAAAGTGAAATGGGGTATTCAGTACCTGGATCCGTCTCTGTTGGGTCACTGTGGCTTAGTAGTTTAAGCTTACCAAAGGCCTCAGCTTTTGTCTGACAGTTTTCCCTACAGCTGCTGTCTGCAGTTCTGTCCCTTTGCCCCATTAGGCTCAAGTGAGGTAAGAGCACCCTGCTGTCACTAACTAGCACCATGATACTGCAATGTACTGTAGCCTTGGCCATGTCTTTGCAAATAGTCCCTCCAATGATCTCCCCATCTGAGTTTACCATCTGTTGATGGCCAGGGATCTTGACTTTTTCAACTTTGTAAGGGAAGTTAGGGAACATAATGAAAAGTGATTTAAAGCAGAAAGGAAGGCTATTGAGAGCACAGCTGAAAGAATTGGAGTGAAATGGTGCCTGGGAAAATGTTCTTTTAAGGACCTTTCTGAGGGCAACAGTAAGTGAGCATTCTCCATGCAAGGTGTCAGAAACGACATCTTGCAGAGTGCGAGGGCAAAATCTTTGAAGCCGATCCAAAATGAATTTGCTGCTTCAGGAGCCAGAGGATTCAGGGAGAAGGTGCTGGCTTAGACATGAGGGAGAAGGGCTGGAAATAGGAGGTGAGACAGTCCCCAAGCTTGAATACAGAGAATAAAGTCAGATTCAATGACTCATCTCCTCTCAGGCAACTTCTTCGTAGCTACCTAGCACCCTGTGAGTTCCTCCTGGCTAGGGACAGCATGCATTCTGAAGGGCAAATTAGCCAGGCATGGTGGCACGTGCCTGTAGTCCCAGCTACTTGGGAGGCTGAGGCAGGAGAATCGCTTGAACCCGGGAGGTGAAGGTTGCAGTGAGCCGAGATCACACCGCTGTGCTCCAGCCTGGTGAGGAATCGAAACTCTGTCTCAAGAAAGAAAAGAATGAAGTTCCTCTAAGCTGTGGAAGAACCTGTGTGGGGAGAAGCAGAAATCAAGCGGAGATAAAACCTGGTGAATGATTTCTTGAGCTTCTAGCCTGTGTCTAGGAGATGGTCTGTCTAGGAGGCCTGGGGACACGCCGAAAGGGCACTGGAATTCCAGCCTCCTTTCCCTGCTACAGGGATTTGTAGGGAGATGCTGGAAAGTGATAGAAGTTTTGGGTTCTAATCATAGTTCTTGAACAAATTCCTTAAGGTCAAGTGATTTTAGACTTTTTTGACTTTTGAGATGATCTGGACCAAACCCTTCTGGGACAGGTGGGGAAACTGGCAGGTCAAATAGTTTCTCCAAGATCACGTGGACTGTTAGTGGCAAAAGGGAAAATGGGACTCCTGATGCATCATCTACTACCTGAGACATCACCTTTCTGGGTCTCAGTTTGGGTCCTGGGAGCCGATTCTAGGGTGCAGGCTAGTGGGCAGGAGGTTTATCCGAGGGTTCTTTCAGGAGCAACACCTGGGGAAGGGAAAGGATGGAAGCACAGTTGGGCAGAGGGGAAATTGCGCTGTCATGCAGTATCAATGGAAGCCACAGCCAGCCCTGTGGGAAGATTCAAAGCTGGGACTGGTCTGCATCTGTCTGTCACTGGATGTGCACTGCTCTGGGAAGGGTGTACCCTTGGGGAAGGCACTCTTCAGCTGAGGCAATCCTCAAGGGGCTGGCGGGTAGGGAGATGAATCCTTCCTTCCTTCCTGAAGGGGACCCAGGGGGCTCATCACAGAACCACCACATTGGTAGAAAGGGAAGCACCACCTGCCTGGCTTGCATGACTTACATAGGTAATGTGAGAATTAAATCCAATATCATACACAAATGTACCTCAAAATAGAAAGCAACGTAGAAAAGTGAGGAGGTCTGACTGGCTGGCCTGCTGTGTGCAGCTCTGGCTTGGATATTGACAAACACAGGAAGCAGTGAGAGGGGCTCCCTTGCCCCTGTGTGTGTCTGTGGGGCCCTCAGAAGAGAGGCATGTGGTGTGCAGGTGCCATATTTCTCTTGGCCCAGTTGTCATATCCCTGGTAGAACACCTCCCCCTTGGCATGAAGGTCTCTAAGCCAGGAAAGCCCAGCACCCTGTGAAAGAAAGAACACATCTCGGGGCTGGGTCTCATGCTAGTGAGAGTGGCCCTCCCTGTCTCCTCCTTGCTTTCCTACACCCCTCTATCTGGAAGAAATAGCCTTATAGAATTTGAGGTGAAGTTCTATAATATTTGCAAAAGAACCCTCCAGTGCTGGATCAGTGAGGTGAAGTGGAAAGACTGCAGGCTTCGGACTCAGGCATATAATTGTCTAATCCTGCACCAATACCTACTGGCTATGTGGCCCTGGCAACTTCTCTCAAACTCAGCTTCCTTGTTTGAAAAATGAGAATAGAATTAAAGGACCAAACATATATAAAATGCCGATGACTATGCCAGGCATGTGGAAAATCCTGAATCCCTTCCTTCCCTCTTTGCTTCTGTCCTCTAGGAGATAGCAGGATAACCCCCTAGGGGACAGGACTGGAGGAACCATCTCCCCTCCCTCCACTGTTCCTTGAAGAGGGCACCCCTGCCATCATCCCATTGCATCAGATGCTGGAAGGCAGTGGCAGCTGGGCACCTAACAGAGGATGAGATGGTGCAGAGCTGGTGGCCAGGGAGGGAGCTACAAGAGGGAATGGGCATTCTCAGGAGGAGACTGGGGGAAACAGAAGTGCTTCAAGACCATCCATGCCCCTGGAGAAGGCTCAGAGGCAGCGGCTGTGCTGTGTGAAATGAACGATTCACTCAAGAGGAAACATGATTTCGCTCTCGTTTGTGGAGCTAGTCAGGTAAGGGCTGGTTGATTGAAACCTTGAGAGATTAAATAAATGGAGAGGAGCTTCAAGATAGAATCTGTGTTTCCTTCCCCAGGGATGCCGGTGCTTCCCTGGAACTCGCAGCCCCCAGCTCCCAGAGCATTTGTTCACCCGCTGTCAAAGGTGTGTTCTTCTCGGCCTGGGCCACTGGGCTGGGGGTGGGTAGGGCCGGGTGCAACACAGACAATGAAGGAAGAACTCCATTTCTTGTAACAGAGTCTCAAACTGCCAGCAGCCCCTGAAACGCAGGCTTTAAGTAAGATCTAAAAGGTGGACCTTATTAAGGACTGGATAAGGTGGCTTGGGGCCAGACAGGAAATTGGAATTGAACACTGATGGGAAAACCTATTATGAATACTTTGTTGCTTAGGGAGTGCTACCATTACAGAACACACAGGGCAGAGGCAGGGAAAGGGCATGGGGGAAACTAGTCATGATTTTCAGCTCTTAACAGAGGAATGGAGCTCCCAACTGACTGACGACCCAGCCTCACCCCATCTCCCAGGGGAGGATTCCTGGCCCAGGTGGTGGAGGTGTGGAGGACACGGCAAGTATACATTTAAGTACGGATGGAGAGGTGGGCGTGTCCAGCCCTGAAGGGGACCCTAGCATAGGATGGCTAAGCAGAGGGTACTGGCAGCTACCTCAAAAGCACATGAGAAGATAAAACTAAGCTCAAAGAAAAAAGACCTAATATTTTCAAGAGGAAAAAAAATTAAATTTGATGAAATGATAAAAACACTTTCCAGCCAAATGCCCAATTCTCCAACTTTAACAGCAAGGTTATGTGGGGGTGGAGTGGGGGAAGGGTCGCACTCATTCCTGGTGAATGAAACTCTAACAGTGATCTGAGCCCCACAGAGGAGTGTAAGGGATATTTTAGCATTTCAAAGTCCTTACAGATGCCATTTGAGTACCATCTGCAATGCTGCTTCCTCATCAAGCCTTGTAAGCGCGTCCTTCCCCAGCTGGAGACTTTCTCTCCACCTTCTGTGTTTAAGCTCCCCCAGCACTGCTTTCACCTCTGTGCAGTGTGAATTTCTTGTTCCCTTGGTAATTGTTTTCCTGTCTAGTTCCCTCCCTCCGCTGTAAACTCCGCAAGTGCAGGGATCAGACCTTATCTAGCTCCTTCTCCAGTACCCCATCTGGCAGATTCCACTGAAATGAATGGAGTCCTCTGCAGAAAATGGCTCTCCCATGCCTATGTATGTAATACACTGCACCTGTATGGACAGGCCTCTGGGAGGCCTGCAGAGAGCACTGCTGGTGCCCCTCTACCTGCCGCTTGCTGCAGTGTTGAGGGGATGTGTCTGGTAGCACCTCACAGCTGCCCCCTTCTCAGGAGCATTGTCCCCAGACAAAAGGGGGCCTCTACTAGGAGATGGACCAGGAGGGAGGGCTTGGCCAGAGGAGGCTGTCTCTCCTGCCCACCTCCTCAGACCTGAGCCAAGGGCAAGCTGACACAGGTGGCACAGCAGGCTGGCCTCCTGGCTTCAAGGTGGGCCCCTGTCAGCGGAGCAGTTGTTTGCTCTTGAGCTCCGGGTAGGATGAGGCTGAAGTGAGTCTCTACCAGACACACCATGCTGGCTTTGCTCTTTACGCCATGCTCCCTCCTGCATCCCCCATTCCTCCCCTGAGAGCACATCCCCAACAAACCACTTGAACAGTACCCACCTCCAGGCTCTGCTTCTTCAGAACCAGTGTGAGGGAGGTGCTGGCAGGTACGTGGGCACCATCAAAACTGATGTGATGTGGCAGTCTCAGATGGGGATTTGAGCGCTCAGTGGGTTAATGGAAAGCGATCCCAGGAAGCTCTGGGAGGGGGTGGGGAAGGGAGGAAGTGAGGCAGGGACGGGAGAAAGCCAGCCAGGAGCACACTAATGAGTGCGCTACCCCTGTGGGCAATGGGCCTCAGTCCTGCTGGGGCCCGTCTGAGACGCGGGGAGGAACACACCTCAGAATTGTCCCCTGAGGAGTCTGAGGGATATTTTAGCAGCGGTAAAGTCCTTAAAAATGATTTTTAAGTACCATCTGGAATGGTGCTTCCTAATCCAGAGGAGTAAGAAGCTATGGTATTTATCAACTCCTGTCCATCGGTAGTTGAGGGCCACTGAGAGGACCTTAACTCTTAACACTTCTGACCTGCCTGACACCAGCAAGGAGACCACACTCCAGGGCAGAGAGATGCAGGAAGCCCTGGGTGGCCAGGGGACTGTTTATGGGTGATCTCTCAGGTAGGCCAAGAGGGTATGCTTAGGCACCAACAGAACAACCAAAGCAAAACTAAACCGTAAAATACTGGTTACATTTCCACCTGGCTGTCTGCAGGAACATCATACTTACCGTGACCCCAAAGTGAACCTGCAACTTTCCTCCCCATCACCCAGCCCACAAATCTGCCCCTTCTTCTGCCTCATTCCCTACACTCATCTTTCAAATAACTGTTTAACCCATTGGCCCAAGGCAGATGCCTTAGCATTGGTTTAGCTTCCTAACTGATCCCTCTTTCCCCCAGAGCCACCAAGTGCTTTGTTCCACCTTTCATCTTCTTCTTTGATTATTATTTCTATTCATTAGAAAGCAAGTCGCCACCCTTTATTGTTGAGCATGCCTGGGAAGTCTCACCATCTTCCATGCCTGATTGGCTATGGTTTGTCCTCCAACAGACCCTCCCGGATATGTATTGCTCCTTTGCTTTATTTCTAGGAAGGTCTCTACTCCTTCCCTGACAAGTCAGGTACCTGCCAATAAAACAGCCTACCCTGGAAGCTGATCTGCCATTCCCCTCATTGAGACGAGACAGTGACCAGGGTTCATCTTTTAGTCATATTCTTGAATCTCCACCCTGAGCAATCATTTCTTAGAGAAACAAAATCCCCTCACCCTGAGAGGTGGAGGTTTTTGTTCAGTACATCAACTGTTGTCTTTTTTTCTGAGGCTCTGTGGAAGAAATGTCTCTCTTTCCAGAGCCAATACTCACCATGTTCCTCCCAAGCAGCTAGAGTGCTTTTATCTTACAGGCTCCGTGAATCAAGTGATGGATTGAGCCTCCTGTTTTGTACTAACTGTTAGAAAGTCAACAGCTGAATTCATGGCCCACCTCTAGCAAGCATGACGATCTAACTATCCCAATGTGAACTTCCTCTTTTTTGTTGGTATGTTTTGTTACCTGTCTTCTTTTGTTGCTAAGCAGATGGGACAATTTCATTGTGTATATTAAGTTGTACAATATGATGTTATGGGATACATGTAGATAGTAAAAAAAGTTACTTAAGCGAGGCAAATTAACCTATCTATCATGTTACATACTCTTTTTTCGTTCTGTGGCAAGAGCAGCTAAAATCTGCTCATTTCGCATAAATATTGAATACGGTACAATTTTATTACCTACAAACCTCATGTTGTACATTAGAGCTCTAGACTGGTTCATCCTGCATTTCTGCTACTGTGTATCCTCTCATCTACATCTCCTTGTTTCCTCCCTGTGCCACCTTCCTGTCCCTGGTAATCAGTTTTGTTTTTCTATCTCTGTATATTTGCTTTTATTTTTTAAGTTTCCACATATAAGTGAGATCATAGGTCATGCAATATTTTATTTTCTGGTATTTATTTATTTATTTATTTAGATGGAGTTTCATTCTGTTGCCCAGGCTGGAATGCAATGGCGTGATCTCCGCTCACTGCAAACACTGTCTCCTGGGTTCAAATGATTCTCCTGCCTCAGCCTCCCTAGTAGCTGTGATGACAGGTGTGCACCACCACGCCTCAGCTAATTTTTTGTATTTTTAGTGGAGACGGGGTTTCATCATGTTGGTCAGGCTGGTCTCGAACTCCTGACCTCAAATGATCTACCCACTTTGGCCTTCCAAAGTGCTGAGATTACAGGTGTGAGCCACTATGCCCAGGACCATGCAATATTTTACTTTCTATGTCTGACTTATTTCACCCAGTACAATGTCCTCCAGGCTCACTATATTGTGACAAATGGCAAGATCTTACCCGTTTTTTAGAGATGAATAATAACTCATTACACACACACGCGCGTGCAGTTTCTTTATCTATTTGTTCTTTGACACATAGGTTGTTTCTCTTATCTTGGGTATTGTGAATAATGCTGCAGTGAATATGAAAGTACAGATATCTTTACAAGGTGGTAATTTCATTTCCTTTGGGCATATGCCCAGAAGAGGGTTCACTGGGTCATGTAGTAGTATCCTGGCCCGCGGGATAGTCAGAGCAGGCCCTGGAGGAGGGGGTGGGAATTTGGGGAACAAGAGACACGAGAAACGGAGACAAGACAGTGCTCTGATCAAGTCTCGTTTAATGGCGGTAATGCACTGCCTTATATACACTTGGAAGGGAAGGGGTTGGGCTAAGGCGGAAATGATCTCATTGCCGAGGGCGTGGCCAGGTTAGTTTCGGTTTCTCCGGTCGGACGTCATGTTGCGCTTGCGCTACTAAGTAACAATTTTCCCGGGCGCGGGAAAAGTGAGTGAAGAAGAAGCAGGAAGAGCGCCATCTTTAATGAGGTATTAGTACAGGGGAAAAAAGGCAAAGATAGGGAGAAGGTGTGGGGTGGAAATGAATATAGCTCAGGCGTTTAATCCTCAATTATTATTCGCTATGGCCGGGGCGTGCAGCTCCGGACATAGTAGTACTATTTTAATTTCTTTAGGAACCTCCATGCTGTTTTCCATAATGGCTGTATCAATCTATGTTTCCACCAATATTGTACAAGGGCTCCCTTTTCTTCATATTCTTCCAAACATTGTTGTCTTTTCACTTTTTGATGATAGCTATCCTAACAGGTGTGAGGTAGTATCTTGTGTGATTTCGATTTGCATTTTTCTGATGATTAATGATGTTGGGAACCTAGTCATATACTTGTTGGCCATCTTTATGTATTCTTTGTGTATTATCTACTCAGATTCTTTGCCTATTTTTTTAGTCAGGTTATTTGTTTTTCTATTATTGAGTTGTATGAGTTCTTTGTACATTTTGGATATTAACCCCTTATCAGATATATGACTTACAAATATTTTCCCAATTAATAGGGGGCCTTTTCTTTTTGTGAATTGTTTCCTTTGTTGTGCAGAAGACTTTTAGTTTGATATGGCTCTTTAGTTTAGTTTAGTTAGTTTAGTTTAGTTTAGTTTAGTTTTGCTCTTGTGGCCTGTGCTTTTGTAGCAATATCCGAAAAATAATTGTCAAGGCCAATATCCCGGAGCTTTTCCTTTATGTTCTCTTCTAGGAGTTTTATAGTTTCTGTTTTGACATTTGGGTCTTTTTTTGATTTTGAGTTGATTTTGTTTATGGTGTAAGATAAGAATGCAATTACATTCTTTTGGATGTGGAAATCTAGTTTTCCCAGCACCGTTTATTGAAGGGACTATTATTTCCCCATTGTGTCCTCTTGGTGCCCTTGTCAAAAATTAATTGACTGTATTTGTTTGAATTTATTTCTGTGCTCTCTGCCCTGTTCCATTAGTCTATGTGTTTTTATACCAGTACCATACTGTTTTGACTACTATACCTCTGTAATATAATTTTAAATCTAGAAGTTTGATACCTCCAACTTTGTTTTTCTTTCTCATTATTGTTTTGGCTTTTCAGGGTCTTTAATGTTTCCATAATGTTTTGTCTATTTCTGTGAAAGATGTAATTGCATCATTGATAGAGATTGCATTGAATCTGGATATTGCTTTGGGTAGTAGGGACATTTTAACAATATTATTCTTCCAATCCATAAGCACAGGGTATCTTTCTACTGATTTATGTCTTCTTCAATTTCCTTTTCCAATGCTTTACAGTTTTCTGTGTACAGATCTTTTACCTCTTTGGTTAAATGTATTACTGAGTATTCTTTGATACTATTATATGATAAATGGGATTATTTTCTTGATTTTTCACTTAGGTTATTTGTGTATAAAATGCTACTGAATTTTGTATGTTGATTTTTGATATGGTTCGATATTTGTCCTTTCCAAATTTCATGTTGAAATGTGATCCTCAATGTTGGAGGTAGGCCCTGGTAGGAGGTGTTTGGGTCATGGGAGCTGATTCCTCATGAATGATTTGGTGCCCTGCCTGTGGTAGTGAGTTCATGCAAGAGCTGCTTATTTAAAGAACCTGGCACCTCCCCCATCTCTCTCTTGCTCTCTTCACCATGTGATACCTGCTCCTCCTTTGCCATATGTCATGATTGTAAGCTTCCTGAGGCCCTTACCAGGAGCAGATGTTGATGCCATGCTTAAACAGCCTGCATAATCATGAGTCAAATAAACCTCTTTTCTTAATTATCCAGCCTCAGGTATCCCTTACAGCAATGCAAACCAGACTAACCCAATTTTATATCCTGCAACTTTATTAAATTCATGTATTAGTTCTAACAGATATTTTGTGTGGACTCGTTGGCATTTCTTGCATGTCATCTGCAAATAGGATAGTTTTTCTTCTTTTCAATTTGAATGCCTTTTCTTTTTCTTACCTGATTTCTCTTGCTAATACTTCTAGTACTATGTTGAATAGAAGTGGTAAGAGAGGGCATCCTCATCTTAGTAGATTCATCCCTATCTTGGCAGAAAAGCTTTCAGTTTTTCCTCATTGATTATAATGTTAGCAGTGGGATTTTGTAAATGTCTTTTCTTATATTGAGGAACTTTCCTTCTATACCTAAACTGTTGAGAATTTTTATCAAGAAAGAATGTTGAACTTTATCAAATATATTTTCTGTATCAATTAAGATGAGCGTATGATTTTTAACTTTTTGTTAATGTAATGTGTCACATTGATTGATTTGTATATGTTAAACCAGTCTTGCATGCCAGGGATAAATCTCACTTGGTCATGATATATAATCTTTTTGATGTATAATCCCACAACCATATGTTGTTGGATTTGGTTTGCTAATATTTTATAGAAGATTTTTGCATCAATATTTATGAGAGATATTGGCCTACAGTGTTTTTTTATTGCAGTGTCTTTGGCTTAGGTATCAAGGTGATGCTGGCCTTGTAAAATGTGTTTGGAAGTATACCCTGCAGATAAAATTTTTGGAAGACTTTAGAATATTGATATTAATTCTTTGAATGTTTAGTAGAATTCAGCTGTGAAGCCATTTGATCCTGGGCTTTCTTTTGTTGCGAGATTTTAAAAGTAATAACATTTCTTTGTTAGTGGACTGTTCAGGCTTTCTATCTTTTCCTGACTCAAATTTTTGTTAGGCTATATTTTTCTATAAAACTATTCATTTCATCTGGGCCATCTAATTTGCTGGAACATAGTTGCTCATATTAGTCCCTTATGATTCTTTTATTTCTGAGCTGTTATAATTTCTTTAATTTTTTATTTCTCTGAGTTTTTTTTCTTAGACTAGCTGAGGGATTGTCAGTTTTGTTTATTTTTTCAAAAAACAACTCTATTGATTCTATGGTTTTTCTGTTTGTTATTTATTTTTGTTATGATTGTTATTATTTTCTTCTGCAAATTTTTAATTTTTTAAATCTTTCTAATTCTCGAGGTATAATGTTGGACTATTTGGGATCTTTCTCTTTTTAATGTAGGCATTTATTTCTATAAACTTTCCTCTTAGAACTCCTTTTGCTGCATCCCATAGATTTTGGTATATTGTGTTTTCATTGTCACTTATCTCAAGATTTAAAAAATTTTTTTTGTTTTATTCTTTGACCCACTGATTGTTTAGGACCATGTTGTTTAATTTTCACATATTTGTAAATTTTTCAAGATTCCTTCTGTTATTCACAGCTAGTTTCATGCCATTGTGGTCAAAACAATACTAGAAATTATTTTAATCTTCTTAAATTTGTTAAGACTTGTTTTGTGGGCTAAAATATGGTTTTTGTGGAGAATGTTCCAGGTGTGCTAAAGGAAAATGTGTATTCTGCTGGCATTGGATGAAAACTTCTATATATGTCTATTAGGTCCATTTAGTCAAAAGTACAATATAAGTCTAATATTTCCTTATTAATTTTCTCTCTGGTTGATATATCCATTGTTGTTGAAGAGAGATACTGAAGTTCCCTACTGTTGTTGTATGGTTATCTATTTCTTCCTTCATGCCTATTAATAGTTGATTTATGTATTTAGGTGCTGCAATGTTGGATGAATATACATTTACAATTGTCATGTCCTCTTGATTGTCAACCCCTTTGTCATTAAATAATGACCTTCTTTGTCTCTTGTGACAGTTTTTGACACAATATCTATTTTATCAGATAGTCACCCCTGCTCTCTTTTGGTTACTATTTGCGTGGTAACCATTAGCTGTGAGTATCTTCTTTTATCCCTTCACCTTCAGCCTATGTGTGCCCTTATTAAGGCTTAACTGGATCTCTTATAGGCAGCATGTAGTTGGATCTTGTTTTGCTTATTCATTCAGCCATTCTATGCCTTTTGGCTGTAGAATTTAATCCATTTATATTCAAGATCACCTTTGATAAGTAAGAACTTACTACTGTCATTTTGTTACTTGTTCTCTGGTCATTTTGTTACTTGTTTTCTGATCATTTTGAAGCTTCTTTGTTTATTTCTTTCTCTCTTGTTGTCTACCTTTGTGATGTGATAATTCTCTTCTATTTGCCTATAAAAAATTAACAAAAATAAAAAATAACAAAAAAGATAATCTGTAGTGCTAAGCTTTAATTCCTTTCTCTATCATTTGTATATCTGCTGTAGTTTGTTTTGTGTTTACTATGATACTTACATAAAACATCTTATAATCAACTATTTTAAGCTGATAGCAGCTTAACTGTTGTCACATACAAAAACTCTAGGTTTTTATTCTCCCCACAATTTGTTTTTGATGTAAAAATTTACATTTTTTTATATTGTGTATTTCTTAACAACTTATTGTAGCTTTAGTTTTTTGTTTTTTACCATTTTAAACTTTAAGCCTCATATTAGAATATGTCTGACTTATTGGAGTGCTCTGGATTTTACTATGTGTTTTCTTCTACTTGCAAGTTTATAATTTCATATGTATTTATGACAATAATTACTGTCCTTTCATTTTTACTTGAAGAACTTCCTTAGAATTTCTTGTAGGGCAGATTTAGTGGTGATAAATTTCTTCAGTTTTTGCCTTTCTAGAAAAGACTTTGTTATTCCTTCATATCTGAAAGACAGCTTTGCTGGGTATAGTATTCTTCACTGACAGTTATTTTTCTTTCAGCACTTTATCATCTCATTTTCTCCTGCTCTTCAAGATTTCTGCTGAGAGATCTGATAGTATAATGGAAATTCCCTTATATGTGACTGTATGCTTTTCCTTGATGCGTTTAAAATTATTGGTCTTTGCCTTTTGACAGTTGGATTATGACATTCTTTGGAGAGGATCTCTTTGGTTTTATCTGTCTGGTGATCTTTAAGGTTCACAAATCTAGATATCCATATCTCTCCCATGACTTGGAAAGTTTTCAGCGGTTATTTTATTAAATAAGCTTTCTGTCCCTTTCTTTGTTTCTTCTCCTTCTAAAATGCCCATAATGCAAAAATTTGTTCACTTAATGGTTTCCTATACATCCTGTAAGCTGTCTTTACTCTTTTTAATTTTTTTTCCTTTGACTGAGTCACTTCAAAAGACCTGCACTCGAATTCACAAATTATTTCCTGCTTGATATCATCTGTCATTGAATCTCTCTATTGTATTTATTTTATTGATTGAATTATTCAGCTCTAAGATTTCTGTTTTTTTTTATGATGGTTATCTCTTTGTTGAATTTCTCATTTAGATGATACATTGTTTTTCTAATTTCATTGCATTGTCTATTTGTATTTTATCTAAGTTTTTTTATGATTATTATTTTGAATTTCTTTTCAGGCAACTTATACATTTCTGTTTACTTGGGGTCAGTTACTGGAGAATTATTGTGTTCCTTTGATGATGTCATGTTTCCTTGCCTTTTCATGTTTCTTGTGTCCCTGCATTGATGTCTGTGCCTCTGATGGTGCAGTTACCTCTTCAAAACTTTACAAAGTGACTTTCATAGGAGAAGACTTTTATCAGCAGAGGGACATGAAGGTGCTAGTTGGGTAGAATGTGGTGGCTCTGGTTTCATGTTGGTACACTGATGTAGCCTGCATTCAGCTTCCTCAGTTGTGATCAATTTTAGCAATGACTGAGTGCCTTTGCGGTCTAAGTGGCAGGAGTGTATGGCAGTGACAGTGGCTATGTAGGTTATTAGGTCAGGGCCTTTATTTATCCTCTTGTTCTTGTCTTCCCAGAGTGGGGAGTCTTGGTGAGGGGATCTCTTTTGCGGTTAGGTCTGACACAACCCACAGGCACCCACAGTGGTACTAGGATCCAGGGCAAAACTGCTCAGAGCAGCTATGGAGCTGGTTTCCTGGGCTCAGGATCCTATGAAACTAGTGCCTTGAACTTGAGGTACAGGTTCACTTTCTAAGGCATTAGTGGTTGTAGTTCTCCCACTAAGCCAGGGTGTGTTGCTCTGAGACACAGTCCAGAAGTTCAGGTTCAGGGGGCTGAGATATAACTGTAGACTAACGCTGGGGGTAGGGTGCGGCACTGACACAGCTCTGGGGGAAAAGGGGTACTCTGGAGACTCAGGCTCTGGGAAGCAGGGCACAGTTGCAATTCTGGACCCAGAAACAGTGGGGCATGGTGGCATCTCAGGCTCTGGGAGATGAGGCACTACACAGTGGTGACTCTGGATTCTAGGATGGTGGGGCACGGCAGTAGCACAGGCTCTGTGAGGCCAGGCGCAGCATCAGCAAGGACCCAGGAATGGCAAGATGCTGCGGGGGCTTGCTCTCCCGGAGAAGGGAAGCAACACAACAGTGACTCCACTCCTTGAAGAGGTGAGGTACCTCAATAGCTCAGACAGCAGGGGACTAGTCCAGTTTCAGGTAGGTGGGTCACTGTGTCTGTTTGGCCTGGAGGGTGAGGCAGAGCTCTGCTAAGTCTCCAGTTCTCTCCAGTTCCCTTTAATGTGAAATACTGCTTTTTCTTGGCCCCAGAAATCATGGCTACCCAGGTTGGTGGAGCCTCGGGATCCCTGGTGGGGGCAGAGTACCATGCCAGCTGTGGCACTAGGGGTTGCAACTGTTCTAGTGTGCTGGAGGCTTGGAGTCCCTGTAGGAAGGGTGCTGCACGTGGTGGGGGATTCAACTGCTTCAGCTTTCAGGAGATCTGAAGTCCTCAGGGGATGGGGCATCAACTCAGCTCAGTCCTCAGGGGAGGGTGCACAGTGACTGGAATGGCAGGGATTTGGCACCTCTATAGTATCTTGGCCCTAGGGGACAGAGCACGCAGCAGCTCAGCTCGGGGATAATGTGCCTCCAGGTGGGTGAGTTGCAGGGACAGCAAAGCCTCAGAGATGGAGTGGTGCAGTGGCTGCTCACCCCAGAGCAGAATGCACTCTAGCAGTGGCTCCAGTTTCAAGATGGCACAGCATAGTAGCAGCATGTGTCACTGGGAGAGGGGCAGGGCAGCATCAGCTCCTACTCTGGGGAGTAAATTAACTGTGGACCCTGGGCTTGTCCCTCAGCTGGGCTCAGAGTCCATGTGGACTATAGGAATCTCCCAATAGTGAAGACTGCGGGTGTCTGCACTGTCAGTGGGGGCTGCTGGGTACTCTTGCTTTTCTTTTTGCTACAGGAAGGAGTCTGTCCTGGTTCCAAGCGGATATCAACTGGGGAGATGGAGTGGCAGAGGCAAAGTGTTTTCTTCTCTTTTCTTTGCATCCATTACAGGTTTTTGTGCCGTCCAGAATTCTGTTGCTTCTCTGTTATTCTCTGGAGCTCTCCTTCATTTTGGTCAAAATAACACTGTTTATTCATGGGTTTCTTTTTTGTGATGGAGAGGTATACTAGGAACTTCCAGTTGGCCATCTTGCTGACATCACTCCACAATATGACTTCTTTCATGGCCTCATCTCATCATTCCTATTTTGTCTTTCTATTTTTCCTGCTTCCTTCTATACTTATTGAACATTTTTTTTGGTTTAAGTTTTATGCATCTATTAACTTGCCTTAAATCCTTTTGAGACACATATATACATACATGAACATCATCATGCAAATGTATTCACCTCTTATTGACTTCTCCTCCCATTCCTACTGTAACTGCCTCAGCCCAGGTACTCATGCATTGCTGTTACTCAACTAATCTCCCTACTAGTAAATTCTTGCTTCTGGTTGTGATCCCCAATTCATCCTCCACAGAGCTGCCAGGATAATCTTTCTAACATGCAGACCTCATGAGACCACTCTTCTGCTCAAAAATTCCTCAACGCTCTTCTTAACATCTGCAGAATAAACCTAACTCTTCCCTTTCGTGGCATACAAGACCTTCCCTCCACAGCAGCTAACCCCTGCCTGCCTATCTGTTCAGCCTCATTTCTCACTTCTTCTTCACCTCCATATCCCCCAACAGACCCCTTTTGACATTCCAGAAATGACAGAAACACCAGACCATCTGTTCCCATTGCCCCTTGTCCACTTGCCACACCCCTACCATCCCTTGAGGCTCATGTCAAAAACACCTCCTCTGTGAAGTCTTCCCTGGTTCTCTTTGCAGACCGTGATGCTCCAGCTATAACACAACCGGGACTTCACAGCTTTGACCACAATGCCAGACAAAGTGTGAGGAGATTTAGGACCCTGAAGATTCACATTTAAATGTCCTCAGAGCTCAAATGTCTGAAGAAAGCTAAAAATAAGGAAACCCCAAGCAGGCAGTGAAGACAGCTAGCTGGATAAAGCAAGGTATCCACTCTTCCTCTCACCTCTTAGGAGGTGTGATTTAAATACAGGAGTCAAGGATTACAAAAACCCAAATGAAAAGGAGGATCCCCTTCCCCCCACTACCATGTCATAACGTGAATGTGGTTGGTCATATACTCCTACAGCTTCTATATCCAGTCAGAAGTCAGGAAGTTATGCAACTTCAGCCTGCATGAGATAGTTTCAGTGACGTGGACCTGAATTATTGATCTGGTAACTTCAACACTCTTAAGGTAGTAAATTTGCTTGCCTTGCAACAGTGACCCTCAAAATGTGGTCTCTGAACCAGCGGCATCAGCATCACTCAGAACTTACGGAAATGCAGACTCTCAGGCCTCCCCCACAGACCCAAGGGTCAGAACCTCTGCAGGTGAGGTCCACTGTGCAGCATGTTAACAAGCCTCCAAGTGATTTTCATGCTCTGCATGAAGGCAGAGGTCCTCAGGCTTAGCTGCACATTAGAGTCACCCGGGGAGCTTTTAAACAATGCTAGCTCCCAGAGTTGAGACTCTCCACCTAGTGGGTATCTTTTCAACCCTAAGTAGTCTTACAAGAAATACTGTGACAAATCAAACCCATGGCATTAATGCTTTAGGATTAGTCAAGGAATCTGTTTTGCAAAAATACAAACAATCTGTGAATTTGATATTTAATGGGTTTTTATTACAAATAAAATATCTGAAGGAATCTCATAAATTAAATCTTGAAAATTGAAAATTAAACCTTGAAATTCTTAATTTTTTAAAAGTATATATTGTGCAGAATTTCAAACAAATACAAAAATGTATGGCAGAGTCTAGTGAACCCCATGAACCCATCACCCAGCTTTAACAACTCCAGGACAACTCAAGGACTATCCTTCCCCCATCCAAATCTGCTTCTCCTTTTCCATGTAATTTGAAAGCAAATCCCAGATATTATATATACATATATGGGTGTGTGTGTATGTATATATATGTATATATGTTTGTGTGTGTATATATAATAACTTCTTAATAACATGAAGTCTTGTCAGTGTTCAAATTTTTCATTGCCTCATGAAAACTGAAATTTTTGTAAGTTTTTATATTAGGAAGCAAATAAGATTCACACATGATGATTGGTTCTTCAGTTTTTTAATCTACGTGTTACAATTCTGTATTTCAAAAATCCCCTTGCAATGTATTTGTTAAAGAAGTCAATTTAAGCTGGTTGATTTTAGGTCTATGATTTTAAGGTTGAAAGTTGTAAAATTATTTGACTAAGTTTGGTGAAAATGTCAGTATTGGCTGATTTATAAATTACATATAATCAATTTACTACAGTTTTAAATAGCTGGGCAGATTTTCTTTTTAGGACCAGAAGTCCCCCTATTAGATATTTGGAGACCTTAGAGAGAAAAAAAATATATATTACATTTATAAATATAGTTTAAAATATTTAGTAAATTTAGCTAAGTGTGTAAATTAGACATTATTCCAAGAGTATTAAATGTGTTCAAGTTGAATGGATGGGACATTATTTAAAAGCCTAATGGAAAGTGGTATTTTTATTTAAAATGTATTAGATTTGTAAATAGAATAACAAGAGTTGTAGTTGAGTGCAGACATAGGCAAACAGATCAAAATATTTTGTTTCAAAAATTAATTTGAAAACCAAGTAATTGTAAATAGTTCTTTCTGCACACACACAAACTCATGCTGACATTTTAAGCACACTTCAATTATAGTAATTACTGTATTGTGCTATAATGGTTTGTGTCCTCCCATGTCACCCAGCAACATTGTAAAGTCTGGGCTCTTTGCAAGCTGAGACTTTCTGACCTTAGTCCAGTTCCTGTAGTGAACCCTAGGGAGTGCTGCCCGGCTCCCCCAATTCAATGTCACCCCAACTTCTGGAGGTGCTATCAGCCCATTCAGGGACTGCTGCTACTGTAGAGAGCCACTTGCCCAAAGTCACGCCCCCAGGGGAGTCCAAACACCAAGTGCCTGATGAATATGGGTGTGGAAATGATATACAAGAGCTCCAGGCTGTCCCTGGCCTGCCTCACAGCTCAGCTTCTCCCTCTGCCCAGTCTGCCTCTTCCCCTCCCTGCCATAAGGGTTGACTCCCAGGGCCTTCCTAATAAACATGCTGCATGCTCTACTCTCTATCTCAGAGCCTGCTTCCTGGAACACCAGACTGCAACAGCACCTGACGCACGGATACAAAGAGCATGAGATAATTATTTACAGATCAGGAAGGAAAATCTGATAAAAGCGTAAGAGATTCAGGGTCCCCACATGAGCACTAATTAATTCTAGCAAGTTATGGTCAAATCTTACTTGCAGTCAGTGCCACGCACACTGGGTTAGGCACTGGGGTCGGCACTGCAGGAGGAAAGGAAGGCAGGTTCCACGGCTCCTGGAAGCTTTGGTTTTGCATGATTCTCTACTCCTTTTCTGCCTTAGTCCCTTTGGCCTGCTGTAACAAATATACCACAGACTGGGTGGCCGAAACATTTATTTCTCACACTTTTAGAGGCTCACAAGTCCAAGATCAAGGTGCTAGCAGATCCTGTCTGGTGAGAGCCCCTTCCTGATTTGCAGATGGTTGTCCTCTCATTGTATCCTCACATGGGAGGGAGCAGAGAGATTTCAGGTCTCCTCTTTTTATGAGGGCATTAATCTTATTCAGGAGGGATCATGACCTAAAAATCTCACCTTCAAATATCATCACATTGATGAGATGGTTTCAACATACACATGTGGAGGGCGACACGAAGATTTGGTCTATAGCACTGCCCATCCCCTCAGAGAAAGGTCCAACTTCCCCAGCCTCTATATTATCTGGCTTCAACACCTGAAAAGCCTGTGTGTCTTCAAACTCCGATTTAGTCTAAACCTAATAAATTTTAGAGACTCCCCTCACTGACCCGGGTCTCAAAATCCATTCTCCAGGCTCTTTGTGAAGTCAGTTTGAGGCATTCTTCATGGCCCATGTTTTCCACTCCCTCACTTCTCCCCTGCCCCAACTCCTCACTTCCTTACCCCTAAACCACACCCTCTGATAACCAGATTTGGAAATGCAGAGTGTGCTAGATCAGACTTCCACTGAGTCTATTACACAACATCTTAGTCCCATCAGGCTGCTATAACAAAATACCGCAAACTTCGTGGCTTGTAAACAACAAAAACTTATTTCTCATAGTTTTAGAGGCTACGACATCCAAGATCATGGCACTGGCAGATTCAGTGTCCGGTGAGGGCCCACTTTTTGTTCATAGATGGCGCCTCCTTGTTGGATCCTCCTGTGGAAGAAGGAAGCTCTCTGGGATCCCTTTCATAAGGACACTAATCGCATTCATGAGGGCTTTGCCCTCACAGGCTAATTACCTCCCGAAGACCCTACCTTCTAATATTGTTACACTACTGATTAGGTATTAACATAGGAATTTTGGAGCAACACAAATATTCAGATCATATGACGGGGCTCTCCATTAGAAACCCATACTATAGCAGGCATCTGTACTTTTTTTGTTCAATAGATAAATGGAGACAAACTAGGAAGCTCAAAAATAGATCAAGAAAATTCCTTTGTGAATATATCAGTTGCCAGCAGAAGCAGAGAAAGGCCAACACGTGAGACCCATTTTAAAAGAAATCATTAAACAAAAGTATCATTAAAGGAAAAATAATCTCAGTGGGTATATTAAGTGGGTGCAATTCTCAAAGAAAGCTGCTCCCACACCCAAGAAAACCAAACCAACTTGTTAATTTTTTAGACCTTAGAGATAAAGATAGGAATTTTTAAGTGGCCAAGATGATAAAAGATACTAAAAGTTGGAAGAATTAAAACAAATCTACCCCCTTTTCTCAGACTGCAGGACCAGAGCATTGCTCAGGAGGAAACCACTAGAAAGCACAGAGAACTGAAACTCTCGGTCCCTGCCTGGCCAGGCACAGCCAGGAGGAGAATATTCCCAGGTGGGAAGATGATTACAGGAAGCAATGGAGAGCCAGGAGCATATAAGTAACCAAGCAAAGAGGGAGAAAGTATAGAGACTTTAGAAGAGACAACTTTGATTGTATCAACTTTGTTCATATCAATAATTAATCACATAAACACCATCAGGAAATTAAACGCATTAAGAGACTGCAAGGTGTAAAGATTAACTTTTTACCATTTTATTGCAAATATCTAACCTTTATCAGTGCTTAACACATCTATTTTCCTACACTTAATTTTTTTTTTTTTTTTTTTTTGAGACAGGATCTTGCTCTGTCACCCACGCTGGAGTGCAGTGGTGCGATCTCTGCTCACTATAACCTCTGCCTCCCGTGTTCAAGTGATTCTCCTGTCTCAGACTCCCAAGCTGCTGGGATTACTGGTGCCCACCACCATGCCCAGCTAATTTTTGTATTTTTAGTAGAGACAGGGTTTCACCATGTTGGCCAGAATGGTCTTGATCTCCTGACCTCGTGATCCACCTGCCTCGACCTCCCAAAAAAAGTGCTGGGATTACAGGCATGAGCCACTGTGCCCGGCCCACTTAATTTTAAAAATTTCTTTAACTTTGTAATATTTTTATACCCTTTAATATTTCACTCTACCTTTTTGGATGAGGCAAGATATAAATTATTTAAAATATATTATTCCATAAAGTTGTTCAGACTCCCAAGATATAAATATGAATATAAATGAAAATTAAATAGAGGAGAGACAACTTTGGACACTAAGCTCACATGTCGTATAGAGAGGGGCTCACCCTGTGCTTTGCCCCTTCCATACACATTTAGTGTCTACAGTGAGGTTTGGCATTTACTTGGCTCACAGCAAAAATAGATAAATGAGGGAAAGTCCTATCCCCAGTGAGATTATTTAAAAAGTCAGTAAATGATAAGGATATATTTTTCTTTTGTATTTATTATAATTTAGTTGGAGAATTATTCTCAGTTATACGGTAATAAAGTTGACATCTAACTGGAAATGCATAATCTTCCAAACATGTCTTTAAATTCCAAGAACTAATATGAAAAGAAAGTGAACACAGCCAGACTAATAACAGAATAAGAAATGGCAAGCATTGCTATTAGAGATTTATTCCACACCAGGAACCTACTCTAGATGGATTCCCTAGGTGGCTTTCTTCATTTCCAAAAAATTAAGGATATCTGAGTCCTAAGAATATAAAAAAGAATGTAAGTTGACTCTTTTTGAGGCAAATACAGACTAATTCTCAAATCTGACAGATACAACCGTGAAAGCAAACTAGAACAATTCACTTTGGGAAAACAGATACAAAAATCCCAAATAAAACTTAGAAAATAAAAATAAGCACCTTATGAAAATAATTTACTAAACCCAAACCAGGTTTAATCATGGAATTCAAAGCTGTTATATAAATATGAAAAACCTCAATAATTGGTCAGATTAGTAGAAAACCAAAATAGCAAGTATCATTATGTTATCTTAGCATGTGCCAGAAATACCTCTGGTATATTTTAAAATGCATTTTGTTTACAATTTTGGAAAGATTAGATGTATAAATTTCTTCTTTAGATTATTTAAATTATTTAAAATTGATCATCCCATTTCAACCTACATACATTGTTTCAAATGCAAGCATATTATACGTGTTGGAGAAACATTAAAGTCATTTTCTTAAAAACAAAAAACAAGAATAAAACAAAGATGCCTTCTTACTGTGTCTATTTCATATAGTACCAGAGGAACTTATAAGAACTACTGGAGAAGGAAGACAATAAAAGACATAAATATATGAGAAAAGGAATCAAAATATTGCTTTTTACTGGTGACCTAGAAAATCAAAATAAATCAACCAAAAAAAATTAGAGGTAATAAATGAATTCTGTAGAGTTATGGGATTTAAGATGTCTCAAAAATCAATTGTGTTCTATACCAGTAGCACACTGAAACGAAAATGAAAACAAAGAGCCCATTTATGGTAATAAACAAATTTGAATATCAACATGGCCCATAAGAGATTTATTCAAATAACATTATAAATATTTAATGGCAAAAAGAAGATAGTAATGGCTGGAGAGAGAGAACTACCTTCTGTCTAGGAATACCAAATGCAGTAAGATAACAGTGTGCCTCTATTTGCTCTCAGCTTCACTAGCACTTGCTCCCTGTCTACTGATGTGTGCCAAGGTCATTGTAAAAAGAGTGCCTCCTTAATACCCGACATTGTGGATACAGCCACCAATTTTGTGAACTTCCTGCTTTGTTTATTTCTTCATCACCTTCTCTGTCTAACCTTTTCAGTTCTGATTCTCAATCATTGAATTTCAGGTCCCAATTTTTTGCTCATTTTTTCTGCTTATTCATTTTGAGACATTCCCTCTTGCTGAGCTATTCCTATTGTTAGATTCCAGTGGTAGCCATCTTAATTGGTCGGCCTGCAAATACCCATTTCTTGGGCCAGGAGTGCCCCCAGTGCACTTCAACAATATAAATGTGAGATTGAAACCTATTGAGTTAAAATTCCATGAAATATCTTAGAGTGGAATCCAATTGGAAGAATGAATAAGGAAGAAATAATTTTTAAAAGATAAGGTATGCATTTATGTTTTATGCACCTCTCTGTGTATTATATTTCACTATTAAAAATATTTAAGAAAGACATACAACTACCATAGGATCCAGCAATCCCACTACTGGGTATATATCCAAATAAAAGGAAATCAGTACATCAAAGGGATACCTGCATTCCCATGTTAATTGCAGCATTACTTGCAATAGCCAAGAAATGGAATCAACCTACATGTCCATCAGCAGATGAATGGATTTTTTAAATGTGGTATGTATACAAAATGAAATAGTCTCCAGCCATAGAAAAACATAAATTTTGTCATTTGCACCAATATGAATGGAACTGAAGGTCATTGTGTTAAGTGAAATATGCCAGGCACAGAAAGACAAATATCACATTTTCACTCATATGTGAGAGCTAAAAAAGTTAATATCATGGAGGTAGAGAGTAGAATGATAGTTACCAGAGACTGGGAAGGGTGTATGTGTAGTGAGACAGGACACGAAAAAAGGTTGGTTAATGGGTACATATGGTTAGATAGAAGGAATATGTTCTAATGTTCAATAGCACAGAAAAATGACTGTAGGTAATGACAACATATTGTGTATTTCAAAATAACTAGAAGTTTTGAAATGTTTCCAATACAAAGAAATTAGTGTTCGAGGTGCTGTATATCCTATTATCCTTATTTGATCATTACACATTGTATGCATGTATCAAAATATCATGTGTCCCATAAATATGTAAAAATAATGAAAATGAAATATGGTAGACTAATCTAAGAAAATAGTTTCAGAGAAGACAAATTATTTCTTTCCAAAGAGAAAAAACAGATTTTTCCTTTTTTTGGTAAAAATTGGCCTGCTCTTTTATATGTTCAGAAGTGTAGACACTCCTTCCCCCAGACTGCACCACCATCCCAACTCAAACCTGGCTCATGCACTTTGGCAGCAATATCCTCACGACCCTCTTTTGCAGGGCCCAGGAGAGACAGTTTTGAGGCAGAAACTTGGAATCCAAGGGGGTCCATGGCTCAGGCACCGTGGTGAAGGGGACCCCTGAAAGTCCCAGCCCTGTCTTGCAGCTGGGGACATCAAGGCACACACAAAAGGGCTGGCCTGAGTCCTGCTGGCCCAGGACCAGACCTCAGGTGTGCAGGAGGGTCTGCAGGCATTTGGGAGCCCACCAAGTGCTGGTGGAAGTAGAGGCTGAAGAGGCTGGAGAGCAGCTGGTAGGCAACTGTCCAGCAGATGAGATAGGCCAGGATGCTGTGGAGGGCGAGGCAGGAGTGAGCTGCGTGGGGCCCGTGAGATCAAGGCTGCCTGCTAGACCTCATGCTCCCTGGACGCTGACAGGAACAGTGCTGGCAGAGGACAGGGCAGGGGATACCCACGCCTGGAAGAAGAGGAGGATGAAGGGGGAGATATGGGTGGACCACAGGAGGGATCGGCCTCCCAGGGGCAAGAGACAGAATTTGAATTCACATCATTTTGACACCAAAGGCCAAGCTCTTTAATACTAGTTTCTACAGACTCCAATGGGTCAAAGATATATATAAAAATTCAATCCATTAAAAAAATTATCTAGAAGAAAATAGAATATTTATCTCAGTTCTGAGGGGAAATAAATGTATTAAAAATGTAGGATGTCATCAGGAACAAGATAGATGTGTTGAAATCCATAAAACCAAGGCCTTTTGTACAGTGAAAGGCAATAAAATAAATATCAGAAGAAAAGCAACAAAAATATGTTTGATAAATGTAATAAGAAAAGGTTACTATCCAAAATATACAGACTAGATAAAATCTATAAGGTTGATTCTCATTCCACAAAACATGAGATCAAAAGAGATGAGAGGAAAGTGTGAACTCAATGAAATTTAGATGGTAAATCATCTCAGGGAAAAAAAAAGTATTCACAGTATCAATTAAAGAAATGCAAATGAAAACAACTTTAAGGTGTAATTATACACATTTAATGAGCAAAACCAAACAAACCATTTTAGGGAGGCGAGAATGGGCTATTTTCGCAGTAGGTCTCCCACTGCTGTAGGATTTTCTTAACCATAACTCACAAGGGGTCTGTTACTCACAGGCCCCCCTGAGCAGCTGAGAAGTGGCATGATTGATTCTAACTGATTCAGACTTTGCACAGATAAAAAGAAATTTGAAAGCTGTAAGATGCTAGACAATTTACCATCAGCAACACCATCATTATTATTACTCACCCGTGTGACTCACTTACCTACATTTTGTTCCCCTATAGGTTGGGGTTGGTAAACAACAGACCTGTTTGGATAGAGCCCATGGAGCTATAGCAACTGGGCATCTTTTAGGTCCTGCAGGAAAGCCTGAGGTCAATATCAGGAGAGCAAGGCCAGAGGCAGAAGCGGGAACCAAGAGCAGTCCACCAATCTGATGGCTAGGGCCAAAGACACAGATAAGACCTAAGACAGGGAAAACCAGCAAAGTGCAAGTCTCAGTTGGAGCAGTGATTAGGATATAGCTTAGAATGTGTTCTCCTCTGGCAGTTTTCCTCACAGTTCCAGTCTGGATAGACTGGCTGCATTTAAAAAGAAGACTTTTGAAGCAGACATAAATATCCATGGATAACCCAGAACACCTTACTGCTTTGCATCTCTCTCCCTTTGCACATGTATTTCTAGCTGCTTGGGATATTATGGTGGCTTTATAACGTGTGAACTTAACTGAACTGCATTTCCCAGAATTCCCTTCCCTGTATGTTTTCGGATTAGAACCACAACAGAAGTTTGCAGAAGGTTTGAAAGGCAGAAGTGAAGCAATTTGAGACTTATTCTCTGAAGGAAGAAATTCAGCCTGTGTTGTAACTTAACAGGCTTTTTTTGTTTGCTTGTTTATTTGTTTGAGATGGAGTCTCGCTCTGTTGCCAGGCTGGAGTGCTGTGGCGATCCCGGCTCACTGCAACCTCAGCCTCCTGGGTTCAAGTGATTCTCCTGCCTCAGCCTCCCGAGTAGCTAGGACTACAGGCGCCCACCACCATGCCTGGCTAATTTTTGTATTTTTAGTAGAGACAGGATTTCACCATGTTGGCCAGGATGGTCTCGATCTTTTGACCTCATGATCTACCTTCCTCAGCCTCCCAAAGTGCTGGGATTACAGGCGTGAGCCACCACACCTGGCCAACTCACAGGCTTGCTTGTTAAATAATCTGTTGACTTCCTTTGCTGGTGTGGGCAGAAGTAGGTCTATCAACTCCTCCAGCTTTTGTGATATCTCTTTTTTTGTGATATCATACCTGAGCCAGGTGTGAGTGTGGCTGTCAGCAAGAGGGCCATCTTCTCCTGCAGGTCATCCATGGAGAGAGGTTGGAGGCTTAGAGATGAGAGAGACAGCTTGTTACTCTTTGGGGTCCAGCTACCTGCTTTTTCCCGCTTTACACGCTTTTTCTTTCCCAACACTTGCCCTGTGACTTCAGGCTCAGTACCAGGCACACACACACACAAAATTGAACTTAGACTTTTACTATCTCCCATGTAATGTCTGATTCTTCAGAGAAAGCCCATATTCTATGCCATGCCTATTGTATCTCTGGCTGATGCAGAATATAGTGTCCAAAGTGGTTCCAGAAAACAAAATCATAGGAATGCTTTCTCTGAATTGATTCTGGGTCTATTCTGATTGGTCATCTGATTTGATTTGATTAGATTTCAAAATATTAATGATTATGTTTCCAGTGGTAAAGAAGGCACTGGTAGTCTATAGCAAGCAGTGGCAAAACAGCTACTTAAATGATCACTTGTAAACACCTGTACTGAAGTGCTTATAGAAAGCAAGGCTTTGGGTAGCTAAGTGGTTTCTGTCATATAACATTTTAGTGACAATAAGGAATATAATGGGGTTGGTTGGCTGCTCCTAACTGTGATGGAGGACTTGGAGAAATAAATTTATATGCTTGGGGCTTGAAATTCCCAGCTCAAGTTCTGCTAAAGAGACCTGAAAGATTCTATGACTAACTATAAAGAAGCCTTTGTGACCTCTATTTACTGAGATTTCTGAAAACCAAGCTCAAAGTCTAATCTCACAGAAGGTTGAAATACAACACAAATTGAATTCCCAGTTTCTCAGTCTCTTCGGTTTCCCTAAGGGCTCTGCTTGGGAAAGAATGGTGCACCGAACACTGAATGGGGACATATGGAAAGATTCTGATGAAGTTGGAGATCTTGAACCCCTAAATCCTGCCAGGCCTCCTTTTCCAAAAGAAATAGCTCCTTCCACTCCTGCATGAGAAGCTGGGTATCCCCTGGCCTGAAGAATCTGTAATTGCCTTCCCTGAGGCAGTTGCCTTGAAGGAACGTAAGGATCCTCCTCAGGACCTACCCCACCTCTCGTTGCTTAGATCTATTAATACAACCAGACTCATTCCAAACAGAACCCTGAGGGTGAGGAGGCACAATACACACCAAAAGAATTGCATAATCTTTTTCCATTTTACATAAAAATCGGGATAATATATGTGGGCATGGAACTTAAGTTTATTAAATCAGAATGCAAGAAATATAATGTTGGATTAGGCAGAGTTTATTCATATGAGCTCACTAAGCAGAGATTCTGGATTCAAGCATTAGCTCTAAGTGGCTGGGAGTGGCTCTAACAGTCTGCTTGGTTGATTGACTAATACCTGAGCCCCATGATGGCCTACACTCAACAAAGTGGAAATGCCAGTTTTCTCTTGTTATACTGAAGAGGAAGCTATTCAAAGGCTCAGGGAGATGGGAATGCTAGAATAAATGTATATATAAGGCCTGCTTCTCCTCCCCAAAAACTATAACCTAAAAGAGAGTTTCTCCTCCAAGGATGTGAAACATTCACAAGGGGAGACCCAGCATATTCAAAGAGCTCTGTATAATTATACTCTGAAGGCCAGGGACATCTGTGGGAAGTACTGTCTTCAAACCGCTGCCTGAATCCAGTGGGATGATGGATCCCTGGGTGGCAGGGGTCAAGTGGTGGCACTGAACTGAAAGGGACAAGGTAAGCATGACTATCTTGTGGGCAACAGAGCCAAAGCAGTAATCAGAATAGTTTGACCTGCAGAGATCTTTGGTGTTGGCTAGTTGATTATGAGAGCTCTAAAATAGAAATAGACGGGCAGCCTACTAAGTTTTTACTTGATATATATAAGTAGAAACATTTTAATCCTGGTAATAGAGATACAACTTAAGTTACCAAAATGGAGAATTCTAGTCCCTCAACCAACTTTCAAACTTGAGCCAATTCACAAACCCAGTATCTCTGGAATGAAGAAGAGGTTAGGTCCACTTAAGGAAGAACCCTACTGTAGCACCAAACATGAGTACTGTAAATCTTCCTCTCAGTCTTCCTTAAAGGGACTGATGGCCATTTACCAGGGTGACTATACAATGGGCTAGGAAAATAATTAGACTTTTCAGAGCTTAATGGACATTGACCCTAAGCCAACATTTGTTCCCATAGACTCATGTCAGAGGTAGGAGCTCATGGAGGTGAGGTGATTACACTGGGGTCAATAAGTCTCCACACCACCCTGTAGGTATTTCCAGAATGTATAATTGGAATACACACAGTTAGCAACTGGCAGAATCCCCGCATTGGTTTCCAATCTGTGTAGTGAGGGCTGTCATGGTAGGAAAAGTCAAGTAGAATAGCCATTTGAAGATCCAGTTACGACTTCAGATCTTCAAATGAGTGGCAACACTTGCAGGGCTTAGGCAATGCCCTCCAGAATGTGGTACATGCTTTAAATAAGTAACCAATATATTTTCCCCTATAGGCAGGATTTATGGGGCCAGGAACCAAGGGGTAGAAATGAGAGTGTCTTCTCTTGCTATTATCCCTAGCGAGTCACTAGTAAAACTGCTGCTTCCTGTCCCCATGACTTTGAGCTCTATTGCCAAGGGAGGAATGTTTCTGCTAGGGGACATAACTGTGATTCCATTAAGCTGGAAGTTTGAACTGTCACCTGGTCACTCTGAGCTCATCATATCACTGAATCAACAAGCAAAGAATGGGAGTAAGCTGGGGCAATTAATTCTGACAAACAACGGGAAATTTGGTACTACCCAAAGGGGTTAGGGGGAATATAGCTGAAATTCAAGCATTCCCCTGGAGTGCCTTCTAATATTCTCATGCCCTGTGATGAAATGGAAAATTAAAACAACCCAATGACCCAATGAGGAATAAAGTCCTGAATCACCCCCACCAGGCAAAGGTGCTTGCTAACAGCAAAGGGAATGTGAAATGAGTAGTAGAAGATGGTAAGTTATAAATACCAGCTACAACCATATAACCTGTTTCAGAAATGAAGATGGAAGTAATATATATTTTCCTTATTTTGATATGAATATATTTTGTATACATTAACCCATTCCCCCCCCCATTATCCTATCATCTAAGATGTGTTAATAGTAGCTAACTTTATCTCTCAGTTTATAAGCTAAAAAATATTAAAGGAAAGACATGACACAGCTATAAGGCAATAAACGTAAGCCAAAGATAGATAACAGCATTGTCTTTTCTTTTGAAGAGAGAGTTGGTATGTTTTCTGTCATATGAAGGATAGAATTCCATCATGTTAGGCAAAAGCATGTCTTTGCTATTGTGTGTATTTGGAAGTTAGATATAGTTTAAGGAGATGTGTATCCAATGATCCCCAATTTTCTTATCTGAATATGGTGAACAAATTATACCTTATAGATTTTAGTTTTAAAAATTGTATTAATTTAGAGATGGGGGTCTCACTCTGTGTCTGCCCAGGCTGGACCACAATGGTGTGGTTATAGCTTACTGCAACCTCAAATTTCTGGGCTCAAACAATTTTCCAACCTAAGCCTCCCAAAATCCTGGGATTGCAGGCATGAGCCACCTCACATTGCTACCTAATAGACTTTTAAAAGCTGAAATGACCTGGTTAAGACATATAAGAGGCACTCAAATAATGGTATCTTATTTTTATTGGTAATAGTATACTGGGAATAAGCACAGGGTCAAATGTAATCATGAATAGAAAAACACTTTAACTGTAAAACAAAGTGTGCTGATATGTTTATAATTGGAATAAAATAGAGCTATATATATGAATGTCAAGTGCTTAAGAGGTGGATGCAGTGGCTTTGTACTGTGTCGACTTAACTATGCTGAAACTGCATTTCTTAGAATGTATGGTTTCAGGCTAAAGTTGTCCGCAAGATAAATTTGAGTGAGGTTTGGAGGGCAGAAGGGAAACAGCAATTATGGTTATTGTCTGAAGGTCAGTACAGATGGATCTGTTTCTTTGATTGTATCCTGACTAATATAGCCCCTCCCTTTTTGCGTCTAGTATATTTCTCCCTGTGAACAGGACAAGGGGTTGATTTTCCTTCCTCGTATCTACAAGGGAACATTCACTATAATCTCCAAGATGGCTGAATTTTGGAATGACTACTATTGGCCTTCCTTCCCATCATTTTATTTAGTCCTCCTTCCTGTGGGTAGAGGAGCAGCCAGCCTAAACGGTGAATGTTAGACATCTTTTGGCCACAGTTCCACTAGTGGGTGAGGTCATTGTCAAAGGCTCATGGGGGGCACATCCTTTTACCCTCTCAGATAAGCTCGCATTTAGACTAAGTATATACCCTTCTCTTCCTCTTCCTTTTCCTGTTCCTACTTGGTGTCAGCTACCAAAAGGAAGGTTCCAGGTGCAATTTCATAATAAAGGGTGGGAGATTCTGCCATCTTCTCCAATATAAGAGTCACTAGGAAGTCTTATAATGTGTGTACATGTACCTGTGTGTGTGAATTAACTCTAGTTCAGCCATTAATGAATGTAGAAGATAATCAACAAAATTAAAAAGTATACCATTGTGTTTAAAACAGTCAGAAATCAGTTTATTTTAGAAGACAAGCTTTGCTGCTGCAGCAGGAAGACTGTTCATCATAACCATTTGGAATTTTCACTGAGCTTTTTTTAGTACTAAAATAATACACCTTCAGAAATAAGCTTAGTAAGCATCACTGCTGGTTTATTTATATCAAGTGATACAGATTTAAATTGTGAAATATATCAGACATGCAGTAGCATATAAATGACATAGCTGCAGTTTAAAGAATCACTCTGAGTGTGTATGTCAAGAGATACCAGTACCTGAGAAGCCCTATGTGTTACTTATCAATTGTGTATCCCTCATCCCGAGGTAACCATTACACTGCTTTGTCTTAATCATTCTTTGTTTTTACTTTTTTAACACCTATGTTTGTATTCCTGAGTAGCAGGCACACACCCAGGTGTTCGAGGAAAGGGCAACATGCCCCTGTTAGAGGGAGGCTCCCAGGGGAAACTGAGCTGAATATAATATTTTGGTCATAGTCTGGGATCAAGGCACACAGTTACCATAAGCCTACAGAAGATAACAACCTGGGCTAAACTCAGAAAATTTCATCTATAGATCAAAAAGAAGGTAGGCAGCTGGGATCTTCATTTATTAGTCCTTAACATATCATGAGTCACACACATCTGAACTAATTGCCCTCTATAGCTGCTGTATAGCTGTTATCCTAGAGTCTTCCTTTATCATCTTTGCCTCTTTCCAGTGATGAATCTCCTCCTCTTGTATCTCATATCTTCTTCTTTATTGGACTATTTTCACATTTTGGTTGAGCAAATCCCTTTAGGATATGGTTGAGAAAAGGTTCAAGGGGAGTAAATTTTTTGAGACTCTGAAGATTTGAAAATGTCTTATTCTACCCTTTCTTGTGAGTGATATTTAGGCTGGGTATAGAATTCCCAGGTAAATTGAAGGTAATTTTCCTTCAGAAATTTTAAGACTCTACTTTTTGCTTTCTAGCTCCTAGTTGCAATTGAGAAGTCAAAAGACATTCTGATTCCTCATACTTTGTAACTGACTTGTGTTTTCTTTGGAAGCTTTTGGGATCTTTTCCTAGTCTCTCATGTTCTGAAAGTTCACAGAAATATATCTCCCCTGGGTCCACTTGGATCCATTATGCTAGACATCTGGCAATTTTTTTCAATATGGAAACACAAACCCTTTAGCTGATAATTTTGAACTATCAACTGAGAATTAAAATGAAGCCTCTACCCTCTTAGGAAAAGACTAATTATTTTATAAAACCAGTTTTAAATCTGTTTGATCAATCAATGACAACTTGCCTCAGTCTAATCCATCAGTAATAACTTGCTTCATCCAACACACTTCTAAAAACCAACCAATCAATGATAGCCTTTGAGGGTTAGTCAGTCAGCAGCCAGCTTACTCTTGTGAAGTCTTGTCTAAGTGAGCACACTTCTGAGGCTAACTTCAGCCTACTCCCATCTCTAAAACCATCAAATAATCCCAAATACTCCCAAAATAATCTCTGATTTCAAAACTTTATATAAATTCGACAGTCTGCTTTGAGAAACTATTATTGACCATTTTTCTTCATTACATAAGCAAAATAGAGAAGTAAGCCCCTCTGTATAACTCCCAATTGTGTACTTCTTCATCCTCAGATGTAACTGATACTTTTTTAGTTTGAATTCCTTTAAATTTTTTCTCTAATTTTCTTTTTCTACCCATTATGCATATATCTCTAAACTGAGAAGTGGGCACAAACCTAGCTATATAAGCAAAAGACAAAACGGCCTCTGTTAGATGAAGGCACCCAGGAGAAGCTGAGTTGAGTGGAGTCTCTTGGTCATGGCATTTTATTTCAGATACCCAGTGGCAGCATTCTCCTTCACATAACTACCAGTTTGAAATGCAATGACCAAATGCTGTCTTACACTTATGATCACTCTCACACCAGAAACTGACATGGGCATCATGTGCTAGTTTATAATGTAAGGTCTCATTTGTGACTCTGGTCTTCAAAGTCTCTGGATTGCTTGTCCTAGTCTTGGTTCCCCTCAGCATAAGTCTCCCCTCTCAACCACAGGCTGAATCTAATACCTCCTACTTGAAGCCTTCTCACTCTTCACAGAACAAGAACAATCAATTATCCAAGGAGAAAGAGAAATGAATGGGTAATAAGGACACTTGGGTTGAAGCCCCAGTTCAGCAAATAATCAAGTGGCCTGAAACACATGTCTTCATGTTCTTCACTGTGTTTCAGCTTTCCTGTCTGTAAAATAAAGGTTGGGCCAAATCTATGGTTCTCAATCCTGACTGCACATGATAATTACCTAGGAGTTATTTAAAAATACTGACTCCTGGGCTCTACTTCAGACCAATTAAATCAGAATCTCTGGGGGTGGGGTCTGGGCATCAGTATTTAAATCGATGATTCTAATGTAGAACTGGAACTATTGAGCCAAATGGGCTCTGAGGTTCCATTCACTATTCACATTTGGAATTCTAGGAAGTACCACAATACTTCATTGAATAAGGTGAACATTGTATTGCTGGGACTCTGTTCTTTGGTTTTATAAGAGAATAAGAAGTGTGAAAAGGGACAACACAGAACATTTGTGATGCAAATTATTTATATTGATGAGCGGTAGGCATAATAGAAAATTGTAGAAATCAATGAACACAAAGTATAGATTGCAATCTCTTCTCAACTCTGCCTGTAGCTGGTGACTGTCATTGCTAGTGATAAACAGGGGTAGGGGGACACCCATTAATCATCCTGTAGATCATTGAGGCTGTGTATACTGGGAGAAGAGGGTAGCTCCCGCTAGTCAGAGCCTTACTCACAGCAGCTGAAAAAAATCACATAGTCCACATCTCCAGAATCCAGGGTCTCAGGAGCAAAGGTTGAGCGCAGATCCGGACATTATTAAATACATCATCTCTATAATACATGTTAATTGAGGTGGCATTTTGGCTCCTGTCTTAGTCTGGTTAGTGTTGCTATGAATAAACACCTGAGGTTGGGTATTTATAAAGAAAAAATGCTTATTTGGCTCATGATTCTGATGTCTGGAAAAATTTAGGATTGGGAATCTGCATCTGGGATGAACCACAGACTTCCACCACTTATGGGAAAGGGAGCCAGCTGCGCAGAGATCACACGGTGAGAGAAGAAGCCAGGAAGAGAAGAAGGAGGTGCCGTGCTCTTTTAAACAACCAGCTCTCAAGGAAACAAATAGAGTGAGAACTCACTCATTACCGTAAGGAAGACACCAAGCCATTCATGAGGGATCTGCCTCCATGACCCAAACATCTCCCATTAGGCCCCACCTCCAACATTGGGAACCAAATTTCAGCATGAGGTTTTAGGAGACAAACATCCAAACTATTGCATTCTTCCTCTAGCCTCCCAAATCCCATGTCCTCACATACAAAATATAATCATTCCATCCCAGTAGTCCCCAAAAGTCTTGTTCCGGCATTAATTCAAAACTCCAAAGTGTCATTTGAGACTCAAGGCAAGTTCCTTACAGCTATGAGACTGTAAAATACAAAACAAGTTATTTACTTCCTTCCAAGATACAATGGTGGGACAGGCATTAGGTAAGCACTCCCATTTCAAAAGGAAAAAATCAGCCAAAAGGAATGGGTGAGAGGCCCCAGGCCAGTGCAAAACCCAACAGGGAAGACATTAAACCCTAAAGCTCCAAAATAATCCTTGACTCCATTTCCTTCATTCTGGGCACATTGGTTTAAGGGGTGGGTTCCCAAGGCCTTGGGCAGCCCTGCCCTCATGGCTTTGCTACGCACAGTGCACATAGCTGTTCTCGTAAGTTGGAGTCAAATGCCTGTGGCTTTTCCAGGTTGAAGTTATGTACTACAGGTGACTAATTCTGGGGTCTAGAGGCCCTGCTTCCATAGCTCTACTAGGCAGTGCCCCAGTGGGTACTCTCTGTGAGGGATCCAGCCCCATATGTCTGCTCAGCATTGTCTTACTAAGGTCTTTCTGTGAGGGCTCTGCCCCTGCAGCAGGGTTCTTTCTGGGCACCCAGGCTTCTGATACACACTCTTAAACCTCAGTGGAGGATGCCAAGCCTCCACCACTCTTGCATTCTGGACACCTGCAGACTTAACACCACATGGAAGCCACCAAAGCTTACTGCTTGCAGTCTCCTGAGCAATGGCCCAAGTCCTACCCGGGATCATTCGAATCATGGCTGGAGCTGGAGTGGCCTGCTTGCAGGGAGCAGCATCCCAAGGTATCCCAGGGAAGATGTGCCCCAGGCCTGTACCCCCAAACCATTCTGTCTTCTTAGGCTTCTGGGACTGTGATGGGAGGGCAAATTTAAAGATTTCTGAAATGACTTTGATGGCAGCAGCAGCCTGTCTGGAGCAGCCACTGTGGGGACAGTGGGGGAGATGCAGCTGGGGCTGGGTGCTCCACAGGTGGGAGCCCTGCCCCCTTTCAAGTTGGCAGGAGGGGAACCCCACATTCCTGGGGACAGCTGCCCAGCTGCAGCTGCCGACCCGGGCATCCCTGTTCTCTTGGGGACCCAAGAAGCCCGCCTTTCCCTGCAGAAGTGGAAGTGCCAGCTCCCACTGCCTGGCCTCTCCCTACTCTCCATGCTTGCTCCAATTTTGGAGCAAAGTCGAAGCCAAGCCTGGGTGCTGTCTCAACCCGGCTGGGTGTGTGCACACTCAGGGTGGTGCTAACACACCAGTCTCCTGCTGCCTCAGCCCTTTCAGGACTTTGCACACTGAAGAGCACGGGAGGAGGCCAAGTAGGGGCTGAGGGTGGCTTGGCGTGGGCCTGCAGCCCCTTAGCACAAACAGCCTGGGTGCCATAGACAAAATGATTGATGGTGGCAGGGAGCAGACAGGCTCCTGGGCAGAAACGGTTGGGTCCTCAGTGAAGCCCTTCCTTCAAGCCAGGGACAGACTGAAGCCTGGGGGCCAAGCTGTCAGTTCCTGGTGAAGTCTGCAGCCCATCTGAGAGTGAGAACTTATGGTGCTTTTTCTAAGCCTGCCCATGGACCAATCAGCATGACTTCCTCCCTTCTGAGCCCATAAAAATCCCAGACCAAGCCAGACTCACAGAGACCTCTAGACTACCAGCTGCTGGAAGGAGCTACCCACTGTGGGTATCCTCGACTTGTCAGGACAACCTGCCTGTGGAAAGGAGCTACTCACTGCAGGTCTCCTCTCCCCTGAGAGCTGGACACTCATCGGGACGACCTGCCTACAGGAAGGAGCTACCCACTTCGGGTCTTCCTGAGAACTGTTCTGTGCTCAGTGAGGCTCCTCTCCATCTTGCTCACCCTCCAGTTGTCCACATACCTCATTCTTCCTGGATATAGTACAAGAACTTGGGACCCGTCGAATGGTGGGACTAAAGGAGCTGTAACACAAACAGGGCTGAAACATTCCCCCCAACTACCCACATTGCTTGCTGGCGATGAGATGGAGAGAACTGAGACCCTTCAAGGAGCCTGGACCCAGGGGCTCCCTGAGTCAGGGCTGTGACACCATCTTGGGGCTCTGTGGTTCCTGGCATCCCCAAGCTTCCAGGCAATCCACTGCGTTTCCCTCATCCAGAAGCGGGTGCCCACAGCAGAAGCCATGTGAAGTACATCTGGTCCAGCTGCAGCCTCGTATGGAGCCAACGCCTGTCCAACACCTGGAGTTGCTGTGAACTGGCTGGGCACAGTGGCTGGACCCCACACGCACTCGCCCACATAACCATCATCACTTCATGCCTGGCTCACCCTTGGTAGGTGTGGGATCCGGACTGGTAGCGTGAGCTGAGTGCAGCCTGCTGGGCCAAATGGGCAGAATGAGCCCAGCAGGTGTGAGCAATACTCAGGCAGAAGGCACCGCTGGCCACAGCTGGTGAAGCAACTCACCAAGCATCCTGTGACACCTTCAGGGCCTTTTTCCCATTGTCTTGACTATTAGCACCTGGCTGCCTTTTATTATCTGTGTTAATCTCTCTTGCAAGTGGTTGCTTGCCAGAACCCTTGGATTTCTCTCCTGAAAATGCTTTTTCCTTTTCTACCGCATTGCCAAGCTGTGAATTTTCCTAATTTTACATTCTGCTTCCCTTTTAATTACAAATTCCACTTTTAGGTCATTCCTTTGTTGCACATCTGATTGTAAGTTTTTAGAAGAAGCCACATCACTTATTGGAGGCTTTATTGTTTAGAAGTGTCTTTCACCATATACCGTAGGTCATTACTCTTAAGTTTGTTATCAAACTGAACTGGGATCCACTTGGCTGTTGCAGTAAGGCTAACACATCCACACCAAGGTTTGCAATAAGAGAATGGTGGGCATTTGTTTGCAGGGCACCAAGCAAGGAGAATCTGGTAGCTCATACTTAAGACCCCACCTCTCCAATGGCTTGTAGGTAGGAGTTTTTAAATACAGGGAGGCAGAGGTTAAAGGCAAAGTCATAAATGAGCACATAGAGCCTATGTACTGGCTTAATCTAAAAAGGCAGGGACATCTTAACGCAGAGGCCCACGAGTCATAGTAGATTCAAAGATTTTCTGATTTGCGATTGGTTAAGAAGGTGAAAATTTGTCTAAAACTTTTTGGGTGAGCAGAAAAGAATGTTAGCTCTGGTTTATGAGTGTGGCTTCCTCCAGGACCCTCCAGAAGAAATTTAGAACAAAGAACAGTGGTCAAGGCTTAGTTCTCAGATCCCCTTTATCTTATACCTACATTCCAGGGAACCTGTTTCATGAGGGTCCAGGTTTCTGGAAAACAGCTCAGGCACATATGTTAAATCTTCAGTTTCTTTGGGGGAACCAAATACCCTGTGATTCTAACCTCCTTGGCTATTTTTAAGCTACTATTATCTTCTTGCTTATCAAGTTGCTAATTTGCTTCTCAGGGCTAGCTAGGTGCCTAGAATTCCCCTTAAATGAATTCAAGATTTTCATTTATTTCCATGGTTTGGAAGGGGTAGGAGAGGTGCCTGAAAGACCCCCTGAGAGGGGTCTTTGCTCTGTCTCGAGTTCAGTCTTGCACAAAGCCTTAGGGCATGGACTCAACACAGCTAGGTTCTCTGCTACCCCTTAGGGCAAAGTGACCCTTGCTTCAGTTACCAGTAAGTTTCTCATTTTCATTTGAGGCCTCCTCAGCATGGCCTTTACTGTCTGTATTACTACTAGAATTTTGGTCACAACCACTTAACCAATCTCTAGAAAGTTTCAAACTTTCCCTAGACTTTCTATCTTCTTTGGAGCCCTCCAAACTCTGCCTGTTACCCAGTTCTAAAGCTGCTTCCACATTTTCAGGCATCCTTATAGCAACACCCCACTCATTGGTACCAATTTTCTATCTTAGTCCGTTTAGTGTTACTATAAAGAATACTTGAGGCTGTATAATTTGTAAAGAAAAGAGGTTTATTGGTCTCACAGTTCTGCATGCTGTACAAGAAGCGTGGCCCCAGAATCTGCATCTGGTGAGAGCCTCAGGCTGCTTCCACTCATGCAGAAGGTAAAGGAGAACCAGCATGTGCAGAGATCACATGGCGAGAGAGGACACAAGGTGTGGGGAGGCACCAGGGTCTTTTAAAAAAACAACCAGCTCTCAGGAAACTAATAGTTTCCAGCTCTCAAGGAAACTAACTCACTTATTACCACAAAGACAACACCAAGCCGTTTATGAGAGATCTTTTGCCATGACTCAAACACCTCCCATTAGGCCCCACCTTTAACATTGGGGATCAAATTTTAACATGAGGTTTCAGGGGACAAACATGCAACTATAGCATCTCCCACAGACTCCTCGATCTGTGGTAAAGGATCTGATAACTTCGAGAGGGCAGGCTGTCAGGGGCCATGTCTGTACTCTGTTATTTGCCCTCCAGGAATTGTTGGAGCTGACTTTTTCAAAAGTGGTTTCTTGAAAATAATTTCACTCCTCCTGTTTCTTGGATCCTTGAAGTGGTCCTGTTATCTTGCCCATTCTGCATCCTGGTATGTGGCTATTCCTTTGATTTTTGTCAGCCATTCCAGTGTCCTTCAGACAAAGTTCTTTTTTTAATTTAACCTAGTCAGTTTTTGTTGCTTGCAACCAAAAGATTACAATTACTACCTTAAAATAATAATAGCTTAGTTATCAAACATCTTATATTCATCGGGTATTCAAATACCTAATTGCTAACCCTAAACGCAACTAGAGTTATCTACATTGTACAATGAAGATACTGAGGTTGTGAATAATTTTCTCAAAAATATAAAGCTAGTAAGCAGCAGAGCCATGATTTGAACTTTCTTTTCTCTAACTACAAATCTTATTGTTTTTAGGATTTTCTTGTCTGCTATTCCATGCTACCTCTGACAAAGATTTTATCACCTAGTGACTAGTCCTTTCTACTACTAACTTTCACCCACATGCAAGCTCATAAAATTGTGCTCTAACTACACCTCACAAATAGGGTGGAAAAGGGCAAGAAAGATTAATCTGTGCCCCACATGGGCCTGTCTTTCCTCTTGATGACAGGAGCTTTCAGGGGTCAAAGCCAGGATCTCAGCCCAGAGTGCTTGTAGGCACTTAGTCAATACTAATCAAGGGAGATGATAAAGGACAAAACCTCGTTTCCCCAAAACTTTGGCAAAGGGAGATTCAGTCTCAGGAAACTTGTAAGTCGGATAGACATGCCAGGATAGATGTAGATAAACATCCTGTCATTGAAGAATAGTGCTAGAAAGGACTACAGAAGCAATGACACTTAATTCCTGCCCTTTTCAGCTGGGAGAACTGAGGTTCAGAGAAGGGAAGGGATATGCTCAGATAGCTCAGCAACACGGTGGCTGTGGCAGCCTGACCTCAATTTCTATGGTGTTTTCCACTAGCCCATGCCCAGGAGATTGCTTAGCCCGTCTATTCTGTCACTTATTCTTATCCCTATCTGTGATGGTAATGCTGGTTTCCAAAGGGAGTTAGATTTACAAACTGGCTTTGTTCCCCATCACCCAAGTGAAGTACAAGATCTTGTACAAGATTTTGTCCTAATGGAACCCTGGCTTTCAACGGGAAGTCTCTATCTTCCCACATGGAGATCTTGTAATCGTTTTGTTACTTTCTAGACATTTCTCTAGGGTGTCTTATTTTCTTACTGGATTTATGAGATGCAGGTGTGCAGAAGTGGGAGAAAATTGATGTCATGGCACCTGAAAGAGAAGAACCCCAGAGGGCGCTGGATTTCAGATGGGCACCCTCCGTGCCATAGGTGATGTTACACTAATGACCACATGCTGGTGATGCTGCTCAGAGAACCCTGAGCAGGGTTCCCCAGTGACTCAGCCCATTGGTCTATTTCTCGTAAGATGTCAGCAGGCATGAAAACCCCCAGTCATCTTCTTGGGTTCTGAGAACGTGCAAATTTCTCACTGGTGAAACAACCCTTTGCTTCCTTCAAAAGGACATGGCAGATTGAAGGGGGTTTCTGGACCTGGGGGAGGATGTGATCTGTAGGAGTTTACTGTGCCTCACTTCACTGATTTCAGCACATTTGTGGAACAGTCTTGCCTGAGGGCACAGAAAAATATTTCTGCTTTTCTGCTTCTGGTCTTTCTCAGGAGCTATGGAACTTAGCCTATGCCTAGGCACAGACTAAAAATGTGGGAGAGGTTGCAATCCCAAGGGCAACTCTCAACTAATGGGGAGCAGAAGCTAGTGGACAAATATCCCAGATTTCCATCCTTCAAATGCCCAATTCTGAGACATATTCTACATGATTCCCTAAGATTGAACCCCAGTTTCCCACAGTAGTCTCCAGCTCAATATTGCACTCTTTCTTTAAAAAACGTGAAAAAGAATATAGTCTCATATATATTTCATACCTATACATATAATACATAAGCTAATATATATACACATATATATCTTATAAAACATTTTAACCATTTTAATGTGTATAATTCTGTGGTATTAATAACATTTTCAATATTATACAACCATCATCATTGTCTATTTCCAAAGTTTTTTTTTGTTTGTTGTTTGTTTTTGAGATGGAGTCTCGTTCTGTCACCCGGCCTGGAGTGCAATGGCTCAATTTCAGCTCATTGCAACCTCTGCCTCTCAAGTTCAAGTGATTCTCGTGTCTCAGCCTCCTGAGTAGCTGGGATTAGAGGTGCCCACAACCACATCTGGCTAATTTTTTTTAATTTTTAGTAGAAACAGGGTTTCACCATGTTGGCCAGGCTGGCTTCAAACTCCTTTCCTCAAGTGATCCACCCACCTCAGCCTCCCAGTGTGCTAGGATTACAGACATAAGCCACCATGTCCAGTTTCCAAAACTTTTCTATCATCCTAAATAAAAACTCTGTATCCATTAAACAATAAATTTTTGTCTTCTCCTCTTTCCAGTCCCTGGTAACCTCTAATTTAATTACTTGTTCTCTAACAAATTTGCCTATTTTAGATATTTCATATAAGTGGAATCATATGTTCGTCATTTTGTGTCTGATTTCATTTAGTGTTTTCAAGGTTCATCCGTGTCGTAGCTTATATTAGAACTTTATTCTTTTTTTATAGGTGAATAATATTCAATTTTATGTCTATACAGTCAGCCCTTCATACCCAAGGTTCTGCATCCATGGATTCAACCAACTGTGGAAGGAAGATATTTTTCAAAATGATAAAAGGGGGAGGTGGCCAAGATGGCTTACAAGTAACAGCTAGTATGCATGGTTCTTGCAGAGCCGAATGGAAGGGGTGAGTAAATATAGCACCTTCAACAGAAACATCCAGTTACTCGCATTGGGACTAATTAAGGAAACGACCTGACCCACGGAGAATAGAGAAAAGCAAGGCAGGACAATAACCCACCCAGGAGCAACACAGAGCCAAGGGAACCTCCCCCTGCCCAGAGAAGCAGTGAGTGAATGTGCAACCCTGGGAACCCATGTTTCTCCCATGGATCTTTGCAACTCTCGGGTCAGGAGATCCCCTCTTGAACCCACTCTACCAGGGCCTTCAGAGCTATGTAGAGTCTCAGCAGAGCAGCTGCTCAGGCACATGTGGAGACCCGGGAGCCTTAGAAACTTGGGCTCTCTGGGCTTTCCAGCAAAAGTAGCTGCAACACTGGTGAAGTAGGAGGTTAGACTCCTGCACATACCCCTAGGAGTTAGGCTGAATCCAGGGAGCTGAGCAGCAACAGTCTATAGTCCCCACTTCTATGACACCTCACAGGATAAGACCCATTAGCTTGGAATTCCAGCCAGCCACTGGTGGAAGTGTTATACCTCCCTGGGGTGGAGCTCCTGGGGGAGGGGCAGGCCACCATCTTTGTTGTTTGTGCGACTTAGCCATTCCAGCCTTTGGGCTTTGGAGAGTCCAAGCTGACCAGGGACAGCAGGGTTCTCCCAGTACAGCACAGCAGCTCTATGAAAATGTGGCCAGAGTGTTTTTCTAATCAGGTCCTTGATCCCATTCCTGCTCACTGGGTGGGATCTCCCAACAAGTGCCTCCAGCCACCCCTACTAGTGTTCTCCAGCAAGAGAAATTTGAAACCTCCCTGGAATGGGGCTCCCAGAGGGAGGGGCAGGGCACCATCTTTGCTGTTTGGGTGACTTAGCTATTCTGACCTTCAGAGTTTGGAAAGTCCAAGGCAATGCGGGGCTGAAGTGGACCCCCAGCACAGCACAGCTGCCCTATGAACATGTGGTCAAACTGCTTTTTTAAAGCAGGTCCATGATCCTGTTCCTTATCACCAGCTGGGGCCTCCCAGCTGGGGTCTCCAGCTGCCCCCACCGGTGTTCTCTGGCTGATAGAGGTTTCAAACCTCCTTGGGTTAGAGCTCCCTGAGGGAGGGGCAGGCCCCCATCTTTGCTGTTTGTGTGACTTAGCTATTCCAGTCTTCAATCTTTGGAGTATCCAAGGCAACCAGGGGCTGAAGTGGACCCTCAGCACAGCATAGCTGCTTTATAAAAATGTGGCCGGACTGCTTTTTTAAGTGGGTCCTAGATCCAATTCCTCCTCATTGGGCAGGATCTTCCAACTGAGGTCTCCAGCCACTTCCTACAGGTGTGTTTGGGACTGCAATAGGTCCATACCTGCCTAGGATGGAGCTCCCAGAGGGAGAGGTAGGCCACCGTCTTTGCTGTTTTGCAGCCTTCACTGGGGATACCTCCAGGTACTGAAAAATCTGAGGCAACGAGGGACTGGAGCAGGCACCCAGCATAACCACGCAGCCCTACAGAAAAGTGGCCAGACTGTTACATGGGTGCCTGTTTCCATATCTCCACCAGGCAGGTCCTCCAGGCCTGGGCCTCCAGCCACCCCACCAGAGCTATTGAGCCAACAGCAACTCAGAAACTCCTGAGTTGACAGAGCCTCCAGGGGCAACTGAAAGCCTGTATGCCACTGCCTCTGTGGTGGAACTGCCCTTGCTAACCTCGGACTAACAAGAGAGCAAAGAGTCTAAGTGCTTTATCCACACCTCTAACAAGCTGCAGTTGACCCAAGGAAAAAGGCCAGTCTGTCTTTCATCATTCCCCTTCCCACCACTGCTCACCACCAGACAGGGAGCCCCTAGCCTGGATCCCCAGCACAAATGCTCCATCATGGGCTGATTGCACTGATTGATTGCTGACCTGCATCTCTCTGGGGTGGAGCCCCCAGGAGATAAGCAAAAGACCCTTGGCCACAACCACTACTAAGATCCCTACCTTTGCTGCCTCCAAGTTAGGCAAGGAACATAAACCCTGACATCACCCTAGAGCTGTAGTGGGCAGCCTAGGAGTGCCAAGCCACCATCTATAGCCAGCACTCAAGAGGGAGAGGAACCCACACTTTCAGAGCATTGAGAGGGAACACAGCTACAACTGTGAAGAAACACAGGGGAGCCACACAACTGAGCAAGAGTCTACTAACTGACCAGTAAGCCTAAGTGACACCTATTGGAGCACACTCTAATGCTTCAACACCAAAAATACCTCACTAACATACCCCTCTCTGAGACCAGAGACAAGATGTCAGCTTCAAATAAAAATCCTGCACACAAAGCCTTTGCCCAGTGAAAACATCAGAAAAGAAGTCTATTGACTGTACTGAATCTACACTGCAGTTAAAGGAACACCTACATGTAGAGATGAGAACCAATACAAGAACTCCAGTAACTCAAATGGCCAGAGTGTTGCATGTCCTCCAAATAACCATGCCAGTTCTCCAACAAGAATTCTTAACCAGGCAGAACTGGCTGGAATAACAGAAATAGAATTCAGAATGTGGATGGGAAACAAAGATCACTGAGATTAAGGAGGATGACAAAACCCAGTCCAAGTAAAATAAGAATCACAATAAAGCAATACAGGAGCTGAAACACAAAATAACTGGTATAAAAAAGAATGGAATGGGTCTGACAGAGCTGAATAGCACAATACAAGACTTTCACAATGCAATAACAAGTATTAACAACAGAATAAACCAATCTGAGGAAAGAGTATCAGAACTTGAAGACTGTTTCTCTGAAATAAGACAGTCAGACAAAAATAAAGAGTAAAAATGAATGGAAAAAACCTCTGAGAAGTATGAGATTATGTGAAGAGCAAAATCTCTGAATCACTGGCGTCCCTGAAAGGGAGAGGGAGAAAACAAAGAACTTGGAAAACATATTTCAGAATATCATCCATGAAAACTTCTCCAACTTTGCCAGAGAGGCCAGCAGTCAAATTCGGGAAATACAGAGAACTCCTGCAATATTCTACCCAAGAAGATCATCCCCAAGACACATAATTGTCAGATTTTCCAAGGTCAAAATGAAAGAAAGAATATTAAAGGCAGCTAAAGAGAAAGGGCAGGTCTCCTACAAAGGGAACACCATCAGGCTTACAGTGGACCTCTCAGCTGAAACCCTACAAGCCAGAAGAGATTGGGAGCCTATCTTCAACATTCTTAAAGAAAAAAAAATCTTCAACCAAGAATTTCATATTCAGCCAAACCAAGCTTCCTAAGCAAAGGAGAAATAAGATCCTTTGCTGATAAGCAAATGTTGAAGGACTTTGTTACCATCAGACCTTCTTTACAAGAGATCTTGAAAGAAGCACTAAATACAGAAAGGAAAGACTGCTACCAACTAATACAAAAACACACTTAAACACACAGACCAGTGTCACTATAAAGGAACCACATAAACAAGTCAACATAATAATGAGCTAACAACACAATGACAGGATCAAATCCACACATATCAATACTAACCTTGAATGTAAATGGGCTAAATGCCCTACTTAAAAGGCACAGAGTGGCAAGCTGGATAAAAAAGCAAGACCCAATGGTATGTTGTCTTCAAGAGATGCATCTCACACAAAATGACACTCACAGGCTCAGAATAAAGGGATAGAGGAAAGTCTACCAAGCAAATGGAAAACAGAAAAAAGCAGGGGTTGCAATCCTAATTTCAGACAAAACAGATTATAAACCAACAAAGATTAAAAAAAAAAAAGATAATGAAGGGCATTACATAATGGTAAAGGGTTCAGCTCAACAAGAAGATCTAACTATCCTAAATACATATGCACTCAACACAGGAGCACCCAGATTCATAAAGCAAGTTCTTAGTGATCTACAAGGAGACACAGATCCCACACAATAATAGTGGGAGACTTAACCACTCCACTGACAGTATTAGAGAGATCATCGAGGTAGAAAATTAACAAAGATATTCAGGATCTGACCTCAACACTGCACCAAATGGATCTGATAGACTTCTACAGAACTCTCCTCCCCCAAACAACAGAACATACATTCTCATTGCACATAGCCTATACCCTAAAATTGACCACATAATTAGACATAAAACAATCTTCAGCGAATGCAAAAGAGCCGAAATCATACCGAACACATTCTTGAACCACAGTGCAATAAAAATAAAAGTGAAGACTTAAAAAATTGCTTAAAGCCATGCAATTACATAGAAATTAAACCACATGTTCCTGAACGACTGTTGGATAAATAATAAAATTAAGGCAGAAATCAAGGAGTTCTGTGAAACTAATGAGAACAAAGATACAACATACCAGAATCTCTGGGACACAGCTAAGGCAGTGTTAAGAGGGAAAGTCATAGCATTAAATGCCTACATAAAAAAGTTAGAAAGATCTCAAATTAACAAACTAACATCACAACTGAAAGAATTAGGGAAGCAAGAAGAAATCAACCCAAAGCCAGCAGAAGACAAGAAATAACGAAAATCAGAGCTGAACTGAAGGAAACTGGGACATGAAACACCATTCAAAAGATCAATGAATCCATGAGTTTTTTTTGAAAAAATTAATAAGATAGGCCACTAGCTAGACTAATAAAGAAGAAAAGAGAGAATACCCAAATAAATACAATTAGAAATGATGAAGGGAATGTTACCACTGACCTCACAGAAATAAAAATAACCATCAGAAACTATTATGAACACCTCTATGCATACAAACTAGAAAACCTAGAAGAGATGGATAAATTCCAGAATACATACACCCTCCCAAGACTGAAACATGAAGAAACTGATTTCCTGAACAGACCAATAATGAGCTCTGAAATTGAATCAGTAATAAATACCATACCAACCAAAAAATGCTGAGGACCTGATAGATTCACAGCTAAATTCTACGAGATGGACAAAGAAGAGCTAGTAGCATTCTTACAGAAACTATACCAAAAAATTGAGGAGGAGGGACTCCTTCCCAGCTCATTCTATAAAGTCAGCATCATCCTGATACTAAAACTTGGCAGAGACACAACAACAACAATAACAAAAACTTCAGGCCAATATCCTTGATGAACATTGATGCAAAAATCCTCAACAAAATACTTGCAAACCAAATCCAGCAGCACATCAAAAACCTAATCCACCATGATCAAGAAGGCTTCATCTCTGAGATACAAGCTTGGGTCAACATACACCAATCGATAAATGTGATTCATCACATAAATGGAACTAAAGACAAAAAACACATGACACTCTCAATAGATGCAGAAAAGTCTTTCAATAAAATTCAATACTTCTTCATGTTAAAAACTCTCAGTAAATGAGGTATTGAAGGAACATGCCTCAAAATAATGAGAGCCATCTATGACAAACTCACAGCCAATATTATACTGAATGAGCAAAAGCTGGAAACATGCCCCTTGAAAACTGGCACAAGACAAGAATGCCCTCTCTCACCACTCCTATTCAACATAGTATTGGAAGTACTAACCAAAGCAATCAGGAAAGAGAAAAAAAATAAAGTGCATCCAAATAGGAAGAGAGGGAGTCAAACTCTCTCTGTTTGCATACGGCATGATTCAATATCTAAAAAATGCCATAGTCTCAGCCCAAAAGCTTCTTCAGCTGAAAAACAACTTCAGCAAAGTTTCAGGATACAAAATCAATGTACAAAAATGACTAGCCTTCCTACACAGCAACAACAGCAAAGCCAAGAGTCAAATCAGAAATGCAATCCCATTCACAATGGCCACAAAAGGAATAAAATACCAAGGAATACAGCCAACCAGGGAGGTGAAAGATCTCTACAATGAGAATTACAAAACACTGCTCAAAGAAAACAGGGAAAACACAAACGAATGGAAACACATTTCATGTTCATAGATAGGAAGAATCAATATCATTAAAATGGACACACTGCCCAAAGCAATGTACAGATTCAATGCTATTCCTGTCAAACTACCAACAACATTCTTCATGAACTAGAAAAAATATATTTTAAAATTCATATGGAACAAAAATGAGCCTGAATAGCCAAGGTAATCCAAAGCAAGAAGAAAAGAGCTGGAGGCGTCACACTGCCTGACTTCAAACTACACTACAGGGCTGCAGTAAGCACAACAGCATCGTACTGATAGAAACACAGGCACATAGACCAAGGAAACAGAATAGAGAGCCCAGAAATAAAGCCACATACCTACAGCCACCTGATACTCAATAAAGCTGACAAGCAATGGGGAAAAGACTCCCTATTCAATAAGTAGTGCTGGGATAACCAGCTACCCATATACAGAATGCTGAAGCTGGACCCCTTCCTTATAGCATATACGAAAACTAAGTCAAGATGGGTTAAAGACTTAATTCAAAACTATAAAAACCCTGGAAGACAACCTAGGCAATACCATCCTGGACGTAAGAATGGGCAAAGATTTCATGACAAAGACACTAAAAGCAATCACAACAAAAGCAAAAATTGACAAGTGGGATCTAAATATATTTAGGATCCTCTGCACAGGAAAATAAACTGTCAACAGAGTGAACAGACAACTTACAGAATGGGAGAAAATTTTATTTGCAAACTATATATCCAAAGGTCTATATTCAGCATTTATAAGGGACTTAAATTTACAAGAGGAAAACAACCCCATTAAAACATGAGCAAAGGATATGAAGAGATATTTTTACAAAGAAGACATATAATGCAGCCAACAAACATGAAAAAAAGTTCAGTATCACTGATCGTTAGATAAATGCAAATCAAAACCACAGTGAGATACCATTTCACATCAGTCAGAATGGCTATTATCAAAAAGTCAAAAAATAACAGATGCTGGCAAGGTTGCAGAGAAAATGGAACACTTATACACTGTTGGTGGGAATGTAAATTAGTTCAACCATTGTGGATAGCAGGATAGTGATTCCTCAAAGAGCTAAAAGCAGAACTACCATTTGACCTAGCAATCCCATTACTGGGTATATAACCAGAGGAATATAAATCATTCTACCATGAAGACACATGTCCACAAATGTTCACTGCAGCACTATTCAGAATAGCAAAGACATGGAATCAACATAAATGCCCTTTAATGGCAGATTGAATGAAGAAAATGTGGTACATATACACCATGAAATACTATGCATCCATAAAAAAGAATGAGATCATGACTTTTGGAGGAACATGGATGGAGCTGGAGGTTATTATCTTTAGCAAACTAATGAAGGAACAGAAAAACAAATACCACATGTTCTCACTTATAAGTGGGAGCTAAGTGATGAGAACTTATGAACACAAGGAAAGAAATACCAGGCACTGGATCTACTTGAGGTTGGAGGGTGGGAGGAGAAAGAGGAGCAGAAAAGATAACTATTGAGTACTGGTCTTAATTCCTGGGTGATGAAATAATCTGTATAACAAACCCCCATGACATGAGTTTACCTATGTAACAAACCTCCATATGTACCCCCAAACCTAAAATAAAAGTTAAAAAAATAAAAATAACAGCACAATAAAACATAATGCAAATAAAAAAATGTAGCATAACACTTATTTACCTAGCACTTACATTGTATTGGGTATTATAACTAATCTAGAGATGATTTAAAGTATAAGGAAGGATATGCCTTGGTTACATGCAAATACCCTGCTGTTTTATATCTGGTACTTGAGCATCCATGAATTTTGGTATCTTTGGATGTTCTGGAACCAATCTCCAGTGGATACAGAGGGAAGATTGTACTATCATTTTATTATCCACTCTTGATGAACACTTGAGGTTTTGTTGTAGTTGTTTTGGGGTTTAGTTTGTTTTGCTATTGTAATACTGCAATGAACGTTGACATATAAGTATCTGTTTGAGTCCCGCTTTTTAATTCTTTTAGGTATATATCCAGGAGTGGAATTGCTGGATCATATTGTAATTCTATGTTTAACTTGTTGAGAAACTGCCAAACTATTTTGACAGCAGCTATATCATTCCCCTAGCAATATACAAGAGTTCCAATTTATCCAAGTCCTTACCAACACTTCTTTTCTGTATTATTATCATCCTAATAGGTGAGAAGTGGTATCTCATTGTGATTTTGACTTGCATTTACCTAAGGACAAAAGATGTTCAACATATTTTCATTTGCTTATTGACCATTTGTATATTTTCTTTGGAGAAATATCTAAGTCATTTGCCCATTTGTAAAATTGGGTTGTCTTTTCTTATAAAAAAGAATATATCTTTTTTATATTCTGGATGTTAAAACCTTATTCAATACATGATTTTCAAATATTTTCTCCCATTCTATGTTATCTTTCCACCTTTTAATTGATGTCCTTTGATGCATAAAAGTTTTTAATTTTGATGAAGTCCAATTTTTTCTTTTGCTGCTCATTCTTTTGGTTCAATATCTAAGAGACCATTACCAAATCCAAGGTCATAGAGATTTACACCTAACTCTCTCTCTCTAAAAATTGTATGAGTTTAGCTCTTATATTTTAGTCATTGATCCATTTTGAGTTAATTTTTCCATATGGTATGAGGTAGGGGCCTAACTTTTTTTTTTTTTCTTTTTTCATTTTGAAATCCAGTTGTCCTACATAGCATCATTTGGTGAAGAGACTATTATTTACCCTTGAATAAACTGGGCACCTTTGTTGAAAATGTGATGGGAGACAGAACACTGCTTGAATCATTGGACAACCTAAAGAGATAGGTAGAAAGAGGGGATGCTGTAGGCTGGCCACATCCCTTGACTGCAGGTCACAGATCCTTTGACATGGTCTTCTCACACAGCTCACTGTCTCTCTAAGCTTCAAGTACTATTCCCCCTCCTTTTGACCCTCTAGGCCTCAGGTGGAAATGGGAATGCCCTCCCTGGAGAACTGAGCCATCTTTTATTATTTTCCACACTCTACCAACAGCTTTGTAAATGTCCTTGTGATGGTTTATTTTATGTGTCAACTTGACTGGGCTATGGGATGCCCAGATAGCTTGTGAAACATACTATCTGGGTCTGCCTGTGAGGGTGTTTTGGGAAGAAATTAGCATTTAAATAAGGAGACTGAATAAAGAGATCTGCTCTCACTAGTGTCAGTGGACATCATCCAATCTGTTAAGGTCTTGAATAGAACAAAAGGCATAGGTAGAGCAAATTCTCTCTTTTTTTCTTGAGCTGCAACATCTAGTTTTCTTGCTTTCAGATGTCAGAGCTCCTGATTCTCAGGCCTTTGGACTCTGACTGAATTATACCACCAGCTTTCCTGGTTCTTCAGCCTGCAGATGGCAGATTGTGGGACTTCTCAGAATTCATAACCATGTGAGACACTTTCCATAGTAAATTTCCTCTTATCTATCTACCTAACTATCTATCTAGCAATCTAGCTAGCTAGCTATTCTATTGGTTGTTTCTCTGGAGAATGCTGACTTATACTGTCTCTTCACTAAATTTTCCCCAAGCGACCCAATTTCAGGGTGCCACCTGTTTGCTGTAAGGACCCTGATGGATGCACCTCATTGCCTAAAGTGGAGGCAGGGAAGTTTGCCAGTTAGCTCACATATCAGCTTTGCCTCAGTGATAGCCATGTCCCCAGTCACACCCTCCAAAAGTGATGTCTGTCTGTTGTCTTTTCTGGGTAAAGGGGTAGTTGGTGTACTGGGGTAGGAAGAACAATTATTTTGGAGACAGGAGTTCTGGGCTGTTGTCACTATTCTCACGCTGACTCATGATGGGACCTGGGATAGTCTCTTGTCCTCTTTGAGTTTTATTTTGCTCCTCTGTGAAATGGTGCTGGCTGCCATGCTCAGTAGCTCTTCCCATGATTAAAGTGCAGGATTCCTGTGTTAAATGCCCCCTCCTCACACCAGCCAGTTATATCCATACAGGACTATCCCTGGGCAGGGAATCCAACCACTCAGGCCTCACTGCTCCTCCCCATCCTGGGGACAAACAAGATCTTCCTCGGGTAACCCACGAACCACTCCTAGGACTTCAGGGAATAGAAAATATTTGTCATGGCTTCTGAAGGCTCTGTCAAGAGAAGCAACACACTGTTATCTTCAGGGCTGGAAAGTAGGACTTGAGACTTTCCCTGGGAACACCCTGCTCCCACAGAAAGCCTTCTAGAGCTCAGAACTGCCCAGTAGGAGAAGGAATACCTATATAAGTGTCTGAAGCTTCCCTGGTACTGAACAGGATTCTTACTAACAAAACCAACCAACACATTCATGAAGCAGAACATTTTCATTTGTGAATGAGAAGTCTGTAACTTTGTAGAAATCAATGAGCCAAAGCAATTAACAGAGTGGGCTTCCGAACCAAATCTCAGCCCCTTATAGTAGGGTGGATGTCCTTGTCTGAAAGAGAGAGTTTTCCTTTCCCTTTCCATGTATTGAAGAGGGCTGGATACTCAGGGAGTCAAGGAAATGTATCAGTCAAGTTCTGTGCAAGAAATAGAAAACATCTCTAGATATTTCAAATGGAAAGAGATTAGAGGCATGGAATTAGGTGCCTAAAAGTCTTTAGGAAGGCTAGAACCATATGAGTTTCAGGTTGGGTGCAGGAATGCCCCTTGGAACACTGCAAAGCTGACTTGTCAATGGAGCTGCTCCTTCTAGGGCACCTCTAAGCTGTTGAATTTAAGATCACACCAAGCCATGATTCAGGGCTCAGGAATCCAGGAAAGCAACCCTGCAGCTGTGCCCTGTGCCTGTCTGTTTTACTGCTCTCAGAGCTGGTGTGTGGGTCTGGAATGTGATTTTCAGCCACTGTGTCCACTACAACTGCTTCTCCACACCCAACAAAAACGGGCACTGGGATGCTGCTGCAGAAGAAAAATAAAAGCCACATTTCCTCAACCTCTCTTGCCAGCAGAAATACAATCAAAAGCAGAGGCAAGGTGGCCTGTACCTCACTTTGTCTCCCAAGTCTTATGCAAAAACATTTCATTAGAGAGCTTAATAGACATGTGGAAGAATAACTACAAAGAAGTCTGAGAAATGTAGTTCTTAGCTTTCCAGCCCTTGCTGTGCAGGAAGACAGACTAGAAGAAGGGCAGGATGGAGGGCAAGCAAGCTGACCTGCAGTGCCCACACAGCAGACCATCCTAAATCAGAAGGAGGCTGTTGACCTGTTTCAAATTCCCTTTGGAGGTTGCCAATCATCTAACACCACCCCCATTTTCCTCTGAGAAGGGACATGTGGACACCAATACAGGTAGACTCAATATGCCTCATTTCCATGCCATAAAAAATAGGACAATTATATGCAGATTTGGTTGAGTAATGTTTTTGTGTGTGTTTGTGGAGGGGAGGACACTGAACACAAGATATTGACATTTTTGTTGTCTAGAACAATGCTGATGTTCAATTGTTCAAAATTTAATGTTCCCAAGACAATATATACAGTCCTAGGTTTAAATCCCAACTCTGCCTCTATGTGACTCTAGACCAGTTGCTTGTATTCCCTGAGCTCTATTTTTTTCACCTGTAAAATGGTACTAATGATATTGACTTTATAGAATTGAGTGAAGAGTAAATGAAATAAACCTGTAAAGTGCCTGGTGGAGTGCTGAGCACACATGTACTTGGGGTCTAATGACTATCCCCATTGCCCTGTTTTATACATTTTGCAGTAAAAGCCAATCCACATGCCAGGGAGTAGACTGTCCCTTGGATAAATGTCAATTGCATCACTGTTTGAGAACAAAAAATGATGAGATTTTTTTCCCTAATGCTTCAGAAACCTCCGTAGACCCTCACCTGGTGTTCTATGCAGCACACGTTTCCAGAGACTGCATCTTCCTAACAGAAGGGGTCACACAGGCAGCCTAATAAGAGAGAACAGCAGGCTGGGCATGGTGGCTCACGCCTATAATCCCAGCACTTTGGGAGGCCGAGTCAGGCAGATCACCTGAGGTTAGGAGTTCGAGACCAACCTGGCCAACATGGTGAAACCCTGTCTCTACTAAAATACAAAAAGTAACCAGGCATGGTGGCAAGCGCCTGTAATCCCAGCTACTCAGGAGGCTGAGGCAGGAGAATTGCTTGAACCTGGGAGGCGGAGGTTGCAGTGAACTGAGTTTGTGTCACTGCACTCTAGCCTGGGTGACAGAGCAAGACTCCATCTCAGAAAAAAAAAGGGCAGAGGGGAAGGGCAGCAAGAAGTTTTTGTATGATTTATCAGGATCAGTGTTTTTTGAACTGCAGGTCAAGACCCATTAGTGAGGAGGACCCAAAATCAATGGGTTATGACTGGCATTTTTCCCAATGAAATCAAATGGAAGGGAAGGAAAGAAGGAAATAAGAGAAATGAGACAAGAGAAGAAGAAGAGAAAGAGAGACTATGAAAGTATGTCTTGATAGAGTATTGTTTTGAGGAACTGCTCTCTCCATTCATAGGTGTGTATGAGCACGTGTGTGTGTGTGTGTGTGTGTGTGTGTGTACGCACTGGGTCATAATGTCAAATACATTTCTTGCTTGAATCACTGCAAAAAATGTTTGAAAGTCAAGATAACCAGCCCCCTATTTTGGAGTGAAGGGGAACACGGATAATTAACCTGCTATACGACTTGTAACAAAAAGGAATTTCATTGATACTAACTTAATTACCCAGAAAATAAATTTATATCTAAAAGTTTCTGAAAAGCCCACTGCTCACCACCCAGGTCATTATAGCATCATCCTGGATTCTCTGTGCAGTGGCCAGCTGGACCCATGGGTCGGTGTGGTGAAGGTACTGCCTTGGGGCACAGTGCTCTTGGCTTTCCCACTATGGTGTCTGCCCTGGCCTGACATGCAGGTGACACAGTGTCAGGTTGTGAGGGGTCTACCCCTCAGATCCCGCTGCCCTTGGCTGCTCACCCTCCCTTTCTCCCCTAGCCTCTTTGGTGCTGAGCTCATCTCTCCTGTGCTCTTATCTGCACCCCTCCACTCCATGGCTTTCCTTCTGCAGCTCCTTGCTTCTGCTGTCTCACCTGCTGCTTCCACTGCTAAATGGCTTTCCGCTCTCAGCCTGCAAATAATTCCTGCTGCCGCATGCACAGTCTGCACACAGCTCCTGCAGCCACCTGCCACTCACCATCCTCAGTGCCCAGGGCTTGGCTTGCAGCCTCCCTCATGGTGGCTGAGGAGGAGTCAAAGAGAGAGACACATGAGGCACAACGAGAGGACTGTCACTTGGTGCAGGAGGAGGCTCATTAGGTCATGTTCCTTAACATCTCTGAGCCTCCGTTTCCTCATCTGCAGAGTGCGTGCAACAGTTGAAAGGTGTCCTTGCTCCTCATCAGGCTGTGGAAAGTGTGAGGTCTGTCAAAAGAGCTGGGCACGCTTGAGGGATTGTGTGCCTGTCAGGACCCTCCCTAACTTTCTGACTCCTCCTTCTTCCCTTCCTCCCTTTGCCCATTCTCCTTGGTGCTGGCTTCTCTAGTGCAGTGGTCCTGCTCTTTAGGAAACTCTTTTATTTTGTAAGGAAAGGATCAGCTGGGGACAACACCCACCTCGTGGAAGCCCAAGACCACCTCATTTTTGGTGTTCTCTGTTCTCCTTACTTTGAAACCCACCTTAGTCCAAGGGACCCTCCATTCCCAGGATTGTTCAGAAGACCAGTGGAAGAGAGCTTTTACTTTTAACAGCTGGTTACATGTGGGTTACTCTTGCTGAAATATAGACGGCCTGACTCTTGAATGAATAAATACTTTGTCTCCTCTTCTGGTTTTAGGCAATGGGGTGCCAAATAGGAACAAGGTTCCTGCTGAGACAATCCTGCCTAATGAAGCATTGGAGGTGTCAATCTGTGGGCCATGAGAAAGCTCCATGCTTGGGCCCAGCTCCCAGCCACAGACCCACCGCTTCCTCTTCACTGGCCATGGGTCATCTGCTGCCAGTGGCTTCTTCTCTCGAATACCCCTCTTTCAGGGTGAGCTGGGAAGACGCCAACTTGTTTTTCCATTAGCTTTTAAAAAACAGGCTAAGGAAATCTATGCTGGGTACAACCAGATCCCTGAGCTCCTGACCTGAAAGCAAACAGCTGGCCTGAGAAACAGAGGGAGCATTGGGACAGACTGAAGAGCCCTGAAACCTACAGCTGCCTTCCCATGAAATCTTCACCCTAGGGTAAGTCACTATACCTTGTGGGGACTCAGTTTCCCCACTTATGTGGCATTGGTGATTAACATATAGGGCAAAAGCCTATCTCTAGTGATTAGCACAATGACTGGCACATAGTAGATGCTCAGTTGTGTGCCCCATATTCATGGCTTCATAGATTAATTCAATTCTCCAACCCGAGTAATTATTAGTAGTGGTCAGTACTCTGAGCAAACACTGTGTATGGCCCTACAGAGAATCTCATGCAAGAGAGGGTCTGCTTCTTGAACTAAAAGGGATGCATCTTCAGAGTCTAGAGTGGAATGAATCCCATTTCCCTTGTTACTTACTCTGGAGAAGACTGATCTCTCTTGCCACCTTCCTGCTGGCACAGGGACCCCCAATACTCTGGTTTATAGCCACAGCCTTGCTCCTAACACATTGTGTAACTTCAGACCTCAGTTCCTTCATCTGAGAAATGGGTGTGGATTCCTCTCCAGCTCTAATGCTCAAATCCTGTAGTCTCCCTGTCGAGCGAGACATTGGTACACTCAGGGGCTCTGTTCATCAGAGATTTTCCATGTTATCAAATCTCCCCTTCCCTGTCTCTCATGCAAAAATTCTGATTAGACTAGAGGTGAGAGGGTGGACAATGAAACTTCCTCTTCCCTCTCACTTCTACACTTACACTCCTCTCTTCCCAGCTGTCCCCAACTCGCTTTTTTAATTCCTCAGCTCTGAAGACGAATTTGCATATTAATTTGAAAACGAGATCAGTTATTAGCCATAACCTGTCATGTATCATCCAATGCATCTGGACCTGGATTAGATTCAATATTGTCACAGAATAAAGACAGGGGGGAAAGAACTAAATAATTTAAAGTCATTATTCTACTAATCCTCCCGCCTGGCTGGGCTCCCTAGAGGTGTGTTAGGAGGTAATTGAAAACACAGAGATTTGCTGAGAAGACATTTGAGAGGAACCTTGCCAGCCATGGAAAGTATGGAGCTTGATGGTTTTTCCCTCTCATCTACCCACAAGGAAGGAAAGAGAGTGGTAAGGCTGTGACTCCAAGAAAACAGAGGCAGGGAGGTAGTACTTTAGGACCTGGGACACAATGGGGCCAGTAGGAAGTGAGAGACTCAGGTGCCACATCTCCTCTCTCTGTATCACCCTGTAGGGAGATGTGGCACATCTCCTCCCTACAGGGTGATACAGAGAGAGGAGATGAAAGGGAGGTGGAGAAAGGATGTCATGAGCCCCTCTCCTGCAGACCCTTTACATGTGGGTTACTCTCTTCCCCATCCTGCCCCTTTCTGAGGTCTTTTCACCTGATATACCAAAGAAAATGCTAAAGTCATAATTTGCAAACAGGCACCCTGGACTTATGTTTTGTTTGACTTGATCATAAAATGTCTTTTTTAAAAAGATAAATAGAATGCCAAACATGCATACATCTGGAAATTTCACATAGAAACCCAGTTTTGCTTCCTTTTGACCATGGGAAGTGCTGGCAGGACTGTGGCCATAGTTTCATGAGACCCCCTTCGGCTGGAGCTGAGCTAAGCTGCCCACTCATATAGAGCTTGAGGATTCTGGGAGACCCACCGAGCTGGCTTCACTCCTTTGTGTTACCTGCCTCAAACCTCTATGCATTTGCAGTTGCAATCCCATTTCGTGGGTAAAGGTGCTCCCATTGCAGCTCCCAGGAAATGGATCTACTGCAATGTGGATAATCAGAGAATCCAGGTTCAGGGCAGGGGAAGGGAGCCAGTGTTTTTTCTTTTCTTTTTTTTCTTTTTTCTTTTTTTCCTGTGTTTCAATAACTTTGATGGGGAGCCAATGTTTTCTAAACATAGACTCAGCTAGGCACTGTGTTAGGCATGGGGGCTGTGAAGAGGTGGAAGATGTGTGCTTTGTGTGAGTTGTCTTGGAGGGGAGATAGGCGGTGTCTATACACAGAAAACTAAGGAATTTGTAAAAAAAAGAATTTCCTAAAGGAGGAGTTCAAAGAGAGATTGTGCTGTGTCAAGAGGAAATGGGTTTCCCCTGCACTGGTGGTGTTCAACAGAGAGTGGTTGGTCTTGTGGTGGAGATGACCACGCATAGACCCGTTTTGGTAAGATATCACCCCTGAATCTGTATTGCAGGAGCAGAAGTGAGCCACAGAGCCCAGGGTGGGCAGAAAATACAGCAGTTTGGGCTCTAGAGCAGGCTCTGCCAGCAATTTACTAGGCAAATTACCCTTGGGCAAATAGCCAAATGTTTCTGAATACCAACTTCCCCAACCATAAAGTGAAATCCGTGATGCTTCCTGCTCTCCCTCTTTCTAGAAGAGAGTACATTGAAAGAGAGCAGATTCCTCAGCTGCAGGGAACTCAGAGGAACAGCAAGGGACATTCAGGGCTGCTGGGGAAAAGGTACAACATCCCATCCCTTCCAAGTATAAACTCTTGTGAGCTATCTCAGCTCCTCCATCCCAGAGTGTGGAACACATGGCACCAGCTGCAAGGGACCCCATCTCCTATGAGAAACCAAATGCTTGGTTGTTAGTACCATTTATTGCTGCCATGGGAATTAGCTGCTGCTTAATGAATTTCTTAAGGAAGAAAGCTGTACATGTTCCTGCACAGCTAGAGAAGTGGAGGCAAACCTGCCCTCCCCCACTTCTCTCCTCTCACCTGTGGGTCCACACTATTATTATTTATAAGTTCCCTTTTAAGGCTGGCATCCTGAACAAGTCACTTGCCCCCTCTGGGCCTCATTGTCTTCATCTGTAAGAAGGGGAGTTAGACTACTGTTCACAAGCATATTATTTTCTCTCTGCTTCTCTGAATCTCCCTGCCCCCCAAAAAAATCTCAAAACAAAAAAAAAACTGTACTCTGGATGATCATCAATTAAATACTCTAATTACACAGGAATTGTTTCATTAGTTGTTTCCACCCGATCAAGCCTTGGCTATATGAAGGGGGGTAGAAAGTCCCTCAATTGTTACCTAAGTGACTAAAGGAAATGAAGCTAAGTAAATCCCCAGCCCACAGCTCATCGCTGTGATGCTGGCAGGCTTGTTAGCAAGCTTGGAAAGTGACCTGTGGTTGACAAGATCTCTCGGGTTGAGAATGAATCTTACATTTGAGTTCTGTCCCCACAGGTCAGATCAAATGAATCACTGTTCATGGAGTCTCCTCTGGCACTTTCTGCAGTCCTTATCACTGACGTCAGGCTTCGTTTGTTTATGAGCTGTCTTCCCCGCCTGGAAAGTGAGCACCATCCTATTGGTCTCTCCATGTCTGTTCCAGCACAGGCCCTAGGAGAATGACTTGTGAATAAATGAATAAATTATATGTGATATCCTAGAACCGCTCATTCATTGAGGACTAGGGCTGGGAGGTTCTGTCTAGTTTATCTTCAGTACTTCCATGCTGAGCAGTCCCTGCTGGGGATCTCTACACCACCAGATGTCCAGTGCCTGCAGGTTAAGCCTTGGTTGCTCCCTTTGCAATGCTCCTCATCCCTGCACCTGCCATTCTGCATTAAAAAACCTTGATGATCAGGGGCAAAAGTAGGGTGAGGTGAAATACTTATTGGGGTGTAACACTTAAGGGGGCACAAAAAGAAACTCAGTAATATTTTAATGCAACATTTCTAAAAAATCAAAATTAATGAAAAAACTTCATGCTAAACAGAACATTTTAATTTTAAATAAAGTCCGGATTTGCACTTGCATAACTGCTTCACTAGCCTCACCTTGAAAGGGCCTTCTGGAGACAATGCCTCAAAAGTAGCTCAGACTCTGACTCTGGTAGTAACATTGCCATCTATTTGCTACAAGGCTAAACCCTTGGTTTCCTGTGAAAGCTTGGCCTGGGCTATCTGTTTTCAAATGAAAGGGGAATTCCTATTTGTGGCGTCTGCCCCATGTGCTATGGGGTCGTGTTTGCTTTGCTTGGCAGAATCCTGGAATACTGGTTCCAACAAGGACCTTACAGATAGAGCGGTTCTCAACATAGGACAGTCCTCTCTGATCTTGGAAACTTGTCAATGTCTGGAGACATTTTTCATGGTCACAAATAAAGAGGGGGTTCTACCAACATCTAGAGGAGAGAGGCCAGGGATGCTGCTAACCATTCTACAATTCACAGGACAGTGCCCACCACAAATAATTATTCAGTCATAAATGTTCATGGTGCCTAGGCTAAAAGACCCTGAGGCAGAGAAACAGGGGGAAATAGACTCAAATCTACATGGCTGGTCTGGTGATTCCTCATTGAAAGACAACCACTTCTCAATTAAGTTCCCTGAATTCTGAAAATCTTGTGGTTTCTCTGTCCACAGATAAGACCCACCCTAACTCAGGCATTTATGAAAGAGGATATCACAATTTCCTTAGGTCCCTATCACTTTCCTACAACTTGCTCCCCTGACTTTGAGGAAGTTCTTCCTGAAGCCTAGCCTTCATCTCTCCTGCTGCGTTCAGGAATGTTTCGGAGATCAGATGTTCCTCTCTTGTCCCACCCACTTCAGACCCTTTGAAATAATGCAGCGTAATATTGCTGATTGGAACTCCCCAATGAAAGAAAAGGTCAGGTATCATGCGAAAATATAAGGGCAGTTATATTTCCCTCAATACCTAGATACTGTGACAAGTGAGCACAAAGATATCTGTCACTGCACTTCAGGCAGATTGTGTTGGGTTAATTATCATGAACTTGGGGCTCTCAAGCTGGAGCTCAAAGGCTAAAAAAGAAATTCCTCTTTAGCTAAAAGTAACAAATCTTCAATATGGAGACAGATCCTATTTGAGAAAGATCTCACTGCGAACCTGTTTCCACAGATTGGATGAAGAGGATTTTCCTTACAGGAGTCATTCATTCTCTCAACAAACATCTGTTGAGCACTTTCTATGTGCTAGAGCTGTGGTTCTTCAACTTGATGCATATCAGAATCCTCTGGAAGGCTTAGTGTGTCTACCCAGCCTCCTAGGAGAGGAGGGGAGCTGGAGATGGAGTTCAGTCACATGGACTGTGTTTCAGTCAGTCATGCTTATGTAATGAAAGCCCCAACAATCTGGACACAGAGGCTCAGGTGAACGTCCTGGCCGGTGGATCCTCCACGAGGGTGATGTGAGGACATGGAAGTTGTACGTTTGGGACCCTCACACACCTCTTCCTATGCATCTCTTCTTTGGGACAGTTCTTTTTTTGTTGTTGCTACAATGCAAATGATTTTTCTTTTAATAGTTTTCAGGGTACAGGTGGTTTTTGATTGCATGGATAAGTTCTTTAGTGGTGATTTCTGAGACGTTAGTGCATCGATCACCTGAGCAGTGTACACTGTACTTCTTTTGTCTAGTTTTGAGTTGTAGCTTTTATAATAAAATCAATTGTAAATGTAGTGCTTTCCCGAGTTATGTGAGTTATTCTACTGAATTATTGAACCTGAAAGAGCTACGGAAATGGCTGACTTTGTAGCTAGTTAGAAGTGTGAATGGCTGGGGGACCTCGGAGCTTGCAACTAGTGTCTAATGTGAGGGCAGTCTTGAAGAAAACTGTGCTGTTAACCTGTGGAGTCTGCACGAACTCTGAGTAGTTAGCACTGGAATTATGTTGCACCATAACTGTATGAGCTGGGGTGGGCCTGAAAAACAGACTGGAGATAGTTTGAGGAGAACAACGTTAGAGAAAAGAGAATAGAAATGACCCACAAGAAGCCAATTAAAACATTATTTCCACTCCTAGCTCTTCCGAGCACTGGAAAAGAAGGCCTGTTATCTGTACTGTTGAAGTGTTAAGATACTTTCATACCCATTGGCAAAGAGTGGGCTACCTTGAGCCCACTAAGTACGCCACGATGCCTCTCTTACGAGATCTTCTCCACATTGATCACCCTAAGATTCAGAAACTAAAGAGTTAGCATTGACACAGCAGAGGCCTTGCAGGTCACAGTCATCCCAACTGGTCAGTGCTATACCCTACATTTTACTAAATATTTAAGAGTTCAGCCCTGAGTACAAGGGGTTTCTACAGAGGAATCTGTCAGAGCAAACCCACATTTTCTAGTCTTGAACTCAGCAAGGATTTTTCCAAGAAAGATTAGTCTGTATCAGGGTTTTAGGCCCAGAAAAGACAAAAGAAACTACTCAGAAGTAAAAAAGAGTTCAGCCAATTTGGTTATTTGGTAGCATGTAGATTTAGAAGCAATGCATTCATCAGCTTGAATTCATTTCTTTCCCCTTTCTCTCACCCAAAATAAGAGTTAGGAAGCTTAGATAGTATCTCGAAAATCTGTGTAAAGAAGGAACTGGAATTGCTCTGTTCTTTTACTTAGATATTTTTGCCAATTCTAAGACACATAAATAAGCTTGTTATTCAGGCACAGAGGAAAGTGGGGTTTATTAATTTAAATGAGTTGATTTGGAGGTCTCTGGGGAAAGATGCCTTGTTCACTCACCAGTCCCAGGGCGTAATTTACAGTGAGCTTTCGCTTTATGTTTTGGACCTAGCTGATGCTAGCGCATAAATTTCCTCAAGTTATTATTATTATAATTCATTATTCATTGAATGTTGACTCAGTGTAACACAAGCAGTGGCAGAAAGACACAGCCCTCCCAAGGGGCTGGAAAGCCATGTCCTAGACAATTCTAGAGGGAGATTCAAAGATCTGGGATTGCAGGAGGGTGATGAGTCTCCCCAGGACTCCACCTGGAGCTTTATTGATGTCCACTAAAGTCTTCCCAGAAGAAACAGGCTTTTGTGCAGGGAGAGTAAAAATACAAACTTAGTGGTTAATTGGCCATGAATTGGGCCACTTGCTGACCTTAATTCAGACGAAGAATCCAATAGGTGGGAAAGGGCCACAGAAGAGGACAGAAACAGAACCAAGTCCCTGAGGTTGGAGGGGGAGAAGGGGACATGTTCATTTGGGAAGCATTTTCTCACTTTTCTCTCCAGATGCTGGGTTAAAAACTAAGAATCTGGGCAGGTGGGAGGGAGTCAGGCACAGGAATCCATTCCCCACAACCACAACCCTCCATCACCTTGGATGACTACTTCCCCTCCTCTCTCTCCCACCCAGGCTCTTCTCCTGTTCGGAATAGCAGTGTGCCTCTTCATTCTTCAGCCATGCCAAACAATTGTGCTGCTTGGAGGCACAGGCCTGACTGACAGAGCGTTTTAGACCTAGCAACAGAAAGCAATTAAGTGCCATTTGGTGCTGCCTATAAGTGCAATGAGAATTAGAGAGGAGACAAAAAATGATTTCAGGATGTCAAAATGGGTGACTGGTGACAATATAGTGACATGCTCTCCTCCCTCCCTCTCTCCCTCAAACATTTACTGAGCATCAGTTGTATGCCAGATTCTGTGCTATGTGGGTGGGGTTTTTGGGTAGAGGGCAGGCATACACAAATCAAGAAGAGATTTGGGAATGCATAGAAGTCAGGTAACCTCACTAAGCCTCAGCTGCCCCATCTGTAAAAGTAAGGTACCCTGCGACCTCACAGAATGGCTGTGATGGAAATGCACATAGTTGTTAGCAGAGTACCTGTTGCAGAATATGCAGTCAATAGAGATTAGCTCTGTAGTTATCTCTGGTGTCAAAAATAAGTGTTACTTATATACTTCAATGTACTGGAAAACCATGCTCCTACCAAGCAACTGCTTTTTATTTTAAATTTTTGATGAAATACATACATATATATATTTACCTATATATGCCTATGCATATATGCACATCGTAAATGTAAAGCTTGTTGAATTTCCATAAACTAAATATGCCCATGTCATCCACACCCAGACCAAGAAACAGAACATGACTGACACACCCAGGAGCCTCCCCTGCTCTCTTCCCAGTCTTTCCACTGCTGCAAGGGTGACAATCACCTTGACTTCTAACAGCATAGATTAGTGTTGCCCATGTTTGTACTTTATATAGATGGAATCACACAGCATGTACTCTTTTGTTTCTGCCTTCTTTCATTCCACCTCCTGTTTGTGAGGCTCGTCCATTGTGCAACTGATGTACATTTGTCAGTGAATTTTGCAACTGATCATATTTTTATGACACTCAGTGCCAAAATTAATGGCCACCTCCAGAAATTCCACAGGACCCCATGAGAAGCATTCTGTACCTTACCCTCACTTTCCCACCACCCAAATTTTCTCATGGACTTTTTTCTGTTTATATTGATGGAATATAAGGATGTTTATAACTTATTTCAAATCGTGTTTAAAATGATGTATAGGGGAAATTATAATAATGAATAAATGTTATTTCCCCTTCCCTAGTCAGAGCTCTACTCATTGTACAACTCCACTTCAGGGAGATGATAAAGATGAAGATGACTGCAGATGTCCCGAAGATGGGGATGAAGATGAAGAAGGTAGTCATAGCTCGCATCCATGGAGCACTTGCTTACTATGTGCCTGACTTTCTTCTAGCTCCTGACATGTACTGACTCGTGACATCTTCATCACAACATATTTTTATCCCCATTTTCAATTAAAGAAACCAAAGCACAGAAAAGCTAAGTATCTTGCTGGAGGGGACCCAGCTGGAATGTGGTGAAGCTTAGATTAGAGCCCAGCCTGAGAAATTCAGTTCTAGACCCCTATCTCAGCCAGCACCTGGTATTGTCACTGCATTGCATGGAGGATGGCCTCTGAGCCACTGCATTTTCACTTCTTTCAAGTCAGCGCTCCTGGCTTGCTTTTTGGATCCCCTTCATAAGTTACCAAAGTCCCAATGTCAAGCCTAATCTCAGCCTCCCTGCATGTGTGTGCATGAATGCATGTGGCTGGAATGTGAGCGAAGCCCCTGATTATTATTTAAATGAGGACAGGGCTGAAGGCTCCAGCAGAGCAGTCTTTGTCCATTGCCTTCTCCAAGGCTGAGCACCAGGTGTAATTATCAGTGTCTTTCAGCAGAGCCACAGGTTGCTGTCAGTGGCATCAACAGCTTTTAAATGCAGTGGGAGGATCCATACAAATCAGGCTGACCTGCTAACAGAGGAAGAGCCCCATCTGCATGGGAGGTTAGCTACAGCTGTTATCCAAGGAAGACACACCCAGGGCCAGCCAGACCAGAAGTCACCACTTACTGATTCATCCCAGGCTCCTCACACACATTATGTCCACACTTAGAGCCATCCCTGGGGCTAGAGTTACCATCCTGTTTTCCAGATGAGGAAACTGAGGCTTCAATAAGATGTGGCCCATTTATACAAGCCTGAACAATCTGGCTTGATTGTTAGAACAAAGGGTAACCCAGTGTTTGTTAAAGACAGAAAGTGACGTTCTGCTATGAATTCAGTCTGGGATTGTAGATAGGAGAGTAAGTGCCAGGGTCCCTGGAACAGGGACTAGGGGGGAATATGGTTTCAGCCTGAGGAACCATGGCTGCAGGCACACAGGAAGCTGCCTGCCTTTCCTCCCAGCCAGAACAGGCTCCTGGCCTTCAGGAGCTGCCACAGTACATGGGAATTACATGGAAAATGCACACCTACCTCAGGCCTCTGAGACAAGCAACTCTCACTCTGATTCCTTTCTTGGGCTTTAATCTTGCTTACCACTTAAACTCTTACTGAATTCTGTTGGCAATGGCCTGTGCTTTCTCCAGGAGCAATAAACATCTTGCAATTTATAAATCATTCCATCAATGATTGTCTGCAGGCCAGGGACAGTGGCTCGTGCCTATAATCCCAGCTACTCAGGAGGCTGAGGTGAGAGAATCTCTTGAGGCCAGGAGTTCGAGACCAGTTTGGGTAAACAGAGAGACCTCATCACTTAAAAAGTAAAAATAAAAAATTTAGCCAGTCATGGTGCTGTGTACCTGTAGTTCCAGCCACTTGGGAGGCTAAAGTGGGAGGATCTCTTAAGCCCAAGAGATAGAGGCTTCAGTGAGCTATGATTGCACCACTACACTCCAGCCTGGGCAACAGAGCGAGAACTTGTCTCTAAAAAAATTAATAAAATAGTGAATAAAAATAAGAAACAGAAACTTGTCAAAGTCCTTAGCCCAGTGCTAAAGGAGCTGCCTATCCTTGGCAAATGACTCCTGCTGTGACACCTAGAACATGGGATTAATGCTGTCCCTACTGAATACTCTCATTTGCCAGCCATTCCTCAATGATTATCTCTAATCCTCAGGATAAACCTACACAGCCAACATTATTCTCTATCTTCTTACATGTGTGGATGTGAAGGTTCAGGTGGGTTAAGTAGTCTAAGGTCATGCAGCTGGCAAGTGGCCGAGCCAGAGTTCAAGCTTTGTTCTGGCTGACTCTAAGTCCATACTGGTTCCAAATGCCACCAAGGTCTCTTACTGGACAATGGCTTGTAAGCGTTTTTGACTGCAATCCATGGTAAAAGATATGCTGTGCATTTCCCTGTGCCAGAACTTGTCTCTCTGCCCATTAGGACATACTGCCCTCTGTCCCAGGAGCTGTAAAACACTGCACCTGTGGCTGTCTTACCTTCTGGTTTCTGGGGAGGGTCCACCAAAGGTGAGCTCCAGCAGGAGATGAGAAGAAAGGAGGAGAGAGGCTGGGGTATTCGTTCCCCTCACTTACTTCTTACTGATTTGAGTAGGAGCCTATACCTCAACACAACATCTGTTTCTCCCACGGTGATTGATATGGTTTGGCTGTGTCCCCACCCAAATCTCATCTTGAATTGTAGCTCCTGTAATTCCCATATGTTGTGGGAGTGTCCCGGTGGCAGATAATTGAATCATGGGGGTGGTGTCCCCCCTACTGTTCTCATGGTAGTGACTAAGTCTCATGAGAGCTGATGGTTTGATAAGGGGAAGCCCCTTTCCCTTGGTTCTCATTCTCCCTCTTGCCTGCCACCATGTAAGATGTGCCTTTCATCTTGTGCCATGATTGTGAGCCCTCCCCAGCCATGTGGAACCATAAGTCCATTAAACTTCTTTTTCTTTATACATAACCCAGTCTTGGGTTTGTCTTTATCAGCAGCATGAAAATGAACTAATACAGTGGCCTTTTCCACAAGATTCCCTTGTTGGATCTGGAAAGTACTCCCTCCCCAGGATCCTTCTGCCCTGAGGGGTGCTAACAGCTCCACTGCTGCTAGTCTCTGGGTCTTGCACGGTGGTTTCCATATTCCTCTCCTTTGTAAATATTCTTTCTATAAACCCTGCTCAACTTATCCTAATTTAAGTGTGCCTTCTCTTTCCTCTTGGAACCCTGACTAGCGCACTGGTAAACAATGACCCAGTACACACACACACCTGAAGCTAATGTTTCCAAAAAACTTTCTAGTCTTTTATGCCCTATCCTGCCACACCAAACAACTAAAATTTATTCATGACCTTCATTTTGAAAAGAAAATCAACATTTTAGACAACACCTATGGTAGGTGCCACAGTGATCATGCAGGTCACTCCTGTCTTTTTGGAAAAAGCAACTGAGTTTAAAAAAAGAAGTAGTTGCTCAGAACCATTTACTCCAGGTAGATTGGTTCTGGACTAGAACCCAGATCAGTGACTATTGACCCTGCTTTGAAACATTGAGGTTGAAAGACATACTGCCCTTTCTCTGGGGACCCGCGACTCCCCAGGTCTTTCCTTGGGACAAAAAGAATTGGTAGAAAGACTGAACTTACTAATCAGCTTTTCCCTCTTGTCTTGGTCCTTTCCAACAGCTACTACTTACTCTTCCACTCATGAATGGTACTGGCAGGGTTTATAGAAGCCTTGCTTCTTGGAGTTGGACAGGGCCTTAGCAGTCAATCAGTCCAACCCTCTCATTTCACAGGTGAGGAAGGATGCCTCTAGAAACACTCTACACCACTAAATCAACACAGGCCTGATTCACAGTCTTGGCTCTGGCTGAAAATTACAGAGTGAAACATCCAAACACTCCTACAGCAAAAGGCAAATCCATGGAGGACTGGGCTGCAGCATCTGCAGACTCCACCTGAAAGCCAGGATGTGCCCACCATAGCCCCCTGCTGGCCTGGAAAGGAAACGAAATCATGGGCAATTCACAGTGGACAGAAGGAAAGCCTGGAGGTCTCACCTTGATCATAAGGGGCTGGTCCCCTACCTGAGTGTCAGTATTGCTGATTGGGACCAGGAAGGTAGAGGGTAGGAGCAGTGAGGAGAAAGGCCCCAGATGACATCATGTTTTCAATGGCTAAAGCTCTTTTCCCAGCCTCTGTGGCCTTGGCCTCCAAAGTAGGGAACATACTCCCTGAAAGTTAAAAGCAGAGTTTTGGAGGCAGGAAGAAAATAATTTCCATTTATATTTATTTTTCTTTATTGAAATGCTTTACTTCCAGTAATTAACATCCTAGCTCTCAGTATTACATGTATAAAACTTATAAATTAATGTACTTATTTTGGGGAGTAGTATACAAATCCAGATAAATTCTAGGTCACTGTTCTAGGGAATCAGGGACTCTCAAAGTGTGGTCTGCATCACAATCACCTAGGAACTTGATTCAGGGCCCCCAGGCCAAACCTGCTGGAGCAGATTCCCTGGGAGCTGGGAAGGGACAGGAATCTGCATATTAGACAAGTTCCCCAGGTAAGTCTATGCCCACTAATTTTGGACAATGGTCACTCTGGGCCTTGCCTCTGCAGCTGTGGAAGGAACCCATCCAGCCCACAGTAGTCCCCTCTGCACGCCTATCCCCACAGAACGCTGGGTCCTGCCTGTCCTGCCATCCACTCATTGTACACAAAGGTACCTGGTCAAGGGGGTGAATGTGGCTGACGTCCTCCAGGTTGTGTGCCTGGCATGGAAGCTGCATCTGCCCCAAGAAAACGGCCACTTTGTTCTAATTTACACAGAGCTGCTGTATGGGCTGGAAACAGCTGTGAACTGCTGTGAATTTGTCTGCTGGGGAAGCCTGACCATTCACTGGGACCAAACTGGGATCACCAGAGAGAGGGCAGAACTTCTGAGGCCAAGGGGAAAAATATGACTGAGATGGTGGAGGAAGCCTAGGGTGGAGGAAGAACTTCCTCACATCAGGGTAGTAGGACAGGTGGATTGAAGAGCAAAGTCACAGAGGACCCACTTGAGGAAAAGGAGAAAGACAGGGGAAGGGGAAGGCAGGATAGAAAAATGAGCAGTTGAGAGAGAATACGACAGGCAGAAACAGAAAGAATAGAGAAAGAAACACATTATTGAGAGATGGGGCTCGGTGAGGAGAAGGCAGTGTAGCCTGCCTATCCTATCAGAAAAGTCAGGGCAGGAATGAATGGATAAGATATGGCTAACTTTAGGGGACAAAAATCATGCCCCTTCCCCCTGCTCTTTCTATTAGGTTGGTGCAAACATAATTGCGGTTTTTGCCATTATCAATGTCAAAACCCACAATTACATTTGCACTAACCTAATATATTTTCCTTTACACTAGTCAAAACTGTCTGGAGGCCAGGTGTGGTGGTTCTTGCCTATAGTCCCAGAACTTTAGGAGGCCAAGGCCGGAAGATCGCTTGAGCCCAGGAGGCTGAGACCAGCCTGGGAAACATAATAAGACCCTGTCTCTACAAAAAAATTTAAAAACTTAGCTGGGCATGGTGGCATATGCCTGTAATCCTAAGGTACCCAACAGGCTGAGGCAGGAGGATTATTTGAGCCCAGGACTTTCAGGCTACAGTGTTGGCAGCCTGGGCAACACAGTGAGACCTTCTCTTAAAAAATAAATAAATAAATAAATAAAGTCTGGAGAAGCAGAGAAGAATCTATACCCCAGGGTTGTTTTGCTGGAACTTTCTCTGGCTAAGGCAAGGAAAAGGTTTTCCACTTTTAATGCTTTTTCATTGACCACCCGAGCCCGGTTGCATTCAAGTTTTCGTTTCTGAACAATAAACTGGCAATTACCTATTGGGTTGTTTTAGCCAGGACGCTTGCTCCTGCTGACATTTCCCTGGTGATTTGCACTGATTGAAATTCTCCAGAGTAATTGTTATTAGCGTATCATCAGGAGTTTATCTTGGGAGCTTTTGGGTTTTGCTGATTTAATAACCAAGCTCTGGAGTCTGTGCTGTGGGAAAAATGTTTAGGCTGAGGAAGAGAGTGGGACAGAGTCCAGCATCTTCTCCTGCAGGTCAGGCCAGAGCTGATTTAAGAGAACGAAAATAAGAAAGAGCAAGAGGAACATTTGCTTGTTTAATTGGCCATAGACTTTCCTGGTAATAATTTGTAGCAAGATAACAGACCTCTTCAAGGTCATGTGTCTGGGCATGGCTGGATGAGGGAAAGGACTCAGAAAATTCTGGGTGATTGGCTTTATAAATGAGTATGCTGATCTTGCTGGGACTCATCGGTCAGTTGATGAATGTCGACTGTTTAACTGATGGTTCCAGCCTGGCTGGCCTGGCTCTCAGCCTGGACTCCTGGCCCAGCTGTGTTTGAATAAATGCAAAGATGGAGGACCTGCCCTGGGGTCTGGAGCAGCAAAGGCATTGTGTTCAAATCCCAGGAGCATGAACTCGAGCCTGAAGCCAATCATTTGTTGAGAGCCCACTGAAGAGACAACTCAGAAAGAGAGCAGACAACCTGGGCAAGAAGTAGGATGGGGCAGCTGTGCCTGTGTCTGGGCTTGCACGGACCAGGTTGGGTTCTCCCAGCTGTACTACACCCTAGTTCCAGACCCTTGATCTGTTGGAGCAGACCCTGTGATTCCCCACATTTGACCTGAAACCAATTTTATAGAGTCAAAAGGAGCCTCAGAGTTCCTTAAGTCCAGCCACTCCCTGTTTCAGATGAAGTTGAGGCCCACGATGGCACCCATATCTCTGTACTCCATCATGACCTGAGGGCACTCCATCACTGCCCCTATTATATTGTTCAGCATTGCTATGGGCCACTGTGGTCCTCATCTCCATGTGAAGGGCTCCATGAAGCCATGGCCTGCATTTTATTAATCACAGGACTTGACACCCAGCAAATGCTCAGTGTTTCAATGAATGAATCAATGAATGGAGTGACTTGCCCAAAGACGCATAGTTGGTAGTGGCAGATCCAGGACACCCTGTGCTAGCACTGGCTCAGTGTTCCTGATAGGGCCCCACACTATCCACCGAGGGGTGAAGCAGAGGGCTTAAGTCCACTGGCATCCAGTCCCAGACTGCTGGAGTTTGGATCTTGGTTCATTAGCTGGCTATGAGGTGGCCACAAAGGCAGGCTTCTTGGATTCCCTTTCAAGAAGGAATTTGCTGTTCAGCTCTAAGAGGGCAGTTAGCTGACAGCTCCAGCACCAGCACCTTCAGGGTCCACCTTGGCTCTGAAGCCAAGGCCAATTCTTCCCTATCAGTCCCAGCCAATGACAGAGACCAGTGGGAGTACCAGGGCCTGGCCATGCCTGCCCAACGCCAGGCCCTCTAACGGGCAGTCTCCGCTCCAGAGTGCCCCACCAGGCTGGCTGAGACTGTCTGAGCTGCTCAGCGGTCTGAGGCTCTCCCAGCTCCTTTTCCTTTCCCAGGTTTCAGGTCTACATTCTAGTCCGAAGGTTTTCCCTCTCCATTTCTACTTTCTCCTCCTTTTATATTTTTTCACAGGAATACTTCCAATAAACCTCAATAAATCTTAGCATCTACTTCCCAGAGGCCTCAACTGACACAAGCTGTGGGACCCGGGACAAGTTCCTTAACCTCTCCAGCCTTCATTTATCCTCTGTAAATTGGGCTTATGTTCATATCTGCCTCATAGGGTGATACAGGCCATCCCTTAGGGAGTAAATGAATCCAGGTAAGGGGCTGGAATAGCACCTGGCACAGGCAGGCGCTCCATACATGTTAGCTACTGCTATCACTGAGGAATCCTGCTTGTCCATGGATTTCAGTTGCATGGAATCCTACATCTAAGTAAAGGAACCACAGAAAGACTGTAGTCCTTGGGTTCATCCACACACGGCTGGATGCATGTGAGATAAGGTCATAAAAATGCAAACTCTGCTCCTTTTTCCAAGGCACCCATTGTGGAGCTAACAGAGGCTGGGGCTGGGATCTGGCTGCAGATCTGCTGGGGGTCAGGGCTGAGCAGATGCTGTCTCTATCTGTCCTGAGAGATAAGGTCCTGAAGGTGAGGAATGTCCTGACTACCTTCCCAGCCTCAAAGTCTCCACTGAACACCCTGCCATGGCCTGCTCGGTGCCCAGCTGCCTCTGGTGAAGGTGGGAAAGGTGAGAGCTGCTGTTGGTGCCTTATGAATCCTCGCTCTCCTCTCCCAGACACCCTGGGCCACTTTCCCGCCTCAATCTAGGTCCTCAACTGTTCTGGGTGTACTTCACAGCTAAGATGTTGGCTCATGAAAACAAAACAAAACAAACAGTTCTAACCCCCATTCAGCCTCAGCAGTAAGTCATGCTCTCCCACTGGGACCAGGATCTAAATTTCTAGGGATAGTCCTGACTGTGACAGGAAAGCTATAGGACTAGATAATGTCTGATTCCCCTTCTAACTCTGACAGTCCATCAGGGGCCAGCAAACTCTTTCTCTAAAGGGCTAACAAGCAAACACTTCACATTTATAGGCCGTAAGGTCTCTGTCACGACTACTCAACTCTGCTGTTGTATCATGAAAGCAGCTATTGACAATATGCAGAAAAATGAACCTAGCTGTGCTCAGATGAAACTACCTACAAAATCATGTGCTTTGGTCCAAGGGCCATATTTTGCCAAGTCCCATGCTATGTAATAAATGTGATGACACTGCCCTGGGGTAACCGATTTTCAGTGGCCATGTGGACGTTCACTGGTGGTTTCCCGACACATTTTTCCCTGCCCTCCTGACCAACAGCACCAGACATTCTTTTGGGCCACTGCTCCTCTTCCTTTGTCTCCCATGTGGTTTGGGTGTGATGACTTTAAGCTGGATTCTGGGTGGGCCCTGAGGGGATTGAGGGAGTCAGCATATCCCTCCTGGACCATAGAGATTTATTGGGGGAGTTAAGTGAGAGGAACACAAAATCCAATCTAGGCCAACGAGTTGTGAGATGTTTGCTGGGGACTTCACCAGCGATTCCTCCCCTTCTTCTGCAGGAACATCTCAGAAGAGAAGCTATGTATGTCCAGGTAGTTTTGTAGCCACTATGGTGGTGGGGAAGAGGGTGGTGACCAGAAGAGAAAACTGGCCTACGAGTAGAGCAGAGCCAAGGAACTCAAAGAGAAATGGAGCCAGAGCCCTTCTGACAATGGGAACCCCTGGATCAAACCATGCCTGAAGCCAGAGTCTCTCTAAACTTTTCAATCATTAAGCCAATAAATTATTATGCTACCTAGGACCAAGCTAAGTGTCCTGTTATTTATAATAAAAAGGATCCTAACTGATGCAATTAGGAACCTCAGAAAAGGAGGTTTTTCTACCCTACCTTCACTACCCCCACCACTGCTAGGTCCCAAAGAAATGAACCTACAATGGTAGAATTTCAGACCTGTAATTAGGAATGGCAAGGAAATCTCAGGAAGAAACTTGAAGACAGGGGATTTATTTTAAAGGAATTCAGAGTATGCTGTGCCAAAAATATGCCACTTAGGTATATGAGGATTATTTTGAGCTGAATGCAATAATGAAAAGGCAGACACAGGACAAGCTCTCTGGACTCCCCCCTACTACATAAAAACAGAACATAAATTCCCTTGTAAAGGTGCCCCAACCCCATAACCCCCCAACACAGGCACACACATGCATACACACAAATGCTTCTTATACCAGGAAGAAGACATTATCACCAGAGAGGAGATGACACTGAGAAAGAGTATACACAGACAAAGCTTACTAACTAGCTCTTATCTACTGTTTCTTTCCTCATATATTTGCCTTCCAACAATTTGTCTCAGTCTCTCTGCCCCAACGCAGAAGGCCCAGCTACCTCACCCCTTTGCTCTGCTTTGCCTCCCAAAATGTCATGCAAATTGCCAAGCAGAAGCAATTGACAGGTCCTGCTGAGTTCACTGCAGCTGGCTGCAGAACCGCCAAGAACAGGATTGTCTCAATCAAAAGAAGAAAGGCACAGAAACCAATTAGGCCCTGCAATATTTGACTAAGTGTGCCAGATTAATCGCAATTATTAATTACAGGGTATGGAGAGCAGAAATGTAATTATTGACACCTTCCCTTTGTGGAAATTGGCTTTGGATGATGGAAATCTGAGAACCCAATCAAAGATAACTGAGAACATCTTTCTAGCCAGGGGCTAGAGGGTGGAGGGGGGCAAGTTTTCCTCAGGCTGGGAAGGGGAAATCACAGGGCCATTCCCAATGGAATTTTGAGAGGAAGCACCAACCCACTGCTGCCAACTGGCCTGCCTCTACAGGTGGTCCAGAATCTGGCTTGGGCCCCACATGGTAAAGGTTCGTGGTCAAGATAGGGGCTTGGCTCTTGTCCTGCTTCTGGCCTGATGCACCAAGTGAATCTGGACTCATCACTTTATTTGGGACTCAGTTCCTTATCTGTTAATGTGGGATTTTGCTGTAATTAGTGTTTCTCAAAACAGAGGCCGATTCCTTTTTCCTGAGTAAGATATTCAACACATGACAAGACCCATACATTGCCAAGGGGGGAAATTTACTCTTCCAACCCCAGTGGTTCCAGCCAGCATAACAATCCAAAAGCACACGCCCATGTTTTAACATGTCCCCTAGGGAGATAGTACCAACCTGGGCTGAGAACCAGTACCTGGTAGGTAGCATACTTGAAGAGTTGTGTGACCTCTCCACACCTCAGAGTCTTCATCTGAGAAATGAGGATTCTAATGCACCTTCCTCCTTGAGCTATGATGGCTACGATGATTAAATGAGATATTCCTAAGCACAGTGTCCGGCACATAGTAAGTATAATCATTTTTACCCCTTTTAACATATGGAGCCAAGTAGTTATGATCTGATTTCAACCCTCAAAAGTGTATACCATTATCTTTTACAGATGGGGAAACTGAGGAACTAGGCAGTTAAATAACTTGCCAGACTTCAACAATGGATCCTTGTGACTTCCCAACCTGGCCTTTTAACAGCCCATTTGCGAGGAAGTGACAAGGACAGGCCTTCACTGACGTTTGTTATAGGTGGTCTGAGCTGTAGGGGCAGGGAAGAGACACTGGGGCTTCCAGTGATGACTGCCAGGTCTGGAAGACAGGCTGAAGATGGGCTGCCTCTTCTGGGTCTGCCAGGCTGCATGCTTTGCAGGTACCCTATTTGTAAATCCAGACTTGGGATTAAGGACCTCTTTTGCTCTTTGGCTTCACTAAGATGGTGCTAAAGACCAGGAAGTGAGTGGCTGAGCTCTGGAGACCAAGTCTGCAATAACAAAGCTGGGAAAGGGTAGGGAGTGTTGTCAGCAGGTCTGCCCCCAGAGGCAGCTACAGAAAGGGCGTGTGCAGAATACTTCTTCCGTTATTGCTTGGGGTCAGCAGAGCTCTGTGTCCTGGGCAGAGGAATATGAGACAGGAGACAATGTCCTTACATTCAGATGTTCAGATACCCATCAGAATATTACAGAGAAACAACAGAAAGCTCAGGGGTTCAGGGAGACCCCCTAGGATAGGAGTCACAGCCCGTTCTCTGCAAGCTCCTGTTCCTGGTGACCTACAAGGCCCTGCATGATCTCCATACTGCTCGAGTCAACGTTTTTCACTTCATCTTTGTGCCACCCCCTTCACTCACTAAGTTCAGACACACTGACCTTCTTTCTTTTCCTCTCTCCTATCTCAGGGTCTTCACATTTGCAGTCAGTTCTGCCTGAAAGAATTGCTCTTCACCCAGACCATCCTCCCATAGCTGGCTCATTTTCATCATTCAGCTCTCATCTCAGAAGCCTCCGGCCAGGCGCAGTGGCTCATGCCTATAATTCCCAGGACTTTGGGAGGCCAAGGTGGGCAGATCACTTGAGGCCAGGATTTTGAGACTAGCCTGGTCAACATGGTAAAACCCCATCTCTACTAAAAATACAAAAAATTAACCGGGTGTGGTGGCAGGCGCCTGTAGTCCCAGCTACTCGGAAGCTGAGGCAGAATTGCTTGAACCCGGGAGGTGGAGGTTGCAGTAAACTGAGATCCTGCCACTGCACTCCAACCTGGGCGACAGAGCAAAACTCTGTCTCAAAATAAATAAATAAATAAATAAATAAATAAGAAGCTTCTGCTCAGAGAGGCTGCCCAAACCATGCCAGTTGAAATAGACACGTACACCCAGTAAGAGAAAACAAAAAATCTCAGGACGCCACACTCATTATGCCCAAGAAAATGTTAAGCCTGGAGACTGAGTGACCCAACACTGCCATCTTTTCCCCAAATGATTAGCTGTCACTCCACAGCCTTGTGTCAAAGTGTTATCCATTAGCCAGATCCCCACAGAAAGGCAAAAGGCCTCTAGCATCTCCAGACGCTTTTGAAAACTTTCAAGATGCATATCCTCCCACAAGACAAGGACATGTCAATTACAACTTTAGGGCTGCAATCTAAGTGTAGTTCCTAAAACTAAAGTCTATTAGATTTCACAGTGATACTGCTTATCTTTGCCGGTACAGAACAAAGACAAGATTAGATCAATCATTCTTTCACTTACCACACCTCCCTTCCTACATTCCTTTCCCCCTTTAAGAAAGTATATAAATACTAAGCCTCCTGAAAAAAAAAAAGTTTCTGGAAAAAACAGCCGCAGATACGTCTGTGACTTGTGTTTTTCCTATGCATACCCTCAAGCTCTGGCTTAATAAACCTTGATTGATTGAGACTCTTGCCTCAGTCACTGCTTTCAGTTAACATGCCTCTCCTACCATTATAATTACACTGCATTTATTTGCTTCTTAGTACTTATTGTAACTTAAATTTGTTTGTTGTTTATTGTCATTTATCACAACTAACTTGTATGTTCCATAAAACCAGTGATTTTTTGTCTGTCTTTTCAACATAGTATTCTGAACCTAGAATAGTGCCTGGCACTTAAAAGGTCCTTAGCAAATATCAAACAAGTGAACAAAGGATATAGACGCAGCATCTGATGACAAGGAACCTTCAGTCTGAGGAGGGAGACACAGCCTTTCTCAGTCTGTTTTCTACTGCTCTAACAATACCTGAGGCTGAGTAACTTAGAATAAATAGAAATGTATTTGGTTCATGATTCTGGAGGCTTGGAAGTCCAGGAGTGAGGGGCCACATCTGGTGAGGATCTTCCTGCTGCATCATCATATGGAAGAGAGGAAAAGAGAGTGAGAGGTCCGCAAGAGAGGGCTGAACTTGCTCTTCTAACAAATCCACTCTCACAATAATAAAATCAATCCATTACAAGGGCAGAGCCTTCATCACCCTAATCACCTCTTAAAGGTCTACCTTCCAACTCTGTTACATTGAGAATTAAGTTTCCAACACTTGCCTTTCTGGGGGAAACAGTCAAACCTTGGCATTCTATCCGTGGCCCCCAAAATTCATGTCTTTTTCACATGTAAAATACATTCAATCCATCCCAATAGCCTCAAAAGTCTTAACTTGTTCTAGTATCAACTCAATATCCAAAAGTTCAAAATCTCATCTAAGTCAGATATAGATGAGATCAAGGCATGATTCATCCTGAGGCAAATTCTTCTCTACCTGTCAGTCTATGAAATTAAACAAGTTATCTACTTCTAAAATACAGTGATGAAACAGACATAGGATAGACATTCCCATCCTAAAAGAGAGAAATAGTCAAGAAGAAAGGCCTACAGTCCTAGGGTCTCGGGCGTTACCCCACTCCCATGGCTTCACTAGGCATTGCCCAAGTTTGGTCTCTCCAAAGTAGCTCTATCCCTGCAACAGGTCTCTGCCTGGGTCTCCAGGCTGTTCATGACATCCTTTGAAATCCAGATGCAAGCTGCCATGGCTGCAGCTCTTGCATTCTGCATGCCTGTACTGTCAGCACCATGTGGACGACGTATGGCTTACACCTTCCAGAGTTGGCAGGTCAAGGTTCACCTGGATAAGCTTAAACCATGGCTAAGGTGGCTAAGGGGCACTATGCTAGAATTTGGGGAACAGAGCCCCAAGACAGTGCAGGGGAACAAATACTGAAGTCCTGCAAATGCCTGTCTGAAAACTTTGCTGTTATGGTCCTGCTCTGGGCCTGTGATGAGAGGGAAAGCTTCAAAGATCTCTGAAATGCCTTTGGGGTCTTTCTCTCATAGCCTTGATAAATAGCACTTGGCTCCCTTCTATCCATCTTAATTGCTTTAGCAAATGGTCACTTGGCCACATCTTTGGTTTGTTCTCCTAAATATGCCTTTTCACTCTTTTTTTGTTTTATTTTGTTGTGAGACAGAGTCCCGCTCTTTCACCCAGGCTAGAGTTCAGTGGCACAATCTTGGCACACTGCAACCTCTGTCTCCCGGATTCAAGCGATTCGCCTGCCTTAGCCTCCCGAGTAGCTGGGATTACAGGTGCCTGCCACCATGCCAGGCTAATTTTTGTGTTTTTAGTAAAGATGGGGTTTCACCATGTTGGTCAGGATGGTCTCAAACTCCTGACCTCATGATCCGCCTGCCTTGGCCTCCCAAAGTTCTGGGATTATAGGTATGAGCCACTGAGCTAGGCCGCCTTTTCACTCTTTACGTGGCCAGACTTCAGATTTTCCAACTCTTTCTGCTCTGCTTCCCTTTTACTTAAAATTCTGTCTTTAAATCATTTTGCTTCTCTTGCGTCTTACCAGGTGCATTTAGAAGTAGCCACGCAGCTCCTTTAATATTTTGCTTAGAAATTTCTTCCTCCAGTTATCCTAGTTCGTCACTCCGAAATTCTGCCTTTGATAAAGTCCTTGGGCATGGATACAATTCGGCCAAGTTATTTGCCACCTCATACCAAGGAGAGCCTTGACATCAGTTTCCAATAAGATATTCCTCTTTTCCATCTGAAACCTCATCAGAATGGCCTTTACTGCCCATATTTCTACCAACATTCTGATCACAACCACTTAGGTAATCTCTAAGAAGATTCTGGCTTTCCTGAGGTCTTTTCTTCTTCTGCAACATAACCAGAATTGCCCATTATGGTCCATTCACAGCCTTTTTCTAACCTGCTTCTCCAAATTCTTCCAGCTTCTGCTCATTATAAAGGTCCAAAGCTGCTTTCACATTTACAGACATTTGTTATAGAAACAGCCCCAGTTCTCAGTACCAGTGCTCAGTCTTAGTCTGTTTTCTGCTCCTATAGCAGAGTACTTGAGACTGGGTAATTTGTAATAAACAGAGATTTATTTGGCTCATAGTTTTGTAGTTGGGAAATCCAAGAGCCAGGGAGCACCCAGTGAGGATCTTCTTGCTGCATCATCCCGCGGCACAAGGTCAAAGAAAGAGGGTAAAGGAGGAAGAGAGGGCTGGAATCACTTTTGTAATAAACCTACTCCCATGATATCATGCCAGATTAAGTCAGCTTAGTTGTACTAATTCTGACCAGGGCTGAGAGGTTTCACAATGACTCAATGGTCAATTAAATGCTTTCCAATTCATGGTTCATTGTGAAGCTTTCACACAACCATGCAAATATATTCAACACATATGCAGGCAGTGATAAGAGAGAGGGGAACAAACCACAGGGAGAGACCAGCACATTGACAAATGAACTGGAGGGTGGGGTGGGGCAGAGCTGCTTCCACAGGTATCTCACCATGGTTAGTTTCTTTGCTGTTTTTATGGCCCTCTGAAGGAATGTCCATGATCATTATCTCAGCTGTTTTGGCTTCACTTTCTCCTCTAGTGGACCTAGTCTAACCCTCTAAAATCAGGGCTAATAAAACTGAGCTTGATCAGATGTGAGCAGTGAGTATAATTAGCAACCAACCCCACAGATCTACCTCTGCTGTTTCAGATATGCCTATCTGACCATTCCTTTGTGCAGTATAAAGACTTATCTACCTCTTGATTGGAGAAAAGGGTGGTTACAGGCCATTTTTCTCTTTGCTTGGAGCCCCTCTCCCCTCTTTGCTGCCCTCTCAGGTCCTTGCTTCCCATCTCTTTCATCTATATCCATCTTTATAGAATCTAGGGCCACTGCAGCGGCAGTCTATGAGCAGCACCTACCTGGAGTTGTGCAGTGTACAACCCGTGTAGCTGAATGCAGCAGCCCTGATAGACTTCCGGATTCAGGGCTAAAAGGGATCACAGAAGGGCTAGAGCATATCCTCTCAACTTAAAAATGAGGAAATTGCCAGGCACAGTGGCTCACACCTGTAATCCAAGCACTTTGGGAGGCCGAGGTGGGTGGATCACCTGAGGTCAGAAGTTCAGGACCAGCCTGGCCAACATGGCAAAACCCCATCTCTACTAAAAATACAAAATTTATCCGGGCATCGTGGTGAGTGCCTGTAATTCCAGCTACTCAGAAGGCTGAGGCAGGAGAATCACTTAAATCCAGTAGGCGGAGGTTGCAGTGAGCTGAGATCACGCCACTGCACTCCAGCTGGGTGACAGAGCAAAACTCTGTCTCAAAAAAAAAAAAAAAAAGAGGAAATTGAGGCTCCAGGTGGAGAGGAGACTTTTCCAAGGTCACGCCACAGTGATTTAACGACATGACTGGGATGTGAACCTGCAGCTCTTGGCTCCTCAGGCAGCACCATTGTTTATCCACTCCCTTTTTTTTTTTTTTTGAGACAGAGTCTCACTCTGTCGCCCAGGCTGGAGTGCAGTGGCGCGATCTCAGCTCATTGCAACCTCCACCCCCCGGGTTCAAGCGATTCTCCTCCCTCAGCCTCCTGAGTAGCTAGGACCGCAGGTGCTCACCACCACACCAAGTTAATTTTTTTGTATTTTTAGTAGAGATGGGGTTTCACCGTGTTAGACAGGGAGGCCTCGATCTCCTGAACTCATGATCTGCCTGCCTCGTCCTCCCAAAGTGCTAGGATTACAGACGTGAGCCACAGCGACTGGCCTCCACTCCCTCCTCCTAAGGCTAATTTTCCCTACTCCCTTTCTTTACCCTGCAATGTACTTTGTGATCTCTGTCCTAGTTTTGTGCCCATATTCAGACTTAGTAGATGCCATGCCTTGGGGTCTTCCTAAAGAAGACATACAACCAAGCCTGCCGCCAGTCATGGGTCCACCCCAGAGTGGGGACCCCCTGAGGCCCGGGGCCTTACGAAAGTTAGTAACGGGGTAAAATGCAATGACAGGGGTGGAAAGACCCCCATGCTTACCCTGGCAGAGTAAAAAGTGCAGATGTCAGACACTCTTGAGTAGACACTGCAGCTCTACTTTACATTAAGGGCTTGACCTCAGGCAGTTTACTTCATTTTCCTGGGCTCCAGGTTTTTCAATTATAAAAAGAGGTAAAAAATAACCCTCATGTCCTCCCGCCCCATCCCAGCTTGCAATTTAGTGAGAATTAAATCAGGTGATGTATGCGTAATGGGCCCAGCTTAGCACCAGGCACGCAGGCCCACAGTGTGGCTGCACCTGCCCCTCTGAGATACTCTCTCCTCCCCGAAGACTTCGTCAGCCTGCATTCTGCATATGCATTGTGGCTCTTCCCTGTGGAAGCCCTTTTAAGGCAGGAACTGTTCCTGGGAAAAGATAAAATCCTTGGCACAGCTAAGCCATTACCAGAAATGTTTAACCAGCCCGTGTTCACAGGCGGGAGGACATGCATGAAAGCGTTTTATCTTCCTCCCACAAAGGGAGAGCGGAGCTCCGCACCAGGCTGAGATGAAGGCTTGATTTTTTAAAGTAGACGTTTAGGATTCTACTGATGCTTTGCTAACTCCCAGTCAAATCACAACATCAAGGAAAGAAAAACTCCATTTTCTGCAAAGATGTTGAAATGGCCCTTTCCAATTAGGCAATGGGCTCCGGGAGGGGGATCTCAGACAGGCAGCCAAAAGCTGTCTCTGCTCATCTGTGCATTCAGGGATCTGTGAGCCCAGGGCACCACACAAGTAGCCACTCCAAGTGGACTCTGCATGTCCTAAGGCAGGGGAGAGGCCTCCGAGTGACATCCTGCCCTCTCCCACCAGGTTGTTCTGGAATGTCCCTGGAGAGTATATGTGTCTCGTTAGTTACTAGTCAGTTACGTGTTTTACATATATTGATTAGTCTGAACATCTACCTTGATTAGCAAAGACCATGACTCTCATAAAATTGCCCACATGTCATATGTGCAAACACCACCATTTACTTGCAATGCTGCCCTCCCAGTCAATGCTCTAACTACTTTTTATGTATTAACTCATTTAATCTTTACATATCTGTGGTGGCTTCAAGAATGGCCACAAATTCTTTGTACTCCTGCCATGGAGAGGTGGGGGTCTCAGTCATCTCGCCTTGAATCCAGGCAAGCTCCGGGTCTGCTTTGACCAGTAGAATGTGGCAGGAATGATGCTGTGGCCCAGGCCTTAAAAGATGTTGCCACTCCCATCTCCTGGCATGCTCTCTTTGGGAGCCCTGGGATACTGCATAAAAAGCCTGTCGGTTGGGCATGGTGGCTCATGCCTGTAATCCCAGCACTTTGGGAAGCTGAGGCAGGTGTATCACAAGGTCAGGAGTTTGAGACTAGCCTGGCCAACACGGTGAAACCCCCCGTCTACTAAAAAATACAAAAATTAGCCAGGTGTGGTGGCATATGCCTGTAGTCCCAGCTACTAGGGAGGTTGAGGCAGGAGAATCGTTTTAACCTGGGAGGTGGAGATAGCAGTAAGCCAAGATCGCAGCACCACTGCACTCCAGCCTGGGCGACAGAACAAGAGTCCTTCTCAAAAAAAAAAAAAAAAAAGCCCTGTGAGTACTCTAGTCAACTATCCCAGCTGGACCTAGCCTTTCAGTCACCCCAGTTGAGATGCCAGATGTGTGAGTGAAGCCTTTCGGGACCCTCCAGGCCAGCTGAACACCATCGCATGACATCAGCTGACACAATGTGGAGCAGATGCACCGAGTGGCAGACCCAGCCTGAGCGACTGACCCAGGACAGCGTGAAATATAATAAAATGGCTGGCTTTATGCAGCAATAGATAAGCAGAATAACCACCTTCTGAGATAGGCACAATGGGGCACCATGTTACCAATGAGAAGACCAAGATACATTGATATTAAGTAGTTTACCCAAGGTCACACAGCTGTTAGTGGTAGAGTCAGAATTTGAAACTCAGGTAGACTGGGCCCAAAGCCCATGCTCTCACCTCCTCCTCTGAACCTGGTACCTACTACTCCCCTAGCTGTCCTAACACCTCTTGAAGGTACCTATTGGTAAATCTTCTCTGTTACTACATGCAAAGGCTGCTGGAAGGCAGGCACTAATTCCTGCCTATCTTTATAGCTCTGTTCCTGGCACAGAAGAAAAGCACTGAATGTTTGTTAGGGGAGTAGAGTAGGTGGGTGGAGGGAGGAAGAGGTGGATGGATGGATGAATGGACAGATAGACAGATTGATGGGCTTGGGTGGGATCGAGCCTGAGAAATGTGGAGGAGCTAGAAGTGTTTGGGATATAGGCATATTAGAGGCTCCTGTAAGGACAAGTATGAAGGCACCTGAAGGTGAGGAGAGCCACACACACACTGAGCATGGGGGCAAAGGCCCTCTTACTAACTGTATGGGGAGTGCCTTTCTTCTCCAGAGCCTCATGAAAAGTCACTATTTGAGGATAGAAGTTGGTTTTGAAAAACTATATTGCCTCTGTTTTTTAGCACAATCTCAAAAAAAGACCAAAAAAGAACTACAAAGAAATAGACATGTAGGGAATGTGGAATGTCTAGTCACTAGCTGAACACCAATTTTACCCCTGAATGTCTTGGTAGTCCAGGCAATAATGAAAATATATTGTAGTTAAGAGTTCTGATTTGGGGGAAGTTGGTTGGTCTCTTAGAGCCAGAACCAGCAATGCTCAATACCTATATGTGAAAAGGGTTGCCCCCCATTCCTCAGGTGGGTAGCCCCTCTGTCCTCAGTGTCCAGACACATGCACCTCACATTTTCACCACTGGTCCACCTTGCATGCAATGGTGCCTATTCACATCATTTCCCCTGTGGTTCTCAATTGGACATTGATCTGACTTCATTCATCTCTCAAACATGGATCCTCAGTCCTGGAGATCTTATGTTTCTTTCTAGAAGAGTCAATACCCTCAAGATCTTCCAAAGCTTCTGGAAAAACTGAAGTCCCTGGGCTTTCTCTGACAGTACTTTTCTGTTTAAGATTCTCAGAAAACAAAATTATTTTTACCATCTTATCCAGCAGTATTTTTCCAGGAAGAATGATGACTTGCAACCTCAATGGAAATTTCCATTGGACCAGTCTGTTTTCCGTAGCCCATTACACAGACCTACATTAAACTTACAGGATGCAATTCCAAAGATGCCAGTGGTTAGGTTATATAGTTTGTGGTAGCAGATAAAAGGAGGCAAACAAGCTTATCCGGAGAGATGAAATTTCTACTGCAAAGTGGATAGTCTCTGTTCAGAGTTCAAAAAGAGCAATTTGTCATCCCAAGAGGGATTTATTGCATAGATGCTCTTACAAAGGATGTTGGATAACATAATAGGCAATCCAGAGATGTTCACTGTCTCATTAACTTCATGAGAGTGGCCTGGACTGCAGATTCTGAGCTATCCTAGAGAGAATGATGGAACAGATTCTGAGCTATCCTAAACAGGATGATGGAACATCCATGCACAGCCATCCCCCACCCAGCCCCACCTCCCACCAGGCTCTATCACCTGGTCGTGCTCAAGGTAGATCTGGGGAAAATGCTTAATCCCAGGCCAGATTTGCTCAGCCAGGCCTCCTCCCTACCACCCACCACCTCCCCCCCTCCACAGACACACACACTCAATTTCACCAGTCTCTGTGCTCAGGGAAATAATTCACTTTACTACTACCCTGAGTGAAGTGTGAATCATTGAGCAAAAAAACTATCAGACACACACCAAAGCTGAAGATAAATTATTTTTGGAAAGCTGTCATCTAGAAGCACCCAAATGCTGGCTTCTCCAGGGTTGGAGAGGATGTGAAAGAAGACAGCCATACTGGGCCCCTCGCTCTTCTCTGAACACACCCGTTTCTCTCCCACCCTTGCACTTGTTCTTCCTCTACCTGGAAACATCCTCTCTGACCTCATCTCTTCCCAGCATAATGTCATCTATCCTTCAAGGCCCAGACCTTCCCGATGTCTCTATCCCAGCATAAGCTCCCCAAGGACATCTCTCATTTTAAGACAGAGCGGGGATCCCTCTTAGGGGCCTGCTGCCCACCCCACCAAGCATGGAAATAAAATCTCGAGTCCCTCCAAGGGAAATCCCAGGCACCTAGCTAGACTTGAGAAGTAAATGAACAACTTGAAAAGCAAGAAGGCAACGGTAGCTTAAAACAATTGTCACTCAAGTAAGTTAGAGCCACAAGATATTTGGTTCCCTATAGAAACTAAAGATAACATCTAGACCTGTGTCCCTGAGTTGTTTTTCAGAAACCTGTACCCCCACCAGATGGAACATGCTGATCACTGTCATGTAGATTTCAGATAAGGGGGAAGTGAGGACTGAATTTCGACTGCCAATCTTTTTATAAATTTCTTCCAGAGTGGCCTAGAGACAGTCACACTCACAGGCCAAACCATAACATTCCTTTCTGATGACCCCAAGGTTTTAGGCAAAACCTTGCTTCCTTAACCTGTTGCAAATTAAAGAAAGTCTGAATCCACCTATGACCTGTAAGCCCTTTGCTATAAGATGTCCCACCATTTTGGGACAAGTCAAAGTATAATCTCCATGTATTGATTTATTACTTTGCCTATAACCTCTGCCTCCCCACCTTTAAAAACTCTTACATGTGGCCAGGCTCAGTGGCTCACACCTGTAATCCCAGCACTTTGGGAGGCCAAGGCAGGTGAATAACGAGGTCAAGAGATTGAGACCATCCTGGCCAACATGGTGAAACCTTGTCTCTACTAAAAATACAAAAATTAGCTGGGCGTGGTGGCACATGCCTGTAGTCCCAGCTACTGGGGAGGCTAAGGCAGGAGAATCATTTGAACCTGGGAGGTGGAGGCTGCAGTGAGCTGAGATCGTGCCGCTGCACTCCAGCCTGGTGACAGAGTGAGACTTCGTCTCAAAAAAAAACAAAACCAAAACCAAAAAAACTCTTACATGTGAGCCACTGGGGAGTCTGGGTCTTAAGCATGAAGTGTGTCTGATTCTCCTTGCTTGGCACTCTGCAGTAAGTGCCTCACTTTCTCTCTCTGAAAATCCCAATGTCAGTGTTTAGCTTGCTAGGCTGGGCAGGCAGACTCAAGTTAGGTTTGAAAACAATCTAAAATGTTTTATTTATCAGTGAAGGCTCTAGAGCCTGTGGTCCATCTCTTCCACCTATAAGCTCTCCTTGTCAGCTATTGGAAGCTCTGATGAAGCTTCAAGGATCAAGCTTTGTCTATGCTTTAAAATATTTTTTCAGATGACATGCCACTGCAAGCATCCTCAATTCCTAGCACAATACCAAGAGCAAGAATGTGCTCAGTAAATAAAGGTAGAATGCATTAATAAGTCAATGAAGTATGTTTGTGTAGGTGAGAGGACGGCAGGAAAGCTGCATTGATGATGAAATTTTAGACATCCTATGAGGAAAGGACAGGGAGAGAGGGTTTGTGTGAGCCACAGCTTTGGGGAACACAGGAGCAGGAGGCCAGGAACCTCTCTTCCCTATGGCAGCCTTGAGATGGTGGGTCTGCCCCGGAATTATGTATTACAAGGGAGAGCAGAGGGAGTGGTTCATCTTCCAATAACAGCTAGGCCCAGCGGCCTGCTCTAATCTTATTCTTAGAGGGGTGCTCTTGCCTGGCAGAGAGAGAAGGAGGGGGTGAGCTGGTGGGGCAGGGAGCCAAGCTCCACAGGTCGCCTTCAAGAAAATGAGATGTCAGCTGGAAGGAATGAATTAATAAAAGGAAGTGGACCCTGCTGACCTGGCCTCATTCTCTGTAAATCCTGGGTTTGGGAACTTTTTCCGTGGCCTCCACTTCTCAGGGGAACGCTGGGAGGGTAGGTGCGGAGGAGTGAATGGGTGTATAAGTTGTGAGGCTGGGGTGAGAAATTTTAATCACCTGGTCCCCGGCTCTTCTGAATGTTGCTTGCTTATAAAAAGGATATCCTGGCTGTTTCCCAGACACCTTTTCCTGGGGAGGCTCAGAGGCAAGTTGAGGACAATCCAGGCCTTCCTAGAACCTTAGGTACCAGCAGCTGGGAGCATCCTTGATACTTGCAAGGTTTCCCAACCCCTCCGGATGCTGAGAATCACCTGCATGATTGTTAAACAACACAAACTCTGAGGCAGAGGTTCTCTTACTTTAGTGTGCATCAGAGTTGCCTGGAGAGCTTGTTAACCCTGGGGTTCAGATTCATCAGGTCTAGCGTGGGCATAGCCCCACAAATCCCCAGTGCTGCTGCTGTTGCTCCTGGGGCCACACTTTGATCCCCACAGCCCTAGGCGGGCTCACTGACCAGAGTCTCCAAGGGAGGCTCCAGAAGCTATGCTCTTTGTAACTTCCCAGGAGATTCTAGCATCAAGACAGTTCAGGAGCTAGTAAAATGTGAGGGCCACCTGCAGCAGAAGCACCTGGCTTCCTTATTAACATTCAGATTTCCAGGCCTTGCCTTGGCTCTTAGGGCCCAGAATGTCTGGTGGGTTGATCCAGGAATTAGCGTTTGCCTGGATCTTCGGGAGTTTTTCAGTTAATTACAGTTTGAGAGCCATGACCCTATATAGCCTCCTATATTACAAGGGAATAAACCGAAGCCCAGAGAGGTGAGCTTGCTGGCAAAGACTTCACCACTAATTAGCAACCAAGCTGAAACCCCAAAGAGCTGTTTGTGCTCTTTGTGAAAGTACAATTCAGGGTCAGGGTGAGCTCAAGCTCCTCTGAGAATCCCAAAGCCAGGCAGATTGGCCAGAGCCCCCTGAATGCTGGAGTTTCCTCTCTAGGTACAGGAGCCACTGGGCACCATTTTCCCTCAGGCCACCCTCCTTTACATGGTAGTGACTTTCTACAACCTGTAGAACACCCTCCCCTCATCCTGAAATATTTCACGTTTCAGCTTTCATGCTAGTCCCTCTGTGAAACTCCTGTGACCCTCAGTGGCCAGACACACTCTCCTCTGAACACTCACTAACCTTGCCCGTTTGTCCACTGCTGCTCTCATTGCTGTGACAAGGACCAAGCTAGGATCACAGCCATCCCCACCTTCCAAGGGGTTTGTGCTGCTTAGGGAGTTACCTCTGTGGAACTGGTCTTGGGTGACAGGTTGGGAAGGGACACTGGGACAGCTGCAGCTATAGAAGCATTAGGGAGACCACAGAGACCAGCTGGGCTGGAAGTTCTGGAAACACCAGATACATCTGGAGGGCATTTTCTGGAAGGAAGAGGAGGGTAAAAAGGATTTTTAAGAAGTTTTGCTCTCTGCTGTGAAATGTAATTCCCACTTCATTCCTCTCCCCTCCAGAGAACCTTTAGCAAAGCTGCCCATTATTTTCAAAAGCTTTTAGAGCCAGGTTTTCTGTTATTTTTATTGTGACGTTGTGCTAATATGTGCCTTAGGTGGAACCAAGAAGGGCCATTTCGCTGGGGTGCTGGTACCCCCGTATCACCATTGTATTTGTTACTTATTGCTGTGTAACGAATTACTCTAAAACTCAGTGGCTTAAAACAACAATCAATATTTTCTCTCTTGGTTTTTGGGTCAGGCTTTTGGATGCAGCTTAGCTGGGTGGTTCTAGCTTGGGGTCTGTCCTGAAGTTGCAGTTGAGATGTGGGGGAGGGGTGGGTCACCTGGGCTGGAGGAGCCCTCTCCAAGGTGGCTCCCTCACAGGGCTGGCTACTTGATGCTGGCTATTGGTGGGATGCCACAGCTCTCCCTCATGTCGCCTTCTTCCAAGGTGGCATGGGTATCCTCACAACATGCTGTCTGACTTCCCCCACTGCGATCAATTCAAGAGAGAGGAAGATGGAGGCAGTGATGTCCTTATGACCCAGCTTGGGAAGTCACACACGGTCACACCCACCACACTCTCTGGACTAGAAATAAATCGCTAGGTCCAGCCCACATTCAAGGCAATTAGGATCCAGTTTATGAAAGGAAGAATATTAACTATTCTGCAGACAGATTTTAAAATGCCACAGTCACAAAGTATGTGTCTTGTCTTGGGAAACGGGGTGCACCACCCTGAAGGGAGGATCTGCACTCATTCTCTCCTCTCTGAATCCTCATGGCTAGGCCAGTGTCTGGAATGCAGTAGATGCTTCATAAATGTCTGCTGAACCGAACTGACAGTTCACCTCTACACAATGCCACTGTGAAGCCACAAGGGGACAGGAGATAGCCCCTGCCCTGGGAGCAGCGCTGTCCCTGGACCTCTTTGGCTGCACATTCCTGCTCTCGGGCTCTGGCTTCTTTGGAAAACATGCAGCAGGCTTCACTGGCCTGGTCTCTGACCAGTAGTGTCCTCCTGTTCCGTGTACACCTCTCACCTCAGCCTCCTGCTTGTTTCCCCCTCAGGGCTTGACCATAGACCCTCCAGGCCTCCTCCCTGGCCTTGCCCTGCTCTGCCTACTCTACAAAGGCCTGGATGGGCAGCCACTACCACTTGGAGCTTGCTTCAAGGCCTGGGTTCCTTCTACAGGGGACTAGTTCATTCCTTTGTGACAGGGTGGGGGCACATCGAGGGGGTGGAAACAACTTACCTCCAACTTTGCCTCGAGAGAAATATTCATCACACCATGTCAATTTCCTCAAAGTCTTCACATGTGCATTTCAGCTTCCGAGACTTTGCTGATATTTTCCCCACCAAGAGTGCCCTTCCTTCTCCTTTGTGCTCTGCTAGGTTCTGTGCACTGGGAGACAACATGGCATCATGGAAAGGACACAGGCCTTAGGTTCAAAAGATGTGAACTCAAGGCACGGCTTCATCATAAAGTACTTGGGCAACTTGGACAAGTCCGTGCCATAACCTTTCTGAGTCTCAATTTTTCTCATTTATTAAAATGGGGATATCATTTCCCCTGAGGATCTTGTTTCAAGGCACAAATGAGAAAATAGATGGGAGAGTATTTTCTGTACAGTATGAAACACTCCATGTAAGTAAGAAATTCTTCATTATCCTTCTCATCCTCCTGCGTCCAGCTCAAGTTCTAAGTCTCCCAGGAAACTCTTCACATCTATGAACTCTTCTAGCAGTTATGTCTCAGCCTCACAGCTCTGTATTTAATCTCAACATCCTCAAATTTTTATTCTCATTGACGTAGGCTAGTTTCTGGCACTAGAGTGAAAGTACAACAGGATTTGTCTGTGTCTCCACCACAGCACAGGACACAGTGCTGGGTCCCCAGGGACGCTTAGAGCATCTGAGAGACAGACCACAGGACAGGGGTGCTGATCTTCGGGGGCTTGAAAAGAAATTGATCTCTACTTTTTATTACACTGCCTGTGACCCTGCTGAGCCCTCTTTAGTGGAGACTATGGTTCCTTGACCCAGATCCCTTTGGATCTTTCTAGTAGTTCTATGTGCTCAGCCTCCAGCTTCTACTCTGTTTCTAATGGCTCACACCTGGAAAACTCATTAAAGACCTGCCTCTGGGTTCCTGGAACTGCTTATTCCACACTTGCAGTCAGTAGGAAGGTGCCTGGGAATTTATACCTCTTCCGGCCACCAGCAGTCTGCAATCAGTGACTGTCTAGTGCCAGAGTCTGAAAGCCCAACTCCTTTGCCTTGCAAATGCTGAGGTGTAATTTGAAACCCCGAGTTCCTGGCAGGATCAGATTGAGGTTGGGATAGTGTCTAAACTCATGCCTTGCCTGGCTTTCTCTCCTTTGCTGTCCTGGTTCCTCCACCCCCTTCCAGCTTTCTGAATAAGTCATTTGCACAGGAATTCTCAGCTTGGGATCTGCTTCTGGGGAGCCAGCCCAAGAAATCACCATCCAGGCTCCCATCAGAAATGATCAAGGTGGCATTGACGAGCCATAACGCACCAAGATCTACAGAAAAAAGAGGTAGGGATGAACAGCATATCCCTTTTTCTCTTCTAGTCGCTTCCAGATTTACCACCAACACCACGACTGGGAGGAAAAAAAAAAAAAGTGATTCCTTTTCAGTTTATCTTTTCTTTAACATAACCAACTTCCGCTTCTTGAGGCTTAATTGGATCTATTCTTGGATGTGACAAAAAGTTAGTGGGAAATGAAAGGAGCATATCAAGGAAAAAAACATTTCAAGTGAATAATTTAAGATCACATCCATAATTAATGGCATTTGGCATGCTTTCCCTGGAAGCCTAATCAGAGCGTGGAATGTGCTAATTAGAGCGGTTTGGTGCAAATCAGCCCGTGCAGGTGTGGGAAAGCCGCCTCTGTTCTTTTCAGCACCGGTGGCAGCAGCAGCTCAGGAGTCTCTCAGGTTGGGCGGGGCTTGAATCAATGATGAGGCTGTATTCTGAAACACCTTATGGTGTGAAATGGGCTTCTCTTCTTTTTGAAGATGTGGACGTGTGTCTGTGTGTTTGATGGCGGGACACAGTTTGGAGCTGGGGAAACACTTCAGGTGTGCTCTCCTCTGCTGTGGGGGAACATAAGAAAATCAAATAGGGCCAGAGCTGGGAGGAGGGGGTTGAGGAGAGGAGCTGACTACCCCCAGCACCTGCACTCAATACACAGTGGATAGACAAGGTCACCTGTCACACAGCCAGGTGCACTTTGGAAAAGCTAAGGCAATGGGTCATCTTCTGTTCACTCTCCCCTGTGTATTACCACCCTCCTCCAACCTGTTGTCCGCCTCAGCAGGCTGGAACCATGCCCTCAACCCAAGGACTCCCTTAATGTCTGACTTCTGGTTGGTTTAGCACATGGGGAACCCCTGAAAGAGATTGGAGGGAAGGAGTGAAAAGTGAGTTACTGTCTCATCTTTCTGAGGGCTCCCTGTGGTCTGCCGGTCAGCCGTCTTCCTAGAGCTAAGATTTCAGTTCTTGTCTAGTAACCCTCTCCTCTGTCTCAGAGTTCTAGGACCCGGGCTTCAGGCTGAGGGGTGTCCACCCCCACCCTCATCAGCCTGGACTACAGCAGCCCCCTCTTGTGGTTTCCCAATCCACCTCCACCTTTGTAAATAACCCCTTTATTAAACTCTCCTCAGATGATCCTCATTGGAGGGTGACATCTCTTAACAGCTGTCAGGACCCTGGTGGAGACATTAGAACTGTTCCACTGAGTGACACTCTTTTTAAGTAATTGGAGCTCTCTCCCTTAAAAACCAACGTTTTGGCAAATCATCTCTTCTTTTTGAAGGGAAATCTTTATAAAATGCATCTCTTATTTCTCTACCATCTTAACAACAAGTAACTACACATGATTTTAAAACTGTTCTTGATAACACTTCATGAGCAGCAATTGTTGTATCATGCTGGGCACTGCACACCTTGGGAACTGTTATGGACCTGAGTTGTGTCCCCTTGAAATCATATGTTGCAGCCCTAACCCCCAAAGCAACTGTATTTGGGCCTTTATGGAGATAAATAAGATTAAGTGAGATCATAACGGTGGGACCCTAATCTGATAGGACTCATGCCCTTGTAAGAAGAGGAAGATACCAGAGCTCGGTGTGTGTGTGCATGTGTGATGTGTGTGCACAGAAGAGAGGCCATGTGAGGTTACAGTGAGAGGTCAGTGTAAGCCAGGAAGAGATCCATCGCCAGAAACCAACTGTGATGATTAACACTGAGTGTCAACCTGATTGGATTGAAGGATGCAAAGTATTGTTCCTGGTGTATCTGTGAGGGTGTTGCCAAAGGAGATTAACATTTGAGTCAGTGGACTGGGAAAGGCAGACCCACCCTTAATCTGGGTGGGCACAATCTAATCGGCTGCCAGCATGGCCAGAATAAATGCAGGCAGAAGAACATGAAAAGACCAGACTGGCTTAGCCTCCTAGCCTACATCTTTCTCCTGTGCTGGATGCTTCCTGCTCTTGAACATCAGACTCCAAGTTCTTCAGATTTGGGACTTGGACTGGCTTCCTTGTACCTCAGCTTGCAGATGGCCGATTGTGGGACCTATTACTCCTTAATAAATTCTCCTTTATATATACATCTATCCTATTAGTTTTGTCCTTCTAGAGAACCCTGACTAATATACCAACCCTGCTGGCTTCTGGACTTCCAAGAACCAGAACTGTAAGAAAATAAATGTCTATTATTTAAGCCAACCAGTCTGTGGCACTCTGTTATGGCACCCAAGTAGACTAATACAGGGGCCCAAGAGTGTAGAACTGTTAGCCCTTGCCTGAAAAATTCCAGATTTCAGTGCCCTCTCACCCTTGTTTTACAGTTTCTTTGCCTTAGCTCTGCCAGTTATTACCTCTTGCTGTTGACGGGTTGCTACCATTAGCAGAGTCATCTCTCACCTACTTCAATCTTACCCATTATTTACTAGTACTAAAGTGTTATGTCAGACCAGAAAAATCAAGCTCACTAGAATTGTGTATAAAGCAAGAGTTAACAGGTTCTGAGTGAGAGTCTGAATTGCTCTTCCTTAAATAGACTTTTTTAGGATTTTAATGTATAGACGTTATCATGAGGACTTTGTAAATGCCCAGAAGCCATTTTTTCTTATACTAGAATCCTTGTTATATTCTTGGACAGCTAAAGTCAAATCAGTGGCATAAGGAAAGTACGGTTGATAACGCAGTAATTTCTCTGTTTTCTCTTGTGATCTAAACTGGTTACAACACAATGAAACTGTGGCTTTACTCCCAGGATCTTCTGGCTTGAAATCGTTAGAAATATGGCTTCTGGGCCCCCTATTACGTGCCCACAGGTAGGAGAGAGGACTCAATTCATTTGTTCTAATGGGTTTCCAGGGAATTTGATTAGTGATCAGGCCCTGCATTAGCCACCCTTTGTCCTGGCCTACATGGCACTGCAGCCAGTCAATAGGTACCAATTTTATTAGGTGCTGCTCATGTAATGGTGCACAAGACGCCCCTGCAACCTCCTTGGCTTGTAATACTCATTGGCAGAGACAGCTAATCGATAGTTGCTCCTCACCAGCCCCATAGATATCGATTCAGGGCTCGGGAAGCCTTTATAAGGAGTCATTGGGGGGATTCTTTCAGTTCAAATTGAATTGTGGGCCATTAAATCTCTTTAGTAAAAGACCGCGCCTCATATATGCCAATGCTCCTTCTGAATTTTTAACCAGTGCCCACCTCTGGAGAACATCCTGCCTGTGCTAAAGCCATCTCAGCAGGTCCCAGGTTTTTCTTTCCTCTGGCAGATCTGGTTAATTGTTATGGATTTTCCAGCAGGTAAAAGCAGGCTTTGTTTTCCTTGCAAAAGAAAACCAATTCAGGTGGTCCTGCCCAGAAACTGGAAGGAAGGAGTGGGGGAAGAATGAAAGAAAGAAAGGGAAAACAAGAGGAGGGTCAGACATGAAACGCCTGCTGTCCAGTTAGTCTCAGAGAAACTAAACATTGATCAGATACCACACGTGTGCATACACACACCCACATCTTGACCCGCATAAGCAGACACAGACAGGCACATAAACATAAACACACATGTAAATAGGCACACTCACACACATTCATGTGCATGTAAACATGGTCATACATGCACACACAATCACAAATGCACACACAAACATGTGGATGCACAGGTACAAACACACTTATGTGTCCACACTAATACAAACATGCACACTTCTTCCTGCTACCCATGTTCATTCTTAGTGACCCCTTGAGTGAGTTTCCAGGAGAGAATAAAGATTCTCTTCCCACCTGGCCAGAGGTAACAGGGGAGAAAGGCTATTACAATGGAAAGACTCATTCAATCCCCAGCTCTATCATTGCCAACTCTGTGACATTACGCAAGTTATGTGATTCCTCCAAAATTTGATGTCCCCATCTGTAAAACAGGAGTTAATCATCATATAACAGGGTCATAGTGCAGAATTAGTTCATTGGAGAAAATCCTCTAGCACATAACAGGTAGTAAATATCTGGCCCCCTGCTGCAATCTTTGATGAGTTCTCCCTGGAATCAGAGAAGGGAATGGCTGTTGAAACCCTCATGTTGGCCAGGTGTGCTGGCTTGTGCCTGTCATACCAACACTTTGGGAGGCCGAGACGGGAAATCCAAGGAACAGAACTGTTAGAAAATTAGTGTCTACCATTTAAGCCACCCAGTCTCTGGCAAATTTGTTATGGGAGCTCAAGTAGACTAATCACTCTAGTCCAGGAGCTTGAGACAAGCCTGGGCAACATAGAGAGACCTCTGTCTCTACCAAAACTTAAAAAAACAATTAGCCTAGCATGGTGGTGTGCACCTGTGATCCCAGCTACTTGGGAGACTAAGGTGGGAGGACTGCTTGAGCCCAGGAAGTTCAGGATGCAGTGAGCTGTGATCACACTACTGTATACCAGCCTGGGTGACAGAAGGAGACCCTGTCTCAAAAAAAAAAAAAGTCCTAATTTCATCAATGAGGACACCAAGGCTCAGAGAGAGGATGTATCTTGTCCAAAGTCACTGAGGGAGTTAGTAACAGACTGGGATTCGATTTCTAGTCCACTTCCTTCCAGTCCTTTTTCTCTATTGTGCTGCCTTCATCAAGGAGGACTGAGAGGCTCCACTGGCCCCATCCCCAACCCCAGCAGGATCAATTGTTTTTATTAGAAACTAACATTTGTGTAGAAGTTTACTCTTTTCACAGAGCAAAGGATAATTAGAAATTGCAATCTTAAGGGAGGCTGCCCTGGGCCTCTTATTGGTACCTATGCCCAGGGTGAAAGGAACAGAAGCCAAAGAGTAGGCTGTGTGTGATAGGAAGATGTCACCCCTGGCTTGGACAGGTTTCTTTAGAGGGCAGGGTCTCCTGAAAATTGTGTCTGGAGACCCTGCCTAGTAACAATCATTGATCTAAACAACAACAACAAAAAGCAGCTCATTGTGGGGCAAGTGCCAGCCCAGGCTGGGAACCAGGCACCAGGCTCTAAGGATGTACACTCAGTGATAAAACATGCTGCCAGGATGGATGAGGAGCCAGGGTCAGGAATCCCTGGGTCAGAGCCAGAACAAGAATTCAATTCAGTAAATACTTGCCACACCCTGTCCAGGAACAGTTAATAGCACAAGTGGGGGTGGAGGCTGAAAATGCCCCTGAAGCTGTGGCAGAGCTCCTGGTTAATAACATTTGAGCATTCACCACGTGCCAGGTACTATTGTAAGGCTTTCTGTATAGTCACTCATTAGTCTTCATAATGACTCTATGGGGTAAGGCCTGTCGTTATACCCATTTTACAAGTGAAGACACTGAAGCAAAGAGAGCTTAAGTAACTAGTCCAAGGTCTAAGAGGCACAAACAGAATTTGAATCCACACATTTAACAATGATGCCCTTGTCTTCAATCTTAAGAGGTCTGAGTTAAGGACTTGAGCACCAGTAGCTTATTTGGGGGATCTCGGGAAACATGGGAAGGGGGGAGACGGGAAGTGGGATAGAGAAAAGAAGGAAGCCAATACAGGGTGCATTAGAAAGCAGATTGCCAACTAGAGCTTAATCCTGCTGACCAGTACTAGGAGCCAGGGCAGAGCATGCACCTTGGCTTTACATGCCTCCTAGGGGTGAGGGAGCTGGGATATTTATACACTAAGCCCCATCAATTACGGGTTGAGAGCTGCTCTTGGGCCGATAGTTCCTCAGCTCTTCCAGCCTGCCATGAACAGGCAAAGAAGACTTTAGAGGACAAAAAGGCTTTAGAGGAAAGCCCTCAAAAAAATATATAGATAATAAAAATAAACAAAAAAACCCTGCAGGTGCAAGGGGGCATTTGGAAGTCAACTGGTGTGCAACTGAGGAGACATGGGTGAGGCTCTGGTAGTGTTCAGTATGGAAACCCCAACCTCCTAAATGAGAGAAGAGAACAGAGATCCTCACTTCTGGCTTAGAAATCAAAACATCTAGACCCAGAGGGATGAGCAATGAAAGATCTGAAATACCTGGAACAAGTGGTGGTGTCCCCTCTACCCCTTGTCCCTGGGCATGCAGATCAGCCCCTGTAGCCTCATTTCATGCATATCCCCAATCCCAACACAGAACACATGTTGTCAGGCCTGAACATGTGTGATTTAAGTTCAAAGATGAGACAAAGACCTCACCTGACCGGATGGCTTCACCTGCCTTCCCCCTCACCCACCCCTGGCTTTGAGCAGTACAACAGACATCGGTGAGTTAAGTTTTACGTCCTTCCTGCCTGACTGGGGGACTTGAGAACAAGGAACCACCCCAAGGCAGGGTGTGGAGGCAGGAAAAGGAAGGTCCCAAATACCTCACCTGTAAAGAGATGCTTGCCCCAAAGGTTGAGCCCCAACAGGCTACAGCGGCATCGCTTGGGGAGCAGAGAGGTGATGGCGATGAGTATGTTTGAATATGTATGTCCTTGTTTGCTTGGAATTGGTGTAACTGGGCTGTTCTGTGGGTTAGGTATTGAAAAATGCCAACGGAACATGAAGAAAAGTCAATAGACATATGTAAAATGAAATCATTACATAGAAAATGATTTCCCCTGAAGGCCTCGGGAAACTGTCGCTATCAAGTAAAGAAATGTGCCTCTGTCAAGCCTGGAAATGCATGTGGGCTTAGAAAGCTGTGCCGTCCTGTGGTGCTTTCCTCCTTCACATGCTCAGCAATGGTGTGTCAGCCCTTGGCTTAGGGAGCAATGTCGCCAGAGAAGGTGGACATGGAACCAGCACAGTAGCGGCGACTGTCTGCCCTCGGGAAGGGTCAGACTTCTTTCTCAACTACCAGAATTTATTATATTCTTTAACCACTCTGGGCAACACAGAGATTCAAAAAACTGTTTTTGCCCTCCTGGAGGTTACAGTTTCCTCACCTGTAGGTTGAATATAATAATATTTCTCACAATTGTTATAAGGAATAATGTCTATAAAACATATGAAACAGCACAATGCCTGGCTGAGTGTGAGCCTAACCACTTAGTGTTTAAATGTGTCCATTGTCTGTCTTCTGGTCTAGAACGTGAGCCCCTTGAGGGAAGGATTCTGTTGGCTGCCTCGCCATGCAGGTGACAGTACTTGGCAAATTGCAGGTGCTCAGGAAGTAGTGAGTGAATGAATGGATGAATGGAAACAACTCCAGGTACACAGTAACTTCTAGCTTGTTGGCATAAGAGTTTAACCTCAGATTAGGTAAAGCATCCTGTCCTTTTTCCTCGTAACACCCACCATAATCACATTGACTGATATTCTGTGTAATCATGTAATAGCTGTCTCCTCTATTAGAATAAAAGCCCCATGAGGTTCCAATCCTGTCTATCCTCCTTCACTGTGATTTCCCCAGAGCTGAGCACTGTCACAGAGTGGGTGCATGATAATTGATGGAAGGAGGGAGGGGAGGATGGAAGTGAGAGAGGGAAAGAGCAAACGAACACAGATAGTAGCACTGAGTCATGGAAAACCCCAGGGCATGAACTCTGGGTCCCAGAAGGCTCTTGCATCCCTGAGGATAGAAAGGTGGGGTCCTTGGATTGTGGGGGGGGTGGTCTGACCTGCAGGAGTGAGCCCTTGGGAGGGGTGGGCAGGGCTGCTGCCATGGCTGGGGCTCTGTGAGCTCCCCGCTGTTCCTGTCCCCAGCCTGATGCCGTTTCTGCTGAAGCTTCTGTGCTTTCCCGGGGAGAAGGGTTGTGGTTGTTGGTCACTGATATTTGTTAATGAACCTGACATGCAGAGGGATTTCACTTCCTTCCTGCAAAGGTCATTCTCCTCCCCAGGCTGCTCTGTCAGCCTATAGGGAATGGAGAGACCAGAGGTCGCCTGACACCTCTGGTCTCAGGGAAGCCCTACCCACCCCAGCTCCCTAGAAGCCTGTGACAGCTTTGCACATCCTCCGCTGCACTTGGAAAAGATACAAAACGTCCCTGTTTGTCTCTTAGTAAAAAAGCAGTGGTTTCTACCTTGTAATTAGGATTACTCTGCCTGCAGTGTGATGTTCCTTTTAATCACCAAAGGGTAAGCCAGCAGTTAGCATAATGCAACATGTTCATCCTAATACACACAGGCATTGGTGGGGAGAGCAGAGCAAGCAGGGAGGAGCAGGCCCTGATTCAGCCACAGCAGTGGGAGGCAGATGCCAGGAGAGAGGCGTGCTGAACAGGAACACGGCAGTGATCATCCAGGGCAGAAAGGGACTGCAGCATGGCCGGGCGGGTGGGCAGCCAGAATGGGACAGCTGCTGGAGACAGGAATAGGGAAGCTCACAACACCTATACTCAGGGAGCCCCAGTCTGAAGGGAGACGCAGCCCCATCCTCAGAGTGGCCCAGTCTGAGGGAGACACAGCCCCGTCTTCAGGGATCCTCAGTCTGAGGGGAAACACAGCCCCGTCCTCAGGGATCCTCAGTCTGAGGGGAAACACAGCCCCGTCCTCAGGGAGCCCCAGTCTGAGGGAGACACAGCCCCATCCTCAGGGAGCCCCAGTCTGAGGGAGACACAGCCCCCTCCTCAGGGAGCCCCAGTCTGAGGGAGACACAGCCCTGTCCTCAGGAAGCCCCAGTCTGAGGGAGACACAGCTCCGTCCTCAGGGAGCTCCAATCTGAGGGGAGGCGCAGCCCCGTCCTCAGGGAGCCCCAGTCTGAGGGAGACACAGCCCCGTCCTCAGGGAGCTCCAATCTGAGAGGAGGCGCAGCCCCGTCCTCAGGGAGCCCCAGTCTGAGGGAGACACAGCCCCATCCTCAGGGAACCCCAGTCTGAGGGAGACACAGCCCCGTCCTCAGGGACCCCCAGTCTGAGGGAGACACAGCCCCGTCCTCAGGGAGCCCCAGTCTGAGGGAGACACAGCCCCGTCCTCAGGGAGCCCCAGTCTGAGGGAGACACAGCCCCATCCTCAGGGAGCTCCAATCTGAGGGGAGGCGCAGCCCTGTCTTCAGGGATCCCCAGTCTGAGGGAGACACAGCCCCGTCCTCAGGAAGCCCCAGTCTGAGGAGAGACACAGCCCTGACGCAGGGAGCCCCAGTCTGAAAGCAGACACAGCCCTATCCTTGGGAAGCCCCATTTTGATATAGGAAAGAAAGCTTCTGGTCTCAGCAAGCCTCCTGTAAGATGCAGACGTGGTTCCTGCTCTTAGCAGTTCACAGGGTGATGGTGGAGCTCCCAGTTTGATGGCAGAAGGACACTGCTCCTGCTCTCAGAACACTCTGTATCTGATAGAGGTGACACAACCCTTGCTCTCAGCAAACTTTCAGTCTGATAAGAAAGACAGATCCCTTAGTCTCAGGAGATCCCCAAACTAATGGCAGAAGGAAGTGAATTAAACTCCATTTAGCTCCTACTGTATACCAAACTGCATGGTAGAGGCACCTAGCTACTCATTTAACCCTGTGGTGTACCCAGGGTCATAAGTTGCCTGACTCCAGGGGCATCATTCATATGGGATACCATGACGGTGGTACCTCTGAAGGTGCACACGTAGGAGAGGGTCCAGTCTGAGGGAGACACAGCTCCGTCCTCTGGGAGCCCCAGTCTGAGGGGAGACACAGCCCTATCCTCAGGGAGCCCCACTAAGGGGCCCCAGAAGGGCCCAAGTAAGCATACCTACTTCCATCTTACGGAGGAGACAAATGGAGCACAGAGAGGCTGAGCCCAAGGGCTCATAGCTGAGAAGCAGCAGAATCAGGACTTGAAGTTGGTTTTTCTGAGCTCAGTCAAGTGTTCCTAGGATAGTTTCTTATCTGTGAGGGGAGATAAAACAGGAAGAGAGAAAAGCCTCCTACACATCCTGGTTTGGAGTTGCCCTATAAGTAGAGTCTGAAACAGAGGCTACCTCCTGGTGGCATTTAGTTGGGAAATGATCTCAAGGAGCAGGACGGGAGAAGAAGGAAAACTAAACAGGGAAGGCAGGAAAGCCCATCCAAGCTTGTGTTATCAGATTGGCCATTCCTGCAGGCAACTGGTGCGTGATCTCTCTGGGACACCTCTGGAGCTTTGTGTAATATGTCTCAGCACTATGTGCCCAAGGGGATGAAAGGGAGAAAAAGTTACCCCTTGGCTGTCATCTCTTGTTGCCCACGGGTGACCTGTACTTCCTGGTTACAGGTGCCCGAGCATGAAACAGGTACCAATGGGAATGAATTGGTATCAAAGAAGCCTTGGGCAGGAAGTGAGAGATGCAGGGCACAGGCAGAGGTGAGTTCTGTTGGGTCGCATCTGCACAAGGCTGGTTGAAGCAGGGACTGATGGGAGGGTAAGAGATGAGGAGATTAAACAATTGATGCGGTTTGACTGTGTCCCCACCCAAATCCTATATTGAATTGTGGCTCTCATAATCCTCACGTGTTGTGGAAAGGACCTGGTGGGAGGTAATTGAATCACGGGGATGGGTTTTTCCCATGCTGTTGTCATGATAGTGAAAAAGTCTCACGGGATGTGATGGTTTTATAAGGGGTGGAACTCCTGCACACACTCTCTTGCCTGTTGCCATGTAAGACATGCCTTTGCTTCTCCTTGGCCTTCTGCCATAACTGTGAGGCCTCCCCAGCCATGTGGAATTGTGAGTCATTAACCTGTTTTCTTTATAAATTACCCAGTCTCAGTTATGTCTTTATCAGCAGTGTGAGAACAGACTAATATAGTAAATTGGTACCAGTAGAGAGCAGTGCTGCTGTAAAGATACCCAAAATGTGGAAGCAACTTTGCAACTGGGTAACAGGCAGAGGCTGGAAGAGTTTGAAGGGCTCAGAAGAAGATATGAAGATGTGGGAAAGTTTGGAACTTCCTAGAGGTTTGTTGAATGGCTTTGACCAAAATGCTGACAGTGATCTGAACAATAAAGTCCAGGCTGAGGTGGTCTCAGGTGGAGATGAGGAACTTAATGGGAACTGGAGTAAAGGTCACTCTTGCCATGCAAAGAACCTGGCAGCATTTTACCCCACCCTAGAGATCTGTGTAACTTTGAACTTAAAAAAGATGATTTAGGGCATCTGGCAGAAGAAATTTCAAAGTGGCAAAGTGTTCAAGAAGGAAGCAGAGCATAAAAATTTGGAAAATCTGTAGCCTGACAATGCCATAGAAAAGAGAAACCCATTTTCTGGGGATAAATTCAAGCCAGCTGCAGAAATTTTAACAAGTAATGAGGAGCCAATGTTAATCAGCAAGACAATGGGGAAAATGTCTCCAGGCCATGTCAGAGACCTTCAAGGCAGTCCCTTCCATCACGGGCCCCAGGCCCAGAGGCCTAGGAGGAAAAAGTGGTTTCCTGGGCTGAGTCCAGGTCTCCACCTTCAGTGTGCAGCCTAAGGACTTGGTACTCTGCATCTCAGCTACTCCAGCTGTGGCTAAAAGAGGCCAAGGTAAAGCTCAGGCTGTGGCTTCAAAGGATGTAAGCCCCAAGCCTTGGCAGCTTACATCTGATGTTGAGCCTGAGGGTGCACAGAAGTCAAGAATTCAGTTTTGGGAACTTCCACCTAGATTTCAGAGGATGTGTGGAAATGCATAGATGTCCAGGCAAAAGTTGACGGCCAGGGCAGAACCCTCATGGAGAGCCTCTGTCAAGGCAGTGTAGCAGGGAAATGTAAGGTGGAAGCCCCCACACTGAGTCTTCACTGGGGCACTGCCTAGTGGAGCTGTGAGAAGAGGGTCACTGTCCTCCAGACCCCAGAATGGTAGATTCACCGACAGCTTGCATCGTGCACCTGGAAAAGCCACAGACACTCAACAGCAGTCCATGAAAGCAGTGGGGTGGTGTGGGCAGGGGGGTGGGCTGTACCCTGAAAATCCACAGAGGTGGAGCTGTCCAAGGCCGTGGGAGCATCAGCGTGACCTGGGTGTGAGACATGGAGTCAAAGGAGATCATTTTGAAACTTTAAGATTTGACTGCTCCACTGGATTTGGGATTTGCATGGAGCCTGTAGCCTCTTCATTTTGGCCAATTGCTCCCTTTGGGAATGGGTATATTTACTCAATGCCTGCATCCCCATTGTATCTACAAAGTAACTAACTTGCTTTTTATGTTACAGGCTCATAGGCAGAAGGAACTTGCCTTGTTTCAGATAAGACTTTGGACTGTGGACTTTTGAGTTAATGCTGAAATGAGTTAAGACTTTGGGGGACTGTTGGGAAGGCATGATTGCTTTTGAAATGTGAGGACTTGAGATTTGGGAGGGGCTAGGGATGGAACAATATGGTGTGGTTCTGTGTCCCTACCCAAATCTCATCTTGAATTACAGCTCCTATGATTCTCACGTGTCATGGGAGGAACCCGGTGGGAAGTAATTGGATCATGGGGGTGGGTTTTTCCTGTGCTGTCCTTGTGATAGTGAATAGGTCACATGAGATCTGATGAGTTTATAAAGGGCAGTTCCCCTGTACATGTTCTCTTGCTTGCCGCCATGTAAGATGTATCTCTGCATTCTGCCATGATTGTGAGGCCTCCCCAGCCATGTGGAACCATGTCATTAAACCTCTTTCCTTTATAAATTACCCAGTCTCAGGTATGTCTTTATTAGCAGTCTGAGAACAGACTAATACAACAATGAAGCACATATAGCATCTGCTGCCTCTCGCCCCAACCCCCAGCTGGTTGTACTGTCTGGGAAGTAGAGGCTAAAGTGGAATTGGGAATGCAAAAGTTTTTTTAAGAAGTATCACTTGAGAAGGAAAAAGGGAGAAAGATTGGGCAAGGGAGTCAGCTTTGAGATGTTATCCCTTTAAGGATCCAGTCTTCTAGTCCCTAATAAGAATCTGAGATTCTGTGTTGTAGACCATCTATCAGAGCCCCTTGGCCCCCCAAAAAAAATGCAGTAGTGGAAATTCCTAGCTCAGGATTCTGCTATCTTTGGCCATGAAGTGTTCTGATTTGTGGCAGAGACTGCTAGATGCCCTCAATCTCTCTTTCTTCCATCTTCCTTGGTGAAAGGATCCCTCAATTTTTAATTGGACTCATGAACTCCTGAAATAAAGTCTATAATCCCATTCTATCTTGCAGGTGGGTGTGGTCCTCTGACTAAATTCTAGCCAATAGGACACAAGCTAAAGTTAGAAAAGTGTTAAGGACACTTAGAAAGTGTCTTTAAAGAGAAGAATGCCCTTCTCTTTCTCATTTCCTTCATTTCTCATTTTGCTGACTGGAATGTGGATGAGATGGCTGGTGCTCCAGCATCCATCTTGGATCACACAGTAGACGCTATGTGGTGAGGAAGGTGGAGAAACAAGATAGGCACATGGGTCTCAGATGAGGATGGAGCTGCCATACCAGCTGCAGGCTGCCTACTTCTGAAATTGATGAATATGAAGTAGTAATAAGCTTCTGTGTTTCGTCAGTGATTGTTATTTATTTTGGGTTTTCTGTAATAATCTGTATATGTGTCTATCTTCTTATTGCTGGGGACTCAGGGAGGGCAAGGACCTGACGAGGCTTATTTATCTTTGTGTCTCTTGTACCCAGCAAGGAGGCTGTCCTACAGTAGGCGTTTAGTGTTTGTTGAATGAATGAATGACATACCTTCATTGCCACTTGACCTGTGGAAAGGCGTGGTGGCTCATGCCTATAATCCCAGCACTTTGGGAGGCCAAGGCAGGTGGATCACGAGGTCAGGAGATCGAGACCATCGACCATCCTGGCTAACACAGTGAAATCCCATCTCTACTAAAAATACAAAAAAAAAAAAAAAAAATTAGCCGGGTGTGCTGGCGGGCACCTGTAGTCCCAGCTACTTGGGAGGCTAAGGCAGGGAAATGTCATGAACCTGGGAGGCAGAGCTTGCAGTGAGCCAAGATCATGCCACTGCACTCCAGTCTGAGTGACAGAAAGAGACTCCATCTCAAAAAAAAAAAAAAAAGTTAACCTAAGGGCCTCCTGCCTTTTGGTCTCATCTTGAATGGAATCCTAAACTGGAGGCCCAGGATCTAAGCACCTAGCTTGGGCCACTCCCTGTGCTGCTCAAATCTGGTACCCTGGAGGCCACAGGGAAAGGTGGGAGCCATGGCCATAGCGGGGGCCCTCCAGAGATAGATGCCCAAGTGAGCAGTGGCTTCTGCAATTGGCTGAGGGAGAGTTTTCCAGGATGACTTGCAGCTCCTGAACTTGCCATACTCTCTCTTGCCTCCTGGCCTTTGCATAAGCTTGCCTGTCCTGGCATGCCCTTCCCTCTCTCCAGCATCCCCATATGGTTTTACTGGACCACTTCTCCCAGGCTTCAACAAAGAAGACATTTCTTAATGGAGACCTTTCTTGTCGCTCCATCCCTTATGAGTGCTCGCCAGGCCTCCTGCTTTTCTTGCTTAGAAGCTCTTTCCACACTAGATGGTACCCTCCATGAGGTCAGGGGCTATGTCCCCTCTGTTGCATAGCCTGGCACAGGTGGGCTCAGGGAAGGCTTGTTGAATTATCTCTGAGCAGGGCTTGGGATCCAGGGGTGGCTTTCAGAGGATCGGAGAGCTCAGTGCCAGCCACAGTTACCTGCCCTGTGCCTCCAGCCTGTCCCAGGCCTCAGCCATCTTCAGCTCTCCCTGCCCTCACCCTCGCTCCCTCTGCAATGCCCTGGCAGGACTGAGCATTTTCTGCTCTCAGTGACCTGTGACCAAAGCCACAGCAGCTAATTAACACCCTGCTGTGTGCTTGACCCCTGCCCTGGCTGGCACTCCACTCCTGACCATTCCCATTTAATTGGTTCAGCGCCTGCCTGGCAACCTCCATCCTCTCTCCCTTCACATGATTTAGCTTCCAGCCTGAGGGTTGCTTGTTTGCTTCACTCAGTAATTAACGCTTTCTTCTGACTGTTCTCTTCCCTCCTCCACTGACTATATGTGTGATCTGGGACTGGGTCCCCCGCAATACAGGCTGAGGCAGATGTGGACCCTGCCCCAGGGGATCCAGCAGTGGAGCTGACACACTGACATAGAGAGGCAAGGATAGGGCGCAGGGATGACAAGGGAAGGATCGCAGATAGCACATGGTCCAATGTCTACCTGCTGTGCAGGAGGGAAGACTGAAGCCCAGAGACAGTGAGCAGGCTGTCTCAGGTTGCCCAACAACCTAAACTGTCCTAGTCTGGGTTCCCCACCAAAAGTCTGAAAAGTCTGAAACATTGGTTTTAGACGCAGATAGTATATTTTGGCAGGGGACAGAAATAGGGGCTGGAAGAATGAAGTAGGAAGGAGAGTAAACCAGTGCAAACATGCCCTACCAAGCTGGGTTCTCTTGTGGGCAGTGCAGGTTCCATCACATGATGGGCTTGCTGAGGGCTTCAGAAGTGTCCACTCCAGAGGGGAAAGAGGGGACCATTTATCCTTTGGTTTCTAGCCACCATTGGGCAATGGCTGCCTCATGCCATTGGGGTGCTGACATCCTTGCACCTCTGGCGTTGAGCCTGTGTCTGTATAGCTGGTTGTGCAGCCTCCTGGGGGCAGTCACTGCCGAGGTGTAGAGAGAAGTGGTGCTGCTGAGGCAAGGTGCTGTGAGAGGACACCGCACTTGGCTGATTCTGCAGCAATGGCCACAATGAAAGGTCGGGCTGAGAGGCTGTGAGGCAGGACATTTGAGTGTCAGATTCACAATGCAGTCGTAACAGAACAAGAAAGCACAACCAGCAACGACTGTGCTCAGCATCAACCGGCGGAATACCCAACCCCACTGCCCCCAAAAGAGAGGCTTATTTTTCTTCTATGAGAAGAAATCCAGAAATAGACAGCTGCTGACATAAGTTCAAGGATGTCAGTACCAAAATCTGAGACTTCGTTAGTCTTTCCCTTGTGAGTGCAACATGGCTGGTGCGGTTCCAGCCATCACATATACACTTCCAGCAACAAGATGGAAGCATGGTGGAGGTGGGGACAGGGGAGCACCTTTATCAGGTCAGTCAAAGCTGTCTCCAGGAACACTCCAGTGAACTTCCACTACAGTGTATTGGCCAGAACAGTCATAAAGCAACACGTCTAAGGAGGAGAGGACAGTGGGACAAGGGACGGGCAGTGGGCAGCCAGCAGTCTGCCACACAGACATAGCCTCATGTTCTTTTTCCTTTGTAGAGGAGTTGACTTCTGTCCCTGCCCACACTACACACTTTCTTTGTTGTTCCTAACTCATGGCTGGCCTGAGTGGTCCTGGTCTTTGGGATCATTTAGGGTGAATGTTGGGCTTTTCCACTGAGACCAGATGGATGCGGAGGGATGGAAAACAATCAAGAACCTTCCCATTTTATCCCCTCCGCTAATCTCTCCTTTGAAAGAAGTCTCTCTTGCAGGTGAAACAGGCATTATCTGATTTCATCAGTAACTGAGTGCCATGCATAATGAGAGTGATGTATTTTGATGTGTTTGTTTCTCTCTCCTGGCCAGTGGGCAGTTTCACCAGGTGATGGGCCTGCAGAAGGGTGCCAAGGAGAGAGATGGTATCCAAGGCTCCCACAGCTGCCCTGTGTCTGTGTGGGACACTGGGAAGCCAGCAGCCAGGAGTTCCTGCTATCTGCATGTCCTGACCCAGCCTCCACCCATCCCAGTTTGGTTAGGTTCACAGTGCCTACTTGTCATTCAGGGTCTCTCCAACCTCCCCAGGCAGGAAGAAGCACATCTTCCCAGTCTCACCAGATGGCCCAGCTGTCGTTCATGGTCACCATCTTAGTCTGAACTCCCTGAAAAATCGACCCTGAGTCAAGGATTTCAGTGAAGATGGGGGAGGTGGGAAACGAGGCAAGGAAGGGCAGGAAGCTTACGCATTAGGGTCCTATCCTAGGTTCCACTGCGAACAACTGTGGCTCAGTCCCACTACAGGCCTTTGGAAGACCACGTGGGACACGCCTCACAGTGGTCCCTGAAGGAATAGGGAGCTAGGACACTTATATACCAACTCCATCAGCTGTTGGTTGAGGGCTGCGCTCAGTGGCTGTCATCCCCCAGTGTTCTGGATGCCACATGGCAGGAAGAACAGGATGCAATTGCCAGAAAAAGACCCCAGGCACAGACATGCAGGCAGTTCCCAAGGAGAGTGAATCTGAGAGTGGCTACAATGGCGAGACCAGGGGCATGTGAGTGGAGCTCCAACAGTGATTACCACAGACAAAAGGACTGTCCCAGCTGGAGGAATTAGAAGGGACCATCCCAATGGGGTGCTATCAGCATTAGTTGGAATGACTTTCCTTGTGCGGGACAATAGCCCTTTGCAGTATGTTGGCATCCCTTGTCCTACCCACTCAATGCCCATCATACCTCCTAGTCACTATGACAACCAAAAGTGCCCCCACAGATTTCTAAACACCTCTTGCCTCCAGTTAAGAACTCCCAATACAATCAATCCCTTCATTTTCCAGGTAAAGGACTGTGACTCATCCAGCAACTCACAGCTAGTTGTGAGAGACCAAGCTAAGTCTGAAATGCGGGTTTCCTGAGTTGTTATACTTGATTTAAAAAAAAAAAAAATGGGAAGGCTTAGTACTCACTTATTCATTCATTCATGTATCACAATTTATTTAGATGTCCTGTCTGAGCTCTAGACCCTTGTCTCCCCTCACTCATGTCTAACCTGGTGCCTTTCTGCTATGGCCTCAGGCCTGTGCCCAAGGATTTCGGCAGCATTGGTACCCTGTTGCCAATGGGCTCTGTGTGAGGGGAGGGCTGCCAAGTGGCCTAGCACGGGCTGTGGCTAGATGGGAACTTCACTCTCCAACATGGCTGCCCTAAGCCTCTCCTGTAGCTGACCAAGGTTGCACAGCCGCAGTGATGGTAATGAGGCTCTAAGTCCCTAACATCACACTCCCGGGAGGGAGACGCTACCCAGCAGCCCTCTCCCTGCCGCCTCCACACCATCCATCTGCCACCCACTTGCAGCACCTGCAGCCAGGCCCGGGGCCACTCTCCACCCTCCAGGTCCAGGCTTCTCTGTGACTGGCAGTCCATTCAGGCCTGGCACAAGCTCCTGGCATCAGGCGCAGCATGAGTGCCATGCCAGCCTCGGAAATGATGGAGCATCTCTGGCTGCCACCCCAGGGGCCTGGTTACCCGACCCACCTCCAGCCAGAATCCACCTGGCTCCCTCTGCTCTCTGCTAAGGGCTGGGACCAGATGGCGAATTATTGGGGCTGATTTACAGTGATAGCTAAGTCGGCTGAGGATGAGGTGTGGATGCCAACAGCACTGAGCAAGGGGCCTGCTAGGCGTGCATGGGGTAGGGATGGGGACAGAAGCAGGGAAAGGAGGGGTGATCCCAAAAGAGAAAGTGATGCAAAGAGGAAAGAAAAAACCCAGGGCCATGAGAGGAGAGAGGAGAGGGAGAACAGAGGCTGGGAGAAGAGGAAGAGGGAGGAAATGAGTGTAGCCGCCATTAATTGAGCTCTTACCATATGCCAGGCATGAATGTTCTCATGGCTCTGTCTAATATGATAGCCACTAGCCACATGTGGCATTTTAAATTAAATTAAAATTAATTATAACAACTATAATTACAAATGTAGTTACTCAGTCACGTTAACCACATTTTGAGGGCTCGATAGGCGCATGTGCCTAGTGCACTGGACAGTACAGATAGAAAACCTTTCCATCGTCCTAGAATGTGCTAGTGGGCAGGCAGTAGAGGGGAGGCAGATATTAAGTAACAACAATGCATGTTGCTGATATGCACATATATCTCTATCCATCTATATATCTCTACCTGCATATATATCAGGCACCGTTCTAAGAACTCGACATAGATTTATTCACTTATATCCACCGTAGATGGCAGGTTTTTCTATCAGAGGTTGGCAAACATTTTCTGTAAAGAACCAGATAGTGTATATTTTAGGTTTTGTGGGCCAGATAATCTCTGTCACCACTGCTCAACTCCACCATTGCAGTGTGAAAGCAGCTGTAGACAAAGCATAAATGAATGGGCATGGCTGTGCCCCAGTAAAACTTTACAGGCACCATGATGTTTAATTTTCGTGTGTCACAAAATATTTTTCTTTTGATTTTTCAACCAATTAAAAATGTAAAAACCTTTCTTAACTTGAGGGTAGAACAAAAACAGGCATCGGGCTGGATTTGGTTCATCGGCCATTTTGTGCCAACCCCTGATTTACATCATCCCCATCTCACAAATATGGAAAGTAGGACATAGAGAGACCAGCTAGGTCACTGGAGGTCCCACAGCCACAAATAGCAAAGCTGAGATTTGTACCCACGCGCTTGGGCTCCAGAATCAAGGCCCTCAGCCTCCCCACACACCAATGAACAATGTAATTTCTGGTAGTGATCATTGCTTTGCAGAAACTAAGAGTGTGATATGGTAGCAAGCAGGGGAGAGGGGTTGTCTAGATCAGGTGAACAGGAAGACTGTACTGAAATGAGGGAGCTTTTAGCCTAAGGCAGAGTAACAAGAAGGATGCAGCCATGGTATGACTCAGGGGACGACATCTCAGGCACAAAAGGGACAGTGAGTGCCATACTCTATAGCAGGGTCATGGGTCAGCATGGCCGGGGCATGGAGTGAAGGGCAATGGCTGACTCCAAGGACAGGGAGTTGGGGATGGAGTGAGGCTCACAAACTCTGATAAAACAGACACTATTTTAAGTGCAATGGGTAGTCACTGGGGAATTTTAGCAGGAGAATGGCCAATAAAATTCATGGTAAAACCAAACGTCACCCTAGGTGCATAAGAGAAGAGACAGGAAGTCAGTTAGGAAGCTGCTACAATTGGTTACAGAAGCAATGGTGGTAGTGTGGAGTGGGGCAGAGGCTGTGGAGATGTAGATATGAGAACAGATTTGAGTTATCTTTTGAATTGGAGCCAACAGGATTTATTTTTCATTTGGATGTGATACGTGAAGGACAGGGAAAAAGTGGAATGACTCCTAGTATGGGGGCCTTTAGCAATGGGTGGAAGGCAATGCCATGTAGAGACTGGGAGGACAGGGAGAAGTACAGGTCTGGGGTGAGGAGATCAAGATGTCTGCTTTGAGACATGCTAAGTCTGAGGTGCCATTGGACACCCAAGCAGCAATGGCAAGTGGATGGTTCTATATTGGAGTCTGGAGGCCACTGAAAAAGCCAGGGCTAGAGATATAAATTTGGGGAGCAGCAGCAGGTAGGGGGTTGTTAAAATCATAGAATCAAAGGAAGGTACAGGTAGGGAAGAATAGAGTGCTTGGAACTGCACCCAGTATTGGAGGAAGGGCCGAGGTGGAGGCTCCAGCAAAGGACAGTGATGTCAAATGCTGACGTCAAGCTGAGAGAAGAGAAGCAAAGACTCAGATAAAACGTTTATACTATATTTAACAAAATATTGACATTTGTAATATAGATTTTTTATAAATAAGTATAAAGGCAAGTCTATAGAAAATGGGTGAAGAATATGAACAGGCAGTTTATAGAAAAAAAAAAGGCTAATGTGTTAGATAAGACCCAGGCAGAACACAGAATTTGCACCCTGATGGTTCAAATGATGGCAATTAAATAAAGCATCAGCTTGTAAAGACATGGACAGAGTTAAAGGAATAAGCAAGGGTTAGTGAAGTGCCCAAGGCTGGCAGCAGCAGAAAACTGTTATCACTCCTATGGGTAAAGAGACAGAAGAAGCCAAAGAGGCAGAAGTTGGCAGAGAGGCCACCCCATGGGAGCTGAAGTTTTAGAACAATGCCAATACCAGAGGCATGGGGATGGAGCAGGGAAGGAACACCTTGACCTCTCTCTTCTCTCCTCCCATGCTTCAACCTCCTGTCCTCCAGCATTCCGGGAATCTATTCCATAGACAAACACACATACACACAAAATATCAGCAGAAAAATCTTCATGCTAGCATTGTTTAGAATGGAAAAAACTGGGAATGATATTAACATCTATCAATAATAGTGATGATGATGTTGATAAAGATTATGAAAGCCAATAGGTATATGATGTGTGTGCATGTGCACTTACTATGTGTCAGGTTTAATTCTAAGCAATTTCCATGCACCATCTTGTTTAACAATAATCCTGTGTGGCAGGTACTATTATTTCAGTTTACATAAGAGTAAATCAGACATCAATAAGGTTCTGGTGAAATTATGGTATGGGCATTCTGTGGAACACTGTGCAGCCATTTAAAAAAGGAAATAAGTTCAGATGTATGAATCTGGAAAAGAAACACATCGTTAAGAAAAAAGTAGCAGAAATATTTGTATAGTGTGATCCCTTTTATATTTTTAAAATAGCAACTCTGTCTATATTTCTATGTGTACAGAAAAGATCTGGAAGGATACACTCAACAAATAATGGTGGTCACCTAAGCAGAGAGGGTAGGACCAATGGGAATTGAAGAGGAGTGGCACTTTTATTTTACATATAATCAATATATACTGACATATTACTTATGGATGAAAAAATGAAAGGATAAACTGAAGAAGTAAAAGAAAACAGAGGACAAGAACAAGTCCCACTGTTGAAACTGTGATTTCAACCAAGCAGGCTCCTGTCCCAGTACTGCTGCATTTTAGCTGTATGCTCCTGGGCGAACACATTGCTTCTCCAAGCTCGGTTTCTCCATCTATGAAAGGGGAATATTAATCATGGTACCCACCTCCTCAAGCTGGCATGAGGTGCACATGAGAGACACGTGCGAGAGTGTACACGAGTCTTGCAGCCTGGTGAAGAACGCCCTGCAGACGCTCTACAGGGCATGCCCAGCGTGTGCTGTGCTTCCAGCCCCTGGGAGGCTTGAGGAAAGTGCAGGTGGCAAGTGGAGAGGGATTGGAGGGCCCACTTCTGTGATTCTGGGGCTAGGATTCTAGTCCCTAGAGTTTCCAGGGCACTTTCTTCCCTGCTCACACAGAGCTCAAAACCCAGCACTCGAGGTCGACTCCACCTGCATGCAGCCAGCATATCCTCTCTGTAGAGCAGGAAATGAATCACGTCTAGAGGCTCTACAGCCACATCCCCTGATCCGAACTGGGAACAGAGGCCACAGCCATTCAGTAGAAAAGTGAGTTAGAGAATCACACACGTACGCCTCTTTGACCTTCTAGGAATTAATACTAATGTTTTATAAAGTGTTGCCAAGACACTTTCTGAGGGCCTTTTAAAATAAAGTTCATTTGCAATTCGCACATTGAGGTTGATACGGAACGAAGTGCTGCCAAGAGAAAGAGTCGTGTGTACATACTCCCCAATAAGCTTGTTCAGAGGGTTATCTCCACCTAATGCTCACTGACATGGAACTAAGCTTTACAGCCCCAGGAACTGTATTGGTGAAACAAAAGTCTGGAAAGATAAATACCAAACTTATACCGGTAGTTAACTCCAGGGTACGTGTGTGTGTGTGTGTGTGTGTGTGTGTCTGTGTGTTTATGAGAGGGTGAGACATTCCCATTTTACTTCCAATATTGATGCAGTGCTTGGCTCTGTTGTGATGAAGATTTTTTTTTTCAGATATTTTATGTGAAAAAATAAAATAAGAAAAAAGGAATGCACCAAATAGGATTGTTCTGTGGAATACACAACATTATAGATGTATGAAGAAGGACCTGCACTTCCTACACATGAAAGCAGTTACCATTTTTAGAGTTCTGATTTGGTGCCAGGTGCTGTTATAAGTGCTAAGTTATTGAGTCATGCAGATGACTCCACAAGGTAAACATTATTCACCCCACTTGCAGAAGAGGAAAGTCGAGGCAGGGGCAGAGCGACACCCTAATTCATCAGTCCGTGCATTTGCAGATTAGTGTGAAATCACAGAGCAATGAGAAATGGATTTCCTCCTCCCAGACAGAGTCAAAGAACCTCACCAGGAGGCTCTCCCTCCCTATCCAGCTAAGAGTCTTCAGAGAAACCCTACAGCATCTGTTCACATGATACCAGGGAGCAAAACGCCAGCGAAATCAGAAACCCCACCATTCTGCCTTGCTGGAACGAGCCAGGGAGGATAATCAATCTTCAAGATGAAGCTGCAAAGCACAGCAAGCCAGGCTTGGCCCTTTTCAGGGAGGACCCCAAACAGGGGGTCTGGGCTGTTATCCCCTGGACGCTGGTCCTGTAGCCAGCGTCCAGGGGATAACAGGGGCGGCAGCCCGACAGGGTCCCCTTCTCCCCCGAGAGGCAGGCAGCAGGCTCACAGCTGCCCTCTCCCAACATTAAGACAAATTTATAGGAGCGCCAGCAGGGCCTAAAACACACGAGGCTAGGCTGTTCCTCACTCCAGCCTGGCTACGCTGAGCTGTAGCTCAGCTTTTACATTCAGCCCCCTCATTCCCTCTCCAATTCTGCTTCCTCACCTGCTTCCCACAGCTGAAGCCAGAAGAATGCCTTAAAGACCCTTCAGTCACCGACAGAACAAGTCTGGCCTGGAGCCGCTCTCTTGGTGGCCACCCCCACCGCAGCCCCAGGACCCCTGGACCCTGTGCCGGTGGCTGTGTGCCCTTCCCTGGCTCGGCTTCCCCAGATGTTCTTTGCGGCTCTCCCTCCTCTTCCTCGCACCTCACTGGTGGCAAAGAGCCAAAGCTCCCACACACAGTCAAGTTGGCAACCCAACTACATGGCATTCCTGTGGCTGCAGATGGCCTGAGACTACTCTCAACCTTGATAGGATCTGGGGACTTGAGATTAGTCAACCAACGCTCAGCCCCTGGACGGGGTTAGAGTCACTCCTCCACCTCGTGGTCATTGTTGGAACTACACCCTGGGAAAGCCTGTCCTGAGAGGCGCTTACTCCAAGGGATGATGGAGGAGGTTTGATGAGGACGATGATGATGGTGATGATGGTGATGATGATGGGTCAGGAGTGTAATCACTTACCACTTGCCAGTTTCTGCTCACATCACCTCAAAAGGGCTCTTACCTGACCACCCTGTGTAAAACAGCCCCACCAAACACTCTCCTTAAACCTGCCTTATTTTTTTGTAGCACTTATCATCTAAAATATTATTAATTTGTTTATTTGTTGTTTGTGTAAGCTCCAGGAAGGCAGGGGCTGTGTTTTTTTTCACTGATGTATCCTGTGTAGCTAGGATTACCTCGTATATAGCAAGTGTTCAATAAATATTTGTGAAGCAAAAGGGCTGGTAAATGACTCCCCCATCTCCCCCTGCGCCCAGTAGTCCTCCCAGCTCCTGGCAAGGCCACAGATCCCTCTCCCACAGACCCAGTTTGCCTATAATGCTGGGAACAATCCCCATGCTCGTCTGGGAGATGTAAGGACCCTGTGTTAGTCTGTTTTGCATTGCTAAAGGAACACCTGAAGCTTGGTACTTTATAAAGAAAGGAGATTTATTTAGCTCATGGTTCTGCAGGCTGTACAAGAATGGCACAGACATCTGCTCAGCTTCTGGTGAGGCCTCAGGAAGCTTTTACTCATGGCAGAAGGCAAAGGAGGAGCAGGTGTGTCACATGGAGAGAGAGGGAGCAAGACAGAGGGGAGGAGGTGCCAGCCCCCTTTTAACAACCAGCTCTCGGAGTGAACTAATAAAGTGGGAACTCATTCATTACTGCAAGGATGACACCAAGCCATTTATAAGGGATCCTCCCCCATGACCCAAACACCTCCCACTAGGTCCCATCATGTTTCAATGTGATATTTGGAGGGGACACACATCCAAACTGTATCAGACCCCTAGGTCTCAAATCTGCTGGTTTGGCCCCTGCCGGCCTGTGGTGGTCTTGCCCTTGGTGGTCAAACCCCTGCCCTTGGTCCTCACCTTTAGTGTCTGCATCCCTTGGTGTCATTCCCTGCATCTGCATCCTCCCTGCCTCATCCCAGTGGCCATGCGTGTTGCCCGCCCACTGAGTGTCAGGGCCTGGGCTGGGTGTTTTGTGTTCACTACCTCTGGGCATTGATTATCCTCATTTTTAGATGAGAAATGAGTTCAAAGAGATTGCATAACTTTGCACATGTGATTTATGCCACCCCTGTGTTTTCCAGAGATGGTCCCAGTGATGCTAATGGGTGAAACAAATGAATAAAAATATACATAAAATAAAGTTTCCACAGTGAGAAATTTTAGAAAACACTGGGTTCGACAAAGCAGAATTATTTCTATCAGGACTTCTTAGACTCTTTAAAATGACCATGTGCATGGCAGCCCCCCAGTGGGGAGGGGTATTTGCAGGGCACAATATTTCCCAAACCTATCTGAGTTTGGAACCACTTTTCCAAGGAGCATCTCACAGGACATGGCTTGAACAACAAGTGCAAGATCCGTTTCAGTCCTGCTGGTCAGGAATCAAGATCAGTGCATCAAGATCGGTTTCAATCCTCCTGGGCAGGAATGCCAGGGATGCAAGAGGGTGACTGTCAGGCCACTCCTGCATATCTTATTTGATCTCCACAACAGCTCCATGAAAAAGAAATCCTTATTCTCACTTTCCAGACGGCGAAGCTGAGGCTCAGGGAACTAAAGTAATTTTTCTATGCTGCCCATAAATATTTGAAGCTAGTGGAGTGTGACTATTCACCGGGTGCTCTTGAATGATGGCGAGAGGGAAAAGGATTAAGACAGTTCACCATGAACCAGGAAGCAGACATGGGGTCTACAGGAAAGGAGTTCAGGGAGGAGGACGTGACTGTGTCCAGTCTCTGGGGGTCACCCCAGCCCTGACACAGGATGACTGCCACCACACTTTCCATGCTCCTCGGTCCATGTTCTCAGGATGCTCCTGCAGTTTTAATTAAACGCTGCATATGGCGACTCATTCAGTAGAAAACAGTTGTTCTGTATCTAAGTAGCCTCAGGTCTCTTCACCACTTTTACTGCTCAAACAACATTGCAGAGAATTTTATAGTGTTTGGACTTGGTATTGCCTCTAAGCCTCGCAGGACCTCCAGGCCAGGGCTGTGTAGCAAATCACTCTGCTCCAAGGACACTGTCCTCACTTCAACAAGGATTCTTGGTCAGGCCCTGCCTCCCTTCTCTCTTCAGATCCCCTCCCACCCCAGGGAGGGGCTCAGCCTGCCCTAATGTTGGTGCCAGGATTCATGATGATGGGAGGTAAGAAGGCTTTGGAGGGGTTAGGCTGTGTGTGCCAGTTCCCATGACTGGAAGGTTGTCTCACTTCAGAGTTCTGATACACACCATTTGGCAACTTGGTCCCTTGTTAGGTTATTTCATAGGAAAGGATTAGGAGCCTATTAACAATATTAGTTTATGCTCCCACAGCCCTTGCCACAAGCCAGGCGTTGTTCTGAGCTCTACCTATAGTAACTTGCCAAATTCTCACAATAACCCTATAGGATAGGTATGATTGTTATCACATTTAATAGGTGGGGGAACTGAGGCAAAGAGGGTTTTAAGTTTCTTGCCCAAGATTATAAACTACTAATTGGTGAAGCCAGGATTCAAATACAGGCTCTCTGGCCCTGAGTCTCTGGTCTTGACCACGGTGTTATACCATCTGCTAAAAACCCGACTTCCAGGCTTGGCCTTATTCTTTGTCAACTGCCCTGAGTAGGGACTGTAATTCTGCCACCGATTCCCAGCTCAGGGATGACAGCTTGATTGACTGCTTATCTAGGTCTCCAACCATCACTTAATCCTGGATTGGCATCACCTTTAGCAAACTGTGTTTTCCAAAGATGGCACAGCAATATCTTTAGAACGTTCATACTCACCCTCTGAATCTGGACAGATCTTTGTGACTCCCTCTCCCAGAAAATGTAGCCAAAGTGACAAAATGTAGCTTCTGATGCTAATACAAGTGTCATGCACTTCTGCCTTTCTCTTTGGGGAGTTGGATGCCATGTTGTGAGGAAGTCCAGTTAGCCTTTGGAGAGACCCATGTGGAAATAAACTGAGGGCCCATCAAGCTCCAAGTTGACAGCCAGCAATGACTTGCCAGTCAAGTGAGTCATGTTGAACATGATCTTCCAGCCCCAAGTTGAGTCACTCAGCTAATGCTATGTAAAACAGAGGCAAGTTGTCCCCACTAAGTCCTGCCCAAACTGCAGATTCCTGAGCAAAATAAATGATTATTGTTGTTTTAAGCTCCTATGTTTTGGGGCGGCTTGTTACATAGCAGTAGATAAACAGAACACCAGCTGTGTCTGCCTTTGGGGACATTTTGTGATTCTGGGTTATCTTCCCTGACACACCCTATTTTACTGCTGGGCTCTATCGGCCAGGCCAGACCTCTCCCAACTTCTCTGTCCCCACAATTCCTGCCCTCTCTGAAACAGCAAGCAGAATGGCTGGTGCTTTTCCATCTGCCCATCTCCCTGCAGGTCACAAGGCGCTGCTGGCCTGGGCCCAACTGCCAGCCATCTTCCCAGCAACACTCAACCTCCAGACTGACTCTGAATGCCAGGGACCAGTTTCCTAGGCAGTGGGGCCAATTCCAGGCTATCTTCTAACTCACACATTTTTGCCTTACCAAGAAAGTTACTATTTCTCCTTTTCATTGAGTGTGTTACATTGATTATTTTTTGTTGTAAAAGTTATAGTTAGTTATTTTGCAAATTATCCAGTCTATTTTTATTTTTTTCATGGATCTGGTACACCTTGAGTCCCCTTTTAGTTTTAAAACATATAAAACATACTACTTTCGTACTGGGTGTGATGGTTAATTTTACGCATCAACTTGACTGGGTTAAGGGCTGCCCAGATAGCTGGTAAACTTTCTTTCTTTCTGTGTCTGTGAGAGTGTTTCCAGAATAGATTAGCACTTGAATCTACAGACAGAGTAAAGAAGATCTGCCCTCACCATTTTGTGGGGGCATCATTTAATCCATTGAAGGCCCAAAATAGAACAAAAAGGTGGAGGAAAGGCAAACTCCCCCCAGCCTACCCCAGCTTCTTGAGCTGAGACATCCATCTTCTGCTCACAGAAATTGAAGATCCTGGTTCTGGTCCTTTAGACTCAAGGATTAACCCCCCTCCTCCCCATCCCACCCCATCCCGAGTTCTTCAGCCTTGTAGTAAATTAGATTACCTCTTTCCTGGTTCTCCAGCTTGCAGATGTCTTTATAGGACTTCTTGGCCTCCACAATCACACGAGTCAATTCTCATAATAAATCTCCTCTTGTATATATATATATATCCTTTTGGTTTTGTTTAGATAACCGTGATATGCTGGGTAATGAACTATTACAAAACTTCCTATTTTTTAAACATTTTTTTTTTGTTACTCTTACTCATGGTGGCTTGTTTCCCTGTGGGTTTGGGGATTTTAAACTGTGAGCTTGTGTCCTATCAGCATTTTATCTGTGAAAATTCTTTGAGATCTGCATTTAGAGTATATTCCTCAGAAAAGATTTGTGTTTGCTTCTGCAAGACTCCTGGTGACATCACCAAGGCAGAATCACTGGTAAGTTTCACAAAGGTTTATTAGATTAAATATGAATCTTTAAGGACATGCCACCATGACCAGCATGGATTCTTTTCAGTTCCCCTGAGGCCCACTTTTCCTTTCCTTTACTATTGCAAGTATTTTAGGACCCCATCTCTACAAAAATTTTTAAAAATTAGCAAGCTAAGTATGATGGCATGTGCCTGTAGTCCCAGCTACTTGGGAGGCCAGGGTGGGAGGATCACTTGAGGCCGGGAGTTCCAGGCTGCAGCGAGCTATGATTGTGCCACTGCACTCCAGCCTGGGCAACAGAATTAGTCCTTATCTTAAAAAAAAAAAAAAAGGATTTTGGAAGAAGCATTTGCTCTATATTCTACTCTGGTTCCAGTGTTCCAGGTGTAAAAGTTTGCCACATTTTAACCTGAGTTACTTTTCTTAACTACCTTGTTTCTTATACAAGGTACCCCAGGTAGCCTTAAAACAGTGGGCACCTATGGAGGAGAATGTGTTCAAAGAGGGAGGTAAATAAACCAAAGGAAACAAAAAAAGAAAAATTGTGCCTGGGTTTGTACCTGTTGGCAAGAAAAATATTCCATATGACTACAACTAAAGTTCTTTCCTAAACCATTTAGTAACTCTCGGTGCCATCTCCATAAGCGAATTACAAGTTTATTTTATCTTTTTTCTTAAAGTAAGTATGTTCCTCAACCTGAAAATGACTTAACATCTACCTTAAGTTATTATAGGCCTTAAGAAGCAATTCTCCAAAAATCTATTTCCTGGAAATTATGAACTCAGCTCTCTCAGTAGTTCAGCATTCTTTTCTACCTGGTTAGTTTGCAAATGTGTGCTTTGACAATCTCTACATTAGAGCTGGTGTATTTGCTATCTATTGTCACAATAATGCTATCTAATAAACCATCCCAAAACTCAGTGGCTTTAAACCATGAACATTTACACAGTAGGTCGGTGATTTAGGTGAGGCTTAGTTGTGTGGTTCTTTTGGTCCCAGCCAGGTTTGCTCATATGCCAGGAGGCTGGAGGTGGGCTAGCAATTGGCTGCTGCAAGCTACCCTTGGCCAGCAGGACTGAAAAACATGGCTCTGCTCCATGCTCTCTCATCCAACAGGCTGTATGGGCATATCCTCAGGGCAAGGTCAGTGGTTCAAGAGAGCACCTTTTCAAGCCTCAGTTGTATTTTACCCACATATATCTCATTGACCAAAGCCAGTCACATGGCAAATCCAGAGTCGAGAGATGGAGTATATCACCTCATCAGGTGACATACTGGTGGCAAAGTTACACAGCAAAGGGCATGAGTACCAGGAGAAGCAAAGGATTGGAGCCAAGTGATGTAATCCATCACAGCTGGTGTTCAGGCAGCCCTCTCACAGGAGCCATGCCAGGCAGCTGGTCTAATGGTCCATTAGGGTGTCCCTTGGTGACCGGAGCAGGAATGAACAGAACCCTCCTCCCTTCTTCCTCAATCCTATTTGGGCCTTAGCGTTGGAGTCAATGTGTCTGACTGCCTCTCTCACTCCTCGCCTGCCCTGGATTAAAACTGCTGGTAACACAATTTTATAGTTTTCAGGGACCACCTAGGAAGGCAGCAGTCAAACAGGGCTGATCTCCCTGCATCTAACACGTCCACTGCCAAGCTCAGGCCAGGATGGCTGCTTAGGTCTCTGGGCATGTTACTGAAAATAAAATGTGGCTGGAGTTCAATCACTTGAAAACAGAACACCATTTCTTTCCTGAATTACCTGAGGGCATGTTAATAGATGGCTTGTAGAGAATCTTTCAAATCTTCCATTCATCAATACCATGCCAAGGAAGGAAGCATAAATCAGAAAGCAGTTATGAGAAATTGTACACGGATGCAACAAAGCTCAAGGTCAGTGGCCAGACCATGCACCTGCCTTCCATACACCCAGAGCCCACACCAGGGCTGGGTGCACACCAACTGTGTGCCTAATAGGCGACCCCTGGCCTCTACTTCATAAACAGAGAGCTGTTACACCTGTAGCTTGAGAACGGTGCAGAGAATACCTGCGAGGGCTTTCGTTTAAACCGTCGGTATAGGATATATTTGTCAGAACTGTCACGGGAGCAGCTGACAGAAATCTAACTCAAGGTAGCTTAAATAGAATGAGAGATTTACTGTCTCGTGAGACCAAATAACGATGAAGGCCAGCAAAGAATACTGGAGCCACAGACACAGCTGTCAGAAGCTTTGCCTCTTTCCCTCTCTCTCCTCTGCTTCTCAGCTTTTCCCTGTGTGAAGTCTCATCCCACCATTTTTCTCCACCTTGTAGGTAGATGGGTCGGGAGTTGTTGAGAAACTGATCACTGACCAGCTCTGAACCCACATCCATCTGGAAACTTTCTGGTCAGGCAGGAGAGGGCTCTCTCTTCTGAGCTCATGCTTGAAAATTCTAGGGAAAGGGTCTGATTGGCCAGGCCTGCATCATGTGAGCCATCCTGGGCTGATCGCTGTGGCTGGAGTTGGGGTTTGCAACAGGGGTGGGGCACCAGTGGTTAGCAGCTCTCATCAGAACCACGTGCATTTAGGAAGATGAGGAATACTGTTCTGGGCAGAATGAGCCATGCATGTTCACCACAGAGGGCTGATCATTCCAGCACAGGGGCAGCTCTGAAGGTCCTCACAATGAGGTTCCTCACCTACAGAGCCTCACCAGCTTATGGGTGATGAGCACAGACATAGATTTTAAGCCACCCTTTTCTTGAGGAGAGGCTGGGCTTGGTGAAGTGAAATATGAATGAAGAAGGAAAGTAGACAGGGACTATCATTTTCTTAAGAGTGCCAGATACTGTCCAAGGCACCCAACAAGGCTTATGTCTCCTGCTGATCACCTGAGAGATATTATTCTTTTTTGTTGTTGTTTGAAACAGGGTCTCGCTCTGTGACCCAGATTGGAGTGCAGTGGCGCAGTCTCAGCTTACTGCAGCCTCAAGCTCCCGGACTCAAGCAATTATCCCGCTTCAGCCTCCCAAGTAGCTGGAACTGCATGCAAGCACCATCATATGCAGCTAACTTTTGTATTTTTAGTAGAGACAGGGTTTCGCCATGTTGGCCAGGCTGGTCTCAAATTCCTAGGTTCAAGCGATCCACCTGCCTTGGCCTCCCAAAGGGTTGATATTATAGGCACGAGCCACCACACACAGCCGAGAGATATATTCTTAGACCCATTTTACTAGTGAAGAATACTGAGGCTCAGAAAAGGAAAGTGAATTACCCAAGGTTACACAATGATGGAGTGGGCACTTGAAATAAGCCTTCCTGACCACTCCACATCTGCTCAGCTCTACAAATAATCTAACCGCACTGTCAAACCCTTTCTAAGCATCAGCGGTTCCACTGCTGTGTATTTACTCTAAAGAAATGATGGCTTACGGTCATTCAAAAACATGCAGGAGAATGTTCACAGCAACTTTATTCCTAATGGCCCCAAACTGGAAAGAAACCAGTATCTATCCACAATAGAATGAATAATTTGTGGCATATTCATACATGGAATACCACACAGCAAGAAAAAAGAACACACTATTTTGGGAGGCAGAGGCAGAGGTGGGTGGATCGCCTGAGGTCAGGAGTTCGAGACCATGCCTGGCCAACATGGCAAAATCCCCGTCTCTACTAAAAATACAAAAATTAGCCAAGTGTGGTGGTGCATGCCTGTAATCTCAGCTACTCCGGAGGCTGAGGCAGGAGAATCGCTTGAACCTGGGAGGCAGAGGTTGCAGTGAGCCAAGATCGCGCCATTGCACTCCAGTCTGGGAGACAAGAGCAAAACTCCACCTCAAAAAAAAAAAAAAGAAAAAAAAGGACTATTGTTACATGCAACAGTGTGGATGAATCTCACAGATATTTTGTTGAGTGAAAGAAGCCAGGCACAAAAGAGAACATACTATGTACACTCACTTATATGAAGTTCAAGAAGAGGGAAAGCTAATCTTGGTGATGGGGACCAGACTGGTGGTTATCTCTGGGGTGGGTAGAGATTGGAAAGGAGCACCAGGAAGCCTGGGAAGCTCAAAAATTAGATATCTTGATAGGGGTGGTGATTATTGCAGGTCTGTACACAGGTAAGAATTCATCACGTTGTACATTTATGTTCTGCATACTTTACGTATATCATACCTTAATTTTAAAAAATTCATTCACAAGTTTGATAGACAAAAGTTCTAAGCCCTTCAAGTCTATGCTGTTCTTTATTTTATTAATTAATTTATGTTTTCCAAAGACAACCGGAGGATTCCCCTACCTGAGGTTTGAGGCAGAGGCTCCCATTCACTTCACCGCGTATCTCTGCACAGGTTCTTTAGCTAGACCTTAACTGAGAGACCACTCTGGGGCTCTCCTCTCCCGTCATTCCATCTCCCAGATTCCAACAAGGGAAATCCCCAGGTTCCAAAGGTACCTCCTCCTTTTCTGAGTTCCACCATCAGGATGAGTTGGGGCTGGGGATGGCAGCTTTCAGCACACCTTCCTCCTGAGCCAGGTGGTTCTTGTGAGGCCAGAAGGAACCGAAGCTCCCGGGGCACTGAGCTGGGGAGTGGATGCCTGGCGCAGCACCATCAGTAGGAACATCTTCATGGAAGCTGATGGAACCAGACACAGGATCCACGTCCACAGTGGCCAGAACACAGTGGGAAAGGGCTCTGTTTTGCACTTGCATCGCAGGTAGCTAGTTCCTTCCTTATCCACCGAATTAGCTTGATCCTGCAGATATCTGTCTCCTCACCAGTAAAATGGACCAGAATACCTAATCACAGAGTTATCTTGAGATAGAATTTCAAAAGGAGACTTTACAGAAGAGCCCATCTAGTTTACACGGTGCCTTTGTGTAGATAAGAAAAAAGAAACCCTTCCTCAGGACATTTCATTGCCATCCCTAGAATTTCCCTAGAATAAGACACATTAGAGCCATATGCCATAAAATGGTCATATTAAACTTTCAAATCTACAACATCTCTTATGTGACTGGTGACCACTAGGGTTGTGCAGTACACAACCTGAACAACCATACACATGGCCCTATTTTCAGGATATGATGCACTATGCACAAATAAGGAAGCTGCCCTCTTATTGTGGACAGGAGCCTTAGGTAAGTCCCTTTGTTCTTGTAGGGCATTGTCCTTGATTTGGACTAAATTGTGCTCCCCTTCCAAAATTCATATGCAGAAGCCCTAACCCCCATTATGGTGGTATTTGGAGATAGGGCCTTAGGGAAATTAGATTTAGGTGAGGTCATGAGGGAAATTAGATTTAGGTGAGGTCATGAGGGTGGGGCCCTCATGATGGGATTAGTGCCCTTATGAGAAGAGGAAAAGACACCAGAACTCTCTCTCTCTGCCTTGTGAGCACATAGGAAGAAGACTTCAACTGCAAACCAGGAAGAGACCACTTGCTAAACTCTGACCATGCTGGCATCCTGATCTCAGACTTGCAACCTCCAGAACAGTGGGAAAATAAACTCCTGCTTTTCAAACCACTCAGTCAGTGGTATTTTCTTATGGAAGCTTAAGCCAAGACAGTTCTCATCATGTAATTTTCCATGAAGAATTTATTGATAATTACTTAAGTTGTTATCTCTCTCAGGGACATCTGAATTCTAGAGTCTATTCATATCCAGGTCCCAAAGAGTGAAGTGCTAATGACAGGCCTTGGAGCAGCATTATAGTCAGTGGGGAGAGATGGATTCAAGGGAGATGGAGAGTGTTGGTACTCTTTGAAACAGCCTCCCTCCTTCAATCACACTGTAGGCAACAGCCTCTTCTGCCCATGCCTGAAGATGGCCAGGGATCTGGGTTCTGAGGCCCTGCTCTATGGGGAAGGAGACTGATCCTGCAAGATACAAGGGGATTAAAGTCCCCAAGGCAGGAGTTTTCCATCCCTGCAGCCTCCTTCTGGCTATAAAATTAGACTTGCCAATTCCAAAGGAGCCATCTGGCAGGTGGGAAGAGTAGAGAGTGGGCCCTGACCCTCCAGGGACACCTGGCCTAGAGACAATGAAGAAAGTCATCTAGTGAGCTTCCACGTGCCTCCTTCCCCCACAGCTTCTGTTTTAGCATTTTGGGAGGAAAAAGGCGTTCTGGTGATGAAAGTGGGTCCTGCTCGGAGGAGAAGATGGCTGTCGTTGTAGAGTGCTGCATCCCTGGGGGATTCACAGGCCCCCGAGCTCTGTCAGCTTTCCTGGCTAGGACTCAAGCTGAGCCTCACGCAGTTCCTTGTCCAATTGGCATCTCCCATGTGCCCCCCACTGTGTGGGCACTGGGGAGACAAAGCTGTGCAGGAACCCCCCCGCCCCGCCCACCCTGGGGGACCACAGCCCGCCGTGGGAGTTTGGCTCATAGACAAATCATTACCGAAGGTGTGAGAAGTCCTGTGGGAGAAGTAGGGAAAAAGTAGGTGCTGGGAGAACACAGAGGAGAAAGTGAGGAAGCCCTCTGGGTGGGGCACTCAGGGAGGAGGTCCCCAAGGAGGTCACCTTTGAGCTGCATCTTGCCACATAGGCCAGAGTTCAGCAGGCAGAGGGTAGTGTGGGACCAGCCAAGGGGCATGGGGGAGGACTTGGCAATGGACAGACCCCATGTCCAGAGAGGGGCAGTGTCCTAAAGGACAGGTGACTGGACTGAGCTGTCTGGACTTTATCCACAGTAGGCATGGGAGCCATAGAGGATTTTAAACAAAGGCAGCGGTACCTTCCCCAGTGGGGAACAGCTTGTTCTTACCTGAAACCTTGGATCTCCCAGGAAGAAGCAGCATGAGTCTGGGCCCTCGGACCATCCTCCTTGGATCCTGCCTTGCTGCTGGCATCTGAAGCCCACTCCTGGGCTGTATGCTGTATGAGCTGAGGCCCATTTTCGCTATAGATTCTCACAAGTCTTTCCGGAAACCTGCAGTGCAGCTTCTCCTATCACAGCTGAGGTATAGGATATTTCACCTCAGTTGGGAAGGGAGATGTGGGTCTAGGACAGGGAGCAAGACCCAGCCACCACCCGGGGAGAAGGGAAGAGAGGGAGGGAGGAGGGCAGGACCAGATACATCTCTGGGCATAGGTCCAAAGTAGAGGAAAGTGTTAGAAGCCTGGTAAAGGCCAGTGTTCATTATCTGGGACCAAACAGGGGTGTGGGCATAGCTCCAGGGTAATGGCCCTTGATTCTCTGTTTATAAATAAACAGAAATAAAGATAAATCTTGGGAGTCGGTTTAGGTTTACTGGGTTATGATTGGAGGTGTTAGTGCCTGTTGGGACCACACCCTTCATCCTCAAGGGGAAGGGGTAAGGGTTCTCCTAAAGAGAATGCCCTTACGTCCTTTTCAGTCATACCTAGAAGAGTAGAGTCCTTGGTTAGAGACCTGGAATGCTGAAGGCAGTTTCTAGACAGCCAGAAGTAACATCAATCTATCTCCAGGTCGTGTCCTCCTGGGTCTCAGTCACAAAAGGGCTCTTGCCCAGGCAGGAGTTCTCTGCAGTAGGGACCAAAGTGGTGCCCACACCACGAGGCAGGCAGGGAGTGGGGATGGAAAGGGGCCAGACCACCCCAGAGGAGGACAGCCCTGTGAACCAAATGGGCCAGTCGCATGGGATTCTCTGTATTTCTTTTCTTTCTATTATATCCCTGAGCTTCCCATAAGGCCTTAGCTAACTGTCCCATGGTAATTACTGGGAGGGCCTCAAGGGAGGGTGACTGTGGGGACAAAGGTGAGCACTCCAGCTCTCACTGCACTACCTCTCTGGTGATTCAACCCACCTCCACCCCCACCGCCCCCCGTGGGTGACTTTGAAGGATCCAAGTTGTCTTAATGGGAGACGATGGTCGTTTTGTGATTGTAACATTTGGGAATCCAGGAATAGGTGACCTTAGAAAGAAGAAACTATTAGTTCGCATTGAGAAAGTAGCAGAACTCCCTACACACTACACACCAGGCTGGGGGCAGGGCCAGAACTGGTCCTGGGCGGGGCAGGGATGGGAGGGGGAGGCTGAAGGGTCCAAGCCACAACTGTACCAAGTCAGGGGCTCAGGCTCTGGAACAAGACATTTGTATTCCTCTTTCTTTCCTAAAAATGTCTATACAAGAATACACACATACCCGCATGAATGAACCCAGGCAGGCACGCACGCAACACATGTTTTTAACCAAGGAAACATCCCCCGCTCCACTCCCAACAGACAGAGCTACAGGAAGGGACTCTAACTTCCCAATAATCTTGCAAACAAACGAGCTTGACTTTAACTCCATTACCAGGGCTAATCTGTCCCGACTCCCACCTGATTTGCACAGGAAATGGGCTCATTCATAATGGATGGTGTGTGCACTTTGCGGAGTCCCTCAGAGGTATCAGTTAAGCAGTTTGCAGTGGCACTTTCCTTAAGCAGAGGGAAGGGGCTGAGACAAGTCTCCCAGGAAAAGGTCAGGCCGGGAGGGAAAATGGCTAAAATGACTCCTCCCCTCCCCGTCACCCATTGGGCTGCCCTGCGCCTTTCACTGCTCCACTCAGCTGGCTCCACACCGTGCTCACAGCCTTCAGCACGTCTCCCCTGGGCAGCTCCACAGCTGCTCTGGCCAGATCCCTTCTGGATTTACAGGCAGGAGGACAGGAGTCTGAGAGAATGACTTTAGAGGGTAATAGTTCTTCTAGGACTATGGTTCTCAAGCTTCAGGGTCCATGAGAATCCCCTGGAGGGCTTGACAAAACTCAAGCTGCTCCCCCACCTGCTACCCACCATTCTAGAGCTTCTGACTTAGAGTTCCAGGTGGGCCTGAGAATTTCATTTCTAGCAAAGCTTCCAGGTGCAGCTGCTGCTGGTCCGAGGACCACAGTTTGAGAACCACTGGTCTAGCTCCTGACTTGGCACCAGAATCCCTCTGCCACCTTCCTCACAGGTAAAGTCAGAAATTGCATGTGCTTCCTCTTCTTAGACACCTCTTCCTACCAGTCCCCACTCTCTCGTGCTTTGTTTTCTTGTCTGTCTGTCCTTCCAGACTGTAAGTCCCTAGAGAACAGGATGTGTGTTAGTTTCCTGTGTGTTCCCAGGACTGTAAACGTACCAGGAAAAGCTTCAGGAAGAGGTATATACCACTAGGGAAACAGTGGTTACCCCCCCCACCCCAGGAAGAAGCAGGATCAGGGTGGGATGTTACTACTGAAGGACTGTTACTTTTTAATTCTCTAATCTGTTATATTGTTTGGATTTTTAAAATGAGAATGATTCATGCGTAAATGGGTGATTAAAAAGTAATGGAAGAAAACTGATTTTATTGACTAAAGCATCCTCTCTGAAGGTACTAACTCTGCTGTCCCACACTCCCACGGAGTCCTCAAATGTGTTCAGCTAAATAGCATTACTGCCAGGTGCTGCTGACAGAGCTTTAAATATACAGACTTATTTAGTACTTACAACAGCCTCACGAGGTGAGGACTATGTCTTATCCCTGTTCCTCACATGAGGAAACTGAGGCCCAGAGACGCTAGTTAGCTTACCCAAGGCCAGGTGTCTCATTTGCAATAGGGTTGCGTTCACCCCTCACCAGGCTAGTTCTGGGAGTTGTGATCTTGACCCCTGGTGGGGCTGTACCACCTAGAAGTTGAGGTTCATCAAAAGATGGAATCCTATTTATTTACACCTAACCCACTTTGCTCTAAAGAGGATTCGAGGGGACTGCTATCTGATTTAGTTATCCAAAGCTTATATTGCCTAGAAATGTTACCTTTAATTAAATTTGTGCTAGAAACACAATACAAAAACACAGGCTCAAGCACGTGAACTTATCAAATTAAAAAAAAAAAAAGCCATCAAAGTAGACATGATCAATGGCTTCTGAGGTTTTCTGTTCCTATTGTTTTTTCACCAATATACTGGCAAGCATGCAGCAACAGGTGCCAAAAGGATAGAAAAATTTATAGAGGGAGGACTTTAAATACAGAACATTCTATTCATTAACTTGATTTCTTTTGTGCATTGAAAAAAGAGCTGCAGGATTCAATTTTAGTGGAGGAAACCCTTGACCTTGCTCTTGGAACCCCTGAGTTCCCTAGCAGCAGAGCTTAGAGCATCTGGCCTGGGGCATATTTTGTAATCATCTGAGGTGCTCAGCCCCCATGCAGCCTAAGGAGTGAATTTCTGCAGGGACTGGGAGGGGCAGTGTCTGGCATTGCTATGTTTAAACAAACTACCTCTGGGGATCGTAATGCACAGTCACGGTCAAGAACCACTGAGAAGATCCCTTGCAATTTTCAAGTTTTGATTCTCACTCTAAAATCTCAGTTTTCTAATATTTTATGATCGTATCCCTCTCCCCTAGCCCACAGTCCCGGCCCTGCCTTTCCAATGGAAGTTGCTGGGTTGGTTTGGAATTTAATCACCTCCTTGGAAACAGAGCCAGCTCCCCGGGGGGCTGCTTGTTCCGCCCTGTGTGAGGCCAACAGGTTTATTTATGGTTTCTGATTTTATTTATTTCCCCACCTCAGAGCTGTTCTTCTGCATACAGAGAACTCAGGCTGTCTGCTGCCTGCGCTGCCGGGGCTGCCATGAGCTGGGCTTGGATGGATGTGCAGCTTTAGTCCACCGAGTTGGCTGAGAAGCTGGTCACCTTCCTGGGGGTGATTTATGTGAAGCAGCAAAGCCCTACTCCTCCAAAACATCTCCCCCAAAGCTTTCCCAACACAGGGGGTATGAATGGATAGCACAACACAGGCCTTGCCTGCAGGAAGTTCTAGAAAAATTCTATTCTCACTTGGAGGGTTCAGCTCTGCCTATTTTACCATTTGCCTTGGGACACACCCAAGAGGGCAGCAGCTAGATCTTGCCCTGATGCATGTTTATTGCCCTCCATGGCCAAGGGCCAATGTGGAGGACACAGCTCTTTGGAGGGTGAGTGCAGGTGGTGGAGATCACAAAGGGTGGGTAGGAAGGAGACCACCGTTGGTATCTGATTTCTGTTTTTCATATTCTTTGCCTCAGTTAACACCCACTCTCTCTCCCCTTTTTCCTCCCTGCTCCCCCACGAGGGTCCCGCCATGTAGATGGTACAGCAGTCAGGGTCTAAACAGGAAAACAGAAATCAAGTTAACGGCAGGACATGACAGAAAGAAGGTAATGCAGGGACCTGGTTATAGGTGTTGGAGGGGCCAAGAGCCAAGTGGGACAGTGAAGAAACTTCAAAATCAGCAACCTCAGGAAGCTCCTGTCAGCTCGAGGGCTGGTGGCAGGGCAGTGGTGTTGACAGTGCCTGGGAGCCGGGGCCACCCGTGAGAGCTGGAACCATGCCAGCCTACAGGGCAGGAGCTGAGGCCACTGCCAGAGAAGCCACCCCAGAAAGGAGAGCAGGACAGACACCTGCTGCTTCTTCCCTGAACCCTACACTCCACCAAGGGAGACAGAACCCAACAGGCACAGAGTCTGGAGTTGCAGAGAAGGGTGGGTGGTTGTATGTTTTGAGGAAGGGACTTGAGGACAAACAGGCAGGAGACCAATACCAGGGAATTGCCAGACCACTGTGTACTGAGATTTTGAAGCAACTTCTTCAGGATCCTGGAGCCTGATTAGGGACCTGATTAGGGACCTGGCTGGGGATGGAGCCAAGAATTTTACCCTGACTCCCCATCCTGGGTAGGATCTCTCAGGCTTTCTGTCCCGGTCCTCCTTTCTAGGACCAAGAGCTGCTTTGCAGACAGGTGGCTGAGGAAAAAGGTGTGGTCCCTGGCTGCTGGAATCAGTCAGTATGAGACGAGGGAGGGGTTGTGGGCAACAGCGCCTCTGCTTCCTCTCCACCTCTTTCACCCTGTTCCCACATTTCTTTTCATCTTCTTCATCTTCTGGGCGCCCCTCCCACCATGTTCTTAAACTTATGTCTTGGAGGTAATGGCAACTCCCAACCTTTTCTTTCTGGGTTCCAGTCACATGAGTTGCTATGGCAGAGACAATGCTCTGTATTCACCTCCCCATTTCCTCTGTCTGAGCACATGGCAAGGTTGTATCTCCCAGCCTCCCTTGAGGTGAAGTCGACCCATCCATGTGACCTGTTCCGGCCAATGGGCTGTGAGCAGTGGATTCCCTCTGGTCCAAGGCACTTAAAACCAGGTGTGAGTTCTCTAAGTTCTCCTTTTCCTGCCACAGTAAGCTGAAGCCCACTCGTGTTGACATGATATCACTGGACAGAAGGGATCCCCAAAGAGAGGACAGCTGCCTTGGAGAATTAGACATCCTACACTGGAATTTACATGTGCAAAAAGTAAATTTTTATTGTATTAAGATACCAAGATTTGGAGGTTAATTAAAAAACACACACACACACACATAGCATAGCCTGGTATTAACAAAACACAGTTGCTATATGCTATAATGATTTCTCCCAGAAAGAGAGTGAGACCCCTCTTATATTCTTCCATAGGCCCCTGGGTGGCCCTTGTCCAGTTTAAGGCTGCAGTCTCTATGGAGGCATCCCCAAGCCTGGCACAGTAGCTGGCACATAGGAAAAACTGAGTAAATAGTTGTTGACTAAATGAATAAGTAAGTGAACGAATGAATAACCCAGGACCAGCTAAGAACTCTTAGAATGAGATCATGGCTTATCCTGGAGCACCAGAAGGAAAACACCCAGTCCAAGAGGGCAGAAACAGAATTCAGGGGAACCTTGACAGATTGGAAAAATGATCCATTCGGGATGGGTGAAATACAAGGCAAGGCTTGTAGAAATTCAACACAAGCCTCATCAATCCAGGGGGAGGTGAGGAGAAACCCAAGGGGACCCAGGATTGTAGGGGACCAGGAGTCTAATAACATCCTTAGGGAAGGACCAGCCTCTTTCCGTGCTGGGACAGGACCCAGGAAGGAGGAAGTGGCACATGCCAGGCAGGGTGTGATCATCCCACTGCACTTGGCCTTCTCCCGGCATCTAATTTTAGCTGTCACATTTAAGAAGGATTTGGAAGTTCTGGAGCAGAGCCAGAGCCAATAGGAGAAATGATGAAAGATTGAAAAAAATAGAACCTGTAGGAAAAGTCTAGAAGAGGTGGGAGTTAAATGGGGCTGGGAGAGGCAGGTGTATGCAAATGAGCAGCTCTTTAGTTTGAGGACGGTGGGGAGACCAGAACTGGGGAACATTGATTTATACAGCAGCAAGAAAGGTTTAAGTTAGACTCCAGGAAGTGAACCTTGATGAAGGTTTCTGGTGAACTAAGTACTTCCCTTGGCTGCCCCTCTGCTCAGGAGGCCCTGGTAGGCCCCTCCCTTTTCCCACAAGGGGCCAGGCACGAAGATGACTGGGAAATGTGAAGTCCTAGAGGGCTGTAAAGGCAGGAGATATCTGATACTGTCCTTAGGTCATATGACAAGGAAGGAGCCTGAGCAGGGTCTGTCTGCTCTGGTTTCTGGGCCTGATGCAGGGGCTGGAGCAGATGACTTCTTGGGCGTGGGGATTCCTCACGTGGCATGGGGAAACAGTGACGTTTCAGGAATTGGATACTTTTCACATTCCTCTAGGTTATCTCCCATATGGCTATATCCCTAGGAAATGTCTCACATCAGTTAAAGCAGTTGATGCATTCTAACTATGACCCTGGGATCAGCTTTAGGAAAGGGGTCGCTGAAGATTAACGGAGACTCATGCATCCCAGGATGTCAGAACTAAAAGGATAGTGGCAGATTAACCAATCCAACCTCCCACCCCTTTACAAGTGAAGACACAGAGCTCTGGGGAGCTTTCAGAAATTAGAACATTAGGGGCGAAATCAGCAGCAAACCCCGGTCCCTGGACTTCTGACCCAATGTTCCTCCAACCAACTCATGTTTGACTCTCAAAGTGAGAGCCAGGAGGTCAGGGGAGAGGTTAGAATGAACACAGGAGAAGGATAAAGGCCTGGGAAGAGGTGATGGGGCCAGAAATGGGGAAGGGGCAGGAAGGAAAAGAGAAAAGAAAGCTTTTCCTCTCTTGGGCTAAGTGGTGAGAGGAGTCAGGCAAGATTTTCTGTTGTTTTAGAGAGAGCTAAGGGTAGAGGGCTGGTATGGGAGGCAGGGCTGCTGAGGGGGGCCTCTCACGGGGGGCTCCTTTGGGGTTGGCACTTTCTGAGCTGGCCGGCTTCATCCACCCGCCTTCCCTAGATTTCCCCACTTTCTATATTTTCACCTGCCCCTTCCCCCGGTTAATCTCTGAGACCACAAGAAGAGTGGGGTTCTGGGGGCAGATAGAGGAAGGACTGTGAATGGGGCGTGATGTCCTAGAGATGTCACCTGGAAACAGATGTGTATACCCCAGAGTATACCTGAGCCCCCACCAGGTCCCTCACCAACATCTCAAAGCACAAAATGGCATCCCATGTACTGAAGACCTACTCACGGTAAGGGCTGGAGCAGAGAGGAGGATCAAGAGGCTTGCAAGTACGAGTTCCCTGCAGGAGAAAGCCAGTTTGGTTTCCCTAGCTGGAGGGCATCTCTGTTCTCAGGCTTCCATGAATGTCTGAGCAGGAGCCGTGCACCAGTGTCCCTCTCCCAGGTCACACGCCTCTAGGACCTCTGCGTCCATCCCCCTGCCTAAGCATTTCCCTGACACACCTCCAGGTGGCATCCTTCTCTCCACAAGGGAGCAGTCTCTGGGCTTCCTCCAGCTTTCCTCATGCTTTTAAGCTAAGCCACAGCCCCTCACTGGGATCTTTGGAAGAAGGACCACTCCTAGCTGTGCTGGGGAAACTGCCAATGCAGTGGTCTCCCCACTCCTCTACTTGTTCCTAGAGACCCTATTCTATCTTATCAAGTTCCCGGGCCCACCTGTCCTCTCCTCCCTTTTTTGCAATAAGGATGCTGCAGCCACCCCTGCACCTGGCCGCTAGAGGGCACCACGCCCTCACTGCCACCCCAGCTCTCCAGCCCACTCCTACCTCTGCCTTCCTTATAGTCCTGCCAGATCGCACTTGGCAGAAAGGAGCCAATTAGGAAATCCCAGGATAATCTAAGAGGTTTATGTCAAAAGGTTTACAAGGGAAAAGGTAGGTAAAAATAAGTGCCTGGCACTCTGCCAGCTGCAAGGGATTGAAAGGTGAATAAGACCCCTACCTGCCCACTTCTCAGTCTCAAAGAGGAGACAGGTAATGACTGTGCAGTAGGGGAGCCCAGGAAGGTAGAGAAATGCAGCCTACCGATGGAACAGCCAAGAGGGGCTCCCTGCCCCCAACTTCAGCAGGGGCTCAGGGAAGATTCCTAGAGGATTCCTGAAAGGTGAGTAGGAAGCAGCAGGTGAGGGAGGCAAGGGCAAATCAGGAGGCAGGGACAGCAAGCCCAGGAGTAAGAGCAGCATGAGCAGAGGCTGGGAGGCATGGCAGATTTAGAGTGGAACACAGGGTAAGTAGACTTATGTCATATTCCAGACACCAGGCTCTGTTCCTCTCCTTTCCTGGTCTGAGGAATGCCCAAGTGTGGGAGCTTTCAGTGCCACCCTAAGAAGCCTAGTGGAGTTCCCAGGCCCTCCTGCAGCCCTGCCCTCCTCCTCTTCTCTAGAGAGGAGCGGAGTATCCGGGCTTGGGGGAAGGTGCTGTCACTCAGTCCTCATGGTGCCCCCTGGATGCTGACCTCCTGATTCAGGTTGTTATTATTCCCATTTTGCTGATGAGAAACCAGGGGCTCAGGAAGATGCAGGAACCTGCGCAGGACTGCACAGCAAAGCCAAGCCCCTCAGCCAGGGCTTCTGCCCCCAGCCCCTGTGGCCTGTGCTGCTTAGGAGAAGGGACGGAATGGAAATCCCTCTCTCCCCATGTGGTTCAGAAGGCTGACACTAGCCATTTAAAGCAGATTTTTTTTTTAATGGAGGTTTTCCAATTACAAAAGTAATAAATACTCATTATTTTAAAAATCAAACAATATAGAAATTCACAACATTGAAAGTAAAAGTCTCTTATAATCCCACCTCTCTCTCCCCAAGATAACCACTCTTAACAGTTTGATATGTATTTTTCTGGACTTTCCCATGGGTTTGCAAATATGATTGTACATTTTTAAAAAACGAAATTATGCTTTGCTGCAATTTGCTTTCTTCAACTTAACAGTCAGTCGTGAACTGTTCACATGCCTGCATACTGATCGACAAAGTGGGGTTTCTTGGGATCCCCACTTATTGCTGAGGAAACCAGGCTTCCTCAGGGAAGATAAGTTTCCCCAACCACACAGCTCAGGAGGGACAGACTTACCAGCCCAGCCTGTCAAGATCTGGGGCAGCCAGTGGGGAGCTGCCCATAGCTACACCCGCCCACTCACTCCTTTTTCTCCCAGCAGCTTTCTCACCATCCTCAGCTGCTGAGAATTTTTAGGAATGGATTTCTGTGTCATTTCTAATAGATCAGGAATATCCTAGCAAGACAGATTGCCTGAGCCTGTTAGGTGGTAAAATCCAGGCTCATCCCTCTTGTATGCAGATCATTCCTTTTCCTCAGGAAGGAAGCTCTGGGTAGCAGCTCCCTGGGGGTGGGAGGTGGGGGGTGGAATGAAGCAGCACAGGGCCGCTGACCCACCAGCCTCCTGAAATAGCCAAATATCTGGGCTGGGGGAGGCAAGTGCCACGAAATTCAGTCAGTAGCATGCCTTCACCTCTTGATCCTCAACGTGTAGTCTCAGGAGTAGCACGGCATCCCTGGGGAGCTGGTTAGAAATGCAAAATCTCAGCCCACAGGCCAGACCCACTGAATCAGAATCAGCATTTTAACAAGATCCCTGGGGGAGTCCTATGCATAGTAAAGTATGAGTAGCTGGGGTTTGGCAGTATTCTGGTTCCTATAAAGCCAGTCCATGACTTCTTTTCCAGAAGTTTAGTTGATGCACTTGGTATTAGAAACTTAATAAGAGCTAGCAGTTACAGGGACGTTTCTATGTGCCAGGCAACATTGCGAGTGTCTTACTTACATGAATTCATTTAATCCTTATAAGGATGCTATGAGTTGAGGTACCATTATTATCCTGATTTTACAGATGAAGAAACTGAGGTGCAGAAAATTTGCTTAATGTGCCTGAGGTCACATGCTCACCAGAGGGTAATCTGGGACTTAAACTCAGTTCCTCCAGGATCTTCACCACCACAGCACACTGCCCTGCAAGTAGATGCACCCATCTGGCATGGAGCAGTTTTGACAGGCATCTCCAGAGTGGCATTTCCAAGTGGAGCTTGCCAACACATCTTGCTTTTCTCCCCCACCATCTTCCCCCTTCCTAAAGACTGGTCACCTTGGAGAAGCTGCCAGAGCTCAGCATGAACCTCGCCACTGCTTTTGTGGTGATGCTGAGACCAAGAAGTAATCGCAGCTTATTACATCTGCAAAATCCTTTATCATCTATGATGTCTCTTTATTCTCCAAGAACCAAGTGAGATGACGCAGGTGTTACTATCCTCACTGGAAGAACAGGAAAGGAGCCTAGAGACACCCAGTGACTTACAAGGTCATGCAGAACAGAGACTAGCAGACAGGCCTCCTGACTTCTGGAGCATGTTTCTTTCATCTCTCTAGGATGCCCTCTTCTCTAGAAGACTCTATACCAGTCCTCTCCACCCTGAAGGCGGCCAGCGTCTCCTCTCAGTGCTTCTGCAGCTCTGCAGGGGAAACTGGGTCCCTGATGAAGCTTCAGCCTCTCTCCCAGGCTGCCTCCTGCCTGAAGCAATTATAAATCAGGGCATTTTCCTTTCATTCAGACCTGATGTTTAATTCATCGCTATTCTGGCTGCTTTAATGCAGAGAACATTTATTCAGTGGAATAGCTTTGTTTTGCCTCCCAAGCTTTATTCTCCTCTTTAGAATACCATTGCTATTGCAGAAGGGGCTTCCTGATAGCCAGCTTTGGAGACCCTCCCACTTCTGCTCCCCGAGAGTGGCCCAGCCCTGCCATCTTATATGGACCCACCCCTGGGCCGAGAGTGAGCTTCAGCTCCTGAGAATGAGGAGTCCAGGCTTTTCTGTCCTTGGTCTAAGCACCTGACATTTTCAATTTGCTCACCACCCCCCTTTCTCCCAGGCCACATGCCTGGTGTGATGAGCTGCCTGGCTCCCAGATAGGGCTGCTACTGCCCAGGACACAGGAAGTTGGAAGGGCCTGGAGTGGAGCGGGGGTAGCACAGCTGTCGTGCTTCCTTCTTGGAGCTCCTGCCTTGTGGCACTGACCACATCTTCAACTTCTTGCAGTCTAGACAAATCTAGAACCTTGGACTCCAATCCCTGAATGCTATGCCACCTCCTGACAATAAACCTCCCTGGTGATCATTTCCATTGTCCTGGATCTCAGACTGCTAAGTGTCTACAAAATACCCATTCCTCCTCTATTTTGTAACAACAAAACCCTCAGCTAAGCATCACGCTGGAAACCCAGTTTACATATAAAACTACATTGCCCAACCTCTCTTGTAGCTGGGTGTGTTCGTATGACTAGGTTCTAGCCACTGACAGCTAAGTGGAAGTGTTGTGTGGGACTTCTGTGAAGCTTTCCTAAAAGAGAGAAGGCACAACTTTCTTAATTTATCTTCTGTTACTTACTAGCTGGAATGTAGATGTAAAGACTGGAACTCTAGCAGCCATTTTGAACCATGAGGTGGAAGCCACATATTGGGTTTAGGAGAGACACGAGACAGAAGGAGATGGGTCCCTGACACTGAGGATTCATCTTTCTGAGTGGTTGGCTCATCTCTGAATTTCCTTTACAATAGAAATAAGCTTCTATCTTGTTTTAGCTACTTTTATTGTGTGCCTTTCAGACATAGGTAACCAAATTAGTTCCTAACTGATGAAGACACAGCCATTTACCATTTTCTTGATCTCCATGATGGAAGCTGCTTGCCTGCCAAGCTCACTACCTAAACCAGTTTCTGATACAAGATTTAAGAATGTAGCACCTAATAGAAATGAAGGACAGAAGAGCTACAGAGGAGGGATGTGGAGTCTAGGACACAGAGTGAAGAATGAGCGGACATAATTCAACTTGCTCACAGTACAGATGGGAAGACTGCGTTTTGGAAATAATTAGTCATTAGCCCATAGACCTAGAGCTAATAAGTGGCAAATTCAGGATTCGATACCAGAATTTTTTACTCAAACCATCACTCCATTACCACTTAGAGAGAGCTTGGGACAACACGAGGGAAGATGTGCCACATCTTCCAATCTTGCCATGGTCTGGTCCTCACTGTGAGAACTGGAGCTTGTCCCCACAGAGCTCTGCTCCTTTCTCCTTCTCTTGTGAGGTACATGTATTTATAAAGCAACAGACTTCTTATTATCATACAAAGCAGATGTAGGGGAAGGAATCAGCCCTTTTTGGGGCAAAGCCACCTAGTAAGAGGTGAGCTTCCTCTGGCCCGTCTCAGGCTGGAGGAGGGTGGCTTCGGTTTTTCCATACCCTGCTTCCCACCCTGTAGGTACAGAGCAATGGTTAAGCTCAGGCTTTGAAACCAGGCTGCTCTGGTTTGAATCCTAACCCCACCACTGACTGACTCTGTGACCTTGCCTCCCCATGCCTCAGTTTCCTCACCTATAAAAGAGGTGATAATTATACCCACCTTCTAGGGTTGCTGTGAAGGTTGAAATAATAAGGGCGCAGGGTGTTAGTTATTACTATTTTCCAGAATTACTATCTTCTAGATCGAGATCACCTTGTCGTAGACACACTGACATGGTTGACATTTTAAAGTTTTGCTTGTTTTTCATGTTATAATATGGTCATAAGTTCCTTGATGGCATGGAGCATATTAGTCTTTGTTCATCTATACTTAGACTGGTACCTAGCACACAGTAGATACCCAATAAAAACGTGCTCAATAGAGCCAGGCAGAACTGAATTCTTTCCGCTTCTGAGGAGCATCTTCCATTCTCCCTCCCGTCTCCCTCTCTCCCTTCTTCCCTCTCTTTGTCCGACACTCTTTCTGTCTCTGTCTTTCCCTCTACCACCTCTCTCTCTATTTAATATACTCCCTCTTGCTCTTTCTTTCAACCATTTTCCCCACTCTGTTCCAGGCTTCACACTGACATGTGTGCCCCTGTCCCTGGCTGCCCCGTCTCCAGAGCACGATCATATTCTGCTCCGAATTTGCCTCCAGGATCAGTCCTCCCGGGAGGCCTCCTATCGCTCAGCCTTGAGGACACTGAAGCATCAGGGCTGGATGGGAGCCTCACTACCTGTTCTATTCCAGCCTGCTCACTTTTCAGATGAGGAGGCCAAGGTACAAAGTACTGAGAAAGTTGCTTCACAGTCATGTGGCCAGCTTGTTCCAGAGCTAGGATTAGAACCTGGGCTTTCCCACTCTCAGCCCAGTGCTCTTTACATTAGAGCATTCACAGAGGCAGTGGCAGAAACCTAGTAGGAGACCACTGAATGCTTGTTAGATGAATGAATGAATGAATGCTGTTGGAAGAGGAGAGCTACTCAGACAATACTACTTGTTTTTCTGCAGCTCCTTTTGACCTGCTCTACCCCTGCCCCACCCTCCACATGCCTGGGGTCCCCAGAGGAGGTCTTTGGCACAGTTAGTCTTGCCTGTGACCCTTCCACCACCCCTGAGGAGTCAGCCGTCTTTCTCCCTCCTCTCACTCCTGTGTGCATAAAGGCCATTTTCATTGTTCTCTGTGGAAAGATCTTTAGAGGACCGAGGCCATTCTCTGAGAACAAAGCCTCCTCCTAGGGAGTGTTGGTCAGGGCTCTTGTCATTGTGGCTTGCTGTCTGCTCAGAGCCTGTGTTTTGACCAGAACAAAGTGATTCCGATTGGAACCCTGTAGCTTATTGCTGGCTCTGCCTGCTTTTCCTGCAGATGTGTAGCCCCATTCTGGCCTCTTCTCCTCTCAAGGAAAGGGGAGTTGTCTTCAATTGATGGCCCCTCCCCAAAGCCCAGCCCCCTCCTTCTCCATGCCTTTCCCCTCTACCCTACCCGGCACCTCCCAGACACTACCTGCCGCTGCAGTTCCTTGTTGAACTGTTCTTGTTTTAATTCCATCCCCTGCAATTGGAGCCTGAATAATGAGTTATTTCACAGGATGATTGATCTGGGTATTAGGGCATCATTTAGTTTGCCATTACAACAGCCAATTTTGGTTACATGCTCAGCTGTGAAGGGGAAATGGGCCAGCCTGCTGGAGCTTTCTAAAGCATGGAGCTGGTGAGTAGGGGGATGGGGTGCTGGGCTGAGGGGCAGAGGTGGCAGGTGGGCAGGACGAGGGGGTCTGGCTTGCTTCAGCCAAAATGTCTTTATTCTTAGAATATGATGCTGGGAAAGAAATTTAAGGATTGAAAAGGGATATAACCCTTTCTCAAAGGGACAAGAAGAGTGGAGTTTTCAGGTTGTAGATGCCAGGAGTGGAAAGGTCTCTCTTAAATAACCAAGTGAGTGAACCCCAAATTAAAGAGCATTACAGACTCTCCAGTATTTCAGGATGACAGAATAGTGGTCCATCCTTACTCGCCAGTCCCATACCAGACCCAGCTGCAGAAATTTCAGTGGCTCCCCCATTTATTTTCCTCATAGCACTTCTCACAACCCAACACTTCCCTTTCCATTTACTTTAAGTGAAGTCTCGCCTATCTCTTCCTCAATGAGAATGAAAACTACATGAGGGCAAGTATCACGTCTATGCTGCTCATCTGTTTCCCCAGGGCCTGAGACAGTGCCTGGCACTTCATGGCACTCAATAGGCATTTGTTGAATGAAGCGAATGAGCATCAGAGGGCACTGATTTCATGGATCTGAGTATGGGGGACAAGGCATAACATGCGCAGTGATCTCCGACTCCCCCGCACGAAGCACATGCACGGTGGTCTCTGACGCACATGCACGGTGGTCTCTGACTCCCCCGCACGCACGCGGGCTGGTCTCTGACTCCTCCGCACAAAGCACATGCACGATGGTCTGACTCCCCCGCATGCGCACGGTGGTCTCTGACTCCTCCATACATGCACGGTGGTCTCTGACTCCTCCACACATGCACGGTGGTCTCTGACCTCCGCACGAAGCACATGCACGGTGGTCTCTGACCGCCGCACAAAGCACATGCACTGTGGTCTCTGACTTCCCCGCACGTGCGCGGTGATCTCTGACTCCTCCGCACAAAGCACATGCACAGTGGTCTGGCTCCCCCGCATGCGCACGGTGGTCTCTGACTCCTCCACACATGCACGGTGGTCTCTAACTCCTCTGCGCCTCTTTTGAGCATCTTGGGAAAGCAGTAGACCCTCTCCCCAGGAGAAAGTGTACACACATCTGCAATGCGGTATTTTGCAAATAAATTCTAATAGTAAACAGAAACTTCTGCAGAAGCTGCAGTTTTCTTTAGAACCTCGGTCAAGAACTCCTAGCATAGAACTACACAGGGAACATTGAATTTGGAGTCAGTAGATTTGAGGTCTTCCCTACGGAGAAGTCACTGAACATTTCTGAAGTTGTTTTTTCTTGCCTATTTCACAAACATCCCATACAATGTTTATGAAAATGCCTTGTTATCTGCTAGTTGTAATTAATAGCATCACTGGCCGTTTCAAGCCTGTCTATGACGAAATGAGTTTCCTAAAAAGAAATTAAGGAAGGCTGTCCTATGGCGAGGTACAGCTTTGTAGTCACTCTTGGCTCTAGCCACAGAGGGGCCATCCCCTGCAGCCCCCCGCCCCGCAAAGGCCCTCCAATATTCCAACTATCCGCAAGCTTTAAGCCTGGCCTGTTAGAGAAATAATCAGATGACCTGGTCATGATTTGCCTGAAGCATTTGGGTAACAGTAGCAACAAAAGTTGAACAGACTTTAGCTACATTACCAAAGCTATTAAAGTTAAAAACCACTAAACAACCACAGCTTGCTTCCAATCATCCACCCCACAGGCATGCAAAACAAAACCAACAAGAATGTGTTAGAATAAAATGGACACTGAGTCTTATTAATGTCTTGAGTTTGTCTGGAGCTTTAAAAGCAAACCCCTGGCACAACCAGTAGGCATTGTTGAGCAGCACAAGGTCCTTCCAGGAGCATCCTTACACCCCCACGCTAGACACCTTTAGGTCCTAGGCTAATTTTCAGGATCCATGATTAGAAGGCATTTGTGAACACAGATGTGACATGGGGGATAGTGGATGGGGAATACCTCTGGCATGGGAGGTCAATGAGTCATAGTTGAAGACCCTGGGGCAGGCACAGCAGCCAGAAGGATGGGGGCACCAAGTGGGAGCTAAGATATGGGACCAGGGGAAGCCCTACATGTATGAACAAGGGCATTGACTGTGAGTCAGTCTTGGGGGCAGAAGCAGACAACAGCATCAGAGTCTGCCAACAGCCCTCATTCTGCATTGGCAGGCTCTACAAACAGAGGGAGGTTCTGCAAACAGTGCAAGTGCATTAAATAGCTTCAGATCCTCTAACCAGCAGCTTGCTCTATACACAGAGAACGGTGCAGTCTCCAGGGATCTGGTGAGCAGACGGCTACAGGATTTGTACCCCAGGATTAAAGCCAGAAACCAAAAGACCATCTGCCGGTACACATAGGAGGGAGGATGCAGGTCATTTTCATGTTCAGTGACATTGTAGGTAGGTTCATTTTCCCACAAGACCTGAGGTCTTGACACCTCTATGTGGCTCTTGCTGCCCTCCCCTGAGAAGATCAGAGGGTGGGCAAGTTCCTGATTCCTTCCTGTAGCACAGCATAACAAGTTTCTCATTGGGAGTCGCTGGGTGTCTGGCTGTGGTGGGTGTGGACCATGCATTATTAAGAGAGAGGCGAAGCTCCCTGTAGAAGGCTGAGCCAGTGGCCATTGCATTGTGCGGCATTGCTCAGCCTTTCCAGTTTACAGTCCATTTGGACATCCATTATTTATGGTAACCGAGTGGCTATGAACAAGCTGAGACTCAATTAAGGTAACGTCCCCCACGCAGAAACCATGGTTAATGCTGAGAAGTTATTCCAACTCCCACTTTACCATCGCAGAGCTGGAGACACAAAGAGACCAAGAAGTGGAATTAGAGAAACCCAGAGATGGAGGCAGAGAACAGATAAATGAAAAGAGAGGCAGACACTCCCCCTCCCAACACCTGCCCACAAAGCCAGAGGCTTTTCCCACGGGTCATCTTAGCGCTCTCCTGGCTCTCCTGGAGTCCCCTGTGCCCTGTCTTACAGGAGAAGAGTGTTCTGGCTCCTGGAGGCCTGAAATTGATTATCCCAGTCTCCACTGTCCCCATCTCTTCCTTCCCTCTTAGTGTCCCTCCTGTCCTGTGCCTCAGGACATGGGAGAGATTGGATACATCCTCGGAGGACTGTGGATGGTGCCTGCAAGGGGAACTGGGTGTCAGGGACAAGCTGCTGGCAGTTCTAGAGTCCATGGAGCTGGAGGACAGGAGAGGGAAGCGAGAGGTGTGGCCAGGGAGGGGCTCTGGGAAAGGCATTGCTGGGGAGGGCTGGAGGTGAGGTTTTGGTGTGGAAGTGGAGAGGAGAGTAGGCGGCAGAGAAGTGACTGAGGAAGGGGAAAGACAGGCAGAGAGGGAAGAAAGTGGGGGAAGATGCAGGGGAGGTGGGAGAGAGAGAGGTGAAGGAAGAGAGAGACAGAAGAGGGGAACGGTGGAGGTTGGGGTGGCAAGGGCAGAGAGAGGCAGAGTGTTTCAGAGCTGGCAGAGCCTGTGAGGACAGGCATGGTGCTTAGGTGGGAAGCCCTTGAGGAGACTGACTGACAGTGGCTGCCTGAGCATCGTGGAGAATGGCAACAGAGTTTCCTGAGTGTCCTGGGCCCTGAGTCCCAGATTCCTGGGTTGGGGCAGTCTGCTGGCTCCCTGCTCTGTTCCCTGCTCAGGAGGCTGGACAGGTGCAGGAGAACCTGCGGGGGCGGCTCTGCAGGCAGCAGGAGTGGCTGTGTCAGCTGCAGGGTCCAGACCTGACTCAGGACGGAAAGAGCAGGCGGCAGACCTGACTGTCTTCTGTCCCTCTCATGACTGCATCTCCGCCATGCTCACTTCTCCTCCCTTTCATTTCCCTACTGGAGCCCTGCAGGTGGCCTGGGGCAGAGTCCTGCTGAGTTCTTTCTTGTTGATTGTAAGTCATGTCCATCTACCTCCTCCTGCTTTGCCCACTCTTCCTTCTAATTGAGATACAGTTTCATGGTTGTTATTGTTATTATTTTCATCATCATCTTTATTACCATTATCTTTTGGAAGCTTGTAAGCTCCCTGAGGGCAGGAGTCTTATTCACCTCTGTGTGTGCACACATGTACAGACCACACTAACTCACAAACACCCCTGAGTTATTGACAAAGACCCCATGCTTACTTCAGGGAGTGCTGTACCAGTCAGGGTGTTTGCAAATCTACTCTGGCTAGCTTAAGCAGAAAATGAAGATGTTAAATCTTTGTGGGAGACAGACTCAGACTTTGGGAGCAGCTACCCAGTCAGGAAAAATGCCCAAACCAACCCCAGTCTCTTCTCCTACAGACCTCAGAGCTGCCGTGGACTGGCACATGCCTCAGAGCTCCCACTGCTGATACAGGGTTCTGGATCCTGGTGCCTCCATCTCTGCTGCTTCCAAAGCCAGACGCCTCTGCCCCTGCCTTCACCAGGAAATAGCTACTGCATGGCATTGGCTACTGCTTGCCTGTCTCAGGCTGAAGCCTCTACTGGTGGGTCCCATTGGCAGAGTCCATGTCCATGCCCTTGTCATAGCTACAAGAGACACTGGGAAAGAAGAGTCTCTGGTTTCTCACTCCAAGAGGCAGGACTCAGAGTGGGAAATTCTCCAACAGGGGAGTGGTGTCCAAGAGACGTGGGTGGCCAGAAAGCTTGCTGGTGTTCTCTAGGCAGTCAGGGGCACCTGCCTGTAGGACTGCACTGATGGTGGTGGATGTGGAGATGTCTATCTCATTGGCAGCTACCATGGAGGGCATGTTGTCTCCCTGGGGGAAACTGGGGGCTCATGTATCCAGGCAGGGTGAGGCAGGCATGGAGGATGAGGTGGCTGAATCCAGGCACAGCAGAGCCCCATTGGTAAGCAGGTGAGATATACCCTTGGCATTTTCTCACCTGCAGCCCACCTTCTGCCAGGGAACTGTGCAGAACTGCTGGAGGAGGGCTAACAAAGCTAGGGGGACAGCAGGAACACCCCTTTCCAGGTGTGTCTGCTGATTAAAAAGGGATGCAAAGTGAGGAAACGAAATTGGATCTGAAGGTGCGAGGCAGGGCAGCCTGGCTGTGCAGATGTTCCAACCAACCTGCTCACCGAGGGTATTTCTGTTCGCCCACTGCCTGTGTTCCCATCCTGCCAAGGCCATAAAGACAAGAACACTCCCTCCTGGATCTCTAGAGGTGAAAAATACTCGTGCTGAAATATCAAGCACCTGGTAGGGAATGGGGGTTTGAGGGTAAGGCAACCCCCTTGCCTTGTCCCAGGCTGGGCTGTCAGTCATTCATTCCACCCCAGCATCACAGAGGTGGGGTCCCTCTCCCCCACACCACCACCCATAGCCCCCTACTCTAGATCCTTCCCCACACATGCCCAGGCAACCTCCTGGTGAGAATGACACCTGAGTTCCATTTATCTTTGTGGCTTTTGGCTAAAGGGATCCACACGCAGCAGGCAGGTTCATGAGCCTAATCAGGCCTGATGCATCTCTAACCAGACAGGGAGTGCGTGTCTGGATTTGTCACCGGACAGGTACAGATGTTGGAGGCTCTCATCCATGAGACGGAATCACTCTTGGGGATTGAGAGGCTTAGGCGGTGTCAGTCAGAGACAGTGCACACATCTCAAACTGGGACAGAGGCTGCCGGCAAAGCCCTCTTCAACCCACTGGAGTCAGCAGCCCAGGGCTTCATAAACCAAGTTATGAGAGCAGAGCTGAGAATTTGTAAGGTGCCTCCTTTTTAAAGCCTTTCACTTCACCTCCTCTCTCTCAGCTAGCGAGTCTTTCCAGGGCAACACAGGTAAAGGGATGAACAAAGTCTCAGAAATAGAGCATCTGGGTTGAAACCAGCTCCACTCTCTACTAGCTGAGGGGCCTTGGGCAAGTCACTTACCTGCTCCTGGTCCCAGGTAATGCATGTCGCCCGTGGGCTTGCTGTAAGCAGTGAGTGGGATTCTCTAGGCAGCCGCTCCGTCTCTCATGCTCCTGTAGCACTTCATTCCTCCCTATTAGGCAGAAACTGTCTAGCACTGGACATATTACTTAACCTCTCTGAGACCCATTTAGTGCCTGTCTACAATGGAGAACCGTGACAGTGCCTACTTGGTCGGGCTGTCAAGAGGGTTCATACCTGCAAAGCCTCCTGACAGCCTGGTGCATGGCGAGCCCTCAGGAAATGGTGGTGGTGGTTTTTGGTGGTGGTGGTGGTGGGTACTCCAGCATCCCCCTTTTCGGGATGGAAGTTTCCTTGTCTTGCTTCTCTTGCCAGCCAGGGAATGGATCGGGGCAGGGTCTCTATCCAGCCTGCATCCTGGCAAGCAGCCGACATTCAATAAATCTACGTTTGATAAATTAGTGAAAGAGACGATGCCATACAAAGACAACACACCACCGCAATGCTGCATAGTGACTCTGGGTATCTGCAAGACCCCTGTGGCCTCTTGTCCACTGTGAGGACTTGGGCAAGAGACTGCACTTCTATGAGCCTCAGTTTTCCCATCTGTGATGTGAAGATATATGATATTGAGATATAGTAGAAATACATCTATATATATATGTCTTATCCCTAGTTTCTTGGCATGCAGCTCCTAAAACCCGTGGGATCTCCAGAAGTGATAAGTCTTTGTGTATGTTAATGAAATGACTGGTGTCTGGGGGCTCCTGGATAGCCTGGGATTGGGGGACTGGTTGCCAGGGGAACCAACCACATGATCAGAGGGTTGAAATGTTCAGCCTCACTTCGCAGAAGGGGAGAGGGGCTGGAGATTGATTTAATCATCAATGGCCAATGAGGTGATCAATCATGCCCACATAATGGAGCAAAACACCCAAAAAGATGAAGTTTGGAGAGCTTCCAGGTTGCGAACACATCGAGGTGCTGGGAGCATGTGTGCCCCACCCCACCCACATACCTTGCCCTGTGCATCTCTTCCTTCTGGCTGCTCCTGAGTGGTGTCCTTTTATAATAAACTGGTGGTGAAGTAAGTAAGCTGCTTTCCCGAGTTCTGTGAGCTGTTCTAGCAAATAATTGAACATGAGGAGAGGGTCTTAGGAACCTCTAATTTATAGCCAGTTGGTCAGAAGCACAGATGGCAGCCTGGACTTGTGATTGGAGTCTGGAGTGGGGGCAGTCTTGTGGGACAGTCTTTTAAGCTGTGAAGTCTGCACTAACTCTAGGAAGTTAGCATCAGAATGCAGTTAAATTGCAGGACACCAAATCACTGTTCACTGAAAATTAGAGAATTACTTGGTGTGGGGAAAAACACTCCCTACACAGTTGGTGGTCAAAAGTATTAATGTAGTTGGTGTAGAGAAATAAAGTTTGTTTTTCTTATTCAGGATAACAGCCCCACCTCAGAGAATGGGTTTAGATGATGTCTCCAAAGCATCCAGTACAATTCTGGGCTTATGGTGGATGCTTAAAAAGTGGTGGCTGGCAGCTGTCCCCTGGAAGCCAGCCTAGAAAACTGGTGACCTTAACCAAGAATCTCCCACCTCTCCTCGCCTAGGTCTCACCTCCCCTTCCTGCTGCCCTGCTGTAGTCCAAAATGACCACCGCCCACCCCCAACCCCCAAGAGCCTCAGTCAACTGGAGTCTTGTGAGGGTGGCTATAAATAAATTAATTCCCACCAGGTGTGATTCATAAGTTCTACCTTTCCCAGGCTACTTGCATATATAAGAAAGAAGTTTGGAGATGGCACTATTCGCAAGTTAGCAAGCTAGAACCATAGGGAGTGATGAGGAGTGGAGAGAATTCGAGAACAGTGTATTCGAAATTGTTAAACAGTACGTTGGCAAAACAAAACATTTGGTTATGGGTCCCAGTTTGCAACCTCCAAGACAAAAGTGGGCTGGAAGGGTGAAATTCTAAGCTGAGAGTTAATCAGGACCAGAGTAGCCACACTTCCCCTTCAGATCATTCCGCATCCATTGGGTGCGGCTCTGAGTCTCTAAAACCTGAGAAATGCCACAGCTAGGAGCCTTTCCTCTCCTCGTTGATTCAAGGAAGTCCAAGAGCCAGGGACGGTGCCCCTCACACTGCCGGGAAGGCCTGACACTCTCTCTCCCCATGGCGCAAGTTGAGGCCAATCCGCTCCTTATTTAGAAAGAGCTGGGACTTAAATGTCAGTGGATGATATGGGAGCAGCATGACAATTACCAGCTTAAACTGAAATAAAGGAAAGAAGGATTTAAAAATGCCCAGCACCCATCAAGCCAGGCCAGAAGAGAAGAGCGAAGCCCTCTGTTTCTACATTAACTCCTCATCAGCGAGGCGCAGGTCAGAAGGGTGGCTGGGGAGGAAGCTGGGGAGGGGAGAGTGGGTGGGAAGCTGAAGGAAGGTCAGAGGTGGTGCTGACTTGGGCTCCCACACTCTCAAGGAGGGGACCCAGAAGGCCCCCTGCTCCTTTTGGCAGTACACTCAGGGGTTGGTTGGACCTGTGGTTCCAAACTAGGCAGACTGAGTTCAAATCCCAGCTCCTCCACTAACTAGCTCTGTGATTGTCCCAACTTCCTCAACCTCTCTGAGTTTCAGTTTCCTCATTTAGACCAGTGGGATGATGATAATTCTTCTTAAGATTAAATGGGGTAGTGCCTGTATGTCACTGGGCATGCAGCGATACTCAGCAAATGATGCCTCTGCCAGTCAGATGCAGTCAGGAGCTAAGAGCCAGGTACAGCCCAGATCACGCCTAATTCCATTACCCCCAGTCGTTGAGCTGCAGATAGTCTCTTTTATTTTAATCTTTCTGTAGGGGGAATGTGTGGTGCTCAGATGTAGGTCCAGCAGGAACTTGGCACCTTTGCAGCAGCCTCAGCCTCTCCTTTCTCTTGGGTGCAGGGCTCAGCTGGGCAGGCGCTCCAGGACCAAGGCCTGGGCCCTCATCTTGGAGCCCCTCTGGGTTGCTGCAGCATCTCCTCTTTTCAGGGTGAACTGCTCTGGAGGCTGGGCGATGGTGGAGATGCACCCCACAGGGCCAAGGCAGCCTGGGCACTTTCCCTAGGAAATTCTTGACACTCTGCACTTTTCCACTTGGCCTCCTTTAAAGGGACTGCTCATCTGGCCTCCCCTGGATGTACTAGAATTGGCCCCACAGGCTGACCCAGCTGGACCCCAGGCTCTGGGTGAGCGGTGGCCTGGATTTGTTTACCCATCTCCTTCAACTCTCTGCAGGGGAGCAGCCCTTGGTTTCTGAACAGGGGCAGTTCTAGGTCACCTTTGAAAGGACCTGCTGGGATTTCTGCAATGCTCCCCTCCGGCATCCACAGCGGGTCACTGAAGCCCAGCTGATGGTCTGTCCCTGCCTATCCTGAGAGCCTCTGCCCCTGAAGCTGGCAGTTTTTCTCAACCACGTCACATCCTCATCACAGCCACCAGGGTCAGAGTCTTCTTTGGCCTCTGAATCAGGCCCAGGCTCCTCCTTTGTTCAGCCCAGCATCCACCTGTCCCAGCTGTGTCCTATATATCAATCAGCATTCTGTGTAGAAAGCAGAAACACCCAAAGGATCCAGCAGAAAGAGATTTAATAAGGGAAATAGTGACTTACAGAGTGATCAGAGGTCCTAGACAAATGAAGGTCAGGACCACTGCTAGGCTTTAGGCTTAAGGTCACATCCCCACAGCTGTGAGCCTGAGACCAGGAGACAGCTGCTGCCCCTGCAAGGACCACTGGTGTGGCTCCAGCTGCCCTGCATTCAGGAAGCTGGTGACAAGACCGTGGATATACCAGTTGCTGCAAATCCTCACGTTGGCAGGAGCCCGCGGACCGTCCAACACACTGCAGAGGAACGCCTCTGCTCTCTGCCACTGTCCAGAGCTCATGGAAATGCCTCTTGTTGGCAAAACCGAAACTGCAGCCAGATCCAAACAGCAAGAAACTCTGGGAAATGTCATTTTTGTCCTGCTAGCCCCTGTGATACAGAAGGAACATAAAGGGTATGAAACAATGCTAAGTGCTGGTAGACAATACCCAGCACAGCCCAGAACTCACTCAGACCCCAGCTGGCCCGCAGTCCCGGCCTGCTGTAGCCCCACCCAAGCCTATGGCTGGTGCTGACTCCTGCCTCTGCTGCATCGCCCCACACAGCCTCTGTCCCTTCGACAGGTGGAGGACTGGCCCCCTCCATTCCCCAGCCCACACCCAGCTCCTTCAGCTAAGGTCCTCCTAACCCCAGCATAGCTCCCGGGCCTTCCTGGGGCCTTTTTGGGATGGAACCAATCCAAAGGCTGGCTCCGCTGGAGGCTGGCTTGGGACTCAGATGCCTGTGCTCTAGCTGTGAACACAGAATGTCTGTGAGCCACATTCCCAGAGTACATTCACCTGGGGGTCTCGTCCAGCTGTGAGGTTCTGAGATTTCTAAGTATCTTTCTTTATAAGCAGAGTGGACACGGACACACACACACACACACACACAGTCCTCAGGGAGCTACAGCTTTGCTGAGTCAACCCAGAGTCACTGTCCAACTCTCCTCTGGAAACGTGGGCAGAAATAGGTGCTGAGGGAGGAGGGGTGGCTGAAGCAGAAGGCTGAAGCACATCCCCCACCACTGACTTCTTGCTTGAGTGGGCTGGGAAAACCCGCGGAGGACAGGCTTGGGGAGGACAGAGGAGGCTGGGGCGAGAGACGTGGTAAGGGCAGAAGTGAAGCACTCAGGCCACACGAGAGGAAAAGCTACTGTCTGTGCTGAGCTGGACCTAGGGGCTCAGCCCCCAGCCTCCCTGCTGTCCCCTGCTTAGCATCGTCTCAACTAGACCTCTCCCAAAGCAAAGCTACAGCCATGCCAATGACCTTGAGCTGCACATTCAGCTTAATCCGCATCAGTGTCAGAGTGAAGGCCTTGCTGTCAGTCCAGGATATTTATAACCCGCTTGCCAGGTCCCACTACCTGGCGGCCGCCAGGAAACTAGGCCACAGGAGCCACAGAGGAGGCAAGCCCTCCCCCAACCCCAATCCCAGCCTCAGACGGCTCTTCCGTGGCTGTTGGCACCCGCCCTGGCTGGGTGCCTCCTCCCTATGTCACTGCTCCCTGCTGGCGATCAAAACCCGCCAGAGTTCCCAATGCCTGGGGGCATGTCCACAGGCCTGAGTACAATGTCCATGGCTTCCACTTACCACTGTCTTCCCTGCCCACTCCTTGTGGCCATGTGGTGTGGTCACGAAGGCTCTGCCTGCCTGGGGTCAGGTGCCGGTTCCACTGTTCTCTGTGTTGACCTCAATAATCTTGTGACTTTTCTGTGTCTCAGTTTTCTTATCTGTAAAATGAAATTAATAATGAAGACTCCATGAATAAAAGGCTCAGAATGGTGCCTGACACATCGTAAGGGCTCAGTGTGTACCAGCTTATCTAGAAAGGTCTATCAGATAGCAGCAGAAGCCCCAGGGCCAGGCTGTTCAGGTTCAAATCCTGGTTTGGCCACTCACTGGCTCTGTGACCTTGTGCCCATTAATTATCCGCTCTGGGCCTTAGTTTCTTCCCATGATATGGTTTGGATGTTTGTCCCCTCCATATCTCATGTTGAAATGGGATCCCCAATGTTGGCAGTGGGGCCTGGTGGGAGGTGTTTGGGTCATGGGGGCGGATCTCTCACGAATGGCCTGGTGCCCTTCTTGTGGTAGTGAGTGAGTACTCGCTCTGAGTGCTTGCGAGATCTGGTTGTTTAATAGCACGTGGGACCTCCCCCTTCTCTCTCGCTCCCTCTCTCGCCGTGTGACACACCTGTTCCTGCTTCATCTTCCACCAAGAGTAAAAGCTTCCTGAGGTCTCACCAGGAGCAGATACTGGGCCATGCTTCCTGTGCAGCCTACAGAACTGTGAGCAGATTAAACTTTTTTTGTTTTTAAATAAATTACTCAGCCTCAGGTATTCCTTTATAGCAACACAAAAACCATGTAAAATCAGAAATGATAATAGTATCTACCTCATGGAAGTGTAAGGATTAAATAAGCTAATCTGTAAAGCTCTGAGAATGGTGCCTGGCACACAGTAGGTGGTCAATTAATATTAGCTCTGATAATGATAATGATTAGCATCATCATCATCATCGTTTATTCTGGAATGATTTTCTCCCAGCCAGGCTGCCCTCTCTTCTTCTTGCCTCCACACTTTAGCTGACACAAACGTTCCCCTTACACACACTCTCTCTTCTTCCCTCCCAATTCAAACTTTGCGTTTCTTTCAAGCCTTACCTCCTCTATGCAGCCTTCCTTGACCATTTTGGTGAGCTTTGCACTGTCTTCCTCACCCAAACCACCTTAAACCAGATCCCCCACGTGATTCCCGTGAGTAAACCTAGACTCCAGACCCTGAAGGCAGAGGCTCTGCCAAGCCCACTTCTCCTTCCTGCTTTATGCTGAGCTAACAGCGGTGAGATCAAAGATGTTGTGGATCAGACGTGTCCTTGTTGAGTGTCCAGGGCCCTCCACTCTGGGCAGGGGTCTGATTCCTGGGATGAGGGTACAGTGTGTCCTGGCCCTCAAGAGACAGGTGTGTGTGTGGGCGTGCGCGCGCACGCCCACACACACACCTACACGCTTGTGACCTGTAAAGTAAAACCTAGTCATTTCCCCAGAAATAATCCCACATTCTGGCCACTGACCACCAAAATGCATTTTTTCCCAATCCCAGTCATTTTCTGGATGTTCTCAGTTTGAGAGAGGACCAGGCCTGTATGCTGTGTCCTAGGGGTGGACCCGAAACCCTTCCCCACCAGAAAAGGGCAGGTAGGAAAATGTCTTCCTCGGACACCCAGGCACAACAAGCCCAGGGACACAGGGCTCAACACGGGGGGAGGGCAGAGGGGGCGGGCACGAGGATCTGGCTCAAACACCACAGTCCTTTCCTTGAGGAAGAAAGCAGCACTCCAGTGTCACTGTGTTCCCCGTATTGAAGGCCTAATAAACAGCAGGTCAGCCCAGCAGTTCAGTGGTTCTGACCTGGCACTGTGGCTGTGTCCGGCACTCTCAGCCTCGGCCAGTCAGAGGCTTGCTGACACTGCCTCCTTCCTCCCCTCCTCCCCACAGGCCTATCACTGCCGAGAGCTCTCCTCCAACCTCCTCCACTGCCTCCCCAGCAATTTCCTCTCCTCTCAGGGGCGGCCTGGCCAGGATCAATGTTGCTCAACCTACAGGGGCTGCCTTTGGTGGGAGCCCCCCTTTTTCCTATGTGCTGGGGGAAGGGGTGGGGGATAGGAAAGGGGCTCAGCAGGGTTGGGGAGGGGTCCTTCCTCGGTACTCATTGTCCCCTCTGGGGGTTGAGGGCGGTTACAAAATGGATGAGGATGGGAAGAGGCCCTCCTGCAGTGCCCTGTGCTTGGCCCTCAGGCTGTCCCCTTACCCATCTTCCCGCTCTAGTCTAAGAGCACCTAAAAAGGAGTCTCACTGTAGCTCTCATGACCCATAACTGAAAATTAATCCCCTCCACGTCCTTTCTAAGTTATCCCAGAGATATGACATGTCAAAAGCACATTTGTCTAATGGAAGGACCCCAGGCCAGGGGAGAGGGGCGTTGGGGAGAGAAGCCTTAAAAAATCCAGCCAAGCATCTGTGGTTTGTGCTCCATGTAAAGTGAAATGTGGGCATTTCTTCCACTAAACGGCATGGGAATAAGTGTAGTGATACTAGCTGGCATTTATACAGCACACTACAGTTACAAGATCCTTGCCCCACCCTCTCAGTTTGTTACCCTTCTGCATTGCAATAGAGCAAGGGAAGGCTGTTGAACCCCCTTTGACGTGGAAGGAAACAGAGCCTCAGAGCAGCTAGGAAGGGGGGATCAGAGGCTGTTTGTGCCCCACCTAGATGTCCTTTACCAACTGGGCACTCACTCCAGGCTGCTGCAGTGTTGGCTGCTAATAGCTCATAACTATACCCTTCTCCTCCACATCGCCTTAGCCAGCAGGAGCCACTTCCCTGGGAGATGCTTTGGAGGTTAAGCCCTCTACCGTAGCCCCTTCTCCGGGAATAACGTTTAGCTAAGGCCTGACTGCTGTAGCGACAGAAACACCACCCTCTTGTCTTCAGGTAGAACAAACTCCATGCGCTGTACATGCCCCAAAGCCCCTGTGGGTTTGGCCCAGCTAGACCTCCCCTGAAGTGGCATCTTTGTCTGGACCCTTCTGCTGCTCCATCATGCCCTACAATCCCTCCCAGCTTCTCTGCAAGCACTCACTCAACAAACCACACGCTGGAATATCCTCTCAAACCCTGCTTCTAGGGAACCAGACAGAGGGCTAGTACACAGGGCTTCAGATCCTGAATCCGGATGTTCCTGAGACAGTCTGGTTCCTAAGCATCCTGTGGGTGTCTGTTGCGGTGAGAACCTTGCTTTCTTCCAGGACCTCAGCTCCCTCCCTCTCCTCCTGCCAGGGCAGAAGCTGGTTCTTAACACTTTGACTGTGAACTGAGGGATGAAGCTGCCCAAAGCCCCCGGCACCTCCCAAACCCCACTGAAAGCTCCCTCTCTCCCGCTCCCACCCCGGCTGTGTTAGCCAACACCATGACTCAGGCCCCATCCCCACAGCCCTCCACGGGCCCCCAGATTGCTACCCAGTGCCCTGGCATGTTAAGCAGTACAGATGGCAATTAACTGCGTGACAGGAAAATAGCCCGACACTAATTACTTCAGGGACAAGGCCGGGGACCATTAATAAGTGATGAAGGAGTCTTTCCAGAGGCTCTTTGGCTGGCCCCTGCACCAGCCTGCAGAAGGCTGGAGACTGATGAGGACCCTTCCCCACGCAGAGCTCAGTGGTGTGGGTGGGCAGTGAGACAAGTGTCAGTGCCGAGGGAGATGCCACACATTTTCCAGGGGAAGTCAAGCCGCTCTCCCCAGCAGTTAAATTGACAACTGTTAAGGAGACAGTCCTCATCCTTCAGACAGGCAGAAAGCAAACAACAGTGGTTCCCTGGATCTTCTCTGATGAATAATTGATTGTAGAATGCAATCTCATGAATGAATTCCGGAAGAATCCCCAGTCAGCCCCTTCTACACTCTCACATCTGCCTCCCCTTCCCTGGCCCAATCCAAGAGGCAGGCACAATTTCCATCTTCCTGAAATGATTCTGTTTCCTCTGTGCCTGCTTCTAACGTGGCCCCCGGGACAACTCCCACAAGGAGCAGCAGTCAGAGGCCAGGAACGAAGGATGGCATGCCCAGATGGAGGGCTGAACCACGCCGGGTCAGCCCTGGGCTTTGACAGTGCCTCTCTCCAGCAGCATATCACAGCAAGGCAGGGAGAGGAGAAAAGCGTCGTACATTCAAAAACCCTTTCATGTGCCAGAGTGAATGCAAATGCAGACACTCTCACACTCACATGTACACACTGACACACATACCCACTCTCGCACCCACACTGACACACACATGCACAGACACACTCAACACACATGCACACTGACACACTCACACATACACACACACTCTTGTATACACACCAACACATTCACACATGCACACTGACACACTTATATATACATGTGGACTGACACATACTCATGCACACCGACACACGCTGACACACAATTGCTCTTGCGTATACATTCACACTGACATACATATGTACTGACACACTCTTACACAGACACACAGATGCACACCCACACATACACTGACACACACTGACACACACTGACAAACTCGTACACTGACACACACATACATATGCACTGACACACACACATTCAGTTACACTGACACACTAACAAACACATGCACACTCACACGTGCACTGACACACATACACACATACAGTGACACACATACACACTGACACACAAATATGCACTGACACATGCTCACATTCACATAGCCTCACACACACACACACTGATACACACATACTGACAACACACACACACTGACACATTCTTCCTCACACACCCTCTCACACTCAGATGTACGCACTGACACCCACACAGGCACACATACACACACTGACACACATATGCATATGCAGTGACACATGCTGACACACATATACACACTGACACACACATGCACACGGATACACACTCCTACACATACATGCACACTGACACACTCTCATTCTCCCTCACACACATTCACACTCTCACACTGACCATATACTCACACTCACACATTCTCACACACACTCTCACACACACGTACACACTGACACACAAGCCCTTTCACACACACACACACACCCCCACTTGAACAGACAGGGGCTCCCATACTTTAAGAGCCGAAGTAGGCCGGGCGCGGTGGCTCACGCCTGTAATCCCAGCACTTTTGAGAGGCCAAGGTGGGTGAATCACGAGGTTAAGAGATTGAGACCATCTTAGCCAACATGGTGAAACCCTGTCTCTACTAAAAATACAAAAATTAGCTGGGGGTGGTGGTGCACACCTAGAGTCCCATTTACTTGGGGGACTGAGGCAGGAGAATCGCTTGAACCCGGGAGGCGGAGGTTGTAGTGAGCTGAGATCGTGCCACTGCACTCCAGCCTGGATGACAGAGCAAGACTCTGTCTCAAATAAATAATTTAAAAACAGAGCCTAAATATGAAGGAGATATTTATGGGGGAAGAGATATTTGCTTCACAAAAGGATTTGCAACAGGGATTCTTTCAGTAATAAGAAACCAAAGTGCATTGAAAATGGAATTTGATTTACAAAAATGTGATTTCTCTGTAAATTTTCAGAAGCCCATGCCTTGTAGGGGATGGATGTGTGCTTGTAAATATGCAGAACTTGTCAGTGCCCCTCTCCGTGTAGTTCGGGAGAGGGGCAGGGATGTCAGATGGAAATCCTCGCCAAGCCTGCTGGCTACACACTCAGGGGTCTGATGGCAATCCAGCTTGGAGGACCACAGACACCATCTCCTTCTGCACCTCCAGCTTGCAAAGAGGAAACCAAACACTTTATTCCCACGGCTACCACAATCCAAAAATGCAAGGTGTGTTGTGCTCAAAAGATCTTCATCTCCAAATGTTTTCCTTTTATCCCCTAACTCACTAACCAGCCCAGCCTCCAGTGGATGTTTTGAGTGGGGTTAACTAAGAAATATCAGTTATCTCAACTGACTTCTTCATTGATGACTGATGAAAAAAATGAGGCAGAAGCTGCCCCAAACCAGCACCTACTAGACCCTGTGCCCTCCAGCCTTCATCCTCACCAGCCATCCCCATAGTTGTACGAGGCGGAAGCCAAGATAAAAGGCTCTGGGCAGCACAGTCGCGCGGTCCTGTCTCTTCCAGCCCCGTGTCTCCCTCCCTCTCCCCACTTCACTCACCTTCTTTCCCTGCTGGAAGTGAACAGATGAGTCATTTGAACTTTAGCTTCCTCGGCTGCTTTTCTGGATGAGTTTGGAACTCACTCTTTTTGGGTAAGGACCCCACCCACTAATTAAGACCCCTACCCTTAGGAGACAACTTCTGTGCTGGACACTAAACTAGGGTCTCACAGGACTGTCTTGGTAATGCCTTAAAGGAACTGGACACCTAGGGACTTGAAGACACACCAGGGAGTAAAATTCAGGTCTCTGATAATTTCCAGCACTTGTTCCAACAGACAAATGGACTCTTCTTCAAATTTAAGCTCCTTTCTTGTAATAACAATAAGGCTGATCACAATAGCCTTATTTTAAAAAATAGTGTCTGTTTGTTTGTTTTTAAAAAAACACAGCTGATGTATATGCCAGCTATTGTTCTAAGCCCCTTACATATGTGAACCCATTCCGTCATCGCCATAATGCTCTCTAAAGGAAGTACGGTCATTACCCCTCAGAGGCCCAGAGAGGTTCGGTAACTCCCTCAAAGTCACACAGCTAGTAAGCGACACAGGAGGGAATTGAGTTCTGACTCCCTGAGCCCTGCAGACATCTCTATTTCTGACCTCAGCTCCTGCCAATCTTTCCCCACCCCCACCCTCTTCTCTCCAGCTACAAACACACCAAGCCCATTCCCCACAAGGCTTCTGACTTTGCTGTTTCCTCTGCCAGGAAGGCTCCACCTCCAGCTTATCCTGTCTCCTCAGTTGGGCCTTGCCTGACAACCCCATCTAAAGTAGCCACCGTGGCCACCCCCACCCTCACCCACCCTCCATTTACTAGGCATCGATCTGCTGTAATTCCATCAGCATTCCTCACTACCTCAAATGATCTAATCATTGGTTTACTGATTCCACCACAATGAAAACTGCACATGTGCAGTGATTCTGCCCCTCCTCTTCACTACTGTGCACTTTATAACACCTTGGCTTGGCACAAACTGGGCATGCAATAAAGACTGATTGATCAAGGAGTGCTCTATTCACAAACCAATATGCACACCCACTCACGTGCACACACACTGCACACTGGCGTGTGCATGGGAATGCATTCACATTAGACCACAGGCAGACACCATGTCAGTGATACAGTCCTCTGCAGTGTAACACTGATAGATGTGGTGAGGCTAGACTGACATAAATGGGCTTTCTAGCAGTAGATGCTAAGAAACAGAATTCCTCTGAGGACAGATCCATAATTACCCAGCCTGGAAGAATGCAAAACAGAAAATAGAGCCTCTGTGTAGGAGCCCCAGCATCTCTACCACCTGGTCCAGGCCTTTTGTGTTGGTTGCCTGGAGAAATGGAAGACGATTAAAAGGTGTGAGAAACTGGTCCCTTCAGAGTCCTTGGAAGGGGAGGGCGCTAGACCAGTTGCTCTAGTTACTGAATTGAGCTTGCTAAATATAGCTGGCTCAGACGTGGGGCATTGAGGAGGCAGGTCTGAAATCAGATGGGGTGGAAGGGGCTTCCCAGTTCCCTGCCCTCGGCCTTATACTCCCACCCCAGGCCCAATTTGTAGTGAGGGGATGCCCTTGACATGGAGGTGGAGAAAGAGGGAGAAGCAGATGCCTAAGCTTATGGTTGTTCTGATCCAGTGCCTGGCATTCCATTCTGAATGGCAGATATCTGAGGTCAAGGTACAGCCAAACTCTAGCAGATAGGACCCTTGTTCTATGGTACTCAGGCTTGATCAATTTCAATGCTGCGCAAAGCCTTCCTGTGTGCATGTGTGAGTGTGGTTCCTAGAGTAGGAGGGGCAAGAAGGTAAATATGACGTCTTTACAGAGCAGAAGCATGGGGGTGTTGGTGAGAGCAAAACTCTGGAGCTGTCGCTAGTGGCATGGGCTGGATGGGGACTACCTCCTCAGCCCAGCAGATTCCCAAAGCCCTGCTTCCACAGAAGAAGATTCCTAGAATCATGTAGTAGGTGGAAAGGGCTGAGAAAAGCTCTCCATAGCAGAGGGCCTGTGGAGCCCAGGCCCTCCGAGACATTTGGCAAGCCAGGGTGCATGCCTCTGGAATCACCCCACTGCCAGGTGCCCAACACACACCTCCCTCCTTGTCCTCTTGGGCAATCCCAGCCTTTGGAGCTCCTGGTTCCAAAAGCTCTTCCCTAGCCCCAGGTGATGTTCCCCTGGACTCTTAGCCAGAAAGCCTTAGAATGGTCCTGAGAGCACCCACTGTGGTGGCCTGAGATTCTCCTTATCAGCTCATGAATAACCATCTGACCCAGGCCCTACCAGCCCAGAGACCTTGTCTGTAAAATGGGAACTACAATGACCTCTTCAGAGGTTATTCTGAGGGTGAAACGAGAAATGTCAGTGGAGCATCCAGCACAGGTTACAGGTCCAGTCAGCAAAGATGGCATTAGAATGTTTGCCATATTTTCTTTCTCTCTTCTCTTTGTGTCTCTTTGGATTCTGTATTTCCTACAGGAAGGAGATGTGGCCAAACTGTGATGTTGCTTTCTACCTCCTTGAACTACCCTAAGAAGCTTCCTTCTCCACCCCTATCTCTAGTGAAAGCCTTCACCAACCCCCCATGTTGTTGCATATGGCGGGATTTCCTTCTTTGCTAAGGCTGAATTCTACTCCGTTGCATGTATATTCCACTTTTCTTTAACCGCTTCTTCGTTAATGAACACCCAGGTCGCCTCCACATCTTGGCTGTTGTGGCTAGTGCAATCAACATGGAAGTGCATGTTTGAGATCCTGATTTTAATTCCTTTGGATGAATACCCAGGAGTGGGATTGCTGGATTCCACTTATATGAAGTATCTAAAATAGTCCAACTCATAGAAGCAGAGAGTGGAATGGTGGTTGCCAGGGACTGGGAGGAGGGGGAGATGGAGAGTTGCTATTCAATAGGTACACAGTTTCAGTTATGCAAGGTGAATACATTCTAGAAATCTGCTGTACAATGTTGTTGTACATTGTTATAGTTAACAATACCTTATTGTACATTCAAAAACTTGTTAAGAGAGCAGATCTCAAGTTAAGTGTTCTTAATACAATAAAAAAAAATGATCAAAATCACAATGCCCCATTCTGCTGGTTTCTGTGTGGGAGGCTGATTGATCTTGCTGCCTAGTTGGGGACAGTAAGCTGGGCTGTACCTGACACTGTATTGCATCAGTGTTGCTCTTCCTGCTGCTGCCTTTCTTCCAGATGTCTCCTGACTTTCTTGTTCTTTCACAAGAATCAAAGCCTGTGATTATTGGTCAAGCAAGAACACAGGGCAGGAGACAACCTCACCCATCGAAAGAAATGCATGCAGAAAAGCCACCTTTTCCAGTTCTGGGGAGCAACCACCTGACCCTACCCAAGCTCCCTCCCGCCTGTCTTATACCATCTGAGCCCCAGGTACCTGTAGAGGGATCTGCTCATAGGACATGGGGCCTTTGTTTCTGCCCATCCACCACCCAAGGTGTCTAGTCTCCAACTTCAGTGGCGGGGAGAGCTAGGGCACCTAGAGAAAAGCCCCACTGCAGCCTCCTTTCTCGGGGTGAGGTTCTCATGACTGCTCACAGGGAAGGACTGGGATGTGAGCTGGAATCCCAACATGAGGAGAAAGTGTGCCTCCATCCTCCTTGCTCCTCGCTTTCCTTTTCTTCCCTTCCTGCAGCTCAGCTGTTCCCCTCCATTTACATCCATAGCGGGGAAGCTCTTTACCTGGGCAGGCCCCCGATTCTCAGCCAAATGTCCCAGTACTGCCAGTCCTGTCTTGAAGTTGACCCCAGAACATCTTCTCCCGTGGTTCAAAAGGCCTGGCCAGCCACTCTTGTTCCAACAGAGCCACCCTTGCATCAGGATGGGGAGAACAGGGTTCTTGAATGAAGGTTTTATATTGTATTTCTTACTGCTTGAAGTTGTGCTTGGCGGTGAAGAGGATTAAGACAAGAGTTTATTGTTACTTTCCACCCCAACGAGATAGACTGTATCTGAGACAGAAGGAGGATGAGAATAAAAGGGAGGGACTCCCATCTCTCCTAGAGGATCGATGGCCTCCTGTCACCCTGCAGGTTCCTTAGAGCAGAGCTGTGATGTGCTGGGAGTGGGGACCATCTTCTTATGCATGATTATGTTTTGCAGAGGAAGTTCTAGAACACTAAGGAATGGCTTCTTCACCACTGGCACACTGGGCAAGGCTGGGGAGAGCTATGGGGTAGTATTCTTCCCTGGTGTGGTTTCTTGGTGATTGTGCCAAGAATAGTGGAAAGGATGACTCTTGGGTCACAGATGACTGTGGCAGCCGTGCCATCTTCATGTGGGTGGGGAGGTGACTCCCAGGGAATTGGGACCCTATGCTTATGTTGTTTATGTCTGAAGTTATATCAAGGGCTCTTGGATGCCTTTTAGTTGACATTTGGGACAGTGAGGCTCAATTTCCTGCTGGGCCTGGGGGAAGTAAGCAGCTGGCTCCACTTCCTTAGAAATTTTCTCCAGTCTAAGCCCTGACTCATAGCTGGTTTTTCCATTCAGATGATGACCACAGCCCACTCTGGATGCCAAACCTGTCTGTGCTCAGGGATCTAGGAGGGCAAGAGTGGTTCTGGTCAACCTAGGGAAGCCTCATGGGAGACAGGCAGGATTACCCACTCTCCCAAGGCCCTGGCTGAACTCTGACATTCAACATGCCCGGTATTACTGAGGAAAATATTAGTACTCCTTAGCACAAATATCTTACAGAGAATTCTAACATTAGATAAGGAAGACCAGGCTGGATGGCCTCTGAAATACTTGCTGTGCCAGTTCAGTGATTCTAGAACCCAATATGCCCAATGTTATCATTAATATGCTGCCATTGATTACAATGTGCATATAATTAATATAATGGAGGCCGTTAGCACTTCCACTTCTCCAAGTCTATGTGTTATGCATTTAATTACTTTAGCACTTCACAGTTTATAAATATACAACCCCCTGAGCTAGATCTTTCTCCAACGCCATTTTACAAATTAAGGAACCAAGGTGATAGAATAAAACCCCACTTCCCTCACTCACAAAGAGACGAGCAGCTTCCCCCTATCTAGGCTGCTGAAGGACCTTCTTGTTCTCCCCAGGTCACCACCCTATAGCCCACACTGTTTACCCTCCCCCACAAGCTCACACAACCACATCCCCCAAACTCCAAAGGAGTTTGCTCCCCCAGGCCTCCTTGGTCCTCAGAAAAAACAGTCACTCTTTTTTTTTTTTTTTTTAAGAAGGAGTCTCACTTTGTTGCCCAGTCTGGACTACAGTGGTGCAATCTCCATTCACTGCAACCTCCAACTCCAGGTTCAGGCGATTCTTCTGCCTCAGCCTCCTGAGTAGCTGGGACAACAGGCGTGTGCCACCAAGCCTGGCTAATTTTTGTATTTTTAGTAGAGACGAGGTTTCACCATATGGGCCAGACTGGTCTCGAACTCCTGACCTCATGATCCTCCCACCTTGTCCTCCCAAAGTGCTGGGATTACAGGCATGAGCTACTGTGCCATGAAGTTAAGAATGAAGAATAGTCATTCTTAACTGGACAGAAAGCTAATTTCTTCCTCTTCAAGGCATTAGTTGAGCTTTAATAAATGAGACAAGCAGGTCTGAGAACCACTAAGAGCACCTGTGAATTCTTCTGGCTGTAAGAACCACCTTGGACTAAGTAATTTTCTGGCCAATCCATCCTTGCCCAGGTGGTGTGTTCCTCAGAGTCACAGGTACCTGGTAAATTTGTGAAAACATGCCTGTCTGTCAGCTCGAGAAGTTAATTCTTCAGGGAGGCTTGTAAAGACCTCAAAGTCATGGGCCTATGTTCTTTCATTTCTTACAACACGGGGAAGAGTGTCTAGCATTCAGCAAGTTACTAAATGTGAGTTGTTTTGATTTCTGCATCTCCCTCACATTGCTGCTGGGCTCTGTCTTCTAAAGTTCATGGCCCATGTGTTAGGATCCATGACTTGGGACATGAAGGACTTTTCTGGGTTTCATACTGGGGTAGGAGAATATATTTACTAAAGGCTTACTCAGCCCTGTCCCTTACTAGGACTGTGACCTTGGATGTCTCTTGTTTAACCTTTTTATATCTTAGCTTGTTCATCTAAAACATGAGTCTTTGTGTCATGGGCTTAGTGAGGATTAGTTATCATAGCACATATGAGGTGCTTCGCAGAAGTTGTGTAAAGAAACGCCAGTTTCTCCCTTTCCTACCCAAAAAGCCCCATCTACATTGCTAAGAACCTTCCTTTTTGTAGAGCCTTAGAATAGTCAACTGAGATTAGCAGGAGCCCCACCTCCTGGGCTTCAATCTTTCATCACAGGTGCCATTGCTTGGTCCATCGTGTCCTTGAAACATTTGGTAAAGCCACATCTTAGAGCATCTCCTCCGCTCCCCTCTCCTAGGCTAGCAAACCTAACTCCCTTGAGATCCAGCTTTGTCCCAGCCCCACCCTCCTCCCCTGCCTGTGTCTTGGCTGACTCAGGGACCATGACAGGTTTTAGAAGGCCAGTGGCTCATTATCCCTACCCTCTGCACTTTGGCCCCTTGGGCCGGCTTTAGCTCCTCATTTGAGGAGGCCTGGGTGGGGTGATGGGCAGGCCCCAGCCATGGGATATTTACAGAGTGGTCTGGAGCCAGGCTCCCTGATGTGACAGCTGCTGTGTCCTCAAGAGCATGTGCACCCCCATACCTACTGATCCTGGGCTAAAAAGGCAACAGGTAAGAGGGAGGTTATCAGGAGTCCTGAGGTGCCCACAGGTGGCATATGACCCCCAGCCAGGAAGAAAGAGCACCCTGAGGCCAGAATATAGGTTTCCCTTCCTCAGAGTCCTAATCTCTGCTTTGTTGTTGTTGTTGTTGATGCCACATTTACTGCCACTGCTACTCCTCTCTTGCATTCTCTGGTGGCTGGAACATGAGAATGGAGAGAAAGTAAAGAAAACCATCAGGGGTCCCCCCAGGCTCTGAGTTTTAGGAGTCTCCTTATCCACTGCTTGAGCCAGAACCAGAGGTTTTCTTCTGCATCTCTCTGTCTGCACCATGCTGCTCACTCCTGGGTTTCAGGCCATGCTGAGTTCTGCTCTAGAGATTCCAGAGGAAAAAGTGTGCACAACTCACCAGCAGTTTTGTGGTACTTGGAATCCTGGCTGTTTTCAGCCATCCACTTGCTGGTATTTACTGTTCAGATTATTCAAATAGCTGCCCCATGCACTCTATCGAGGTTGTATCATCAGTGGGAGAGAGAGGCTGCCACATGTTTACTTCCTCTTACCCGGAACAGAACACAGTAAAATGGTAAGGTCCTATCAAGTCCTTCTCCTCCCTCCAGAAGGAAGGAATCAAGCCCTGGCTTATTGTCACATTGTCCCGTATCCCTATAAAAACACAATCACACCTATTCACTTATTCATTCATGTAACAAATATTTCTTAAGCACGGATTCTGTGCTAGGCCCCTTCTAGACATGAAAAAATAGACAAAACTACTGTCAGGCAAGGCAGTAACACCTTATGAACAAGTAATGTCATATATAATATGTGGGTAATAAGTGCCATTGTGAAAAATTCAGGAAGGTAAAAGGATGGGAATGTTTTTTGATAAAAGTGGACAGGTAGGACCTCTTTGAATAGGTAATGATATCTGAAGAGAAGGTTTAAAAAAGGCGATCTCTCCAAATACCTGAGGCATTCCTGGAATGGAAATTGCCAGCACCCTTTAAGAGATGAGGGCACGCTCCTGGCAGGTGTGTGGGAAAGCCAGGAGCCTGTGAGCAGGACTGCAGGTGGCAAGGAATGCAGTTGAGGATGAAGTTGGAGATGGGCAGGAGAGGGAGCAGGTCACATGGGCCATGTAGACTGTGATTAGGACTTTGGCTTTTACTCTAAGTGAGATGGGGCATCAATGTGGAGCTTGATGCAGAGTGATACTATCTAACTTATAATTCAACAGGATCCATCTGACTGCTATTGAAAAGAGATTGGGATAGGGGAGTGGGGCCAAGAAGGAAGCAGAAAAGTCATCTAAAAGACTATTAAAGTAATTCAGGAGAGAGAAAATTGCTTATTGATCCAGGGTGATTGAGGTAGAGGAAGTTAGAAAGGCTTGGGTTCTGAATATATGTCGAAGGTAGAATGGACAAGATTTGACAGAGTAAGCTTGGATAGTGAGAGAATGTGAATGGTCAACTTGGCATTGGCACAGAGACCATCTGGTAATTCCTGTTGACCCAGGTATCTCCTACCTAACATCCCTGACATCATGATATCCAGCCACTTAATGAAGAATGAAGACTCCCTGGAAGAGAGACTTCACTACTTCATACAACAGCCTTTTGCAGGCCTCTAACATTCTTTCCTATGCTCACTCAAAATTCATGTGCCTGTGTCTTTCTCTCACCACTCCTAAAGCAATACAAAGCAGGCCTCCACCACCTCCCACAGGACAGTCCTTGAGATTCCTCCGAGGTTATCCTTGAGACTGATCTCTTCCACAGTTGATGATCCCCATTAATGCTGTTTTCAGGAGGAAGTAGCTCTGGGTTTTCTACTAAGTAAAAGGATCAGGAACTGATGGCCCTCTGAGCTCCTTCTAGAACATCATTCATGAATTTTGATATGTGATTCATGTTCAGGCCATGAATCTAAATTTGGCAAATGCACTCATCTCCATCCTGTTTCTTAGGTGGGAGATAGGAGAGTTAGCTTAGCACATGCTTCCTTACCATTAAGGAAACCACAGCAATTAGAAGAGCCCTTCCTTAGACATCCACCTCCATGTCTCCCCTACTCCATAAGCATCCATACCCACACTCTGGTTTACTGCCCATTATAGTAAATGAACTATCCATATTCCTATTTAAAAGCCATCTCCACTGTTCTACTACATCCTATTCTTTCATACATATTCAAGAAATTGATGTTTCTAACAGGTGAAAGGCACCATGGAATAGAGCTAATTTTTTTAAATGAAATACAAGCACTCTATATAAATAAGAGAAAACCTAAATTTATGGAAGAGTCAATGTGCCTGGAAAAATTGACTGAGAATGATTAATTCTGAGACATAGCGTATATAACTATTAGACTATTAAAGAGAAAAAAATACTCATGGCCTCCACACACAACAAGCATGATACCTAGAAAGGTATGAAAATTATATAAGCTTCACAATATTCAAGAAAAATCTGCAAAGCAAGGCAAGAGTGGAACATTATTTTCAAGTAATCAAAGAAAAGTAAATGAACTGTGAGCCATTGCCTTTATTGCAGCAAAACCATTGTTCAGTTATTAAGACTATAGAAAAACAAATGATATATTCAAGGAGTGAGAGAACTTTGTACACATGAACCCTTCTTGGATAATCTGCTACAGGGAAACATTGGCAAAATAATGATGGTGAGCATGTGGTATATTTACTGTAGATCTAAGATTTACATAAGAATCAGGGACAAGGATAGAAAATAATTTATAAGTGTTGTATGTTCTAACAAGGTAGAAAGAATACAACTTAAAATTTGAGCTGAGAATAAAGACAGAAAGAGGAAAGTAGAATAAGATCATTGTTGCATAGAAAACAGGCAGGTGTCAAATTATACCATTTAGAATGAACAATCCACATAGTAAAAGGTTAAGTAAGAAAAAAGATGAATAAAGATATTTTAAAAGGTAACTACTAGAACAAAAATGTACATTTTTTTTTAAATCTCAAGGGAAATCTTTTAAAAAGAGCAAGGAAGACATATAAAGAAAGAAACACATAAAAATACATAGAAAAACATTGAAAACAAAGTGATCCAAATTAATTTTAATGAAGAAGAGAATGTAAAAGCTAAGATGGGAAAAGTTATGCTAGCTAAATAGGAATAACTCTAAAGCAGAAGTAGCTACTCTAATATCACCCAATGCAGAATTTAGAACACAGAGCATTAAACAAGAAAAATAGTAGCATTATAATGCAAAAACCAACGATCTATAATAAAATATTTATTAAATAATATCTATGTAATTAAATAATATGATGTAAGCGATTATACAAAATCCATCTATATGTAAAATAAAAATTACAGCAATGCTAGGATAAATAGAAACAATAATGGTAAGATAGTTTTACACATTACTTTCAGGACAAGAGAAGTCAAGAGAAGTCAGGCAAAAAGTAAATATGGATAGAGAAGACTTAACCAATATCAATGATAAATTAGATTTCATAAATATGTATCAAATGCTATACCCTTTAATAAAGAATATTTTCTCTTCTCAAGCAGAAGTGAAAATTTTATTGAAATTCCTCCTATGTTAGATCACAAAGGAAATATAAGTAAGTTCCATGGTAGGAATATTATAAACAGAATTATCTAATCACAATGCAGTAAAAGTAGAAACAAAAGGCAAAAATTTTAAATGCCTTTCCAAAGGTAAGGGAAAAGAGACTAACTTCACTCTCCAGCCTCAAACAACAAAAACATCTGAAGGAAACATTTAAAACAATGATTTTTAAGATACTGGACATCAAACCATGAAAGACAGTGAACCTGAAAAATTGGAAGACAAATGAGATAGTTCTACAATTTCACCAGCTGAGCCCCTTGAGTGGATTTCCAGGCCTCAGTGCAGGAAAGGGGAGCCCAGGTAGACTCTGACTTGAGGAACTGAAAGTCTGAGAAGATCAGGATGGCCATAGTTCATAGGACAGAGTACCGGAGAGAGGAGAGCGGCAGAGGGTCTCCCTAAAGTATTCAGTGGAATGCGGATCAGTACATACATGCAAGGAACTACCCAAAGCCACATAAAGACTTACCTTAAAGGATCAGAGGAAACTCTGCCAGGTACGTTTACAGGGCCAAGAATTGTGTCTGTTCTGAATAGCTGAGCTGGAAAATCTCATAATTCGTGCAGAATTGTGTCAAGTACTCATGAGGATCTTACCTCAGAATACTCTAGACTAAATGCTGCTATCATTCCACCTAACTAATCTTAAAAGCAAGACATGAAAGGATTAACTGTTTCCAAGTAACTTAACAGCATTCCAAAACAAAGCTCAAGAGTATTTATAGGGAATATATAAATGTCCAACACCCAATAAATTAAAATTCATAATGTCTGGCATCCAATAAAAAATTGCCAAGCATGGAAAGAGGCAGGAAAATACAACCCATAATGAGGAGAAAAATCAATCAATTAAAACCAACCAGAACAGGACACAAGTGTTATAATTAGCAGGCAAGGACATTGAAACAGTTATGATTATAATCCATATGTTCAAAAAAGTTGGTATAGAGACATACAAGATGTCTAAAATTTCTAAATTGAACATCTACAGCTGAAAACTACTATGTTTTACATGAAAAATACATTGAATGGGATTAATGGCAGATTAGACATTAGAGAAAAGAAAGATGACTGAACTTAAAGATAGCAACGGAATCAATCTAAAATAAAACAGAGAATGTCTCTAATGTCTGAAATAATAAAAAACAAAATGAAAGGAGCATCAGTGGGTTACAGGACAATTTCATGTCACCTATCATACCTGTAATTGGAGTCTCCAAAGAAAAGACAAGAAAGAGACAAAAAAAATTTGAAGAAAAATAACAGCCTAAAATAATCCGAATTTGATAAAAACTATTAATGCACAAACCCAGGAAGCTCAAAAGCCCCAAACACAAGAAACACAATGAAAACTATGCTAAGCCAAATCATAATAAAATTACTCAAAACTAGTGATAAAAAGAAAACCTTAAAAGCAACAGAGAAAAAGACAACTTACATGAAGAGCAACAAAGATAAGGAAGATAGTCGCTTTTTGTCAGAAACAATGAGAGCAAGGAGACAGTGTAGCAACATCTTTAAGGTACTAAAAGAAGTAAACTGTCAATGTAGAATTCAAAAATGAAGGCAAATAAATAATTCTTTAGACATGCAAAAGCTGAAAGAATGCATGCCAGCAGAGTCACACTGCAAGATATGTTAAAGAAGGCCTTTCAGGCAGAGGGGAAAATAACAGCAGACTGAAATACAAATCTACCCAAATAAATGAAAGGAGAGGAAATGGTAGCCAGGTGGATAAATATAGAGATGTTTGTTGATGTACGATGGAGTGCATCTCCATAAACCTATCGTAAGTTGAAAATATCTTAAGTCAAAAATGCATTTCATACACCTAACCTACTTAACATCATAGCTTGGTTTAGCCTACCTTAAACATGCTCCGAACACTTAACATTAGCCTACAGTTGGGCAAAATCATCTGGCAACACAGTACACTGTAGAAGTATTGGTGGTTTATCTGCCTGACTATGTGGCTGACTGGGAGCTGTGGCTTGCTACTGCTGCTCAGCCACATAGGAGAGTGGAGTTTTCTATTGAATGCATTTAGTTTTTGTACCATCATAAAATCCAAAAATCATAAGTTGAACCATCATTAAGTCAGAGACTATCTGTATAGGATTTTCTTATTTAAGTCTCTTTAAAAGATAATTGCATTTAGAATAAAAATAACTGTAGTGTATAATTTATGATATATGTAATAGTAAAATATATGACAGAGATAGTTTAAAGGTCAGCGGGAGATAAATGGAATACACTATTAAAAGGCTCTCATACTATGTACAAAGTAGTATAAACTTACTTGAAGGTATATTGCCATAAGTTGAAGTATGCTGCAAACCCTAAAGCAACCACTGAAATAGAAAAACTAAGTATTACAGATCATAAGCCAACAAAGAAAAGAACATTGAATTAACAAAAAAAAAAAAAAAAAAAAAGCTCAATGAATTCAAAAGAAAGCAAAAAAAAAAAAAAAAAAGAGGAAATTGAAAATAAAGAACATATGGGACAAATAGAAAACAGATTGTAAGCCAATATACTTAAACCTAATCATATCAATAGTCACATTGCATGATTGCATGTAAATGCATGTGGCCACACTGCATGCATCTAAACACCCCAATAAAAAGGCAGAAATAAAGTTGAGGAAAAAAAGCAAGCCTCACTATTGCTGCTGACATAAAACACACTTTAAATATAAAGACACAAATAAGACAAAGGAATAGGAAAAGATATACAACGCTAAAACTAATTCTTTAAAAGCTGGAGTGGTTTGTTAACAGCAAACAAAGTTGATCTCAGAACAAAGAATATTACCAAGGATAAAGAAAGTAATTTAACAAGTTTCGAATGATACATGATATCTAATCAGTTGGAAGGGCGTAAACTCCTAAATGTCCATGTGCCTAACAACAGAGTTTCAAAATACATTAAACAAAAATTGGATAGAAGAATCCACAATTATAGCTGAAAGTCTTAATACCCTTCCCTCAACAACTGATACAACATATAGAAAATCTGTAAAAATACAAAGGATTTGAACAGCACGACCAACCAAGTTGAACTAACTGACATGTGTAGAACACTACATCCAAAAAACAACAGAATATGCATTCGTCTCAAGTGAAACCAAGATATTCTGAGCCAAAACAAATTTTAATACATCTCATTGAAAGACATAAATTCCCAAACTTTATGTAAGAAGAAATAGATAACCTGAAAAGTCCTATGTCTACAAAAGAAATTTAACTTGTAATCATTAAACCTTCAAAAAAGGAAAACTTCAGACCCAGGCAACTTCACTGGTGAATTCTATCAAACATTTAAGAAAACCTTAATACCAATGCAACACTAACTCTTCCAGATGATAAGAGAAGGGAGTACTTGCAAAGTCATTTGATAAGACAACAATTACCTTGACATCAAAACCAGACAAAGATATTACAGGCAAAGAAAACTAAAGACCAATATCCCTCATAAACATAGATATAAATATTCTTTACAAAATTTTAGCAAATCAATACAACAAAATATTAAAAGAATAATATGTCAAGACAAGTGAGATTTATCCCAGGAATTCAAGGTTGGTTCAACATTTTAAAAAAATTGATCAATAAAGTTTACCATATTAAGAAACAAAAAACAAAAAGCATGTGCTCATCCTTGCAGACACAGAAAAAGCATTTTAAAAATAGAATATCAATTTTTGATAAAAACTCTCAGGAAACTAGGAAAGGAAGGAGACTTCCTTAGTCTCACAGTGTCTTTTAAAAGCCTACAAATAATAGCATACTTAATGGTGAAAGACTAAATGCTTTCCCCCAAGAAGAGGAACAAATAAGGAGATCTGCTCTTACTATTTCTATTCAATATTTACTTCAAGTTATAGCTAGAGCCATAAGGCTATGAAATAAAATATTAAGCATTCAGGTTTGAAAAGAAGAAGTAAAACTGTCTTTACTCACAGAAGACATAATTGTCTGTAGAAAATCCGATGGAATAGAGTGGATTCCTATGGAATCCACAATAAGAATTACTAGAAGTAATACATGATTTTAGCAATGTTGTGTAATACAAGGTCATATGCAAAAATCAGTTGTATTTCTGTATATTAGTAACAAATGATAGGAAATTGAAATTTTTAAAATGCCATTTCTAATTGCATCAGAAATGTGAACTATTTTTTAATAAATCTGACAAAAGATGCACAAGACCTTAACATTGAAATCTATAAATTGTTGATGAGATAACTTAAAATAGACATAAATAGATCATATTTATAATTAAGAAGACTCAATATTATTAAGCTGTAAATTCCCAAATTTACAATTAGATTTAATGAAACCCCAATCAAAATTTCAGTAGGCTTTTTTTTTTTTTTTTCAAATGGCAAGCTGACCTTAAAATCAATATGAAAATCAAAGGACCTAGAACAGCCAAAACAACTTTGAAAAAGTAGAACAAAGTTGGAGGATTAATGTTACTTGATTTCAAGACTTAATATAAAGCTAGTTAGTGTATTAGTCTGTTCTCACATTGCTATAAGGAAATACTAAAGACTGGGTAATTTATAAAGGAAAGAGGTTTAATTGACTCACAGTTCCACATCGCTGGGAAGACCTCAGGAAACTTGCAATCACGGCGGAAGGGGAAGCAAGGCACCTCCTTACAGAGTGGCAAGAAGGAGAAATGCCCAGTGAAGGTGGAAGAGGCTCTTATAAAACCATTAGATCCCCATGATAACTCACTCACTATCATGAGAACAGCATGGGGGAAACTGCCTCCATGATTCATTACCTCTACCCTGTCCTTCCCTTGATACTTGGGGATTATGGGGATTACAGGGATTACAATTCAAGATGAGATTTGTGTGGAGACACAAAGCCTAACCATCTAGAGTAATCAAGACAGTGTAAAATTAGCATAAAAATGGGCAAATACATCAATGAAATAAATAGTCTAGAAGTAGGCCCTCACATATATGGACAACTGGCTTTTGACAAAGGTTCAATGATAATTCAATGGAGAAGAGATAGAGCTTTCAACAAATGGTTCTGTAACAAATTACAAAATATGATACTAACATAAAAACTGACATATAGACCAATGAAACAAAATAGAGCCCAGAAATACATCCATTCATGGTCGTAAAGGTACAACTTCATTCTTTTGCATGTGGATATCCAGCTTTTCCAACACAATGTGCAAAAAAAAAAATTCCATCCATAACTTGTACCATATACAAAAATTAACTTAAAATATATTGCAGATCTGGGCTGGGCAGAGTGGCTCACAACTGTAATCCCAGCACTTTGGGAGGCTGAGGTGGGCAGATCAATTGAGGCCAGAAGTTTGAGACCAGCCTGGCCAACATAGTGAAACCCCGTCTCTACTAAAAAATACAAAAATTAGCTGGGCATGGTGGTGCACACTTGTAGTCCCAGCTACGCAGGAGGCTGAGGCAAGAGAATCATTTGAACCCAGGAGGCAGAGGTTGCAGTAAGCAAAGATCATACCACTGCACTCCAGCCTGGGTGCCAAAAAAAAAAAAAGTGTGTATATATATATAAAATTTAGATCTGCTATATATCTATGTGTGTGTGTATATATATACATTTATATATAAATATGTATTTTCACATATATAAATATATATGTGTATATATATAGAGAGAGCAGATCTAAATGATCTAAATGTAGAATCTGAAAGCATAAAACTTCTTAAGAAAAAACATTTACAACTGTGGAGATCAGGCAAAGGTTTCTTAGGGATGATACCAAAATCATGACCCATATAAAAGAACAAATTGGTAAACTGGGATTCATCAAAATTAAGAACTTCTTTTCTTCAAAATACACTCTTTTTCCTGTATATTAATTATCATTTATTTGAATACCATTTTTAGAACCTGTAAATCTGTACAAACATACATTTTGCAACCTTGATCAAACTATTTTATTTTATTGTAAGAAACTTAACATGCGATCTATCCTCTTAACAAATATTTAAGTGTACAACACATTATTTCTGATTATAGGAACAATGTGATATAGCAGATCTCTACAGCTTATTTATCTTCCTTGACTGAAACTTTATTCCTGGTGATTAGTAACTCTCCATTTCCTCCTCCTCCTATTCTGTGGCAACCACCAGAGAGCTCATATAAGTGGAATCATGCAGTCTTTCTGTGACTGACTGTATTAGTCCATTTTCACAGTACTATAAAAAAATACCTGAGACTAGGTAATTTATAAAAGAAAGAGGTTTAATTGACTCACAGTTCCACATGGCTGGGGAGGCCTCAAGAAACTTACAATCATGACAGAAGGTGAAGGGGAAGCAAGGATCTTCTTCACATGGTGACAGGAGAGAGAAGTGTGAGCAACAGCAGGGAAAACTGCCTTATAGCCATCAGATCTCATGTGAACTCACTCACTCTCATGAGAATAGCATGGGGGAAACTGCCCCCAGGATCCAATCACCTCCCATCAGGTCTCTCCCTAGACATGTGGGGATTACGGGGATTACAATTCAAGATGAGATTTGGCTGGGGACACAGCCAAATCATATCACTGGTTTATTTCACTTAGCATAATGTCCTCAAGATTCATCTATGTTGTCACATATTACATAACTTCCTTCCTTTTAAAGGCTGACTAGTATTCCATCATATGTATATACCATGTTTTCTTTATTCATCTCTCTGTCTATGGACATTTAGGTTGCTTCCACATGTTGGCTTTTGTAAATAATGCTGTAATGAGCAGAGGAGTGCTAATACTTCTTTGATATCCTGATTTTAATTCTCTTGGATAAATAGCCAGAAATGAAATAGTTAGATCATATGATAATCCTATGTTTTATTTTTTTGAGGATCTTTTCTATACCGTTTTCCATAGCAGCTGCACCATTTTGCATTCTCACCAACAATGTACAAGGATTCCAGTTTTTCCACATCCTCTTCAACACTTTGGTTTTTCTGATAATAGCCATCCTGACAGGTGTGGGGTGTTAGCTCATTGTGGTTTTGACTTACATTTCCTTGATGTTTATTGATGTTGAACATTGATGTTTACTAACCTAACTATCAGGTTAATAGTTTTTTGTTTTTGTTTTTTTCTATTGAGTTGTAGGAGTTTTGGAGATTAACCCCTTACCAGATACAAAGCTTGCGAATATTTTCTTCTATTTTGTAGTTTGTCTTTTCACTTTATCAATGGCTTCCTGTGCAGAAGCTTCTTAGTCTAATGTAGTCCCACTTATTTATTTTTGTTTTTATTATCTGTGCTTTTCTGTCATATCCATAAAATGATTGCCAAGACTAAGTCATGAAGCTTTTCTTCTATGCTTTTTGTAGGTGCTTTACAACTTCAGTCTTACAATTAAATCTTTAATTAATTTTGGTTTTTGTGGGCAGTGTAAGATAAGGGTCCAGTTTTATTCCTTTGCATGTGAATATCCAGTTTTCTGTCATCATTTCTTGAAGACATTCTCTCACCCATTGTGTAGTTTTGGCACCTTTGTGGATGATCAGTTGAGCATTTATGAGCAGACATATTTCTGGGCTCTCTGTTTTGTTTCATTGGTCTATATGTCTGTTTTTATGCTGGCATTATATTGTTTTGATTATTGCAACTTTGTAATGTAAACTATTTTGAAATCAGCCATTTTCATTATACAAGTCTTTTACCTCCTTGGTTATGTTTATTCCTAGGTATTTTATTCTTTGTGGTGTTATTGTGCATGGGATTGCTTTCCTAATTTCCTCTTCAGATAGTTTGTTTTTGGTATATAGAAATACAATCAATTTGTGTTGTTATTTTTGTATTCTACAACTTTACTGAATCTATTTATTAGTTCCGCCTCCAAAAGTGCTGGGATTACAGGCGTGAGCCACTGTGGCCAGCCAGTTCTAATAGTTTTTTAATGCAGTCTATAGAGTTTTCTATATATAAGATTAAGCCATCTGCAAGAGGGATAATTTTATGTGTTCCTTTCCAAATTGGATATATTTTCTTTCTTTTTCTTGCCTAATTGCTTTCGGTAGCACATTCAATACTATGTTGAATAGAAGTGGCAAGAGTGGGCATCTTTGCCTTGGTGCTCTTATAGGAAAAGTTTTTAGTTTTTCACCATTGAGTATGATGTTAGCTGTGAAGTTTTCATACATGACCTCTATTATGGTGATGTAGTTTCCTTCTATTTCTAGTTTGTTGAGAATTTTTATCATAACAGAGTGTTGAACTTTGCCAAACACTTTTCCTGTATCTATTGTGACGATCATGTAATTTTAATCTTTTATTCTGTTAATGTGGCATATCACAGTAATTTCTGAATGCTGAACAACCTTTCATTTCAGGATAAATACCACTTGGTCATAATGTACGATTTTTATAATATGCTATTGGATTCAGTTTGCTGATACTATATTGAGGATTTTTGCATATATATCCATCAGGGATACTGGATGCTGGCCTATAGTTTTCTTTTCTTGTGGTCTCTTTGTCTGGTTTTAGTATCAAGATAGTGCTGGCATCTTAAAATGAGTTTGGAAGTATTCCCCACTCTTCAACTTCTTGGAAGAGTTTGAGAAGATTTAGTATTAGTTTTTCTTTAAACGTTTGGTAGAATTCACCAGTGAAGTCATCTGGTCTTGAATTTTTCTTTGTTGGGAGGTTTTTGATTACTAATTCAATCTCTATGCTACTTACAGGTCTGTGCAGGCTTTCAATGTCTTTATGATTTAATTATGGTAGATTGTATGTTTCTAGGAATGTATCCATTTCTTCTGGGCTATTCAGTGTGTTGGTATATAATTGTTCCCAGAAGTCTCATGATCTTTTTAAATTTCTGTGGCACAAGTTCTAATGACCCTTCTTTCATTTATGATTTTATTTATTTTAGTTTTTATCTGTTTTTCTTATTCTAAGGGTTTGTCCATTTGTAAACATTTTGCTCATCTTTCCAAAAATACAGATCTTAGTTTTGTTGACTTTTTTTCTATTGCTTTTATATTTTCTGTTTCATTTATTTCTGCTCTAATTATTGTTGATTCCTTCCCTCTGCTAACTTTGGGCTTAGTTTGTTGTTCTTTTTCTGATTCCTTGAGGAATAAAGTTAGGTTGTTTATTTGAGATCTTTCTTCTTTTTTAATGTAGATGTTTCTTCCCATGAAATTCCTTCTAAGTACTGCTTTTGCTGCATCTCTAAGTTTTACATGTTTTTTTTTTTAATTTTCGTTTTTCTCAAGCTATTTCATAATGTTCTTTTCAATTTTTTTTGACTCAATGATTTTTCAAGAATGTATTTAATTTCTATACATTTGTGCATTTTTCAGTTTTATTTCTGCTATTGGTTTCTAGTTTCATGCCATTGTGGTCAGAAAAGATACTTGATATAATTTTAACCCTATTAAAATAGTTAAGACTTGTTTTACAAACTAATATGTGATCTATCTTAATGAAAGATCCCTATGCTGCTATTGGGTGAAATATTCAGTATATGTCTGTTATCTCCATTTGGTTTATAGTGTTATTCAAGTTCTATGTTTCCTTACTAATCTTCTGTCTGGATGTTGTGTCTACTATTGAAAGTGGGGTGTTGGAGTCTCCTACTATTATTGTATTGCTATTTATTTCTCCCTTTAGTTCTGTTAATGTTTGCTTTATATATTTAGGTGCTCTAATGTTGGGTGCATGTATATTTATAATTGTTATAATATTCCTTGTGGATTGACTCTTTTATCATTATATAATAATCTTCTTTGTCTCTTAAGAGAATGAGAATACAAGCTAAAGGCTAGGAGAAAATATTTGCAAAATACATATATCTAACAAAGGACTTGTTTGTAACACATATAAAAACTTTCAAAACTCAGTAAGTAAAAAGTAATACAAACTAATAAGAAAATGGGCAAAAGATTTGAATATATAGTTTACCAGAGAAATTGTAGTACAGATAGCAATAAGCACATGAAAAAACACTCAACATTCATAGTCATTAGAAAAACGCAAACTAAAATCACAATGAGATACCACTAAACACATTTTAGAATGACTAAAATTTAAAAAACTAACTTTGTCAAATATTGGTAAGGATTTGGAGGAACTAAAAACTTCCACATATTGCTCTTGAGAATTAAAGTGTACAATCACTTTGGAAAACAGTTTGGTAGTTTCTTTTCTTTTCTTTTTTTTTTTTTTGAGATGGGGTCCCACTATGGTACTCAAGCTGGCCTCAAACTTCTGGGCTCAAGGGGATCCTCTGTGGTACCTTGGGTAGCTGAGATTACAATAGTGCACCATTGCACCTGGCTGGTAGTTAACCATACACTTATCACATGATAGAGTCATTCAACTCCTAAATATTTATCCAAGGGAATAAAAGTATATATTCACACAAATGTCCTCCAAGTTTCCTAGCAGCTTTATTTGTATTAGCTAAGAACTGGAAACAACACAAATGTCATCATCAGGTGACTAGATAAACTAATTATTGTATATCCATATGATAGAATTCGATTCAACAATAAAAAGAAATTAACACTAAAACTCATGTTTTAATCTCAAAACAATCTCAAAACAATGCTGAGTGAAATTATTTATAAGAAAATTGAGTACATACTGTATGATTCCATTTATATTAAATTCTATGAAGTGCACACTAACCACAGTGACAAAGCAGGTAAGTGGCTGCTTGTGGGGAATGAGGTTGAGAACTAGATTACAAAGCGACACAAAGTTTTTTTGGTATGTTCATTATCTTGATCATCATGATGATTTCATTGGTTTTTATAAATGTCAGAATTAATCAAATTGTACATCTTGAATATATGAAGTTTATTGTATGCCAATTATATCTCATTAAAATTGGTAAGAAAAGATTTTTACATCAAAAAATATTTTAAAAGATGCCCTTCCAATTGGAACTTTAAAACAATCTATAGTTAAACAATTGAGTGATAATTAAGATACAAATAATAATTAAAGGAGCCTGAAAAAAAAAGATAATTAAACCACTAAATATCCTATCTGTAAAATATATTTAAAACAGTAATCAGAGGACAATATATGGCTATAAACATTGTATCTCTAAACATGGAGGAATGAAACTAAATTCAAAAATATATAATATTCCCCTAAAAAGTACAAGAAAGAAGATATAACAACTATACATTATATGTACCTAACAACAGAGCCCCCAAATATATGAAATAACAACTGCTAAGTTGAAGGGAGAAATAGACAATTCAACAATAATACTTGGATACCTCAGTATATCATTTTAATAATGGCTAGAATAACTAGACAGGAGATGATCAACGAAACAGAAGGCTTGAACAACACTATAAAATAACTGGACCTAATAGACATCTATAAAACACTCAATTGAACAGTATATGTTCTTCTGAAATCCACATGGAACATTGTCCAGTACAGACCATAAGTTTGGCAATAAAAGAAGTCTCAGTAAGTATAAAAAAAAAATTATAAAAAGTATCTTCTTCAATCACAATGGAATAAAATTAGAAATCAATAATGAGAAGAAATTTGGAAAGTCACAAATGTGTAGAAATCAAACAAATTCTTAACCAATCCAATGGCTCAAATAATAAATCATAAGAGATACTTGAAAATTCTCTGATATAAATGAAAACAAAACCAAAGCATACCAAAATGTATGGATACAACAAAAGTAGTATTTAGATGAAAATTTTTCATTGCAAACATCCACATTAAAAAAGAATAAATATCTCAAATCAATAACCTAAGTATATAATAAACTAGAAAAAGAAAAAAGCTAAATTCAAAGCAAACATAATAAAGGAAATAATAGAGTAAAGTGTACATAAATGACATAGAGAAAAGAAAAACAATAGAGAAAATGAACAAGCACAAAAAATGGTTCTTTAAAAAAAATAAAATTAACAAAATCAAAACTTTAGACTTACCAAGAGAAAAAAGAGGACTCCAATTACTAAAATCGGTAATAAAAGAGAGGACATTACATTGATCTTACAGAAATAAATGGGGTTATAAAGAAATCATATGAGCAATTATATACCAACAAATTAGATAACCTAAATGAAACAGACAAATTCCTAGGAAGACACGAACTACCAACTGACTTATGAATACATACAAGCATAGACACATAGCTCAATGGAATCAAATGTAGGGTCCAGAAATAAACTCATATACTTATGGTTAACTGATTTTTCTCCAAGGGTCTCAAGACCATTCAGCAGAGAAAGTTTTATATTTTCAACAAATTGTGCTGGGAGACAGCTGGATAAGCACATGTAAAAGAATCAATTTGGACCTCCACTCACAACATGTACAAAAGTTAGTTAAAAATCATAAAAGACCGAACGTAAGTGCTAAAACTATAACTCTTATTAAAAACAACAAATCTTCATAATCTTGGATTTGGCAATAGAGCCTTAGATAGGATACCAAAAACACAAGCAACAAAAGGAAAAACAATAAATTGGGCTTCGTCAAAATTGAAAACTTTTGTGCATTGAACACTATCAAGAAAGTGGAAAAACAACCAACAAACTGAGGGAAATTATTTGTTAGCCATATACCCTGTGAGAAACTTCCTATGAACTAAATACTTCCCCCAAATTCACGAGGCAGAGCCCTTATGAATGGGATTAGTACCCTTATAAAAGAGGTCTGAGAGAACTCCCTTGTTACTTCCACCACATAACCCAAATATATACTTTAATAAAGTATATAGGACACATTGCAAGATGGCCATGTATGAACCAGGAAGTAGGCCTTCACTAGACACTGAATCTGCTGGCAGCTTGATCTTTAACTTCCCAGTCTCCAAAATTGTGAGAAATAAATTTCTGTTGTTTCTAAGCCATCCAGTCTATGACACTTCGTTACAGCATCACAAACAGACAAAGCCAGGTCTAGGACTGTGAATATATAAATAACTCTTAAAATTCAACAACAAACCAAAATCAATAACAAACCAAAAAGATACAGAAATCAATTTTTTTCAATTGTCAAAGGACTAGAACAGATATTTCTCTTAAAAGACATACCAAGAAAATATAGCCAATAAATACATAAGAGGATATTCAGAATCTTTAGTAATTAGGGAAATGTAAATCAAAACCATAATGAGATAACACTTCACACCTACTAGGATAGCTATAATTTAACAATCACAGCAAAAAGAAAACAAGTGTTGACAAGGATGTGGAGAGATCAGAACCCTTATATATTGCTGGTAGAAACACAAAATGGTTTAGCCACTGTGGGAAGCATTTTGGCAGTTCCTCAAAAACCTAAATATAGGATTACCACATGACCCAGCAATTCTACTCCTAGGTACATATCCAACAGAACTGGAAACATGTCCAAACAAAAGCAGGTGTACACAATGTCCATAGCAGATTTATTTCTAACAGTCAAAAAGTAGAAACAATCCAAATGTCCATCAACTGGATACACAATATATTGTATATCCATGCAGTGGAATATAAGCCTTACCAATAATGAAGTACTGGCACAGGCTATGATACGCATGAACCTTGAAAACATTATGCTAATTGAAAGAAGCCAAACACAAAAGGTTATCTATGGTATGACTCCATTTATATGAAATGTCCAGAACAGGTAAATCCATTGAAACAGAAAGCCAATTAGGTAGGATGAAGGGAGGGCAGAATGGGGAGTGGTTGCTTAATGAAGTGTTAGTCTGTTCTATCACTGCTATAAAGAAACACTTGAGACTGGGTGATTTATAAAGAAAAGAAGTTTCTGCTGCACTCCAGCCTGGGTGACAGAATGAGACCTGGTTTCAAAAACAAACCAACAAAAAAAAGGTTTAATTGGCTCACAGTTCCACAGGCTGTACAGGAAGCATACATAGCAACTTCTGCTTCCGGGGGAGGCCTCAGGACACTTCCAGTCATGGTAGAAGGCAAAGGGAGAGAAAGCAGCACTTCATACGGCCAGAGCAGGAGAAAGAGAGGGAGGAGGGAGGTGCTACACACTTTTAAACAACCAGATATCAGGAAAATTCATTATTGCCATGACAGCATCAAAGAGGATGGTATTAAACCATGAGAAATCACCTCTATGATCCAATCACCTCCCACTAGGCCCCACCTCCAACATTGGAGAGAATTATTTGACATGAGATTTGGGTAGGACACAGATTGAAACCATATCAGTGTGTATGGAGCTTGAGTGTGATAAAAATATTCTGGAAGAGAGTTAGTGATAATGATTGCACAATTTTATGAATGAACTGAAAGCCACTAAATTGTACACTTAATACTGTTAATTCTATGCTACATTAATTTTATATCAATTTTTAAAAAATGGATATGGGAGGCTCAAATATAATGGTACATTTGAACTTTTCATGCAAGGTCTTTCAAAACACTTGCCCAATAAATATAAATATATGGGCATCCCCCAGTTGGCCTTTAAGGCATTCTCTTCTCATTGGCCGAGAGCGTTCTCATCTGCTCAGCAACTTTCTCCCGTTGGCCGGACCCTTGATGCTGAGGCTTTGAAGCAGAGCCTGGGTTTTCCAGGCACTGCAGATAAGCCGGTTTTAGCAAACCCTCCAGTTAGGACTCTGGGTCCCCAGGAGCCAACTGAGTCTGTTCAAGCATTTCTCTCTAGTGCCAGGCCTTTGGTTGGTGGGAAAAGGTCAGAGGATGGCACTGGGGCCTCTATTTGCAGACTTACTCTTAATTCTTGCGAGGCCTCAAAACAAGTGCCTTCTGGGTGGTACTTTCCAATGGGGTAAAATAAAAAGACTCCAGGGTCACAGGCACCCAGGGTTCAATAACCTGGTAAACAGAGAGCAGGAGACAGTACCAGCATAGCCCAAACTCTGTCGGGCCTGTCCCCCTCAGAAGCCAGGACATGGCCAACCTAAATTCTGGAAGGCCTCGTCTCCCATAGCCCCAACAGGCAGTGCTCATCATCAACGACTTTCCACCAAGCCCGCCCTCTGCATACTGCATGTACTCCAAGAGTTCCCTGCCCCCACCCCTGCCCAGGAAGGCTGGTCTGGGACCAATCAGAGGCTGTGGAACTTTCTGGAAAGCCCAAGGCTCCTCCCTGGGTGGGGCACAGCCTCTGATTGGAGGAGGCCTGCCGGGAAGGTGGGGTAATGGGGTGGCTAACGGTATAACTGCCCAAGCAGAAGACAGTTGGCAGTTATTTCACGGCCTTCATCTGTTCGGGCAAGATGCCTGTAGCCTGACTTCCTCCTTGACAGGCTGATTTAGGGGTGCTCCCCAAGAAGATCAGAACTGCTGAAAGAATGAAGAAGAACCTCCTTGGCCCAGGATGTGGATAGAGAACGGAGCGCATTTTCACTTACCTGGCAAGGTGGTTTTGGAAGTTTCCACGGAAGCCTGCCCCGGGCCGCTGCTGCCCGTCCTCGCCTAGGTGTGGAGCTTCCCAACCGGCTGGGGAGGGAATGTCCTGCGGGAGCCGCCGAGGACCCTTGTGAGCCTCTTCCCTGGCTTGGCTGCAGCTGCAGTCTGGTACTTGCCCATTCTGCTCTTCTTCACCTCCGTATTTTCTCTCTCATGGAAGAAGAATTCCATTCTCCCATCCCAGGAAGGAGAGTGCCCTGCGTGCCATGAAAGAGCCCAGGACCCACAAGACAAGTGCGTCACTGACAGACCTGCCTTCGCCAGCGCCAGCCCATCTATGAAACCTCCAGCATTTGTGCCCCAGACTGGCCCCTCCCAGGCCTGACTCTTTCTGTGTGGGTATTTTCCTCCTGGGCTCGCTGCCGCCTCGCTCCCATTTCTCCCTTCCCTCCCTATGGTGACTGGTGAAGGGTTGGGGCGGGTGGAACCCAGATCTGGGGTCAGAAGGTCCCCTTGCCAAGTCCCAAGTTTTCCATCTAAGCCGTGTGCTCATGGGAAAGACACCTTACCCTTTGTGGGCATGTCCGCTCAACTGGAAAGTGACACAATCATAATGCCCTAATCCAGAATTCTTGTGAGAATGGGCGTAATTATGTAAATATCTTTTGAAAACAGATGTGCTGCCAATTACATTTTGTGATTTTAACTTTGTCTTGTTTCTCTGCTGTGTTTTGTCTTCGTATGTATCAAGTTTCTTCTGATTTTTTTTTTTTTTTTCTTTTATAGGAACGGTCACTGCCCAGGATCAAGCTACAATGAAGAGGAGGGAGGCAGTCTGCACGCACCGCCATTTTTCTAGGAACTGGAAAGCGCCTCCCGCTCCCCCCGCCCTTAGGAAGATCCATCCCTGTGGAACCTTACCCAGGCTTACCAGCCTTTGCTGAGCTTGATCTATTTGGACTAGTATCAGTCAGTAGGACTTGAGACGTTGGTCCTCTACACTTGCACCCTCCTTGTCCCCATCAAAATATCCAGTACTCTACCTCCAGGGAGTAGACTTGGCCCTCAAATAGCAAGTTCAGCCTTCCCAGGTCTAGGTTCCCTGGGGGTTTAAGATTCGTATGGTTCCTTAGTATAGAGGGCTAGCTGTGAGATGGAATCCCACTATGAGCTTTAGAATCAGTCAAGAAGAACTGGGCCCCTTCCCTTCATCCCTCCTCTTTTCCCTTTTTGTCCCAGAGCTCAGCTCTGACTCAAAGTTTTTCCATTTACCATCAACATGGAAACTTGGCTCCCCACATGGGTATATTATCCCCCTTTTGTACATGGTCTTGTTGATCAAAACTCCCTTTCTGTGAAAGAGGCCTGTGGGGCTCAAGAAGCCTGGTCAACCAGCCAGGCTAGTCCCACATACCTCAGAACCAGTTTAATAAAGGCTCTATGTCATTCTTTTTTGTTTGGGCTGAATGGTGTGCTGATTCAGAAGACTTTGATATTTTATTCTTTCCCCCAAACCAGCTCAATTGGTGTTTGTGCTAGAGGGAGATGGACAATGGGGAGGGCTGTTATAAGGGATGTCCTTGGCCCTCCCACCTCCCCCTTTGAAGGATGCCCTCATTGTCTTAGGCAGGGACCTGATACCGGTTGGTTTAGTGGATACCTGGCAGTTTACTCTGAGCATTTACCTTGTATTAGGGCAAGAACTAAAGGAACAAATATATCCACCTGAATGTCAGGTCAAGTGGGAGGATGTGGATGGGAGTAAATAGTGATTAGTATTGAGGTCCTGGAATTTTACTGGTTACTATTTTTATAACTTTGGTCTTCCAGTCCTTGAATGAAGGTAAATGGAGACTTCTTAGGGAACAAATTACTAGTGGCAGGGTGGTGGTGTCCTGGTATCCTGCTTAGAATGTGAAGAGAGTGCCCCATCATTGGCATACGCTGTGCGTCTGGCAGGTGGTAGCCAACTGTCCTGGACTGCACAACTGGTAGTGAAATTCATAGCAGAATGCAACGTTCATTTACTGGGGCCTCACAGTTGGCCAGTGTCCCTGTGGCCTTTCCCCTTTTTCCTTCCACTCTGTGTCATGGAGACCCGACTTGATTTGGCAAGAGAACAACGTACTCCTATGATTTCCCGAATATTTCCCAGCAAGGACCCTGGTTGGCTGTGTTTCTACTTCAGTAGTGACCACAGCAGATACTGGCAGTTTTCTGTTATGGCTGTGGGGTCTTTTAAGGAGCAGGAACGGTGGAATATGTACAAACCTGGAGCCACAATCAAGTACTGAGCTCCTTGAAGCACAAGGCATGAGAATATCATGTTTTCTCTTCCTTAGAGGATTTATGAATTAAAACTAAGGAATAATTTGTAATCAGAATAACACCACCTGGCAGGGATATTGATGAGCTGAGGAAGGCTTATTTGGAGATTTCTGGTATTTTCCAGCTCTGAGATTCCAGACCTAATATCCGTGTAATGGCCATTAATATCTTGTAATTTTAACAGTTTTATCGGTGATCCATTACATTAATCATCATGAGTTGGTGACTTCTCAAATCCTACAGGTTATTTGTTATTTGTATAACTGTATAGGGCTATTTAATTTACAAACACAATACTCTTTTGAGGTAGATACCAGAACCATTTTACATTTGAGGATATTGAAACCAGGAAAAATACTCAGCTCTTGAAGGAATGGACATGGGGTGCCCTTGCCTTCCTTGGGGAGAGAGCCACCTCCCCTATTCTGTGCAGTAGTAGTTAGGGCCTGCCACCTTACTCCTCCTCTCTCCATCCAACCGCTACATTTTAGAAAAGGCAGCAGTAATCTGGGAATTATTTAGTGCTTAGTTTGAGATGACAAATTTTAAGGACCCTAAGAGCAACCTTTTATTTCTTACCATATGAGGCACTAGGACAGGCACAGAGAATATTATTTGCCCAGTGCATATCTTCATGGCTTCTACTTTTTAATTTTAGGCTCACTTTTTTAACCTCATTGCTCACATGTTACGATTCCTTCCAGAAAATTCACTGAAATTCTAATGCCCCTTGCTGTTCCTTAGGTAACTTAGGAGTAACTCTAGTTATTAAGCAGTTATCCAGCTCTTCCCCTAACTAGTTGTATGACTTTCAGCAGGCTGCTTAATTTCTGCATGTCTCAGTTTTCTCAGCTGTAAAATGAATGATCCAACCCCTATGTCAGAAGGATGGGTGAGGCTCATGAGGAATAACACACATGAGAAATATGGGATGCTTACCACAGTGTTTGGTAAATAACATGAGTTTCCTTTTCCCTGTTTGAATAGTCCTTTCTATTCTGCTGAGAGCTTTCCTGTTCATGCTGCATCACAACCAAAAGGGGAAAGAATCCTGAGTCCTGTGCTCATTATTTCTCCCTTCTCTAGCTGGTTCAAGGCCAATCTAGATACCATGGTATTTTCTGAAAGAGTCCCACCCTTCTGTACAACACCCTTCCTCCCAAGGAGACTTGATATGACTGGTTAACAATACGATGAACACTCTGGAACAATCTAGAAGGGCTGGGGCTCATTACCCTCAGCCATTCTCCACCCATTTAGTCTCCAAGCCATTCGCTGGAAGAGACAAGTGGATCTAATGAGTGGGACTGTGCCATGAGACCTCCAGTATTCATGGAGAAGCCAGTCCTTTCTTCCTTCACCAGGCCTCAAGATTTCCCAGTGTGCCTCTATTCTTACATGAGGGATGGAAGTCTTTGCCTTCATACAGGAAGGAACTGGAGCCTCAAAGCAGACAGGACAAATACAAATCTTGAAAATGACCATGACTCCTAGTTGGTCCCTACTTGCCTCCTGGTTTCACTAGGTAGAGGGTCACTCCAGGTAGAGCCCTACCCAGCATGCTGCTCCTTCCCCTACCTTTAGACGTGGACAGTGGGTAGGCGGGCCCATAGCCTGGACCTGGACAGCTGTGTCCCCGCAACCAGACTCTTCTGATTCTGCCACGCCCCACTCTTTCCTACTTATCCTTTCCTAGATCCCTCTTACTCCATCTTTCCTGCTCAGGTCACAATGGACAATAATCTCTGATGCCTGTCCCAGCTAGATTGGCACTGGGGAGCTGAGAGAGCCTCCTGTCCATGGAGAATTCTGGCAGAGCTCCTCTCTTCAGCCTCCTCTCAACTCTCCATGGTCTGGTGCCCTTTGTCTGCCTCTCCCAGGCCTGACTCTCCTCCCACTTGCATGGACATTGTCTTTCCTAGCTCTGGGCTGCCTTCTCAGCCTCATGTTTTGCCCTCTTTCCTGCTGTGGCAGCCAGCCATCACTGTAATGCCTGAGTGCGGGAATGTGGTGTGAAGGGAACTTCAGTTCTGGGGTCAGAAGATTTAAAGTTTGAGACCTACTTCTGTCCCACAAGCTCTATAAAAACTAAGCCAAATAAATGACTTTGATACTCAGTTTGGAAACATTTGTAACATGAAAAAATCAGGCTTTTGATAAAGAATGGAAGAAACGATCATCCATGCTAAAGAAATGTTTGGAATGTTGAGATGCTATAGAATCCTTTTGACTGTGCTGCTGACTTTGTATACCTCTACATATAAATGTCTCCAGTTTTGTTTCTTTTCTACCATTCTGCAGACAAAGCTGAATGCAGGCAGCTGTTCACCCCTGGAGTCAGGCACTCTTATCTGAGCCCCTTCATCTTTGGTTTGGGGTAGAAAGCACAGGTGGCACCCTTTCTCTAGTTTTCTCATGTCTGGCACAAACTCTCATTTTCTGTAACCTAAGAAAGGATGGAAGACCTTGAGCCTCAAGAAAAAAGCCCCAAGACAATTCCATGCCTCTGCTTCCCTCACAAATCAAAGCTGAGCTAGCCCAGAGCAGTTTGCATGATTCCTTAGAAGAAGGAACCTCACCAGGACTCTTAAAAGCACGGAGACCAATGAAGGATTGGGCTTCTGCACTTTTTCACTGTTGAGGTCCTCCCTGCCTGCTTCCAGACCTCTGGAGTGACCCACAGTCTTCTCTATTTACCTTAAACACAGAATCCAACCTCTTCATGTATGTGAGTCACCCCATCTGCAATTATATGTCCTGGCACACCCCAGCTCTCCCCAAACAAACTGTGAAGCATCAGCCCTACCCAAGGAATATGTCCAGCCATGCACACTTCAACCAACCCTCTCTGACCTTAGGATGAAACCATTTCTCTAACATTTTTTTTTTTCACTCACATTAGGATCAGTGTGTGATTCAGAAGACCAAATTGGGAACAAATTTTAATCTCCCTACCTCAAGCAAATGGATGGCCTTTGGACTAGAGGGGGCCCAGGTATTAAAGGGAGGCAGAAAGGGCTGGTCAATGGGCTACCATCCCCCCACCCCTTGGGAAGAGCTCACCTCCCTTCTCAAGTGGAGAGCCTCTGGCTCACTCTCAGCCCTCTGATCAGAGTCAGGCTCTCACTGAGTGATTTTCCTGGCACCTGGCAGTCTTCCCATCCTAGAAGGGAACAGTGGGAGGTTTTTGGTGGCAGCATTTGTGTCATTCCAGAGTACTGAATGTTAGATTTTGGCTGTTGGGCCAATCCTGGAACAAAGATGAAGGGTGAGAAGGATTAGAGAACCAATCAGTGAGGGGCAGGATGGCTATCCTCAGCCCAGAAGTGAAGTCTAGAATTTTCCAGGTGCTTCCACCTATTATGGGGACTGTTGTGTACGTCAGAACATTCAGGGCATCAGGGGCTACAGAGGTTACCATGTACTCTCTGCCCCTTCCCTGCCTCCTTTCTTTGCTCTAAATCACGGAGACCAGTACTGATTTGGCAAGGGAATATCGAACCTCTTGAGATTTTCCCAGCTGGGACCCCGGCTCTGTACCTGTTTTTTTAACACTATTTTGACCATAGCAGTCTTTGGGAGTTGCTTGATGTCTGGGCTCTGGATTTCCCATGAAGTCAAGAATGATGGATTCACAAGGGCCCACCAGGAATATGGAGCCATGGTCCCATTAGAGTATAGAGAGCTACTCCCTGCCTTGGGTAAATCCTGAAATTCATCATGCATAATTTTGCTTGTAATAAGATTAATAAGAGCTTCAATAGATATTGAACAGGGGATCCTAATACCCATTGAGGGAGGCTGGAGTAGACGACCTCTGATAGCTTTTGCCAGCTTTGAGAGTCTATGAGCTTAACATATGTAATATTATCATGAATATGCTATAATTTATATTAATTTAAATGATGCATATCATTAATACTAATGACTATTATGCTGCCTTTTCCAATCCAATATGTGATCTGTATAACTACATAGTACTACAGAAGCATACTTACTGAAGTCGATACTTACCATTGATATCTTACCAAAAAGGAAACTGTGGCCAAGAAACAGGCTCTCAACCCAGATCCCCCAAACTAAACAGCCCCTTTCCCTCAAGAGCAACTGCACCTGCCTTGGGTTACTCAGGACCCTCTAGTTCTCTGCAACTACCCTTCTTCCAGGCCTGCTTTGTTCCCTCCACCACACCCCCTCTCAAGCTCCTAGGACAGCCAGAGATGCTTCCTTCAACCCCTGCTTGTCCAGGCACAGGACCCGAGTCCTTAATGTGCCCCTGTTAGATCCAAAGCCAGTCACTTTTCCATACCAGGTCTTAATTTCCTCTTCTGTAAAGTGACTCAAGATTTTGGAACTTAAAATCTGGTGAATTCTTCCAAGCACAGGGGCCATCTTATATTGCATGGCCTTTGGCCAATCTATCTGTTCATCTTTTCTTGGATAGTAGTTTTGCCAGATTTATAAGTTATCTTGAAATTAGTGAAAACAGACCAATCTTTGATAACCAGAGATCTAAAGCATCAGTTTATGTCCCTGTCCTTCAGGGTAATGTGTAAGGCCCTCAAAGGCATGCATAGTGTCTTTTACTTTGACTTTTATCTCTCTTGATACCATGCACAGTGCTAGGCACACAGCAGGTCAGCAAGAGCATGCTGAATGAGCACAAACGGATTTTGCCATCCGACAGAGGGCACAGATGTAGGGCCCTGAGGTTTTACTTCACAGCAAAGTGGAAACAATGTCAGATAGGTCAGCTAACAGAGATCTCCATGGTTTGGAAAACAGGGTATCTTGGATGTAGCCTAGGAGATTCAAGGGAAAGAAAACTCATCCTTGCAAAGTATATGAATGTTAGTGCTGCTGTGGGGTGTGCTAGGGAGCACCGCTGAACACATGTTACAGAGGAGGTGCAGGAGAAGAGGGGGTGTGCTCATCACCAACTAACCAGATGGATAGCCTGGACGGATGGGCTGGGGCTGTGGGAGGTTGGTCAGTGGGCTGACTGACTGTGGGCCAGATGGGTTTGGGGATCCCATGGAGATGGGTGAAATTCCAGTTCCACTGTCTCAGCAGTAGGAAACCAAGCGTGTGACTGTTGATGTCTTGGAAAGGACTAGATCATGAGATCTTCCTTGCTCCAATCCCAGACAGATTCCAGCATGAGATGGTGGAGGAGAATTCTGGCTCCAATCGCCAGGAGCACATTCAGCTGTTGGCTAAAGGGACCAGAAGATCAATTATCCCAACAATAGCAGGAAAATAACCAAGGAAGAGCCTGTAATCTGGGCCTAATTCCTCAGAATAGGTGAGCAAAAGAAAGATGCCACACGTTATACAAAATGAGAACATGGGGAAAGATCATTGAACCTGTCAGAAGTTCCTAAATAGCTATGATAGGGGTCGCAGGGTAGCCTTAAAGGTAAAAGCTAGCTCCTCTCTTTGGTCTGGGGAAAACATGCCAGTTTCCCTCCAATAGAAGCTTTGGGGAAGGGAAACCATGAGCCTTGTAAACACTGACTGACTGTGAGGTACAGAACCTTAACTGAGATGATGGAAGCTACAACCTTTGGTTTAAGGGCTGAGAGCACAAATAGATATTTTTAAACTGTGAAAGTGACAGTGTTCCTTTTAGATATTGGGGGAGTAACCTGGATGGGCCTGATTCTATCATGCAAAGGTGGAAACCTCAGGTATTTACCTGTGAGAAGCCTTCTTGTCACAACAAATGTTTCTTGCTGCCAACTGCGTCACATGGAAAGGCTGGTTTTGATACTCTAGGTGGAATCTTTAAAACTGTGCATTCAGATTTTGAGTGCTGCCTGCCAATAGTCTCTTCTTTTGAATAAGTATGTCTATTTTTCTGGCAGCAGTTTGCAGAAATCCCAATGGTTGCAAGAACAGAGGAAGCCCCACCCAGCTTGCTGAAGCCCTGAGACCTTCACTGCAGGCACATTGAGAACAGAAGACACAGAAGTACTCAGGCTGTACTTACGAAAAATCAAGACTCACAGACTTTTAAAGAAAAGTTAATTTGCCTTTGAGAATGGGGAAACCTGAGACAGTGACTGTTGCCTAACCTGGCTGACAATTATATCCCTTAACAAAAAAGTGTTCCTAAGGTCTTTTGGAATTTCAACACTGTAACGATGAAAAAATAAAAAATTCTCTTGAGGGAAACCTGAGGGATATGTCATTATCAAGAACGTGGGGAAAGGGCTCAAACTGTTTTTCCAGAAAGCCTAATAATCAACTAGGCAAATATTGTGTCAGCTATCTCACTTCTGCAAAAGATCGAAGAGCTGGAGGCTTCTGTATATCAGGAAAGAGGATCTGGGTAGGTATCATCCCTGATAGGGACAGAGTATTAAAATAGAAAGAGGCAAGAAGATGGGTTTTGCCTCTGGAGCAAGCTGATGTCAGGCTTTTTATCTTAGGGGGAAGAAGTTATAGGCTCCTGGGGCAGAGGAGCCCAGACAAGACTGGAGATGGAAGGTTCATTCAACAAGTGACCTCCTAGAGGTCACCAAGAGGGGAGAAGGGATGACCACAGGGTGGGGTGGGGAGTGCAGTCTGAATCCTGAGGAATTTTCCTGGCTGGGGGAGGGAACGTGTTTTAAGGCAAGGAGGGCCAGAAAGGCCGGTGTATGGTCAGAAGGAACCGATTCACCAAGGTGCTCTTGCCTGGAGTTAACATTCTGAGGATTCTAGCAGATCTTAGGCTAATCAAGGGTTTCCCGATTAGGCTACAAACGTGAATCATTCAGTCAATATAAAATACAATCTATTAACAGGTTGATGGGAAGAAGAAAGGATAGGGGCGGCAGTGTAATGTCATGGGAAGAACTAAGGCTTTGCAGCCAGACTTAACTGTGTGACCTTGGGCAAGTTACTTAACCCCTCTGAGCTTCCGTCCCTTCATCTATAATATGGGCATAATACTATCTACCTAAAAAGGCTTTAGTGATGATTCAGTGAGAAACATATGTGAAGCAACAAGCACAGTATCTGGAAGCTGTAGGTACTCAACAAGTGTCAGTTTCCTTCCTCTTCTAAGCTGTGCTTTCAAGTCAATTGTATGTCTAGAGTCACACTGTCCAGTACAGTGGCCAGTACTAGCCACATATGGCTCTCAGGTACTTTAAAGAGGGCTAGTCTGAATTGATATGTGCCATACATGTAAAATACTTTAAAGAGGGCTCATCTGAATTGATATATGCCATACATGTAAAATACAAACCAGATTTCTAAAACTTTGTACCAAAAAATACTATAAAATAACTTACTAATAATTTGAGTGATTACATGTTACAATAATATTTTGGATATATTGAGTTAAAATATAAGATTAAAATTAATTCCACCTGTTTCTTTATGTTTGATTCAACATGGCTACTAGAAAATTTAAAATTACAGTGTGGCTCACATTTTATTCTATTGGACATTACTGATCTAGATACCAGAAAAGACAAGGTTGGGAAGCTGTGTTCCAGAAGCACGTTTGTTTCTATATCTTGGGTTTGGGTTTTGGTTTGTTCTCCCACGGTTTCCCAGTAAAAGACCCTTTTGAAAAAAATAGTATCCAGGGCTCAACCAAAATGGGTAGAAGATACCCACATGCCCCTAGTTGTCAGGCGCTGTGGTGACCACAGTCCAGGAAAAAGTAGGTAGGGCTGGCATATCAGAGAATGGAGATGTCAGGTAGGACAGTCGGGACAGCTGGGGATGGACTGTTCTTTTCTTAGCCTGAAGCTTCACTTCAGATTTCTCTACCTTTCTTTACCCTGGGAGGATGATCCCATTCTCTATTATTTCAGAAGATTCCCCCACCATATACATGAACTTGGCAAGAAGCAGGCTCCCACCAGGCAGTAACAAACACAGGTGCAAGAGAAAATGCCACTTCAAAGCCATCTTTAGAAAACCCCAGAGTTTCCAGAGAAATGAACAGCAGACATTCACAGACATAAGAATGTTCTTTTTTTTCTCCCGCCCAAGGAGTGTGGTTAGTGGTTGTTTTTAAAACTGTACATTTTACTGTACATTTTTTTTAGCAAAGGAGAAGATTGGCATTTATATTCTGACCACAGGGATGCTGCTTTCCAAAACTCCAAGTCAGAAACATGACAAACACAAGAGCAAGTACATATCATGTCACGACAGAACTCGGAGCCGCTGATGAGAATAGACAGTGAGTTGGTTCCTTCCGCTGTTCACCACCTTCCCTCTGTGTGTCTGAATCCAAAGGCAAAAAAGAAAGCTGGTATTTGAGACCACTTCCACAATGGCTATAGTTTGAAAGGATGAATGAGAAAGATGAGGAGGGATAAAAGAGAAGAGGAAAAAACAGGAAGGGAAAAGAGAAAGGGTGGAAGAGACTTCCTTTCAAGTTACCCAATTCTGTGGGTGCTTCTGTGACCATAGAAGGGATGTGCTCCAGCCCTGGGACTGGCCTGGAAAATTGTTATAACTTGAGGTCTCAGGAGGAACTGGCCTGGTCTGTTAATGACCTTGTCAGGACCAGAAAGGGACTGGGAAAGGCAGAGAGTAACAGGAAAAAAAAAAAAAAAAAAGAAGAAGAAGAAGAAGAATGAAGAGAAGAGAGGGGAGGGAGAAGTGAGGAAGGAGGAAGGCCTGGGATTTGGAGACTCTGGAACTAGAGCCAAAGGTAATTCTGCATAGACGGTTGCAATCCCTCCTTGTGTGTTCCAGAGTGGGGTTGGGGGCCAGCAGCTCAGCTCCAGGTCTGAGGCCATTGGAACTTTTTGGCCCAGAATGGTCTTGCCTGTATGCGTTGTGGGCTGTGTGGATGGCAAGTGGAAGAAGGAAGAACAAAAGAGAGAAAATAGAGGTCTATGGAAGGAGTTGGGAGAGGAAAGAATGAGTTGGAGAGACTGAGGGAGAGGTAGTGAGTTGCTGATGAGTAGACACCGGACAGGGATGCAGGGGAAGGTCATTCCAATCTGTCTACAGCAGGTTCTCTGGGGGAACATCTCCTCTTCCCCTTCTCTTGCCACTGTCTGGCAGGGAGGGGTTATCCCTAGATGGAAAGGAGCCTATGCACCCCTCCCATTCCACCCTGTAATTTCCAAGGATGGACCCTCCTCAAGAAACCAAGAGCAGGCATCCCCTCATCCCACCTTGAGCCACTTTCTTAAAGAACAAACATGGGGCAGCCTTTGGACACAGAAATGCCCTAGGCAGGGTGAAAACAGGGTCATGGATCCCAAACACCACTGCCAGGAGGCAGGTGGCCTTGGCTCCTGCCCTGACCTGGTCATGAACTCACTGTGTGACCTTGGGCAATTCCCTTATGCTCTGTGGAAGGGAGAGGGAGGGTTAAAGATGGGATGATTGCAAAGACCTCCCCAAGCTTCAAAAGCCTATTATTCTAAAAAGATTCAACTTCCCCCCTCCAAGGCTTCTAGAATTCTCTGTGCCCAGTAAAAAGGACGGGGACTGCTGTAACCAGCTTGTGCTTCTCGTATCACTAAGCGAAAAGGCCTAACATCTAGAGTCATGAAGAATTAATAGGCCCATAGAACTGGAAAGGGACTGGAGACCTAATACAATCCCAGTATTTTTGCAAAGTGGCAAATTCAGGTACCAACAGATAAAAGGGTCTTGCCCCAGTTACTCAGCAGGCTCTTCATGTGACTATGGACACATGAGCTTTGGACTCCAAGTCCACTGCTCTTTCTGCCACCCACACTGCTTTCCTTAAGAGAAGCCCTCCTGGCCTGCCACATGCTCAAGGGGGACTTTCCATGTCAGCTTCCCAGAAAGAGTGGCAACAAGCCCAAAGCAACTCCGGAAGTTAAGATCCCTTGTGCCCTACAACATGAAGCCCTCCTCCCTCCCCACACATAAGAACCCAGGAAGTTACTCTTCTGGTTCAAACTTCTGTGATAGGTGTGGCATGTCATGTTTGAGAAGCAAAGGAAACTAGGTCAGGTATTAGGGGTCAGTCACTCACCCCTTCCAGTGTCGGGTGTAGGGGTGGGTGGGAGTAATGAGAGCTCTGGGCAGGGAACCCCACAGTTTTCCCCAAACAAGTGTGGAAACAGAATAATTCCCTCCTCTTGTCAATTGGCAACAATTACCCAGTACCAGGGCTGCTGGGAACACGCATTCATATGTACGATTAACTCTCGATTATCCGTGTGAATGAAGAGGAGGAGTCTGGGAAATGGAAAAAAATAAATTAAGAAATAAAAACAACACCAGACCCATAAGCAATCCAAAGCCGCTTGCTTGTAGGCTACATTTGTGATTAGAAAGGCGGAGTCTCGCCTTTCCAAACACTCAGGGCTCAGTCCGGTATTTGAGCGAGTCCGCATTCCCTGAGCACACCCTGGCCGGGTGGTGGGGAGGTGATATGGGTGTTGGGGGTTGGGGGGGGGGGACACGAGGCCATTGACAGGGAGACAAAACTGTCCCTGGATGTAAACATCACCATGGAAACTCCACAAACACTTGCCAGTGAGATTCTTTCCCCTTCTTCTCCCACCCTGCGCGCAGGAAAGGGAGCATGCCCACCCCCACCTAGACCGTGCTCTCCATCACCCACTCGGAGCTGCCAAAAGTCCCTCGGGCCCCCACCAGGTCACTCTCCTCGAAGGGCAAGAGCATGCCATTGACAGAGAGGCTGCGCTTCGTCCAGATGTTCGAGACCCTCCGAGGGGGACTGTAGCCGCCGGGCACTACCCCTCCCGCCGCCGCAGCCGCAAAGTCCCCCATGTCGAAGGAGTGACTGCGTTTGGCCTTGCCCTCCAAGGGCAAGGGGAGCAGGCTCCTGGCCCGGGCCGCGGGCGGCCCCAGCAGTGGCTCTCGGTCCGAGTGGTGGCCCCTGGCTGACGTCCCAGCCCCTCTCCCGGCTGGAGTCCTGGAGTCCAGCAGCTCCTCCTTTCTCTGACTCTTGAGGTCCAGGGAGGCGAAGGCCCCCATCAGGCGGTCAAGGCTGGGCTTGGGGCGCGGGGCGGAGGGTGGGAGCCTCCAGGGGGCCCGTCCCAGCCCCGCGGCCTCCCCACTGCCCAGGGAGCTGGAGGAAGAGGAGTCACTAGCGCGGGCCAGGCTGGCGGTGAAGTCCAGGAGCTCGTTGCGCACCACCACCTTGGGCGGGCCCTGAGGCAGGGCCCCGGCAGGCGTGCTGCTTGGAGGCGGTGGCTGGGCGCCGTTGGTCTGCGAGTACACATTGCTGACGGCCGCTGCCATCTTACTGGGGGCCTCGTGGTTGCAGACCTTGTAGCGCACCATGAGGATGACGATGAAGACCAGCAGCGTGGCCACGATGATGCCCCCGATGACCAGGATCATGGTGCCGCCCAGTATCTGGCTGTGCATGGACTGGCACTGCGGGTAGTCAGCCTTGGTGAAGAACTGGGCGCAGCCCACGATGTTGGTGGCCGTGAGTGTTGTGGCTGTGTCATCCCACATGGCCAGCACACACAAGTCGTAGCCGGTCCCAGACACCAGGTTGTTGACCACGAAGGCCTTGTTGGAGGCTGGGATCATCCTGGGGAGGGAGGTGGACACAAAGAGTGAGGGGTGGTGGGGTGGAAGGACAGGGTGAGGGGGAGGGGACAGAGGGAGAAACAGAGTGAAGGGGGAGGGGGAGGGAGGCCAAGACACACACAGGGACACAGAGAGAATAGGGCAGAGGGAAAGTAAGGGACAGGGGTGAAGAGACACAGAAGAAGAGAGATGAAGAGACAGAGGAGAGGGGAGGAGAGAGGGGCAGGAGCAGGCAGGTGACAGGAATAGGGTATAGGAAATGAGAAGAAAGAGATGTGAGGAGGGAGACCCAGACAAGGGAACCAAGGGATAGGTTGGGGTGGAAAGGAAGGTGAGAGAGGGAGATTCAGGGATGGAGCATCAGGGAGAGGTATAGATGGAGAATGTGTCAGAGACCGGGTGAGAGAAAATCCAGATATATGGAAACAGAAACACAAAAAGACAATGAGTATGAAGATGAAGGGAATGAGAAGGGGGGTAGTTGAAAGCAGAGAAAAGGGGAGGCATTTAGAGGTGGAGGGAAAGAGGAGGAGGGGGAGAGACTCAAGCAGAGTTGAGAGGACACACAGGGACAGGCAGAGGGAGAGACAGAGAGGCAGAGAGGTTAAAGTGTGAAGAAGCAGAAATTATACAAAGGGACACCCGCTACCCTCCTCCCTCATACCTGCTACAAGTATTCCCTCCGTCTCTGGGAAGGGTGGGGTGAGAGGTCAGCCCTGACCCTGTGCCAGCCCACTCCAAGGCTCGCTCCAGCCCGCCTGTGACCTCTGAGATTCGCAGGGATCCCCATCAACACTTTCTGAGCCTTCTTTCTGGACCAGGTGCTGTGCTGTGTCAGAGACAAGATCCTGCCTGGAGAGGCCAGCACCACCCTCACCTCCAAAGGGCTTTCTCATGACTCAGGAGGGAGAGCATTTGCTGCTGCAGACTGAGGGAGAGGGGGTCTAAGCGGAAGAGGAGTGGAGGCAGGAGAAGGGGGCCTGCCGCTTAGGGGGGGAGGGACAGTGCAGTGTGAAGGACTGGGGGGCACTTCTGCATCCCAGAAGAAAGGGACGATACCTTGGTCCTAGTTGTAGTAGCCCAGGCTCAGCCAGGAAACCTAGGGGAAGAGTTTCTTTAGTAGAAGACTTTAACTGCTCCTTCCACCTTAGGGGAGGGTCTGATGGGGAAGTACTCTCCCCACATTGTGGCTGATCCTCTCCTGCCTGGACCTGCTCACTCTGAACTCTAGAACCTTGTGACCTTGTTAAGCCTGGATGCACACCCTGAACTCTAAGACCCTTTTTGAGGTATCATGCCTTCTGCTGATTCCAGAGATGATGGCTGTGTCACTTCCATAAACACTCCTGAAGAAATACCCAGGCTTGAAGGTACCACTGTGTAGCTTTCTTGGTATTTCCTCCACTCCCGTTCTCCTATTCCCTACTACTTGAGAATGAAAGGGCTCTATCAGCTCCCATCAACCCCTCAAACCTAGAGCTGGGCAACTTAATTAAGATATCAAATATGAAATACTGAAGTCTGAAAACTTCCACCTGGGATCCTCACACAGAGGACTGGAACTGACAGGCAGATATTGACATCCCGTCAGTGGGCAACCCCAGTGGCTGCTGCCTCCCTCCTCACCTGCCCACCTGCTCTTTTGCTAGGGAAGCCACACTGGAGGAAATTGAGCCCCCAAGGCCCAACTGATATGGTCTGGCTGTGTCCCCACCCAAATCTCATCTTGAATTGTAGCTCCTACAATTCACGTGTGTTGGAGGGACCTTGTGGGAGGTAATTAAATCATGAGGACGCGTCTTTCCCATGCTATTCTCATGATATTGAATAAATCTCATGAGATCTGATGGTTTTATAAAGGGGAGTTTCCCTGCACAAGCTCTCTTCTCTTGTCTGCCTCCAGGTAAGACATGCCTTTCACCTTTTGCCATGATTGTGAGGCCTCCCCAGCCATGTGGAACTGTGAGTCCATTTAACCTTTTTCTTTTTTTATGTAAATTATCCAGTCTTGTGTATGTCTTTATCAGCGGCGTGAAAATGGACTAATGCACAGCCCCCCGCCAGCACAGTGTTTGGGGCAGAAGAGGCCAGAGGGGTTAGGAGGGGTGGATCCAGCAAGGACCCTGCAGCCAGCCCCACAGGTCTATCTGAAGACTTCAGAGCCAGTTTCCCCTGGGCATCATGACAGTCCTGTAAAGGCAGTGATCAGTACTCCCATTTCGCAGAGAAGAAATGGCCGAGACTCAGAGAGGGTAAGTGATTTGCCTGAGGTCACAAGCTTGGACTGCTAGTATGCAGCAGTTGAGACTTTTAACACTAGCTTCTGGGTCCATGGTCTGGGCTTGTTCCTCATTGTGTGACAGACATGGAAGCATTTTTCCTCATTTCAGTGAAAAGTTCACCCTGGCCTGTGGTTGGTCAACCACCTTCATCCCTGGAGCAGCTTAGAGCCTGCTGTGGCTCACGCTCCTCTACTGATAGGATGTCCTGCCTGCTGGGCCATCTGCTGGGCAGGGCCTAAGGAGCCCTGTATGGCCAACGCTGCAGGGGACACTCGAGTCCTCCAGGGCCTCGTTCCTTTCCCCTCAGGGCTAATGATGTAAGTTGAGAAGGCAGGAGCTAAGCACACCCAGAACAGTGACAGCAGCAAGAGCAAACACCAGCTGGTAACTGTGTGCCATGCTCTGTTTTAAGTGCCCTATGCCAACTCACTTAGGCCTACAGCAACTCCCCGACACAGCTGCCATCATAATCCAGATATTTCAGATGGGGAAACAGAGGTGCAGAAGTGTTAAGCAAAGATAACATGGCGGAGCTGGGATTAAATCCCAGGGAGGCCACCTTCAGTCTTCTCTGAACCACCGCATTCCACCATTTTGCTGGGTCGCAGTGATATAAGAGCATGTCCACTTGAGAGGTGGATGGACACCCTTGTTTACTGAATACCTGTTGTGTAACATAGGTTTCCACATTCATGATTGCATTGAACACAGCCACCCCAGGACACCAAAGATGTACTACAAGCCCAGAAATCTTCTCGAGATTTAGCCACCTTCTCCTGGGAAGCAGACCACACTATTACTACTATTACTACTACTACTAATAGCAACAAAATAAGAAGAACAGCTAACATGAGGGCTTACTCTGTGCCAGGCACTATTGTGAGATATTTAAGGGGATTAAGACTCATTTAATACTCCCTAACATTGTTGGGAGGCAGTTATTGTTATTCTCATTTTCACTTAACGGATAAGAAACTGAAGCACAGAAAGGTTAAGCTACCGGCCCAAGGAGGCCCAGCTAGTAAGTTGGCAGAGTGGGATTCAAATCAGGCAGTTTGGCTCCAGGGCCTCCGCACCTGACCACAGGGCCATGCTGCCTCTCAGACACTGCCCCATCTACCTGCCCTTCCTGGGCAACTTTGTGTGGAAACCTGCCTGGCCTCCCCAACTCCCCTTTGCTCCCAAACTCAGAGAAAATCATAATGTGGTGAAGCCACCTCCTAATGTGATGAAGCTGCAATTGGGTTGTGCTGCTGATGGAGGTGTAACAAGGCAAGGCTGATTCTTGGCGGGCCACTGGCACCTGGATGAAGGGTCAGGTCTGGAACAGTTTTGCACTGTAACTGGCCCATCAGAAACAAGGCCAGCAGGAAAAGCCTGCCAGGATGAAGAGCAGAAAGGCAGAAGGCGGCTCCTGATTCCTCTGCTGTGTGTGTGCGTGTGTGTGTGTGCGTGTGTGTGCCTGTGTGTGTGTGTGGCGGTAGGAGGAGCTGGGGTGACTTAAGGAGAGCCAGAGCCAGCTAACTCAAAACAGCCCTAGCGGGCAAGGTCAAGTTTGCCTTTTCTAGTAACAATAATAACCAGTATTCGCCTATTGTGCTGGCATGTTTACACGCCTTATCTCATTTAAGATCCTGACAACCCTCTGAGGAAGTTATTCCCATTTAGAGAAGGAGGAAGCTAAACAGTTTGAACTTTCCCTTGGAGGAATGATGGGGCTGAGACCAGATCAGGTCCACTGGGACCCAGAGCCCACACCTCTTAAAAGCAAGACCACTGCTGCCTCCAGGCAGCCAACAGACAAACTGCATGAGAAAGTCACAGGAAATGGGCACTCCAGTGAAAGATAGAGAATTCATCTCTGACCTGTGTCCCCCTGTCTATCTCATCATCCAACCCTACGAAACCATCCACTGATCCTCCAAGCTGTATCTGGGGAGCCTGGATTTCCCCCTTCACTCCTGCTCACAACCCATCACTCTGGCTGGTAGATTCTACCTTTTGAACACCCTCTGCCTTCCAACTCCACATGCAGTGTTAGCTTAGGGCTCTCCATTTCTGGTCGGGATGGACTCAGCAACCTCCAGTCAGGCTCTCTGCCACAGATTGTGCTCCCTGAAAGTGCATTCTCAGCACCACACCATCTCGAGTGCTCCACCTAAAACACAGCTCTGGCTGTGTCCCCTGCCTGCTGAGATGCTTCCAGTGCTGACTACGGTCTACAAGAGACAGTGCAAGCTCTTTAGCTGGGCTCCAAAGCCAGGCTGCTGTCACATTGTTGTCCTTCTACCCACACAGCCTCTAACGCTGCCCACATTCTTAAAAACTTGCCCAGGTAGGAAAACACTGCAGAATCAGCCGGGGCCTGAGCGGGCAGATGGCACTTCCTAGAAGGATAATTAAAGAACTTATTTATCAAGGGACTAATTGTAAAGAGGCAAGAGGTTATGGGGGATCACAAGGGAATGTGCAAGAACCCAGAGCTAATAGCAGCCAAGAGCCGAGCTGTTGCCTCTGCCACACCCCCAGGAGAGAGAAGCACGTAGGCCAGTGCTACTCATAGTGTGGCTCACAGACGGATGCCGGCCCATGGACAGTTTGTTCCTGCTCCATGATCAGACACTACAGAAGTCAAGAGTAAGCATTAAGGCTTTATAGCAATTTGGCATTGGTTGTCACATTCAAGTGCGTGATGATTATTTCTGATAACTTAGTTCTAGTCTTACAAAAGCACTGGCCTGCAACAGAGTGGGGAAAATTGAAGCTGCTCCTTCACAATGAATAGCTTGAGGAGCCCTGGGCTAGTGCAGGCTTTCTCAGCCCCTCCACTGTTGACACTTGGGCTGACTATGTCTTGGTTGTGTAGGGCTGTTCTCTGCATCGTAGGAGGACAATCCCAGGACACCCCTGGGCTCCACCCACCAGATGCCAGAATACACCCACAGTGTGACAAGCTAAAATGTCTCCAAGCATTGCCCAATGACCTCTGGGGGCAAAGTCACCCTCCACTGATGCACATTGGTTTAGAGAATTTGGTTGAGAGACAGAAGCTGCCAGGGGCAACCTCACAGGGTGAGCGCCAGACAAAGAAGTAGCCGGACCTCACTCTTCTCTGCCACTGACCTTCTGCTGCTGCTCTGCATGGCTGAACCAAACTAAAAGCCAGGTTCACAGGCACATGCAGGTCAGGCTTCCAGAGTGCAGAGCAAGGCAGAGGAGGGGAGAGTGGATCCCGAGGGACAATAGACAATAAATGGCTCAACCGTCAGGTCAGTCATGGGCCTCTCGGTGAAAACCACGTCCCTGAAATCCTGAGAGATTTCTTTTCATCATGTAAACTACCAACATCTCTGTTAGCAGAAAACATGAATTGCTATTTTAAGTTAAGCTGTTCCAATGCGTTAAATTTAATTAAGCTCACACACTCTAAAAGACAATTTGAAACTGCAACCCCAAGCACTTACTCAGGAAACACAAAACAAACCTAAGTGACTGCCTCTGGATTGTTTTTCTTTTTCTTTCTTTTTCTGTTAATATTATTTTGGCACTGTTCATTCAGTTTAACACTAGCACATAAATCTACAGTTGATACCAGAGGTCTATGAAATCACAGGCACATACTGTGATTCTACTGTGGGCTCTCGAATCTGTTCTCCGCCTTTCACCTGCTTGCCTCTGCTCTGTGGGGAACTACATTTCCCAGGCTACCTTGCCTGTTCCCAGGTTTCCGAGCCCTCAGGCTGCCAGGTGGAGGTGGCCAATGGAGGCACTGGAGAGAGACTGGAGGGCCCGAAGAGGGGAGAAGCCAGGTATCTCTTCTACTTTTTCATCTCCAAGTGGTTTCGCCCTGTCAGGCACTGAATCTCCTCTGTGATTCCAGCTGCCAGGGTTCCAGCTCCTGCTAGACACATTAGGATCTTAGTCACTGGCCATGCCATCTCCTCCTGTGTCCTTCCAGCCTTGGATGGGGATGGGTGGGTGGTGGTGGCTTCCAGCTGTTGCTAATCTCTATAGTGCCTCCCTGTCCTGCCCCCCACCCACTGCTCCTGTACCCACTGTCCCCACCTGTTGTTGACCTCTGAGCAGCTCCATCATCCCTAAAATCCAAACCCTGTACTGAATTCTCTTTCTCTCTCTTTTTTTTTTTTTTTTGATACAGAGTCTCACTCTGTAGCCCAAGCTGAAGTGCAGTGGTGCGATCTCTTGGATCACTGCAACCTCCGCCTCCAGGTTTCAAGCGATTCTTGTGCCTCAGCCTCCCGAGTAACTGGGACTACAGGCACATGCCATCAAGCCCAGCTAATTTTTTGTATTGAGTAGAGATAGGGTTTCACCATGTTGCCCAGGGTGGTCTCGAACTTCTGAGTTCAGGCAATCTGCCCACCTTAGCCTCCCAAAGTGCTAGGATTACAGGTGTGAGCCACGGCGCCCGGCCCGAATTCCCTCTTTCAAAAGACCTAAAATGTTCCTTTTTTTCTTCTGACTGAATCCTGAATGACACAAGGAGATAACCTTTACATTGTTGAGAACATTCTATTTATTAACTTATTTCCTTGCACTTTGGGAAAAGATGATCATCTCTTCGTGTCAGCAGCAGCACATCTTGGCTGCATCTGGTGAAACTCCAGCTGTAGGAAACAATTTACCAGCCTCTCGAAATCACTCATCACTCCCCCAGTAAGCCATCTTGATCCCATTATCCCATTGCACACAGTGGTCCCTCTTCCTTAGCATCATATCTTTCTCCACCGGGTGATCTCATCTTTTAAGGCCTGACTCATAAATTACCTCTGACCTCACCAGAGCTGTCTTTTCTCTCCCTTCTCCCACAACCCCTCCTACAGTCCCCTGTTAAAGCCCTGGGGGTTGTTCATGTACACTTTTCCCTTGAGGACTGGAACTATGTCTTATTCCTCTTTGTATTTCTACTGCTGATCATGATGTCTGGTCTAGAGTCAATGCTGAGTAAATATTTGCCCTATGGTTAGGCAGTGAGTGCAAGAGTGCTTTGCAAAATGTTAGGGCCTAAACATATGTGAGGGATTCTTATGTAATATTCAAGGGCTAGCTAATGGTGAATTCTCAGACACTGGCTGGTTCTGAGGACATCTTTCTGGAGAGGTATTTTTTCTGTCACCCAGGCTGGAGTGCAATGGCATGATCTTGGATCACTGCAACTTCTGCTTCCCAGGCTCAAGCAATTCTCCTGCCTCAGCCTCCCGAGTAGCTGAAATTACAGGCAGGCACCACCATACCTGGCTAATTTTTGTATTTTTAGTAGTGATGGGGTTTCACCATGTTGGCCAGGCTGGTCTCGAACTCCTGACCTCAGGTGATCCACCCGCCTTGGCCTCCTAAAGTGCTGGGATTACAGGCTTGAGCCACCGCACCCAGCCTGGAGAGGTATTTTTTCTGTATCCTTGAGGCTTACTGCAAGGGCTCCTGAAAACCTTTCATGGATGTGCATATACGTATGTGTTTGGGGTATATGATTGCATGTAGGCCTGTGTGCGAGAAGATGTGTGTCTAAGAAGTATCATTTGTCAGCTGAATGTGTGGGTATTTGTGAGTGTATGTCAGAGTGTAGGTGTTTACATGTATGTGGCAATAAGGAGTCCTGGTCCTAGGCGATGTTAGTCATTGTTCTGCCCCTCTTTCAACCAACCCCCTAACCCCACCACCCCCAGAGGCTTCCACATCCTCTGAAACGTCTGAGGTGACTTCCTGTGTGACCTCTCCTGCAGACTGAGCCTCCTCTTTTCTAATGGAACAGAGTTTGCCCCCCAGAAAAGGCATTTGGGCCTCAGAAATAGCAATGGGAATGGAGTGGGAGTTTCTGCCTGGGCCTTGGCCTCCAGGAAGAGCCTGTGGGCTGACTACCAAACCCCACTCTCCCCCTCTCTCATGACTTCCCATTTAGGCCACACTCTCTAGGCTCTCTTGCAGCTAGTATGCCCATGTGACCCTTTCTGGCTAAAGGGATGTGGAGGATGTCATCTGTGCCAGATGATCTGTGCCATCTCTGGGCCAGGCCTTCAGTAGGTCAGGATGCCTTCCCCACACTCCCCTTTCCTTCTGCCGGCTGGACCCTGGGGCAGGATGACAAGGCCTGGAGGGAGGTACATACGGGTACCTAGGTCTCCCATGAGGAAGGTCTCCTGGTAATTTGGCACACCGCTCTGGACTGTTAGGACAGTGAGAAATCAAATTTGATTCTGCTTGAGCCTTTACCTTATGGCAATTCTTTGCAACAGCAGCTGCCTCCCCTGACTAACAGACACCTGCAGGTAAGATGAAGTGAGCCTGAGGAATTTGCTATGTAGTAGGTACGTGTGTGAGAGACAGGGTGAATGTGTGTGTGTTTGTGTAGAGGAACACATTGGTGCTGGTGTCTATACGAGAAATCTTTGCCTTCCTGGAGTTGTCAACAAATACCACCTCTTGTATCTGCATAATTCCTCCAGCCTCCAGCCTCCCCTCTGCTCCCCTAGCACCACGCCTTTCTAGGTGCTCTGTCCTCTCCTCCCTCCATCAGTGATGCACCATGGCTGCCTGCTGAGCCTCAGCGCTAATTTGGAATGGCCACATCAAGTTTCCCTCACCCCACCCCCCCGGCTCTGTGTCCTCATTACTGGCTCTTCACAGAACCACTGGCTTGCCACCCTCTCTAGCTAGCCTTGGGATCTCAGACTACATGACATGGCCTCATTAAACCAAGTCAAGCAGCCCTTACTCCCAGATTCTCTCTCTTCCTGCAAGCCCCAAAGGGTCCTGTTTGCTTTCATGCATGAGCTGCAAGGGAGTAGAGGAGATGAGTGTGGTTCCATCCTGCATACAATTTATTGAGTACTTACTACGTGCCAGGAACTTGACAGGCAGAATCTGATTCTGCACACTGACTGTATGAGGTAGGAATAATTACCCCATATCACAGATGAAGAAACTAAGGCTCAGGCAGATAGAACCCCTGCTTAAGCTCACACAGCTGGAAAGTGGCTGAGCCAGGTCGGCCAGGCCACAGAGCATGATCTTCCCTATGCTGTATTATACTGAATTGAATTGAGCAGAATCAGGATTTAGCATGAGGCGAGTCTTAGAGTCAGCCAACTGTTTGCCAGCAATTTAAAAAGAAAAAAAAAACCTGCATTACTTTACAATGATAGTTAACATTTATTAAGCACTTACTATATGTCAAACACTGTTCTGAATATTTTCCACGTATTAGTTAATTTAATCTTGGGAAATCCTGTGAGGGAGGTACTAGTCTTATTATCATTATGGATGAGAAAATCGAGGCTCCAAGATATTAAGTGACGTGACTAAGCTCCCACAGAGAGGTTCGTGCTCAGCCAAGATTGAACCCAGCACTTTCACTTTTCCTCAATTCATGTTCACAATAACCCTGGGAAGTACATCTAATAATCGTGCTGCTGTTTGAGAGGCAGCGGTCAACTGAACTGCCGTGGGCTCACATAGCTGATTAGGGCCGGAAATGGGACTCCAGTGAATAAGGAGGGCAGTCTCTCTACTTCAGGACACATGCTCCTGGGAGGTCTGAGGGAAGTGAGGGAACCATGTGGATATCCATGGGCAGAGTTTCCAGGCAGCAAGGAGGTGCCAGTGCAAAGGCCTTGAGGTAGAAACAGTGAGGAGGACGGTGAGGCTGGAACAGAGAGATGGAAAGGGAGAGTAGTAGGAAATGAAGTCGCCAAGGTAGCAGCTAGGAGCCAGGTTCTTGCAAATATGTTCACTCTTGTGTTCCAACTCTGAGCATTGGCTGCTGGGTATTGGTGTTAAGGATTCTGAGGCTGTGTTTAGACTCAGTGGACAGAGTCCTCTGGAGACTGTATCTCATATTTGCTGTTTCTGGCCTAGAGATCAGAGTAGTTAGAATTACCAGTACAAGTTGTAGACCCTACTGGTGACTAGTGCCAAATGCTGGCCTTCCCTAAGCACCAGGCCCTGAGTGATAATGGGGGAAGGCACATGTCTTTTCTTTTTTTTTTTTTTTTTTTTTTTTTTTTGAGACGGAGTCTTGCTCTGTCACCCAGGCTGGAGTGCAGTGGCCGGATCTCAGCTCACTGCAAGCTCTGCCTCCCGGGTTCACGCCATTCTCCTGCCTCAGCCTCCCGAGTAGCTGGGACTACAGGCGCCTGCCACCTCGCCCGGCTAAGTTTTTGTATTTTTAGTAGAGACGGGGTTTCACTGTGTTACCCAGGATGGTCTCGATCTCCTGACCTCGTGATCCGCCCGTCTCGGCCTCCCAAAGTGCTGGGATTACAGGCTTGAGCCACCGCGCCCGGCCTATGTCTTTTCTTTAGAGTGGGATGATCATGGAGCTTGTGTGACTCAGTGAGGGCTCCAAGGATCGGAAGCCTCTGATCTTTCAGTTGGGGTCAGGGACCAGAGGCCTGGGGTTGGGGGCCAGCCTCTGTACCTGCTCTTCTGCCCTTGTGGCTCCTGAGAATATGGAGCTTCCACAAATGCCCCGAAGCACCCCTGCCTTACTGGCAGTTACTTTAGCCTCTCAGTGAGTGAAGGGGCCACATTCCTTTCAATAAGATTGAGACTCTGAGACAGAGCACCCCAACCATTGCCTCAGTCCTCAGGTGTACCCAGACATCCACTTCCACAGCCCCTGAGACAGCAGGCAGGGTTGACATCAGCCCCTGTTGAGTTGGCCTCTGGGTCTGGGTGTCCTTCCTTGCTCCCATCCCCCAGCCTCTTCTCTGCTAGTAGTCAGAGGGATCCTGTTAAAACGCAGGTCAGAGCCTGTCTTTCTCGCTCAACCCTGCTCTGCCCCCAGAGAAGCCCACCTCATGTAGTCAAAGTCCTCATATGGCTCACAGGCCCCAGGCGATCTGCCCCTCCCCTCTTGGGTTTTGTCTCCTTCTACTCCTCATTATTACTCTACAACCTGGGCTCCCCGCTGCTTCTCAAATCTGCCAAGGGGTCTCCTGCCTCAGGACTTTCGCACTGGCTGTTCCCTCTGCCTGGACGCTCTTCCTCCAGATATTTATATGCTAGCTGCTTTGCCTCTTTCAGGTCCCTGTTCCAATGTCACGTTCTCAGAGAGGCCATCCCAGATCATCTTTTCAACACTGGGGGCTTCCTCAGGCTTGTTACTCCACTCCATTTTTCCCCAATGCACTTTTATTGCCCAACAGACAATATCATTGATTTATTATGATTACTGTTAGTTGCCTTTCTTTCTCTCTGTCTACTAGAATGTCAGCTCCCTGAGGTCAGAGTTTTTTGGGCTGTTTTGTTTTGTTTTTACCTGTTTTGTTTACTGATATTTTCCCGACACCTAGAATGATACTTGGCACAGCGTAGGCCCTTGAAAACATTGGCTGAACTTGTAAATGAATTGAACATTCCACACTGCACTGCCCAATATAGTAGCTGCATGTGGTCATTTAAATTTAACTTCAAATGAATAATAATTGATTAGAATTAAAAATTTACTTTCTGAGTCATAACAACCAGATTTCAAGTGCTCAGTAGTCACATGTGGCTAGTGGCTACTGGATTGGACAGTGCCACTGTGTGACATTTCTGTCAACACAGGCAGTGCTATTGGATGGTGCTGTTCTAGAACATGCTATGCAGCCCTATCCATGTACCCAGCAAATGGTATTAACACTGTCATTTTCTATGTGAGCCCTGATGCACCAAACAGGTGGGCTAGTCCAGGTGATGTTGTCCAGCTCTGGGGCAGTTCTCACCAAGGAATGAATTTGTCTTGGAGGCTTTGATCCAGACCTCGGAGCAGCTCCCCATTCTCTCTGAGGCTCTGGACGGCTTCATCCCTCCTTTATGACTCTTCCAGTTCTCCAGGGTTCCTAGGACCTCTGGGTTCAGCATGCCCTCTCTGGGATTCTCTCAGGCCTAACTCAAGCTCCTCTGCCCCCTGGAGTGTTCTCTCTGTCTCCGATACTCAGCTTGTGCCCCAGCCCCTTCCCAAGGCTTGGCCCCACTGGCAAAGCTGCCTCACCTTCCCCACAGTCCTCAAATAGGGCCAGCCCTTAGCCAGCCTGTGTCTTTGGGCCCCCTCTGGTCCTTTGTTTTGATATTCTGGTTCCTGCTTTTCTGCTTCCCATATTCAAGCTACCCATTACACATGTGACACAATTCTATTAAGAAAACTCCCTCATAGATCCAATAACAATGAGAGATATCATCGGAATACCTACCGTTAGCAAGAGAAGCTGAAGAGGCAGCAGGTGTGGTGGATATGCACACAGGCTCTGGAGCCAGACTCTGGGGTTCCAATCCTGGTTTTGCACATACCAGCTATAAAACCTTATCTTGGGCAAGTTTCTTAATCTCTCTGTGTTTGTTTCCTAGAAATATCCCCTTTCTGTAAAATGGTGCATTCATAATCTCTGCCTTATAGGGTTGTTATGAGGATTCAAGGAGTCATGATTCCTAAAGTACCGAGGTCAGTGCCTGGCACAGAGTAAGCCCCACATGGGGGTCTGTTACATAAAGGAGTGGGCCATGCTTAACCCGCTTAACCCCAAGGAAATGCCTCTCTGATGGTGGAAATCCAGGCCTCGGGGATTTGTGGCTGGCAAACCTTATGCAAGTTAGAAACAAGGAGATTCGGCAGTGCCTGACCCTAGCTGGGCTGGCAGGGAGGCATCCTGGCTTCAACACTTGCAGCAGGATGGGTCCCCTTCCAACTTCCCATGAGAGTCTTGTTCAGAATTCACATGGAGGAAGTGTCAGTAAAGTCCTGGCTGAGCAGTGGCAGAGATGACAGGAAATTAGGCCAAAGAGAGCTGAGCCCCAGCAGGCTGCCTCTGTGCTCATCTCCCCAGCATTAGACCTTACCCGGTGACAGGTGAGGATCACTCGTTGGGAGGCCCTGTGTTTGCTCCCTGATTTGGGAGGCATGGCGGATGCAGCTGCCAGGCAAGGACTTGGGAAAGTCGCAGCCCAAGTGTTTGGTGGAGGCAACAGTGTCAGGAAGGGAGCTTCGCCCTGCTCCATGGGGCTCCTTCATGGAGGGGATAAAGCCAGGAGGTGGGAATCCAGGCACTAGCACTGCACCACCGGGTTCAAGCCCCAGTCCTGTCACTGACCAGCAGTGTGACCTTGGGCAAGCCACGTAACCACCCTGTAAGAGGGGGCAGATGATAGAGCCCCGTCACAGGGTTGCTATGAGGATTACATGAGCGAATCTCTGTGATTTGAACAGTGCCTTGTCCCTAGTGAGTGCTGAATTTGTGCTAGTGTTTGTGACTGAGGACAGAGAAGTGAATCCAGGCCTGAGGCTGGATACTGGCTGATGGATCAGGTGCACAGCCAGCTCCGCAAGCCAGTCGTCTGAGGTCTGACAGTCTGTCTTGGTGCAGGCCACTGGGGCCAGCCCGCCCCCTGATCCGGGCACTTCTCTTGCTGACTCATCAAGGTGTCTGCTGGCTCTTCCCAGTTCTTCTCTGCCCTCACCATGCACAGATCCTAGGAACTCCGGGTTGTGAAGGGCCCTGAGAGCCAACCTGCTCATCAGCGCCTCCATAGCAGGCCCACCTGGCTGTCAGCACCCTCTGCTCACACACTTCCGGGATATACCAGGTAGCCATCCTAGCTCTGGACAACTCCGAGTGACTCATGGGGGCCATGGTCTGACAGACTGCGACTTCCTACCACCAGCCCAATGCAACCCCACAGCTGCCCAGAACAAGCCTGTGTCTTTCTTTTCTACATGTTGATGCTTCCCATATTGTGAGGCCACTCTCTCATCCCACCTTGACTTTTCACATCTCCAGAATTCACATTTCCGTTTCTTCCAACCATTTCCTCATAGCACAGTTTCTAGTTTGCTGGCAGGCTGCCCCGCCTGATCATACCCGATCACATGTCAGTTTGTCTTTGGCCCTTCTCTTTGGGGGTTCTGAGTAGTCAGATCCTATGCTCCCCAATCAGACATCACACTTCTTGTGAACACCACCCCCTCCCTGAAAGTACACTGGATTCTCTAGAAGCCACATCCCATTGGTGGTCACACTGAGCAGACTGTCAATGGAGAGGCCCTGTGCTTTCCCAGGACTGCTGTTAAGCCACATTGCTTAAACACTGTCCCCACCACTGCAGGCTCAGCCAACCCAGGCGAGCTCTTGAGCCCATGTAAGGCCTGCCTCTCTCTCTCTCTCATTCTGTGTATGTGTGTGCGCATCCTCATTCAGGTCTCCACAGATATAGAAGTCTTCTCTGCATTTAATTGTCTTTAGCTTCCAGCCCCCAGGGACTGGGTTGGCATATCTTAGAGGAAAGAGTGTAGGCTTTAGACTCAGACAGAAATCTCTCTTTGAAGGCTAGTTCTGCCCCCGACCAGATGTGTGACTCTAGACCATGTAACTTTCCTCTCTCTGAACCTCTGTTTCCTCACATGTGAAATGGGAGAGTAATACCAGCCTTCTGTGGTGAGTGTGAGAAATCAAGTACAACAGGAATAAACATGTCTGCTCCTTTCCTGGGCCATTTGGTACCACAACGACGATGACTACAATGATGCTACTTGTCATTTATCTCCTGGAGGAGCTGAGAAGAGCTTACTCAACAACTCATCACGTACAGAAAAAAATGCTGAAGGTGTCAGATCAATTATACCTTGTTATAAACACAAACGTGTGCAAAATGAAGATTCCCCACCAGCTGTGCCCAAGACACGCTAGAACAACCAGCAGACACCAAGTAAACACCACCTAATGATGAACCTGATCGGACCATTCGCCCCAGTTGGCAGATCCATAATTTCGTGGGGGCATCACCCGGAGCAAAGGCAGCACCAGCCTCCTTGAAAATGCTATCGTTTGCTCTCTTTGGCAGCACTTCCACTAAAACTGGAACCATGCAGAGGTCAGCATGGCCCCTGCAGAAGGATGACGGCAAATCTGTGAAGCGTTTTATATTTGTATGAAATTCTGACACATGCTACAACTTGCATGAACTTTGTGTGATTCCACTTATATAAAGGGCCTAGGGTAGTCAAATTCATAGAGACAAAAAGTAGCAGGGTGGTTGCTGGGTGCTGGGGGAAGTGAGGAATAGGGAATTCTTATTTAATGACTACAGAGTTTTAGTTTGGGATGATGAAAAAGTTCCAAGATGGATGGTGATGGTGACTGCACAACAATATGATGTATTTAGTGCCAGTGAACTGTCCACTCTAATGTGGTGAAAATGGTAAATGTTATGTATATTTTACAATAAAAAAGGGCAAAAAATTTTGCAAAGCCAGTTCTACCAGGTGAGCAGGAAGAGGAGAGGTTGTTGGAAATAGATGTGTCACTTCAGGGAGGCTGATGAGCATCTGGGTGGCAGTCACCATCGGCAGGGGTTTCTTGATTCTGTTGTCAGTGGGCTCGGGTGGCCCTGTCAGATCTGGGGAAGGAGACAGCATTTGGGGAGGGGTAGAAAGAACCCCTGGCCATCTGATGCTATTCTACATGTGCCCCAGTGGGTGAAGAGTAGGGCAACTCCAGAGTAGAAGTTGGCAGGAATCAAATGCCTGGGAAGAGGCATTTGAAGATCCAGCATGGTGGTTCACAGCAGCTGGGCCTGGGTTCAAAATCTGCTCTGGCGCTGACTAGCTGTGTGACCCCAAGCAGATTACCTACGCTCTGCCTCAGTTAAATAGGAATGCTAGTACCTACTGTGTAGGAATATAATCAGGGCTAAATGAGGTAAAGTGTGTTAAATGCTAGGGGTGCCTGGCAATAAATGAAGGAATGGTAAACACTGGGTTTTGTTTCAATGCCAATGGTGAAGTCAACAGTAACCCTTTGTCTTAGTTTCTGTGTATTGCTTAACAGAATACCACAGACTAATTTATATTTTTAAAAAAACAACAACAAGATTTTCTCATAGTACTAGAGGCTGGAAGCCCAAGATTAAGGTGCCAGCATTTGGTCTGATGAGAGCCTTCTTTCTGTATCCTCACATGGCAGCAGTGGGAGGGCAAGAGAGAGACAGAGAGCCCCCTCAGCAGCCACAAGCCCTCATGAGTTTATCACCCCTTATGTGCTCCACTTCTTCATCCTATCATTGGGGATTAGGTTTTAATCTATGAATATCGAAGAGGACACAAGCATTCAAACCACTGCACCCTTAATAAAGCAACTCTGGGTAAAATGAAGCCCTCAGTCGTTTCATGGAGGGGCCCCACCTTTTTCTTCAATTATAACCATCTCCTCTGTCAGAGCAGAGGCTGTATCATAAGAAGGAACCTGTATTGATCCCCAGGGTGAATTTGTGCTCTAGTGAAGAAGGTTTACTGACTGTGCCATGTGAGATGCGTCACTTCCCATGTTTGAGCCTCAATTCCACAGTTTTCTCACCTGCAAAATGGGTTCATAACAGCAATCATATGGTGTCTTCGTGCAAATTAAGTACCATGATATTCGCTCAGTACAGAGTATGCTGCTTAGAGTGTGTTTATGCAATAAAAAGTAGCCATGATGATGTTTGCATTTGGTATTTGAAGATCAGTTTCAAATGTTGGCCCCACCATCTGCTAGCTGAGCAATCTTGAACAAGGAGATTGTGCTCCTCTGAATCTCAGCCTCCTCATCTGTCAAACGGGAATGAGAACACTACCACCTCCCCGAAAGGACCGTCTGGAAAACCTAAGATGCACATCTGCTTGGACACAGTATGTAAGTGGTGAAGCATTTATAAATGTGAGGTGTCCATTTTTTATAATGGGGACAGCCAGCACTCGTGCATAGTGAGTGACCGAGAAACTTACTGACACTTCCTTGGGGGCTGCTCCAAGCTGCATGCCTGGAGGCAGACTCCCTGGTGAGAGCTTGCTGGGCATCTGGCTGCTGAGTTGCTGCATCATCCTGCCCACTGCCTCACCCCACGGAGAGCTGCCCTTTCCACCCAGCAGTCAGGAGGAGCCCACTCAGCACTTCACTGGGCTGTGCTTCTGCTGATTCTCCCTGGATACCTCTGTCTCTAACAAGCAGTCTGGTCAGGAAGGAGTTAATTAAGGGTGGGGAGAGTGACAACTTCTAGGGGGAGTTCTCAGGTGGGCAGCAGGGAAGCCCCACTCTGTCCAGCCAAGTGGAAGGTCCTTGCGCACTCCCGATCCTGGAGTCAGCAGGAGGGAGGGTGGGGGAGCAGAGCTGTCCCCACCCACCAGCCATCCTCATGTCCAGGCTGGAGGACGAGGCTCTAACTCCCACTCTGTCATGACTTGTTCAGCTTTGGGCAATTCACTTTCCTTCTCTGTGCTTTTAACATTCTAGAATTTCATAAGAACATCACTGGAAGAGGGGTGATGGGAGCGAGGGGGAGGCGGGAGGAAGGGGATGGGATACTGGGGCCGTGGGAGTAGGGGCAGCAGCAGGTCCCTGACCCCGGAAGCATACAGGAGTTAGCATCAAAGTGATCTGGGCTCTGGGCTCAAATCCCATCTCCACAATTTATTGACTGTATCTTTACTCCCTTACTTAACTTTCCGTAGCTTGTGTCTTCTTATTTGTAAAAGCAGTTTGCGAACCCAATTTGCAGAGTTATATGAGGATCAGCAGTAACGTATGCCAAGCACTGGCATACAATATATACTCAATAAATCTTTTATGTATATAGTGAATGCTTACGTACTTTGTTATTGTCTATCTTCTATTTATCTTTCTATCATCTCTTTTATAGACTAACACCATCCATTCCACCCACCTCGCAGCAGGACCTCTCCTGGTGGCAGAAGATGAGCCACCTGAGGGCACAGGTAGTTTTAGGGGTTGGGGTCTCTGCCAGATGGCAGAGGAGCCTTCCTATGGGATGTATTCATTAGCAGGAGCTTTAAGGTGGGGCTGGCCTGGCCCAGAGGTGCACCATCCTGATTTTGCCCGGGAATTACTAAAAGCAGCAGCGTAATTATCCTCCTTCCTCTGTCCTGCCCCAAGTCTGGGAGCAGCCAGCGCCTGTGGGGACAATGAACATAAAACAGAGCCACTAATTGCATGCCAGGGTCCCTGGAGGATGGCCATATGGGCCTGTCATCTTCTTAGTGTGGAAGTAATCATGTAAATAAATCACGTGTGAGTAAATCACAGACTTATCTGTAATTTTCTGGGAGTCTCTCCAACACTGTTTATTAGGGTGCATGGGTCTGAAGCCCCAGGAATTGGCTCGGTCTCCTCCCTCTCCTGCTTCAGCTGGGGAGAGGCCACACTGGGTGGCAGACGGGAGTGAGGCTGATGAGGAGTTGTCCCTGCTCTGCTGGGGCACATGCAGGTGCGGTGGAGGGTGAAGCACAAACGGGCATGGCAGGAGTAGGGGGGCTGTGGGAGTGAGTGGCCATTGGCCATGTAGGTACGTATGTGAGTGTGACTGTGTGTCCACTGGCCAGCGTGGAAGCAGCCCTGAGCATGTGGCAGGGAAAAGGATTGACCTGAAGCTGTGAGCACCTGTGAACATGCACAGGTGGGGTGAACACTTGAATCAGCGTCCTCACAAGGGCCACATGGCCCCACGGGATCTGGCCCCACTGCCTCTCTGCCCCAGCTCGCCCAACCTGCCCTGCACTCTCTCTGCTTCAGCCACCCTGGCCTCTTCATTGCTCCTCAGAAACACTCCAGTCACAGAGACTTTGCTCTTCCTTCTACCTGGAAGGCCCTTCCCACAGACCTCAGTCCGGCTCCCCTTCAAGTCTTTGCTCAAATCCCACCTTCTCAGGGAGGCCTGCCCTGGACACCCTAGCTAATATTACAACTTACCCACCACCCCCAGCACCCTGCCATGTCTTGCCTGAGGTTTCTTTTTTGTGTGGCACTCACTGCCTCCCAGCACCCATATCATTTACTCATTTGTGGTGCCTGCTGCCCGTTTTCCTCTCATAAGGACCAGGATTGCCAACTGTTTTGTTGACTGATGTGTCCTGAACACCCGGAACAGGAGCGTTTCTTTGCTGGCATAGCTGCTTCAGGTCTCTCATCTGCATGTAACATGGGGAGGAGACAGAAGCCATCCAGGTCATAGGGCTGCTGGACAGGCTCAATGGTCGGATATCTAAAAACACTGACAGCAGCCTTGGCACACTGTTCAGTAGCTGTGAGCCCTTGTTATCATGCCTCACTGCAGCCTGGAAGTGAAGCCTGCATGAATGATCCGTGGAAGGATCTGACACAGCAGCAGGTATCCCAGGGAGGGGTCCTGATAAACGCTTCCCACCCCACTCCCACTCAACACCTTACAAATTCTCAGGAACAAAAATTTTCTGACCTCCCCCAGTCAAGGAACTCATATTTTGGGGATCCCTTTGGGTTAAGAAATTATTTATCAGGAAATGTATAAGATTTTTGGTTTTTTTAATGAAGGGAAAAAGCAAGCGAGGCCCCACCCATGCCTAGCCTGGGGCTGCACAGCTCCGGGGTCCTACAGGTGGTTAACAGAGCGTGACTGACAACTACATCCTCTGAGGGGTGTGAGAGCTGCACAGACCATGCAGGACCTGGAGCTCTGGCCTGAGAGTCTCCAGCCCAGAGTCTTCTCCCAGCTTTGCAACCCCTAACAGGCTATGAGACTGGGGTCAAGTCCTATCCCTTCTCTGGGTCTCTGCTTTTCCCTGACACCATGAGGCATTGGAATTAAGCCATTTCTTAGGTAATTTCCAGACTCATTCATTCATCCAAGAATGTTTGTGGAGCTTATGTGACAGGCACTGCTTTAGGTGTCTGTGGGGACAGCAGTGACCCCCACTGATACGAGTCCCTGCCTTGTGGAGTTGACATTCTCTGTGGGGACAGAGCAAACAGTAAACACAACTGGTAACTGATTTAGTATGTTAGAAAGTGGACTGTGCTAAGGAAAGAAGAACAAGCAGGTAAGAGAGAAAAAGAAAGTGTTGAGGTTAGGGTGGGACGGCTCAGCTTTAAGTGGATGGTCAGGCATTACCTCATTGAGCAGGTGACCTTTGAGGTGAGGGAGATCTTACATCCTAGGAATCTAAGAATCTGGTCAATGATTCCCAGCACTGCCGTATTCCAGAGAGCACCGTTTGTGGTCTCTGGAGCCCTATCTCTTCTTTTTCTCCATCGCTGTGCACACTGACCCCATGCCACCCAGTGGGTGATGGGACTGGAAGACAGATCAGCCATATTTGCAAGAGTGGTGAGTGATTTACCGCTGCCTTTATTCATACTCTGATATTTCATGGCTCCCGCGGCTGTGATGGGATAAATATGACCTCTTATTCTCCACTTTGCTTAAGACTTAAGGTCAACAGCCCAGCTGTGATCTATCTGCTGTTCCCTCTGCTGTATGTCCCCAAGCCAGGGAATCCTGTGACTGTCTAAGATTCACAGTGTTGTCCTCCAGCTACACACGCCTGCCTGCCACTCAGCACTGGGCCTGGGCCTGGCTGGGCCGGGGAGGCAGTGGCTGCAGTAGCTCTGGGAGAATGATGGCTCATGTAGGGCAGACGCTGAGCCATAAATCTCGCTCTTCCCCAAGCCTATGCTGTCTTTAGGGCTGAACCATGACCCGGTTTCCTTTCAGTCTGGGAAGAGGCAGCAGTGGGAGGCAGAGCAGCCATGGTTCAAGTGGCAAGTTATAAATTAGAACACCCCAGGACATGGCCATCATCTTCCCAGCATGGAGAAGGGGTGGAAGGCATGCATCAGCATGCCTGCCTCAGATGGAATCCCCCAGGCCCTTGAAGCAGCCGAGGCTCCCCTCTGCCTTCAAAGCAGCCATGGCTTTGTCAGACATCACCAGCACTGCCGGAAGTTCTCCCACTTGTCTAGCTGAGAGCCCACCCCTCCTAAAGTGCCCACCTGTTTCCTCGTGTTCCTCCTTATGTGCAGGTGGGTGGGATGGGTGGATCTGGTTCAGTCTACCGCATTTCCTCATGGTGGTTCTCAGTGCCAGCGGGCTGACGGTTTTGGGGTTGTTAGTAGATTGGGCGACTGGGGAGGGGACAGGGGTGAAGGAAATGGGGTCACTGGACTCTATTTTGAAGACATTACCTGTGACTCCAAGACATTTATCTCACCCCCTCAATCCTAACTCATGTCCTGGGAGGGAGAAGAACAGTCAGGAGCTCTTTGGAGCACAACAGGCCTGGGTTTGAATCTGGCCCTGTCACCTCCTAGCTGGGAGGCCTCGGGCAGTTTACATACCTTGTCTTCTCCCTGTGATTCCTAGCCTGGGAAAGAATCATAAGCCTGCCTCCCAGAGGGCTATGAAGGTGCCCGGTGCAGGGGGGCACACACCAATGGGCACTCAGAAGCTGGCGGCGCACTATTGAGGCCTCAACTGGAGCCAGTCTACTTGGCTTCACATTCCAGCTGGGACACTTCAGGCAGGCTTCTTCCCTAGGCCATGCCTCAGTTCCCCCCGCCCCGTAAAATCGAGATAACACCTGCACCTTTTTTGTCAGGATGTTGAAATAATTAAATGAGCTAATAAACAGAAACCACTTAGAACAGTACCTGGCATGGAATAATTTCTCAGAAAGGTTGGCTGTTATTCTCCTTATCTTTATTGGAGGAGAAACCACCTGCATTCACTTAGCACTTTTGACCTAATCCCATCCATTGGCTTTGTAATTTATAACCCATTTATTTCCAATCAAAGAAATGAAATGACTTGAAACATAAAAACATATAAAATGGGACACGCAAAATTTGTTAATGTTCTATTGAAGATTGAAAATCAATAAAAAGGCTTGAGTGAGAAGCTTGCCTCTCAGGCGGGGTCATTGTGACACCCAAAGGATCACTTCAGTTATAAACCCCCACATGACCACACAGCTGAACAAAGCCCTGAGCCACTCCTTTTGGGAACAGGCTAGGGAGGAGGCAGCAAGATGGTTCTGGACAATGTGAGGGGTGGCTTTGTTGGGGTACTCTGTGTGGGAGTTGGCACCGTCGGAGGCTAGGGAGGGCTGAGGCTGCCTTCACATGGGGGGCACCCTCAGCTTCAAAGGAGCTTCTTCAGCCCACTTTGGCCCGGACAGGCCACATTCAGTGTACTGCCCACTGCCGGACCCCACACCTGCAGGGAGACGTCACAAACCCTGCACACATCTGAGGCAAGGGACCAGAGACCCACCCCAGGCAACTTCCGGCTCCAAAGACAGACAGACACGCCAGTCTTTCCCCACAGTGCCTCCTGTGCCTCTTCACTAATTGAGTTCTTACTTATTTTTATTTTTTTCTTTGAGACAGTCTTGCTTTGTCGCCTAGGCTGGAATGAGATGGCGCAATCTCAGCTCACTGCAACCTCTACCTCCCGGGTTCACGTGATTTTCCTCAGCCTCTTGAGTAGCTGGAATTACAGGCACGTGCCACCATGCCCAGCTAATTTTTGTATTTTTAGTAGAGATGGGGTTTTACCATGTTGGCCAGGCTGGTCTTGAACTCCTGACCTCAGGTGATCCACCCACCTCGACCTCCCAAAGTGCTGGGATTACAGGCGTGAGCCACCATGCCCGGCCTGAGTTCCTACTTGACCTTCTGGGTCACCTCTTCCAGGAAGCCTTCCCTGGCTTCCCCAGGCTAGGTCAGTTCCCCAGGACCTGCTCTAGCATATACTTGCACAGCATTTATCACAGCTGTAGCTACTGAATCGGTGAACACCTCCCAGCATAGTTGTTCAACGTTTGTCTCCCTGGGAGATGCGAGTTGCAGGAGGGCAGAAATGCCTTGTTCATAGCTGCCCTTCCCATGTGTGGCCCAGACGAGTTGTAAACTTAAACACCTCTTGAATGATTAAAGGTAAAGGCAAGGATGGAGGGAGGCAGGGAGGGAGGGTGTTGAATCTGAACAAATAGTATTGGGTGAACTATGAGAATTATGTTCAAAAATTAAATGGACATATTACAGAAAAAGAACTAGTTTTATGCCTGATAAAGATGAAGGCAGAATTTAAAGGTTGGAGGTAGAGGGAGATAGATTTGAGGGCCTGCAATGAAGTATAACTTTTGTTTATTTGTTTGTTTGTTTGTTTTGAGACAGAGTCTCGCTTCTTCACCCAGGCTGGAGTGCAGTGGCACGATCTCGGCTCACTGCAACCTCCGCCTCCCGGGTTCAAGCAATTTTCCTGCCTCAGCCTCCCCAGTAGCTGGGATTACAGGCATGTGCCAGCACGCCCAACTAATTTTTGTAGTTTTAGTAGAGACAGGGTTTCACCATGTTGGCCAGGCTGGTCTCAAACTCCTAACTTCAAGTGATCCGCCCGCCTCAGCCTCCCAAACTGCTGGAATTATGGGCATGAGCCACCACGCATGGCCAATGAGGTAGAACATTTTAGCCAGTGGCACCCAACAGTGGTGGGGGCTTTCTTGTCTCTGGAAGTTATTCCTGCATGAAGCCAGCCGACATCCCAAGTGGGTGGTGGGAATGAGGGGTGACGGGTGGGAATGAGGGGTGATGGGTGGGAATGAGGGGTGACGGGTGGGAATGAGAGGTGACGGGTGGCAATGAGGGGTGACGGGTGGGAGGAGTGGTGGGCACCACAAGGATTCACAGAAAGGGGAGGGTTGGCCTGGTTGAGCTTGAACTGACCTTTTCTTACTCTGGACTTCTTCTTGGTCTGAGAGTAGCAAGAACAAGGCCCATTTTAAAGACAGAAGAACCAAGTCCAAGAGAGTTGCAATAACGAAGCAGCTGGACTGGTCCCAAGGACTTTGGCTCTGCCTTTCCTCTCCCTGACTCTCCCAAGCCCTTGACAATAGGTCCACAGAGGGGAACTGGGCTTTGAGGTCACCTCATGACCCTTCCTGACCCCCTTCCTCCTTCTCCTGCTAGGGTGTCCACTGTGCCCTCCCTCGGGTCAGCATCCACTGTTTGCCAGTCCCAGGAAAAAACCCACTTCACCATCTCCCAGGTGTCTGCCCCTTAAACGTGCAAAGAAACCCATCTTTAATGGTGGAATTCCCGGCCCTCTGAACTGTGAAGGAAGCATTTTTAAACAGGGTTCTGTTCTTAGGCCTGTTCTAGGCAGGGTGGGGAAGAATAGGTCTTGGGTCTAAACCTGGGCGCTCCTGCTTTCCTGGCCTGGGAGAAGCAGCCCCCCACCCACTCCCGTTTGCTGCAGGACAGAAGCTTCCTTCCAGCCCCCTGCCCCTGAGGGAGGCGACTGCTGAGCACCAGCCAAGCCAACCCAGGAATCTTCAAAGCCTCCCTGTTCCACTCAGACCTTTTTCCTAGCAACAATCAAAGCTTGAGGGAGGAGAGCAAAGCAGCCTTGGGAAGCAGCCCTTGGCACTGGCTCACACGCGGTGGCATTTTGACGGGTGGTAAAAATATCTTTCTGGTGTTCAGTGCCGGCTGCCGCTGCTGCCACCATCTCAGTTTCCAAGATCCTGTCTCCAAGCTCAGTGCCTCGGCAGCCTCCCCACCTGTCAACGCACACCTTGGGAGTCAGAGCACAGGTCACTGAGCCCCTGACCAAGGGCCACATTCATATATGACAACTGCCACCTTCATTGCCAGGGCCAGGCACCAGCCAAAAATGCACTTATGAGCCATTAGAGTAGGTGATTTATTGTCAGAAATGCCACGGCACACACCTAATGAGCTAATTAAACAAGAACATAAATAATTACTCCCTATCAGAGTACAAGGTTGTGGGGTGGAGGGGCTGGGGGATGCTGACGGAGGAGCTGGGTCAGTGATGGCGTGGGATGCTCTGCTCTACAGAGGGAGATCCAAAACTCCTCTCCACTCATGGCTGAGTTGGGCCTCAGTGAGGTTCCTGGGCCAAGCAGACATAGGCCCAAGGATTCTGCCAGAAAAATCATGACAAAATGCTGCTGTGTTCCCTACCTAAGTAATTCCTACTCCCTCACAGGCCCACACCCTAATCTCCTCCTGCCCCAAGTGGGAGAGAAAGAAGGGGTCCTTCTCCCATTTTATGGATGTGAACATTCAGGAGGAAGAGGGTCTCAAGATACACCTAAAACCCTGCAACCATCCCGTAACTGGTCTCCCTGCTGCTCTCCCTGCCTGCTGTGGTGTATTCTCCAGCCAGCAGCAGAATCTTCTTTCTTAATCACACCACACCAGTCTCCTGCTTTCAAATCTCCCCAGCCTCAGCCCCAGAGGTTTCCATCTCATTCAGGATAAAATCCAAGGCCTCATCATGGCCAGCAAGGGCCTATGTAATCCAGCCCTGTCCAGTCCTCTCACTCATTCACTGCCACTCTACCTCCAGAGGCACTGGAGTCCTTGCCACTTCTCCATAAAGAAGGATAAATGCGTCCCTCCCCAGGGCCTCTGTATGTGCTGTTTCCCCTGCCTGACTCTTTCACCCCATTCAGGTCTCTACTCCAACATCACTCCTTACAGAAGCAATTCCTGACCACCCATGTAAAACCGTAGCCCTCTGGTCTCGGTCTCGTTTCACTGTTTATTTTTCTTCCTCCTGTATATTTTTGAACTTTTCATCTCTCCCCCCAATAAGAATGTAAGCTCCTTGATATTCAAGGCCACTCTTCCCTCTTCCAACCTCTGCCTTCCTATCACTTTCCTAGGCAAGTGCTATGCCTGTCTTTTTCCCAATCCTGAGGTCTTAACCAGACAATAAATATTTATTGACTGAATAAATGAATATCTGGTTCCAAATACAGAGTTTTCCTCACCCCAGGTCATTCCTCCCCTCAGAACTAGACCCTGGCTTCTCACCAGTAACAGGAAGAAGCCCAAAGTCAGGACAGCACTGGCTCCAAGCTCAAGCTCCACCGCCTCCAAGCTGTGAGGCCTTGCAAGTCATGCCACCTCCCTATGGCTCAGAGTCCTCATCTGTCAAGTGGCAATCATGGATCATACCTCATAGGGTTAGCATGAGTCCAAATAAGAGAACATGCAGAATAGCTTTAGAACACCTGGAGTGCAGTAAGGACTCAGAAACATAGCTACTGTGTGTGACATTCAAGGCCATCCATACTCTGCCCTCTTCCAACCTCTACATTCCTATCCTTTTCCTAGACCAGTGATTCTCAAAGTAATTTCCCCAGACCAGCAGCATCAGCATCCCGGAGAGAATGTATTAGAAATGCAGATTCTCAGGCTCCACTCGATACCTACTGAATTACAAACTCAGGGGATAGGGTCTGGTACTTGTGTGTTCACAAGCCTGCCAGGTGATTCTCATGCATGCTCAGGTTTGAGAACCACTGCCCTCTAGGGGGGCTTTCTGCCAGGAAAGTCAAGTGTCACAGATTATTGGTCCTGTTTCTTTACGGGCCTGTAATAAAGGAGGATCTCCACAGCCTTTCATGGCTTGATGCTGAGCGCAGTTCATTCCCTGCACCTTGCCTTTGGGCTTGGCCACGTAACTTGCTGTGGGTAGCGGGATTTTGCAGGTGTGATACCAACAGAAGCTTCACATTCTTTTCTGCAGCTGGGCTTGCCTTCCTGCATTTCTGCTATTACCATGAGAAGAACATACCTAGAGAACCACTACCCCTCTCCTGGGGCTCCAGGATGAGATACCCAAAGAAGATGGGAATCAGAACTGGAGCCTGAAGCCAAGTGCAGTCGTGCCCAGCCCAGCCCGGACCAGACCAGTTCAGCTCCAGCCAGCCTGCAGAGCTATGACTAAGGAAATTCAATATTCTTGGCTATAAGCCACCTAGAGTTTGAGGTTCTTTGTTATGCAACATGGTTGTGGCAGCAGCTGACAAATACACCAGGGGCCCTCACAGGCCTTTGACTGGGCCTGATCATTCCTGCCTCTGTCTCTGTCTTCACTGGTTTCACCTAAAATAGCTACCACCCCCGCCGATCCCGTGCAGCCTCCTTCCTTCCAAATCCCACCTTAATCCCAGGACACAGCTTACACTCCACTGTACCTGCTCTCATAGCCCCCCAGAATATGTTCCTCTCAAGCCAGGCAGTTAGCTCATGGAAAAGCTCAAGTGGACTAATTTCACCAAGCAATTCATTTATGTTTTAACCTTTTGGGGGGCTAATTGCTAAACTGAGAAGCTCCTTTACTTAATACCATCACTGACTAATGACCTAGTGCAAAGGTTTGCTGTTTAACAGATCTCTTCCTTGCTTCATTTCCTGCCGCTCACCTCTTTTACGATGCAAGTGGAGTTCATCCGCATGTCTGGATCAGCACTCTCAACCACAGCATCAGCCCCACGGCCACAGAGCACAGCGGAGCCCAGCTTTGGAGCCCACCCCTGCTGGAAATAGCTCTCTTTTGTAAAGAGTTAACAAGCTCGTTCATCCACAGTGCATGGCTGCATGGCCCTGCGTTCACCCCGGGGTGGCCCATCACATCCTGTGGTTTTGTGCCATTCTTCCTGCACCCATCCCCCACCTCTGAGACCCTGAAGATGATGGACATTAATTTGACTTCTTGTCGTGATCCCTTCTGTCACCCACAGGGTGCCCACTCCCATCACACACATTCATGCCAGACCATAGGCCTCATTGACAAGAGGTAAGCTTCCCTCTTTGCTTTGCTCTGTGTCTCCAGAGATGAGAAAAGAACACTCACAGAGAGGCAGGAAAGCAGCCCCATCAGCTTCCCCCCGAGGCTGGCCTCAGCCACAAACTGGCTACTGGTTGCTGGGACTGTGTGGGCAGGTGCCAAGAAACGCTCACAGCAGCGATGCTTCCGCCCAGGCAGCTCTGTGGCCGTCGTACGCCTCCCCAGCATCCATTCCCCACTTCTAATTGCCCGGCAGAACGCTGATTTTATCTAGTGGGGAGCAACGTGCACGAACAGACAATTGCCCTCCTCAGCCTCCAATGTGCATTGGGAAAAATACAATAAGCTAGCAGCAAAAGCCACTGCGTGGGATTCTTTAAAGGGGTTGGTGCCTGTCTTTGTTTGGGCTTCCCAGATGCAGACCCTGAGACCAGGATTTGAGTATGAGTAGTTTATCTGGGAGGTGGGCTCAGGAATCTGTGGTAAGGAAGTGTGGAAGGAAGTCAACACAGGGCATTTTGCTAAGCAAGTTACCACTGTGGGCAATTGGGGCCCACTCCTACTGGGAGCCCCTGGGAGCGAGCATAGACCACGTATCCACCTTTCTCCGACGGTAAGGAAGCTGCGGTATTAATCCTCCAAACTCTGTTAAAGGCTGAGGGCTGATCCCAGGGTTGGCAACTCCCCTGTGGATAGGCCACACCAGAGAAAATCTCCAGGTAGAGAATGTGAGCAAGAGCAGGAGCAGTGAGCCACACATTAAGAATAATGCAATTGACCTGCCTCAGTCCCTGACTCCATGGAGCTCCCATACCAGCTCTGAACTACCTACTTCTGGAATGCTTTGACAGAATTGTGAACTCACAAAACTATCTGACAGGTCTCAATCCATTTAGAAAGTTTATTTTGCCAAGGTTAAGGACGTGCCCATGACGCAGCCTCAGGAGGTCCTGACGACATGTGCCCAAGGTAGTCTGGGTGCAGCTTGCTTTTATACATTTGAGGGAGACATAACACATCAATCAGTACATGCAGGATGTACATGGTTCAAACTGGAAAGACAAGAGGTGGGTCACTTCGAGGTAATAGGTAGATTTAAAGATGTTCTGATTGGCAATTGGCTGAGTCATTATCAACAGAAAGGAGTGTCTGGGTAACAATAAAGGGTTGTGGAGACCAAGGTTTTATCATGCAAATGAAGCCTCCAGGTAGCAGGATTCAGAGAAAATAGATTGTAAATGTTTCTTATCAGACTTAAAGAGTCTGTTCTGTCAGTAATTCCGAAAGAGAGGAGGGTATAGTGAGGCATGTGTGGCTCCCCATTCCCATCATGGCCAAGTTTTTGGAATGCTTTGACAGAATTGTGAACTCACAAAAGTTCAGGTTAACTTTGGAATGCTCTTGGCTGAGTGGAGGGGTTCATTCAATTGGTTGGGGGGCCTTAGAATTTTATTTTTGGTTTTCAGAATGACGGAAATTACCCCCAAATTTGGAAAAGTCAGATTTCTGCTACTAGAAGCACTTCACATTTTATGAAGATGTTCTTCTTTCATGCTGTGTCATCTCTTTCCAATTTTACAACAACCTGGTGAGTTATCATTATCCCCATTTAGAAGGTGAGGAGCCTGAGGTTCAGACAAGTAAAGAGAAGGGAGATCACAAGAGCCCATGTCTGGAGCCCCTAATTCCATCTTTCTTATGGTAATCACTCAGACTCAGCTGAGGGGTGAAAAAAATGGCTCCAGCGACTGAAATGCACATGGTGTTTTTGTTTCCAAAGTGTTTCCACATATGTTATCTCTTTGGAGATAACCCCATAGAGAAAAGATTTTTTATTCCAATGTTAGATGAAGCAAATCTCAAAGAGATGAGTAGTGCATGGTAGAGCTGGGATTGAACCCAGGCCTTCTGGCTTCTTCCCTCACTAGCAGTTTAGAGACCAATCCCTTAGCTGTGGATTTAGAAACTCTGTCTACCAGTGCTGTCCAAACCCCTGATTTCACTGGGCATGATGCTGAATGCATGTCAGAATCACTGGGAGAGCCTTAAAAACGTGAATATCCAGGCACCAACACAAGCTGACTCAGAATCCCTTTTTTAATGGGGGGATGCCACACCTCAAGGGGTTCCAAAACACAGTCAGGGTTGGGAAACATGGGTGGGTAGGAAGCCCTGGGGTCAGGGTCAGAATACCTGAATTCCACACCTTCCCAACTCCTGGTCTGACCTGGGCTGTTAATGAGGCTGAGTGGAGCTGGGTTCTGTGAACACGAACATGCCTGGAAAAGTTCAGTTGTGAGATAAGTGTTTGGTGTTGTTTTGATGGCCACCATCACAGCATCGTCCCCAAGTCCCAGGCATTCCTCCAGGCCTAACCCCATCCCTCTGTAAGCCCTTTTTAGTGTTTTCCTGGTATAGAATAAATGATATCCCCACTCCCATCTCCATATAACCAAACATATGTAAAATTAATTGGACTGGTTCTCTTGTTATCTCTTACTGGAGGGGGAAAAAGCTTCATTTCAGAAGAAGGGAGACCGGATACATGCTGTAATCTCTTTACTCTTGCTAATTACTTTTTTATCTTTGGAGCTCTCTCCAGCCACAGCTTTTGGAGATTGAGAAGGGAATAACGTGGAGAAATTAGTCACCTCTGAACAGATGCTCTGAAGCTTTTTGAATCCCAGTGGTGTCACCTTCTTGAGGACAGCAAGAGGGGCAGGATGTGGGGATAGTAATATGATTTGAAATGCTCTTCGAAGGTGCCCTGAAAAACATCTCCCCATGCACAAACCTACTGTGGGTTTTAAAACTCCACCATCAGGGATTCACTCCTTTGGGTCTTTCAGAGCTCCCAATTGAAGTGAAAATATTTCTGAAAGGGGTTATACCTTATACTTTGATCCCTTAAAACTTCATCAGATCGTTTTCCAAGTTTACAGCTCTGTTGGTGTTGAAAAATGGAGACACAGGAGGCAGGCTGGGGAACAGGGACTAGAAGAGAGGTCCAAGAAGAAAAAGTGGGCAGGCTCCTAGTAATCATAAGTACTCTCAGGTAACCAGTACGCCACTGCTGACTATGAAGAACGCTCTTTCAAATACATGAGTTCATTCAGTCCTCACCACAATGCTATGAAATATGCAGAAAGGAATCTCTGTTCTCATTTTACAGATGAGAAAATAAAGATGGAGAGCAGTAAAATGATTTTTCCATGGTCCCAGGACTAGTAAATGATGGAGTTGTGTGGATGTGCTACCTGCCTTCCTATCTTCTCTACATTACTGAGGGTGCATTGTGCCTAACTTGGAAAAAATAACCCTACATTTCCTAGATTCCTTTGCAGAAATGTGTGCCCAGTGAAATGCAAGGAGAAGTTATTGGATGGGGATTCTGAGAAACTCCCCACTTTGCTTTCTTGCCCTTCTTGTTTCCATCTTTCCTATTGCATAAAAGGGAGATAGGATCACTGGTGCTCCAGCAACCATTTTGTACTATTAAGTGACCTTAAGGACAGAAATTGTGTGCTGAGGATGGTAGGACAGAAAGACAGAAGGAACTGGGCTCCTGATGACCATGCTACCCAGTCCTAAATTCTCTTCCACTGGTCTTCTTTTACATGAGATGTTATAAAACCTTATGAGTTTAAATCATACTAGTTGAGTTTTCTGTTCATCCTAATCACCACCCTGGACTTCTGACTCCAGAGTCATTTTTTTCTGTGATGCCTCTAGCAACTCTGTCACTTCACAGTGGCTTACCTGGTGACATGCAACCCAGAAATCTTCATCTTGCCCATTGATCACCTGGACGATCCCAGGCGGTAGAGTGGAACCAAGCTTCTCACTGGCACCCCTGTTTCCCCAGCATTGCTGGAACTTAGAAGTATGAGACTGAGTCTCGACTAAAGCTGACAGAAAATCCCTGTGGACTTCCAGAAAGCTACTCCATACTTCCCAGAAAGAGAAATTACAGCTGGTGTCCCCAACCCATGTCTCCAGCCTTAGTAAGGACTCTTTGGGGCTTTAGCGAGAAGTGCCCCACAGCAGGTACATAGCACAGTGGAAAGGGCTGGATGTAGAAGACTACATTTCTTAGTCTTTGCTTTGGATAACTTTGTAAAATCTACTCAATCTGTTTGAGACTAGTTTTACTATCTATAAAATGGGTTTAACATTATTGTCTTTTGCATCCTCTCTTGTAGATGTCATGTTTCAACAGTGTGAAAAAAAAAATAGAAAATAGAAAATCCAAGGCAGGTTGATTTTGATTTGGGTTCTGACCAAGGAGTTACCTTTCCTCCCTGTCCACCCCTATTTCCTCCTCTATACCATTCTCTTCCTCTGCCTGTCGGGACTCAACCGACCCTTCCAGAAGAGTCCAGACCCTCTGGGGAAACAGCTGAGTCAAAGAATCTTCTCTCACAGGTCCTGTCCCTGGCATGCCCCACTCCCTTTAGAGAACACCTGTCCCTAACAGCGTCTCCCTTTAAGAACACCTGTTCCCACTAGCTTCTCCCCATGGCCCCAGATCCTGAGATGTTGATTTCACGAGTAAAGTTTTCTCCAACCCACAGTAGAGAGGGCTGTCTTTTCATGGGGTAGGGCAGAGCTCCACTGAGATGTGGAGTGGTGAGATCCTGATGGGGTGAAAACTTGCTGAATCTGCCCTCTTGTCCTTTCCCCAGATGGAAGACAGAGCAGCAGTAAAAGACGCAGCCCCCTGCCCCAGCCCTGCAAAACTCAGTGGGGTGGTCCGGTCTCCCAGGACAGGACGTGTGTCTAACAATCACAGAAGACATGGCATGGGAAAGGGAGCCTGCAGATAGGGTCGGACGGGGGCTGGGGTGGCTGTCATCTCCCCATCTTCAGGGTCTCTCTCGTCCCAGCCCCTCACTTTTCTACACGAGGATGGGGGCAGCATATCGAGCAGCACAAGGCACAGCTGCATCCCGGCTGACTGCCTCAGGAGCACGCCTGTTCTTCCCCTGGCCCTCCTGGGGACCATTCCAACATCACGCCTGGTGACAGATGTTCTTGACAACTCTTAGAGACAAGTGTTTGTGAATGTCACTTGGGCTGATAATGACATGCAGGACATTTAACTTTCCATGTCACCCCAGGGATGAAGCCAAGCTGGGGTGGGCTGTTGCTGCCTCCAGGGTGGCAGGGGAGCCTGCCTTTCTGACTTCCCTCTCCCAAACTTTCCCTACCCCTTGTTGACTCCTCTCCCCTTTGTTGCTGACACCATTAGTGCCAGCCCGTTCCTGACAGGGTGGGCCCTGGCATTGAGGGACATGTCAGTCAGCCCTCCCCAGTCACACAGGAAACAGGCCAGGCCCCGCTTGCGGACTGTCTCCAGTGTGTCACAGCGCCTGCCTGCAGGGCTCAGCTGTGTGTACTCAGGAAGGGCAAGCAGCTTGGAAGTGCAGCCAGGATCGTTAAATAATGAGGGAGCTTATTAGCTGAAAAAAGAGCAAGGCACTATTTTGTATAGCCTAATTCAAATCTGGTCTGAGTTATCCATGATTTGGGGTGATCCGTGCCTCTGCTCCTCCTTCCTGGTATGTAGACTAGATGCTGATGTTTTCAGACATCGCTCACAGCTCTTTGGGGTTTCTGTGAAACCTTGAGGTGGGTCACTGGTGACCTGTCAATGGCCTATGTCCAGGTCTGGTTGGGTTCTCTGGGCCTCTGCCAAGATTTTTGTCTCTGACCTCAAGCCCTGGAGCTTAAATGCCTGTGAGACACGGTACCCTAACCCCAGGAGGCAAACTGACACAGTGACCCCAACTAGTAAAAGCAGGTGAATTTAGCAACAGTGGAAGCCATATTATCTTGATCATGGGAATTTGAAAGTCTCGAGTAGATCCACACACTATGAGAGCTGGGATCATTTAAGTTCAATGTTTTCACTCCTGCCTGAAAGTCAGGCTGCCTGCTTAGTACCCCTGGAATGGAGTCAGCCAGGTTCTATTGAACCCTTTTGGTATGGGCAGCTCACTACTTTGTGGCAGCTTTTACTTTAAGCTGCTGTTGGGCAGCTTTGATCTTTATTTCCAGTCTGTCCAGTTCACCAAATGTTGACTCAATAGCTATTTTGGACCAGGACTTACTAAGGGCTGAGGACATGGAGATGAGCATGCATGAATATCACATGCTAGCGAGGAAGACAGATACAAAGCCAAATCATTTCGGAGCCAGATGGAGAGCAATGAGAGACATGTGTAAGGCTGTTGCTGTTGGAATTTTGTTTTTGTAACGGGCCAATGCCTACTTCCATGCACGCATGTGTGTGCATGTGTGTGTGTGTGTGTGTGTGTCTTTTCCTCTTTTCCACCCACAAATTCTTCGAATAAGTTAAAGGAGCCATGACTTCTTTTCTAAGTCTTCTCATCTCCAAAGTGAACTTCTTCCATTTCACGTGAGCTTCCAGAACCTCATTCTCATCAGCCCTCCTCTGGATACATTGCAGCTTATAAACATGACTCCCAAGACTGTACCATCCAGAATTAAACATATTAAAGCTCTGCTCTGACCAGCTACAATGACTCAGCAAAACCATAACCTCTCATGATCTGACCACTATACTTCCATTAGCGCAACTAAAAATGACAGGAGTCTCTCACGGGTTCCATCACATTGTGGCCATAACATCCTCAAGATCAACTACAACTCTGAGCCTAGGCACACAGAATTTCAGTCGAGCCAGATTTTCCTCACCTTGAACTTGTGCAATTGCAACTGATTCCTTGAACCAAAATGAAGATAGATTATTGATTGATAGTTTTGTTGACATGACAATTGGCCAAGCCTATTTTCTGTGTAGTTATCAATCTCAATTAGAAAATACACTGGCAGTACAGAAATGGGACAGATGTTGAGGCAGAAGCCAAAGGCTTTCTGGCATATTCACATGAATTTATTAATCAATCTGGTTATCTGACCAGTTACAACTTCACTTCATCAGTTTACATGTCTCCATTTTGTCCCCAAGACAGCATGAGAGTTCACCAAATGTCCTGTACGATTGTGACGTGCTCTGTTTATGGTAGTGACTCACAGCCAGCAGAAACTCCTAGGACATTTTCCAAGTGTACCTGTCACTCCAGAGATGCTGGTCCAGCTGAGAATCACTATGCAAGCGGGGATATCTCTGAGAAGCACTGCCCTCATGAATGACAAGGAGGCAGATAAAAAGGTTGAGAACTACTGGTCCACAGCCTCTCCTGAAGACATGGTTCAATGACTTGGCAGGATTTGCCCTTAGTGAACCCATGTTAGGTTAGCATTCTTTTCCAAGTGCTCACAGCTACCTATTGAGAAAGTCTTTCCAGAATTGTATAGAGACTCCATGTCCAGCCTAACACCCTAAGCATTACAGAGTTTATTCCCTGAAAAACAGAATATTCACCCCTTTCCCATCTCAGGCATCTCTCTGTCCATGCTATCTCAGAATCACCACCATGGGTTTGAGAACCTCGTCTACTTGCTCCTTTAGTCCTTACTCACCTACATGTGACCCATCAGGGCCTGGTGACCAGAACTCATGGACGGCACTGTTATCCAGGCCTGTTGGGCTTTGGCATCCCTCTCCATAGTATTGGTCTTGTTAGGTTGAGGCTTTGGGCAAACATACAGGCTGCCTATATTCAGATTCCATCTCTGCTACTTACCCCCTGTTTAACACCTTGAGCAAGTTTCTTCTACGTAAAGTGAAATAATAGTTTTTAACCTCCTAAGGGTTTGTGGGAACTAAATGAGTTAGTGCACATAGAACCCTTAGAATAGTGACCAGCACAAATAATCCATCAATGCAGGTGTGTACTATTATTGCTGCTGCTGCTTTTCTCCTTGCTGGGGAAGATGGAGGCAAGTTGCAAGTTGTAACTCTTTGCCTCTTATCTATTCTCATTGTAACCTCTTTCCCAAGCAGCATTTTTTCTTCGTGGACATAAACACGGACTAAAAAACCCTCTTTGGTTGCATTTAGCTTTCTCTGTACAGCACGTGCTCCTCTTCAATACTCATCTTCAGATACAGACCTTTCCTCCCTTCTTTTATATACCTTCCGGTTAAAATGAGCATTCTTTCTAATGAGGACAATTCATTTTCTAAAAATCCAGATTCTGTATTAGAGTCTCCTATTTCTCTCAAGCCGTAATCCCTTTTAGGACAGTGGGCAGCATGACCACAGGGGTTGAGTCTGGGTGCTGAAGCCAGAGGCCGGAGTTCAAATCACAGCCCTGTCTCCTTCTGCTGTGTGTTCTTGAAATAATTTTATTTTTTAATTCTCTTGGTCTTTTATGCTTCTTCATATATCCAGAAGGATTAAATGAGATACCGCCTGTAAAAGCTAAGCATCAAACACATAGTAGCCTGGCAGTAATGTTGGCCAGTGATTGCTATTACTATTATCTGGCTACAGACTTGTGCTTATTTTTCCTCAAAAATTTTGGAAATTTGTCTTCTTAAAGAGAAGACTGAATTGCATATCTAACCTTCCTCTTCCACTTTCTTCCCCAAGATGGTGGATGTGATGCTAGTCTTATTTTATACTACTATTATTCTCACTGCTACTACTACTGCTAGTAGTACTACTAGTACTACTACTAATACTGATAATAATAATCCTTGAGTGTTTACTACTATATGCCCCCACTATCTGGAGGATTTCCATGCTGTATCTCCTCTTGTCCGTGTAACCAGCCCTGAGAAGTCACTATTGCTAGCTGCATTTTTTTATTCCAAGGTTTCTGACACTTCCATTTAATTTACATTATATTTAGAAAGTTAGTGTCTCCAGGTTCTCAATCACCAAATAAAAGCAATTTGAATTCCCACCTTGAGTGATTACCGGAGCCTACCCCAAGCCTTCCTCTCCTCGTTCCAGGGTATCTTTGAGACCCCCGGTGAGCTGCGCCATTTTGGCAATGCTAGCGTGTTGCCTTGTGGAAGCCAACATTTTCTCTCCCCCTCACAAACTGCATTTCCCTGTGCAAACTGCAGAGCTGGTAGCTTTTTGCCTTTACATTTTTTTTTTTTATCAAAGTCATGACCATATAATAAATTCACAAGTAAAGAAATTATTTTCAAAAGGTCAACCTCACAAGTTAGCAAAGAAATGCAAATTAAAGCAAGTGCCATTTTTCACCTCTCAAATTGGCAAAGATGAAAGTAATTATATATTCAATATTGGCAAAAGTGTGATCAAAATGAGTGCTTCCACTGGTGAAAGGGTAAATATTTATATGTAATGTATAAAGATTATAATTTATCCATAAACCAGTAATTCAAATCCTAGAAAAATATGCTAAAGAAATCACTGAAGTTGCACAAATATATTTATGTGCAAAAATATCCCTCACTGTATTACTTTTAATAATGAAAAATGAGAAACCACCTGAATGTTCAATAATAGAAGGTTAGTTAAATAAATTATAATACAGCCAAATAAAAAGTATTTTAATACCATGGGAACTAAGCAAGCTGTAATGTTGAGTGGGAAGAATTAAGATACAGAATATACACTAGATTGATTATAAATACCATTTGAATGAACTCAGACACCTTCCAAATTTCTCTTATTAACTTTGGATGGTGGGATTATAGGTAATTTTTATTTCCTTCTTCATCAATTTTCCCTACTTTCCAAATTTTCAATAAAGACTATGACTTTTATAATGAGAAAAATACATATATGCATATTTAAGTTTGACTATATGCCCCTATCTATATATTCCTATATATGTTCATACATGTATGTGGGTAAGTTCCAATACTGCTTTCTCTCCATTCTGAGACGCAACACTGCTGTCCAGACAAGACCAGCAGCTGCCAGGTAACGGGAGTTCCCTAGCTCCACTACGGTTTCCATGACACACCCACCCTCAATCACATTGACTCTATTCTTCCCCATGTACTCTTCTCCCACAAGCTTCCCATCCAGAGTCTCATCAACTCAGACAGTCAGAGCTGGAGGAGACCTCCAGGATGGATCAAGTATTCTTGATCTCTCTTGCACCATGGGCCCTTTGGCTGTCTGATGAAACTCATGGGATCCCATCTCCAAACAATCATTTTACATGCATGAAATAAAACACACAGAATTTCAAAGGAAACCATACATTCCTAGAGTGATAAGGTTCTAGGCCATGTCCTTCATGTTTCATATAAGGGAACTCATCTGTGGTCAGCATTTCAGCCCCTGGCTTCTGTCTCTCTGTGACCTTCTTCCCTCTGAATGACTTGTGTGATTCTATTGCAGCTTTCCACACTTAACCTCCCTTTCTACCAGACCTAGGAAAGACCCCTTGATCTTCAAAGAACTTTCCAAGGTCAATATCATTGTCTGCACTTCTAGATGAAGAGACTAAGGCCCAGGGGGTTCAGCACAGGAGAGAGGGCTGATGCTACCTGTAAGACCCGGGGGCTCACGTGATGTGGTCTGACTCAATCAGCGCTCAATCAGGAATGGGAAGCTCTTCTCCCTCTGGGGCTCTAAGTGGGCTCTAGGGCTCCTTAGAGGACCCAGCAGAGGCCTCCCAGAGGAAAGAGACTGCCTGACGGTGAAGCCAACCCAGAGAAAAATAGAACTTAGGGGAGGTAAGAAACTGAGAATACAGGTTTGTGGGGACCTTTGATCCAGCTGAACCTGAAGCAGGTTCCTGACTTATTAATGACATGAGTCAACACACTCCCGCTCCCTTTCTCTCTCTTTTTTTTTTAAAAGCCAGTTTGATTCAGTTACCAAAACTGAGTAAGTGCATTTAGTGAGTGTCCAAACTAAGTCAGATATTAATTATCCCTATTTTACAGATGAGAAAACTGAGGTAGGCCAGGAGAATGAAATGACCAGCAAGTGGAAAAGCCATGATTTGAATCCCACTCTTTCTGACCTCAGAGCCTTAACCATGACTGTATATGAGTCCAGGTGAAGGTCAAATGCATTCCTCCTTGGGGGAGTCAAAACCTTCAGCCAAGAGGTCTATTCATTGTCCTTGTATATCCTCCATCTGGGCTCAGAACAGAACATTCAGAAGCTCATAGCCACATGACCACTGACCATAGCCACCCAGCCGGGAGGTGTGGTCTTTCTCTACACATATCTCTCAGGCTGACCATGTGGGTTCTTTTCTTCTTAGCCTTGTAGTTGATGTTCTTTCTATCTCCCCTTACCTGCACGAATGGCACAGTTTACCCCAGAATCCCCACAGACACCTTTGGGGAAGGGAGGTATAGATGGGAGCAGCCCCAAAACCTCCCCGTTCCCTCCTCCTTCCCCAGCCAGACACCCTCCCTGCCTTTGCCACAGCCGCTCGCTCACCTGTAGATCAGTACCTCATCGTCAGAGCAGTTGTACTGCAGCTGGTACATCTTCACCCGGGGTGCTGACTTGCTGACAGACCACTTGACCAGAGCTGAGGTGGTGGTCACTTCAGACACAAGCACAGCCCGTTCCGGGGGGCTTTTGGGAGGCTCTCCGCCCCCACTGCCTCCACCTCCCCGGCTGGTCTTGCTGGAACCAGTGATGTCTGAGAGGCGGGACTTGGGGGGTGCAGTGCGGCTGGTGCTGTTGCTGAGGTGTGGCAGCTGGACGATGGAGACCTCCACCGTGGCTGTGGCCTCTCCGGCGGCATTGGCAGCAATGCAGGTGAAGGCACCACTGTCCTGAGATGTGGTGATGAAGATGTCCAGGGTGCCATTGTCATAGACAGCGGTCCTTGAGGAGTTCCCTACCAGGCGGTCATCGGGGGCTACCCAGTGGATAAGGGGGCTGGGGTCCCCGATGGCTTTGCACTTGAGTGTGGCCGCCTGGCCCTCCAGAACCAGCAGCTTGTGTGTGTGCTGGGTGATGAGAGGCGGCTCACACACAAACTCCTCCTCACGCACGTGCCAGAAGTAGCGACCCTTGAGGCCCCCGGGGGAGCCACAGGTTTCCAGGTCGTCGTCTCGCTCGAGCCTCCGCAGCCAGAGAAGCTCACAATTGCAGTGAAGTGGGTTACCCCCAAAACTAAAGGACAAGGGTGGGGCAAAGGGTGTGGCTGTCAAAGCCGAAGCCTGGGAGCGGGCAAAGATGGGATCAGGGGGCAGCTTCTGCAGCCGGTTGGAGGTGAGATCCAGGCGGGCCAGTTTCTGCAGGTCTGCAAAGGTGCCCTCAGCGATGTGGTCCAGCAGGTTGTGGTCCAGGCTCAGCTGGTGGAGGTTGACCATGCGCCGCACGGAGTCCCACGGCAGGCCATGGAGGTTGTTGTAGGAGAGGTCCAGGTCCTCCAGTGTCAGCAGGAAGTCCTCAAAAGCCTCATCTGCAATGCCGCCCAGCTGGTTGTTGTTCACGATAAGGTGCTGCAGGTTGACCAGGCCCCGGAGGGTGTCCTCCCCAAGGCTTGGCAGCCGATTGCTGTCAAGATGCAGGGAGCGGAGGCTCTCGAGGTCCAGAAAGGAAAAGGGCTGGATGTGGCTGATGGTGTTCCTGGACAGGGTCAGGTCCACCAGCCCGGTCATGTTGGCAAAGTCCTGGCGGCTGATGTGGATGATGAAGTTGCCGCCCAGACGCAGCTCCACTGTCCGCCGGTCAATATCAGGGGGTACAAAGAGCAGCCCCTTGGAGGGGCACAGGGTCCCCAGTGACTCAGACAGGTTCTGGCAGACACAGTACTTGGGGCAGGCGTCGACCACGGCAAACGCCATGCCAAACGCCAGCAGGCCACCAAGCAGGGTCTCCATGGTCTGGTCACTCAGGCCACGGTGCCTGGAAGGGAGAAACACAAGGTCAGGGTCAGGAGGCAAATTCCTAATGCACTCACCCAGAGCTTCCTCCCTCACATTAACTCTCACTGCTTAGGGAGTGGCAGAGAATGGCATGTGCTCAGGCAAGACCTAATCTCTTCCACGAATCCCTCTAATGCAGTTTCACTGTTTCTCTTTTCCTTAGCTTCTATCACCTTCTAACACACTATTTAGTTTACTTATTTATGATGTTTACTTATTGTTTCCTGTATCAGTCCTATATGGTCAGCTCTAAAGAGGGCAGGTACTTTTGCCTGTTTTACTAACTGCTGTATCCCAATTACCTAGCTCAATGCCTGGAACACAGGAGCTGCTCAATAACCATCTGTTGGATGGATGGATAGATGGATGGATGGATGGATGGATGGATGGATGGATGGATGGATGGACGGGATACCATACCATTGGTTTATCCAATAATTGAGTTTGAAAGGATGTTATGGCTGTATTTTGAGACATAATTTTACCTTCTTAATTGGTTTAGGCTTAGCATGAAATTAAATTGAACCAGCATTCCTTAAGAATGATGTTGTAGAGAAGAAGAGAGTTGGTGCTGAGAGACTCCAGGGTCAGTGGGGAACTGTTTCACCAAGGAGAATCCATATAGTTCATGAATCTTTGAGAATGTGGGAAGTGAAGAAGGAGGTATGATGGGAGGCAAAGGAGTGAATTCTGAACCCTTTGTAAGCAATTAGCCTCTGTCTGGACCCTCACATACATCAGCTCTTTTGGACTTTAGGAAACCCCTTCAGAAGGAAGGGATTATCTATACACAGATGAGGATTGCTCATGGCCTCAGAGCCTCCTTTGGATCTTTACTCACAAGTTACCTTCTCCCAGAGGCCTTCCCAGACACCCTTCCATGATCATCCCCGCCCCGCCCCACTGCATAGCCCTCTGCTCTGCTCTCTATTTTCTCCTTGAAACTTATCTCTATCAACCTACTCTACGTTTTACCTATTTGTCTTCTTTATAATTTGTTCTTTTGCTCTAGCAATAAAGCCCCAAGAAGAAGGCACCTCTTTTTATTCACCACTGCATGCCTAAAGCCTAAAGTGCTGCCTGGCACATAGTAGGTGCTTTTACAAGAATGACTATGTAAGAAAGAAAGGAACAGAAATCTGACTCAGGTCTTTGTGCCTCCAAATCTCAACAGTTTCATCACTATCCCATGTTGTACTAAATGTGGCCTTATTGATGTAGTGCTTCTTGGGTCTTTACTGCTAGAGCAAAAGAACAAATGATAACCAGTTGAGGTGGACTTTTGGAAAATCATGCACACTGATTGTGTAGCACTATGCAGACCAGCATTTCTCAAATTGCCTTTTTTTTTCTTTTTTTTGAGACGGAGTCTCACTCTGTCTCCCAGGGGAGTGCAGTGGCACAATCTCGGCTCACTGCAACCTCCACCTCCGTGGTTCCAGTGATTCTTCTGCCTCAGCCTCCCAAGTAGTTGGGCCTACAGGCATACACCACCATGCCCAGCTAATTTTTTGTATTTTTAGTAGAGATGGGGTTTCACCATGTTGGCCAGGCCGTTCTCAAACTCCTAACCTCAGGTGATCCACCCGCCTCGGTCTCCCAAAGTGCTGGGATTACAAATGTGAGCCACCATGCTCAGCCCCTCAAATTGCCTTCTAAATGTACTAATTACAGTTCTGCAAAAATGGCTTCTAAGGCCAGTAAGTTGGGGAAGCATTGCCTACTCTTGCTTTCTCTCACAATAGCTCTGTGCGCATGAGCAAGTTTAGAAGAACTGAGAAATTCTGCTGCAGTGAAACACTAAATTAATGTTTAACTTTGCATTACTCCTATTTCTTTTTTTTTTTTTTTTTTTGAGACGGAGTCTTGCTCTGTCACCCAGGCTGGAGTGCAGTAGCCGGATCTCAGCTCACTGCAAGCTCCGCCTCCCGGGTTTACGCCATTCTCCTGCCTCCCGAGCTCGGGAGCTACTCAGCCTCCCGAGTAGCTGGGACTACAGGCGCCCGCCACCGCGCCCGGCTAGTTTTTTTTTTTTTGTATTTTTAGTAGAGACGGGGTTTCACCGTGTTAGCCAGGATGGTCTCGATCTCCTGACCTTGTGATCCGCCCGCCTCAGCCTCCCAAAGTGCTGGGATTACAGGCTTGAGCCACCGCGCCCAGCCACTCCTATTTCTTTTTACTATAAAGATACCCCTTTTTAAAGCAACAGTTATATGTGTATATATATGTGTGTATATATATATATAAAGAGAGAGACAGAGAGATTATATATATATAGAGAGAGAGAGAGACAGAAAGAGAAAGACAGATTCTTGCTCTATCACCCAGGCTGTAGTGCAGTGGCACAATCCTAATTCATGACAGCCTGAAACTCCTGGGCTCAAGTGATTCTCCCACCTTGGCCTCCTAGTAACTACAGGCATGTGCCATCATGCCTGACTAATTATTTTCATTTTTATTTTTATTTTTGTAGAGTCAGATTTTGCTATGTTGCCCAGGCTGGTCTCGAACTCCTGGCTTCAGCCTCCCCAAATGTTGGATTTACAGGCATGAGCCACCTCGCCTGGCCAATATCTTGTGGAAGTAGAGCTCCATAGCTCCCAGTTTGAGGAGCACAGATGCAGGAAAAAACTAGCTTATTTTATTTTTTATTTATTTATTTATTTTGAGACGGAGTCTCGCTCTGTCACCCAGGCTGGAGCACAGTGGTGCTATCTCGGTTCACTGCAAGCTCCGCCTCCTGGGTTCACGCCATTCTCCTGACTCAGCCTCCAGAGTAGCTGGGACTACAGGCACTCAGCACCACGCCCGGCTAATTTTTTGTATTTTTAGTAGAGACGGGGTTTCACTGTGTTAGCCAGGATGGTCTCGATCACCTGACCTTGTGATCCGCCCACTTCGGCCTCCTGTAATAGCTTATTTTATTTTTATTTTTTTAAAAAAGATATGTAACATATTGAAAAATCTATTCCTATCATACACTTTATTATGCATATTTGAATTCCATTATTGTTCCTCTTTAAGGGTAAATCTCCTACCTGAGACCTTTTAAGAGCCAGAGGCTTGCCCTATATTTCATCTAGAGAGAGCATCACTGTGAAGTAGAAATACGATGTGAGCCAAAAATGTGACTTCAAATTTTCTAGTGCCCATATTTTTTTTTAAAGTAAAAAGAAACAGGTGAAATTAACTTTGATAACATATTTTATATAACTAGCTATATCCAAAATATTATTTCAACATATCATCAATATAATTATTAATGAGATGGCTAACTTTTTTATTTTACAAAGTCTTCAAAATCTGGTGTGTATTTTACCCTCAGAGCACATTTCAAACCCTCACTAGCCATATGTGGCTATTGGCTACCATACTGGGTAGTGCTGCACAGACCAAATATATCCTGTCATCTGTTTTTGTAAATACAATTTTATTAGAACACAGGCATGCATATGTGTTTACATATTGCCTGTGGCTTCCTTTGTGCCACCGTGGCAGAGGTGAGCCATTGCTGCATATAACATGTGGTCACCAAAGCCTAAAATATTTACTATCTTGTCCTTTACAAAAGAGTTTGCTGACCTCTGTTCTATAGGATATGTTTTTTTTTTTCCTCTTCATCATGGGCACCTTCATTAAAAGTCTTGGCCAAAGTTCCACACAGCTCTGCCCTGGGGTCCCCATGAGCACCTACCCACCCTACCAGTCCCTGTTCTCACCAAGCTCCTACCTAAGGTAGACCAGCTTCCCCTTACCCAGACCCCACCAGGTCACAGGTGTTGATACATGGAAGCTTTCCACCTGCCACCTTTCCAACTTGCTCTGTGCTCTAATGTGTTCTGGCCTTCTTGGTCTCTACTTGCTGGGGCCTCATAGAACAAAATGAGGATCTTCTCCATTTGCACTGAGTCTTGAGTTTTAGTTACACCTCCCTATGACTCATTGTGGTCACAGAACGAAGGCCGACGTATTTTTGGCTATGGCACCTGCTCAAATATAGTTGAGTGGTATTCTCTATACCAATGGGAGCACACGAACAGCCACAGCCACATCCAAGGATGTCCCTTGCTAATTAATCAAGAGGTGGTTGAGTGTGTGTGTGTGGCAGGGGGTAGTGTTCTATGGCCCCATGAGAAAGGCCATCTCCCTTATGAGCTCTTATCAATAAATGCGGCAGTGTTCTAAGTCTAGACAGCACTTCCCAACATGTTCAAGTCCTGGCACACAGGAAATGATATTTGTCAGGTGCCCCTGGGCCCAGGGCCGAGGCTACTCATGGCCTGTGCTGAATATCTTCCACTGTCTCTCTAGATCCTTTCTCCCACCCCCACCCCCGCCGGCTCTGCATTCTGGGAGGCTGACCCATATGGGCTGCATCTGTGCAATATAGATGGACTGCCTCCGCCATCCTTTGTGCCTTTCCACCCTTGGCTGTGTCGCCTGCCCTCTGGTAGAGACAGCAATGGCAACAGCAGGCAAAGAAGGCCCAGCCACTTCCGGATGCATATCCTGGAGCTCAGAGGCACAGAGCCCATTGTTTCAAACAGTTGTGTCCTTGTAAATTATGCTAAACAAACCACATTTTAAAAAAAGTTTGTGGAGGATTAACAAACGTCTAATGAATTCAAATCTATGACATAATAGAGCTGGGTAAATATATTTTAAGTAATCAGCATGGAAGATTACTGACAGAGAAGTGACTATTGAATCTTAATTAAAATTGTATTCTGAGAACTGTCACTTAATATATTGTTCTAACAGCCAAACAAAAGGCGGTTTAAATCCCAAGTTGGGAGGGAGACAAGGGAACTGGATGAATATGTGTAATTAGTGTGTATCTAGGGTGCAAGGCCTTTCTCTTTGGGGCCAGAATTTGGACAAATGCTGGAAAGAGGAACTCCAGGCCTAGTTCCCTCTAAGTATCTTAGGGTGGTGTAGGTGGTGGAGGGGAGGAAGGATATCCTCCATCTGGGCTCACAATAGAACATTCAGAAGCTCATAGCCACATGGCAATTGGGGAAAAGGGCTCAGACCAGGAGCAAAGAGATAAATGAAAGTGGGCAGGAGGGGCAGTGAGATTATTTGTGGGCAAAGCTGAGAGAGGTGTGTGGGGATCAGAAGCGAGGCTGAAATGGATGCTGGTATCAAATGTCAGAATCAGCCTTCATAGGAGGAATCCATCTGCAAAGGAGCGAGAGCTTGTCTGCCCAGAATGTCTATGAGCCTGCGCTGGGGGGAGGCAGGGTGGCAAACAGAGGTAGATACAGGGGAGCAGGGAGAAGAAAATCAGTCCCCAAAATGAACCTACAGCATTCCAGAAAAGCAGTCCAGTTTTGGGCATTTATCCAGGATAGAAACAGTATCTCCTCCCTTCCTTGACTGGGTTTCTTCATGCAGTCTTCACAACCCTACAAGGTGAGTGCCACCATAATTGCACAAGGCACCCTCGTGCAGGCAGAAAGAGGTGTTCCTGCTGGCCTCTGGTAGGGTTCCCTCATCTGAGCAACCTCGTGCAGTGAGCAACTTGCCCCACCCTACCTTGTGGCCCTGAATATTGTCATCCCCATTTTAGCTACTGGGAAGTGAGGTTAAAAGAGGTTTGCGCCTGTCTAAACTCCCTTAGCTACCCTGGACAGAACCACAATTTAAACCAGGATCATCTGGCTCCAGGCCATGCTTAGAGTAAAGGAAGCGCCTCTGGAGGCTTCCATGTGCCTGGCGTGCAGAGAGACTGGCTGCCTCCACTACGGGTTTGCTTAGTAACTGGTGGCGAACCAGCTGCTTGGCTACATGCGGGCACTTGTGTTTCCTGCTTGGGGTCAGGCCTGGAAGGGACGCTGGCATTCTCGGAAGTAGAGAGGCCTGATTGGCCCAGAAAGACCCACCTGTCGGGCCCTGATAATGGCGAGTCTCTCTCACACACATACACGTGTTCAGAAATACATACTGGCAATAATAAATATAAAGTTGTGGAACTAGGCTCTTGGTTTGTAATAAAAGCCTTCGGATGTGATTTTACATTTAAAACAAAAGGGAGAAACAAAGATGATGACACAGAGTGGAAAAATAATGAACATGGCGGCAGAAAAGGAAAGTTCTTGTTCCTTGGCTTGACCACAGGCTCGTCCTGTAGCCAGAGGCTTCCTCCCCTCACTCCCCTCCCTGGGCTCTGCCTCCCAGTCAGAACCACCTCGAGCTGTTCCAGACAGAAGAGGCAACAGTTAGCAGATGGCTGGCACGATGTATGTGATATCTCTCCACCCTGATTTCCATTTAAAAGATACCTTAGCAACCAGCCGAGGAGCCACCCGCCCCTAGAGCCTGTAAATCAAGTAAGATGCCTGTCTCTGCATCAGGTAAAAAGAAATGGCCCCTCCAGGGTGCTCCAGGCCTGGAAAGTGTGAATTAATAAGAGTGGGAGGGGTTGGGATCTGCCAGGGAGAGGCAGCCGCCTGCAACTTTTTTCCAGACTTCCCCTCCCAAAGCCCCACTGCTCCCCATAAATCACACCACTCAGGGCAAGCCCTGGAGGGACCAGTTCTGGAGAAAGGGGTGGGGAAAGGAAACTTGAGTTCCACTTGGACGGGGGCATACAAACCCAGAAACATGCTGCTTTTCTGATTTGGGAGTTGCCGGGGGGTGAACGCCGCCAGCACCATGTGCCAGCTCCAGTGTGAAGCCTCTCTCCCTGCCCTGCTGTCTCCAGCACATCCACCTCCCTGCAGGGTGCCCACAGACTCTCAGGAAGTGGCATTCTGAGGTTTCATCTAAGAGGTAGCATCAGTGAGTTGATTTTTAAAACCTCCTTTCCAAAGCCACCCTGTATAGAGATTCTTCTAGAATCATGAGAAGAGACAGCAGAAGCAGGCTCAATGAGTGTGTGTTGGGGTAGGAGAGGGCCCCTGCTCCACAGAGATCCCAGTCTGACAGGGGAGGAACAGCATTTGACTTCAGGGACCTCCTAGTTTGACCTTGGAGTCACGGTTTCTAATTTGAAGGTAGGGGGAAAAGAGAGAAAGAGAGAGAATCCCCGAGCGAGCCTCCCGCTCTCAGAAGGTTCTAGCTTAGTGGCTGCAGAAAGACACCCACGCAAGATAGGCAAGAACATTCTCTGTTCTTTCCCCAAACAAAACCTTGGGGACAGGAGCCACATCCTGAATCTCCAAACTTCTTCATAAACCTGGTAAAAACAGCAGTCTGGTAACACAGACAACAGGAAAAAAAAAAGACAAAATAATGTCTAAAACATCAAAAGGGCAGAATGAGCCCATTAGGCTCTTTTTAAACTTCTATTGTGCAAGATAAGCAATTGTTATCATAAGTAAGTTATTAAGCTCAGAACCGCTTCCCCTCTGTTCTCAATGACAGCATTATGCCTCTGTGTTAGCACGTCCGTGATAGCTTTTATTGTGTGGCAACATAATTATGTGTTTGCCTGCCTTCTACCCTTGTGCACCTGGGAACCCCTTCTTGGCAGGGATTGTATATTGCTCAGCTCTGTGTCGACGGTAGCAAACCCAGTACCTGGCACTGAGTAGGCACCCGGGATATGTTTGAGGAGAGAATGAGTGAATGAATGAATAAATGAATGAATGAATGGATGGATGCTCCAGCATGAACAGACACAGTAGCCCTTAACCCCTCTGACACCCTGTGCCCTCTGACTCAATGCAAATGCATGCTTGCACCTCTGGGGCAGGCTGGGTGTGCTAAAGAATTATTGCCCCCAGAGAACAGTCTCCAACCAATGCTAGTGAGGGAAATAGAGGATAAATGCCTCAACTTCCTCACCTCCTGGGTGGGACAACTCCAAGGCATGTTCTACATAGTCTTCTAGAAGCCCCTAGGAGGGCTGAGCCTCAGTTGCCCTTCCCAGTCACCTGCTCCTTAATGCACTGTATATGGGCCTCCTTCCTTTCCCCATCTCATTTCCCTACTTCTGTTCCCTCATTTCCTGCAATCATTACCCAAATAAACTACTTACATTCAAATCCTTATTTCAAATCACTGTTCCATTTCTGGGGAATCCAGCTCAAAGCAAACTTCTTAATTATAACTGTCATTATATAAGGGACCAACTAGCTGAGCTTGGGCCACTGTAGAAACGTGAGATGCAGGGAAATAAAAAATAATCTAAAAACCACGCACGTTCTTGTTAATAACTAACAAACCCCAGCAACTTTCAGAGGAAGGAGACCTCAGTTCACATACCAATGATTGGTAGTAATAGTTTAATGGAAAACGTCTTCTACCCAGGGTATTCACGACCTGGGCTGTGCGGCACTCGCCGTCTGTTGTCTTGAGACATGTGTGAGCCAATGTGTGAATGAGTGTCTGTGCATGAATGGAGGGAGGCCTATGCACGGATGGGGTGAGGGGTGTGAACGCGGAGGCTGGAATGTGAATGGAGAGGTGTGTGTGTGAGGAAGATCTGTGCAATAGTGGGCGTGTGACTGAGTGCTCCTGAGGGCGTGTGAGTGAGGGGGCCTCACATGAATGGAGGTGAGTGAATGGGTGTGTCCCTTGATGGAGGGCTGTGTGGGTAAAGGAGAGCCGGGTTTCACCAGTAGGGGCCTGGATATGAGTGAGTCCGCCTGAGGAAGGGAGAGGGAGCACAGCTTGTTTGTTCAGCTTTGATGGAAACAAATGCTATTTTCCTGCTGTGTTGTCAACTTCGAATGCATTAATCTTCATGGTTGCCTGTGATCTGTCCCTGCTTTGGGGACACAGACAACCCACAGGCTGGCAGCTCTCAGCGTCAGTTTAGACCTTAGGCTGCTCCTCCTCTCCCTGCCTATCAGCCTCCACTCCAGCCTACAGGTGTGAGTACGTGGGGGCTCTCGTGTCACACAATGAGATTCTTGCTTTGAATCAGTCATGACTTTGAAGATTTTTTGTCTAAACTACCCCGACCCCCAACACTGCCCATGTTTCAAGCATCTTTAATTTTAATTTAATTCTCAAGCAAGGCTCCAACCCTAGGAACCTGGATGGAGACCAGAGTTCCTGGATGGAAACTTCTCACCCAGAGGGTGAAGGTGGAGAATGCCCAGGGATGCATTTCCAGTCACCAGGGCCTTGCCGGGCCTTTCTCCCTCGCCCAAGGTCTTCCCCAGCAGATCCAAGTGCCAGGTTCCAGGCCTTGTTATCTCAACCCCTTACTCCGTCCGGTTCTGAATCACAGAGCACCCCAGTTCACTAACACACCAGCACCCTCTGCCCTCCAAGGGCCTCGGCCTTTTACTAGTACCCATCCAGGAGCAACCTCAGTGCAGGATCCTCTCTAGGACGGGGCTAATGAAGGGAGCAGTGGGGTAAATAATGCAAAGTGGCAGATAATCCTAAACTCATTTCCATTTGGCTGGGGAATGTTCACTCTGTGATTTACTCTCCTCATTACGGTTGGCCCAGGTGAAAATTAAAATAGGCTTTTCTTTTTCAACCTACACAAGATAGAAGGTAGGCAAAGGCTAGGAGGCTAGGTAGCATCAAAGGTCACGTGGCTAGACTCCATAATTACAGGCTGACATAAGACTTGAAAGTTATTGCAGGTAGGGGTTGTATTTCCTTCAGCAGACTGGGGCTCCTAGAGGACAGGGCTGAGTCTCCCCTCAGACTGAGACCCTCTGAGGATGGAGCTGGGGCTCCCTGAGGATCTCCCCTCAGTCTGGGGCTCTGTGAGGACAGGGTTGTATCTCCCCTCAGACTGGGGCTCCCTGAGGATGGGACTCTGTTTCCCCTCAGACTGGGGCTCCCTGAGTCAAGGCTGTTTCCCCTCAGACTGGGGCTCCTTGAGGAGAGGGCTGAATCTCCCCTCAGCCTGGGCCTCCCTGAGAACAGGACTGAGTCTCCCCTCAGCCTGGGCCTCCCTGAGAACAGGGCTGGGTCTCCCCTCAGCCTGGGGCTCCCTGAGGACAGGGCTGGGTCTCCTCTTAGACTGGGATTCCCTGAGGACGGGACTCTGTTTCCCCTCAGACTGGGGCTCCTTGAGAGGACTGAGTCTCCCCTCAGCCTGGGCCTCCCTGAGAACAGGGCTGGGTCTCCCTTGAGCCTGGGGCTCCCTGAGGACAGGGCTGGGTCTCCTCTCAGACTGGGGCTCCCTGAGATTGGGACTCTGTTTCCCCTCAGACTGGGGCTCCATCAGACAGGGCAGTATCTTCTTTCTGTATACCAAGGATAAGCCCAAATTTCTGCCTCCTGGGTCTGAGGCTAACATGAGCAACGTCCTCCTGTTTCCTCACAGCCACCTCTCCTCACTGCATGGGGACCTGCTGAGGGCCTGGTCTCCCTGAACACCCCTCCTAGTTGTGCAGAGCTGGGCCTCAGCAGGGCCTGGCTAGGCTGTGTCTCTTGAGCATCATGTCCTCAGGCTGCTCTGGGGAGAGTCTCATTACACAGGCCTGCGGTTATCACCCTGCCCTGTTATTATGTGTGTGGTGTAACATTACGCATAGCATATTTAATCTTGGGCTCCTAATAAGCCCTCTTATTATTAAAACAAAAATAATTTAGAAAATCAAATTTCCTTCCTAAAGGGCGTTTGTGTTTCATTTGCCTGTTTGTGGGCGGTCAGGCAGGGCTGCTGCAGTGGAGAACAAGTTACAGACAAAGGATCTCACGTTGTACCGGCAAGGTCTGGTCTTTCGTTGGCCTTGGGACAGAATCCTCACCTGTTGACCAACCTGGACTTATAGGAAACCAAGATGCACAGAAACAAGACGACTTTTCAGCTGTGACTACCTTTACTGTTTTTGAGCCCCCACAAATTATTTCAGTAAACATAATTCATAGAAAACAGCCACAATAGGGAAAAGGCCCATTTGGGGGATTCCCACAATAGGCTGCCCTATCTCACAAGCATTAGCCAGCTCTGAAGTATTTCCCAAGCAGCCGCGAAAGGGTCAGGATGAGTATGGATCCGGACTTCCAGGGCCTTTGAGGGCAAAGAGAGGCTAGGCCTATATGCCATCTCTATCCCCACGCACATACTACAAATGCTTCCCTCAAGACCAGGTATCATCCAGGCCCTGGATCCTTCCTCCCACTTTGCAAAAGGCAAATGGAGCAGAGTCTCCCTGCCTGTGGCATTGTTTATTGTTCTCCTGTGTCCCCGCAGTTCTGGGGAGAAGAGGTAGAGACACATTATCAGTCAGGGGCTTGAGAGGAAACAGATGAGAGAATCCAAGCAGTAGCTGAAGGATGTTTGATGAAGGGACCATTTAGAGAGACATGGGCAGGTGGGGGAACAAAGAGGAGGTGGTGTAGCACCCAGGGGGTGGCAACAGAGGGGAGCTACCCAGCCTTCTACCCCTAGCCTAAAGGGACAAAGGTAGAGGGCAGTTTCTAGAACTCAGCCAGGGCATAGCCATGGGAGAAGACTTGTCCAACAGGAGGATGCAGCCCTAAGTAGACAGACACAGCTCACTGATAACCTGCTGGGAGGGAGCTGGCCGAGGGAATTAGCCTGTCTCTTTCTCCACCCTCTCACCACCTGCTGACGCCTCCCAGTGGCCAAACCCAACGAGAGGCCAAGGGGTAAGGAAATGTGCATGCAGTTGTCCGTACAGGTCAGCCTACCCGGGCACAGAGCAGGGCAGTTAAAGGTGGAGAGTTTATTTGGAGGAGCAAATAAATGAAAAATAACTAGCACAGACAGGTAGTCCTTCTCTCTTTTCAGCTTTCTCAATGAGTTATTGGATAATTAAGGCACTTGGAAGTATAGGAAAATGAAGAAGGGAAAGAAGGGGGAGAAGGAGAGACAGACAAGAGAGATTAATCCATTGGAAACAACAAACCCACAGACTCAAGAGCAGTAAATATGAATTCAATTTGGTTTTGCCATTTACAGAACCCAGCCTTCTAAAGAGTTGACAGGCCGATCAGATAAAAGCCGCTGTTGCCACCAGGACAGCACATTTAAATTTTTATTGCAAAGACCAGGCTCCATTACCCTGGGATTTGCTCTCTGCATTCCTAATATTGTCTTTCTTTGGGTGGGAATGGGAGTATCCTGACTCTTGCTTACAACCAGATACAGCAGGAAGAGCATGCATAGGAGTTCCATAAGCTCGGTCCCTGCACTGACCCAGCCTTGAACCTCAACAAGCCACTTCTCTTTGTGCCTCAGATTCCTCATCTGGGCAATTAGGCTGGATGGGGGTCATCAATTCAAGTTTATTTCTAGCCCTGGTTTGACTAAATGTTGGCAAAGAGCAGTGAAGACTCAGAAAACCCTAGCAGTTCAGTCCACCCTGCCCAGTCTCCCTCTCAGTCCTCAAGTCCAAATAGGGCTTCTTTTTCCCTGCTTTGCAATTTTTTGCTTCTCCATTTCCTCCTGCCTCTGTCTTCTTCATCACTTTTTTTATTACCTCCAGTCTCCTCCCTGGTGACTTTATTTGCTGTCAAGAGCTGGAACATTGCAGTCAAGCCCTTCCTCCTTCCTGCACCCCCTCCACCTCACCCCATGGGGACCTGCTTTACTCAGCAGCAACGATTCAACCATTCAGTTAGGCTTCTGTCAAGCACCAGCCCCACATGGGCATGCAGACATGGGGTGGTGGAAAGAGCTGGATGGGACATCTTCCCTCTTCTCAGGAGGAGCTTACAAACACATATCTGGATAGGAGCAATCCAAGGGAGGAGGCAAGTATCTACAGGGTGTCTGGCGTTTCACACGTTATTTCATTTAAACCATTCACTAATGCAATACCATCTGCCCATTTTATAAGTGGAGAAATTGAAGCTTAGGAAGCTTCCACACCTTGTTCAATAACTTATGACAAAAGGCAGAGTTGGAATCCCAGTGCAGGTATGCCCTAGCCCCTCCCAGATGACACTGTTCTCAAGGCCGAGAGCAAAGGTGTTATGGGAATTTTTGGAAGACTCCCCCTCCAACTAGGGCAAGGGAACGCTTCTTGGAGCAGGTGGTGCTGATTGTGGCCTTGAATGGTAGGTGGTAGGATTTCAGCAGCTTGGGCCAATTGTCTTAATGAGGACATTCAAGAGGGAAGAACAAAGATTCAAGGTATTGTGATTGGAGAGAGGTGGATCTGCCAAAGGGGGATAATTACAGGAACCTTTTTTTTTTTTTTTTTGGAGACGAAGTCTTGCTCTGTCACCCAGGCTGAAGTGCAGTGCAGTGGCACTATCTCGGCTCACTGCAAGCTCCACCTCCCCTGTTCATGCCATTCTTCTGCCTCAGCCTCCCGAGTAGCTGGGACTACAGGTGCCCACCACCACACCCGGCTAAGTTTTTGTATTTTTAGTAGAGACGGGATTTCACCGTGTTAGCCAGGATGGTCTACATCTGCTGATCTCGTGATCTGCCCGCCTCGGCCTCCCAAAGTGCTGGGATTACAGGCGTGAGCCACCACACCCACTTACAGGAACCTTATAAAGGAAGTATCTTCAAGAGGCCCTGGCTTGAGAAGTGCTGTCTTAAGAAGCTTGACTTACTGGCAAGGTGGCTAGTGGTAGGCACATGGCCTCTGGGGTCCAGCCACTTTGTAGAACTAAGGTGTCCCCTCAGCTTCAATCCTGGCTTGCCTCTTTCTGGCCCAGTGGTCTTGGGCAAGTTGCTTGACCTCTCAATACCTCAGTTTCCTTACCTGTAAAATCGAATAATCTTATAAAGTTGTGAGGATTGAGTCAATCCTGTAAAACACTTAATCAGGGCCAGGCACACAGTAAAATCTCAAAACAGTGTTTCCCATTACAGTTCTTATTAAGTGCACTCTCTTTAAGTTGTGACTGGCTGTTCTCAAGGAGAAGCTTTAGTAAAGAATGAATTTTAGATTGCCACCAAAATAAAAAGCTGAAATGTAAAACATATTCATAGAACTCAGCACCTCCTGGGGACCTCACCACTAGTTTAGGAAATTCTGCTGTTGTGGGTTAGATGGGCAGGAATAGAGCTGTGACTAGGAAAAAATAATCAAATCTTCCTCCAGCCTGGCTGCTCCTGAATCCAAGATCAGGCTGGGTGTAGTTTGGGTGCAGGAGGTCTCCTTGCCCAGGAGAAAGGCAACCAGCAGTGGAGAGATTTTTTATATTTTTAATTTTAATAAAGAAGCATTCCAAGGCAAAAGTGGCTAGAGCCCACAAAGGTGATAATGCAGCCCTGCTCAGGGGCACTTTCTGGGCACGTGTTATGGGGGATACAGAGGAGAAAGGATCTCCCCCTTCCCCGCTGCCCCTGCATTCCTCCTCTCTGATCATTATAGGCTTTTTAGTAACTCCCCGCCAGCAGCTTCCTCACTCCCAATGGCCTTGCCGGCACAGGTTCATCAGGCTTCTGTCACTGGGGCTAAGTGTATTTATTGTGCTACATCATTAGCGGTGATACGTATACATTGAACACCTGCTGTGCTGAGCTCCATACAGAGTCTGAGTAAATAGTTTCTTTCTGTCCTCTGGGAGGCTGCAATCTATCAAAGGCAAGACAGAGTCTGCACAGAGGAAGACACAAAATTATCTTCTTCCAGTAGGACAGAGAGATGTATAGGCAGGGGACAAATGACAAAAGCAAAATCTGCCCTGTTTCTCCTTCAAACTAGACCTCCCAGAGAAGTGGGAGCTGTGTCCCCCCTCAGACTGGGGCTCCCTGAGGATGGGGCTGTGTCTCCCTCAGACTGGTCCCTGAGTCAAGGCTGTGTCTCCCTCAGACTGGTCCCTGAGTCAGGGCTGTGTCTCCCTTCAGACTGGGGCTTCCTTATGACAAGGCCACACATTCCCTCATTATCCTATTAGTTTTCCAAGAACACGGTATTTCTACTTTCTCTATTCAAGGCAAAAGACCCCACCAACCTTCTCATTAACCTCAAGCAAAGCATGTCCCCACCGTATGCCTCAGTTTTCCTGTGTAAATGAGGACATTAATTACCTTTAAAGTTGTGGTAATGTTATGACATTAACCTCAAACTCGGAATTCTGCCTCACAGGCTTTCTTCTTTCCCCAAATTCGGCTACCTTTAACATCACCATAGGCAGAGCTGTCACCATCCCATGATGTCTTCTTCCACCTAAACTAAATGGGGACCTGAGTTCAGAATCTTTAACAAGTTTTTTCCCAAGCCTTTATTTTTCTGTGAACTTTTCAGAAGCTGAAAGACTTGACTTTAGCTCAAATAATTCTCACTCTTCATTACTTCAAATGTAGATGATATCGTCATCATCATCATCAAATGGTGAACACATGAATGCTGATTCTATGCTAAGCATTTTCTGCTTTAACACATTTCATCTTCCCACCCACCCTAAGAAGTGGATGTGGTAATTATTTCTATTTTACAGATAAGGTGAGGCCCATCAAGGTGTTTAGATGATTCACTCTGGGTGGCCTACCTAGTAGGTGGACCCTCATCCATCTGGGCTCTCAAAGAGCTCTGTAGACATTGCCAGAGTCTAGGGACCCTATGACTGACCTCTGTTCTCCTCCATTAGAATCAACCAACAAAATGTACACAAGGCTCTAGCCAAATAGCAATCACTTTACCATCAAGCACTGATATTAACTGATAATTAACCAAGAAAGAATGGGGAGCATGCCCTGGAGTTTCAGGGAGGGAGGCCCAGCCTTTAGGTGTCAAAAGCCATGAGTGCTCCTAGTAGGGCAATAGCCTGTGAGAGACCGGGAGTGTGGGTCCTCCTGAGCAGTGTCCTTCACACCCATGAATCCTTCTTCCACTCATACCCATCACTTGGCCTTGGGATTTGTGGGCTTGCTGAGTTGGGGAAGCAGCTCACACCTTCCCACTATGAAGAGGAGAAACAGAGTCAAGTGCTTGGCGGAGGCAGTGTGTTTTGTGCTTCTCCTGCAAACCCCTGGGTTTAGTGCACCCACCAAGTGCGTGCTCCCCTCCAGACCCCACCTCTGGTAGCCTCAGATAGGGTGAAAAAATAATTACTTTGAGAATCAGAAGATCAGGGCGAGCCTGAGGCCAAAAGAGATTCGCGTCTGCCAAAGTAATAATGATACCCAACAAATATATACAAATTGTAAATTTACAATTAAACATAAAAATGAAAAAAAATGAAATATTTGCATCTTCCATCAGCCCTAATCTTTTGGATTCTTCTTTTGCTGCAATACTCAAAAAGATCAAATACATAGATGGTTAAAATATTAATGGCTGATTATCTTAAATGAGAATTCTACACTGCCTTAACCAAAGGACTGAATCGCTAATGAATTTTTAGGCACTATCTCCTGACTTGTGCGGGCAGTGTCTGGAGAGATTGCAAGGCTGGGAGAGTCTAATTGTTGCTCTTAATTCACACCATATACATGTTTCCTGTCCTTTGGCAGAAGGCAGAGCCAAGGACGCTGAACACTTCTGGCTTCAATTCCCTTGCAGAACTGGAGATTGAATGGAGGAGGCTGGCTGGAGGCTCTGTGGGCTGGAAAAGAGGTCCTGGGCCTATTTTGCCAAAGGGAGGAAGCAAGGGCAGTTTCCTTCTTTAGTTAGGAGAGGTAATGGGAAGTCAGGCTGGGGACTCAGAAGTGTAACCAAAGCAACCAACTCTTCCTTGATATGCAGCGTTGTGCTCTTCCTCTATGCGGTGACTACCACAGCCTCTTGGTTGTTCCCTAACACCCATTTTCCTATTCTTCTCCTAGTAAGAATCCTCAATTGCACATGGTGAATATAGTTAATAATAGAGTATTGTACATTTCAAAATTGCTAAGAGAGCACAGTTCAAACGTTCTCACCACAAAAGTGTTAAGTATTTGAGGTGATGGTTATGTTAACTAACTTGACATAATTATTCCACAATGTGTTTATAAATCAAAACATTCCTTTGCACCCCATAAATATATACAAATTGTAAATTTACAACAAAATATACAAATTTTAAAAAGAGAAAAGAAGTCCCAAGTATTATTTGGCCAAAAGACCACCCCCAAATAAAGACTATATTTCCCAGCCTCCCTTGTACTTAGTTGCGGCCACGTGACTTAGTTCCAACCAAAGGGTTGTGAGGAAATGTCTACTATATGATGACCCACAAGTATCCTTAGAGAAAGGTCATGCCCGTCTTTGTTCCTTCCTGCTTTCTACTGGTTGTAATGTAGATGGGGTGGGTAGAGCCTGAGCAGTTATCTTGGACAATGAGGTGGTGGTCAGGTGTTGAGAATGCAAAACAATAAGATGGAAGGAACCTGGGTACCTGGTGACCATGGCACCACCATATAGCCCTGGACTTCCTGCAGTTTGTCTCTTTTTTCATTACAACTTTCTATTTTAAATAGTTTAAGACTCATAAGAAGTAAAAATAGTATAAAGAGTTTCTATATACTCTTCACCCCATTTGCCCCATTGGTAACATATTACCTAGCCATAGCACAATTGACATTGGTACAATGCTATTCATCCAAATATAGATCTTATCTCTGTATTTGTTACTTGATAGAGAAATAAAATTCTGTCTCATTTGGGCTGCTTTGCTACATTTCTTTTTTCTCACTCACAATGAAATCTATTTCTAACCGATATGAATTTCCAAAAAATATAAGGTGGCATCCCAGTCCCATCCCTGAGAAATGGATATGGTAGGCAGAAGGAGCTGATGCAGATGCAGGGAACTAGAAAAACTTCAGGACAATGTAGAAAAGTTTTTTGAAACAGACAGAGATACAGGACTATCAAGTCATCCTTTCTTTCGATGGTGCTGAGATAACTGTTCTCTCCAGCCTCCTTACCCCACCACTGACTTTGCATCCTTGCCTCACCTTCTCTACCTCAGTGCTCACCTTTATTGTGCTTGAACCACCTGCATATCCACATCTTACCTACCCAGAGCTCTGCATCTCCCTGCTAATTCTTGGAGACTTAAGATTCTCATTAGTATTGCCAGTTCCTGGCCCATCAGAGTCACATGTCGGGAGAGAGGAGTGAAGGCGGGTGACATTTGTTGGTATTTTCAACTCGGGTGAAAACAAACAAATTGCACTGAAGTTAAATGTCAAAGGCCCCTGAGCATATTGCAAGGGAGAGAGGGAGGGAGGAGCACCTCCTCACAGGGGCAGCCTTCTCCTTGTCCCTGGGTGGGGGTGCATGGGGGATGCAACCATGTGAGAAGCCTACAAGGAGGGCAAAGTGTGCAGTGTTTGTCCAGTGTCCAACTTCATCCCGTTGTGGGCAGACTGATTACATACATGGGCAACACCCAAGTGAGGAGATTCATTTATTCTCCATCTATTCGCTTAGAGAACATTTACTGAGAACTTACTACATACAAAAGTTGCTGTAATAGGTACTGAGGGAAGCCAACTATGAAACAAATTTTGGCTGGTCTCCACCTCCAGGGAATGGATCTCCCTTAGAGGACATAAGATGTACAAATACATAATGTAAGAAGTGAATGAGTATAATCACTAGGAGTACAAAGTTCTTTGAATGCTCAGACACAGGAGGAAGGAAGATCAGGGAAGAATTTCAGAAGCTTTGTCATGAGACCTGAAGGAGGGACAATATTTAGACATGCACAGATGTGGGCTATAGGTGCCACTCACCTCAAAGACAGCATAAATGCATCTCCATGGATATCACCAGTAGCTTTGATATCATTGTTTCCTCAAACTAAAGAGAAGTGCACTAAGGGAACTAGACGTGTGTGACATAATCCAGCAGAGGAGGTTTTGTTTGTCTTACTCCTTAAACCATGGGGGAATTTCTGTGGTCTGTGAACTGACTGAAATTGTATGCCACGTTTTTTGTGATTATGCATTTTTCTGGAAAGACTATCCACAGCCTTCATTAGAATCTCCATGGTAGAGGTGACTTCTCCCAAACTTCAATTCCTATTCCACAAGCTGGCAAGAAATGGGTCCTCACTGAATCTTGGACCATTAGTTGTCTGTCTGAATCTACTCCATGAGGAGAGGCTGGAGGTTTCTACATGTGGTTCTTCTTGCACAAGCTCTAATTCCTGAGACCTGGGTTACATGCATCATCCGGAGAGACCCTAAAGCAGCTGCAGCTCAAGGGGGTGGGGCAAGAGATAAACAGGGGAAGGGATAAGACAAGCTCTTCACCTGGGGGAAGCAGCATCTTCTGCTTATGTCTGGCCCTGTGGTGATTGAATTATCAACCCTCAGACTTAATGAGCACCTCTCTAGTCTGACCATGCAGGCTGTGTTGGGGAGAGCAGACATTTCATTACTAGAATTCAGTGGTGCTGTGTGGATCCTGGTCTCCTGACAATTATGAGAAGGAGCTGTAGTGCCAGGCAGCAGCCTTATGTTAGTCTTGCCTCGTTAGAAACATGCCAACTCTCTGCCACTCCCTAGTCACATGTGTAGCTCTATGTGACCAGGGGAGGCCAGATGCCCCTTCTAGGAGACCCAAAGTACAAAACAAATTCCCTAGTCACGTGTGTAGCTCTATGTGACCAGGAGAGGCAAGATGTCCCTTCTAGGAGACCCCAAGTACAAGACAAATGCCTTGTTTGGATGTTTCCTTGGGCCTGGACTATCTGGCTACCCAGAAATAATGAGAAGACACATGACACCTTTCCAGATTAGGATTAAGAAAGAAATGCACAGGCTGCTGCTGGACAATTTCTAGGAATCACCATCACTCTTTCATCTTTTTACTTTCAAGGGTATCTCTCCCAACTAAAATGACTTTATGGACACCTCAGGTCACTGTAGATATCACCATTATCTTCCCTCCTATACAAGGAGAAAAAAAGGCACAGGGAAAAGGCCAAGGACACTAGAAGACTCTAGGAGGATGTCTGAAGTGTCCAATCTTACCACCCAGTGAAAGTCTTCCAAGAATCAAGGGCAAACATAGATCAGAATTGTTGTGTCATGTGATAATGCATGTCAGAGCTTCTCTAGGTCACCTGGCCTCAAGGACAGAGTCATGGATGGTCAATATCAAAAGCCTAAGGCCAACCAAATCTTGGGTCAACCATGCCATAGGACTGCTCCTGTGATATTGCTGACATCCCAAACCAACAATGATTCAGAATTACCACATCAGCTGGCAAAGTCATGATAGCCAGTGGTGTCTCCAGTCAGGGTTAAAATGTCACTCCTTGCATTGGTGAGTCCTGAGCACTGCTGGATTATTACTTCATGGCATCCTGACATGAGGGAAAGAGAAGTACATTTCAGCCTGTGGCTGTGTGATCCTCCCTAAATTCTCCACCCTGGAAGTCAGAAGAACTGAGGGATTCGACCCACCTGATTGTTTCACCAAGTCCAGAAAAACTTAGTGATCGGTGACAGTCTCTAAAAAGAGCCACACAGACCACAAGTAGGATAGAAATGACTGAGGACATAAGGGAGGTTCCTTTGAAGCCAACTGTGTGAACATTATGGAATTATCCTTCTTCCTCAATACTTCCTTAGCATACAGAGAGGAGGGCACAGAGAGAGAGAGAGAGAAGGAAGCAGAGGGTGAGAAAGAGAGGAATAGGGGAAGGGGAGAGGGAGAGGAAGAGAATATACACAAGGAACTTTAGAAAGAGAAATTCCAGCATATCACACCAGCCCCCTAGGGCAAGAGATTTGGTTGTAGCCTTGGGCAACTTATGTAAAATAAGAGTGACTCATTGCTAGGTGTAAGAGATGAGGCCCATGGCAAACCGCATTGACAGAATAGGTGATTCTTCCTCAATGGGAATGTTCTATGGCACCCTGCTTCAGGCTAGAGAAGGGTCCCGATCACCACTGCCAGTAAAGACTCCAGCTCTCTCCAAGAAGAAATATGAAGTCTTTTCCTGTTGTGTACCCTGCAGGGAACTGTCACTCTAGAAATGTCATTATGTTAATACACTTGGAAGGAAAAAGGAAGAGGAGTGTTGGAGAGTGAAGATGTGGCAATAGAGTTGAGGGCAAAGGAGAAACTAATTGGCTAGCTTTGATATTCTCATTGTGCATTGACGTGGCACAATGTGGAGGAAAGATGAATGACATCTCAGTTTTCTCTAGCTTTAAGGATCCTAAGCATCTGTGTAACAAGGATCACCCCACAACACCCACCACCACCACCCTTAGCAATGCCAGACCCACCACCACCCACCACTCCTTAATAGGGTCAACACCACTGTTACTCCCCCAACTCAGACACACACACACACACACACATACATGCACACACACACACACACACCTCTCTTTGAACTGACTTTGCAAACACACACACCTCTCTTTGAGTTGACTTTGATATCCAGATATTTCTTCCCTCTGAGTTAAAAAGACACTCTTTTCCCCCAAAGACATTTGCCTAGAGGGACGCATGATCAGGACTGGGTGATATGCAGGAGTATTTTCAGTTTTACTCACATCACTCACAGGGCTTTTAATTTGCTGAGGGCACAAGGATTTGTGCCCAAGGATTAGTAAGTCACTGATACTGACGATTCTCTACAACAAACTAACTTCAAGTTTCTTTCGGATGTGACAAAGCTCAAAGCATAATGTTCCCATAAACATCCAGGCCCTGTCCATTGTTTCATCAGATTCAAAACACCTGCGAGCCTCTCCCTGGCTCTCCCTGCTTCAGGGGAACCCTCCAGTCCGTGTGGTTTTTGTGCTGGACTGTCTCTCTACACCATCTCATCCTGCTAGGAATGACGCTGGGTTCCCTGAAGTGGGGTCTCCTGTCTAGTTAGGATGCTCCAGACCAAGACCATTGATCATTTAAAACCTCCTTGGATGTCTAACCTGCTCAACTTTGTTAATAATTAAGGAAATGCAAAGGAAAACACTTTAATTTCATTTTTCCCCAAGAGTTTGGTAGAGACAAAGATGTTTGATAATAGCCAGTGCTGGTGAGGCTGTAGTCAAATAAACACAGTCAAATACTGTTGGGGCTGTTGGGGAGGGAGGTGCAAATTAGACAAATTATTGAATCTATTGACATTTTTGAAAGACAATTTGGAAATATCTATAGAAATTTTAATGCTGTCCTGGGTGCATCGAGTTGGGGATGGTGTCATGGGTGGTAAAATTTACCAAGACAGTTGTAGGTAAAGAAAGACAGATTAGAGAAAGTATGAAAATATGTTGCAAGGGTGCAATGGGCAGTACAGCAGAGAAGGGCTGTCTGCAAAGAGCCTGGGGCTGGAGGGAAGTTTTATAGGGTCATGCTGGAGGGGGTATGTGCAGAAGGAGGTCATTGTACCCTCAAATCGTTTGTGATTGGCCATCTCTCAGAACAATTGTTCATTTTTCTCCCCTACCTGGGCCTCTCCCCTCCCTGGGCCCCTTCCCTACCTGGGACCCCTTCCTTGTTCTTGCTTACTTATCTTATCAGGATTCTATACTATCCACTCTTTGATCCAGCAATTTCACATCTAGGAATTTATTCTGCACAGACACTTGTACTTACACACAAAAATTTAGATATAAGAATTTTTTTACAGCATTGTTTATAAGAGCCAAAGACTATATATGACTTAAATATTTACCTATAGCATACCCATATGTGAAATGCTGAGTTGCAAAACCTAATGCATAGTGAGATCCTATTTGTATCCCTGAAAAGGACACATACACACAAACACACACATAAGCACATCTATTTATCTTTTATATGCTATCTATGTATAAGCCAGAAATTTTTTGAAAGGTTTCTCTTAGAGCTGTAACTGGGAATCTAGGACATAAAAAAGATGTCCTTTTTATTATACACAGTTTTGCACTGTTCCCATTTTTTAAATTTAAATCTATTGCTTTTATAATAAGAAGAAACTATTTATAAAGTAAATAACCGAAATGAAATTCATACCTCTTGACTCTTTCCCCTCCTCTTCATTCTCATGGTTTCTGCCTTGGAGCCATGCTTTCCTCTCACTTATCACAGTAGCTTTCTGTCACTCCTCAGTACGCGAAGCCTGTGCATCTCTGAGATTGCTTTGCACCACTCTACCAAACACATCATGATCTCATGGCCTTACCCGCCCCTCAGGCCACCAGCTGTTTGCTCCACCTCAGTTGTCACCTCAGCAGAACACTTCCATACAGCCATGTGGATTCCACGTGGGGTCTGGCGTAAGCCCCCACACCACCCTATGGCATGAGATTGGGCTTCAAGAGCACTCCCTTAAGAGGCCAATGACACAACCTGGAAGTGCAGGGGAGTTAACTCCTTATGGGGTACTAGCCAATGGAAACATCCTAAAACGGAGATAAAAGTATTACATATTCCCCCCAGGGCTCAAACAAGCCAACAAATATCCCAGCTTTGCTCACTCTAAAGGACTGTACAAACATGAGAAGTTACCATGCAGCAGCAGCAGCATCACCATCATCTTTATTGTGTTATTTTGTGGCCTTGAGCACACATAAGAGCACAAGATATCAGCAGTAGGGAGGAGGTGGGACTTGTCAACATGATGGGTGTGATGGGGTACCACTCCTGTGATTACATGACATTGTAGGGCAGAGGAAGTTCTGCAGATGTTATTAATGAAGGTCCCCCATTAATAGACTTTGAGTTAATCATAAGGGAGATTATCCTGGGTGGGCCTGACCTAATTAGATGAGCCCATAGAAGGGACTCAGCCCTTCCTGAAATCATGGAAATTCAAAGTGGGAGAGATGTTTCTCCTTCTGGCTTTGATGGCGCAAACTAGCATGTTGTGGAGAGGGCCATTCAGCTGGGAGTGGTAGGCAGACCCTAGGAAGTAGAAGAGATCCCCAGGTTGACAGCCTGCAAGAGAGAAGCGGCCTCAGTTCTACAGCTTCAAGGAACTGAATTCTGCCAACAATCTCAAAGGAGCTTAGAAGTAGATATTCCCCTAGAATCAAGCCTACAGATCAGAATTCCTTGACTTCAGCTGTGTGAGACCCTGAGCAAAGGAGCCACAGAAACTGCAAGGCAGTAAATCTGTGTTGCTTTAAGCCATTAAGTTCCTGCTAATTCATTATGCAATAACAAAAAACTAACACATACCCAGAAGTGTGAATTCATTTCATACTGAAAGAAGGAGGCAGCTAACTGCTTAGAAAGCCAGAGGAGAAGGACAATGAACTCCTAGGAAATGAATCTAGGAAAGAGAGACTGAGAGAAACAGGACCCAGGTATATTCATGAAATGTGTTTCCTAAGCCTGAAGTAGCCTACTTTGTAGCTAGCCTGAGTACTTAGGGTCACTGATCTCTTTGAATCTTGTGCTCTTGTGTGTGGCCAAGGCCACAAAATAATGATCGTGTTGCTGCTGCATGGCAACTCCTTGTGTTTGCACAGCTCTTTAAAGGTAACAAAGCTGGCATCGTGGTTGGCTTGTTTGATTCTCTAAGAACTCTAAAGGGAATATTTAATACTTTTATCTCCATTTTACAAATGAAGAAAATGAAAACAGATCATTGAGGGCTCTCCACAGTTACACAGTTATTAAAGGCTGCCCAGGACCCAGACCTGAGGCTCACAACTCCCTCTCCAAGGAAGGAGAGAAAAGGGAAGGGTGAAAAACAGTAGCTATGCTCCTTGGGTCAAGGACACAAGAACCAGCCTCAGAGGCAGCCCAACTCCCACTTACTTGTAGTCATTTTGGCACCTAGGGAAAAACAGCATTCCCAGAATCACCACACGTGCTTTTCTCTAACCAGGAACACACCAACCATGCAGCTCTTCATCTTTCAGCTCAGTGAAGGATAGGGGTGGTCACCATCCAATCCCCTCCAACCATCCCAAACCACCTCCCCTGCACCCCTCACCACCACCCTTTCCTCTGTTCTCTCCTCCTCCTCCCCTATCAAAACATACCTGTTCTAATTCCTAGTCTCTTCTCACTAAGAATATCATCACCATATGGAGGTAGAAATGGATAACAATGGTTTACATTCCTGTCCGTAAGCCAAGAGAGATGTGTATATTTTAAGAGTTTTTTCCTTAGAGTCCTAATCCAAAGGAGGGATCTTAAATATGTGGATTTAAGGCCTTGAAATATAGGTAAGCTGCTTACTCTGGAAAAAAGCCCATCATTCCACAAGGAAGTTTAGGGGAGAAAAGGGGATTATTTTCTGTTATACCAAGGGAAAGGTAAGTGGAGCTTGCCTTATTGTCAGCATAGGGTTACATCAGAAATGAGAAAACTCAGGCCAGAGTCAAGAGTCAGTAGCTCAGGCCTGTAATCCCAGTCATCCCAGTCACTTGGGAGGCTGAGGCAGGAGAAATCACTTGAGCCTAGGAAGCTGAGGCTGCAGTGAGCCATGATCGTACCTCTGCACTCCAGCCTGGGCAACAAAGCAAGGCCCTGTTTAAAAAAAAAACAAAACAAAACAGAGAGAAAGGAAATGATAAAATTCTTTGAAAACCTGAAGTGCCATGATTTACCATGGGATCTTGTGCAAACATGTGTGGTAGATGTGATGAGTGCTCACCAGTATCCAGCTCTCTTTCCCTTCTAGACAACACTTCTCAGCCTTCTTACAGGTCTGAGAGCTCTGCGATTGCATCTGGCCAATGACATGTAAGCAAAAGCAATGTGTGTGATTGACAGATATGATTGTCCAGCCCCTCTCCTGCCCTGCCATGAGGGCCAAGACGGCTGTGCAGTCCAGAAGTTGTAGCTACAGGAGAATGAAGCCATCATTAGCCTGGATTGTTTAGGGTCACATATAGGACAGCTGCCCTTAAGAGTCATTCACGTGCATAGTGGATTTTGTGAGGGTGAGAAATAAACATTTGTTGTGTAAGATTGGAGGCCGCTTTTTACTAAAGCATAATCTAGCTTATTCTAATTAATAGATTTCTTAACTTCACTGAGTCTGTTTTCTCTAACATATGGAGAAAACCTGCCCAGCCTTCATCCTAGGGTGACAGTGAGGAACAGATGAAACCACTGATAACTGCTTTGTAAACAAAAGTGTATAAATTATGCCAGGTTAGATCAAGGAATGGGCAATTTGCTGGAACGGAGGTTTCACTGACAATTGGTGCAGGCAGTGATAAGCCTCACACGTTAGGAAGCAGAGAGAGCTAGGCAGTCGTCACGCTTTTGTTTAAAAAAGGTACTATTTAAGAGCAGCAAAAAGTCCAAAGTTCTCTGAGAACAGCAATATATGTCAGTCTAGGGCTGTCCACTGCAGTCTACACACTGGTTTCTATATCCTGGCTATGTTGACAGGTGATAGTCCAGAGCAACATAAAGTCTCAGCTTTCTCCATTCCCCCAGCAGCGAGATAGAGCAGAATCACTAATCACCCTTCTTTCCATGCTAACAGACCCCATCCCTCCTCCAGGGTTGCTTGGACAAATGGTACCAGCCTCTTCTAGAATTACAATGTGACCTTGTGTTCTCCCAAGCAAAGTGTGCAGCAGTGATGAGTGCAACTTTGGCATCCCTTGCTTTAAAGAAAAGCTCTTCTTCTTGACTTCTCTTTCCAATTCCCAGGAGTTGGGTAGTTGCCAGTCACCCAGCCCCAACAACGCAGATGAGCCCAGCACCCAAGGGGTTTGAACCATAAGACAGAAGAATCCTGGGTCTGAATGACTGTCCAGCACAGCTGACCCCACCAGCTGGCACCAACTAGACTGCTCTGTGAGAGCAAAATACACTTCTATCTCATTTAAGCCATTCTCTTTTCGGACTCTTTGTTACAGCAACTTTACCTTATCCCAAGTGATACACTGGATTAACAGATGCTACAACAAATGTTTCAGTTTATTTCATATGTGTTTTCCAAGAACCCATGAGACCAACATAACAAAAAGTCTTTCGGTTTGTAAACTTGGCTAAAGATCTCTACCTTCCCTAAGAAGGAAAGCCAGGTCCCTGGGCTAGGCAGGCAGGTTGGAGGGCACTGAATAGTGCCCTTTGGGTCTCACTGTCTCACTCTCATTTCCCCCAAGAATCCAAGGAAATTGTTTCTTTACCTTGGCCACCACACTTTCAACAAAGTGAACAAAATCTATGATGGGTCAGTCACAAGAGTAATAGACCAGAGGAACTTCAATTGTGAGGGACGATGTGTTCCCCTGGTCTGTCTACCCAAGGGGTGACTAAATAGAGTAAGAAGCTTGGAAAGGTGTGTGACATATAACTCCTTAGTAAATTGCAGCTAAATTGCAAACACTGTCTTTTTACAGTAAATTACAATATGTCAAGTACAGACAAAACATGTGTGTTTTGCTGTGGACTTCTCTCCATGAACACTTCATGATTCCCTACTTCCTACTGTCCTCCCCTCTCATCTCTGCAGGGCCTAATCCTATCAGTCTTTCAGGGCCCAGAACAAATGCTATCTCTTCTCCCTTGAAAAACCGGCATGTTCCCTACAACAAGATCAGTTGCTCCCATGTCCAAATACCAAGGCATTTTCACCTGTGCTTCTGTTGGGATGCTTGGCACTATGTGCCTTCTGGATCTGTTGGTGAAGACACACAGCAAAGGCTTGTGGTTTGGATGGAGGGAGGGCCTTTTAATGAGAACATGTAATCTTTGTCTCTGGCTAGGGGCCTCATATATTATTTCATCTAATTCTTATATCAACTCTATGAGCTGGGCATTATTAAGAGCACCAAGAGGTGAAGTCACTTACTCATGGTCACCCAGCTAACAACTAGGTAGGAAGGAATTCAAACCTAGGAAGATGCAATTGCAAGCCAATATTTATAACCACTGTACAACGCTGCCCTCATTCATGACAGGGACAAATGGGTGCCCACGAAGTTGGGCACAAGGAAAATATTGATGGCAGAGAAGGTGGCTGCAACCAGGAGCAGTTCAGAAGTCCCCATGTGGACTCTTGTGGAGTCCCCTCACAGGGGCTCCTTCCGGAGGCTCCTACTGACAGCAGGCCTGAGCTTTGAGATAGTGAAACAATTCTCTCAATTAAGCCAAACATCTGGTCAATGTAGTGAAAAATCACAGACCCAGGACTTCTTCCAGGCTGTAGACTCTTCCCCAGGCCCCTGCAGATGGTGATGCTTCTTTAATTCCCAGCCCCTGATTTGCATGCTTCTTTCTGATTGGTGGGTGAGGCTCACATCTAATCCTGTCCTAAGGACCTACCATGAGCATAGGAGGGGCAAATTCTGTGGCCTCTGAAGTGTGCATTAGAATGGAGAGCTGGATTCAGCCCAGATCCTAAAAGCACATTCCCAAGCCGGGTACTAAGTTCTGTGCTGTCTGCTGTAGAAATGCAAATTGCCATAATAAATGCCAATTATCCCAATTACCTCTAATTGTCTGGCTTATGTAGCAAGAGCATTACCATAGGAGAGGCCTACAAGGGAGAGGGTGTATTTAACAGAATACCCTATCCAGGAGCTGGGTTATAAATGAAGTAGGTGAGCTGGCCCAAGAAGCCCCCTCCATAGCCCTTGGGATAGATCACCACAGAAAGACGAGGAGACTTCACAGTCTACCAGTTGCTTGGGGACAGCACTGATGCAGTGACATCTTTATGCAATGGTCATTAAATGCTATTTAAAAATATTGGCCAAGTGCTGGAGAGATAAGAGCAGAGAACATATGCTTGTTCCCTATCCCTCTTCCTTCTGGCCAACTGAGTCTATGGAACAACTAGGGGAGAGGGTAGGCTATTGAATGAAACAATGACATTATTTTCCATCATTGTAATGTAACATTTGATTCATTCATTTATTTAATCAAGCAGCCAGGCAATCGGGAAGCATGCACTATATAACAAACATCTGGAAACAACATTTTGAGCTGAAAAGCAACATTAGAAATTATACACACTGGGCTGGGCTCAGTGGTTCATGCCTGTAATTCCAGCAATTTGGGAGGTTGAGGTGGGACTATGGCTTGAGGCCAGGAGTTCAAGACCAGCCTAGGCAACATAGCAAGAATTCGTCTCTATAAAAAAAAAAAAAAAATTAGCCGGGCACGGTAGTCACACCTGCAGTCCCAGCTACTCTGGAGGCTGAAGTGGGAGGATTGCTTGAGCCCAGGAGTTCAAGGCTGCAGTGAGCCATGATCACACACTGCACTCCAGCCTGGGTGACAGTGAGACCCTGACTCTAAAAAAATAAAATAAAATTTTTAAAAAAGAAATTATACACACTGCATGTCCAACAATCATGCCAAATGATTTCATTCCTTTGTGTAGCAAATAATTTTTTGAGCCAGGCACAGTTGTAGCCCCCAAAATATAGCAGTAAACAAGATAGATTAAATCTCCAGCCACCCCACACACCAAAAAACAAAAACAAACAAACAAAAAAATCCCTCCACCTTCAACAGAGCCTATATTATAGTTTGGGGAGACAGAATACATGAGATAAATAAAGGAAACATGATATCAGAAGGTGGTAAGTGCTAAGGAGAAAAATAAAGTATGAGAGGCGAGGGAGATTACCAGGTCTGGAATTGAAATTTAATGTAATTTGGGTGACATGAAAGAAGATGACACAAAACCTTTAGTAGCAGCAATGAGAGACTGCACCCTCCCCCAAAAACCTCACACTCTATTAGTCACTACCTGAATAGACTAGAGACAATTTGATACAATACAGAAAAATATGGTCATAGGCTACGTACAAATACATTAGCTGAGGTCCCATTTGTAGTTGTGCAGGCTCATTTTTTATCAGCTTAGGTAAGAACACAAGTCTTGCTGGACCTCTTAATTCTGTTACAGTATTGATTAAGGTTGAGCAAATGCAAAACGTACAATTTACACATACCTTTGTGAAATCAAAACCTCTCCATTTACTGACAGAGCAGTAATTACTGCAAGAACTGAGGCCACCTCAGCTAAAACCAATAAATGATTTCATTTGCCAATGAAAAGAAAAACAGACTAAGTATTAAGTGTGGGTATGTCGCCTTGTGCTCCTGTTCTTAACCCTGGCTTGGTCCAAGGGCAGAAGCATGGGTGAGCTCAGGATGATGGAGAAAAGCCCTGGGATATAGGCTGGTAGGAATGTGTGGATTACAAACGAAGCTACACAAGTCCCTCCATACTCTCTTGCAGGATTTCAGGTACCCTCTTGGCTTTGACTAAAGATGTCTCCTCCAGAAGCACATGGACTCCATTCCAGGAAACCCCTGCAGCTCCCCTCAGTACATGATTCATAGCCTCCCTTCCCTAAGTCCTGTCTAGGAGAAAGCCTGCTCCTGCCTCACTCTTTCCCTCCCTCATTCCAAGAATTTTTACTGACCTAGAGGCATCTAAATCTGTATCTCTCATTCAGTACTTGTAAAGCAATCTTGGTTTATCAATGGGGCTACAATGAATACAACCACAGTGATGATATCTCATGAGTGACAGCACTTTGCAGTTTATAAAAACTTTTTTTGTCTATCATCTTGTCAAATCTTCACAATAATCCTACATCTCCATTTACAGATGAAGGCACCAAGGCTCACAGAAGGTACCCAAGGTAACAAAGAGTGGAAGCCAGGTCAGTCTGGCCACAGCGCACACGTCTATTGTTACCTTCTAAGGACCAGTTGCTTCCAGGGCCCAATGTACCCTTGTGTAGTAATAGAACTGTGGTTGGGAAGATGGCTTCCAGAAAAAAGACATTATTTCCCAGTCTCCTTTGCAACTAGGTGTAGCCATGTGGCCAAGTTCTGGCGAATGAAGTGTAAGTGGTAAAGGTATAGACAACTTCTAGGAAGTGTCCTTAAAGGAAGGGTTGAGCTCTTCCCTCATCTCCTTCCTGCTGGCTGGAATGTGAATGTGACAGATGGAGTTGCAGTGGTCATCTTGAACCATAAGGTGGATTTGGGAGTGAAAGACATGCAGGGCAATAAGGTGCAAGGAGCTTGGACCACCTAGCTAGAGTTTTATATAAGAGGAAAATAAACTTCTATTGTCCAGTTTGGATTTTCTGTCATTCAAAGTCATACCTTGTTCTAAGTTATATAATAGTATTTTATCTACAAACAGAGCTGCCCTTGGATATCTCTCTACCTCTGCAACCAGAATGCTAATTTGGAAGCTCTTTATCTCTTCCCTGGACTGCTGCAATAGCTCCTGACTAATCACCCCTGCTCCTACTCTCAGTATTTTATATCCATTTTCCACTCTGTGGACAGAGGGACCTAACAATGATACTACTCTGGCTACATTCTCTCCTGGCTCAAAACCTTCAAGGGTTTCCCATTTGCTCCAAGATGGTGTTTGAACATCTTCCAATGGGTGCTAGTGTCCCACAACCACATTCCTGCTCAACTCTCTAGCAGAATCTCTACCCTTCTCTGCCCAGTGTTTTAAGCAAGCAGGGATACTTCACTCTATGTTACCTGCATTTCCCTGCATGCATCATACTATTTCTTTCTTTTCTTTATTTTTTTATTTTATTTTATTATTATTTTTTGAGGCAGGGTCTCACCCTGTCGGTGAGGCTGGAGTGCAGTGGCACGATCACAGCTCACTGCAGCCTCAACCTCTTGGGCTCAAGAGATCCTCCCACCTCAGCTTCACAAGTAGCTGAGACTACATACATGCACCACCATGCCCAGCTAAATGTTTGCATTTTTTTGTAGAAACAGGGCTTCACCATGTTGCCCAGGCTGGTCTTGAACTCCTGGGCTCATGCAATCACACCATTTCTTATCCATGTGTATTTGCTCATGCCTCCTTTCCACCTTGAACAATGACCTGCCTTTATCTGGCCAACTCCTAATGTCCTTCAGTGTTAACTCAGACTTTACGCTGCAGTATGTCGTTTCTGATCTGTCTCTTATCCCTATTCTAGACTGTGTTCCACCAATGCGCAGCTCAGGTTTCTATCACTACCCTTACCACACTGCATTATAATGATTTCATATGGGTCTATTCTTTCCACTAGACTGTGAAACCCTCCAAAGCAAGGACTGGTGTGTTTTTCATCGTTTTCTCACTAGGATCTGGTACAAAACATGGCCTAACCATTCATATTTCTGATGAATCAATAGATGAATTAGTTATAGGAGTGCTGTGGTTTGAATGTACGCCTCAAAGTTCGTGTGTTGGAAACTTAATCATCAATGCAACAATGTTGAGAGTTGGGAACTTTAAGGTGATTAGGTTATGATGAATTGATGCTGTGGGAGCAGGTTTCTGATAAAAGAATGAGTTTGTCCATTCCCCTTCCCACTTCTGCCATGGGATGATGCAGCAAGAAGGCCCTTGTCAGATGCAAGCCCCTTGACCTTGGGCTTCTCAGCCTCCAGAGCTGTAAGAGATCAATCTCTGTTCCTTATAAATTATCCACTCTCAGGTATTCTGTGATGGCAGCACAAACAGATTAAGACAAGCAGACCCTGTTGGGTGTCTCACCCACACCCCTCAATGCCCACCATTCCCATGCATTCTGAGGGCTTCCTGCCCCAAGCACATGTGACTCTGCCTTCTGTGGCCACAAGAGTCAGTAGGCTATGGAAAATAGGTCAGAAATGCAGAAGGGTTACTCACCCCCTGCTCCAAACCAATCTCGGATGGGAGCTGGTGAATAAGCAACCCAACCTTCTCACTGTTTGGGTAGGATGACTCTCAGGAGTAATCTACACTATTTCTTGTGGTAGGCAGAATAATGGCCCTTTATAGATGTCCACATCCTTATCCCTAGAGCCTATGCATATGTGAGGTTATGTGACAATGAGGAATTAAGGTTGCAGATATAATTAAAGTTGTTAATCAGTAGACTGTAAATATTACGCTGGATTATCCTGGGTGCATCCAATATAATCAATAGGGTCCTTAAATATGAAAGAGGGAAGGAGGTGAGAAGAACTAGACCCACTGTTTCTGGCTTTGAGGGGATGGGGCCATAAGCTAAGGAGTATGGGCAGCCTCTAGAAGCTGGAAAGAGCAAGGAAACAGATTCTACCCTAGAGCCCCCTGAAAGGAATGTAGCTCTGTCAGTACCTTGATTTTAGTTAATGAGACCCATTTTGAACTTCTGAACTACAGAACTGTAGGATCATATATTTGTTATTTTAAGCTATCAGTTTTGTGATAACTTGTTACAGAAGCAACAGGAAACTAATGCACTCCTGGAAGTCTCCAGGAAACCTGAGTCTCAGGTGTTCAAATCAGTGACTTGCTTATGAGCAGCCCTATATTGGCTTCTTGCCCTTCCTGCTCTCACTTCCCTACTTCTCTATCAATGCCTCTTGAAGTCACTCGCAGATAAACTACTTACTCTCAGATCCTGACTTGGTTTACTTCTGGGAAAATCCAACATAAGATATTAATTAATTGGAGGAACCAGGGAGATATTTGACCACAAAAACCTGGGCTCTCCTGACCCATGTAGGATTTGACTCAGATCTGATACCTAACAGCTTCGGGATCCTCAAACATCATAGGATGTTCCCAAGAGGATCAAATTTCTGGGAATTTGGAGACTGGAGAGATGCCTCCCAATACCAGGAGTGAGGAGGGCAGGATGGGATGGAACAGAGGTGGAGCAGCAGTGGGCTCACACTGTCCACCCAGAGAAGAACAGCAGTGACCTCTAACTTGCCCCTGCAGCCCTCAGGTAGGTTCCTGGAGGGAAGGGAAGCTTTAACCTGGAAAAGAAAAGGTTGTAGGGGTGGAGATGGTAACTGGCAGAACAAGGCAGTAGTGGTGACAAAAGGCAATCCTCAACTCTCAAGGCCCCACAGTCTAACAGGGATTACTTAGAATATGGCGAGAAAGAGAAAGTGGTACAGCAAGGGAAGACTTGAGGCTGTCAGCTACCAACTGTCTTTCTCATTAGCCACTGAGCACTTCTTTGGGGTCTGAGATCATGGGATAATTCTCTGCAAGAGAATACAGGAGATGTAATAAATGGGATGACCTTTGCAGGTCCATTCCCATCTGATGTTTGGATATTTTATGACCTTAAGACAAGATGACCAGATCACCCCAAGGAGCAGGCAGCAAAGATAAAGGAGGGAAAATCAGGAGAACCTATAAATGTGTTAAGCAAAGGTCACCCAGATGTTGCCAGGCTATCTTTCTGCAATTTGTCGCTCTTTTAGGGGAGGTTCCAGATGGGGAAATGAAGTTCGGTCCCAGGGAGCCCTTCATTGAAGGGAAGAGTCTCAGTCCCATTTTCAAAGAGCCCCTGATGTTACAGGTAGAGCAAGGACACCCACCTGAAAGCCATTGGCATCCAATAATGTCTAGTATAAGCAGGGGTTTCCATCATGAGGTGATATAGGCAGAAAGGAGAGGCCTCCACTCAAGAGTCTACCAAGATTGCTCCTGCCAGAGGACAAAGACACAGGGTCCTGGGCTGGACCGAGCATGAGATTTAGAGGTAAATCCACTTCCGCTTCTTCATCCCTATGCAAGTCACCCCAGACAAGCCACTTCTGTCCCTGCCTTAATTTTTTAGCTGTAAAATGAGGACAACGTGTGCTTTACTTATTGTTATAGGATGAATATGGCCAAAATTCATAAGTATGTTGAAATCCCAAGTCCAAGTGCCTGAGAAATATAGCTGTATTTGGAGATAAGATTCTTGAAGAAATAATTAAGGTAAAATGAAGTCATATATATGGGGCCCTAATCCAATATGCCTGGTATTCTTATAAGAAGTAAAAGTGTGGACACAGACACACACAGAGGAAAGATCATGAGAAGACAGAGGCAGAAGATGGCCACCTACAAGCCAAGAGGAGAGGCCTCAAAAGAATCCAACCCTGCCGACCCCTTGATCTGGACTCATAACTTCTAGAAGAGTGAGAAAATAAATTTCTATTGTTTTAGCCACCTGTTCTTGTTTTGGTAGACCTAGCAAAGTAATACACTTATCTCAGTATTTGGAAAGTTGAATGAGATGATGATGATGATGATGATGATGATGATGATGATGCCCATGATGAGTGTATTTCAAAAATGAGGCCCTTTCCCCCGTCCCATTAGTCCTCCTTCCTAGGTCCCTACTGTTCTTTCTATCACTTGGTGAACTGAAGGGAGAGCTTTCTCCAGATCCTGTCTGGGGCAGGCCCAGCTGCCTGTGTCCTTGGAGGCTGGACTCAGCCTGCAGATACTGCAGCAGGCTCTGAGCTAGAGCCAAGACCTAAATCAGAGGAGGTGACATCCCCTCCCTTACCCTGATAGCCTTAAAAATGGTGCTACTCCTACCTTGTCCCACCCAGGAGCTGCACCAGGACATCCCTCCACCCTGCATGCACCTTGCAAACCATCACTTTACTCATCTCTGTAGTTAATCCTGGGAGTTAGTCATCTACCCACAGCTGGGTCCTCACCAGCCACAGTGTCCACTTTGGAGCAGAGGGACAGACTTGTAACCTGGAGCCAGTCCCTTCCTTTTGAATTCCCACTGGCGGATTTGTCTTTCTAGAACATCACATTGGGTGATCCTGGGCCCCTGGGTGCCTAAAGCACATGTCTGGGCCTCAGTTTTTCACCTGCCACACATCTCATCCTGCCTGCAGAACACCACCTGCCAAGCCAACATGGCTCCCCAAGGCATGTGGGCTGGGGAAACAGGCAGTCATGGCCTGGGTGCATCTGAGAAAACACAATGCCCCCTCCTTCCACACTGGCTCAGGTAACAGAAACCACAGAGAAATGGAGCCAAGTGTTTTTCCATTTAATTAACAATTTAAGAGGCTGTGTGGCTGGGTGCAGTGGCTCACGCCTATAATCCCAGCACTTTGGGAGGCCAAAGTGGGCAGATCATGAGGTCAGGAGATCAAGACCATCTTGGCCAACATGGTGAAACCCCTTCTCAACTAAAAATACAAAAATTAGCTGGGCATGGTGGCGTGCACCTGTAGTCCCAGCTACTTAGGAGGCTGAGGCAGGAGAATCGCTTGAACCCAGGAGCTGGAGCTTGCAGTTAGCCGAGATCGCGCCACTGCACTCCAGCCTGGCGACAGAGCAAGACTCCATCTCAAAAAAAAAAAAAAAAAAAAAAAAAAAAAAAAAAAAAAAAAGAGGCTGTGTGCTGCTCTCAGAGGAATTCCCCAATGGAAAGAGAGGAACTGTGAAGGCAGAGTAGCCAGTGGTGAGCCCTTCTCATCCCAGGCTTCAGGTTCAGCACACCTGGCTTCTCCTTGCCTCAGCCCCTGCATTACCTGCTGCTGTCCTTGCTATTCACCTCCAACACAGGCAACTGCTGGGCCTGGGCGCACCTCCAGGGGAACACCAGGGGTGGGGATGGAGCACAAGAGACAGGGTCAGGACAGAGGGTGGGTGGCTGCACCACAGATGCCTGGAATGTCAGAGCCCCCTGAGTTAATCCCTCATCCTACAGAGGACTGCAAGGACCAGGAGTGGCAGGGTCACACCTGGAATACCCCACCCAACCCTGGGGACAGCAGGCTGAGAAGGAAGTTGGTACATCAGGTTGTGTCCAGCTGGTCTGAGCCTGACAGGTGAGGGGCTGGGGGACAGTGGCTGAGAAAGAAAAAGGGCTAAGGGGGCCAGGGGCCCACAAGCTTGTTCAATACAAGGCTGCAGGCAGGGGTACAGAGGAGGGTGATGTGCAGATATCTGAGAGTGTCTGGAAAAGCGGATGGGGCTCTTCTCAGTGGCTCCAGAACTAAAGCCAGGGCAGAAGGTACAGGGGCTCAACTTCCAAATGACTTTTCCCAAAATCCAAACCATAGGAAGATGGATGGCTCTGGTGTCCTGGCAAAGTAATGAGTAGGCTGTCACTGCATGTGTTCAAGCGAAGGCTAGGCTGCCACCGTTCAGGGATGCTGTCATATTGTCATGCCATGGGAAGCTCTGCAAAGTGTCACATCGACTGCTGAAATCTCTTCTCAGTACACACCGAGCTGCCCTGGGAGAGGTGGTGTGGCATGCTGCTGAGCGTTCAACCCTAGAGCCAGCTGGCTCGGGTTCAAATCCCTGCTCTGCTCTTGAGGAGTGGAGCTACCTGGGGTAACTCACTGCAGCCACCCCCAGCTCCAATACTGTATTAAAAGGATGACAATGGCAGTGCCACCTTCAAAGGGTTGCAGTGAGGATGGAATGAGTTAATACTGCAAGTACTTGCTCATTCTGGTTGCACAACCAGAAAGGCCACTCAGACCAGTATCCATCCTCCAGATCAGCCAGGAAGGATTTCACTTTGTATTACACTAAGAGAGGCGCCTTCTCTGGAATGACTTGCCACACACCCACAGCCAGACATATAGTTCCCTGAAGGAAGAGGGTAAGCAGGGGATCCCAACACTGCAAAGCAAGCGCCTTGAGAGGGTGCCTGAGTGCTCAGAAGCAGTGAGGGCCTATTTATTCACACGTATTTAGTGAACCTCATGCCCCAGGTATCCCAAATGCTGGAAGGCCCAGTCACAGGGACCCAATGACTTGCATTACCCAATAATAAATAGATGCCCCAACCCCACTTGCAGGGTGCTAAACACAAGCTCCCCAGTGTGTGCACGGAAGTAAAGACAATCAGGTTGTACTTATAGAAAACTTGAATTCTTCCCCCGTCAACCCCCGCACTGTCCCCTCCCTCTGTCTCTGCGCCTCATCTTCCCTCCACCTTCCCTCCAGCCCCTGCAGTTTCTCTTGTTTGGCTTCCTCCCCAGAGCTGGATAGGTGTTTCCAGGTCAAGACAATTGGTCGATTCCATCAAAACCCACAGCAGGTGGGGCTTTGAAAAAACCAGGAGTCTGCATATTTATTCTCGCAACACTTTTCACTGCTTGCTTGAACTTCTCACTTTTCTGCAGGCTGAGTTGGCATCTGAAGACCCTCTGCTGTTGGCCACAGCAGCAACTCAGGAGAAGTGGGAGGATTTAGGAGTGCAGAGAGCAGAGAAGCCGCTAAGGGCATTTTCAGCCTAATAAGCCTTCCTGGGCGTCCTGCCAAATGACCTTTGGGTGCAGCCCGTGGGGTACCCCTAGCTACTCGCAAGCATTCAGATTCGCCCCGTGTAAGCCGAGCTGCATTTGTGCACTTCCTCCTCCTGATGCTGGTGTGGCTCAAGCCACTTCAGAAGCTGCATCCTATGCTTCCAGGGAGATCCTATGGGAGCCCTGGATGTGACCTGACTCTGAGCAGCATTTGACATGCTGATATCCTTTTTCCTCAGGCCTCTCTCCTGCCTGCACCTGCTGCCTCCCCTTTCAGGCACCTTGGCAGGCTGACAGGTAGGAACCATGTCATTCCCTAAACTGCATTTCATTGGCTCTGAACTTTCAGTAAGTGTGATTCTCCTTGGCTTGGAACCTCCCGTCTCTGTCTCTCCCACCCTGGTGTTCACACCCTTCATTCGCTCGGGGCTGCATCCGTCAGGAGCTCCTGAAGCACCTGTTTCTCTGGCTGTTTCAGAAATGGGTCTTATTGGGCGAGATGCTGGAACAGGGGACACAAAACATACACCTACCTCCTCCCTGCCTCTTGGGATCCAGCTCTCATCTCTTCTCCCACGCCTCCAGATCCCTCCTCTTACATTCTTGCTCCCCAAGATAGGTGATCTTCTGGGCCCCAAACTCCAGGGCCCCACTCTCTACTGGGTGGCAGCCAGGAGGGATGGTTATAAACTGACAACCAGCTCCCAGCTGCCACGCCTCGGCCAGACTGCCTGTGGATCGTCTCAGGTAGCATCCTGCCTCCTCCTAGCTTAAATGTCATGTCTCCAGGAAGCTCCCGAAAAGGAGACAGCGTGTGTCAGACTAGAAAGTGCCTCTGCTTCGAAGTTAAGAAAACCTAGGTTCAAACTCCAGCCCAGCCATCTTCTAGCCATGTTGGGGATGTGACATAGCCCCCCAGGCCTCTGTTTCCACCCCCAGTCATTGGGGGAAATGGTCATGGCCCACACTTCCCAGGGTGCTATAGATACTAATTCATTAATCCCTCACAACACCCCAGAAGGTGGGCATTACTATTATCATCCCTATTTTGTTTTTTATTTAAGTTCTGGGATACATGTGCAGAACGTGCAGGTTTGTTACATGGGTATACATGTGCCATGGTTTGCTGCATCTATCAATTTAAGCCCCACATGCATTAGGTATTTGTCCTCATGATCTCCCTCCCCTTGCCTCACAACCCCCACCAGACCTTGGTGTATGATGTTCCTGTCCCTGTATCCACGTGTTCTCATTGTTCAACTCCCACTTATGAATGAGAACATATCATCCCTATTTTACCAGCGAGGAAACTGAGGCAGAGTGGTTACATCACCTGCCCAGGGATACATAACTAGAAACTGGCCACCTGGACCCACCATGCCCTTAACCACTATTGCACACTACCTCGCACACATGCCTCCTCACTCACCGGGATTCAAACACCCAGGTGTCCCTGGCACATGGCAGGAACACAGTCACGCAAAATGGTCTTAGGGTCGTCGTTTTTTTAGACAGGGGGCTTTCAGGCAGGCCCACAGGGTCTAATAGGTATAGTGGGGGAAACCTGGGCACCTTCTCAGGTAAGTCAAGAGCCTTGTGTATTTGTTTCCTGGTGCTTCCATAACAAATGGCCACACACTGAGTGGATTAAAACAACAGAGATTTACCCTCTCATAGTCTGGAGGCCAGAATTCTGAAATGAAGGTGTCATCAGGGCCATGTTCTCTCAGGAGGCTCTAGAGAAGATTGCTTCCTTCCCTCTTCCAGCTTCTAGAGGCTCCTTTAAATCCTGGGCGCTCCTTGGCTGTAGCTGTATCACTTCAGCCTCTGCCTCTGTCTTTACATGGCTGTCTTTTCTGTGCCTGTCTCTTCTCCTTTTTTTGTCTGTTATAAGGACACTAGCATTGGATTTAGGGCCTACTTTAATCCACAATTTTTTTTTTTTTTTTTGATATGGAGTCTCACTCTGTCACCCAGACTGGAGTGCGGTGGCGTGATCTTGGCTCACTGCAATCTGCAATCTCCGCCTCCCGGGTTCAAGTGATTCTCCTACCTCAGCCTCCCAAGTAGCTGGGATCACAGGGGTGTGCCACCACACCTGGCTAATTTTTGTATTTTCAGTAGAGACGAGGTTTCACCATGTTGACCAGGCTGGTCTTGAACTCCTGACCCCAAGCAATCCTCCCGCCTCGGCCTCCCAAAGTGCTGGGATTACAGTTGTAAGCCACTGTGCCCGGCCCATAATGATTTCATTTTGAGATCCTTATTCCAAATAAGGTCATATTCTAAGGTTCCAAGTGAAATTATCGTTTGGAGGTCACTATTCCATCACAAATACTCTTTTGGTTCCAGCTTCTGTTTCTTAAAACAAGAAAATGATGCTAGAAGACCCTGTGCTCTTCTGGGTCTTCAAGGACAATGACCTCAACCATCCCAAGGCTGGTCCTGAAGAGACAGCCCCAGCCACACTCACTCTCACGGTTGTTGGAGACTGGGGCTTCGTGGGCAAGCAGCCACAGTGCACCCCATATGTGCAGGAGGAGCCTCCAGGGGTCAGTATGGCCCCAAATTCTCTGGGATGGGGCAGGAGACCCTTGCTCCATGGCAAGCCAGCTGCAGGCTGGGCACTAGCACTGAGCCTATGTGCTTGACCAACTAAAGTGCAACAAAGGACAATCGATGTAGCGGTTCTGCTTGGAGATGGCAGCCAGACCTTGAGAGCATCGCAGGGAAGAGAGACAAGGATGTGAGCCCAGTAGGGCCCCTGGAGGAAAAATGGAAAAGGAGGGACTTGGGGGATGGCCTGGGAGGGATTCCACTCCGTATTAGAGACAAGCATGGTCTGTATGATGGTAAGCTGTGTAAGTGCAGGCAAGGAAGGTGTGGGGAGGGCAAAACGAGGTCCCAGGCCTCAGGGGCTGGTGGGGTGTCATGAGATGTGTGCTTAAGGGGTACACAGACAATTTCTATAGGTTGTGCCATCAGTACTGGGAAACTGAGAAGTTGTTTTTGTTTCAGTGGAAAGATACGTTATGAAGTACATGGAATAGGGATGATGAGGCTGAGGAAGGGAGCCCTGATCCCTTCCCCTGAAACTAAGCTCTTCTCACAGCTGCTTTTAAATAAATTTCATGTTTCCTACTCTGTCGACCTCTCACTCTTGGCCATTCCACCTTGTTGTACAATTCCAGGGGCACCATGCTTGATGTAGTCCAGGCCAGCGGTGCTCCTGGGATGTGCTGCCTGTGAGATGGGTCTACCCTTCCCAGGTTACAGAAGGGCAAACTAAGCTTCAAAGAGGATGGGTGAATTGCCCAAGGATGCACAGCTAATTAAAGGCAGGGCCTGAAAGAGTATCCAGGGATTTAGAATCCCACCCAAGTGTTTTGCCCTAGAGTGGTGGTGTGACTTTCCTGTAGTTTCTTTCCTCTGTAAAATATATATTAAAAGCTGTATGTTATGGTTGCATTGGTATAAGGATGAATGTAGTCCAGGCTAGATTGTGTCTGATGGGCCCAGCATGGTCTAGGAAGCCCCTTCCTGCTGGGCCCCAGCCTGGCCTGATGCCGTTCAGCCCATGCCACCTCCCTGTGACTTAGTCAGATTGGGCCTTCTGTGCCCCACCTACACTTGGGGCCTACATTATAAAGTATGTAGGCCTTTTTCCCCTCCCCACATTTACTGAAGTTCTCTGGGATGGTGCCTGCCTCCTGTCTGCCTCTATGTTTCTCCAGACTTATCTCCTTCAAGAAACCTTCTTTGATAACACAGATGTATTAGGAACGGCCACTAGAAATTCTCTTTGTATGGAACCATCTTGAATTCTCTTTGAACCAGTGTCTCCCCAGCCTCACTGTAAGAAAGGCAGGGCCCACGTTCTCCTGTGTGTATGCAACACCACCCACCTGTACTTCCAGCAAAGCCTGGTGCAGAACGGGGCACATGGGGAACCCCATAGGTGCTGAGTTAGCAGGGGTAGCCCCTAGGTCAAACTTGCTCTTTCCCATTCCCTGCTTTCCACCTGGCAAACTTGTACACACCCTTCAAAGCCTCGGCTCAACACTCCTGGTCTCTAGAAGCCCTCCTTTATAACTTTCCAGACAGAGTTCATCTCTCTACTTGCCCGCTCCCCTTAGTTCCCAGCACAGGCTCCATGGGAAGAGGATACAATGCCTTCCTCTCATCATCACTTTCCTTGGCCGTTTCGCCACCACACTGGGGCAATCCTGAGAGCAGGCCTGACCCACAGCCCAGGACAGGCCTCAGATGTTGGTGTCCCGATGGACATCTTCTGCCCCAGTCCAGTTCACACTCACTGGCAAGCAGAATCAGGAGTGGCATCCTATTTCCAGCCTGCCTGGGCTGGACCCCAAGGAATATCTCAGGCCTGCTACAAAGTAGCCTAGACACCTAGTTCCCCAGAGTCTCTTCCCACCTTCTCCTTTAATTAAACTCACCTTCGACTCTTGATGATCAGGAAATGGATTATTTAGGTCAGCAGTCTCCAATCCCAACCACACATTAGACTTACAAGGAGCTTTTATAAAATTCAGTGTCTGGCTTCCCGCAGATCAATTACATCGGGATTTCTGGGAAGGGGACCCAGAGTGAGTATTTTGGGTATTTTTTAAAAGGCTCTTCAGGTGAGTCTGATGATCAGAGGGGTGGAAGTAACTCATGTTGGTGGTGGTTTTCTAATTAAAAGTGTCTGCCTTTTGTTCTCATGATGTTTTAGTTTTGGCTTATCTGGCTCATCTCCCGAGTCAAGGGCTCTCCTCGAAGGCTGGTTGGGAAGAGGTCATGGCTCCTAGAACTGATGGGGATCTCAAGGGATGGTGGGACCTGGCTGCCTGCCTTCAACAAGGTTGTCTACGTTGTCCGTGGTCCCATGAGAAAACCAAAACCCAGAGAGGTTAGGTGCCTTTCACAAGGTCATACAGCCAGTGGATGGCCACAATGAGTTATAAATCAGGTTATTTCAATAAAGATTTGGTGGTGGGCGGGGGCAGGGGTCAAATGAGGCTCCAGAATGGCACGTTTTCCCAGCACATCACTGGCCTTCCCAGCAGGCACTGCAGGAACAGGCGAGAGTTAGCTCCATTTCCCTCAGTAACAACTCCCTGGTGGCCTCAGCTAAGCAGCCAGCTTTGGGCACATCCTCTCCCGGTTGTCTCCTCCTAGGAAAGAGACCCCAGCTGGAGGCGCGCTCTCCCCTCCCTGCTCCTTCCAGAGCATTTTGCTGAAAGAGCTGCAGGCAAAGCTCTTTTAGCGCCATGGTGGTGAGTCATCCGTGCCCCTCTTTAGAGACCCGACGCTCCTCTCCAAGCCCAGGAAGGAGAGATGTTTAATTTATCAGACAATGCCACAAGATGTTGTTTACATGCACACCGGATGTAACACAGACGCAGCAAACCGTGAATATGGTAAACCTGTTTGTGGCTTTTTCTCCGTGTCACAATTAAAGAGACAGTTGATTGAATCACATGTGCAAAGTGGCAGCATCAGGGCGGGAAGCCACAGGGATAAGCCGGCACCAGGGGATGTAACGTCCTGTCCCCTGCTATGCCAGGGCGCACCCCTGCTGCCATCCTCTTCCTCTCAGATGGAGTAGCTGTGTGCCCTGCTGCCCTTTACATGCTTCGTCTTCCTGTCTCCACCCCTGAGTTGGGGTCTGAGCCCATACTCTGTGCTATCATCTTATTTGGTCCTCAGAATAACCCTAGGAGACCAATGCTATTATTGGCCCATTTTACAAATTACAAATTGACAAAAAGCACTAATAATATTAATTGCCACTATTATCACCACCACCACGGTTAACATTTGTACATATTTACTCTGTGCCAAGCTCTAAGTCCCTTATACATTCATTTAATCCTTGCAATAGCCCCGTGAGTAAGTACAATTAGTATCCTTATTATACACATGGGGGAAACTGAGGAACAGTGAGGTTGAGCAACTTGCCCACAGTTACACAGCTGGAAAGCAGCGGTGAGGAAATAATCCATTCACTGATGGAGTGAGAGCAACTGGAGATCCAAGGGTGAATGGTGTAGACAGCCCACCCCTCATGCAGCAGGCGAATTAACCTGCTGAGTACCTCAGTAGCTGAACCAGGGCTTGAGCTAGGTACTCTGGCGTCCTGAATTTGGTTTCCGTCCTGTCTGACCATGCTCTCGGTCCTTTCCGATATGCACATGTGGTGCGTGTGCATGTGTGTGTGTGTTCACACATGCACATACGTGTAGAGTGTGAGGCCACATTCTGAAATACATTTTCTATTGATACATTTAATCTGGAACCAGCTGGTGGTTTTGACTATCCAGCTGATCACATGGTAGGTTTCAACAAATAAACTAAAGAAGTCAAACTGAATTGAATCTAGCACCACTCCTTTCTCTGGGCTTCTAGGGACTGGAAATGTACAAAATTATACTCCGAGGAGTCGGTATAGGCAAATAGTTGAGGCGCAGGTTCTGAAATTTTGTCTGGCTTAAAACCAAGCTCCCACACACACTAGATAGAAAGCCTTAGGCATTTGCTTCACTTCTCTGTGCCTCAGTTTTCTCATTGCAAAGGGAGATGATAATGGTTCCTACCTCAGAAGTTTAAGTGAATATTAAGCTCTTAGAATGTTTGGTACCCAGCAGTCAATAAATGACAGCTCTCACCATCATCTTCATCACAATTAATAGAAGCGAGGTCTCTCCCAACCTCTCGCCAAAGCACACTTGGGGAGATTCCCTGTCCTCCAGCCGAGTCATAGCACCCACCGCTCAGAAGAGGGCTTCCCACTCCTGAGCTGACAGTGGCTGCAGTGCCATGGGCACTGGGCCTACAAGACAAGGCACAAGGGTTTTAGTGCCAGCTCTGACACTAGACAAGTCTCTTTCTCTCACCGGGGACTCAGTTTCCTTATCAGTAAAATGGGGGGCTGCTAAGCTACTTCTGCTAAGTGACCACTAAGTAACTTTCTAAGATCCCTTCTAGGTCTCACTTCCTAAAATTCTAGGAGCCTCCCTCCTGTCTCTTTCCTGCTGTGATCCCCTTTCCTGGGAGAAGCATACTCCTGAGTGTGTTTTGCTAAAACAACATGAAGGAAGATCCTCAACTTCTAGATTAGCAAGCTGAGACTCAGCAGGAATCCAGTCAAGTTCGTGGCAGGACTGACCTGGGGCTCGGGTCCACTGGTTCCTCATCATCACCACAGAGCCCACCTACAAGGCTCCATGGGGATTTGAAGACCATGCGAGGGTGGAGCCTGGGCCACATTCCTCCTTCTCTCCAGCACACAAGGCCCTGCCAGCCCTAAGAGTCTGTGCTGCTGTGAAATAAGTTTGGAAAAAATAATTTTGGCTTAAAGCCTGTTAATTTTTTCTAAGGCCTACTTCTAGGAAAATGTCAAGGATTCCTGAGAATTGATGTTTGAATGCAGACACGAATCTACTTCCCCTTTCCATGTCTTTACACAAAATCCTTATGGCCTAGTAGAAAGGATAAAAGTAAACACTGATTTAATGCTTGCTGTATACCAGGCTTTCTTCTAAGAACTTTGCATATATTAACTTATTTACTCTTTATACAGCACTGGGTGAGTATTATTATCCCTGTTTCTCAGATGAGGAAATGGAGGCCAGATGGCTCCATTTACATGGCTAGATATTGATGAAGCTGGGATTTGGTTCCACTTGTCTGGCCAGGAGTTCAGTTCAGGCTCTTTTTCTTTTTTCTTTATTTTCTTTTCTTTTCTTTTTTGAGATGGGGTTTTGCTCTTTCACCCAGACTGGAGGGCACTGGCACTATCATGGCTCACTGCAGCCTCAACTTCCCTGGGCTCAGGTGATCCTCCCACCTCAGCCTCTGAAGCAGCTGGGACTAAGAGCATGTGCCACAACACTGGCTATTTTAAAAATTTTTGTAGAGATGGGGGTCTCACTATCTTGCCCAGGCTGGTCACAACCTCCTGGGTTCAAGCAATCCTCCTGCTTCGGCCTCCCAAAGTGCTGGGATTACAGGTATGAGCCACCGTACCTAGGCGAGTTCAGACTCTTAACCACCATGTACATCAGGGATTATGCTTTGGAGTTGGGCAGTCTTAGATTTGAATCCTGACGCCTTGCCCTGCTTGCTGTGTGGCTTTAAATGAGTCTCTTATTTCTCCGGGTCCCACATGCCTCCCCTGGAAATAAGAATAAATCCCTAGCCTGAAGGGAGGGTTATGATTAGGACTTATCGATGTCACATGTCACCATGTCTCATATGGGACCAGGTGGAATACAAGCACTCATTAAATGGTAGCTATTATTTGTGACTTAAAGGAATATCAGACTGCTGACTGGGCACTTAACTACAAAATCTAATGATTCTGAAATTCATAGTAGCTAAGATGGAGTCTAAAATAATGTCACCTCTATGTCTGGAGGGAAGAGGCTTAGAAAAATCTGGACTAAACATCCACAGAGAATCTCTCTAGAATGCTTATATATTAATTGCAAGTGCCATGCTAATTTGAGGGAGTCACCAATTGCTGATGGGCCCCTGACAAGAATCTGGGTCTGTTCGGCAACATAAATCTTCTGAGGGCTTTAGTTTTGAAGGAAGAAAAGCATTTATTGGGCTGGGTGCAGTGTCTCATGCCTATAATCCCAGCATTTTGGGAGGCCGAGGCTGCAGGATCACCTGACGTCAGGAATTCGAGACCAGCCTGATCAACATGGTAAAACCTCATCTCTACAAAAAATACAAAATTAGCCAGGTGTGGTGGCTCATGCCTGTAATCTCAGCTACTCGGGAGGCTGAGGCAGGAGAATCACTTGAACCCAGGAGGCAGAGGTTGCAGTGAACCGAGATTGTGCCACTGCCCTCCAGCATGGGCAACAGAAAAAGACTCTGTCTCAAAAAAAAAAAAAAAAGAAAAGAAAAGAAAACCATTTACTGAAAAGCGGTCCCTGGTTCAGAGTTTCATCAATACCGATAGATCCTCTCTCGGGGATCAAAATCAGTTTGCTTTGAATTTGCTTATTTTTTTTGATGGGGATGGAAAGCACCTTTGAGAAACTGACACCCTGGGAGTCTGGTGTACATGTAAGCCCAGGGAATAGTCCGCAAAGGCAAACCTAAGGATAGGGCTCGCCTGTCCCTTCCAGTTGCCCGGTGACTGTGCTGAAGGCTCCCTGGGTGAGGTTAGGGTAGCAGAAGGGCCGTGTTCAGATCTGAGAGGTTCCTGTGCCTGGGGCCAGGAGATGAGGGGTGAAGACTCAGTCCCACAATCCTGTCATCCAAAGCCTCAGTTTCACAGCCCTAAAGTGGAAGATTGCTGAAATGTTACAGCACCAGGCCAGACCAAGCAATGATGCTGTTCTAAGTGTTTTACATATGTTCACTCATCTAATCCTTCCAGCAACGCAGTGAGCTGGATCTAGCTATTGTGTTCATTTCACAATGGGGCAACTGAGGCACAGAGCAGTTACCTAGCTTGCCCAAGCAGCTAGAAGGGATGCTGGGTTCTGCAGCCAGGCAGTGTGACATGGGGGCTGGCACTTGTATCCCTTTGCCCTTTGTGTTAGCGTCAGTTGCCATGTAGAAAAGGCGCTACTGTCAGGCAGGGGTGGGGAGGATGGGACATGGGAAACCTTGGCTTCTGAAACTCACTCCTCCCGGTGGGCCCAAGTCTAAAGAGGGCTTCTCTGCTGGTCACTTGGCAGGACCTGAATAGAACCAGACCCGGATGGCAAGTCCCATAGAGGTCCCAGGTTCTCAAAAGAGGTCCTGGAACACAGATGGATCGACCAGAGTCAGGAGAAGACGCTAAGTTCTGGAGGCCCTTGGGGACCACATGGAGGAGCCTCTACCATCCTCAGGGGTGAAACCACATCCTCCCCTTGGGGGAATCCTGGCCCTGACACCCCCACCTGCCTGCCCAGCCATCTCCAGCACTCCCCAAGATCTCTACTTTTCCTTCTGGCAAGGGGTACAAAGACAGCAAATAAAACTGCCAAACTTTTATTTCTTTTTCTTTTTTCTTTTTCAAAGATGTCCCTAGTCTGTGGTTGCCATGGCAACACCTGCTAGCTTCTCTGAAGTCAGTGCTCAGCTCCCTTCACGGCCTCAGCAGCCTCCCCCACTGCGCCCTCCTTCTGCACACCCCCGCCCTCGCCCTGCCCATCTCAGCTCCACCCTGGGCCCTGCCTCCCCCTCCTGGCCAGGCCAGCTCCCTGGGGATGGCTCAGGCTGGGGCGGAGGAGGACTTCAGAGGAACTCAAGAGTACAGGCAGATAAGTGACAGTAATGAGCTCCCGGGTGGTGCAGGCCTGCCAAGGACTCCCGGACATGATTAGGGTGCCTAAGGGGCTGTGCCCACTCCACTGCCAGCTCCCTGTCCCTGCTGCAGCCACTGTCCCTCTGTTTCCTTGGCCTCTCCCCTGTTCTTGGAGCTCTCACTTCCTCCGCCAAAGCCCAGAAGGCACCAGCGTGGTTGAGAAGAAAGAGTCTGTGACAACTCATCAGCCACTTACTCGCTGCCTGACTCTGGCAAGTTATTTTACCTCTCAGACCTCACTTTCCTCATCCACAAAATGGGTGCCTAACACTTACTTTAAGGGTTGCTGTGGGGCATAAAATAGAAATCGCGTGTCAATACCAGCTACACCGTAGATGTTAGAGTGATGCCATTTCTCGTCTCTCTGCTTTTCATATCCATCCTCCCTTCTCCTACCATCTTCTCTCCCCTTGAACCTGGGTTTCTTTGCCCTCCCTGCTCTGTCTGCTTCCTGGACTTTCCCACTATTGCACTGGCAGAGTTAGTGGCACCCTAATGGCTTCCACCTTGGGGTTCACCCATGCTTCCCGGGGTCACAGAACTTCTTGGGGAAGGTGAGGTGGGAGGTGCTTGATCTGCAGAAGAGACAGCCTTGACCTCTGATGGGAAGCCAATGAGGGTACCAGAACAACAATGGCAACAGATCCATTTATTGAGCACTTATTGTGTGCCAGCCTCTATTTGAGGAGTTTTTCACAAATCAGCCCATCTAATTATAACTTCACACCTATGCCAAACTTACTCTTGCTGTCCCCATTTTATCTCTAGGGAAACCAAGGCTCAGAAGTGGCAGGAAATGAGGAGCAGTGATTCCATGATGTGGGTATGAGAGGGAGGAAGGAAGATTACCAGGCAGCTTCCAGACGGAAGCAGGACTTCCTTCCCTCCCTTTACCCTCAAGTCTCAGTTAGGCTTTGAGACAGGTTCTGACATTATATCCCAAATCCCCCCGAGGAGCATCTGAATCCCTCAAAGCATCCTTGGTTCCAAGTTCAAGGTCACACACAGTCTCCTGCCTGCCACATCATCCTCCCTCTTGAGCCTGTCAGCATTCTTGGCTCAGAGAAAATAGCCGCCTCTGTCCCCTCTCCCTGCCAGGAGTGCGGGCTGTCTTAGCATGCACAGCAGGCAGAATTTGCTATCTCCTTTGGCAAAACCTTTACCAACGGGATCTTGAGGGGCTTTCTGTGTACCTGTGCCAGCTCCAGAGGGTCGGGACCTAGCTATGCCCCTCTTGCCACCTCTGCTTAGCAATGAGACAGTACCAACTGCCTCCTCATCATAAAGGAAATAATTTCATTCCAGAAGGAAGGATTTATGAGAAAGCAGGCAGTGGGCCCTGACAAGGATGGAGTGTGGCGCTGATCCAGGAGACAGGGTCACTCTCATTTTGGAGGCCTCTGCCAAGCTGTGTGATCGGTGGCTAGTCTCTAGTTTTCAGCTGTCTAATCCAGGCCCAAACTAAGGAGCAAGGACTCCCCAATGGATCCTGCCCCCACCCACTGACCTCCAAAGCAATCCCTCCTGCCAGCTTCTCCAGAGGGCTAGTCCGGTGCCTCCCTCACTGTAATGTGCACACAAATCACCCAGGGGACCCCAGAAAAGAGCAGATCCTGGTTCAGGGAGGCTGATGGGCCCTAGATGGTGTACTTCTGTGCTCCTTGGACTCTGATCCCACTAAGAGCATACTTGGAGGGGCAAGGGTCTTGGCTCCCTGGAGCCACACATGCTCCTTCACTCCAAGCCCTGGGATCTATTCCTCAGGAATTAGATATCAGACCATTGTTCTCAGCTGCTGACCACCCATCATCCAGGCCTGTACGGGAACATCTCCGAGCTAAGTCCATGAGCTCAGAGCCACGAAATGCAATATCCGATCCTTCCCTCAGAGGGATGCAGTCCTCGCAGGCCCCTCTAGCTCTCGTACATTGAAGAGTATGTCCAGGTGAGAGTTGCCCAGGTGGGCTCTGCCATCCACACTTGCTCCTCAGCCTGATCAGACAGAGGCTGATGGGGTTCAACAGAGATAACAGAGTTCTGAGAAGATGCAATGAGAGTTCAAACGTAGCCTTGACTACTGTAAGAGACCCAAAAAAAGGATTTGAGGGTCAAAGTGGAGCACTCACAGAATTCTGCATTCATGTTTGTCATCACACTCCAACCTTGTGTAAGAAAGAAAAATCATTAACCTACTTCCTCTTCGGTTTACTACTCTAGCTACAAAAGGGGTATTTTTCAGGCAGGTCATGTCTATAAAATGTCCAACTATCAGACCAATGTGTCTGTGCACACCCAGACACAGAAGGATGGACAAGATGACGTCTCAAAGTAGCTCCCAAGTCAGCGCGGAAATCTATGAATGTCCCACCCTCTCCTGGGCATCACGGAGAGAAAAAGCCCCTTCCCTACTGCAGTTTGTGGTTTTGACTTTGATTAAATCTCGAGATTAATTTTTCCCAGTGACAGAGTGGCCAGCCTGGAAGCCATAATCCCTTCAGTAGTTCAACATGTTTATGAGGGTGAGAGGATGCTTAATGCTGCAGTTAAAATGCTAAGCTGAGTAATCAGTTCATTAGAAATTTACTCAATATGTTTGCTGTCTACAGCTGGGCCCCACTCCCCTGGACAGAGATAAATCAGCAGACAATGCAGCTAGTGACAAGATAAACTCCTCCAACATTGAAAGCAAGGCTCAGAAATGCCCTCTCATGGAGGAGAATTCTCTGGCCCAGTGCCCCTGAGGTCTTGGACAAGGCCAGGCTGCTCCCTAGAGCTGGAGAGAACTCTTGAGGTAGAGTACACCCAACGTCTGGACTTTAAGCCCTGGAAGAACACAGGGCAAATCAGGAAAGCTGTGGCTCAAGGTCACTTGGTTATCATGGGCTGACCAGCCAAGGGTCTTGGTTTAAGTGCCCCAGAAGGAGATCCTGAGACAAAGATTCAAGGGCACACAGTTGATTTGGGAGGTGGACTTTGAAAACCTGGGAGGGGAGTAGGGGAAATGAAAAGGGAAAAAGAACCCAGCTAATAAATGTGTTATTAAGCTAGTTATAACAGGGGCAGCTGGAACTCAGCCCCACTGAGGAACTCAGAGGCGGTGCAGACATTCACATCAGTGCTACCCCGCCCTCCTGCGGGGCGAGGGTGCTGGAAGGCGAGTGCCCATCAGTCATTGTTTGAGGGCTGCTCCAGGGGCATAAATTTCTTGGCCCTTCTGGCCTATGTACTTTCCTGGGCAGAATGTGTAAGTCTAGAAGGCCCTCAAGTCAAAGATGCAGGTGTGGGCAGTGGGCCGTGGGAGTGGGGCTGGTATGAACTGAAATTGTAAGGTCTGAGGGGAGATGGTGTGCCGTCCACAGAGGATGAGCAGAATCAAGTGGGAATACAACACCCACCCAATGAGTAATCTTAGAAGGAACTCAGGGCCCCTGGGCTAATGGGTTTCACCTCCTGACTGTGCAAGAAGAGCAGGATGCGTCTCTAACAAAGGGTGGGACCCCTAAGCCCTGGAGCACAGAGATTCCTTGGGGAATTCAGCGGGTAGTGAAGTCTTCTGGCAGATTCCTTCAGGGTTACGATGGGCTCAGGGGCATGGCGGGAGGGCGTCTCAGCGGATCTGTGCCTGGGTAAGGAAGGGGTAGAAGTTTGGAGAACTTGCTGGGCACTTATCTGGGTGGAGAATGAACAACAGAAGTGTCCCGTGGTTAGGATGAGGCTGCCTCATTTGAAATGTTAATAAATCATCTGGAAAAGGGAGTTACGCAGTGAAAGCTGGGGATGTGCAAATGGCACTAAGTTTTTTGAGGGAATGAAATGTCAAGCCAATGGGGATACGCTACAGAATCCCACAAGGGTGTGTACGAGTGGGCAGAAAAGTGACAGATGAGATTTGGTGTGGGCAAGTGTAAGATAATGTATTTAAAGACATATCTCAAGTGCTGTATGACTTCCTTCTGAGATGATGCATGCCACGGTGGTTTTATTTTAGGAAGAGTAGGGAGGGAAGGGGAACTGACATTTATGGTGTGGCTACTAGGTGTTCACAGGTTTTATCTTCTGGATGCAGAGTGAGGAAATGTGGTTCAGAGGGGCAGAGTAAATTGCCCAATGTCACACACCTGGGAAGGGATGGCATTGGGATCCTGAGTCAATCTATGTTCTTTCTGGTCTGTTCCCTGAGGACATGAGCCAATGTATAAAGTGGCCTGAAGACCACCAGGCAACAGCCATGACAGGGATTACTTCTGGGTCTGCTTCCTCTCAGGCCTGTCTGGCTCAGTCTCTTTTGCTGGTCTTTCAGCAAAGGTTGAATTGCTTCTGGTCCTTCTTGGCCTTCTCTATTCTCTTTCCCTTGGGGAGGTCATCCAGTTCCATGGTGAGTAGACCATTTTATGCCAATGAGCCCCAAGTCCATGCCCTCAGCCCTGGCTTCACCTGAGCTCCAGACTCACCATTTGACTCTCACTGATATCATCACTGGGATGCTTCATAGGTGCTCCAGACCTGGCAGGGCATCAGTGAGTTCTTGCTTCTCCCCTTACACCTGTTCTTCCTGCAGCCTTCCTCATCTCATTAAATAGCAACTCCATGGGCCTATCCTTCCATCTCTGCAAAATGTACATGTCCCAAAAAAGTTAGCAGATGGGAAAGGGAGATGGGCAGATAGCTGTGAAAGGTGCATGGCCTCTGACTTTTGGAAATATGGCCAGAAGGAATGTCTGGAAGCCCAAAGAACTGTGAAATTGATGGGGAAAAGTCAATGGGTTTCATCAGTGAATCCAAGGATGGGATGGCTAGGATTTGGAAGTGTAAAAAGATACATGTCAGGATAAAACCAAAGCAAGCTACCAGGCCCACTGTGTATTGCCACATGGAGAGCCGCTGCCCACCTTCCCCAGCTGTCTGCTGGAGGTATCCTGTGCCTCTCATCCAAATCCTACTTTTTCTCTGCATCCCCTGAACAGTCAGAATCACCCAACACTCCTAAACCCCTTTCCCCAATCTCAGCCTTGAGCCTGGTGTGGGGTGGAAGCCCCAGATTCCTCTGGCTGGTGGGCAGGGTAAAGGCTCAGCGTAGCAGTCCCTAGGCCCCCCAGTCACAGCAGCAGCCCCCAGTGTTTCCTTAGGCACGGGTTGAAAAGGAAAGGGAATGTTTTCTCTTGTTGTTGGGAAGACGAAAGCCAACCAAAAAAAGCCATAAAGTCACTGGATTGGAAAATGAGAAAGTAGAATAAATAGGCTCTTAGGAGGGAAATAGGTCTTCCCCGCTCTGTGAACAGAAATAAACAAGGAGAACACCTGTCAGGAGGAATTTACACCAGGGAATGGGTGCCTTGGCCCTGCCCAGAATCTGCAAGGAAAGGGTTCCAAGGAGCCCTGAATCTTCCTTCCAGACCAGACCTTTCTTCTCCCACTCTGCTGGCCACCTGCCTGGCCCCCCAACCCCCACCGCCATCCACACCGACTTCCATTCCCTCTGCCTTGCTCCTTCCTGACACCAGCACCCCCATGAGAAGTGGTCCTGTCCTCTGCTAAAACAACCCACCTATCCTCCAAGCCTCCCTCCTGTGGGAAGCCTTCCTGGACCTCTTGCTTCTGAGAACCTGAGTCCCAGGTATGCAACAGACCAACTCTCTACCTGTCCCCACTACACCCTAGGCAGCTGCCTGCCATTCTGTCCCTTGACCAAGCCATTTATCAAGCCTTCTGTGGCCCATAGAGTGTAATTATTCACATCTTTCAAGGCTCAGCTTCAACATCTCCAGGAAGCCCTCCATGATCCCTACAACCTTTAGGAGGACTTAAGGCTTCCTCCCTGTACCCACTGAGTATTAGGGGTAGTTCCAAACCTCAGGTCTGGTATGAAGGAATTTCTACCTCCTCTGCCTCCTTGAGGGCAGGTGCATTTCCCTATCCCTCAGGGTTTCAGGGTTAGAGGATGATTAGAATTAGGGAACATTCTAGGAAGTGTAAAAAGTTAGGAGCAAACCAAAGGAAGGGAACTGACTCAGTAAAAAAAAAAAAAAAAAAAAAAAAAAAGGACTTGTTGGTGGAGAGTTGAACTAATAATGTTGAATTTTATTTTGCTTTCAAGGTGTTGGCATAAAGATTTCACATAGCGCTAAGCACATAGCCTGCTGTAAAGTCCATTCCTTCTACAGATATTTACCAAGCACCTCTCTCACCCCCGTCTATACCATAGGCACACATATACCTCACAGCACACCAGGAACCAGCAGGCACTCCCCACCCTGCCTGCCTCCGTCTCACTGCCTTCTCTGCATCCCTGCTGTCACTTTAGTGTATTTGAAATCCAATAAAGACCTCCCACCAGAAAACAAAAACATGAACGACAGAACAATAGAGCACCCTGTTCTTCTAAGCACCAATTCAACAATCATCACACTTCAGAGCTGGAAGGGGACTTGGAATAAGCTCATTGGACCTCTTAACTCCACAGATGGTGAAACTGAGGACGCAAGTGGGGCAGTGCCCATCGGAGGCGTGCAGTTAAGAAGAGGCAGAGCAGAGACACCCGCAGACCTCCTAACACCTGGTCTCCAGGCTTTCCTCAACCCACCTCAGCTTGGCCCGGTGGAGGGAGATTGTGCCTAGAGGAGGTGGCAGTGTCTGGGACACACAGGAGAGGAGATGGGTGAGAAGGAGGAAAACTGGGGGAGGAAGACAGCAGCCCAGCCTGGGAAGGGCTTGGGGGATGAGGCAGGGCTGCCTGGGTGCTGATGAGGAGGACTGGGAGGAGGGCAGAAGGACACACTTAGAACTCTGAGTGAACTCTCCTTACCCACCCTTCTCACCTTCCCTCAGGGTCTGTCTTCTCCCACTTACTTAGGGAATAATAATGACAGAAAGGTGGAGGGTAGAGACAAAAGAGAGGGCTGACCCACATGTCCTCCCTCCCATCTCTGTCCATCTGTCTCCATCTACTCACTCCCCACCCATGACTTACCCACTGTGCACTCTGTAGGCATGCCTGGGTGCCCCCAGCTCATCTCCCCATTTGCACCACCTCAGCCCCCGCTGCTGCCCCCCAGGTCCACTTCCCCATGACCTCTCTGGCCTTTCTGCTCCTTCCCTCTATGCCTCTCTGCCTGCAGCAGAGGGAGGACCACCGCTTGCCTGGAGCCTGGAGCCCAGCGCCTGGAGGTCAGTCAGTTCCGGTGGGAAGAAGGGCCCAGCACCTACTGCTTTGCAGCAAGCCCAGGAGAGAAGTCAGACCCAGTAGAAGCATGTCTTGTCAGGGTTCTGTGGAGGCCGGGGAGGAAATGGGTCCAATTAATCCACATTTGCCTCTCCAGATTGGAGTACAAGTGGGGAGATGGAAGAATTAACCTTTTCAAAAATGTAATTTCATAAAATCATCTTGCTTGGAACAGACTCTCTAGTTATTACTATTATTTATGGTCATGTCCATGCCTCAGGCCACCACCAGTGTGGAGAGATGGAGGAGGAGCAGCGAGGCTGCAGCTGCCTGATGGAGAGAAGAAGGGCTGCCAGTCTGAAGCCCAGGCTCAGGGCTCACGCAGCCACCCTCAGAGCCCTGTGGCCACCAGAGCTCACCTGTGGCTCTCCTGCAGAAGGACCCCCATGGGAAGGGATTTTCAAGTCACTCTCAAGACTCTTACATGAAAATTCATTGCTCTTTGCCTCTCTTCAGCCCTGACAATACTCTTGGAGCTGCTGATTCCCTGCTCTCCCTCTAGAGCTCACCATGTCTGGCACAGGCCACAGCATATGGCCCACTCTCAGCAGCTGCCCCTCATAGCCAGGCCTGGGTTTGCTTGTACCACCCACTAGCCCTGTCAGGACTGGAACATCAGAGAACCCTGCCACCAGAAACTTGCTCCTGGGCTCAGAGAATGGGCATTAGGCTCCCGCTGCTGCCAACCTGCCTGGGGCAGCGGAGACTCCTTGCCTTTCTGGCCCTCTGTTCCCTCCCTGACTTACCAGCTTCCCTGGCTTCGATCTGGCTGCCTTCTCTTCAAGCTTTGAGTGATGCCTCACATCCTTGACTTGTCCGGATCTATGGGCCTCACCTATAAGGTGAGGGGTGTGTGCATGGTGTGCAGAAGGGACAGCCAGGAGGCCACTGTGGCCATAGAGGAGTGAGGGGGAAGAGAAGGACAAAGAGGATAGGGAAGCCATGGCGGTAGAGATGGAGGTCACGTAGGGCCTTGCAGGTCACTGAGAGAGCTTTGGCTTTTACTCTGAGTGAACCTGGGAGCCACTGCAGGATCTAGAGCAGAAGAGGGTGTGACATACCATCACCACTGATGCTCACCTGTTCTCTGGGGCCTGGTCTGCTCAAGCTGCTTCATTCTCCACACCTCAATATCTCTCCTCTTTCCCTGGGACTCCACGAATTTAACAATATTCCCTAGGTGGCCATCTTAGAGTGCACCTGGAGGGCAAGGAAAGAGACAGGTGTGGCTCCTGCCCTTGTCAAGGCCATCACTTTTTAGAAGACACAAGATTTCCTCCCTAGAAGTGCCAAAGGAAGAGTAGCCAGAGGACCCCTAGCATCCTGGCTCTGGCTCCACTCTATTTTGCTGTGTGACTCTGGGTAGGCAGCTTACCTTCTCTGAGTGTCTGTTTCCCTCTCTGGAAAATCAAGGATAGGGACCCTGTGGTCTAAGGTACCTTCGAGCCAAGACACCAATCCTCTGGAATTGGGAGGAACAGGGAGGATGATATAGGGCCATGGACTAGTTGGGCAGGATTTCCTACATGAAAGAGCTACCCTGAGTCCCAAGAGTGAGTGAAGCAGGAAGGGTGGGAAGGTGCAGTCCCTTCCTCTTGCCTGTCCTGGAAATTGCTCTCCTTCCTGCTCAGCTGTCCCCACCCCACAGCTCCCCCTGCTCCCCTCTCCTGGCCCAGCTCCTCTCTCACCCCCTTCTCTGGCACTGAGCTGGAAGCACATTGAACCTGCCAGGTCAAATCAGATCCACATGTGCAACAATTTAACAAGAGATGGATCTGGCATATGTGTGTGGTTTTTAAATAGAGGTTCCTTGGAGCCGGTTGTTTCACTCAGAATGAAAACAATTGATTATCTTTAGAGCCACTTACTGAGGCTTATCAGCCTTGATACAATCGGCCTGGGGTTTCCAGGACCCAGCACTACTCACCTGCCCTCAGGCCTGCAATAGCCCTGTTCTCAGGGAGAGGTGGGCATCACTGCATGGCAGCCAGGGGCACCTTCTCTGCTGGGGCCCAGGGCAGAGGCAACAGGACCCCAAGGAGGGCACTGAAGGCCGGCCTCTCTATCATAATCAGAACCAGTTCCCAAGCCCAGAAGCAGTTAGAGGAGGAGAGGAGGGGGTCACAGGAACACTCCTCCCTACTCACTGCCCAGCAGAAGGGAAGAGAAATTCCCTACCCTGGGGGAGCTTCCATTCTAGCACTAGTGTGGTTGGTGGACAGTAACAAGACAATATATACAGGATGTTGGATAGTGGTAAGTGCTTCAGTGAAGCATCAAGCAGGTTACAGGCATGAGGGGGAATGAGGACTGAGGAGCAGGAGCTCATTTGGACAGCGTGGTCAGGGAGAGGGGAGCAGGGACACTACGACATATGAAAGAACCAAGCCCTGGTGACATCTCAGAAAGCACATTCAAGGCAGAGAGAAACAACATCTTGGAGTCCTCTATGCACTGGGACCCGACCCAAGGCTGGGTGTCAGGGATGGGAAGTATGTCCCTCTATAGATGCCCCCTGCCCTTGCCAGTCCACCTTGACCTTCTGCCTCAGTTTCCCTGCATGCTACTCCAGTTTCCTGCCAGGCATTCCTCTGTATTTGGAGTCCTGACTTGAACCCTGACTCATCTGGCTGAGGAAATGGCACTTGTCTAATGCTTACCAGTTGCCCTTCCCAAGGGCAGAGACACTATTTTCTATATCCCAGGCTAGGTGGCATTCCACTGTGTGTGGGCAGACAGGATTCCCAGCTGGCTTTGAGTACTGCCCTCTGCCTTCCCATCTCCCATTTCAGGGCTTAACCTACTGGCCTGGACATGCTCTCCCATACAGAGTCTGTCTAGCACCAACCCTACAATGGATGAGGCCGAATGGGACACATAAACAGCCTCCTGAGCTCTCCAGCACCTCCAGAAGCCCTAGCTCTGTTTCAATCCTCCTCCTGCCCCTTCATCCCTTGGAGTCTGGTTTCTGCCCCACTGCCTTGCAGCTGGCTTCTGCCTCTCAACTAGGCTGATGTATTGCTTGGACAATCCATTTGGCTGGATTCTGGCCTCACCTCCAGACACCAACTTCCAGCTTGTAGGTCAATCCTACCTTATCCGCATCAAGCCAGGCTCTAGAACCCCAGTCAGGGACCATGCTCAGGTTACAACTGATCTCTGTACCCTGATCTGGCCCCACAAGGGCAGACATAATCACTAGGTGTGTCTATTAGCTAGGCCAGTGTGCCTTTCACCTGAGCCTCACCTGCTGTTCTGAAAAGACAGTGCTGTCCTGTGGTTCTGGAAAAGCCCAAAAGGGTGAAATGGACCTCCCCTAGGGACAGCTGGAGAGGAGCTTCCTGCTAATGTCATGGTGAGTCCTGTGTTTTCAACACAAAGTAGAGTGTTAGGAATCTTAGGGAAAAACAACACAAGATGGCAAAGCAGGTTTGAAGTAGTTATGGATCTCAGGTCCAGGGGGAGACAGGACACCTGGTTCCATTCCCAGCTCTGTTCCTAACAGGGTCACCTGGGACAAGTAACATTCCTGCTCCTCAAATGTCAAATAAGGGGCCTTGGACCAGATCAGCACTTCTCTCACTGTGTGCCATGGAAAGTTCCTCGGAGCCCTCTCAAAGGCTGCTCAGAGTGGAGGTGAGAGCAAGGGGCTTAGTTTCCCCACCCCCATTTCCAAACAGCAGGGCTGCTTTCTTCTATTTAAGCTGCCTCAAAATGCTGCCTTTGAATAAGAGTTGAGTCTAACAAATTGCTTTAAAACCACTTCATTAGATGACTTTGAAATTCCAAGAATTAAAGATTAATCATCAGTTGATGACCTCAGCACTTGGCTCCCTGTCTCTCTCCACAACCATCCCTGCCATCATTCCTGACAATTTCATATCCTGGCAGATTACCTGTTCAACACCCAGGCCCCTTAGTCCATTGACCCTCTTAGCACCAAGGACCTCGTCCTTCTCTTCAACATCCCCTCACATGGCCACAACCTAGACCTCATCATCACCCATAACACCTCACCTCTGAAAGCTTCATTTCAAGCACCCCCTTGATTGCCATCTTCTGTCTCACTCTCTACTCCTATGCCAAATATTCTTCCACCTGATTGAGGGCCCCAATCCATTCATCTTGTTCACTGTTGATGAAACAGTATTCTTATTTTCTTCTATTACTCAGCCCAGACTTCATGGACCAACCCAAAAGCCATCCTCTTCCAAGTACTCTTATTGCCCTTGAACTTATCTCCCTCCTTCATGCTCACCTGAAAATCCCCAACCCAACCCTGGTTAAACCCAATCATCCTTCTGCTTGGCACCTGCACCCATCAGCTGACTGGCATCTAGAGCCCACTAGGGAATAACACACAGACAGGTAGACTAGTTCTAATAACTGGGCAGACCTTTGAACCTTCCCAGGTAATGTTCCTATACTTTCCTAATTCACTTTTCAACATTTTTCATCATTCCTCAAATCATCATTTTCCCTGCCTGGTCCTCCTCAACAGACAACAGCTTTGATACACACTTCATAGAGAAGTCAGTGAAATCAGAGACCTATCTCTTCTTCAATCCTTGTGCTACCAGCTGACTTGCATTTTCTCACTGTCTGGATTATCTCACTGAAAAACATGGCTCCCTATTTCGCATCCTAAAAAATAAATTTCCTTTGACCCCATGTTGGCTTCCAGCCCCTCTATGACCCTAAACACCTGTTCATAGCAAAATATTTGCTAGTCAGTACCATCTCTACTGCCTCATCCCCACCTCTCTTCATGTTGGGCTTTTACTCCTACTTCTCCATGAAACAGGCATTGATCAAGATCACCTCTGACCACCCAACATCTTCTCAAAGCCAAGTTTCAGTCCTCATCTTGCCTGCTATCCTCATGACCATCCATACAGTTGCCCTGTCTCCTTCCTGAAGACTCCATCATCTAGAACCCTCCAGGGAATAGCACACAGCCATGTTGACTAGCTCTAATGTATGAGCCAGTCAATTTACCCCCAACAGCATGGGTTGTTCCTTTCCAGCCTCCCTCCTTTGCCAGCTCCCAGGCCTCTCATTGTCAGATTGCCTAAGGCTTGATCCTTAGCCCTCTTCTCTTCTGTGTCTACACTCTACTCAGATAATCATATCTGGTTGTACGACTTCCAACACCTTCTAGTGGGTGAAAATTCTTCACATTTACTTCCAGCCCAGTCCTTTTCTCTGAACCCCACTGAAACTGCACATCCCACTGCCAACCTGCCACCTCCACTTGGTTATCTATTGGGCACCTTAAACCCAAACAGAAAAATACATTCCCTCTTCTCACTCCAAATATGCCAATACATTCCCCGCTTGGAGCCTTTCCCAACTCAGAAATGCCCCACCGTCCACCCATCCAGATGCTCAAGTCAAAAGCTTAAGAGACATTCTTTTTTTTTTTTTTTTTTTTAAGACGGAGTCTCGCTCTGTCGCCCAGGCTGGGGTGCAGTGGCCGGATCTCAGCTCACTGCAAGCTCCGCCTCCCGGGTTTACGCCATTTAAGAGACATTCTTGATTCCTCTCTTCCTCTCACACCAAAGAGCCCGTCCATCACTAAGTCTCCTTAGCTCTACCTCCGAAATGTATCCCGAATCCAACCCCTTCTTACCACCTCCACTGCTACTGCCTGGTCCATGTCACCATCCTCTCTCACCTGGACCACATTAGTCTCCTAATTTATCCCATCATTCTGGCCCACCTCCAATGTGCCCTCCACAGAGCAGTGAGAGGGATCCATCTAAACTGGAATCAGGTCAGGTCAGCCCACTGTTTGAAAACCTTTCAGTAGTTCTCGCTATACCAGGGATAAAAGCCATAACCCCCACTGAAGCCTGCAAGGCCCTGTATGATTTGGTCTCTGCCTATTCATTTTCCCTGGGGCCCACCCTTGGTCAGGAAGCTCCAGACACCCTGGACTCAGCTCATTCCAGTCTTAGAATCTTTGCACTGATTAGTCCTACTGCTTGGACGCCTCTTTCCCTGGCCTGGTCTTCACATGCCCAGCCCTCATCATTCAGCTCTCAGGTCAGATACAGTGTCCTCAGGGAGGCCTCTCAAAGGGCCCCCTCCCTGACCTCCATCATCCTGCCACCCACATCTGCACTAGTCTATTTTATCTTCTGTATTGATGCTTAAAAGCATCTTCCTGATGGGTTTTTGTGTCATATTCTGCTTCCTCTTGCTAGAATATAAGATCCTTTGGGATAAGGTGTTGATTTGGGTGGTTTCTGACTCTAGTCCCAGCACTTCAAAAGCACCTGGCACATAGTAGGTGCTTATTTAAAATACCTAACTAATAATCTCAGGCCTTCAGTTCCTTGCTGATGGGCCTTGAAACTCCAGTTAATTACTCAGTGCCTTCCCTATCTATAATGTAAGAGTTCTCATACCCGACACATCTCCTGGGCTGGTGTCGGGTGACTGAATGTAATAGAGCTTTACAATCTATGAGGCACCATGCAAAGGAGTCAGTCCCTCACCTGGATCTGCCAAAAGGGGCATGCAGCTGGGAGGAGAGAAGTTTATAGCATCCCAAAGTAAGGCCCTTCTGCGGCCATTCCTGACTGCCCACCTCACTCCTAAGGCTGTTTGCCTTCTGTTTCCACTTTGCCTCTGCCCCTTGCTTCAGCTTCAGAGCCCCTCTGTAGTTCCCCCAGACGTCCCTTACCAGCAAGCCACTCCCTGGTTCTCACCCACTGAGGACCCCAGCACCCCTCTCTTCCAGCATCTCCTCTTAGTCAACCAGGCCCAACCTGTTGCCCTCATCAATTCCTGCTCACCCAGGCCCTACATCGTCTTTTCTGCCCTGCCCTCCATTCTCTCTTCTGTGAGCCTTCCCTGTGCTCCCTTACCTATCCAGACATTTGCCTCCAAAGCTGTCTTGTGGCTTTGTTTTCCAGCAGGAGTCATATAAGCATTCTGTTTTCTTCTTTTCTCAGTCACCCATTATCATATTAGCATCTAATAAGTCCCTTGTACTACACAGAACACAAGGTGACATCATGTCTATAGGGGAACAGAAAAGAATGTACTTACAATAGGAAAGGGCTCGGAAGGGAAGAGCTGAGTGCCTGACAGTGCCTCAGTTTCCACACCTGCATCAAGGAGGCTCTGCAGCACAGGTGTCCTAGATTTTCCATAACACCTCCCCGACTCCCCCACCCTCACCTTCCTGTCTTCCCCAGGATTGATGCATGGCCTTTGCAGAGAGGGCCTTGGGCTCCCCAGGAAGCAAGGATGATCAAAAAAAAAAAAAAAAAACCACAAGATCAGGACATCAACAGCTGGTACACAGGGGATTCTTAGAAGGCTAGAAAAATGTCACTTCCCGAGTCTCAGGCCACAACAGCTATTTATCATCTTTACTGTTGGGGAATAGCCCTGAGAGGGAGTTGACCTTGAAGAAAGAGAGAATCACTTCTGGGGTGTCTGCCTACTGGGGTGCTAAGTGGGGCAAAGGATGGGAGGACAGGGTGGAGACTGGAGGAAAGAGGCAAGGAGACAAGGTCTAGGCCATCTGGAGGCAACACTGACTCTACAACAGTGTGCCTATAGATCTGTATCCACTGAAAGGCTCTGTCACTGTCAGGGGAGCCCTGGAGACTGAGCGCAGGGAAATGGCATTGAAAGTGCAAGCAGGAGATGGGACACAGCTGGAAGGGTTTGTCACAGCCAGAGAGGTAAATAATGAGTCTCTCTTCCAAAAAGTCCAGTCTTCTGCCCTCAGGCCCTTCCTAATAATTGAATCTAAGCTGCATTCATGGCTGAAGGGGTCTACAATTAAGACCCAGATTCAGACATGCCAGGGCCATTGGCAGAGAGGCCAGAGCCTGCAGGAGAGGATCCTGACATATTTATAAAGATATCCCTAGACATTTATCAGATATTTTTGCTTCCAGTCACCTGCCCTGTGGCTGCCTTCGCATACTTTTTTTTCCCCATATCGTCACAAAAAAAGGAATGTACACTTGCTCCCAAATGCAGATATAGTCACAGCCGAAAGTTCAGGCACCAAGATATCCAAGGACACTCGTCCTCACACATATGATCTCATGTGCTATGCACACACTCAGCTCACGCCCAGCCTGTTCTGCGACACCCACATGGACAGGCAGCTGTACACAATCACTATTTAGGTCCTTGGGGCATGCCAGTGAATGAAGCCAACCATGATCCCTGCCCTCAGGAAGCTGACATTCTGGGGCACCATCCACAGAGAGGTACAGACACTTTGCCTCTGACTCTTACACACAGACTTATTCAACACATACAGAGACTCTACACAAACATTTAAATGGCCCATAAACATTTATTGGGCACCTGCTATGGTCCAGGAAGCATGCTTGAGACTAGAGATACATCAGCAAGCAAGAGCAGCATGGTTCCCATCCTCAGACGCAACCAGAAAGGCCTACTCCCAGACACAGGCTCAACAAATACCGACACACACAATTTCAAACACAAATCTGAAGGCATTTTTATGATGCCCCAGGTAGCAACTCACTTAGAATGAGGAACGAGGCGGCTCTTTAAAGTTCAAAGTCAGATCTGTACATTGTCCATTCCTCTACCAGGCTGTGTGTTCCTCTCCGTTCAACATCACATCGTCTCCATCCCTCCCTATTGGGTCCAATGGAATAACTGAAGTGCAAGGGACTGCCTACATCCTGGAGCCCCCATCTCCCCAGCCCCGATGATTCTGCTCAAGACATTTCTCGGGTTCCCCACTGCCAGGACGGGGCCGAGCACAGACCCAGTGGCCGGGGACTTTTGCTGAGCCATTACATTACAACAGAGCCTGCTCCTTCCAGACATTTTTCTTCTTCTACTTTTGCTTTTAAAGAATCAGAAATAACTTGGCCGTAAAAATGTGCTTTGGGCAGAAAGCTGACTCCCAGGGTCAGAGCCCAGGAGAAGATTTCTGCAACACAGTTTCAGGGAAAATAGCAGGCACTCAGCAATTTTTATTTTCCAAGGGATGAAGAAAAAATACAATTGGAGTGGATTTAGGGCTTCGCAGGGCTCCTCTTCAGGTTGCAATGTGTATATGGTTTCTCTCTTTTCCCCGGCTGGAGAGAGTGGCAGCAGGGAGTGTGGGCTGAGGGGAAAGTGGAAGTGCTGGGTCTGCTGCTTGGCCTGACAGCGCATGAGACCAGTAACCCGCTCCCCCTTAGAGTGTGGCGAGTTTCTGCTGCAAGGTCCGAGGCTGGTGGGCTGTGTTCAGGGTAGTAGGTCAGTGGGTTTGGAGCCACTGACCCAAGTTCAGATCCCAGTTCTGCCTTCTACTAACTGTGAGAGCAACGTTTTTAGAAACCTTTCTGTGCCTCAGTTTTCTCACCTGGAAAATGGGAAGAACAGCAGCACCTACCTCATAAGGCCATGGTGACAATAAAAGAAATCTGCAGTTCATATGTACTTCAATAGAGGAGGTCCTAATAACTCTCAGAAGATGGCTACTACCTGCCGCCCATCCTCTCCATGGCAGGCCTCTCCAGCTCCCTGCCTGTGGGATGGACGCCCAGTACGAAAGCACTCTTAGCCTGCACTACTACAGACAGCAACGCCCGGGTCCTGGGCCATCAGGGAAACCCCATCAGCCCGGTGTTCTCACACGTTCTCCCTGGAGGCTGGGAGGCTCTGCCGTGCTGACTACTCTGCCTGCCCCTCAGAGCCTCCTTCACCCAGCTCTGTGCCCCAGGGAAAGGTCCCCTTGCCCTCTTATCTGCTATCAGGTTTGGCCCATGGGATGTACCAGACGAAGGTCAGAGGGCAGGTGGAGGGTGAGGCTGTTATTTCTGTGGCATTCCCTCTGGCTTCAGAGCCTCAGGTCTGCTTCCTCCCTATCGCTTCAGGCCGAGGGGCAGGCAGCTAAGAGCTTGCATCACTGCTAGTCTTTGAGTGCCTCTCAGCCCTTGTTGATTCTGTCAGATCTGCCCACAGCTTTATAAAAAGTCCCTTCCTTAAAGATTCTGGAGAGGAGTGAAAAAAGCAGTGTACAAGGAAATAATCATGGTTATACACAAAGGCTTTCATACAAGGACGTTCATCATAGTGTTGTTTGTAATAACAAAAGGTGGAAAGAAACTAGATGTCCAACCATCAGGCGTTGGATGAGTAAACCACAGTAATCCTAACAGTGCACTGGACTGCAACTATGAAGAAAAATAATGCACTGCAAGAATATTCACCAACACTGGGGAATATTCACTACACGCCTCTAAGAAAAACGGTGGGCCTAGAAGACTATGGATGGACTGGTAGCATCAAAAATAACATCTACAGGTTTGGAAAGAGAATTCTTAGGGAGGAAATACACCAACATGTCTACTGTGTTATCCTTGAAGATGTGAATTACGGGTGGTGGTGTGTTTTCCTTTTGTATACTTCTGTGTTTTTTCACTTTTTTTTTTTTTTTTTGCATTGAGCATATCTTATTCTATTGATTAGAAAAGAAGTTATTGATAATACAGGTACAACCATTAAAAATGACATTTCAAAAGAATATTTAACATGATGGGTAAATACATGCTGTAAGGTATGAAGTGAAAAAGCAAAAATTGCCCTCTCTTCATACATAGGTCATATGGACATATGCCTACATATATATCTGTCTGTCTAAAATAATATAAATATTATTTAGTATTATATATAATAGTTTCATTTAAAAAGACTGGAAGAAAGCACAAAATGTTCACAGAGGTTATCCAGGAAAGATATAGTTACGGGTAATCTTTTTACCCTTGCCTGCACGTTCTAATTTCCTATCATAAGCATTGATTTTATTTTTTTTAAGACAGGGTCTCACTCTGTCACCCAGGCTGGAGTGTAGTGGCATAATCATAGCTCACTGAGGCCTTGATCTCCTGGACTCAAGAAATCTTCCCACGTCAGTGTCTCAAGTAACTGGAACTACAGGTGCCCATCAACATGCCTGGCTAATTTTTTTTTTTTTTAATTTTTAGTAGAGACAGGGTTTCATTATGTTGCCCAGGCTGGTCTTAAACTCCTGAGCTCAAGCAATCCTCCTGCCTTGCCCTCTAAAGTGCTGCGATTTACAGGCGTGAGCCACCACACCCACTCACCATTGATTTTTAAATAATCAGATTAATATTTTACATTTAGAAAATCTAGGACACTTGAAGCCAAAATATTCCAGGATATGGTCTCAGTCATGTGCCAGCATGCCTCTCTCTGCCTTCATGCTTGGATGTCCCTGCCTACAAAAGATGAGTCCAGGCACTCTTGTGAGCATGGTAAAGTGGGGGGCAAAAGCCCTCACGGAATCAGAGATCTGAGCCCACGGAGAGTGGAGTCAGACAAACAGGGGGCAGAGAGTCACACACCCTGCGTAGCCTGAACATTCCACCTTGTTGATGTGCGTTTTGCCCTTAGTGCCTTCATGGAGCATGTCCTGACTCCACATGCCCTGTATCAAGCCCAGTGGAGACCCAGAGAGGGTGTCATCTGCTGGGGAGACAAACAGACATCTGCAAAGGAAAGCAGATGTTAACACAGAAAGAATAACCACCTTTCCATCTCTGTACGGCCTTGCCGAGTTCAGAGCACAGTGTCTTTGTTACTTCACTGAATGCCCACAGCAGCCCTAGAGGGGAGTATCATTATCCCCACTTTGCTGATGAAGAAGATGAAGCCCACAGAACTTCAGTGAGTCTCCCTGGACTAAACTAGAATATGAGAGATGCCACAGAGCCTTCAGATGTGTGGGCCCAGCCAGCACCCAGAGCCAGGGTGGTGTAGGTCATTTCCCATGGCTTCAAGGAGGATTGAAGGAGGGGAGGATTTCAGAGGCAGAATGGAAGTCCTGTGGGCGAAAATGGCTGTCAGGACAAGTCATAAAACACATGAAGGCTGAAGTTACAAGCCCTTGGAAAATGTTTGCCTATGTCTACAGGAGGAGTGCACCCAAGTGCAGGAGTCTCAGCCCATCCCTCCCCTCCCTCTATGCTGAAGGCTGGCAGCAGGGCACTAGTTCCTGACTCTTGTCCTTCCTGGAACGATGGGGAATTGAAAGGCAAGTCACAAATGGGACATTCACTCAACACCTGACGAGTGTCCTTTGAATACGACTATGTGTCAGTGTTCTATTCACTGTCCTGTCTCCCAGAGCCCAGACAGTGGCTAGCACCTAAGTCCTCAGAGAGTTTCTGTGGGTGGGTGAGTGACTACCTGCACTCTGCTGTGTTAGGCACCGGGCTGCCCAGCAGGGGCACAGACAGACATGGCACCTGCCCCCATACAGCTAAGAGTCCAGTGTGGAGGCAGAAGTGATCAGACAGCCACATTAGGTGATGAGGCTCCCAGCCCAGGAAGAGCTCTGAAGTTAGGCCAGTTGTTATAGAACCACAAAAGAGAAAAATCACAAAGGAGCTGAAATTGGAGAGTCAGCATGCCAGCAGCAAGGGGACAGAGAGAACAGCATGTTCAAAGACTGTGTCAGGGAGGAAGCACAGTGAATTCTGGGGACTGGGAGGCCATGGAACCCAGAGAGCAAGGACAGGGCAGAGGGTGGGTGATGAAGATGGAGGTGGGGTGGGCCAGCCATGCAGGGCCACGAGGGCCAGGTCTTGGACATAGAGATGATCTCACAAACAACAGAAAACCAACAGAGGGTTCAGTGGGGTTAGGGTGGCAGTGAGGGTGACATGATAAGAGTTTCGGTGTGGAAATTGGATCAAGCAGGACAGCAGTGGAGCTGCCAGACCAGTCGGGAGGCTGTAGTGAAAGAACAGGAGAGAGGTCAGTTCTCCCACAGCTACTCAGGAGGACTGACTAGTCGCAGTAATGGAGAGACTATAGTGGGGGAGCAGAGGGAAGTGCCCACAGTGACACTTAGCTGCTCACTGGTGCAGTCGATGAAGGGGTGGCGCTGTCCGCTGGGACACAGAGTCATGCAAGAAGGCCACCATTGTTGGAGAAGCCCACAAGCTCTATTGTAGACAGAGTTTGGGGGCTTTTAAGACATCCAAGAAGAGATCCTGAGTAAAGAGTTGACAGCGCAGATGGGAGCTCAATAGAAGTCTTGGTAGGAGACACACATTTGTAGATAATCCACACTAGGAAATGAAGGCTAAGTACAGATGAGATTGCCCAGGGAGAGGGTAGAGCACTGGGCCTTGTGGAGCCCACCACCAGTGTGTATGTGTGCCAAGGTGCAGCCAAAGATTCAGGGCACGCCATTGGAGGCAAGGGAAGAAGGTGCTCCCGGAAGGACAAGGTGGGCGCTGGAGTCAAATGCTGCTGAGAAGTCAGATAAGAAGAGGACTTTACTAGGCCCGTTGGATGTAAAGACACAGAGGCCACCAGTGACACTAGAAAAAGCCCCTGTGCTGGAAAGATGGGGTGAAGGCTCATTCAGAAAGGCTGGAGGCGTTATGAAATGGAGGCCAAAAAAAAGAGGGCCAATTCCAAGATGTTCATGCAGGGGTGGAGAGAGATAGGAGGGTCGCCAAAGGGCATGTGGCATTAAGGGGGAAGCAGTTCAGTTCCCAGGATGAATGGGCTCAGGGCTGGGGTAAGGGCCTCCCTCAGAAAGACCAATGCAGACAGCAGAAGAGACCTGCCCAGAACCATTCCAAGGCTGGCTGTTGCATCTTGCCCATGAAAGACGGGTAAAAGCTGGAATGACTTAGGAGTAAAAGCTAGAATTTTCCGATTGGTCCTGGAATCAGTCACTTAGTAGCTGTGTGACCTTGGGAAAGTTACTTAACTTCTCTGGGATGAGGAATTTTCTTTCTCTGATGAAGAACTTTAGTTTCCTCATCTGTAAACTGGAATAATCACAGGGCGATCTTAAACGTGAAAGGCGACATGATATAGAGCAAGTGCTTAGCACAGTGGCTGGCACATACTATGGGCCCCAAAACATGACTCTAACCAATCCTCCGGTCACAACAAAGTAACCACTGTCATACTAAAGAAGTGGGTGTATGAGGAAATCAGGATGGTCATGACTCATTATGAGGGTGGGAAAAGGAATGAAAAAAAAGAAGCACATTCTGGAGTTATGGGCAAATGAGAGCCTCCTTCCCAAGAAATCTACTTGAGCCATGGACAGTAAAGGTCAAAAGGAAACAGTACAAAAATGTATATGGAAAGACGTCTTGTAGGGCTTGAACCTGAAGCCCAGCTAGAAATCATCTGCTCTCACCAAGAAACAGGTGTGGAGTGAGTCACGGCCAGCCTCACTCTCCAGACCTTTTCAATTTCCAAAGGTCTTTTGTATACAGAATCACCTTTGATATTACAGTAGCTCGGTTTCACATGTGTGTGCGAGTTACAATGACCAAAGGCACACTAGCGAGCTGTGAGTATAGCGCTGGGTCTGATACCAGGGTCACCCTACCTGAGACTAAAGCTCCTGTCCCTACAAACTGCCCTCCTTTGCTGGGTGGGCAAACCCCTCACTCTGTCAAAGCAATTTCACACTGAACCATTTTTAGAGTGTGTGATGTGATGATGGCAGAGGGCAGAGGTGAAGACAATGAGCCTAGATCTTTGGAGGGGACAGTTCCAGATCACTCTGGGGGCCTTGGCAAAGCAGCCAGCGGGCTCTGTCTGCACGGGGCCTGTGTGGCAGGTTTCTGTGTGATTGTTTATAACCTGTCAGTGGGGTCTCCCGGGGTTCTGTGGGGGCAGGGGATGAGGTGCTAGTCAGTGAGATCCCTAACATGAGAAAATAGCCTCATAGTGAGTCTAATTACCACTTTCCACAAGGAATTTCACCGTGCGTGCTCGTTTGCTTTTTAATCATCCTCTAAATATGCATTTTCACGTTATACCCTAATGGCACCCAGAGAATCATTAGGATCTGTTGGGACCATAATCCATGGTTTCGGAAGTCTCTAAGTATGTAATTTCACTCCATGACGCAGGTTTCTAAAAGTCCACAAATAACCATTTGCATGATAAAGTCACAACTCTAAAGTCAATTACAGCTACAGCTGGAGAGAATTTATTTCCTTTTTGAAAATTAAAACATGAAATTGGGAAGTTGCCACACAAAAGCCTTCCCTTGCCTGGGTGGGAAGAGGGAACAGAATCTGGCCCTTTCCACTACCCCTCGAACTGGGGTGGAGGCCCTGATTGACAGGGAACTGTTTCATAATCACTGGGTAGCCTGGGTCAGGGGCCTCTAGGGTGGCACTCAGTGGAGTTGGCTGTGGGACTTTGCCTCACACAGGTCTCACCTATCTTCCTCCCATGTCTTAAGATCATGCCTCCTGCCAGGGGTTGGGGGGGTCCCACCTATGTCTCCCCAGGATAGGTCTCCTCAGCTTGGCTGGCTCAGTTAGCTGGCCAGCTAGAGATCCAAGGCACATGGAGATGGGCAGGGGTCTGGGGCCCAAATGACCTTGACATGAGACAGTGTGACCAAGTGTCCACTGGAACGAATGAACCCACTGTTCCCCATCTCAATATTCAGGATCCTGCAGGCTGGGCCTGAGCTCTGAGGGCCCTCCAGTGAGGGGCCTAGATCTGTCAAGGAGCCTGGGCGTGGCTTGGAACTGTCACCATTTCCACAACATCAGGACTAGACACACTTTAGAAAGCATCTTATTCCAGCATTCTCAAAGTGTAGAAGGAAGGAAAGCTTCTCTACCAAGGTCACACCAGGAAAGGGCAGCAGAGTGGGTGTAGACACCCACGTTCCTCCCTCTGAGAATAAGCTGTGTCATGGAACCTGGCAGTCCCACCACAAGTCGTCAGAATAAAAACCATCCGGGTAGATTTCTGCTCTCTTTTCATGTGGAGATTTGTGCAGGAACTTGAACGGAAAGCAGAGTTCTGACCAGAATGAATCTGCTGGCTCTTTGAAGCATGAATGGAACTATTTGAAAAAAGAAAACAATACAAGGATACCCTCAGAAATCATGTGCACTGGAGCCAAATCTACATTCTATATATTCTAGAACTGTGACGCTGGGAGTGGAGCCTTCATCTATTCTCCAGTCTTAACTGGTGCTTTATTTAGTTGGTATTTAGGATCACGAGGAAGGTGCATTCATCAATCGAAGGTGTTAGCATGCTGGCGGGTTCCCCGGGCATGTTCCTATATGTCCTGCAAATCTGACTGTGTGATGGTTTGCCCCCGTCGTTGAGCCTCATTGTCCCAGACCTATTGGAAGATGCCTCTTCCAAGATGTCACTGTCCCCAAAGCTGGGATCAACCATGCCTCACCTTAAGAAGGAGCCCAGGATAGGGACAGTGGGAATTCATTGACCAGGAGTTTGGAGTTCTGGCCCTCACACTGCCAGTAACTGGCCTTGCAAATTTGGGCAACTCATTTCTGCTCTGAATCTCAGCTTCCTCAGATGCCAAATGGGACCCTAATTTACCTGGCAGGGATGTAAAGCTGAAAAAAAGACCACATAATTTTGTAGTTTCATACTTGTAAAGGGGAACAGTTTTCAAATTATAAAGTACTACACAGATCAAAAGCCATTATTAATTTAGAAAGCATGGCAATGATGTCAGGTAATCGTGCTTAAATGGTATTGATTGTTTCCGCTCCCTGCGTGGGATGACGTCCTCCGCCCTGGGTGTGGAGTCAGGAGCCTGGGGATGGATGCCAACTCAACTCAGCCTGGCATCTCTACTAGACTGTAAGAACCTTGACTCATCTGGCACACGGTGGGTTCTTAATAAATGTCTACTGACACGTCAAACTATTCTTGGAGCCAGACTAATATTGCCCTGGTTTAGTTCATGATCTAAAACGGGATTTTTCCCCCCTGTCTTCTGTACCCTAACAAAACACAGATGGAATTTTGATTACCACTGTTTATTGAGTGCTTGTTCTGTGTCAGACACGACACTAAACCCTGAACACACAGTATCTCATTTAATCTTCACAACGCCTTGCTGAGACAGGGCTGACCTTCAGAAACAGGCTCAGAGAAGTCAAGTGACATGGGTCGTATGAGTGGGACATGGGAGTGGGGATTAAAGGTGGAGGGCTCTGAAGATCCTGCTCTTAACCTCAGTGCCAAAGGGCCTTCTTTTAAGGTTGGGCAGGCGGCTGGGACCCTTGGAACCTCAATTTTCTCCTCTGAAAATTGGGAAGAATGATGCCCTCACCTGTTTTGAAGGGGAAAATGCCTAGTCCAGCATATGGCACACGATAAGTGGCAAGAAATGCTGGTGACAGCTTGTTTTGTTTGGATTTGCTGTTTTGATCGTGCCTCTTATAGATTCGAAACGACCTACTCACAAAATACTCAGGCCCCGAAATGTTTCAGATTCTATCTGAATCTGATTAAACCTCAAGCCAAAACTCAGAGACAAGTACTATGATTCTTATGCTATGATGACAGTAAGATGAATAATGGCTAACAAATGTGTGCCTTTTATGACATTGTATGCATGTCATAGCTGTCCTCAAGGTGGGAGTCTCTGGTCCAGTGGAAAGGTGAGGAAACTGAAGCAGGAAGTGGGCCGGTAACCTGCAGCACAGCACAGAGTTAACAGCAAAGTCTCAGGACTCTGAGTGAGACGGTGCCCAAGCCTGGCTCTGTCCCTTCACCAGCTGTCACCTTGGGCTAGTTACCTCCCCTCCAAGCCCTCACCTCCACTGATACTTGAATCTGATAATTTTTGCAAAGTGCTGGACACAGTGGCTTGTACCTAGTACCGCTCTACAAAGTTTAATAGCTCTTGGTTTTTCTGCCCAGGACACGCTGCAGGTAACGGGTAGATCAGGGCTTTGGCCTCCTTCCAGCCATCCTGCCCTGCCCACTCTGGTCCCTCTCTGCTCATCTCCCACCCCACAGCTTCCTACTGTAGCTGCACCACTCTCCTTGCTCTCTTTCCTTCCTCTGCTCATGAATGCAGGAGATGGGGGTTTCTGGAGGGGTCTGATCAGCAGTGTGGGGGCAGGGATCCACCCAAGAGGACCCTGGTATTTTCTCTGTGCCTGAAGAGGCTCTGCTCCCTGCCCCTAGGTCTCCAGCAGTTCAGACTCAGGAGCCCACTTAGATTCAAATTCTTGGTCTACTGCATACTAGTGGGTCACCTTCAGCAAGTTACTTTACTCCTCTGTGCCTCCATTTCCTTTCTGGAAAATGCAATTGACAAAAGTACCTATTTTTAAGGGTTGGCATGGGTAGTAAAAGACTTGATACATGTAAGACACATAAAGCTGCACTTGGCATGACATTAGTGTTCCATAAATGCTCAAATATGCCAGTAGAACTAATAGTAATGGTAACAGCAGAAGCCAAGTCTTACCCAAAGCCTGGGTTCTCCCCACTCAACACACTGACTTAGCACTGACTCTGCTAATGACCACAGAATGATCTTGGATATGCCATGGGCCCTCTCTGGACTTCATTCTCACATCCATGCAATGATAGGGTTGATAAGATGATCTCCAGGGCTCCTTCTATTCTAGGACTTTGAAATCCCTTCCTTATAAGGACTATGGCAACCAGTGGGGCCTATCCTCCTTCCACCTGTGAGATCTGCACTAGAGATGTGTGGGGAGGTGGATTATTCACTTGTGCACCCATCCACTCAGTCTGTCAACAAATATTTTGGAGTGCCTGCCACTGACAAAGCAGGCTCTCTCTTTCTCAATGACCCAGCCAAGGATGACACACTCCACATAACCTTCTTCCCAGGTTCTGATAGAACCTCTCACTTGCTTTCTATGAATAATCTTGTTCTCTGAACACACAGAAGTTCCTGCCCATATCCCCCAAGGTGGAATCACTCATGGGACAGAGCACGGGCTCTGTGTCCAGCAAGCCTGGTTTGACTGTCACCTTTCACACTCAGTAGTTCTGAGATGTCGGGCAATTTCTCCCAGGATGTGAGTCATAACCCACTTGTGGGTCAGCAGCTCAATGGAGTGGGTCATCTCCAGCATTGAAACATAATGAAAGAGTAGAGAGTAGAATGAAATGGCACAGAAAACAGAGTGTGCTGTGCAGGTAAGGGGTGGGTGTACGCATGCGGGTATTCTAGGGAACACTGGGCTGTGCAGGTAAGGGGTGGGCGCATGCATGCAGATATGCCAGGGAATATTGGGCTATGAAGGTAAGGGGTGAGTGTCTGCATGCGGGTATGCCAGAGAACACAGGGCTGCACAGATAGTGGCCGTGGGTGCATGCATGTGGGTATGCCAGGGAACACTGGACTGCGCAGGTAGTGGGGGTGGGCGCATGCACGCGGGTATGCCAGGGAACACTGGGCTGCGCAGGTAGGAGGGGTGAGTGCATGCATGTGGGTATGCCAGGGAACACTGGGCTGCGTAGGTGGTGGGGGTGAGTGCATGCTTGCCAGTATGCCAGGGAACACTGTGCTGCGCAGGTAGGAGAGCTGAGCGCGTGCGTGCGGGTATGCCAGAGAACACTGTGCTGCGCAGGTAGGAGGGGTGAGTGCATGCATGCAGGTATGCCTGGGAACATAGGCCTGTGCAGGTAGGAGGGGTGAGTGCGTGCATGCGGGTATGCCTGGGAACATAGGCCTGTGCAGGTAAGGAGTGAGTGCACGTGGGTACATGTGGGTATGCCAAGGAACACCAGGCCATGACGGGAATCCTATGTGTTACTGTGGGATATGGCCAAAAAACTTGAATGTCATATACCTAGAACACATAACTTGAGGGTAAAATGAGAATAGCATCAAGCCAGGTAAGGCTGGAGATTCCCAACTGATGCCTCACTGGTCATCTGAGGTCCCCCTGTCTTTTTCCTGGCTCATGAACCTCAGCCTTCAGGAAGCTGAGTCATCTCCCTCACAAAACCCTTTGCTCCCTGTCAATCGACAAACCAGACAGTGAGTAAGAAAGTGCATATTAATCTCACAAACATTTGTTGAGCTCCTAGATGATGCCAGACCTTGGGCCTGGTGCTGGGGCGCAGTGAGGAGTGGGGTGATAAGAGCTGTGCCCCAGGGAGTTTACATTCAAGCATAGAAGCCGGTGATAAGCTGACAGGCCCATGACCAGAATGCCAGGCTGGACAACATGCCGGAGGAAACGAAAGCTGGGCTGAGGAGACAGAGATGCTGTTTTCCACTGGGTGGCCAACTGGACTGCCTATTCATGCCCAGCCCTGTGGCACGCAGAATGCAGGGAGCAAGTGTGTGCGGATGACGGGGTTCTCAGCTTAAAGAAGCATTGGGAAGACAAGACTCACACAGCGGTGATGGAGGAAAGGTGCACAAATCCCTAGGCCAATGCTGGAGGGGGCACTAGAGATCGGGAGGGGAAGCCCGAGTGTGCTCAGAAATCCTGTTTTGCAAGAAGAAAGGGTAGAGTTAGGATAAATAGGAAGTGAGCTGGCATTCCAGGGGAGGGAGAGAGGTGAGACCATGGGGGAGAAGGCCAAAGGGAGCCTGGGGCAGGAGAGCTGAGATATCAGATAGCACACCAGGGGAAACAATGAGAGGAGACCTTGAAGGGGCGTGAAGGTCAGACAGAGTTTACTCTTGGGCCAAAAGTAATAACATGTATGGGGCACCTACTGAACACCAGGACCTGTGCTGAAAGTTCTCCATGTGTTAGCTCATCTTCATTCACACAACTCTTGAAGTAGATGCTACATTTCATTGAATCTCAGATGCCTTTGATTAGAAGATGGATGGTAATTTTTTGCATCCCTAAGAAAGAAATGTCACCATTAAACTTGGACAGGTCATTGGTTGCAGAATATCTTTCAATTCCAGAGACGTTAAAATAAACATCTTAGAATTGACAGAATGTGTCATTTTCATCCACAGGAAGTAGGGGCAGCGGGAGGGTCAGTAACTTTCTCCAAGTCACAAACTGGTAAGCAGCAAGGGGGTCTGAGCCCAGGCCACCCGGCTTTGGAGCGTGTGTTCTGTTTTGTCAGGTGCTATCGTCTCTGTCTGGGAGACGTTATGGCAAGAGGGAGGTGCTGCAGGTTTCTGAAAGGAGGCACGAGGGGTGTTCCAGGAAGCATCCAGGCCAAACTGGAGAGGGAGAAAGGGCAGGGCACCCCAAGGGGGGGGTGACAGTGAGAACCAGGTGTGGGTGCCAATGGTGTGGCCAGCCCCTGGCAGGTAGAGGGGATGTGAGGGAGAAGAAGGGGTGCACAATGATTCAAGGCTCTAATATGACGATTCTGTCATCAGCCTCTGGCTGAGTTTTCTACAAAGGAGAAAAGAAAGAGGTGTAGGTTTCAATTAATTGTAACTCTCATCCTTGACCGAAGGATGCTCAGGTGGAAACAGAGAGAAAGAGGGAGGAACTAGGGAAAAGAAGGCTGAGGAAGAGGCAGGGAGGGTTTTGCAAAGATAAGCAAAGCCAGTCAGTGAATCACTGTGGGACACAGAACTCCTGAGGCTAAAAGCCAGACTTTTGGACACTTAAAATCCAGATCATCCCCAACCCTGCCCAGGTTCCCAGGTTTTCTGTGCACACTGACCATAGTCTCCAACCCCCATCAGGAGAACTGACCTGTCCCATGCACTTGACTTAAGAGAGAGTAGCCAATGGATCATCTCTGAAAGACCCAAGGCCTCCAGTCTGCCTTTGCCTGCGCCTAGGGAGGTACTTACCCTCCCATTGCCCCTGCTTCCTGTGGATAACAATGCCACATTCTGTCAATTCTAAGATGTTTATTTTTTATTTATTTATTTATTTTGTTTTTTTTGAGACGGAGTTTCGCTCTTTCGCCCAGGCTGGAGTGCAGTGGCCGGATCTCAGCTCACTGCAAGCTCCGCCTCCTGGGTTTGCGCCATTCTCCTGCCTCAGCCTCCCGAGTAGCTGGGACTACAGGTGCCCGCCACCTCGCCCAGCTAGTTTTTTGTATTTTTTTTTTTAGTAGAGACGGGGTTTCACCGCGTTAGCCAGGATGGTCTCGATCTCCTGACCTCGTGATCCGCCCATCTCGGCCTCCCAAAGTGCTGGGATTACAGGCTTGATAAGATGTTTATTTTAACAACTCTGGAACTGGAGTGAGTCTTATAATCAATAACATGTCAAAGTTTAATTAGCAGCGATATTTCTTTCTTAGGGATACAGAAAAATATGGTTTATCTTCTAATCAAAGGCATCTTAGATTCGATGAAATACCATAGCACATACCTATTTCAGTATCTCAGACACACCCTGATTGCAGAGATTCTATGCCCCCAGGCCAGGCCAAGCCAGTCTCTTTGTTTTTGCAGACACCTGGCAGGAGCCACATTTTGGGCCTGGTTTAGCTTAATGAATTCCCTCCTTGGCAGATGTGGACTCAGCCTCACTGAAAATAAACAAAACAGACCCTGGATTCCTCCTGGGGGCCCACCGCAATGCGCCGTAGATCCCTGGATCCACCGTAGGAACCATGCTGGGATAAGACAAATCTACCGGGAGGGTGCCAGAGACATATGTCCTTTATGCTGAGCCCTTGGGCAGAGAAAATCACTGCCACTTTCTGAGCAGGAAGAAATCAACTCCAGCTAGTATTCCCAGTGATGGGAAAACAGCCAGCCTGGGAGATGAGAGTGAAATACGCAGAGAACATCCAGGGCAGGATGGGGCTAGGGGCCTACAAGATTCAGTTTCCTATCTTCCAGCTCAGCCAAGGTGAGCCATGGCTTTTCTGTTTATAAATGTCAAGCCTGATGCTTGTAACAGGCATTCATTTAGCATGTCCTTAGTGGCTGGGACTTGTCAACTGCTGGGACCCAGAGGTAGGGCCCAGAGCAAGTGCCCTGGAGAAGCCAGTGTACTGGGGAGGCAGGGTGTGGCAGCTATAATTTGTCTGCAATCTCGAGCGCTCAATAATTATTCATTTGAAGGAATACAGCAGAACAATTGAAGAAGCCGTTAACAATACTCCCTCATTTAACAATTTTTTTTTTTTTTTTTTTTTTTTTTTTTTTTTTTTTTTTGAGACAAGGTCTTACTCTCATCACCCAGGCTGGAGTGCAGTGGTGAGATCTCGGCTCAATACAACCTCTGCCTCCCGGATTTTAAGCAATTCTCCTGCCTCAGCCTCCCAAGTAGCTGGGATTACAAGTGTGTGCCACCATGTCCAGCTAATTTTTGTGTTTTCAGTAGAAACGGGGTTTCACGATGTTGGCCATGCTGGTCTCGAACTCACCTCAAGTGATCCGCCCACCTCAGCCTCCCAAAGTGCTGGGATCAGAGGCATGAGCCACTACGCTCGGCCTCATTTAACAATGTTTTGAACACCTACTATGTGCCAGGCACTGTGAACAGGGAACAAAATGAAAAATGATCCCTGCCCTCATGGTATGACATTCTGGAGTCAGGAGACAGACCACACTGAACAAACCAATTAAGCTAACTATATAATCTGTGCAAAGGTGATATGTGCCAGGGAGAAAAATAAAGCAGAAAAGGGAAATAGGGAGCTCTGGGGGAAGGGGTAGAGATTTTAAGAGTAGTCAGGAAGGTCTCACCAAGATGAGGAGGACAAGATCAAGAGAAACTTCCCAAAAGTGATATCCGGCCTGAACCTTAAAAAGTGACTGGGAGCCCACCAAGTGAGGCACTTCCGGCATAGGGAGCAGTGTGTGCAAAGACTCGGGGGTCTGAAGGCTCTAGGTGATCCTGGGGAGCTATCAGGAGGGGCCTGGCCAGAGAGGACATGGGAGTGGGGAGCTGTCCATGTCATGATGGACCACCATGCCCGGCTAAAATGTCTGAGCACCATCCAACCAGCTGGGAAGTCTTGGTGGATTTGAAGCCAAGATGTGACATAATCCTGTTTAAATAAGATCCAATGAGAGGCAAGTATGGAAAAGCTCTGGAAAAATCCTGAACAGCATTCCCAAGGAATGCTCTACAGGGTGTTCTCTCAATTCCTAAGAACTCCATGTGAAAGAAAGAGTTCCATATGCCAGGTAGTTTTGACCCCCTCACGACACAAACACACATGTATTATATACACACTGTATGTATGTAATACATACGTTATATGAATTTTTTTTTTTTTTTTTTCCTAGACGGAGTCTTCCTCTGTCGCCCAGGCTGGAATGCAGTGATGCAATCTTGGCTCTCTACAACCTCTGCCTCCCAGGTTCAAACAATTCTCCTGCCTCAGCCTCCTGAGTAGCTGGGATTACATGCATGCACCACCACACCCAGCTAATTTTTGTATTTTTAGTAGAGACAGGGTTTTGCCATGTTGACCAGGCTGGTCTTGAACTCCTGACCTCAGGTGATGCCCGCCTTGGCCTCCCAAAGTGCTGAGATTACAGGCGTGAGCCACCACACCCAGTCATATGTTACAGGTGACTAGGCAAATCAGCATGGTTATCTGCCAAAGAAAGGTAAAGGATCTGAGAAGGTCTGCAGTAAAAATAAACTTTTGGCTTTTGACTTTTACAATTTTCACATTTTCTTGATTTTGCCAATTCCAAACTCACTTGACCACATAACCCTTCTCATTTCTCTCTCCCACCCTCATAATACCTATTAGCTTCCTGGAGAAGCAGCAGAGTGGGGAAAATGCTGCCAAACAGTTCCCATTTCTCAAAGTGTATCTCATTTTCCATATGCAGCGCCCCCCCTTATGCTGCCCCTGGCTGGAGGCCCCGTTTTTAGGACTTCTCAGCAGTAGCCCCCACCCTGGGCCAGCCACCTAGGCAGCTCCCAGCCTGCCTGGCCTGCAGTAGGTGAATGCAGCAGTCCTGGTCACTCTCTAGTGGGTTAGCATAATCCAGAACAGTAGATAATCTAAAAGCCATTTATTTTTGGCATGCTTTAGTGAGTTTATTTTTACTGTAGCCTTACTTTCCTAATTTGGCCTCACTCAGACACATGCTAAAATGAGTGCGCTTTTTCTGAACACACTCTGAGTAAAGAGGGGGAAGGGGATCCAGAGGGATGCTGAGGGAGGCTGGCGGGGGAATGTCATATATGTTGTGGCCAGTGTCTCCATCCTTAACTGCATGTTGAAAAGACCTCCAGATTAGAAACTCTGTTTTGACCTGGTCCCTGAAAACAGCAGCCCCAGGAAAAAAAAAAATGAGCAGAATACATGGTTCAGTGAGATCTGGTATAAAAAGCATGAGCTTGAGGGTCACTCTGATGGGGGTTTGAATCCCACTGTCACAGATCCCGTTACCCTTTCCATGACAGTGCCTGGCTCCCAGCTGCCAGCACCTACATCTTTCACCTGAGGGCTTCTGGCACATCAAAGCCACTCTACCTGCCCACATGGTAGGCCAAAACTGCCAGGGAATGAACACTCCTCACCCTTAACCTAAGAAGTCTGGCTGGGCGCAGTGGCTCACGCCTGTAATCCCAGCACTTTGGGAGGCCGAGGTGGGTGGATTACCTCAGGTCAGGAGTTTGAGACCAGTCTGGCCAACATGGTGAAAACCCATCTCTACTAAAAAATACAAAAAAAAATTAGCCAGGCTTTGTGGCATGCAACTGTAATCCCAGCTACTCGGGAGGCTGAGGCAGGGGAATTGCTTGAACCAGGGAGGAGGAGGTTGCAGTGAGCTGAGATCACGCCACTGCACTCCAGCCTGGGCGGCAGAGCAAGACTCCATCTCAAAAAAAAAAAAAAAAGAAGTTTTCAACCATTGCCTCAGCATAGGGGTATAAATACCCCTGCTCACTCACTCCTCAGGTGGTCCCATTCTGCTCACTCACTCCTCAGGTGGTCCCATTCTGAGGCTTGAGTTCTCACTGGCTCCCATGGTTTCCCAGGGGGATTAGGCTCCAGTTGCCACCAGAGATAGATGGCTTGAAAACCTGCCCTTTGTGGGCTGCCTTCCTGCTGGTCTCACCACCTATTTGTGTTTTCTGCGCCCAGCTCCCAAATACATTACTTAGACTCAAACCCTGGTCTCAGAGCCTGCTTCTAGGGGAACCCAGACTAAAAAACCCCTTCAGGCTGGGTGACCTGGGAGCAGTACTCAGCACAGTCTGAGCCTCAGTCTTCCCAATCATTAAAGAAGGGACATGACCCCAGCTCCACTCCGTTCTTCTTAGGGTTCCAGATATCCCAACAGATGCCAAATAAACACTGAGACTTTGTTATTCTCTGCAACAAAATCATTTACACCAAGTCAGGCCTGGAAGGGTCACCAAGCAGACTTCACAGCAGACCATGACATCCACAAGGAAACAGGAACAAGGATGCTGGGGGAGAGAAAGGATGCAGTTTTCAGCCATCTGAAGGCAGCTGGGGAAGCTTGGCCCACACACCACTGTGAGAAGGTGAGAAAGGGTCACCTGATTTAATTTGCAGGAATCTCTAGTTGATGCCACCTGCTTTACTAATTAGAAAATTACCTGCCAAATGGGTTCTCCCCCAGCATCTGCCCACCAACTTGCTGACCAAGTCCTGCCTCCCTGACCTCACTCCCTCCACAGCTGTCTCTTTCACACACCCCCTCCACACTAGGCATGCACTGTTCCCACTCAAGTCTCCAGGTTCCTGGAAGATCATGGGGTGGCCAGGAGCAGCCAAGGATGAGTGGGTCCCCAGTCTGAGCCTTGCTTGTTATATCACCTTAGAAAAACACCTCTCCTCTACGGAGCTCATTCTCCTCATCTAAGAAAGCGGCAGAAAAAGACTTCAAGGCCAGGAAGGTCTCATCCTCATCTGGGTGGAGCTCTCCATTCCTTCCACAGCTGTTTTTTATTGTGTGTCTACTATGAACCAGGCCCTGTTCTAGGTACTTCGGATATACTGCTGAATGAACCAGAAACAGTCCCTGCCTGCATAGGGCTTACTTTTCCATTCTAGAAATCAGTACTTGCTGGAAAGAATAGCCCTGCTGTGGCAAAAGGACTAGATCACCCAAGTGTTCTGATGAGATAACTGGCCTCACTCTCCTCATCCCCAGCTGCAGTACTCTCCCCATCCCTACCCTCACCACAGATTACCAAGTGCCTGAAATCCCAACCTACATCCGTTCAATTTAATTAACACATGGTCTTCAAAAGACCTCTGTAGAAGGAACATTACCAGGGAGTGAGAACTACATTAGTCATACCTTATAAGTATGAAGGTATGATTCCTAGGTGGAGGGCCAGGTCATGCTGCAAGACACAGAAAGCACAAGATGGGGAAGCAAATTCTTCTTAAAATGCTCGTCTTTCTACTGGTCCCATCTCAGACTTTTCAGACAAAAATCATGCTGCTCCATTTAAGCTTGACTCTGGGCAAGCCGTAGAGTCTTTCTCTCTGATGTGGACCCTGGACAAAGGCAGAGAAGTTCTTAAGCCTCCTTCAGCTCACAGAGCTGGGCCTCCATGTGGATTATCCATTTCCCTGCTCATTCATCTTTGGAACCTTCATGCTAAGCAGCATTCCCCGCCCCAATGCCTCCCCACCACCTGTGTATGTGCATTGCAGGAGGCATGCTCATTTCAGTATCAGTCTGTGCAAAGCCTAATTAGGGGGTTAATTAGCAGCCTCTCCTCGCACACCCACCCACCAGCAACACACACTCGATGGCATAGTGTGCATGTGGCAGAGCTGGGGAGAGGGTTTACGGGATTAACTGCCCTTTGGAATCAACTCTACTCCATCAGTACGGACAATTTGGCAATGACAACAGAGACCGAATCACTCAAGCAAGGTTCACATGAGCTAAGAGGGGGTATGAGGGCAGATCAGGCCTGTTTTCCTCCTGCTCCCCACCCACTTTCTCTGACTCCTCATCTCCCAGTTCACCCCTTTCCAAGTAGAAGTAGTTGGTGAAGTATAAAAAGCCCTGTGCACTGCTTGAGCATCAGGAAACCTGGATGCTAGTCCCAGTACTGTCCCTAATTTGCTGTGTGACCTTGGGTGAATGCCTAGCTCCCTCTGCACCTCAGTCTCCTCATCTGTCAAATAATAGGCTTGAATTAGACAAGAATAAGAACCATTGTGGACACTTACTGTGTGCTATGAACTTGGCCCGGTACTAAGCATTTTTCATGTAACATCTTATTTAATCCTATGCTAATTTTATTCTGTTCCCTGCTCTCTCTTCAGCTGGTGACCAATAAATATTTGTTCAATGAATTCTTCCAACACCTCTATGAAATAAATACTACTATGATCCCACTTTCCAGAGGGGAAAACTGAGGTATAGAGGATTAAGTAAGTTGCCAAGCTCACCCAGCTTAGTGAATGGTAGAGCTGGATCTGAATCTGGGAGGTCTGGTTGTGGACCTGCATGCTCACCTCCTATGCTGCTCCCTCCTTGATAATCTACTGACCTTAGATGTGAGTCAGAGCAGGGTCTTGGTCCTGTGTACTTCAGAGCATTGACCCAGGGTGAGCACCTGGTAATGCCCCATAAAAGCCGGCTAGCATCATTTCTAATGTCCTTACATGGATGGCCCTCACACAACCCCTCCTTGAGCCAGTACAGATCATTGAGGATACACTTAGTCATCCATTCATTGTCGTTCAACCAATACACATATTGAGTGCCTACTGTATTCCAAGCACTAGGGGCACGAAAATGAACAGGACATGGCTTCTGCCCTGGAAGGTTTACCATATTACAACAAAGTGTGGTGCATGTTACCCAAGAGAAGTGATGCTTGAACTGAGACAGGGGAGCAGGCTCAGAAGCAAGTCGGTGAAGGTGGGTGGGCAAGGAGGTTCCAGGAAGAGGAAATGGAAGTGGAGAGTGTGGGGGCAGCAGAGAGCTCAGCACTTTCAGTGGGGGCTGAATTGAGCAGTGGGGAAAGGCGAGGGCAGATCTGAGCACGACCAGGGCAAACCCCAGGGGTGCTAACCATGGGAGAGTCACCCCTTCTGCAGGGGTCGGGGAAAGAGTTAGGGGACTCACTACTTGGCCCAGACACTGAACTCAGTGTTCACCATAGATTATCAGTTTTGTTCACAGCTGTGTTTTCAGTACTTAGAACAGTGTCCAACACAGCAGGTTATCAATACAATATGTGCTGAGGGAGTGAATGAATGATTCTAATTCTCATAACAACCCTTTAAAATTAAGAAAACTGAGGTTCAGAGAGGTGGAATGACTGGTCTATATTGATAAGCAGTGGGACCAGGACCTAAACACTAGTATAGTCCCAAATCTGCCCACCCAACCCTGTATTCACATTCTTTTCTATAAGACTGTGAGGTTCCTCCCATAAGGGGCAGAGAATACCACCCCTTGACTTTGAATTTGACCATATGACTTGCGTTGGCCAACAGAATAAAGTGGAAGTGATGTACAGTTCCAGGCTTCAGATTCAAGAAACCTCCTAGGGTCCTCTTCTTGTGCTTCCACCATGGCCATGACAAGAATATGCGGGGCCCAGCCTGCTGGTCTCAGGAGTAAGATGAGAGTCATGAGAGCAGAGCTATGTGCACAGCCTCTCCGTCAAACCAGGCTCAGCATCGCTGCTTTCGGCCATTGAGTTTTAGTGTAGTTTGTTACTCAGCAAGCACTGATGAATACAATGGGGATAGGAAAGGTGATGTGTAAAAGTTGTCTGATAACACACAGGGGAAGCAGGTGAGTCTATAGGGCATGACAGAAAGGCTTCCCAGAGGAGGAGGCATTTGAGTTGAGGCTGAAATGATGAGTAAGATTTACCATTTATTCAATAAACTTGAAGTGTGCACATGCCGTGTGCCAAGCACTGTCCTAGGTATTAGAATTGCTCACGGGAGAAGGGGCATGGAAGGGCATTTCAGGCAGAGGGAACAGCATATGCAAGAGCAGAGTGGTGCTAGGACAGTGTGGCATATCTGGATATAAAGGGTGTGTAGGACAGAGTGGGTGATGAGGCTGCAAAGGTAGGCAGGGCCAGGTGGAGCAGTTCAGGCCTGACTCTGAGGTGACAGAGACCCCTTAAGGATTTTAAGTAATCTAGCGATGAGACTCAGCTTTGGTTTTAGGCAGAATCCTCTGGCAACCATGAGAACTGTAGCAGGAAACAGGAAGCCCAGCCCGAGAGGAGATGATGCTGCAGTTCTGGCGTATGGCAGTGATGAAGGGGTGGAGGAGTGCAGAGGGGCTGGGAGAGAGGACAGGCAGCTTAAGGATGTGGGCTGAAGAAGGAGGTACAGGGAGGGGGAGCAAGCATGACACTCTGGGCAACTGGGTGGGAGGTTATGGAACATGGGAGGTGGGTCATTTTGGGGGCTGGAGCAGGGAAAGAAAACACTAGGTTTATGCTCCCATTGTAGGAGAAGCCCCCTCCCTTGCAGACCTGGGTCATGCCTAACCACCCAGCCATCTGTCCAACACAGCCAGAGGCATCGTGGACTTCCTGTCCTTTCCTATCACTCCCATCCTCATCAGGAAGGTCCCCTCTAATGGCCACTGCTGTTCATATAATCTGAGGAGGATGAGCAGCTGGCTTTGTGCTGACACAGTGGTGCAGGCAAGGAGAGGGGCCTCTGGAGGCTGGTGCAGGCTGCGGTAGCAGGAGGGAGGGGTGGAGAGTTGCCATACCTTAGACCTGTCCCCCTCTGCCCAGGCCTGGCTAGCCAGCCCCTTCATGGTCTCCATGGCAGATGTTTGGCCATGAATGCAGCTGGAGAGGCTGCCAACCCTGTATCACCACCGAGCACCCTCAGAGGGGCAGCACCCAGCAGCCAGGAGCAGGGTGGGAACATTATCTCAGTTCTGTCCCAGGCAAGCTGAGAGTTAGAGGACCCATGACATACACACAGGAACAAACAGGCCAGGCAGGAGAAGCCACTGGAGAGACAGTGAAGAGTGCAGGGAGGCAGACTCCAAGTCCTTCCTTCAAAGGCATGGGGCCGTGTCGCTAGAGAGACACAACTAGAGTCAGAGAGGACTCTGCAGCCGGAAGGAAAGAGAGAGAGAAGAGGAGGGGACAGGAAAAGTGTGTATGCCATAGTATGTTGAATAGATGAGAGAAGAGAGGAGGAAGGGGAAAGGAAGGGAGGATGAGAAGGATTGGGAATCTCACATGGAGCCTGCCAGCAGCAAGGCACTCCTGTGGTGCCCTGAAGGAATGGGGATTGGAGTGGGGAGAGGCTTAGAAAGGGCACTGACACCCCCTTTCCAGACAGGATCTCAGAGTCCCAGGCACCTGTGAGCTGAGGCTGGGGGCTGGAGCAGCCAGAGAGAGGGGGCTTCTTTGACAATTTGAAATAAAATGTGCACAGCTTTCTAATACTAACAGCCTGTTATTAAAATCAAGTGCTATTTTGCAAAATGCATTTGCCAGAGAATCACTAATTACAGGCAAGGCACATTTCTGTGTGTTGGTGCCGATTAATCCTGAACGGTTTAAGCAGTCGAATTTTATACATATAATTATCACTCAAGATTCACTAAACAGCAACAAGATGCTCTGGGCTCTGCCCTTGAGGGACTGTGTGGCAGGGAGGGGAGGAGGCAGGGAGGTGTCCAGACAAGGAGGTTCTAGCTCAGGCTGGGCTGTACTGTATCACGTGCTGACAATGTCACCTTGACCCACCTCTTCTTATCAATCTCCTACATCCTGGAATAGAACAGAATAAAGACACCGATGAAAAGGGAGGGGTGGGAGAAGCTGAACACAGCCCACAGGGGAGCTGCTAGCAATGCCGCACCCCTTCCCAAACACGGCACCATTATGAGACTGAAATAGCTGTGGGCTTTGAAGCAAAAGGTATGTTCCATTCTTCCAAGGTCTTGGATTTTCATCTGTGAAATGGGCTGGCTGAAGAGTTTCTCAAGGATTAAGGCCATGCCTCCAAGACCAGAAGGAAGACAGGGAGTCTTTACGGGGTCCCATGGTGCTGCTCAGCCAGAGAGGATGGGTCCTCACACAGCCAGATGTTGTATGTGGTGCTGCCAGCTGCAAGGCATGCTGGGAGGTCCTGCTGGGAAGAGGTGGCAGGGAGCTGGGGCAAGCTCGCACCAGTGCAGGGAAACACATGGGAAAACTAAATGGCAATGTGGGACTGAAGGCCGGCCGACTGCCATTCTGGGAGGAGGGACAAATTCAGATAAAAGTCACGCTCTGCCTAGAGGGTGCCCAGGAAGGTGGTGTCATGTGGGCTTCTGGGCAACAGCAAGGGAGTCGGGGTATTCGAGTGGGACCCCATGGGGCAAGAAAGTTGAGTGTCCAGCCAATTTTGCAAGAAGGAAAGGCCCAGAGCTCCAGCCTACTACCTAAGGCACAGGCTTGCCCCAATCTCAAAGGAAGCTGGAGGGTGGTACGAGGGTGTGGATTCCTGGGGGGACTGGGTAGGTGAGGCAGAGAGGTTCTTGTCTGCACACAACTATAAGAGGACAACTTCCCTCTGCACCTCCTTCATCTCCTGCCCCTAACAACAGGTGACCAGCTTTCCCAAAGGCCGCTGGGATGGAACCAGCAACCAGGGGCTGGCGAGGGGACTGTATAAAGGTTGCTGTTTCCCACCTACACCAGAATTCCAGGGCCCTGGCCTGCCCCCTACTCCAGAGCCCCTTCCTATGGAGGAATCCTGGGAGCACAACAGTTTGAACAGCGCTGGCTTAGAACCAGGCAGCTGCATCCATGTGGGACCCCATAGGGGTTTTAAAGAAAAAAGAGGGAATCAGAGATGATAGCCACTCATGCCTTCCCTGAGCCTGTGTCATGTTTGTGACTCTGTCCTCTGTGTGATGGGCAGAAACTGGGGCCGAGTGTCAGGTGCAGGGCCTGCAGTGGATGTGAATGCACCTGTCTGGAAGGTGAGTGGTAATAAGGGAAGTACAGACACACAGGCACTGGGCCAAGTTAGCAAATCTGCTGTCAGAATGGCGTTAGAAAGACTGAGTGTGACACACGGTGTCTCAGCACGTGTGAGCTTTCCTTTTGTTACCATGGTCCTGGTTGTTTCAGGGGCTCAAGGGGCCATTTGAAGCCCAGAGGAACAACAGACTATGTGTCACTGGGCCAAATGAGATAACACCTGTGAAGGTACCTGCCACACAGCAGGTGCTCAATAAAAGCTCAATGCATGGTGAATTGGAACCCCTCTTTATCCTCCTTCTGGAGGACTCTGGCCTCCAGTTTTACTCCTGCAGACAGGTCCCTTGATGCATCGCCCACCTAACTCACCAAGAGTGGGTTTCACAAGCACCCCACCCACGCCCTAACCCTGAGCCTCAGGCCCATGGATCCAAGTGGTGAAGGATAATTTCATCATAAAGCCAACTCTTTTTTGTTTGGTTGGTTTTTAGTGCTTTAGGACCCTAAAGCATCTTTAGGTGATTTTTTACCAATAGCCCTATGAAGAAGGCATAACAAGACTTTACCAGAGACACTACAGATAATACCTTTGATCCACTGAGCACCTACTCTGTGTCAGCCCAGGGCAGGAATTGGCATGCATGAGCATGTACGATTTCACCAGAAGTAAGTTCTATCATTGGCCCTGTTTACTCATGAACACATGAAGCTTGCTATGAAACGTTAAGACACCCAAGGCCACAAGGCAGTCCCGTGGCCATGCTAAACCTGCCTGCAGCAGAGCAGGAATGCCAACCCCAGGTCTGTGCTTGAGGTCCTGTACTTCTGTCTCTGTGACAGCAAGAAGAGGTGAGTTGACTGGCCCAAGGTCACAGAGGCTCAAAGCTGGGTCTTCCCAGGGCCAGTACTCTAACAACTGCCATCCAACTGCGTCTGCATAGAAGGGCATGGGGAGGGGCTGGGGAGGCCACCCCAAGCTGCATGGCACTTCCCAGCAGTTGCAGGAAAATTACTTGCTGTTTTCCTCATCATCATGAACAACAGGGGCACAGGAAACCTGGGGGATAATGTCCCCATTAGCCTGTTTTCTTGGCACGCAGAGGGAGATATTTTAAAAATAAAATAGAACTACATCCAAATTTGATAACCTAACCTACCAAAACACATGCAGATTTTACAATACAGAAAATTCCCATCAGAGTCAACGCAGTTATCCCCCTGCCTCTAACAGGTGTCCCGTAACCAGGACAGATCAGCTGGATGCCTGCCTGTCCTGATAACTGACGCTGTCGGCCAGTCACCTCCCCCTACCCTGACTCACTGCTTCCCACCCACCACCCGCCACACCTCTAACACACACTGACACACACACACTCTCTGTCACACACACACACACACACACACACACACACACACACACACACACCCCTGCAGCCCTCATCTCTTGTCTCTCTTTGGCTGTGAAGTAGATAAAGCCTGGCCTCTGGTGTCCCATTTTTGTACCTTTTCCATCTTTCTTGGAGACCGGGTTCACGCAGGCAGGGGGCCGAGGCACTTCCTCTCACTAACTCTGTTGGCAACCCAACCAGCCTTTAAACTGTGTCTTTTCATATATAACAAAAGACCTTTCTTTTTGTCGTTAAAGGAACTTGGGGGGTCAAAGAGATGGTGGTCAATATTCCCAGGAGAGAGGGGCCTTCCAGGTGCCCTGAAATCAGGCCGTGACAGAAGCTTATACAAAACTGGATCCTAATAGTAACAACTCATTCTTATCCTGAACCCCCACCCCCTGACCTCCAACCCCTGCCTCAGAAAACTGAGTCAAGGGTCAGTGATTCTAGAAGCTCCATACCCTGCTCCTTTATTTCCTGTTATAAAGAACCACAAAGGCATCGTGGCAAAGGTAATGAGCTTGGAGTAAGGAGAACTGGGTTCTAGTCTTGGCACTGCACCTACATTGCTGTGTGACTTTAGGAGAGTCACTTCCCCTCTCTGGACTTCAGTTAATCATCTATAAAATACAAAGTGGGCATAAGTGGACTTCAAGATTCTCCAGTCCTGGCCACCTCATTTCTGATTCTGTGACAAGGCAGTGTCCCCACCTGGCCCTGGCTCCACTGTCCTCCTCTGGGGCCATGCTGGTGATTCCAGGGGGGGAGCAGGACACAGGAGCATTCCATAGGCCACTCCCTTGCTCACCCCTGCCTGGAGCAGTCTCAGAAATCACCCCAGAAAGCAAGGGCGGCCCTGCTGCAGGCTGGCTCTACTAGGCAAATTACAGCCTCCCAAGGGTGCATATGACAAATGATGACTAAATGGTTTGCTTTCCCTATGCAAATGAAGCCACCAATTTACATTCATTTGCACCTGATGGGTGTCTGAAATGGATGGATTTGATTTGTGCCTGATCTGTAAGTGTCTAATTTATTAATCAATAAAACGTCATGTACAGGCTTGAGGATCCCCAGTTCCAGCCAGCCTCCCATATATATGTAAATAATGCAATCTCTCAATCTACTTGTTATGTAAATGTTAATATAAAACTGACAGAAATATGCATCTGCAGAACTTTATGAGCAAAGAGAACTGAGATTTACACATGTTCCGAGCCTACCCTTTGCTCCTCAGCTCTTGTGGTGCCTCCTTCCTCTTGCCACACCTTCTTATTTTCCCTAGGTCAGTTGACCCATCTCACTTCCTCCAGGAAGCCCCCCTGCTCCAGCCCTCCCACACTGCCAGGCCTCCAACCACTAGCGCTGGCTCTTACATCCTGGACAATCTTGCTTTTCTCTGGCCCTGGAACTTTGCCCCCAAGACCACATAAGACACAGTCTTCCCCCAAGTTCTCCCCTTTCCATTTCTGTGCTGAAATTTACCCCCCTCCAAGGGACAGCTACACGTCACCGTCTTTAACAAATACACACTGAACACGAAGGCACAGGATCGGTGCTGGGAAGAGGGAGAGAGAAAAGGTTCCTGTTCTCAAGATGTTCTTGGTTTAATAGCAGTAATGTTTCCTTGGCTGTGTGTAGGACACAGTTCTGAGCACTGCTTATGGGCTGACTGCGTAATTTGCACAATAATCTCTGCAACGAGGGTGCTACTGCTGTCCCCATTGCACAGAGGACAAAAACAAGGCAAACTAGCAGAACCGGGGTTGAATCCAGCCAGCGTGCTCCGCAGCTGGTCACAACACTACAGTTTGGCCTTTACCCAGTGAGCAAAAAGGTCATTTCAAGCAATGGTGTGTGTATGTGTCACCATTCCAAGTGCCAAATTAAGTCTCTTCTATAGTTCTCCTTGAAGGGGCCACAGAACAAACCTTAGCAAAGACGGAAAATGACAGCTTTTGCCTCCTCCCAGTTCTGATCTGCCCTGTTCTGGTTTCCTAGCCTATGCTCCCAGGAAGGTGTGACCTTACCTGGATCTTGTGAATAAGCACCTGTCTTTAGCACACCAGTTCTCTACACCCACATGACGTTCTCTCTCCTGTCCTTGAGCTCTGGGGGTTCCACCATGGCAGCATTCTCCATGTCTGACTCCCACCTCTGTCCACTGTGAGGGCGAGGCCAGCTCTTCCTCAAGAGCTCAGCAACATGCCCAGCACTCTGCAGACCTGTGTGGCCCGTGGGTGGCTTCCTTTTGGATGTGGCCATTGGGTCCCTCCCCACTCAAACTCCTCCTGCATCTCTTGTCCCTGCACACCCACCACCTCACTAACCCAGGACTCAGGAACCACTCTTAGCCCACATTTTAAGATGAAAGGGTTGAGATCTGGGGAATGAAGCCAAGCTCACAGCATCACATACCTGGGAGATGGTGCAGACAGATTCAAAGCAGGTCTGCCTGGCTCCCGGGACCATTCCTTTGGGCAGGACTGGTCATTGCCTGAACTGGTGACCTCAAAGGGACTGAGTAGGATTAAAAGGTTGCACTGAGGGCATAAATATGGATTTGACAGCAGGAGCTCAGTGACACAAGGCTGTAACTCCAATGTGGCCAAGGGAAGGGCCCCTAAACATGAGACCAGTGACATCAAACAGCAGTGTTTCTAGAAATTCCTTTGGAAGAGCAGCATTTCACTCATCCTTGAAAGTAAAATGGAAATTGACCTTCTTTGCACTGGAGAGCTATTTTCCAGAAGCTGCCTGAAGGAAGGCCTAGAGCTGCAGACAGCCTGAGCCTCCTCTTCCAGGGCCTTCTCTAACAATACATTCCAGGACAGCCAAAGTCATGTCAGAGATAGAAAAATGAAAAGGGACAAGGTAAGGACTAATGTTCAACTATGCTTAATCTGCACCAGGGGCTTGGTAGATTTTATTTCATTCATTTGACCCTGTAGCCTATGATGTGACATACACAGTGAGACAAGATATTTACCTAAAGCTACACAGACAGCAAGGGGTCGGACCAGAATTTCAGTTCAGGTCTTTCTGACCACAAAACCCGGACTCTTTCTAGGACCTCAGAGTCTCCAGTCATGGAAGGAAAAGGCCTGGAGCCACTGTAGATGATATGTCAGTCTGAAATATGAGAAGGAAGTTAGATTTTAAATCATTGAGAAAGAGAACCAATATACACTTGGCTAAAGATAGAGGGATTATGTAAGCAATTAAGGAGAAAGGTACCATAGTGTATTTGACCAGGGTTTGAAAATCATATGACATAAATTATTTTACTCATTAATGATCACTTAATGACGCTGTTTTTAAAATAATTAAAGCAAGAGCACCTTAAGGCATTTGAAACTACATGCTTATGTTCTAAATTTGAGGCCAAGTTCAGTTTGTAGTTTGGGTCGTATAGAGGAGACAGAGGAACCTCCTGCCACCAGACCTAACAATAATCATAGCTATAATAACTATTATCACATGTGTTACTAACTGAATATGCCTTAAACACACAAACTCACGTAATCCTACAAAGTGACTAGTATTATTCCCATTTATGGAGGAGAAAATGGAGTCTCAGAGAGGTTAAGTAAACTGCCCAAGGTCACACTGTTGATTAAGGCCAGAGCGGGAATTCAAATCCGGGTTTCTTTGGCCAGAGGTTAAATACATAACCCCTACAGCATATCCTAGCTTTTACAAAAGAGGTATCTTAAAGCTTCAATTTTCTATTGTCAACCTTGGAATTCTAACAGGGTAAAGATCACGTGTGTTACCTAACTCCAGCCCCTTCTCCCCACTGGTGGCCTGCCGAAGTGGAGCTGCACAGCTGTGTTAGAGCAACCAGGCTGAACATAGGGATGCCTGGATTCTCAGACACTCTAGATGCCATGGGAAGAGGGAGCACTCAGCAGAGTCACTCGACGACAGGCACACCTTCTCCCAGCTCTTTAACGTGAGGAGAAGGCTGAACCAGCTGACCCTAAAGCCCTCCAGTGCTCAGATCCTGATGCCTCTGGCCTACCCTACCACTGCTGTCCTTGGGGAGCTAAGGTGGACCCCCTTAGCTAACGAGGTCAAAGCCAGTGACTCAGCTCCTTCCATAGGCTAAGGGCTCCAAGCTCAGACTAATACAGATGCTTTTTGACTTCCGATGAGGTTACGTAAGTTGAATGTTTACAATACTTTCAACTTAGAATGGGTTTCGGTTTTTCTGGACATCACTAGATCATAAATCTGGGAGCCTCCACATCATTGTAAAGTCAGAAATCCTAAGTTGAAACATCCTAAGTTGGGGACTGTCTATATTCCTTCTTTCTCCCTTTCTAGGGTGCAGAGGATCTTCTGGGCTTTCTGATCCTCACCCCAGGTCCCCATGGATTCTCCAAGAAGCCTTTTAGATTGGTTGCTCCAAGTAGTCTCACTGCTAGCCCCATTCCTGCCACCCCAGGACACATTCTGGGCTCAGTTTGTTTACACGTTTGGGGAAGGCATGGCCTGGGTGGCTCCTGCTCCTCTAGCAGGCAGGGGCTTCCCACAGACTCACACACACACTAATTTGTCCTGACCCTCCCTATTGCCCTTTTCTTTTTTTCCAGGCCTCAGGGTGGAAAATGAAAGATGCTTGAGGTCACTGCCCCTCCTGTTCTGGACACAAGCCCAAGCTTGGGAGGAAATTATTTGAGATATTCGGAAGAAGCAGGGAGAGCAGGGCAGCTCTGAAGTCACTGGGAGGCTGTGAGAGGAGGCTGGCTGTGAAGCGCCAGCACTTCAGAGGACCCCAGGACCTTTGCATAACCCTGGACTGAGCGGGAAGGGAAAATCCCAGTCATGACAGAAACTGAATTTCCCACCAACTCAGTAGGAGGTTTGGGATTCAGGGTCAGTTTTATGGCAGTGCAGACAAAATAAAGAAAATGTGATATTTATTGCTTACTTAAATTTGTGGACCAAACTGCCTACCGTGCTATCCACACTGTTTCCTGCAAGCAGTCAATATGGGCTTAAGGGAAATGTAACTCATCTTAATATTTGTTTAAATCAAATGGAATATAGAAAGTAAATAAATCTGCTGCCAAACCATCAACTAGGGCATTCTAAACCCAAAATAAAGAGCCTATGGACTGTCTGTGGATTTAGATTATGCATAGTTTTCTGCCACCGCTCCGTGTTTTCAAATCAATAGTCACATTTCACTACAGACACTTTGAGCTGTCTGGGTTCAAATCCCAGTTCTGTTGCTTATCAGCTGAGACACTTCGGCCAAGGTACTAAAACTCTCTGTGCGGCCGGGCGCGGTGGCTCAAGCCTGTAATCCCAGCACTTTGGGAGGCCGAGACGGGCGGATCACGAGGTCAGGAGATCGAGACTATCCTGGCTGACACAGTGAAACCCCGTCTCTACTAAAAAATACAAAAAAACTAGCCGGGCGAGGTGGCGGGCGCCTGTAGTCCCAGCTACTCGGGAGGCTGAGGCAGGAGAATGGCGTGAACCCGGGAGGCAGAGCTTGCAGTGAGCCAAGATCACGCCACTGCACTCCAGCCTGGGCGGCAGAGCGAGACTCTGTCTCAAAAAAAAAAAAAAAAAAAAAAAAAAAAAAAACTCTCTGTGCCTCAATTTCCCCAGCCATTAAGTGGGAGTCATAATTGCATAACCCGCACAGGGTGGATGTGACAATTCAATCAGGTCACAAAAGTGCATGCTCAGCCTAGTGCCTGGCACACAGTAAGGTTCAATAAACAGGAGCTATTATTATTATGCTAATTTGAAGGATTCTTGTTGTTTTTAAACGTCCTCATTTCACATTGCAGATACCCAAATAGAAACATAGATTTTCATTTGCTTACAAAACTTCCGCTTTTCTCCAGCTAGAAGTTACAGGTGGCGCCTATGGGTGAATGTATTAGGCAACACTTACACTTTAAGCATGGGGAAATGCAGGCCCAGGGAGAGTCGACGTAGAAGGAATGAAGCAGAGACAGACAGGCCCTCTCTTTGCAATGCCCACTGCCTGTTCCACCCATCCCCTGGACTCTGTGCCACCCAAGCATACAGGCCTGCTCGGGGAAGCCTCAGTCTTCTCTATTTTCCCCTGTGGCTTAGACAGATAGAAGGTGAAGTCTAACAGGGAAGAATGCTCTACATTCAGATCAGGGCAATCAACTGTACAGGCCTGTGATGGGAAAGTCCTGGCTCAAAAGCAGTTCCAGAAACGAACAAGGGCCCAAGTTATGGTAAGGGTGAATGGTGAGGTTCAGGATAGGAAAGAGTAACTGAATAGTAGCTCATTGAGACAGAAAAGACATGGAAGAAAGCAGTAACAGCAGCAGTGGTGGTGATGGTCAAAATGACCATGCTTGGCCTCTCTGCATCATATGGCCTTGTTGACTATGATCTCTGTGACGCTCTCTTCTTCCTGAGTTTGTCCTCTCTCTGATCACCCCTTTCCCAACTTCCTCACAGGATTGCCCCTCTGCTTGCTCCTGAACCCTGGTTCTCCCCAGGACCCATCACCCCCACTACTCATTGCTCTTTTCACTCTCCACACTCCATGTGGGGAACCTGCCCCCTGCTCCACAATGCCCACCATACTGATGGCCCTCAGGTCTACATTTCTGCCAGGCCTGGTCCAAGCTCCTCACACACACTTCAGAGTGCCAAGTTCACACCTGCCCTTGACTGTCCAACAGGCACCTCGGCCTCATCCAAAGCAAATTCTTTGCTGCTTCATATGCTGCTTCTCCCTTTGCCTTCCTGGTCTGGGTAACTAACTGTCAACACCATTTGCCTGTCTGCACCAAGCCACAATCCTTGGAGCCATTTTTGGAAGGGAGAAAGGGAACATTTAAAAAAGCATGTTTGTTGAAATACCAGATGCATACAAAAAAAGTGCATATTATAAGCTCAATAAATTTGCACCAAATAAACAGACCATGTAACCAGCACTCAGATAGAGAAACAAAAGAAAACTAGTCCCTCATGCTGTTTCCGGTTGCTCCCCGAACTAGGCAACTGCTTTTCTGATGTCTAATACCACAGATAGGCCATCTGATTTGTGATTTACATAAATGGAATCCTACAATATTTAGTCTTTGATGCCTGGCTGTTTTCATATGTTCATGAGATTCTCACAGAACATGCAACGTAACTTGCAGTTGTTCATGACTGTTGCTGTGTAGTATTTTATTGATGTGAGCACATCATGATTGACTTCTTCCACGGCTGTTGAGCATTTCTGAGTCTCCGGTTGGGGCTATTAGGAATAGTGCACTCTGAACGCCCAGGAACACATCTTGCCAGGGCATATGTGTACATTTCTGCCGTGTATAGGAGGGTTGCAAAGTATGCATCAAGATAGCTGTAGTCAATTCTACCCAATGGTCTTCTGAGTGTCTGTCTCCCAGGTCCTCCCTCCAGCAGTGGAGAAGAATTTCAGTTGCCGTTGGAGCTGTTTTTGATTCGTTGCCCCTCTCCCTCCCTCTGCTAGCAGCATTTGCGGCTGTCTTATCTGTGTGCCAGTTTTTGTTTATGAGGCCGATTCCCATGGCCTTCAGTTGCTGCTGATTCTACTTACACAATAGTTTTTTTAATCCATAGCTTTTCCATCTCCACTACCACTGCCCCCTCCTTATCTTCTGTGGGAGCTGTCACCTACAAATGTCCTTCCCTACAAGCCTGTACTGGCCACTGTTCCCCATTCTATCATCTACATTCCAGTAAGATGCCCTGACACAACCCACCAGTGCCATTTTCTGTCCAAGAACCCCACTAGCCCCTGGCACCTAAAGCAGTCTCCATGCTGGGATCTGTGAACGTCTTGCAGGCAAGGGTAATCGCCCGAGTCTCCGTGCAGGAATTCTTCAGGTGCCCACACAGTTCCTGCATATATGGAAGCTCAGTTTGCATTCTAACCCCACCTACCTTTCCAATCTCATCTCCTGAAGTTTGACTAGTGAACCCACATCAGGGACACCTGCATGGCACACAGCTGCGGGCTCTCTTAAGCCTTACCCTGGGCCAACTATGTATCAGGCAGTTGGAGGTGCCTTCCCCTTTGCCTGAAATTCTTTCTCCTGTGGAGACAGTTTTAAGGAGGTGGCAGTCTAGTCCTACTTGGGGTCATCATATCCCAGAGACAGCTGGAATGCACTTCCACACATTATAGGAATATAATAAACCTAATGGTCACATTCACCCATATAACAATCATGCCCCCTAATGCTACTTGTTTTATATTTGTTCAATTTATATTTTACAAAACAATGTCATGTGCTTTATCTTTTAATACAGTAGCCCTATGAGATATGTAATGGAACACCATTATTCTCATTTCATAGATGAAGGCTCAGAGAAGTTAAGTCACCAACCCAAAGCCACACAGCCAGGAAGTGGCATAGTTGAATATTAAATCCAAGTTGTCTGATGCAAAAGCCATCCCACCTCCACTGCCTCTGCCTGCCCTGCCTACGGAAATCCTGTACCTCCTCCAAGATGCCTCATCAGTTATTCCTTACAAAGCAGTTCCGGATTTCCCAGTCAGAATTAATTAATCTCTCCTCCATGCACTTTATCTGAACTTTTATTATAGTAATTATAGCAGCCTGACTTTTACTACAATCATTATTTACATGTCTGCCTCTCCAACTGGGATGGGAGCTCATTAAGGGCGGAACCCTGTCAATTTTGTACCTTGAGCCCCCGGCAGGTGGGTACTGAACACAACACAATGATAATAACAGCAAGGCAATAATGAAGGCCTCCAGCCTTCAGGCTTCATCAGATCCATAGCTTAGCACCTGGACTGTGGGTCAAGTACCAACAAGCGACAGGCTGCCTGTGGTTGTAAAAATGCAATGACCAACGGTTTAAAGGTCTTAAGTGGCAGAGTGTTAAATTCCCACAGGATGAGAATGTTTCCCACGGCTTCTTAAGGTGTCTTGGTGACCATTTACTTGTTTCACCCATTGAGTGTTTATTTTATTTTGTTTTGTTTTTGTCTCTCTGTCTCTCTCTATGTCTCTGTCTCTGTCTCTGTCTCTCTCTCTCTCTGTCTCTCTCTCTCTCTCTCTTTTTCTCTCTCTTTAGTCTTTTCTTTTTCTTTCCCTTGACTGGAAGAAATACAGAACCAAAATACATTTTCTATTACTTTATGTACCAATTGAATTTTTAAAAATCTGTTCCCTGCTCTAAAAAGTATATGAGTGGGATGTTTTCTACTTTACTCCTCTCTTGCTCAAAAAACACACACACACACACACACACGAGAGAGAGAGAGAGAGGGAGAGAGAAAGAGAGAGAGAGAGAGAGGGAGGGAGGGAGAAAGAGAGAGAGAGAAAGAGAGAGAGAGAAAGAGAGAGAGAGAGGTCAATTTCTTTCAGGGACCCTCAGGTAGTCTTTTCTGACAATTACTGGCTATTGATTAAAACCACAAAAAGCTCTCCTCCTACCTCTCACCCCCACAAAAGTAGGTACAACTTCCTAGACTCAGTGAGGTCAGCTCGCCTGTACCAAATGCCCTGGGAAGCAGAGGCCAGAACATCCCTGCTTTGGACACAAGATAAAGGCAGAAGTAGCCTGTAGATGTGGGAAATTCATATCCTGATAGAGGAGACTTGACAAAGAAGTGTTGCACCCACAGAAAACTCCTGAGAAGCATGCTGTGGAGGAAAGGATGGATTCAAAGCCCAGGTGGAGCTAAGCACAGCCTGGACCAAGGAAGGAGAGGGAAGGCCTCTACCTGTGGCCACACTGCAAGGTGGAGGCTGGAGCAGCATGGCATCATTACAGTTAATGGTACCACACTGGCGTGATGAAGGGCCAAGTGTGCCCAATTCACTGGGCACTTAGAATTCCTCGGGCATTGCTCCAAGTTCTTCACATGGACTAGCCATTTAATTCTCATGTCATAGGCACTGTTACAACTTCCCTTCCACTTTCTACATGAGAAAACTTAGGGACAGAGAGACTAAGTAGCTTGCCCACAGGCACACAGCTGGTCAGTGGTGGACCAGACAGCCTGAATGGCAGAGCCTGTTCTCTGAACCACTTTCAAACGTTCCAGGGGGCCAGGAACGCTGAGACCCAGTGTTAGCTCTGCCAGCAGCTGTGTGACCAGTCACTTCTGCTAGGTCTCGGTCCTCTCACTGTGAGATGGGCTTGATGAACTGGATGAGTTGTTCTCACGTTTTGGGGGTCATGGACTCTTGTGAGAATCTGGTGAAAGCTCCCCCAAGGAAAATGTGAATTGCACATTTTCATGGAAATATACACATAACACAAGAGGGCTCCCCAGACCCTGAAAGCCCCCTGCTCCCCCTGACTGCTGATCCATGGACTAGCAACTCTACGGAGAATTCAAATAGTAGCTTTGGCAGTCCCTGGCTCAGCAACAGCAGGCAGACAAGATCTGTGCAGGCTCTGAAGCCAGCTCTATGACCCTGGACAGATATGGAACTGTCCTGTGCTTCGGTTTCCCCTCTGGAAAATGGGCCTCATAATGACAATATTTCATAAAGATTTTATGAGAATTGGCTGATTACATACACACAATGAGCTCAGGATAGTGCCTGACACATATCAGGTATTGCTATTATTATTGTTGGCGCTCACTCCTCACCTTCTTTCCAGGATCATCACTCTCCCCAGGTCTCTGGGCACAGGCTTTGGGCAAGATGACCCATAGCCTGTGGTAAGAACAGGGGACCTCTTGGACAAGACCAAGGCAGATACCATTTACTGAGCACTTCCTAAGTGCCAGGTGCCCTGTGCCCATCTTAGAAAATCCCTAGGCAATGAGTACCAGAGATCCCATTTCACAGATGAGGCGCCTGAGGCTCAGAGAGCTGGAACCAGCCGGAACCGCTTGCCTCCAGGCCCATGATAGAGTGGCAGAGCTGGGACTTGGAGCGAGGTCTTTCTGACTACAAAGCCCCGGCTTTTCATTACCACTCTAGTTTGCCTTCCTTGGGCAGCTGCAGGTCGAGTCTTGGGTCTTGGAGTCATCCCAGAAAGCAAGATAAGGCCAAGAGGAGAGAGTTTCTGTAGCATGGGAGGCCTCAGTGGCTGCTGCCTTCTTATGGGATCATAAACCTCTGATCCCTCTGGGTCTCAGCCACCTCGCCTGCCTGTCAAATGAGATGATGAAAGGGAATGCCCTTTGGGAGGCATTCTGAGCATTTACAACCAGGCTTCATGATGATTACCATCATTATCATGACTATTATGATTGCTCATCCTGAGTTAGTAGGCAGACAGCTGTGTCCTGAATGCCTGGGGAGAGCTGAGGGCAGCCTGGAACCTAGGCTGTGACCAGGACCCAGAATTCCACAGAGAAGGGAAGGGGGGGTCTGGACTGTCCCTGCCATTGCCTTGGTGTCCCTTGGGGGTGGCTGAAAACCCGCCTGGGGTCAGGAGACAGCCCCACTACAGCCTGTTGGAAAAGGGCTTTGACATGACCTCATTAACCACCCTTATCTCTCCTCCCCATCGGGACACATCCTTGGCAGTGGGCGGGACTGCGAGCCAGGCACCCTCCTCCTGCCCTCCAGCAGACCCAGGCTGATCTGTCTGTTAACTGCTTAGCTGCACAGTTTACATTGGTGGGAGGTGCAGGTGGGGAGGAAGGATAACAGGAAGGGGGTGCAGGCCCCACATTTGCTGACAATGCACTGAGACTCTTATTATGCCCATCTCATCAGTGTTCTGAGCATGTTTTGAGTGAGTGTAGAGAACCCAAGTCAGCCAAAGCTTCCTTTGACGTGCACAATGCAGAGAAAAAATAATTCGATTAGGGAAAGGGGACAATAAGAAAGACAAGGAGAAGGAGGTCACCTGGTTTTGTAGCTGGCTCAGCGATGCAGAAGCAGATGGGTCTGGCCTGAGTGAGAATGTTAGAAAGACACTGTGCAGGCTCAGGATGGAGTCAGGTGGGGAGATGGAAATAAAGAAGTTCGCGGTCAATTGCCAGTTGCATGTGACCAGTCACAGGAGGTTCTGCTTCAAGCAGAGGCAGAACAGGAGACCTGGAAAGGCTCAGAGGCTCCTGCCCGAGGGGCGAGGCCTGGGCAAACCTCGAGGAGAGAGCCAGGTGCTCCAGCAGCTCCCAGGGTGAGTGGGGGGCCAGTTCTGCCCACAGGGATCCCCAGTCTGAGAGAAGACACAACCCTGCCTCAGGCAGCCCTACTCTGAGGGAGACACAGCCCCGTCCTCAGGGAGCCCCAGTCTGAGGGGGAGACACAGCCCCATCCTCAGGGCGCCCCACTCTGAGGAAGACACAGACCCGTCCTCAGGGAGCCCCAGTCTGAGGGACACAGTCCCAACCTCGGGGAGCCCCAGTCTAAAGGAGACACAGCCCCAGCCTCAGGGAGACCCAGTCTGAGGGTAGCCGCAGCCCCGTCCTCAGGGAGCCCCGGTCTGAGTGGGAAGAAATAATCCCTACTTTCAAGGTACTTCTAGTCTAAGAGAAGAGTCAAAGTCACTGCCTTCCTGGAACAAAACCCAGAACATGTATTACATGCATGTTAACTATTCCCTGAGGTCACAATGTGACTTAACAGAATTACAGCAAATGAGAGCCCGGAATTTCTTTAGCTGTCTTGAGTTAGAAAAATGAAAAGAATCAGGGAAGGGACTAAAGGGCCTGGGCCTACAGTGGAGATGAAGCGGGGAATATGGGAAATGAGGAGCCTGTTTTGGACCACAACCACTAGGAGGTGCAGCTGGAGGAACTCAGGCTCCAACCTGCAGAGTGCTGGGAGAGCTGGCCTGCAGGGACTCCATGCAGGGTGCAGCCTCCACCAAGGAACCTGAGGCCCTGCCCCTCAAAGCTCAGGAGCGGAAGAAGACCTGCCAGACAGAGGGCAGCTCCAAATCTGCAGATCAGAAGGTGTGAAGCCGCCAAGACCTTGAGCCTCATCTCCTGGCTCCTGGCGAAGGCACCCCTGGAGGATAATCATGGACACAGTCACCGCTCTTCGTCTAAAGGTGCCATTTGTCAAGTGGTTTCCATGTGCCAGTCACTGTTTTCAGGCTTTACATCTCCAAGCTTTCTTAAACCTCACCACAACACTATGAGGTAGGGTTATTATTATTCCTGTATCCCAGATAAGGAAACTGAGGCACAGAGGGTTGACAAACCCTGCCGAAGGTTATGGAGCTAGTACACGGCAGAGCTGGACTTTGATCCAGGGGATCTGGTGTAGTGGTTATCCATTCTCTGTGTAATTGTTTTCAGGGACGGGGGCCTCACTCCCTAAAAGGACTGTGATTGCCAGAATAGCTTCTAGCATAGTCTGCAGCACCCAGCAGAGGCTCATCACCCTAGATGTGTAGGGCCCATGGGGGCAGGAACCCCAGTACTGGGAATAGTGCCTGGCACATTGTAGGCCCTCAGGAATATTTGCAAAATGAATGTTCTTCCAGTAGAAACATTTCCTAGGCACATATCCCCTCACTCCCGGGTCCACAACCAGGGAAAGGCCACAGGTTCTGGGTGTGCCCCCACCAGTCATAACAAACTATGGCTAGCACCAGCCCCAACTATGGAAACCCAAGGCAGGAAATTTCCAAGGAGAAGTATCAGGGGAACTGAGCGGGCTGCTGTGAGAGAGCTGAATCTAAGGTCCACCTCAACTGCCTCCTTCTCCAGGAAGCGTCCCTGACCACTCTGGCCCTTATCTGATACCTGCCATCTTTGCCTCTCCCCGGTCCTGAGCCAAACCTAACGAGACTTGTTCCTGTCTGTGGGAGTGGCTTACCTCCCCACCAGACCACAAGCTCCACTGTCGGGGCAGAGACCTGGCATTATGCTGCTCTCCAGTCCTCAAAGCCTCCGTGTCCAGTTAGGCACTAAGGGGACTCCCTCAGTGTTAAAGCCGGATGGACATCAGAGGGCCTGGGGTAGGGGCAGGGGACATATGAGGGAGGGACTAGGCACAGGACCCACACCAGCCCCTTTAATGCTCCAGCTGCAATCAGGAGATCCCAGGCACACTAGAGATTGAAGGGAGGGGGGAACATAGGAAATGAGGAGCATGGGCCCATGGAGACCCTCTTGCCCCACACCTTTCCTGTGGCTCCAGCTTCAGCTTCTTCAGGTTTGAGGATTAAGGAGGGACAATACCCCCAGGACCCTCCCACAATCACCAACGCTAAGGCAGAGGCTGCCTCTTTCAGGTCTCTCTTTGCTATTCTGAGAAAGGGTAAAGGGAGAAATAAATACTTGTTTCTCCTCAATAGAAATTAAGTCTCATGAACCCTAGGCACTCAACACTGTGGGGAGGGGCAGGAAGTGAGGGGGCTACCTGGGAAGAGGGGAGGGAAGGAGAATGGTTGGGGCTCCGCGGAGTGATGGGAAGCCCCGGAGCCAATAGGCTTCCCCTACTCCCAGGCCTCCAGCTCTGCAGCAGCCCCCCTTCTCCATGGCCCCCCGCCACCCACTACCTTCCCTCTGACAGCTCATTCCAGAGCAGGAAGCCACCCCCATCCCCGCTCAGGATTCCTGCACCCCAACAAGAATTATCATAAACACAATGGGTCCAATTACACCGAGAGACTGGATGGCTTAAGAAGAGAAATCCTTGCATCCAAGGCCCTCTTTCTCTTTGTTCTGCAACAACAGACAAAGTGGCCACTATATTGTCCTTGCTGCTCAAGACCCTCATCAGAAAACTCCAACCACCATAAACCCCAATCACTCCCCGCTTTCCAAATTACAGCTTTCTACTGGCACCTCCCGGGGATATCCCCATCCCCAGCTTCTCCTCCTAGACTCTCACACGTGTGTCTGACCCAGGGCATCTCAGCACAGCCCCTCTCCACCTGCCCTCTGGTCTCAGAGATGCCTGCTGTGTGTCAGGCCCAGGACTGGGGCTGGTGGGAAGGAGGGCAGTGAGTCCTGCAAGCACAGTGTCAGATTCTGTCTTTTTGTGCTCATCAGAAATGTTTGCATTAATTTGTATTTTTAGAAATATTGCATTAAAAGATTATTTTTTCCATGGCTAAGTGTTGTGGTGCCCTCTTGAATGTCGCACCCCAGGTATTCACCTCGCCCTGTTCTGCTCTTTTCACACCCTTATGGGTGGAAGTCTGGGCTGTGTCCAGGTTCCTCCCTCTCTAAGACAGAGGACAGCTAACAGCCCATTCCTCACTCCATCTTCTACCCTCTCAGCCCCAAACCCACCCCTCTCCTTGAGAATAAGACCCCCTCCACAACTACCTGTCCCCACCTCTGCAGGGCCAGACCTCAGAGGGCAGAGGCTAAGGAACAGCTGTTAGCCGTGGATATCTGGAGCCTTCCTAAACAGAGCCTTGAAGTGACCTTCCCTTTTGGGGGGTCACTGACCCCCATCTTGTCAACTCTGCCTCAGAGGTACAATTTCCCCAGCTTTAAGCATTTTGATGTTTCTTCCCTGGCAGCCTGGCAACTGACAAGGGTTCAGCGTAAGCCAATACTGTTTAGACCCAGGGCGTCCTCTTTAGAGAACAGAGGAATAAATAAAGACAGAGAGTTCTAAGTGATGGGGAAAACAGCCACTCTCAGCAGCCTTGGGAAGCTTCCAGGTTCAATTCATTTCTTTATTCAATAAATATCTCTTGAGCACCCACTATGTGCCAGACATGGTCGTGGGAGCTTTGGGTACAGCAGAGAACAAAAGAGAATCTCTACCTTCAGGGGCTGTCATTCAAGTTTCAAGGTGGGAGGCACATCCCACGTGCACAGACCTCCAACACACACAGGCTACACCTCATTTCATTCACACAGGATTCGCAGCCCCCATGGCACTGGGGAGCCCAAGACAACTGGTTGGTGTATATTTGCGTTTAGAGCAAATAAACGGAGATCTAAACTTCTACGCAGGGTAGAGAGGCTTTAGATGGGTGTGGGAGGTTGCAGTCTTAGTTTTGATCTTGGTCCCTGCCCTACTCACTGTGGGGCCTTGGGTAGTTCATTGATGTCGTGATTCCTGACTCAGTTTCTCCATCTGTGACCAAGAGAGGATAATCCTCCCCTCTTCCATCACCTCTCCAGGATGCTGCGAGACGCCAGGAGAGAACAGAGGCTGTAATGCTTGAGATCTGGCAAAGCTGCCACGGTGGAGAAGAAGCACTGGGTTGGGAGTTAGCGTCACAGCTCTGGCACGGCACAGGCCATGGATGCAGTAGTTGAGGGAACACATGTGGTGTCTGATGTGGATGTCAATCCCAGCTCTCCCACTGACTAGCTGTGGAAACTTGGGACAGACTCTTGAGTACCCTGTGCCTCAGTGTCCTGGTCAGGTGTGTGCAGGGAAATACTACTTAAAGTGTTACTGCAAATAAAACATTCAAAACAGGCCCTAGCACTGTTCAGAAGCATTTTGTCAATGCTGCTGACTGTGAGTTTGCTGGAGCCCCTGGGCCAGCCCGTGCCTCCTCTGGGGTTCAGGAGTGCCGTCTGTAAAATGAGTATGTTGAACCTAAGCTCCTTCCAGATCCCAAGCTTTTGCAAAGCATCAGGGTGTCTTCCTTTGAGGCCCCGAGCATCAGACCCTCAGGATCTGCCCACTCCCTCCCCACCACCACAGGGGCCGGGAGCACTGTCCCACTCCACACACTTCAGGAGGGGAGGAGGAGACAGTCAGGGAGCTTTCAGAGGGTGCAGTTCTCTTGTGGATCTGCTGTGACTGGTAGCATGGGGAAGGAAGATGTTGCCCTGAGGGGCTGCCAGCTGCCTCTGCCGCAGTATTGTTGAGAGCAGAAAGCAAAATTGGGTTTTCATTATGAAAGAGAAACACTGGGCCTTCTGCAGAGCATTGTTTCCTTTCCTTCCCCGCGTGGAGGGCAGCTCACCCAGCGGTGGGGCAAGCACCCTGTCCTGGGGTTACACACACCACAGCCCCCAGATGCCCAAGGAGTACAGCAGGGGTCTGCAGATGTCCAGGAAGGCAAACATCTCCATGACAGAAGAGGGCAGTCTGGCAAACTAAAGCCCTTTCCCAGCTCGCTCTCAGGGCCAGAAGGGGTCCATCAGAGGCTGCAGGAGGCTGCTGGGGTCAGGAGGGAATGAGATGTGTCCCCAGCAAAGGAGGACAAGTGCTTGTGAGCTATGCTATTATGCTGTACCCCCAGTGCCCACTTTCCCCCTCATGCTGCAGCAGGAAAACTGCTGTGGGCACAGAGCCAGGCACAGGTGCAGGGTGAGTCCTAATTCTGCCGCAGCATCCTACATCACTGGTACAACCATCAGATCCTGACCCCTTCCCCAGGCCAGCCAGCCATTGGCGGGTCCCAGGCTCACGGTGAGTGGTCGCTTCAGGTTGGGTTGGTTCTGCCCAGCCTGAACTCTAAGTAATGCTGCTGCACAGACACCCCAAATATTCCGCCCCCCACAACCTGTGTGGGGTGACACCTCCCTGACCATTCATGTGGGGCACACCTGTCTATTTTCAGTCACCTCACATTCCTCAAGAGGACCTTCTGCACCAGGCACAGTGCAAGGAAGAACTCACAGCTGAGCCAGGCGTAATGTGTTCCCTGGGCCATAGATGTGAGCTCTCTGAGGGCTTTGTTCACCGTAATTTCCAGGTGTCCCTAAGAAGTGATAGGGCCTGGGTGGGTATTCAGAAGATCCAGGATGGGGTGGGGGTAGAGGCAAACGATAAAGGCAGACATCAGTCCAGTGATGGCATCAGTGGAAATCCCAGGAGCCTCCTCTGCCTACCCAGAGATTGGAGATGACAGAGAGAAGGCTTGGGGTGTGGAGCAGAGCCCAGGGGATACAGATCATCGTCACACTCCCAGACATGCCAACCGCAGGTGTAGGTGACAGGTCACAGCTGCTGCTAGTGGGGATGTTCTCACTTGCAGAGGATGCAGGGAAACATGGCTCTCCTGAAACGTGGGCCTCTGCCAGGGCAGCCACAGCCCCCCATCTTCCAGTATCCCCTCCCCTTAGACACATGCCCAACAGTTGGTTTCTGGACCACAGAGAGATTCTCATTATGTTACGCAAACGCTTGCATCCATCAGATACCACAGTGGCAGCATGCAGAGTGTCAGGCAGGCACCCAGAGGCACACGTGGCCGTGCCACACGCAGGTCCAACCACCAGCCCAGTATGTGTCTCTGTCCTCCCAGCTACCTGGAGAGACTGCCACACACACACTTGCAGTCATGTGGACAGAGACCTGGTGGTTCTAACTCATGCAGGCACACGCAAATACACCCATACTCCATTTCCAAGTGAACTGCTGCTTTTGGCTGGATGCTTGCTCCAGGTGTATTGGCATCAACTCTGACATGCGAAGCAAGGACAGTGCCAGGGAAAACCTCACACACCCTGCAATGAGCTTCCTGGGCCCCTGGGTGAATTGTCTTTCCACGGGATGCAGGCTGTGAGTTTTCCAATTAGGAAACCTGGCCCTGAGAGGTGGCAGTGGCAGCAGGGGGTCATTAAGGATGCAGCCTAAGCACTGCTGGGCAGGAGGAGGAGGGATGAATTCGGGAGGCGGGCTGATGGGTGAGCAGGAGGTGCTGCAGTGAAACAGGAGCATGGCAGAGACTTTCAGACTGATTTGGAAAACATCTGCAGAGCACTGAGATGCACAGACATCCCAGCTTCAATCAGCAACCCTGGGCAGCAGTGGCTTCCTCACTGGCCTCCAACAACCACCACCCAGGTTGCCAGCGGGGGCTCTGCAACCTGGGCCTCGGAGCCGGGTGGGGTGGAGGGAAGTGAGATACTAAAAGACCTTCTTCACACCCTCTCCTCTGTACCCAGCCCTCTTCCCCAACTCTGACCAGGCCTTGCTTCTTTCAACAGGAGAATTTGGCCCTGCTACCTCTCCCTCTCTTAGCTCCAGCCAGAATGTGGGTCCCTCAGGCATCTACCTTGAGCCCATCCCCAGAGGGCTGGGCTTTCCCAGTTGCTCTCTCCAAGGGAGTAGTGCCCTAGGTCTCTGCAGATGCAGCAGGAACTGCTGCTCCCCAGAGCCAAGTATCCACATTTTCCCCAAGGGCATCTAATGCCAAAGCACCCTCTAGACAGAGGCTGTTTGCAAAGTGAACGAGTGCTAAGGATAAGGGTCCTAATTCCCAGTCCCACATCCTGCCACTTAGATGCTTCATCTGCAAAATGGGTGGCAATCCATTAAAGTGACTGGGCCTGATGGCTTCCAGAGCCCCTGCCAGCTCCAGAAGCTGTGATACTCTGAAGTAATCTTGAATGGAGCCTTCAGACATGATCAGGCACATTGCAAAGACCACAAGTGTGTGCTCCCTGCAATGCATGAACACCTTCCAACTAATTCAGTCCCTGCTTCCTCAGCACAGAGTCCAGAGGGATAATTGTCTCCTTCTCTCTCATTCTGGTTTCTCTGCTTACACAAGCCACACAAATCCTTTCCGGATGGAGCCCAAGACACACAGAAATCATATGTATGCACCGTCATGGATGTGCCTGTCTCATTGCCGGCAGAGACATTAGCTAGTGGGCAGCTGAGTCACATTATTGGCTTACATTCAATTCCTGGTCTGTGTACACCCAGGTGTGCTGCACATCTGTACCTTCCCCACTCCAACTTCTTCCTCCCACCATCCTAACTCTGCTGTCCTCTCTCCTCTCCTCCCTCCACTCACCTAGGGAAACAAGCTGTGGGAAAACAAGCCTGTGATTTTGCACCGTGTTTATAAATCTCTTAAGCTTGACACGGTGCTTTTTTTCAGCTTGGAGCCTAGCTAGAATGTGGCTGTTTTCACAGAGAAAAATCAAAGGAAAGGGATTATAATTACGGGTCAAGTCCTGAGTGGGAAGCAGCTGCAGGCATTGGGGGCTTCCCTTGCCTGGGCATCGTTTGTATCAGCGAAAAGCTGGGCATCCTAGCAGCATGCTGAAAAGGGATTCGACCTGGGTTTTTGCCTCCTCTCATTCTTTCCATTTCTTGCCCTCATGAAATACAGTGCTCCTGTTGAGAGCGTCTTGTCCTTGTCCTTGGTGTGGCAAATGCCTACAGCCAGGTTCTAAACGCTCAGCTCAGACGCCTCAGAAGGACTTGAGCCTGACACACTCACCCTGCCCTAGTCACATCTTGGGGAAGCACGTGCTGACCTCCAGCTTCCTTCCAGGGAATGGCATGTCTGGCTCCCAACCAGCACTACCCTGAGATGCCGGGCTACCTAAGGACTTTCTCACCAGGACACAATTAACCAGTCCTATCCAAGCCTGGAAGGAGCTATCCAATCTGCCCAGCTGAGAGAAAGAAAAGAGAATGAAGGAGAGAGGAAAGTGTGTGTGTGAGAACACACCAGGCCTAGCTCTGAGCTCAAACCCTTATACCAGGCAAGCAGTGTCCTTCCCGACGCCCGAAAGTCTGCAGAGTGTCTCTCCCACCCCCAGTGATGCCAGGCATGAAAGTCCCACCTGAGGCTGACTTGTTGAAGCCTGTTGTTGGTTTTTAAAAAAATATTTAGCATGAATTCTCAGTGTCACTGTGAAGCTATGATATAAGCCAGCCTTTGTTCCCCAAGCCCCTCTTTGGGAGCGTCTTACTGCTGAGCATTTCTCAGTGGATTTGAGTAAACAGCCATGTGTGTGCCTGTGTTCCCCTGCAGCACCCTGCCTGGGTACTTGAGCGGCCACAGACGTTTGCTTCCAAAGCTCTGTGAGCCTATACCTCCCCTTCCCCAACCCTGGATTCAGACTGTCTGATCTGGAAAGGTCTATGAAGTAATTTACTCCAATGCCCTCCTGTAACAGAAGAGAAGGAAGGTAACTGGTCCAAGCTCACAGGGAGAATCAGCAGCAACCACCGACCCGCTTTAAGCCTGCCGGTGTAAAGGATGGCCCATCTCGCCAGCTCCAGCAGCGCTGAGGATAACCCGCATTTTCATGGTGCAGAAAAAGTGATACTGGCCAGAGAGACCTGGTGCCAACTCAGTGACCAGCACCGTGTGTGACCCTAAGCAAGGTTCCTTTCCTCTTTGGACCCTAAACCTGCACCTTTATAAGGAGGAGGATAGAGCAAATGGGCAGCTGTGATGATTAGGATAATGGCAACTGAATGGCAGCCAAGGGCTGCCAATAAGGGGAGTGTTGGGTAGTGGTTAGAAGCACAGCATCCTGAATTCAAATCCTGCTCTGCCATTTATTAGGGGCTGACCCAGGGTCAGTCACTACTCATCTCTGAGCCAGAGTGTTGCAAATCAAGGGTAATAATATTACTTACCTCATGGAATTGTTGAGAGATCAAATGAGCGAATTCATGCAAAGTGCTAAGCATAAGTGCCTAGCACATAATAAATGTTTCATTAATGATATTATTATTTTCTCCTTTTGGAAACTGACCAGATAGCAAGGAGCCTAGTCCTCTAATGCGGGAGAACTGAGCAGTGATAAACTCTTTCTGTCAGGGTGTAAGGGGTGGAGCCTCCTGGGTCTGTGGACACAGAATGAAGGTGGTGTGGTTGGGCTGGGCAGGGCAAGGTTCTGGAGTTTTAGGGCCTCCTGCGAGGCCACTCACTCACTCATAATGCAGAGCAGGCAGCCACAGGCTCCCCGGGCAGCAGCAACGATGGGTCATTGAAAACAAACTGACTGAGTGATATGTATTCCCCCATCTCTCATGTTCAAGCACTGGGCCAACCCCTGACGCATGTTAAGTGGGTTACTGTCTGCGGTGGAGTGCTGGAGGGGAGAGGGAGAGACACACAGCCACGGCCCCAGGTGGAGGAAGAGGAAGAGGGGAGGTCAGGAAGGTTGGGGAGAGAGGAAGAGAGAGGAGAAAGGATAATGGGAAAGTAGAAGAGAGGAAAATGGGACAGGGAAAGAGAGAGAAGTAAGGGAGCAGAGAACGAGGAAAAGCAGGGGAAAAGGATGAGGCAGAGGCACTTGGAGGAGGAATGAAGCCAGGGCCTGGGTCTCATGAGATGAAAAGGTTGACCATGGCCCCTCTAAAGAGGGCTGCCAATATCCGTTGGCCCATGAGTAGAGAAGTATTTTAAAATGTAAGCTTAAGAGGGCAGGAGCTTTTTAAAAATTGTTTCTTTTTCTTCTAGCGTTGTATCTTCAGCTCCTAGAATCATGCCTGCCCAGGAATTCAATAGCTATTTGCTGAATGATAATATTTTAGTGCTGGCAGTCAACTAACCACATTTTAGACAAGTGGCTTCTGTGGGCTCCACCCTGCACTCTTGACAATGGGGAGACTCCAGAGAGAGGGACCAGGCTGCCTGGCTGTTTTTGAGGATCACAGCTTGGCTGGGCAAAATGGGCTGAGAGAGGGGAGGTAAAGAGAATTTGCGTGACAGCTCACAGTCAGCGGGCGACTGGCTGACTCTGGTTGCAGGCAACACGGAGGGCCAGCCCAGAGAAACGGGGCCTTGAATGCAGCTGAGGATGTATGAATGCAATGTGATGTGCCCACTTGGTCTTAATGGTCTGGCATGTTCCAAAAGTTTGCACAAAACCTTCGCGTTGTAACCTAAGGGCTCATTCTTCCTTGGGAAGAAGGTGCATTATTAATCTCAATGACCTGCTGATATTGACCCCAGGTCTCCCCACAGCCTCTTAAACCACCTGACTGTTGGATTCAGGTTCATTAGGGACAAAGGTGAGTAGCTGGGCTCAAGTCCTAAACTACCTCCTGGCCAACACTGGTGGGAAGCCCAGGAAGCCTCTCATGACATGTCCTCACTGGCTTAGCCAACTCTCATGAATCAGACAAGATAATAAGGTGACATTCACTGACTTTAATAAGGTGACATTCACTGAGTATTGACTCTGTTCCAGGAACTGTTCTCAGTGTTGTGTATATAGGTTCACTACCCTATGTGGCAGGAACTAGATTTATCTCATTTCTCAGATGAGGAAACTGAGACACAGAGAGGTAGAATAACAGGCCTAGAGGCAAGGAGTGAGTCAAGATTGCAGTAGAGTCGAGATTGAGCTCAAGCATCGGCCTCAAAGTCCTAGTCTTAACTTCTACACTATTTTTAACTTTCTGAGCCTCAGTTTCCTCATTTGTCAAATGAGACAAAATAAGACCTTCTTCCTAGTATTACTGAGATAATTTGAAGTACAGTAATATATAAAGTACTTGATAAAGTGGATATTCAAGAAACTGCAGCTATCATGCTTTATGGATGTAAGAGTATATTTCTGTTGTAAAAAAAAAAAAATGGCAATAATGCAAATCTTTTTTTTTTTTTTTCACCATGTTGGCCAGGCTGGTCTCGAACTCCTGACCTCAGGTAATCTGCCCACCTTGGCCTCCCAGAGTGCTGGGATTATAGGTGTGAGCCACTGCACCCGGCCACAAATCTTAATTAATGTCAGTAAGTGGCCCAAAACCATGGTGACACTCCTGCCTCCTAATACTCGCTCTGACTCTTACACCATTTACCATATGGGCTGTGTAGTTCCCCTGTGCTGGGCATCTTCTATTTGACCCTCCAGGTCCACAGTACACCCTTCTTCACCCTGGTCATTGTCCAGGAGGCTGGTCAGTGTGGCCCCCATCAGTGGGCATCATGCCCTCTGCCTCCTGAATAGGTGAGGTCAACTGGGAAGATCAGTGGAAGATGGGATGGAGAAAGGAGAGTGAGTTTGGGCTATTTATCCTCCTACCCCTAGCTTCCTCATCATGAGTCTGGCTGTGACCCGCAAGCAAAGGTGACATACCTGGTGGGACACCTTTTTGATACTGCTCACATACTCTCTGGGGTCCAGGAACTACTGCCTCCCTTCTCCCTCCAAGTTTAGGAGAGGTAACAGCCCCCCAGCATTACTAGCCCCAGGGTATTTCACTATCCCTATGGTTTCTCTATCCCATCCCCACACCATTGAAAATAGCTTCTTTTCATATAACTCATTTGAATATCTCTTCTGTTTCCTGATGGGACCCTGAACAGTATGTAGCTTCAACTAGACGAAGCCAGAAGGCATCATCTTCATTAAAGCCTGGCCGACTTTGGGTCAAATCTTGTTCTAATATTTACCAGCCATGCGACCTAAATAAGAACCTCAGTTTTCTCATCTATTTTTACCGGGGAGTAAAACTAGGGATAAAAATCGTACTTGGCCAGGCATGGTGGCCCACGTCTATAATCCCAGCAATTTGGGAGGCCGAGGCAAGTGGATCTCCTGAGGTCAGGAGTTCGAGACCAGCCTGGCCAACCTAGTGAAACCCCACATCTACTAAAAATACAAAAAATTAGCTGGACGTGGTTGCAGGCACCTGTAATTGCAGCTACTCAGGAGGCGGAGGCAGGAGAATCACTTGAACCTGGGAGGCAGAGGTTGCAGTGAGCAGAGATTGCGCCATTGTACTCCAGCCTGGGAGACAGAGTGAGACTCCATCTCAAAAAAAAAAAAAAAAAAAAAAAAAAGAAAAGAAAAGAAAAGAAAGAAAAAGAAGAAAATGAAAAAAGAAAAATAGTACCTACCTCACAGGTTATTTTGAGGCTCCAATGCACATTGCAGGACTCAATAAATGAAAGCCATCAGCACTTTAGCATTGTAGTTATATCAGGAGTATGTACAGCTATTATCCCAAAAGCTCTAATTTTGACTTGGGGAGTTATGTGTTCCTGAAAAGTTGAGGCTCCAACCAATGCATTTTAATTCTGGAGGCCACAGTGATTGAGAGGAGCATACAGCCTAAACAGGTCCAATCAGAGTGAAGCTCAGAATTCCTTCCAAGACTGTTGGGAGAATGTATTCTCTCTCCTTTTAGATGCTCTGCCCTATGGACATACAGCCTACATCTGCTAGAGCTGCTATAGCCATCTTGCTACCATGAGGAGGAAGGCCAGTCTAAGGGCAAAGCCAGTTCACAGAGCACAGGGAAATGAAGCTAAATTCTGATAAATCCATACTTGAGGTCCACACCACTTTGTTACACAAGCCAATAAAATTCATTTTAAAAAGTCAGATCGAACTGGGTTTTTATCTACTTGTAATCAATTTCAACCAGTGAATGGAGAATTTGGTACTAGAATTGGGACGTTGAAATAATTGACCCTACAATGCCAGCAGGGTATACACTACCAAGCCAATGGGGTGGGACAACAAACAACAAGGATGTCGCCATTCAGGATCTCCAGGTATACTATGCCTTGAACAGCTCAGAGCCATCAATGACATTGATAGTCATAACAGAGTTGCATGTTTGCAATATAGTTTTCCAGCAAAATGACAGTAAAGTGACTTGAGAAAAAGAGGAGGTTTTTTTTCTAATTTGCACAAAGATGTCAACTAGGCTAGTAGCAAGCACTCATGCCCCTAATCTGGTGAATTGGCAAAACTTGTCATGCAGTGACAAGGAGGGTGGTTAAACTGCTGCTTCATTTTCCTTTGGTCTCAGGCCATGTACCTGATAAGGCTATGGAAGATAAGAAATTTTAGGATATTGGAATAAATTGATTACTTCATATGGCTTTCAACAAAAAGTAAGGTCCTACAATAAAAAGACAACTTTCGGTTCAAAGTGGCCCACTGAGAGCAGAGAGAGAAAAAAAACAATGGCTTTGCTAAGTGAGGTTATTGCTGCTGCCTATAATCCAAATTTCCTGAGATGATGATAATCTGGAGTCTGACAGGGATGGAAAAGTGATGCTATTGTATATGGGCAAAGGTAGGTGATGGGAACCACAGTGGAACATAAGATTGGGCTCACCAGGAAGTGTGAATCCCCAGACCATGCACAAACATCTGTTGAAATAAACTCTCGGCCAGACGCGGTGGCTCACGCCTGTAATCCCAGCACTTTGGGAGGCCGAGGCGAGCGGATAACCTGAGGTCAGGAGTTCAAAACCAGCCTAGCCAACATGGCAAAAACCCCATCTCTACTGAAAATACAAAAATAACCCAGGCAGGGTGGTGCTTGCCTGCAGCTACTCGGGAGGCTGAGGCAGGAGAATCGCTTGAACCCAACCCAGGAGGCAGAGGTTGCAGTGAGCTGAGATCGTGCCATTGCACTCCAGCCTGGGCAAGAGAGGAAGTCACCGTCTCAAAACAAAAAATAAAAATAAATAAACTCTCTTACTCTCTTTCTGGCAGTGAGGACAATCCCTTCTCTTGTGAGGGTGCAGCTGGGGTACAGTCAGTAAGCAAAGGGCAGTGGTACTGCCCTATCCTAAGGCAAAGAGGACCCCCTAGGAGGTACAGCCCAATATGGAGGCAGAAGCTGTGAAATGAAGGGCCAGGGTATGAGCAGAGCAAGCAGCTCTGTTGCTAGGAGACAATGCTCAGACTTAAGACTGACTCAGCAATATCTCTTGCTGCAGTTATTGGCACATGATATTGACTGGGAAGTGAACAGGCTAGTAATCTAAGGTCTTCAGAGAGAGTCACATTGTCAAGCCTGGCTGGCAACGGCCTTTGATTGTTCAAACCTTAAGACATACCTCAAGTTCCCAATCTCACCCAGTAGGGGGCATCCGTCAAAGTAGCACAGAAGAGAGGCCTTTTCTAATACTCATCTCAGAGGAGTCCAGATAAGACAATGGACAAGAAAGAACCTTCCACCCCAGACTAGCTAACCAAAGAAAGCATGCACTGCCAGAAGAAACTACTGTGGACCACAGACCAGTGGTCACAATGTGGCTTTCCAATTTTACTATTTTCCAAAAGGGAGAGGTATGGTTTTGTTTGCTTTTTTGTTTTGCTTTTCTCAATTTTCATATTCTTTCTCCAATGGTGTATATTGCATGTGTTGAGGTGTAGACAGCTTACCATTTAACAAGTCGGTGCCTAGGCCATAAAGAGTTCTATCTGGAGAGGATGAAGAGGACTCACAGTGCTGAGAGATGCTGGATGGAGAGCTGTAGGCAGAAACTAAGTAAAACTCCACAGTGTCTCCCTGCGGGCATGGGGTGAGTATATCATATGTAGATGGAGAATTTTTAAATGTGCATATGTAGTACGAGAGTATGGGTTGGCAGCCAAAGAGGCGGACTGCAGTGGATGGGAGTGGTTGCCTTCAAGAGATGCATCATAAAATCTCCAGATGTCCATGTAGGGCCTCCTGTGAGTCTGGGGAAATCAACGCAAGGGTGGATGAGGTTCATGACACTAGGCTAATCGGTGACAATCCATGACCCTGGCCACAGAGACTAGTCCAGAGGAACATGTGATCCATGTCAGTCCACTTAAGGTGACTCTCAGGGACAAAGCACTTAGGGGCAGGGACTTACAGAAGGTCCACTGCATTCCAGGCACTATTCTGGGCAATGGCAGATACTTCAATGAGCAACTGAGGTTGCGTCTCTACCCTTCAGGAACTCACATTCTTCAAGAAAGCAGGGTATATAGACATGAGGCCAGGGAGGATGTCAGCTCCAGGAGGACAAAGTCAATACACAGAAGACAGGACACAGAGCCAATGAGAAATGGAGCCCGAGGCCTGCTCAAGCTTCTCCTGAAGCCCACATCACCACTGGACTTTTCAAATACATGAACCAAATAAACACCCTTGATCGTTTCAACTAGTTGAGTTGGTTTTTCTATTATCTGTTGTAACATTTATCTCTTGAGTTTAATTAATTCATTTGGATTTAATCATAGCAACTAACCTGATGGCAGGAGCGTAGATAGTGAGTGATAAATATGTGTCAAATGAATACACAAAGGTGAAAAACATCAAGCATCTGAGTAGAAAGCGGCTGTTGAAGATTGATTCCAGGATGGAACTGCAAAGGCCATGATGCTAAGATCATACACTAGCGGTGAACCTAGCAAAGCAGAGTGACTGAAGAATTCACTGAATATTCTTAATAAGAACAGCATATAGATTTTTATAAATATAATTACTCTGATTTGCTCTGACATACCAACATGACAGGATCAAATGTTAAGAAAGATCAGCAGCAGAAGGAAGGAAGATTCAAATCTATCAAGTCCAAGTCACCCATTTTACTGATGAGGAAGCTGAAGCCCAAAGGAAAAAAAAAAAAGACCCACCCAAGTCACACAGATACAAAAATCCATGTATACAAGGTGGGAGGCACACTTACTCCCACACTGGGGGCTATGTCTTTTTGTTTCATTCTCTAACACCGTGGTTCTCAAAGCGTGGTCTTCAGTCTGCAGCTCAATCCTGCAAATTCCCAGGTCCCACTCCAAAACCTGCTGAATCAGAAACTCTGAAGTGAGTCCAGGAATCCTTGCTTTACTAAGCCCTCCAGGTGATTCTGATGCATTCCCAAGCTTGAAAACCACTGTTCTAGAACAGTGGTTCTCAAATCTTCATGTGCATACAAATCACCTGGGATCTTGTTAAAATGCCAATTCAAATTTAGTAGGTCTAGGGCAGGGCCCAAGAATTTGCATTTCTAACTAGTTCCCAGGTGATGCCAATGCTTCTGCCCCATGAACCACCCTTTGAATAGCAAAGCTCTCTATGTTAAAATATTGTTTTACATCTGTTCCCTGTCACCTGTGGAAACTGGAATTTCTTACACACGTAGCTGAGCAGACACAGTCATGTGGGACCTGAAAAAGTAAAATCCCAGAAAGGTACTACACCCTGCAAAAGAAGATAGATGTATACCAAATCATATCTCCAGCTAAAAGCATTAAATGACTCAAATATAAAACATCAGTCACTAAAATCTCAAAAGCCATTTTTCTTTCCTTTCTTGCTTTAAAAAATTCATTATAAAACCAATATCATTAAAAGATTTTTAGAAAAGGAAAGGAAGAAAAACACTCATACTCTAATTACCCTAGCCCAGCAACTATTTTTTCATATTTGCATATTCCTGCCAATCTTTGCCCATAAGTATCCTTAAAAAAAATCAGTTCCTATCATGTACTATGGAATTTTCTTGACAAGAATAATTCTGTGTTGGAGTGTTCTTATCTTATTCTCATTTATCTTAATCAGTAAAAATCCCATACCTAATCATTTCATTAATATGCTCAGCTATTCAACAAGTTAGTAAGAGTTACACTTTCTGAAATTTGCGCTAGCTGATGCTTTCCTGGTTCTTTGAGCAGGTGTGTGCCCCTCAGCTCTGTCTCTTTCTCCAGCAGTCATGCATCTCCCTTCTTGTTTGCTCTGCTCTGCCTGCCAGGTGGAGGAGGGCATGTTGCTTTTCTCAGCCACTTCTAGTTTCTAATTAACCCACATCCCGGGGAGAAATAAGCCTCTAGGTGGCTTAGCCTGCGTTTGCCACCTGACTCTTTAAGGAAACTTGGCTATGGTAAATATCAACCAATGCAGATTGACTTATTAAACAAAGCAATGATGAGTTCAACACAATCACTTTTTTAAATAATCAACAAAACCTACAAAGCAGTGGAAAAACAGATATAACTAGAGTGGAAGGGCTTAAAGCCACAATGGAAACTGAGTCATGTCAAAGGAAAGCTTGATACTCTCTAAGTGAAGGAAGCATTTCACATACTGGACATCTTGGACATCATCTTGAGCAAACACCAAGTTCAGAGGATGGCATTTCTGGACACTCCATCTGTAAACAGGGAAGGTCTTTCCCCACTGTGTTCTGGATGGGGGGGGAAGGTCTAGGAGGGCAAGGCCATTCTGCATCATGTTCTGAGATCAGAGCCAGCACATAGCAAATGCTCAGGGAATTGCATAAATAAGTGACAAATGAAATTGGTCAATAGGGAACTACAGTTCTTAATGAATTCACCTCAGATTTAATTACATTATAAAGATGAAACACACTTATCCATTATCTCCATAAGGAGTCTTACAGGTGGATAATATAGGCTTTATTTGAACTCCATAGATGGGAAAACTGAGGTGATGCCTTACTTATAGGAAGCTGGTGGCTGATGCAGGCTGAAGTTCCAGCCTTGTGCTTCTCACCTCTGGGGTCTTCTCTGCAGATCACACTTTGGATGACTGATGTCCTTCCAGCCCTGAATACTGTTACTCACGGACCCAGAGAGGCTGCTGTCTCTCTTGTGGTTTCAGGTGCCTCTCTCTCTCATGGGACCTTCAAGGATTTCAGAGAAGGAATCACGGTCAACCCCCTTCTTCCCCCTCTCATCTACCTATGACCCTCCATAAGGTAGACTCATCTACCTAAGACCCACCTGGGAACCAGGGCTTCTTTGCTGGGACAAGCTCCTGCCCTTACTCCTGTCCCCCCGAAGTGGGAGAGGAATGTTCCATGAGATACACTAAAGCATAAGGAAGATGCTGGTCAAGAACAGGCTACCTGGAAGTCAGGATGGATGTCAAATGGACCCAGAGTTTCGTTTATGAGGCCACAGTTTTGGAGGCCTTCATATAGTGGACTAACCTCATGCCCTCCTTAGGGGCTTCTCTCCTTGGGCCTCCTAAAAGCCTGTCTCCCTGCCTTGGTTCCATTCAGGAGTGAGCTAGAATGCAAGATGGAGGGAGGGAAGGGTCGATGGGTGGGTGGATGATGGGTGTAGGGGTGAATGGGAGGGAGAGGTAGATGGGCAGAGACAAAATGACAGAAGCAGCTTGGACAGACAAATTGACAGGAAACAGAAAGGTGCCATGGGAATTGGTATTATTTTGCTTGCTTCCCAAGAGCAATCATGAATACAAGGTAAAGTGGACCTCACAACTGCTCACCTCTCCAGGCCACCACTTCGTATTCTCGCCATATAGAACCACTAGGCAGCTGAGCTGAAATGAGGTCCCTTGTACAGATGGGCGAACTGAGGCCCAAGGAGGCCCAAAGTCTCAAACACTGTTTTTTAATCACCCCCTTCCTACTTGACTCCCCTTCTGAAAAATCGCTCTTGTCTTGACTTTCACCTACCTATCCACAGTCTACCTTTTATCTCTGTACTCAGTCAGTTTCTTGGTTAAAAGTCACCTCTCAGTAAATCAGCCTACCAGCACAGTGCTTTCCACAGCAAACGCAGGAGGTAACGGCAACATTCTGTTTCTAACAAAGTCATTTTTAATAATGTATAATTAGCTATAATTATTTAAGAAAAGTCCTCTTCCTTGCATGCTGGTGGAAAGTTCCTCCTGACATCTAACATAACTCTGTCCTCTTTACAATTGGTTAAATAATTTCCCCTGAGTCTGACCCTCTTTTCCCTGGGTAAGGTATTGTTTTTGCCAACTTTAGAAAGGCCAGTAGAATTAAAAGCGCTCTGCTGGGGGCCCCTCTCTTGCCCCCACTCAGCACCCCGCAAGGGCAAGTTGTGAGGAGAGGGGGAGGAACCTTGGCTCCTGCCCACTGCCCCTCCGGGAAGAAGCCATGACAGTGAGGTCATCCCTGGTGAGAGGTGAAGGCTGGGCCCCAAGGGGATGGGCACCCGCTGAGGGTCGCGGTGGGGAGGCTGGGCCGGAGATGAGCTCACCCACAGTAAGGAGGTGAGGAGACCCTTCTCCTCCTCTCCTCTCCACAAGTGAGACTGCGCCAGCAGGATGCAGGAAACGTTTCTCAGAAGTATTGATCACAGACGAACGAGTGGTAGCTACGGATGGGCTGTCTGAGCCCCATCCGGGAGATAAGAGCCAGAGACAGTGTTGCTACACAGAGCCCTTCCTCACATTCCACTGCTCCAGGATGCAGGAGGAGGAGTCTGTGGCTTCTGGAATTGTGAGAGAATTCTTTCATTCTCAGCCCCACATCCTTGCATTCACCAACCTTCTTTGACTTAGCCTTGCTCCCCAGCCTGCTTCTTCCCTATCCTCCCAAAGTCTCCAGAAACCTGTTCCCCAGCCCTGTCCCCACCCCCGTGGCAGGAAGCCTTGCCACACTGAGTAGATGAGATTCAGTGGGGAGTCTGAGTCTGCTCTAGCCCTCTCTACCCTGCCTCGCAATCCCCACCAATGGCCACCCACCCCTCCCCACATCTCTCCCTGACATACACAATGTCCATAGAGCTTCTTATCTGGTGGTGATTGTTTTACTGTACTAAATCTTCCTTCTTTGCTGACACCTAAATCTACACAGAACTCCTGAAGAACAAGAGGTGTAATGAAGATCAGAATAACCTCAACAATAATGATACAGGGAGAATGCACTCTGTTCCAGGCACACGCCGACTCTCATCGTCAGCCCACCTGCTCTCCTCAAATGCCACCCAGCCCGTCCACCTGAGCCACCTAGAAAGTCCCCCGCCCCCCACCACCTGGTTCTAAACTGGGGTCTGGGAGGGCTGGGAGTAGCCATGGGAATCAGAGGCCCTCCCACAGCCCCTCCCACATGTTGGCCTAGGCTGGATGGCCAGCTTTCCTGTCTAGCAGCAGGGACCCAGCCCCTTGTCTGAACTGAACACAGGCCCTTGTCTAGGGCTCTGACACCTGACAGGCCCCTCTTGCCCTAGAGCAGGGGCCCTTCTGCTCAAAGGAGAATGTGATGTGAGGCTGTGCTGACGGCGCAGAGCAGGAGGGATAAAGGGCATGAAGCCCCACCCGCACTTCTGAAAGGACAGAGGAAAGGGAAGGGGAGAGAGCCCCGGTGCAGTCACTCTCACAGAAGGAGCTCACCTACACCCCGATTCTGCAGGAGACTTTGCTATTAGTCATTCCGGGGAAGCCACACTGCTTGTCCTAAGGATGGAAAGTTATTAGAGGGGAGGGCAGGTAAATGCCCACAAGGGCATACGGCTAGTCAGTGTGGAGAGTGAATTAGAACCAGGTCTCTCTCTCTCTCTCTCTCTCTCTCTCTCTCTCTCTCTCTGTTTCTCTCGCTCTTACATACATAGACACACACGCGCACACACACACACACACACACACACTCCTACTGATGCCCTGGGCCACCATCTGGATGGCTGATTTCTTGAACTCCTGTTCCCCTGTCTGAGTGGCCCCAAGTTTGACCCACCTGCAGAATTCCTGAGGCCACCAATGCTTTCATCTCCCAAGACACAAATCCAGCTCAAGGCATCCTTTGATTTTGCCTAATCCACATCACTTCAGACAGTGAGCTCCTTAAGAACAAGAGACATAATAATAACCAGGATCTTAATCAACACTCAAAGCCAGATGCCTCCTCGGGTCTCCCTTTCCCCAAGTCTGGCTCCCCCATCCCCATCTGTGTGCCTTACAGCCTCTCTGCCACAATGCAAAGAGTTCATTTTGTGCAGGGCTCTCAGCTTTTGGGATGGGGCAGCTGGAAGCTCACCATAGAGACAGTGCCTCCTCACTCACCCGAGGTGAGGTCTCCATGTGTCCAGCACATGGCCCACCTTTTGCGGATTCCCAGGAAGCAGAATATACAAACAAGCCTGCCACCAAGGCGCCGACATCTGACCAGCAGAAATGATGTCCTCCCTCAGAGATAAAGCATAAAGGTCAGAAAAGTATTACTAGTCGAGGAAACAGAGCCACGGGGGTTCAGAGATGGGGCAACCATGGTGGTAACGGTGGCGGGGTCAAGGCTACCACTGCTGGCCTTTCTCCTAGAGAGTCACAGAAAGATAAGACCTACAGGCACAGTAGTCAGGGGTCTGAGGATTGACTGACCCCTTGGGTTTGGGTCAGGGAGACCCTGTGGAGGCCCTGGGGTCAGAGACCGGCCTTCACCCTGAAGGCCCAGTAGGATACCCACAAATAAAGATGAGAGTGGGGTGTGCCCAGGGAGAGAAACTATAGCGGCAGAGATATCACAGCCAGAACCCAAACCATTGCATCCAAAGGCCCAGAGATAGTCCTACACAAATGATGAAGTGTACAGATCCTGGCCCTGCTATGGTACCTCACTCTCCTACGCGACTCAGCCTTTCTGTGCCTCCTCTGTTAAATGGGATGATAACGGCATCTATGTCATAAGATCTTTGTGAAGTGTAAGTGGGTTAATATTTATAAAGTATATAGAACAACGTTTGTCACACAGCAACTTCTATGGAAGTGATTATTTTTATTGTTGATAATGACGATGTTATTTTGTTGCACAGAAGCCTTTTATAACAAACTCCCCAATGGTTTTGCTGCTACCTGGTGTCTAAGTTTTGGGCAAGGAATCACTTGTCCACTTGCCTAAAAGAAGAAATATATTCCAGCAGTGGGGGTCCCTGATGTGGTGCTGTGTGGGCAGAAGCACCTGACTCCACCCACATGAAGGGGTGGAGAAGAGGAGGAGCCTTCTGACTGATGGGTGGAGTCTGGTGCTTCTGGGAATGAGTAAGCTGAGGGCCCCAAGGAAGCTGTTCTGATTCCCCAGAGAGATCCTCCAGAACAAGCCGATTTGTTCAGCTCATTAACACCTCCTCTCCCTGTGGATCCAGGCAGGAGCAGCCAGCAGCCCATGTCCCCTGGCTCTTGAAGAGACACTGCATGGACTCTTTTCCTGCCTGCAGCTTTGTGCCCAGTGAAGGAACAGCCAGCACTTCCTTACCCGCATTATGGAAGGTCTAGGCCAACCTGTCCCTCCATTTTAAGCCCTAGCGTTGCAAAGATGGATCTGCCTCTGGCTGAGGCATTTGGAGCTGGGAAGAGGGTTTGGCCACTTTGCTCTGGGATTCAAACGGTCAGCGAGCTGAGGGTGAAAGGTGCGTGGGTCCCAGCAAGGTAAAGAAGAGCAGAGAGAAGGCTGGGGGAGATGTCTCCAGTTAGATGGGGAAGAGAGTTCCTGACCCTGTGGAGTCTGGGGCCCAGTGGGGGAAGGCAAAGGCTAGACTGATGTTAGAAACATTAAATTACTGTCTTTATTATTATTCTTAGTGCCTATTCCTAATACTACTAAGCTCCTGCTCTGCTCTTCCAAGCACTTTACTGACATTGTCATTTAATCCCACAAAACCTCTATGAGGTTAACGTTATTAGTGCCTCCAGTCTGCAAATGAATTAACTGAGGCACAAAGAGGTTATGTAACCTATCCAAGATCACACAACAATCAGAGGCAGCTCAATCCAAAGGCCGGGCTTACCCGTGACACTGTGCAGAGGATGCATGCCTGAGAGTAGCACGCGCAGTCATGGATATGTGAGCACCAGGCTGAAGGATAGAGGAAGGCTAGCTGGGAAGGCAACCCCAGGTGTCCCAAAGAAGTGATTTGTAAAGACAATAAGGGCCGTGGATCAAGGGGAGAGGGCATGGGGAGGAGCATATGTTGGGGTGTCAGGATGGTAAGAGATGAAGCGTCTGATGATATTGGGGAGAGGATGGATGGCCACTGGGTGGGGGTGAGAGAGGCTGCTCTGTGTCAAGTGCAGAGAGGGAGCCGGCGGGCCTGGTGGGGAGGGGTCAGCCTGTAAATGCTCCTCCTGGGAAAAGCCTGGCAGTGAGGCTTCCTGATGATGCTGTAAATCAGGGCCCCTAAGTAAAGTCATTACCACACTGAGGTACTCAGTCTATTGCCGGATGCCACTGTTTGAGACATTACTTTGAATTTAGTTTATGACTCCTGCTGCTGTAAATCCTGCCTAGAGCGGATCTGAGGAGGTGGATGGGATACCCCCACACCCTGGGAATCCCCAGTCCAGCTGGGACGGTCCCAAGCCTGATTATGGAGAGGCTAAGCTGGCCAGGAGAGTCTATGGGAGCCTGGCCTGGGGCCCACTATGGGGGTGGGGGCAGGGGAGGGAGGGAAGAGGAACCAAGGGGGCTACCTGGTCCCTCTAGCTAATACCTTGCTAATATCAGGTCTTTTGACACTGAGAAATTGTCCAGCCTCTGAGATTGTCTAGGACCAGAGCCCCCAAAGAGGCTAGGACAGGATGTAACTCAAGCCTGCCCCTCCCCTGGACATGTCCTACCCTAGCTGCCTACTCCACCCCTGCCCAAGCACCCTCCCAAAACTGAACGGCATTTCATCTACCCCCTCCGACTCCCCATCCTGGATGGGCTCCCCAGTCTTATTCACAAATCTTCATTTGTCCTTCTCTGCCGTTCTTCCAAGTCCCACTCGTGTGGGAGCAGCTGGTACATAGGTCTGGCCTCTCTCCCTCTTCCGTTCCCAGGCACAGTCCCGACTTGGCCCTCCCCATGCCAAGGCGAGTTCTAACTATCTGCCCATACCCACCTCACCCCCAGGCCTCCGGCTCCTGGAGACAGCAGTGTCTTCCTCTCTGCATTGTCTTGGTTAGCCCTGGGTGGAGCACTTTGAGGAAGCTCAGTAAATATTCGTTTTGAGAACTATTCATTTCTGTGGCCTTCATGTCTCACACAATGCGGGAAACACAGAAGGTGCTAAATAAGTGTTTGTGAACTGAAGGGAATCTAGTCCAGGAGGTGCTCTGACTGAGCCCACAAGCCACCAATGCCTGCACCCATCTGGGACGGCGCTCTGGCCAGCAGCACCAGCCACCATACTACCCACCTTTTCAGAGATCATGTATTCAAGACCTATAGGCCCTTCCCATGACCAGGCCCCAGGATACCATCATGTGTGAGACACCACGCCTAGCTGGGGAAGCCCAGTTGAGGCCAGAGACCCAACATATTCAGAAATGATGGATCGCACCATCATGGGGCAGAGGTGGCAGGACAAGGGCGTACCTGACTCCTCCATTCAGGAGGCTCTGCCGTTGCTGGCCTGCTGCTGTTTGAAATGCTGTCTGGATCAGCCAGACAGAAGATACTCCAGGAGGCAAAGCTTCTCTTACTAATTCACATCAAACCAGATCTGCCAATCACTCAGACTGGTGTTTATCAAACTGCAGTTCATGATCCATCAGTTGGTCATGGAATCAATGCAGTAGTCATGACCAGCATGCTCAGTAGAGCAGGATAGGACAGAGCAGAATAGAAGAGGTTACAGGGCATTGTGCTTGGTAAGGACAGTGTGTCATAGTATATCTGTTTCCATTATACAAGTGTTGGGTATTTGTATGTTTCAAATGCATTTAGTAAGTTGTCATGTAAAATCTATGTCTTACAGTGGGTTCAAGTCAAAAGAGTCTGAAAGCCACTAACGCAGATGATCTAGATCATCTCTAAACCTACCACACTTTAATTGCTTTGGGCTTCCATCTTCCCTCTCTGTAATTTGATTCAGCAAATAGGTGGAGTGTCCATCTGTGCTAAGAGATGTTCTGAGCAGTTTGTTGACTCAGTGCAGAAGTATCCTTCACCTAGTATTATAAGCAGAGTGTGTTCAGAAGAGAGGGACCTTCAATGGGACCTCAGAGACATTGCAGTTTCCAGGGCCATGAGGTGGTGCTAGGAACTCAGTCCCAAGGGAAAGGGCAACTGAGAGAGGAGCCCCAAGACCCTCGATGCTCTGTGTAACCCTCAGGGACTGCTCCCCTGCCTTCAGGGGAACAGAAAAGACAGGGCTGTGTGGAGTGCAGGAGAGCTGGCCTGGGCCCAGGCCCTCACATGGAAGGTCAGGGCTAAAAGAGACCCCAAGGACCTTTTGCAGTGACCCTTATTTAGTAGATGTAGAAACTGAAGCTTCCACAGAGAAAGGCAATGGCTGATTGGGGACTGATCTGGGAATAGAATCCATGTCTCCTAGAACTTCCCCATGAGCACTGTTTCTATGGCTGCTGGGACCTGCCAGAGAAGCTGGCCCACTGGGCAAGCAGGCAGGCCACACTGACACAGTGCCTTTCCCTCCGCAGGGGCTGGTACTGTGGATCTTGTCAGTACATGGGGATTAGGGAGCGAAGAGATTCACTGGTTACTCTCTTCTTGGGCTTCCAAAGAAAGTGCCTGAGCTCTGGAGTTTGATAGAAAGTTGCTCAGAATGGAAGGGCTGACATAAAAGCAAGGTAGGCACGGCCTTTTTGGATACTAGAAAAACAAGAGCCCAGATTTATCCACACATATCCCTGGTGAGAGAGTCAGGAAGGGAGGGAGAATTCTCATGACGACAAGCTCCAGAGGGGCTGGAGGAGGCGGGTAGAATACAGCAGGTCTGGGAGGCCCACCCCAGGCTCAGGCTTCCTTGCTCAGGCCTCAGGGAACCCCAGGCATCTCCCCCTCCACCATGATGACCAGGAGTCAAGGAGTCCCTAAGCAGAAAACCATCAGTGTTATTCAGCCCCATGGCCCCAGGGACTAGTCCAGTGTCTGGCTCATAGCAGGTATTCTAGAAGTGTGTGCCGAATGAATGATTAAATGAATGGAGTTGAGATTAGAGAACATAGAATCTGTTCTCTGGAAAATGACAGTCCAGCTTGGGTATAAGGAAAGTGATAGAGAAGAATCATTTAAAAATCAACATATGATAAGAGGCAGATGAGGGGTACAGATCATGAATGAGATGGGAGTTGTGAGCAAGGCTGAGCTGTAGCAATCACAGAAGGCTTCCTGTGGGTGGTGGTTAGGGTCAGGTAGAGATTGGGCAGACAAAAGGAGGAACTATGACTACACAATGAACTACTGGGCTTGGGGAAGTACACACTGTCTAAGGAGCACAGAGGAGGGGCACCTGTCTAATGCAGACCTAAAGGGTCCTGGAAGACTTCCTGGGGTTGGATGAGTAGGAACACAGAAACTGGTCAGGTGAACAAGTATGGTACAGTGGGAGGGCAGGGCAGTGAAGAGCAAAGGGAGGCGGAGAGAAGGGAGAGAGAAGAGACGACATTTCCAGTTTCACATCCCCAGGAGACAATGGGGTCCACCGGAAGAGTGGGCCATTTTTCCAGGATCCTGCAGTTCCAGCCAGAAGCAAGAGCTCATGGGAGTTTCCCTCTGCTGCTCTGAAAGCTTAAAGGGCCCTTAACCACCAGAGAAGCAGCAGGGATGGGGCCTCCTGGTCCTGCCAACACACACACATATTAATCAGCCAGAGAAAGCTCTAAAAAGAAACCTAGCCTATTTCTGTCTGTGCATGAAGATGAAGACATTCCTAGAAATTGACTCTTAAGCCTCCATGGCACATGCAAAGGCACATGTGAGCGTGCATATGTGCCTGCGCGCGCACGCGCGCACGCACACACACGCGCGCGCGCGCGCGCGCACACACACACACACACACACTTCATTATCCCCAAGGGGCCAGATTTGGGGCTTGCCTATGGCTGTGGCTCTCAAGAGGCTGCAGGTGAATCTGAGGGAGGGGCTGGCCATGGGGGTGTGGGGGTCAGTTTGTGTGTGTCTGTGCATGGGAGTGTCATAAGCATGTCTCCCTGACAGCTATGTTCAAGTTTTCTTTAAGTGTTGACTGCCCATTAGCTGGTTTTCAGCTTCACCCATGTCTTCCTGAGAGTTGACTTGAAGCTGACAGGTGGCTTGAGGGACTGCATGTGTAGAGACCCCTCCGTGCACACACATGATACCCACAGATAACCCAGGTGTAGATGGGCTCCTCTCTCTGCTCTGCTCTGGAAATATCTGCCTCTCTGCATCTGCTCGATTGCTCCATGTCTGCGACTTATAATTCTCTCTCTCTCCTGCCTAGACTCACAAGCACAGCAGCAGGGACAGCTGCCGGGCCAATGAGCTCCTTCTGCCTCCTCCTCTGGGGGGCCCTCCAGGGTCCTGAGGCTTGCTGAATCTTCACTTTCTCATCAAAGGGAGGAAAGGCACAGGGAGCAGCAGCTGCCAGGGACTGCCTGTCAATCCGCAGTCATTTATCACAGAGCAAAGACCATTAGGGAGCAGTTGTTTTTAGGGGGTTCCATCTGGATGAACATCACCTGTTGCTATTTTTAAAACACATTTTTTAGTGACTAAGTTGGGATTGAGCTGAGGCGAAGGTAGATATGGAAGCAGCTGACTCCCCAGACGTTCTGCCTTCCCCCTCAACACTGAGGGCCTGCCATGAGCCCTGGGGGCTATGTCACAAACAGTCTCATCTCCTGGGCTGCCAAGAAACAAGAATAAAAATCAAGGTAGAAAGGATAAGATGGATGTGGAAGTAGCTTCAGCCTCCCCACAATTACCAGCCCTGTCATCAAAGTCTCCAATAACTTCCCTGTCCTTGTTAGCACTACGATTACCATGGATATCACCCCTTCTCTCATTTCATCACCTGGTTACTCCACAGACAGACCTTGTGTGCCCACAAGATGCTAGATTCAGAATATAGATAATTCATTTACTTAAATGACCACCACTGCACTTACCAACCATGGTACAGGCACTGCACTAAGTGCTTTCCAACATTATCTCATTTAATAATAACCCTGTAAGGTCAGCATTCTTTTTATCTCCATTTTAGAGTTGAATATGTTGAGGCTCAGGAATGTTACCTAATTTTCCCCAAGTCGTACAATCAGTAAAGGAAGAACCTAGGGTTCAAATGCAGGTTCATCTGAGTCTCAGGTCTGGCCCCTATATTAGCCATCTGTGAGCCAACTCCAAGAGTGTTTCGTGTCCAGTAGTGGACACAAACATGGGGACCACAGCTTACAATATATACCTTTCGTCATGTTCATGACCAAGAGTTAACAGCAACAGTCATCCAACCAACACTGATTGAGGACCTAGCATGTGCTAGGTGCTGCTTTTCTGCTTGAGCACCTAGAGATACATATAGACAAAGTTAAATTCCTGCTCTCATAGAGTTTACAATCCAACCATCCACCCAGCTTCCCAAGGCAGACATCCAGAGTTCATCTTTGATATCTCCTTCACATTCACAGCTCCCCGAATGGGATCAAGGTGTCTTCTAACCACCACCAAGTCCTGATCATTTTACCACCTAAGCAGCTCCAGCACCTGCGCACTTCTATCCATCCCCACTGCTATAATTCAAGTTACCATGATCTCTCTCCTAAACTACTCCACTGCTCTCTTAATACACCCACTCTCACCATCCTCCAATCAGTTTTCCACAATGCAATTAGAGTGATCTTTTCAAAATGTAAACCTGGGTTCCTTTCCCTTAAATTAGAATACTTCCTCTCCATTGCTCCTAGCAAAAATGCTTCTTAACAGCCCATGATGCCCTACCTACCTCCCCAGCATTCCCCACACCATGACCACAATAGCTTCTCCACCATCAGTGTGATCATATTCTCCAGCCCCACAATCCCCCCAGCCTCCTCCACCACCATCACAGGAGTCTGCATAAAGCAGCCCCTCCACGTGTGTGATGGAGTCAGACTGCCCTGTACCAAAGCTCGGACCATTTGAGACACAGACTCAGAAACACACCGTCACGACGCCTGTCTGTCCAACTAAAAGCCTCGACAAGACTGATCTGGAGTTTCGAGACTTTCCCCAACTCTAAGAAAAATTGGAGGGCAGGAGGTATAAGAGCCAGGACCATCTAGCAGAGGACATAGATCCCAAATCATTATAGAAAGCCCGAACATTTATATTCAAGCCAAAACTTGGTATGATGACCTTCAAGAGCAACCTTAAAGAGAACCACGTAAAGTATGTTGACAGTAAGAAGGGGAAGGCCCGTTTCCTTAGAGTCCTTACAATATTATGTCTGTAGCCCCTACATCCCCCAGTTGTAAAGATGAGGAAACAGAAGAGGAAACAATTTTAAAGAGAAGGGAAGACATTTGATCAAGGTCATACTGCAAGTCCCTGGGACTGCCAGGATCCAAGGTCAGCCTGAGACTCCCTCCCTTACTTAGCCTATCTAGCTCCCTGGAGAAAAGAGGTGGAGCCACTCAGGAAAGGAACAGTCTCCTGCTACCAGGGTCCTCTTCCCTGGATTCCAATGAGGAAAGAAAAAGACACTCTTTCTCTGGGCTTCTAGTTTTCCTCCAAAGCTGGGAGAAAAATCGAAAGGGCAGACACAGTCTGCTTCCAGCCAATAGGACAAAATTATGAGGTGGGAGGCCCTTCTGACTGATGCTGGCTTGGCTAAAAGAAAGAGCAAAAATAAATCTCCCTCAACCCCAGTCCCTAAAGAGCACAAGGGAAGCAACCTGACCAGTTTATCGTTTAAAATACATTATTACAAAGCTGTCTCGATCCTTGACCTCCTCTCTGTGTCCCCATCTTCCTCCTCTCCACTTCTGAATCTCAGCTCAAGAAAAGATATGGGACACCAGGCAACAGAGCCAGAGAAGTCAACAGAGGTGGAACCGGTGAGAGGGAAATAATAGCATTTAGAAGTTACATTGAGCAGGCGAGGTGGCGGGCGCCTGTAGTCCCGGCTACTTGGGAGGCTGAGGCAGGAGAATGGCGTAAACCCGGGAGGCGGAGCTTGCAGTGAGCTGAGATCCGGCCACTGCACTCCAGCCTGGGCGACAGAGCGAGACTCCGTCTCAAAAAAAAAAAAAAAAAAAAAAAAAGAAGTTACATTGAGCATTGACTATGGACATGTTTGTATACAAGCACTTTGATCTTCACTGTTTTGAGGACTAGGCACGCCGTTACCCATTGAATTCCATAGCAGTCCACCTTGAGGAGTTCTGATGGGGTCGAGGGGCAGACCTGGCCTGGCTAAAGTGGAGGTGCTGGTCAGGCGGCACCAGCAGGCATCTTACAGAGACTATACCCCACAGATGAACTCCTGAGGCTCTTCTGGAAAATCCACAACAACTGCCATCACATTCTCCAATGCCCCTAGACAGCCTGCTCAAGAACTGGAATGCCCAAACTAATAGCTCTCCCAGCTGCCAGATGATCAGTTTACCCCCAAAACGTACAAACAAAATTCGCTCTTCCCAGATGGTCTGCAGTTTCCCTCCCTTCTCTCCTCTCTCTCTTATAAATTGGGTTTTGCCTGTGTGAGTTGACAGCAATCTACTGACTGTCTTCCTCCTAAGAGAACTATGTACAGATAACTAAGTCTCAGTCAAGGTTTGACAGCAGCCTGGACTGGCCTTGGCCTCTCTGGGAAAATAACCCCAGGCCTGTGCTCCCACAATGCAGTTAAGATACATGTGGACTGCGGTGTCTGCCCTGTGTCCAGTGAAACCCCTGATCTGTGGGCCTGGGGAGCTGTGAGTTGGCATGCAGGCCTGGGATCTGCGTGTCTAAGATGGTATATGGGAAATTGAGACAGCAGCTTCTCTGTATCAAGGAGACTCTTAACACGCTTCTCAGGTTTTATCAACAGCAGTCAACATGGCCCACATGGGTGAGGGGCAAAAAAAAGTTATGTATGTGGGTGGCTTCCAGGCCTCCCCACAAGATGAAGATAAAGATACTATGTGTGCTCTGTTTCCTGTCCTGTTCCAAATGCCTCGCTAATTCTAAGAAACACAGTGCTAAATTAAAGCCTACTGTATCCTCTGAGTCAGATGGCCAATTCAAACCTGTGATTATTCCCAGTGTCACTGGGTTACTAAACATCTCCCCCATTTCCTTCCTTCCTTCCTTCCTTCCTTCCTTCCTTCCTTCCTTCCTTCCTTCCTTCCTTCCTTCCTTCCTTCCTTCCTTCCCTCCCTCCCTCCCTCCCTCCCTCCCTCCCTCTCTCCCTCCCTCCCTCCCTCCCTCCCTCCCTCCTTCCTTCCTTCCTTCCTTTTTTGAGACAGAGTTTCACTCTTGTTGCCCAGGCTGGAGTGCAATGGCGTGATCTCGGCTCACTGTAACCTCCGCCTCCTGGGTTCAAGTGATTCTCCTGCCTCAACCTCCCGAGTAGCTGGGATTACAGGCATGTGCCACCACACGCAGCTAATTTTGTATCTCCCCCATTTTCACCTGTATTATAACAGATAAAGAAACTAAGGCACACAGATATGAGATGACTTGCCCAAGACCATACAGAGCAAGATGGGAGCACCCACTTACACTGCTTCCAAACAGGGATAAATGGTGTGCTACAATGGGAAGGACATGGGTCACTTTGTCAAGAGCCCTGCCTTCCAAAGGTGGCTCTGGGATCCACAGTTCCATGTGGGAAGAAAATTGAACAATGAGGGAGAGAGAGTTTGGTAGCCAGGGAGCTGGGAGGCAGGAAGCATGAGTCCCCACCTATAATCCAGGCGACAGAAGATTGAGACTATATTTAAGCCTTCACTGGGGGAGAAGCCCTGGAGGATGGGAGCCTGTTCCTTCAAGGGAGCACCGGCCTGGAACCAGGGGAGAGTTGGTACATTCGAGGCATTTAGACCTCAGGGCTTTGCGGGGGTAGGGTGGGGATCATAAATGAGGAAGTGGGCCTGGGAAGGATTTCCAGGTTGAAACAAGAACCCCAGAGGCCAACAGGGTGTGGACTAGAGAATCTTCACTGATGGTCAGAAGTCCGGCTTAGAAACCAGATGGAAAAGCCATTCCATAGTCAGGACCAGATGGGGTTTATATCAGCCCAGAGTGACACCGGTTTGGCATTGTGGTTGGGGGCAGGAGTGGCCAGGTGGAATGCTGCACTGCCCAGATTTCCCTGTTCAGACATGCCAAGGAGGATTAAGTAATTAAACTGGGTCCAGCAAGTCATCTGCCCAGTACAAGCCTGGTTCCGCACTGCTGTCACTGCGGCAGAAGGGCTTCTGCACTCTGATCTCCATGCCTTCGATTTCACTCGCAGTAATCCATCCTCCACACAGCTACCTAGGCCGAGTTCCTTAAAGGCAAATCGGACCGTGTCATTCTCAGTTTAAAAGCTTTCCAGGGCTTCCATCGACTTCCCCACCAAGCCTAAGCTCCTCTGCATGGCATGCAGGGCCCTCTCAGGTCCGGCCCTGACTTCCTGTGCTGCCACTCAACTCCCTTGCCCCGCCTCACCCTCTGCGTTCCCTCCGGCATGGCACTGCCAGCTGCACCATGTTCTTGGGCTGTGAATGTCTCTCTTCCCCATCTCTGTGGTTCTCAACCCTGGACTCAGAATCCTAGGGAAGCTTTAAAACTTCAATGGCCTGGCAACTGTCTTGGGGGTAGGGCTCAGGCATCAGTGTTTATTAGAGCCCCCCAGGTGATTCCAACGTGCAGCCAGGGCTAAGAGTCACTATTCTCTCTCTAACCAACCCTCAACTACTTCCTTGAAGATTCAGCCCAGGTGTCTCAGCCAATCATCAAATATTTATTGAGCTGGGTACTATTCTAAGCAGTGGATATAAAAATAATAATGATAGCTAATATTTATTGAGCACTTGCCATGTGCCAGACACTGTTCTAAGTGCTTTACATACATTAACTCATTTAGCCCAAACCATACCTCTGTTGGGGGCAGGTATTATTATTTCTCGCATTTTACACATGAAGACACTGGGACACAGAAAGATAAAGCAACTTCCCCAGAGTCACACAGCGGTGAGTTGTGCAGCCAGATTTCTGCACAGGCAGTCTAAGCACCAGTCTGAGCTTTTAATCCCTGGACCATTCATCCTGTCCCTTCCCCATTCCTGCCCCACAGGCTGCAAGAGAGAAGCAATAAACCAACAAGCAGATACAGAGCATGGAAAGGAAGACACGGGGCAGGGGGAAGCTGCCCTTAGTGAGAGCAGCAAGGGGCCAAACTTTAGACTGGGAGTGGTCAGGCCATCCCTAAAAGCAATATTTAAGCTGACATCTGAAGGACGAGTAGCGTCCAGCCATGCAGAGGGTAGAGAAATGGTGTTCCAGGCAGAATGCAAAGGCCCAGAGGTGGAAAAGAACACAATCTCTTCTAGTAAGTGTTCATGGTTCCCTCAGTGTGCAGGACGTGGGGAGAAGGCACAGAAGGAGGTAAAGAAATGGACAGGGCCAGTGCCTGGCAGGCCACCTAAAGGGTTAGGATTTTATCCTAAATGCACTGAAACATCTTCAGCAAGGTGTGCACATTGTCTATGGGAGAGTGGCCTAGAGGAACTTAATGGGGCCATTCAAGAGGGTGCTGCAGCCATTTAGCAAGCGGCCCAGAAGCAGAGCTGGAGAGGAATCACCTCTTGCTGGAAGCACTGCAGTTCTTGCCTCCAGTCACAGGACCATCATGGTGCATTATAATTGTTTCTTTACCTCTCTGCCTCCCCACCAGACTGGGAGGCCCTTGAAGGCAGAAACTAAGTCTAATTAGCTGGCCTCTGTCACCCAGCAGCTGACCAATACTAGGTGCTCAGTAAACATCTGTTAACTGCAAGTGAGTTGAATGGAATCATGCAAGGCCGATTAGGTTGGCAGCACATTGAAGAATTCTTCTTCTTCATTGATCTGGGGACTTCACAGACCTTGGCCAGAATAAGAGGATGCTGCACGCCTCCAACAATCAGTAGAGACCCTCCTCTGAGCACCCGCCATGGAAAAGCAGTGTTGGGCTGTAGATAACTTGCAGCAGCCAAGGTCTGTCATTTCCCTAACCCCCAGCAAACCCCATAAGGCATGGCAATGGGGAGGGAGGGAGCTGAAGCCCAGAGTCCTCCTAAAGTAGCAGAACCTCAAGATTCCAGGTGGCACTGGATGTTTTAAATAACCCAGGTTTCAGCAGGCAGTTTGGGCACCCATTGTGAGTCTGCACTTCTGACAGTGAGGGCAGGGCCAGGTCCGATGCTGGAGCCTCGGTGGCCCTCCTTTCTGCTGCCATCACCACTATCAGGTGGATCCCCAAACCATGTGACGCCCCACCTCCGTTCGAATCAGAGACATGCAGAGGAAAAGGGGAGGAGCCTTTGAGGGCCCCACAACCAGTTGGTGGCAGAGCTGGGGTGGCCGTGCAAGCGTCCAGACTCCCAGCCCGGTATTCTCTCCATGGCACTTCTCAATCGACCTGCCCAGCCCCTAGCCTGCCCTCACTACTCCTCGAGGAATGTCTCTCTGGAGGTGCTGAAGCTGCCCAGAGCACAGAGTCTTTGAAACGGGGGGGCCCACAGTTTCCTGGGAAGAAGCAAAGAGCCAGGCCCTTCAGAACAGCAGCTACCCCTCCTCCCGTTCTGCTCTCATGCTTTGCTGACAGCGTGATGGTTGAGGGGGTAGGGCTAAATCCCTGCATGCCACTTATCACATGTGTGGTCCTGAGCAAGTTACTTAAACGCTCTATATATCAGTTTCCTCACTAGGAAGTAGAGATGATAGTTAAAATAACAGTACCTGTGTCCTAGGGTTGTCACGGGCAATAAATTAGATAATAAGTGCAAAGGGCTTAAGGCAGTGCCCAGCATGTAGTAAGTGCTTACTTAGTATGAACATCAGAGAACTTTCTAGATCAGCATCAAGGGACCTGGGTCATTATCCAGTTCATAAACCCCCTGTGTGCCTCAGTTTTCCTATCTGTTAAATGGGGGAGTGATGCAGCCATATGAGTGGCTTAAACACAACCATGAAATGCTAATTACTATGGGAAGTGTTTGGAAGTTAAAGAGAAAAAGTACCTTAGAAGCGGGAGGCTTGATGGGCAGATGACCCCACAGCAGAGGAAGGGGCCCATAAATCGCCACCAGCCCAGCAGGCTGCCTGGGTTTTATGGGGCTTGGGGCCCAGGCCACTTTCCTGAACATCATTTAGAATTTATAGACTCTTGTCCCTGTCCTTTCTGTTTATTTAGTTGCCTTAGAAGCCAGCCTGGCATTAATAGCATCTTTGCTGCCCAATCAGGAGAATGCAGCCTTTTCTACGTTTAATCCCCAGCTAGTGGAAGGAGTGAGAGCTGGAAGTCCACAGAGAACCCTGGGGCTGCTGGTGGGCTCCTATAGTGAGCAGATGGGCTGCTAGCAGGCGGGCATGTTCATTCTGCAACAAGGTGCCTCCTCTACCTGCTGGGGGAAGGATTGGATAATGACAACTACATCAAATGGAATATTGGAGCCAAGGGACCGCAAGAGTCCAGGTCTCCCCAAACCTGCTGCCTGCATAGCTGTCCCATTGATGACTGAGACCTCATAAACTTCATATGAATTTGAACAGAATAAGGGACTGGGGGCATCCTGTCTATTTATCAAACATGAAAACAAGAGTGAGAAGCATCAGCTGAGAACTCCTGATGAAATCTAGTCCTGCCTTCATCACTTACAAGCTATGTGACCTTAGCTTAGGAATTTGGCCTCTCTGAGCCTCAGTTTTCTGTCCTATAGAACAGGTTTAAAAGTACCTGCCCTGACTATTCCAGAGGCCACTGGGATGAAAAGTGAGACCAGGTACCGTTGGGGGGAATTTGGAAAGGATGGGAGCCAAGCTGCAGCAGAGTGGTCAGGAGTGTGGGGCATTGGGGCCAGATGGCCTGGGTGCCAGTCCCGACTCGGTCACTTCTTAGCTGGGTGACCCTGGGAGCACGACTTGACCTCTGTGTTTCAGTTCCCTCTTTGCCATAATTTGCCTAAGTGACAGAGTTTTGTGAGAATTAAGTGGGATAGCAGCTCTGAGCCTGCCAGAGCTCCATAAATGTGGGCAGCTAAGAGAGGCTCCATCCCTGAGAGTGTCTAGAATGGCTTAGGGCACGGCAGCGGATATCAGAAACAACTGGATTCAAATCCTGGCTCAGCCATGCATTTGTTCTGTGATCTGGGTAGGGTGCCCAACTCAGCCTAGTTGGCCTGGGACTTTCCTAACTTCAAAACTGAAAGTCCTGATCGGGCACAGTGGCTCACGCCTGTAACCCCAGCACTTTGGGAGGCCGAGGCGGGTGAATCACCCAAGGTCAGGAGTTCGAAACCAGCTTGGCCAACGTGGTGAAACCCCATCTCTACTAAAAATACAAAAATTAGCCAGGCATAGTGGTGCTACTTAGTGGGCTGAAGCAGGAGAATCACTTGAACCTGGGAGGCAGAGGTTGCAGTGAGCCGAGATCTTGCCATTGCACTCCAGCCTGGGCAACAAGAACAAAACTTGTGTCAAAAACAAAACAAAACAAAACAAACAAACCAAAAAAACCACAACTGAAAGTACTGCATCCCAGGAATCCCCTTAGTCTCCGGCAAATTCAGACAATTGGTCACCCTAGACCTGGGCAAATCTCATTGATACTTCGAGCTTCAGTTTTCACATGTGCAAGGAGGTAATACCTACTTTGCAAAAGGAGCTGGGAGACAAAATGAGAGAATGCATATAAATTATGGTATAGACAAACACTTTAATAATATATGCCATGTGCCAGGTGCTATAGCATTTTGTAGCTATTTGCCATTTTATACTCATGACAACCCTAGGGATTAAGTATTGCTGTTAGCTCCATTTTACAGAAGGGGAAAGTGAGGCTCAAAGAGCTATGTGACTTGCATGAGGGTACATAGCTCCTAAGTGGAACTGCTGAGATTTGAACCCAGCTGTCTGACTCCTGGGCCTGATTCACTGTACTAAAATTCCTCTCACATACCAAGTGCTCATCAAGTAGTAGCTATTCATAAGAAAAGCAACAGAAACGTCACCCTCAGAGTTATGCTCCCAGTTTGTGTCCATCACGGGGCAGGGGGGTGGCAGGGAATGGTGGGTGATTCTGAGCCCACAGGAAAAAGTATAAGCTTCACTTTACCTTTATACTTCACACTTTCCACAAATGTGTGGCCTGTTCCATAAATCTCAGGCTACGTAAATTTGGTGCATAATTGGGAGGCACTGCAGGTACCTGCGGCTCCAGGATAAAATCCAGGCAGCTCCGGAGAGAAGCAGGGCCCCATTAGCAAGGACAGAGTGAGAAGTAGGCAGGGAGCAAGCTTCACTTCACAGCAGGACCACGGAAATGCAGATGTGTGGAGCTGCACTCTGCCAAGGATGGCTTCTTGGAGTTACGGGACTCACGACATCCTCAGGCTCAGGACTCTTTTCCCCCACCCACCCCAATAAGGGACATGCAGACGGCACAGGGGATCCCTGCTTCTCCCAAAACATCTGCCTCCCTTCCCCATGAGTGTGACCTGGGAGACAAAGAGATGAGTGTCTGGGCCATGGCAAGTGGCATATTGTGGCCTGACTCCAGCCATGGCAATAGGTCCTTAGGATGATGGAGGAAGCGGGGATGTGAGGATCGGGAGAGGAAGGACTCCTCAGCATGCTCCACACTAGACCCAGTCACCCCTTCCAACTCCTGCTCAGGCACCAGGCATCTCAGGCCGCAGTGGGCAGCACTCAGCAGGGCCTCTTCACTGCTGTGCACTAGTGAGGGCAGGGCTGGACCTGACAGAGTGCACAGAACCCCCAGCTCTTCCCCTGCTGCCCACTGGCTCACTGTGCTCCTGGCAGCTAGGCCCAGCTCAGAGGTGCTCCTGGGCTGCAAGCGCTTTGCCTCTGAAACAAAGGGCAAGGGAACACACAAAGGCAGTACTGAGAGAGACACCATGGAGGTCAGGATGTCACCCTCCCTCCATGGACACAGGAAAGAAGGAGGATGGATGGCAACCACACCACCCAGCCAGGGCTCCCACCAGCCTTACTCTGCGCCTGCCCTTCTGCCCTTGCTTGGGGGCCAAAACAGTGGCTATTGAAGCCCTAAACATCTGCAGATATTAGGGTAAAAGGAACCTGGCCCCTTGCCCGCCCTGGGGACATTTCCTGCTGTTGCAAGGTCCTCAGGCCTTTCCCTTGGGTGCAGTGAAAACAGAAAGAAACTGAAGTCGTGTGAGGATAAGAATGCCTCTTGCAGCACCATGAAGCCATTCCGCCCTGTCCTCACTCTCCCACCCCCAATCCAACTCAGGGATCACAGCACGTGACAGTATGCATCCTGGTTAAGAGTGGGCTCAGGAGCTGGTTGCTGGGGTTTGAATCCAGCTAATTCAAAGTTGAATTTTACTGTAATAGCTGTGTGACCTTGGGCAAGCTACTAACCCACTCTGAATCTTCATTCCTTCACCTGTAAAATGAAGTAATAACAATACCCACTGCACAGAATGAATGCGGGCATAAAATAAGTACATAAAGCTTATTTTAGAATAGCACGGGGCTCACAGCAAGCATTCAATACCCAGTAGCCATTATTATTATGGTATAATATAATATAATGCAAGCATGACCTGGTCATTCCATTTGCCTTCCTGAGCTACAGTTTCCTCATGTTTAAATGGAGACAAGTCTGCTTGCCCTAATTCCTCACTGTCATGGGGTCCAAAGAAGACAGGTACGGCTGCAAGTAGGGCTTTAAAATGTATAAAGTGCTGTATGCATGGAAGGGATGAATATAATGCATACTCCAATAAATACAACGCAGTGTAAGCCTAATTCCATAGGGTAACATGATACAATGTAAGATAATACTCTGTATTAAAAACTGAATTGGAGAGAGACAAGACAGATGGAGAGAGAGATGGAGAGGCAGAGAAAGGCCCAGCAGAACAGGGACAGAGAGTGAGGGCTGAACTGAAAGAGCAGCGAATCAATGTTGTACTGTAATTTAAAAACCAATATACAGTAAATATCAGCCCGGCGTTGCAGCGCAGCAGCACGGCAGGGCAGCCCAGCCTGAGATAATTCACGTCTCAAGCCGGGCCAGCCACCACTGCGTCCCACCGGCCTTCCCTGTAACTCATGATCCATTGCTCTCTCTCCGGAGCTGCCTGGATTTTATCCTGGAGCCGCAGGTACCTGCAGTGCCTCCCAATTATGCACCAAATTTACATGACCTAAGATTTATGGAACAGGCTGATCACAGAGCCCTAGAAGGAGCTCAGGGCCTTGACATCTCTCCCCACCCCAAGAGGGAGACACTGGGCTGGGGCTTTGGGTCCTGGCCGGCCTGGCTCTGAGCAGAGAGTGGCTGAGAGGCCTGGGCTCCAGTCAGGTCCCACTCCTAGCTTTCCTCCTGTTGTTCTTGCTGTTGTCTCATTCTGGCCTTCACCACCTTCCTGACTCCTCTTCCTATGGTCCCACACCAACCCTCCATCATCACCTCATGTCCCACCCTAGATACTAATCCATGATCCATTCCTGCACCTTGACACCCTTGAGTTCCTAAAACCCCATCCCCATGAGCATTCCCTCCTCCAGTCTGGTTTTCCCTGCTGCAGGTCCTCATCCGCTCTTCTGGGTCCCGGCCCAAGGCCCATTTTCTTTCCTTTTATTTCTTTTTTTTTTTTTTTGGATACGGAGTCTCGATCTGTCACACAGGCTGGAGTTCAGTGGCCCGATCTCAGCTCACTGCAACTTCCCCCTCCTGTGTTCAAGTGATTCTCCTGCCTCAGCCTCCTGAGTAGCTGGGACTACAGGCGCCTGCCGCCATGTCCGGCTAATTTCTTGTATTTTAGTAGAGACAGGGTTTCACCACATTGCCCAGGCTGGTCTCAAACTCCTGAGCTCAGGCAATCTGCCTGCCTTGGCCTCCCAAAGTGTGAGGATTACAGGCATGAACCACCGCACCAAGCCACAAGGCCCATTTTCTTGCCCTAAATTCCTTCCAAGCCCTTTCAAACCAAAAGATCCAGGAGGGTCTCTTTCCCACTACTAGGAGCAGCCCTGGGACAAAGGTGTGGGGTGGGTAGGAATATGGCCCAGGAGGATGTCTCTGGCTTTCTGCCCACACACCAGGCCAGGCTGAATCAAAAGGTCCTAATCCAGGTTCCCCGTCCCTTCTGTGCCCGCTGAGTGCTCCCAGCACAGCCCCGCCCTTACATAAACATTCAACAACCCTATAAAGTGGATGCTACTCTTATCCCTATCCCCATCCCAAGGCACTCATGACAGTTTCAAAAGGCTTCAATACTCATGTCCTGTGGCCTAACTCCCATCCTCTGGGGTGCTGTGTAGAGGGCAGCCTGCTTCTCCCCATGACATTTCACGTGGACCCCGCCTAGTTATGCAAGCCTGGAATGAGATCTTCCTTTCCCACCATGGTTTATTTTCCCAGCAGCCTGATCCCAACATGCATAAAGGCCAGGTGGGAAGGCCAGTCCTGAACTTATCAGCTATCATCATCCAAAACCCTCTGCTCCAAGATTCTTGTGACCCCTCGCCTGAATGCAGTGTGGCTGTAAGGTACCATGAAAACCCCATCAGACCAGAAACCACTTCGTAACGTCTGTGCCTCCGTTCCCCTTTATGCAAAGTGGTTATAATCATAATGTGTATCCTGACTGCCTGGTTGGTTTGTTGGAAGGGACAAATGAGATCATGTGGAGAGTCCCCAGATTGCTGTCTAACTTAAGAGGTGGTGGTTAGAAAGGAGTATCAGTTAAGAGGGTCCTTAGTGGTATTTTTCTAAGTATGGTCCTCTCCATGCTTAGAAAAAAACCACTATTTCCACTACTACTACTCTACTACTACTATTGCTAATACTACTACTACTACTGCTACTACTACTACTACTACTACTACTACTAATAGCTCACACTTATATAGTGTTCAGTATGTACCAGGCACTGTTCCAAGTATTTTATGTATAGTAGTTAATTTAATTTTCCTAACAACCCTGTGAAGTGGGTACTATTATTATCCTCATTTTGCAGATGAGGAAACTGAGGCACAGAAAGAATAACCCACTCAAGTTCACACAACCAGGAAAACAGAACACAGCGCAAGTCCTACGAATGGGGGCACAGGTACACACATTTCTCCCTGTGAGAAAGGTGCTCCATCCATGAATTTTGGTGCCAAAATGTTCCCTAATAATGTGCTTTGTGTATCTGCTTTACCTCCTCCTTAGACATAAACTTCCCAAGGGCAAGGACCGGTCTTTGCTCATCAGGTGAAGGCCTCCCAAGCATCAGGAACCTGCTTTGCCCATTTGCAACCACTCTGTGATTGCAAGCACATTCCCTGCCAGCAGCCTCATTTCCAGACTCTCGTCCCACAACAGCCTGGGGAACCACCCTTTCCTCCAGGGCAATAGCCCTTATTGTCATGTGCTTAGAAGGTGTGACTCTGGACAGAGAGTCCAGGATTTAATGTCTATTCCAGGGTCTCTAGCCTCAGCTCCCCTGCTTCCCAGCTCGGCCTCTGTGACATAAGTCCTCAGGCTAGGAAGAAGATTAATGGTTCCTTTCAGGCCAGCTGTCCCTATATTGGGACAATGACCCCAAATCTCTTCATCCTATCAGTTTCTATTTGGGTGAGATGGTAAGATGTCAGCTTAGTGGTAGAGCAGGGGAGGGAGCTGGGAAAGCAGCTTGAGAGTCCGTTTCTTAAGTGGCCTTCATTACCATCACCATATCATCACCATCACCATCAGCATCATCTCCACCACCACTATCAGCTTTACATCAAGCAGTTAATCAGGTGTGACCTTGACTGACTCCTAAGCAACACACGCGAACACACACACACACGTGAAAATGCAGGTGAGGGCTGACTAGAAATCAGCCAGAACTTGGAACCGCCACCCCCAACACAATCAAATCCTGGGGTCCACAAACAGGGCTAGAAAAAGTGCAGGAGAAGAAGTCAAATGATCGGTGAGATGGAGGGCTGCGTGCACACATGGATTGGAGAGGTAATCCACATTTGCAGTGTCAGGCTCCCTGGGTGGCACATAGTAGGCATTCGATTAACGCTTGCTGAATTAAACCAAACAGGGGAAGACTGCTGGCCATCAAGTCATGAAAGGGATGGATGAAGGAGGATGGGATTGATTAACATCCTAGAGGAACAGGCTCCCTGGGCCTTAAAGTTTGAAGGAAGTGAAGGAGGCACTTCAGAGCGAGCTAAAGGAAACCTCACTGCCATAGCAGGCAGAAAAGCACAAAAGCTATAGCCTCAAGAGGTGAGGTGGGCTGAGACTACAAAAAAGGATACATTGATGATGGGCGTAGCTTGTTCCCATTATAAGAAATAGCAATGAGAGGGCTTATTTACCCCGACCCTGAGGACAGAGGCAGTCTACTCTTCTCCCACACCCTACTTTGGTGGAAACAAGTCAGAACTGAAACTGGAATGCCCATGGGCTGCCCCAGGGTGGCATTTCTCACTTGCTGGAGTTTAGTGTGAATAAAAGCTTCTAGCAGACTGAGAGCCAGGAAGGAAGACGATCACCAAGAAGCTGCAGAAATATGCACATGTCCTGGCTGAGAAGGATAGGAGGTCTGGTCACCCTTTGTCTGTGTGTGAATCTCCCTGGTCTTTAGTTTCCCATCTTTAACACAGGGACAAAATATACCCTTCCTGTCTTTCAGGGTTGTTCTACAGAGCAGAATGTGCTACGGCAGCTCCAAAGTGATAGGTGAATCTCTGGACAGGATCCAGAAGTCTTGGCGCTTATCCTGACCCTGCTACCTGCAAATCCAAGCCAGTTTCCTCATCCATATACAGAAGAGGACATGGTTTTATCCTCCTGAATGAGGTCAGAGGGCTACAGGAATGACAGGAGGCCATGTATTGAAATGCTCTCTAAAGTAGACAGTGAGCTGAAAGGGTTGAATGGCACCCGCCCATGTCTTTGAGGGAGAAGCCAGTGCAGTGGAAAAAAGGAGTGTGTGCATGTGTGTGTGAATATGTGGGAGTGTTCCATTTGTAAGAGCAGGTATATGAACTCGTGAACGTGTGCACATGAATGGTGCCGTGTGTGTGCATGTATGAATGTACAAGTGTGAGTATGTATATGTATGTGAATATATGTGTGACTATAAGCATAAATGTGGGTGTGTATAGGTATATGTGTGGGCATGCAAGTATGGATGTGTGTGAGGTATGTGGACATGTGTACACTGGTGGGTGGGTGTGTGTACGAATGTGTGTGTGTGTGCACATGTATGTGGGGGCGTGGGGAGGAAAGAGGCACCTTCATTCATTCAGCAGCCCTGGGATCCTGGTCATTCCAAATGAAACCTAGTTACAGTGTTTGGTCATAGAGTAGTCAGGAGCATGAAGCAAGGAAAAGCCTCAGGTCAGTGCTATCTGGCAGAAGAGGATGGGAAGGAGGATCAGGACCCCAGCCAAGTAGCTTCTGGGGTCCAGATGGCTCCGCAGAGATGTCTTTGCTCTGAGGCTGGAACATGGACTCGTAAATCAAAGGATCAACGACCTGAACTGAAAAGGCCTTAGGAGAGCACACAGGCTCTGATCTACAGGTGAGGACAGGAAGAGAGAGGAGATGGCCAAAGTCACACAGCAAGTTCTGGGCAGAGCTAAAAGGAGAGCTCATTCCACGTTCCGCGCACCCCAGCAAGCATTCTCTGACCAGCCCTCAGTGCCTCGTGCTATAGGAGGACCTCTAACCGCTCACCTCCATGACCCCAGATCCCCATTCATCCTCCCTCCCTTCTGGCCCAGGAGGACATTTCTAGGTATTATAGTGGCTTCATTACATGAAAGGTTGAGTCAAGGAATCAATTCTACCCACCCAGGAATCTTCAATACCTTTTTAGAATGACAAGGCCTCATCTTACAGCCATTGTTAGGCATTTTTAGGAGTTTCCAGGAGCTCCGAAAGTCCGAAGTGCCTTTGCCCTCACTGCCATCATCCATCGCTCTCTCACCAGGTGCTGAGACCTTAGCATGGCTCATTCCCCAGTGAGTGGCCACATTTCATATGTTTTGGGGACATCAAGGCCTACTTTACAATTATTCTGAAGTAGGAGCCTCCACAGACCCTCAGTATTAATTGGGGGACTCCCTGGCTTCTTTGACTAAAGCTGCCTTAACAGGAGAATGAAAAAGAATGGGGTAGCTGGGCAGAGAGTGCTACTTTTGGAGAAAAGGAATAGGAAGTGAGTCCCTGGGAAGAAGAAATGGGAGGGCCAAATAGACTTTGCATCCCTAGGAAGTTTATTAGAGATCTGAGTTAAGGCAAGAGGGAGCCTACTCCTCTGTGTTGTCCTACACCAAAATGGGGTAGAAGAAGGGATGCGTTGAGGGGAGAGGACCCAGGCAGGAAACATGGAGGGAAGAGGGATTCAGAGATGCTCAGCTTTCTGCTTCTTTATGTTGTTTCTGGGCACGTGAACTGTAGTTTAGCTCCTGCTGGTGGGTGAATATAGGACATGCCAATAATAAACGTAGTGAACTCTAAAGAGCCCAACTTATTTTGCAGTCTCTCATGTTTTGGGGGCTGCCCTGTTAATACAGGATGGCTGCCAGGGAGGCCCAGGCTCTCCTGCAGACAATCCCAAGCAGGCTGATAAATGACGAGAACACAGTTTTGTTCCTCAGCTTGACACAGTTTAACACCCATATCTTGTCTCTATAGTTCCAGTGGTTCCTCAGGTTGGTCTGGTCTCCATTAGGCTTGGCCCTTGGAGACATTCAAAAAAGCAGGCCCAGTTCTGTTCCAATCAAAGATGCCATGATTTTCCATTGCATGGAAGCCCTGGGTCTTCTCTGCAGGGCCCCCATACCTTCTATACAACCCTCAGTTACAATGCAAGGAAATCACTCAGAAAAAAAAAAAAAAAAAAAAGACTGATAAATCATGACATGTGTAGACTGTGTCATTACTAAAACTTGCTTGGTGATTTGGACTCAACAGTTGAACAAGCTGAGTGGCCCAGAACATAGCTATTTTTGACCCTCTGTTCAAAGTTTAGCCTTGTGTTCTCGGGCAGTCAAGCCAACACTGTCCTGACCTCCCATCTTGATAAAATGGAGATTCCTACTCAGGAGGTCTGGAGCATGGCGCTTTTCATGGCTTACCTGCTCCCAGGTGATGCTGACACTGGCCCACAGACCACACTTGGGGTAGCAAGTTGCAAGTCCATCTATCTCCCTCACTATCTTCTGAATTCCCCCTGCCTCATTAATCCACCTCTTCTAACACTAACCTCTGTTAATTTTAGGACAATGCATCCTCAGTGGGGACAATATCGCCCCCAAGGGGGCAAAAATGTGTTCTTGGTGGGGAGGCAAGAAAAGAGAACTTAATCTTTTGATATACAAAGTACAGATATACATAGAGAATGTCTGTGATATTGAAATTTAATGGGAGGGTGTGATTAGGAAAAACCCTCCAAAAATGCTTCTTCCAAAAATGCTGCTCATGTGCCCCTTCCTAGCTTCCTGTTACCAGTCCCACCCAATTATCTGAACCACAACTGCCCTGTTTCTGCAGGTTCTTAACACCCCTTTTCTCAGAAAACACAGTGTCCATCTGCCTGGCCTGTAATCACTAGTTAACTGCAGTCCCACATGAAACTGACCCGTGAAAGTCCACGTTTAGTGCCCTGATACCTGAGTATAATTATATTTGACATTTTAGTGACAGTCTTAATGAGAAAGGGTCACAAATATAGCTGTGAGTGCTAAAGGGCTTGTCTAGTTTACAAAGTTCAGTCACACATGCTGCTCTGCCCTTCCAACAACCCTGGAGGACGAGCATTAGCATCCTGTTTCATCAGTAAGAAAACCAGTCCCCTCTCCCAAATTGGATGTTCCATCTCCCAACTACACAGATAGGACCCAGTTCAATCACAGCCCCTGCCCAGGCCCCACAGAGCTGTATCCATTCACTTTACCTGGGCCTCACAACGTTCGTATGAGGTCACCCTTGGGGGAGTGGGCAACAGAGTCAGAAAGAGAAGACTGGGTGCTGGCGGGGGGCGGGTATTTTACATTCAAACCTTAGATAGGAAAGGGCGGCAGGTGATACTTGTAAAATGCAGAGCCCCTCTTCCTGAGCAAATGTTCATGGCCATAAAAATCCAAAACAAACAAGAGAAAGGGAGGGAAGCACGTGCCTGGACACCAGAGGTGAAATTTGCTCTTCAACCATCAATCCTCAAAGTTTTCTGGAGGGTTCATGGAGTCTTTTAACAATCAGCTTATGTCTGATGGCATCAAACCCTCCTGGCAGCTCCCTGGACAGGGGGAAGTTGGCTGTACTATCCTCCATGTCTCTGAAGACCTCTCCCTCCCTTCTAACCTCTCTGCTTCAACCAAAGACTCAGATCTGAAAAGGGGTTTGGGGATCGCCAGGAAAACATCAGGTCATAATACATCTGTTGGGCACGTGCTATTATTTTATTTTACCAGGTCAAAACACAAAGACTCATATGGTTAACCAAGATGTGGCAGAGCCAGAATTTGAACCTAGGCCCCCACATGTTGAGGTTTCATTCCATTATATGACAACTCTATCCCTTCAATAAGTCGGACCCTAAAACTCCACCCCTACCCAAAGAAAAATCACAAAATACTCAAATTGTGGTTCCTCTTGTTCAGAGTCCAATTCCACTTGGCCATCCCAGGTTGTTTATTGTTCTATGTCTCTGCTTCCAGTCTAGCAGCCTCCCCCATCAGACTGTGAACTCCCTAGATGCTCATATCTACCTTAGGAAAGGGGAGTTTCTGAAAACAATTAATTCCAATTTCACTTCTCCACTGTCCCTGGGTAGCCAGACCCCATGCTAGGAGCTTATAAGCCTCTGTACACCCACCCCCCAAAAAAAGGAAAGCAGAACCTGCTCAACCCCACAAGCTGAAGAGGCTTGGCAAACTGGCACTTAGAGGCCAGAATCCCTGTTTTTTGTTTTTCTTGGTTTTTTTTGTTCGTTTGTTTGTTTGTTTTCCTTTGGAGCTGCAGCAAAGATAAGAAGAGCAATTCCTCCTTCAGTCAAAGCAGGACTCAGTTGGCCAGAAGGCTGCCTGGTTTCCCCGGTGGCCCCACCCACTGTGACTGTATTTTCTTCCTATCTATCTTCCTTCTCCTCAGCCTCACCTCCTGGAAGCTCCCAGCTCACCCTGTCTCAGGCCAGACTCCCCAGCTTCTGACGTTTCTGGGCCTGAGCAAAGAACTGGCACTTCACAGAAGAAGGAACCCTGAAACCCAGCCTCCAGCCCACGGCAGGCAGACACCCAGTCCTTCCAGACAGAGGAGACGGAGCTGGGAGCCAGCCTTCCAGAGGCTGAAACAGAAATGCCAAGTTTGCTGTTTGCATCCCCAGGATGAGGGCAGGAAGATAAATAATTACATTCCTGGGCAGGAATTAGAACAGAAACTCTAAATTGAGGGCTGGGCAGGGGGCCTGAGCATGTGAGGAGGCCAGAAAGAGAGATGCAACTCTGCACTCCCAGCCAGAGTCAGAAGGGAAAGATGACATTCCAGCATCAGCTGAAGGGCCAAGGCAGCTGGCATGGTCGGCAGAGGCTGACGGCTCCAAGTGCAGGCCTTTTGGAGCTTCTGAATACTCCCTATCGGACCCTGACTCCCTTCAGCCTCCAATGTACCCCACAAGGAAATGCCACTGCCATCAGGGCTCTGCTGTGTGCAGCCAAACAAAGCTCCTGTCAGAGGGCAGTGACCAGACCAGGGCACAACCCCAAGACCCAGTTTCCTTGCTCCCCACTTTCAGTTCCAAATTGGCCCCCACACAAGAATAACAGCCCATATAGAACCTCTAGCTCTGGTCCCTGGGAGCTTCACAGCCCAAGGAATGGCAGTTTCTTCCCTAGCTTTGCTCCTCCCCAGCAGCAGGGGATCAAATTCCTGAAGCTGCCCCCTCCCCCAGTACTAGAAGGCCAATCAGGCCATGGAGGCCACAGCTGCCACCTCCCTGAAACATACACATGCATACACACACACACACACACACACACACACACACACACACACACACACTCCGTTGTGGCCAGGGGAGGAGGTCTTCATCTATAGCCATGCCTGTAACTCCAACTCAAGAGTGAAGGCTCTGACATGTTCCCTGTCCCTGCAGGTGTCTGTCTGTCTGCAGCTGTCTGCTGTCACCGGTGCATTTGGCAACAATCTGGCTCAGTCCCTCTGCGGTCTCAACTCAGGCTCCCTCCTCCCTCCTGCTCTGGTTTTCAGAGGCTCTATCTCCCTAGAACTCTCTGCCTCTGTCCTTTGTACTGGGCTGATGGGCAGATGAGTAGGACACCTCCCTCAGAAGGTCTGTGCAAAGCAAGGCACTGTCCACCTCGGAACGGTCCACTGCTCTCCCTCCTCCCTACCCAGACCAACCTTAGAACCAGGGCAGGGCTGGGTGGGAGACAGAGACCTAGGAACCCAGGCATGGCTAATGCCATTTTCCATATTGCTTCATCATGCCATTCTGATGCCCCAGGCTGCACACACACACAATCCCCCTGATCTCGCTTTCTGCCTGAGGCCAGCATAGGGTCCCTGAACCTGCCCTACCTACCTCCCCAAACTGCAACCATGCCTTCCTTCCTCCCATCCGCTCTGCATCAACCCCTCCGCACTTGGCTTTACCCCACCCTACCCAGTCCACAGAGCTCAGGGAGTCCCCGGCGCCCTCACCCAGCCCCCAGCAATGGCTCTAGCCAGGCCTCGCATGTGCGGAGATGCAACAGAGTGGTCTGGCGGCAAAGTTCTCCTGCTGCTTTCAACGGTTCCATCCACCCGCCTCTCCATCCTGCTCTCCAGCCTCACACGGACCCCGCTCTCCCCGCTCCCCGCCAGAGTTTCACCCCCACTATCGGAAAAAAAGACTAAAGAAAGAAAAGGAAATCTCTCGCGATAAGGATGGGCGAAAAGAGAAGGGGGTGTCCGCAAGAGCACCTAGGATGAGGGGAGTCTTCAAGTGAAAAAGAAGGGGATGCAAAGTTCCCGGTTCCCTCGGGTGCGTTCAGCCCCGCGCCAAGCTCCCGCGGACACCCGGGATCGCGAAGACGCAGCGCCGGCGACCACTTACCTGGGCGAGGCAGCATCTACCCCCGGCTGGGAGGCACCGAGGCCGGCTCCGCGGGGCGCCCGGGCTCCCCGGCTCGGCCACGCATCCTTCCCCGCCCGAGACAGACTCGAGCTAAACCCTCCGGCGGCTCCGGCGGCTCTGGCGAACGCAGGCAGATGGTGGCCTCGGACGTCCACGCGGGGAGAGCCCTGAGCCGCTTATTCAGTTATATCCATGGCATTTAGCAAGAAGAAGGAGGAAAAAGCACAACTTGCTCTCTTCTCTTCCAGATTAAAGAAAATAATAATAATAATAATCCCTCCCTAGGAGGATGCCGGTAGGATTTTCCGGATCGAAGAACCCCAGGCATTCCCAGGAACCTCGGGCATCTTGGAATGTGGGGTGTCTTCAAGTTCAGATGAGCCTGCGGGTTGTGTATGTGTGAGTGTATGTGTGTCTCAGCGAGAGGGAGCCAGGCACTCACACCCACACGCACACACAAACACACTCCCCCGTACTCCCCGCATGCACACTGCTCCCCACGCGCGCGCGCATACGCGCGTACACGGTTTCTCTCTCCCCTCCAGACACACACAAACACACATACACACACACACACACACACACACACACACACACACACACACACACACACACACACACACACACACACACACACACACACACACGGATCACACGCTCCAATCTGAGAGGGAGTCGGGCGGGCTGCGGAGACAGCGCAGGGCCAGCCGTGGAGAAAGCCCAGCGGCCAGAGGCGCCCAGGAACCCGGCGGCCGTGCGCACCGTCCCCGCCGAGCTCTCCGGCGCGGCAGCCCCCAGTGGCGACCGGCGGAGCTGCAGGAGCCGAAGGCAGCCTCTGAGCCCGCTGCCCGGCCCGCTGCCGAGCGCACCCGCTTGCGAGACGACCAACACCGCCGCCGAAACCAGAGGGATTCACGGTCCTGGCAGGGGTGGCGCGGGGACGCACTGAGGGGCAGGAGTGGGCTGGGGCCGCCCTGGCGGAGGGCGGTGGGCAGACCGCGAGCCCCGGAACCGGGAGGGCAGTCTCGGCGGTCCAGCGGCACGGGCAACCCCTGCTGAAGGCGAGCCGGGCGGCCAGGGCTGCACCTCTGCAGCTGGCGCCGGCGCTGCCGCCTCACGTGCCTAGCGCGCCCTGCAGCCGTCAGCCCGCCGCCTGCCGGAGGAAAACCCGACCGCGCCGGCCCTAGGCTGGGAGTGGGGGCTGGGACGATCGCCCCCACCCAGTCCTGGGGCCCAGTTCAGATTCTCGCATCCTGGTAAGGGACCTGTGAAAAACGAGCGCCCCGTGCACGCACACACACGCACTTTGACTTTTCATGATTATTACAAGAATCAGTGAGGGGTGCAGTGGCGCCAAGTGTTTGCACAGCATCTTTACAACTCTTCACTTGTTCGATCTTCCCAGCAACCCTCATTTGATGTATAAGGAAACGGAGGCCCCAAAGAGTAAAGTGACTTGTCCAAGGCATGTGGTAGGTAGCGGAGTCCCTACTCAAAGCAGACTGTGAGCTTAGAGTCAGAACACCCGGGTCTGGTCAGGGTCTAATCTTCGGTTATCCTCCCTGCCCACTATAAACAACTAGTTACCGGAAAGGCAGGACCGTCCTCTGCCTTACTGGACTCCCCAAGAGGCATTTCCTTCCTTCTGAAGGAAATGAAATTTTGAGATTCCTGTTAGTACTCCAGCTGGTAAATCCAGGGGCAGGAAGAATGTCAATGTTGCAATCCTTCTCTTCTCTCCTGGTGGCTAACACATCCTGTGCACCTGTCCCGGTTACCCACAGGGAGGCACATGTGGCATGTGGATGTGGCTCTGCAGGATTGGCTCGGCTGGATACATCTGTAACATACGACCCTGTCTCCGCTCTAAACACATGCATAACTGCAGAAGCCGAGACAGCTGGTCCTCATGTGTGCACCCTCCACATGTGCACCCCGGGAAACTGCCAAACTGGCATGCTGCAGATCCTGGAAGACAGGCCCCTCCCTGCAGGAATTCTGGAAAGCCTGGTGGGGGAGGGGCATAGCTGGGATGAAACTCAAGGTGTATGGGGTGGGCCCTGGAGAGAAGGGATCTAACTCAGGAGTAGGGAGTGAGGGACAGAGGTAGGGAAGAGTCATGAGAAGGAAAGTAATGAGGAAGGAGGAGGTGAGTAAAAGGAGGTGTGGAGTAGAAACTGGGGAGGGCAAGTAGGGAAGAGGAAGGGGAAGGGAAGAAGGAAGGGAGAACAGCAGGGAAACTGCCTTCCTCTTTGCTTACCTGAGGGCTTGCCTACTATTGGCGGGGGATCCCAGGAAGAAAGGCTTAGGAAGAACCACGGCCCGGGCTCAAGTCTCTGAATTCTCCCAAGGGTTGGGGGCAGTGGGTTAGGTTATCTCCCCTAACCCCCAGTCACCTGTGAGACAACCAGAATGCAGCGGCAGGGATAGAACCAAGCTGGCATCAGAGTAGAAATGGAGCTGCTTTTAGAAACTAGTAAAGCATTAGAATGATGTGAATGAGGGATATCAGAAGGATGGACCAATCTCTGCACCAGAGTGAACCCAATACTCCATCAAGAAGTTTTCTCAAGTCAGAAACGTGGATGTTCCATGAAGAGCCAAGACCTGGGTCATTGGTAATTCTGAGAATGACTGGTTTATTTTTCTAATTACATTTGCCCCAGCATAACCTGAGTACTGTGCTGGGGGACTGGTGGCCTGGATGCTCACCATGGCTTTGTATTAACAAGCAATGTGACAAGTCCCTTTCCCTCAAGAGGTTTGGACTGTGCACTTTTTAAGAGCCTTTCCAGCTCTGGGAGCTCCCAAGCAACCTTGACAGATGGAGTATGGTGGGACCACATACATCTTGGGAGGCCAAGAGAAAACCGGTCTACAGTCACCATTTACCATGAAAATCCCCAGAAGATAATCCACAGTTGGATCACGAAAAGGTGAAAGATGGTGGATTTCTTGGCTCCTTGAACAAGCCCACGAGGACTGAGTTAGGGTCACTAACATGGCATCTGGCTTCCTGTACTGGTTACTTACCTCAGAGTTGAGCCAGGGCTTCCCACAGAGGTGATCCCGTCATTCCGGAAGGGGTTGGGGAGTGAAAGCCATTCTAATAATGGGCATTTTGATTCTTCTACATGTTCATTCTGCTAAATAACCCTGTGATGAACATCTTTGTACCTAGGTCTTTGCCCACGTTCTTGTTTTTGTGCTTAAGCTAGACTCCCTGAAGTAGAATCACTAGACTGGAGGGTATGAACATTTTTAAGGTTCTTTGTACACACTTTTTTTGTTTCAGTTTTAGAACCAAGGCACTGAAGTGCAGGGCAGATAAATGATTTCCCAGAGAGCTCCCAGCAGGTGCTTAAGGATATTTTCACACACCCTTTCATGTCTCGATGTGGTAGAGAATGACTGTGCCTTGTGCTGTAGGCTGCACATCAAGGCAGAGCTCCACCCTTGAATATAACTTCAATACACCTAGTAAGAAGAAAGTTTGGGCCCCCTGCCACCCCCAATCAGGACTCACCTTCCCCTCCAGGCCATGCCTGCTCTCCTTGACACCCCTAATCAGCCTTACCCTGTTGTCTGTATGCCTTGGTGTTTTTCACTGGACTATAAACTCCACACTCCTTGGCACACTTCTGGGCACATGGCTGGCTCCCAACCCTCACTTGCTAAATGGAATCTCAGTGTCTGATTAGAAGAGTTCCCAGGAGGGTTTGGGGTAGAGAGGCACTCAGCCTGAAGAGAAGGCTGATTTGGCCTAGGCCTTTATAACCAATGAAAAGACTCCTTTGCAATGAATGATGGTGAGTCTCTCTTCTCTGTATTCACTGAGTATGAAAAGGAGAGGAGATTGGCTTTTTGCAGTGAACTATTCTGGTTTGATGACAGGACAGAGCCAGGTGAAGCTATGGAATCCCAGGGTGGGGACAATTGAACCTGCTTCATAAAAGAAGGGGTGCAGTCTGTAATCCCAGAGTGTGCTAGATATACTTCTTAGAGTTTCCCTTGGCTCACTATGGCCTGAAGAGTGACTCTGTGGGCTGGGGAATAAGAAAGATCCTGGGGCACAGTTTCATAAGGTCTTGGGATCTCCCTCCACTGAGTCTATTCCATGGACTGGATGCTGGGAGCCACTCCTGAATTAGCACCTCGTTCACTGAACTTCCCCCAGGACCAACAGCCAGCCCAACCCCAGTTTATCCATAGGCCTTGGCCTTAGCCTCACAGAACTTGGACAAATGCATCCTCCGGAGCTGAGGGCCCAGCACCAGGGTGCCCTATCTGGAGATGAAGGGTCAGGTCTTTTATTTCTGCAGTGTCCTCTACCTCTCCTCCCTTCCCAAATGCTGGAGTAAGAAGAAGCCAAAATAAATTCTTATTAGTATGCATATGTATTCCCAAATTCCTTAACAGAATGACTAACACCACCTACAGCCATTAGCTCTGGTTTGTTTTCTAAATCCAGTTTACTTTTCATCATTCAGATCTCTGTTTACCTCTTCCCCTCCCCTAGGCCCAATGGACTCCCTTCACAGACTCACCCTTTTGCCCAAATACCAGGTCTGGGAGTGGGTTCCTGATGTATCAAAGGATCAGACAATACAGGGAAATAATAATCAATCAAAAGGAGGTCTTTACTGAGTATTTTTTGTTTGTTTGTTTGTTTGAGATGGAGTCTCTTTCTGTTGCCCCGGCTGGGGTACAGTGGCATGATCTCGGTTCAGCGCAACCTCTGCCACCCAGATTCAAGCAATTCTCCTGCCTCAGCCTCCGTGGTAGCTGAGATTATAGGTACCCGCCACCAAGCCTGGATAATTTTTGTATTTTTAGTAGAGATGGGGTTTCACCATGTTGGCCAAGGTGGTCTCAAACTCCTGACCTCAAATGATCCACCTGCCTCAGCTTCCCAAAGTACTGGGATTACAGGCATGAGCCAGTGTGCCTGGGCTTTACTGAGTATCTTTTATGTATCTTTTAGCATTTTGCTGAATACTGTAAAGGAGAAGAAAAAGAAGGAGGAGGCAGAGTTTCTCCTTGAAAAGAAAAGACACTTTACTGAGTATCTTTTATGTACCTCCTAGCATTTTGCTAAATACTGTAGAGGAGAAGAGAAAGAAGGAGAAGGCAGAGTTTCTTCCTGGAGAGAAAAGACACACCAATGCTGGCACCATGCCTTGCAGTCTATAGAGAGCATTCCCAAATATTACCTCACTTGTTCATCACAACAATCTCATGAAATAGATCATTATCCCCATTTTACAAACAAAGACAGTGAGTCCCAGATAGGTTAACCTGATGGCTCCAAGCCTTTAGAGCTATTGACTGATGGCACTGTATTTCAAACCAAATCTTCTGACTCCACATCCCAGGCTCCTTCCTGTGAACAAGACAGCCTCTCTAATGCTAGCCTTGATGCCACTAAATGGTGAATTACCTGATGCAGCCTGAAGTGCAGTAGACATGTGGCAAAGAGAAGGACAAGGTGTTCGAGGCCACACTGACAGACACACGGAGCTAGGAGATTCTAGAATTGGGGGCAGTGAGGTAGAAAGAGCTCCAGAAGGGAAGATAGAGGAGCGAATTCTGGTTCTTTAGTGTGACCTGGGGCAACTTTTCTTTTCTCTGGGCCTCATTTTCTCCATCTCTAAAATGAATCTGGGATAAATGGTCTCTGGACTTTAATGAAAAGCATAAAGAAAGCCACTCAATGAAGAACTGAAGACAGCAGATGCCACTGACTTCCCTGGCTTTCTGACTCCTACCAGGGGATTCCTAAACCTTAAGGGTGGTATTGAAGCAAAGAACACTATGGGCTGTGGCAAGTGCTCAGGCACATCTGGGAAGCATCACAGCCCTTAGTGCCCCAGGGCTTCACTGGGCCACCTTGTCCCCCTAGCTCAATTTCCTCTCTTGCCATCAGGCATAAAACAGCAAGAGTGCCAGGGCTGTAGGCCAGCCACTCCTCTCTGTCCTGGATGAGGATTGTTGTATTTAATTCTCCAAAAACTCTAGCAGGTAGAGTTATTATTCCCATTTTACAGATCTGGAAACTAAGACACAGAGAGGCTCAGTAACTTGCCAGGCCAGAGAGTTGGCAGGTAGCAGGGCCACAATTCTAATCTTGACAGTCTAACTTTAGAGCCTGTTACAGAACTGACTGGTTGAGAAGTAAACTTATTAAATAAGAAAGAATTAAAGGAAAACCACTGTCTCAGTCTCCAAACTGGACAGGGCAAATCCCCCTCTTTTCATTCCAGTTCTTACTCCCTTCCTTTACTTCTCCCTGACTCCTTCTATGTATTGTTGAAACATATAGTCATAGTGTGTGTGGTTTGTTTTATAATCCAGTCAACTGTGGAAGCACAGCTATCGTCATTTATGTCCCTGCCTTAGCATCCTTCACCCAAGAGATTTATCGCAGCAGGAATTGACTGACTACAGAATTCTTTCCATTCCTTAATCAAGTCCTTGGCTTTCCTTTCAAAGGACTTGTGGAGAATGGAGCAGAAACCAACTCATGTCTGCAAAACAGTAATTCCATTTAATCTAATAAAACTGTCTTTGTGGGTTCCATGTGAAAAGGACAGGACAGGATTAAGGGAAAGAGAAGCTGTGGTCCCATCCTCCACTCTGGAAGAGCTGATAAACTGTGTGTTCAAAAGGCTGTCACATAAGAGAATAAGTTAAAAACAGAAAGTTTGGGGAAATTCTGTATTTCAAAAAGAGGAAGATCACCTCTGAGCAGAGAAGACAAGACTTCAAGGAATCTTGAAGGTGGATAACACTTGAAGGATGGTTAGCATTTTGGTAGGTGAAGAGATGAGAAAAACCAATAGTCCAGGCAGGAGTAATAGTCCAGGCAAAGGCAAGGAGGCAGGACAGTAAAGCAGCTTTGGGGGCATGAGGAGTTCTCTGGCATGACCAAATCCCAGGGCAGAAGAAGGCCTAGAGGTCAGGAATGTTGGCTCTGTTACAGTCTCTGTAACAGAGAGTGTTAAATTCAGACTCTTAAATTCAAGTCCCCAACCTCTAAAGGAAGTTACTTGAGGCCAGCTACAGAACCTCTCTGTGCCTCCGTTACTTCGTCAGTAAGGCAGAAATAACAGTGACTGTGTCACAAGGTGGATGAAAGGATTAAATGGCATGAACGACTTTAGAATATTGAGTGGTTCATAGTAAATTTTCAAGAAGTGTTAGTTGTTGTTTTACCATGATTCTTACTAAGAACATAGTGGGAAGTAAGAGTGCAGAGTTGGTTGACACTACCTTGAAGACAAAGGCAATTTGTCTAGATTCCTTTCTGCAGGTAAATGGGCAAAACTGCAGGGTTTTGAGCAGATCTATGCAGGGGTTTGGTGGTTGCATTCCTAGAAGAAGGAACTGAAGAAAAGGAAAACAGTTATAAGTTAATTGAAAGAGCCCAGGTAAAAGGGAAAAACAGGGTCATCTCAAAGTCTATCATGCTGACGATACAAAGAGGTGAGTGTCAGAAGTAGAATGGACTAGACCCTAGAGGTGATCAAGTCTGGGGAAGAGGAGAGTGTGGTCAAAGCAACTTTATGAAATAAAGTTCACCGGACTGGATGAATGGTTGATATCCTTTGGAAAGACTGGGAAGATGAGGGAAACTAGGGGAAGATGAGAGAAACTAGGGGAAGAGGTAGAGAATAATGAGTTCCACATCAGATGTGTGGAGCTAGAGAGCTCAGGAAAACCCAGATCCTCTTGTCCTGAGCATGATTCAACAAAGGGTCTGTAACAAATGGTCAGGGGTAGAATGGAGGTGAAGATCATATAAATGGAGAAAATTCACAGGGAGAAAATGTAGGGTGAGAAGTAGGTGGGGGTTAGAAACCTAACCTTACTCAGCTTACCTCCATACATGGTCCTGTGCTAACCCTTTTACTCATATGATCTGTGATCCTTCTTGCAAGCAGAAATTGGTTAACCCATTTTGTGGATAAGGAGACTGTGGCTCAACAAGATTACAGTCACTCTGTCAGTTAGAGTACCCAGATAAGGAACAGAGAAGCTCATAGAGGAATCCAGGAAGAAAAGGTCCTTGGAGCTTTGCTTCGCAAATATTCCATGCCAAGGCTCACATAGAAAATGGTATTTATATGGCATATGGAGGATAAATAGAGAGGCTGCTTTTCACCAAAGATGATTTGCCCTCCAAACTCCCCTGACTCCATGTGGCTGGTCCTAGTACTAAAGGAATGATCTTAGCACAGTAATACACAGTGGTGATATTAACAGTATCTAACAATTGGTACAACCCAGGTATAAACCAGCAAGAGCAGAAGCCCTGTGCCACACCAAACATCATTCTGTCTCTGCTACATATTGAGGAGTTTCATCTTGGGGTCCTGGAACAAGGACTTGTGTAGCCAGGTGGGGGAAAGGGACACGTAGGGTGCTCGGGCAGTGAGACAGAAGTATTTCTGTATTTTAATCACCCATATGTCTGAATGTCTCATCACAGCCCAGCCTGGGACCAATCTGCAGCACTCTCGTGAGCCATACACACCAGCTGGACCCCTGGCTCTGAATCTGGTTAAATAGTGTATATGACCTGGCAGAGGAGTAGATCTAGGAGGATGGGGACTGACGAAGCAGAGCTGCTAGGTTTGGCAATTTGAAGGTCATTGGTGGCCTTTAAGAGAGCAATTTTTGCGGAGTTATGGGTGTGGAAACCAGATTGCTAGTGGTTGGGACTGAGTGGGAGGTGAGGAAGTAGAGGCGGTGAGCGTATAATACTTTTTTGAGAAGTTTAGCTGTGAAAGGAGGGTGGAAGGTGGGATGGGAGCTCAGGAGAAATCAGAGTAAAGGAAAGACTTTCTTGGGGGTGGGAGACATTGGGTGTAAGCCAGGGTGAAGCAGCCAGTTTAGAGAGGGAACAAGGGAAAGAGGCTCTTGGGGAGGAGCAGGGAGGGTTCAGGCATGAACCCTGGCAGGTCCTTCTTTCTCAGAGACCAGAGGCAATAAACAAAGCATCAGGAGATGACAGAGACATTTTGAGGTGAAGAAAAGTAAAATATGGTTTGGGTCTTGCAAGTTGAGAGATACGGGTTGAGGAATTGGGATTTGAGGGAAAAAGAAGGTTGGAGCAGCCCCTTGGGATGAGATTGGCAGTCAGTCAGAGGATGAACATAGATATTTCAGGCAGAAGGGAGGCCTGTGGTTTTCATTACATTGTGGTGGAAACTCAGCGAGGTTGTGGGACTTTGTCCTGCAATTTGCCAACCTGGGAACAACAGAAAGAACCAACATGCACATGCTCTAGGATTTGGGGTTAGTCAAGGGGTGCGGATGTATCGAATGTGCAGTGAACTGAGGGTCTTATAAAAGATGGATTGTAGGGTCCTGGGTCAGTAGGTGACTAAGGATAGTCAGGGAATATTGGACAGGGAGTCAGTGGGCTTGCTCTGAAAAAGAACTGGGGGTTCAGTAGACATAGAGTGAGAGATGGAAGGATGGGAATTTGTGGCTAAAGCAAATGGAACCCCAGGGTCTGGACTCTCTTGGGGTATTAGGCTATTCCCCCAAGCATTCCTTCCCAGCTTTCACTCAACCACAGCATTCTCCTTATCCCTCACCTCCACAAGTTAACATTCTCCTCTGTACCCACCCTGGGCCCACCAACTATGATCAAACTGTGGTATGTTTGTCACCCACTCCGCCTGCTACTCCTTTTTGAACTATATCCCTTTCACAGTTTTCCTAACTTCCCAAATCCTCAGAAACAAATGTCGTCCTTTGGTTCTGAAAGTTTTATTCCTTGTTAAAAAAGCTTCTTAATCTGTAGCCCACAGGTGATTTTAAGAGGAGCTATGATCCATCCAAAAGTGTATAGCCAATCTTACAAGTATGTATATATGTGCATTTTTTAAAGACAGGGGCTATCATATTTATCACTCTCTCAAAGAGATCCTTGTTCCCTTCACCTTGAGAGTGGTTAAAGGGAGAGAAAAGAGCAATCACTGATAGAGTCACAGGAACTTTATTTGCTCAAGGTCTCTTTTTCTGTGATCTCAAATAAGTCACTTCCGCTCTCTAGACCTCAGTTTCCTCATCTGTATAATGGAAACAATGATTCTCACCTTTCAAGATGGTGGTAAGGATTAGATGTAGTATGAAAAACCAGCACAGTGCCTGGCATGGTTGACTTTTAATAAACAGTAGCTATTGGTATTGAGCTAGTTTGGATTCCTCCAGGCACAGACTTTTCCATGGGGTTTGAGTAGAAGTATTTATTTGACAGGATACGTAGAACATGTCAGTAGGAAAAAAAAGAAAGTGAAAGAATCCAATACAAGTTATATAATCAAACATGTACTTTCAGGTGGAACTCATAACCCACTGGGGGTCCCTGAGATACAATGTGAAGCACATTTTGAGTTGTCCATCAAGGGGTGAGGAAGTGGAGTACTTATCTGCCTATTTGTCATCTATCATTGGCTAGCGGCTTCCAGGGACATGAACTCTCCAGCACAACTGACTCTCTTGGTCAAGAAAAACGCTGGGGTGTAAAGTCTCAGGTGTTCACAGTAGCAAGTTAGTTGTACAAAGGTAAATGCTCAAGAGATAACATCAGGGCAATGACAGCAACTGCCATAGCGACTAATAGGAAACCTTCCCCATCCCCACAGCTGGCATTAATAGGTTCCCCACTCTGTGCCCCATTAGTCCTTAGCTTGTCCTCTCGTCTTTGCCCTGTGCTATACTAGCAGTGTGATATCGTATGCATGTATATGTGTCTCTCCGAGAGGACTGGAAGCTTTTTGAAGGCAGAGGTTTAATCTAACCAAGCTCTCTGATGCCAGGATCTGACATAACAGCTGATACAAAATGAAAATATACCATACATGCTTATAATAAATTAACTCCCCTCAGAGTGGTAGTTTGGGAGGTTTCTGATGACCCACTCTGCCAGAGGGGTGGCACCATTAGGTATTCTGCACACACGATGGGAGATTTATGTCCCCTCCTGTTTCTGTGGCAGGTGCCTTTATCACACAGCATGTACGGTTCCTGAATCACTTGCCAGGGGATTCGTGTCTCAATATTATAATCTCCAAAGCAATGATATTAGAAATTCAATTTTAAAAAGAAAGTGTTTAGGGTGTCAGCGTATTATGATAATTATCTGGGAGGATTTTTTCCCCCTGTTTCTTCTTGAACTGCACTAGTAAGCACTTTTCCACCTCAATACAAAGAATGGGAAGAACATGGACTATTTCTGTATATGTCCCCCACCCCCACCCACATCCTCCAGCTCTTATCTCCATATTGCCAACACATGGGGAGCGTACTCTGCTCCCCAGAGCACACGCCTGAATAAGCCTGATTGCTTTCCTGTATTTCTTTATAAAACTTTAAATATTCATTGCGCCATCAAATTAAATGGGATTCTTTGGCTGTCATTCTTTTCAACATGCTGCGTTCTTTTCTCTGGTACCTGTCCTACCACCATTTGAAGCTTTTGGAGACTCGTCATTTATCTAACATTACCCCCTAGGAGCTCAACTCGCAATCAAGGGAGAAGGATGCTAATGAAAACAGAGGAGTCGGAGGGGCTTGTGGAGGCCAGAAAATCAGCTAGGGCAGGGGGTCGGGAAAGTTGGAGGCAGCAGAGAAAGACCAGCTGCTCTTCCTTGCTCAAGGAAGGAGGTGTGAGCATGAAAGGCCAGATGGGGAGATGGGAAGAGGATGTGACAGAGTAGGCCAAAGACGAGATGGAAACCACTCAACAGGCCTGTTGGCCTTCCTTCTTCCCTCTCCATCAAGTTTAAGGGCAGAGTAAATAGCCCTTCGGGATTTCAATATTCCTAGGCCAGAAACAGACAGCTGGATCAGATGAGCTGTTGAAAGGCCCTCCTAGCCTTTTGAGTCATTAAATGTCTTTGTCTGGCAGTGATAGAACTTAACAAGAAATGGTCCATGGGAACCTCTAGGAGAAATTGGGGTGGAGAAAATATGCAGATCCAGCTGAATATCATGCGTTGCATTGTGTTAAATTTCAATGCAATACATTACATTTTAATCTATTTCCTCTGCCTGCGTGGTCCCTTAACAAGGGAATCGATCAGCGAGCAGCCGACTAACTTGCCAGACACCGGTCACCATCTCCGCGCTGTAGTCATTTATAACCACCCTGAAGTTGGATAATGCGCTGCGGGAGACAGTCCTGCGCGGCTGCGGCTGCAGGATCAGCGAGTTGCCGGGTGCAGGGGGAGGGGCGGGGCCACTACAGGCGGGCACTGCAGCAGTTCGCACTGGGGCCGCCCACCGTCGCTTAATTCTCCATAGTGCCCAGCTGAAGAACAGCGCGCTTCAGGAACACGCAGTGCTGGACAGCGAACCGCGCGCTTCGGGAAGCATTGAGCAGTCTCAGGAAATAACTTTACCTGGACCACAGAGGTTGTGAGGGGAATGGGGAACACCTGGGTGACATACCCCCAGCAGGAGTATTAGCTCGCAGTGTGGACTCTCCCCTGGGCCTCAGCTTTTCTCATTTGTAAAGTGAGGATTTGTTCCAGGTGTTCTCAAAGGACCCTCAGAGACCTGGTCTCCTATAAATCAGTTGCTTGTAAACGCGATAGTGACCTGTAGAACAGTGGTTCTCAGACCACCATGGCCATCAGAACCACCTGTGGAAGGAGATAAACTGTATATTCCCAGGCCCAACTGTGGAGTTCTGATTCAGTAGGCCTGGGATAGGACTAGGGGGATGTTTATTTTTAACATGGATCGTTGTGGGCGCTTCTGCACCAGTCAGACAGAGGATATGAGAAATATTGCATTTAGAAAGACCACCTGTCCTGATTTTCTTACCTCTTCTCCATAACGTCTCTGCCCTCACAAACCCATCATCACATCTTTGCAACACACACACCCGCATCCCTGTGTACAAATGACATTTATTCTCAAAACTTCTAAAGCACTCATTATATTCCTTAGTTTTCTCAAAGATAAAAAATATCTAAAATAAGGCAGCTGCTCTCAAAGAGGTCTTAGGCTCACAGGGAACACAAACAGCCAGACGGCTAACTGTGATGCAGAGTGATAAGTACCCCCACTAAGGGTGTCTAGCTGAGTGCAGTGGGGGCACAGACGAGCGGGCTCATGCTGTGTGCTCACAAAATGGGGCAGATGGCTGTCACCCTTGGGTGAGGGTGTCGCTCTTCGGGGCCCTGCTGCATGGGGTTTTTCTTGCACAGTTTCCTTAGCATCATGCACAGGTCTCAGTCTGTGTGGTACACAGCACAACGCCGAGTAGACAATAATCACTCTGTGCTTGCGCATTATGGAACCTCAGGGGGCACCTGACTTGCTGAAAAAACTTCCTCCATGTACTCATCCACATCACTACCCTCCTTCTTATCCCCTTCTCCTCCCTGTCATTCTGTTTTTTCCAGAGTTTTCCCTAGCTCCCCACTTGTCCACATCACTCCACTTTGGTAGCCTCCCCTCCAACAAAAAATGTCTCTTTTCTCTAACTCCATTCCTTGTCCGCAGCCGCCAGATGCCATCTGTGAGGAGGGTAGTTTGCAGTGGCTGCTAGTGAGAGAGGTCCTTGAAGAGACTGAGTTGCATTGTTTGTCACAACACATTATTGTGAGGGTAGGGATGAAATGTGATTCTAACACAGTGACAGTTGGGTGAGCTGAGTGCTGAGGTGGTAGGATCAGCAAGGCAGGCACTAGGTAATCATTGACGCCCCTTCTGTAGCTGCACCCAAACAGGCTCAGCATTGGCCACAGCTCCTTTTGCCCAAAGATCTACACACCAAACTTTATTCCCTGGCAAATACTGAGTCTTCCCATCCTCCATCCCTACCGTTTTGTCTTGCTTCCTTTCCTTTGCCAGCCCACCATCTGGAACCCTATTACTGCTTTTCTCTGTTTTCATGGACCTGATACTGTAGATACCCATTCTCAATATTGTTCATCCTACAAACATCCGTTTCTGAATTCTCAAACCCTTCTCTTTCATTCAAGAGGTCACCCTGATGGAGAACCTCTTCTAGACCTTTCCATGAAAGCCCCTAAGTTCCCAGAGTCCATACAAATCCATTCATGTGACTGAAAGGCACAGAAATCTCTTCTACCTAGTCTGAATTTTTTTTCCAACAAACAAGGTGATTTTGTTACTCCCCTGCATGAACCTGGTTCTCAAGTCATAGCAGTTTTCACTAAAGATAGCCATATTTTATGCCACATTCCTACCCCCATCAAGTAATATTTGGAAGGAATATTTTTGCAGCTGCAAAGTAAAGTTTCTAATGTGAGTCCTACACATACACTGATATGGTTTGGCTGTAACCTCACCCAAAATCTCATCTTGAATTGTAATCCTCACAATCCCCATGTGTCAAGGGAGAGACCAGGTGGAGGTAATTGAATCATGGGGGCGGTTCCTTTGTGCTGTTCTCGTGATAGTGAGTGAGTTCTCACAAGATCTGATGGTTTTATAAGTGTTTGGTAGTTCCTCTTGCGTTCATTCTCGCCCTACCACCTTGTGAAGAAGGTGTCTTGTTTTGTCTTCACCCTCCACTGTGACTGGAAGTTTTCTGAGGCCTCCCCAGCTATGTGAAACTGTGAGTCAGTTAAACCTCTTCTGTTTACAAATTACCCAGCCTTGGGGAGCTCTTCACAGCAGTGTGAGAATGGATTAATATATATACCATCGTGGTTCCCCCAATTTTTGTCCTGGATCATGACTCACTTTTGGCTTTCCTGATAGGACTATCATGGAACATGCTTTCCAACTTTGGTGGTTCCTTTTCCTTAGGTCTAAGCCTTATTCCCCTGTCAGCTTATCTGGTTTGATATCTGATGCTCCCAAACCAGAAGTCTCGCCTAGAGCTGAGAGTATGCCCCCCACAGACCCTAGTATATAGTCACTACCACAAACTCCCACATTTGTGCCCCACCACCACATTAGTGGCCTCCTTGGACATAAAAGCTAATCCAGATCCAGCCCCAGTTTTCTACTCCCCTTGAAACATGGACTGTTGGACAAATCTACTGGAAGAATTAGACATGTTCTCATAGCTTCCCAAGTCCCAGCTAAACCAGCACCTGTCTTTCTTTTTCCCATTTGCCTACTCCATTTAATTATCATGACAACTCTTCAAGGTAACTACTAGTATTTCCTCTTTGCAGGTGTGTAAGTTGAAGCTCACGGTTGAATAATTTGCCATAGTAACTAGCTGACCTGAGACTATAATAAACTATAATACAGATTTTCTTCCTTCTTTATTCAGGAAAGATTTTCAGACCATTTGGGTCTTTAGGTTAAGAGGAAGGGAGGATTTAGACATTCAAAGTAAAAAGAAAAACTTGTTTCCTACTAGTTCTTCCCAGGTGGATGGCCCTTCTCATCCTTCAATTGGCCAAAGGAAGTTGTGGAATTTCAAGGATGTTAAATATGCATGGTGGATGCTGTCAGTGCCCTGCCCATATCCCCTTAGCATTCACTGGTTCTTTGCATGCTGAGAGTCTCTTATTGCGAGCACCTGCATCTCCCTGCCTGAAGGCTTTCTTTGGCAGTAAGAACAGCTATAAGTGCTAGAGAGTTAACAACTAAACAGAAGTTCCCAATCAGTGATGAATGGAAGCTTGGTGGTTAATGACCTCATCATTCCTCAAGTGAGATTAGTCTGGAACACATGTCTCAGAAGTTCCCAGTGGGATTGAAGTCCAGTTATTCACAGTGGTGAACTGGTCATCTATAAACCTGTATTGGCTTCTGTCTATATTGCTTATGACAGACTACCTACATCTGGGTAATTTTTTCAAAAATGAATTTATTACAATTATGGAGGCTGAGAAGTCCAAGGTGAAGGAGCCACATCTGGTGAGGGCCTTCTTGCTGGCAGGGATTCTCTGCAGAGTCTCAAGGTACCACAGGATAAGGGGGCTGAGCATGCTAGCTCAGGTCTCTCTTCCTCTTCTTTTAAAGTCATCAGTTCTACTGCCAGAATAAGTCATCAATTCATTAACCCATTAATTCATCAATCCATGAATGAATCCATTCATGAAAGCAGAGCCCTCCTGATACAATTACCTCTTAAAGGCCCCATCTCTCAATACTTCTACATTAGGGGTTACATTTCAGTTTTGGAGGAGACAAAAATTCAAACCAAAGTAGCTTACTTGCCTATCTCCCTTCCCCAGTACACTCTGGATGCTCCCCAGGCTCACCTCTTAAAGGAACTACTTGGACTCGAATCCTGGTACCAGGGTCTGCTTCTGGGGGATGCCAGGCTAAAACAATGTGCTTGGAACCTTAGAGGTTTTCTGGCTCAAACATCTCATGAATAAATTAAGTTCCAGGGAAAGAGGTGACTTGCACAGGGTCAAAACCTGGAAGAGCTGGGCTGGAGCCACACATTTGTCTACTCTTAGTTCAGTTCCCATTCCCTCCGGGGAGCCCCTATTGGAACCCCATGAAGCCATATATCACTGGGAATGCACTGGCAGGAATTGGTGGAACTGGTTGGGGAGTGGAGTAAGGAAGGTAGAAAAAGAGTGAGTGAGTGCAGAAAAGCCCACAGTCCATAAATCTCATTATCATTTCCCCCTATATTTTGGCTGTCAACAGTTTCACACCACTCTGCATATCTGGCCAGCTATGGGCGGCAGGGATCTGCATCCCTGACCCAGGTTAATTACACAGTTCTCCTGAGGCTTTGAGACCAGAGAGGTTAAAACAAGCTCTGCATCCATGTACTGGAAGGCTGCTATATGCCCTTTTCAAGCAGCTACTGGTGGTGTTGAGTGCTGGCAGTAATAACATGCTTGCTTGGTGCTGGAACCTGAGTTGGCTGGCTGGCAGGCTGAACTGGGCTGAGCTAGACCAGGCAGCTGAAGGTTAGAGGCTCAGAACATCATCACAGAGCAAGGCAGGAGCTTTGGAATTACTTATTTCATCCCCCTTATGGTAAAGGTGAAGAATGTGAGACCCAGAGGGTTAATGTGATTGCTCAGTTGATGTGATTATACTTGCTATTTAAGATCAAATATAACTTGGCTTTGATTACTTCTGTCAATGGAAATAAAGAGGAAGTGCATAGAATTCCAAATACCATGTAATACAAAATAATTTCTATTTTAAGTGTAAATTGAATTTGAAGCCATATTTGGGAGAAGGGAGGGGTTGAAGGTGTACCTTTATAATCACGCTGAGCCCTATAAAATGAGGCAAGAGAGAAGATGAAGTAGAGAGGAAAGCCAGGAAGTGGAAGTAGCTGGCCTAGGATTAAGGATGTCCTGTGGACAATCTTCATAGGGTAAACAAAAAACCACTCTAGTAATACAAACATATTTCCTTCACTTAGTCTTTACAGCACTGCCCTTTTCTCCCTCTCCCTCCCTGGTTTTAAGGTTTAGCTCCCAGGGAATCATATCCACCACCTCCTTACATAATCTCCAGCATCCTTACCTTCTTGTCAATCTGCCACTTGCACCCTGAAAGCTACCATTTTGGTTCATTCAATTATCTTCCCTGTATGTCTGTGCTGAGCCCTAGAGAGGAAAGTCACATACTGAACTGGGACCAGAGTTGGGGTCTCACACCTCATCTGGCTCCTTCTCCCCTCTTGGGACTTTGGCTTGGGTAATCTCCTTTTCTAACTCTCTACGGTGACTGTGTTAGTTAACCTTCCTCAACTTCTCTGAAAATCATTACATATTCCCAGTTTCCTCTTATTAGATGATAGGGTTTCTCTGTTAATCAGAAGATTCAGACTACTAGGCATGAATTCCCTCAACCCCATTAAAAATTGATCTCTCAGTTTTGCTCTCACAGTTGTCCATATCTTCTTTCTTGATAAAGCCCTTCTTCTGCCCAAGGATAACTCTTTCTATCCATAATGTAGAGCTTTCCTCTTCTATCTCTGTGAGGAATTCATTCCATCAACAGCTGCACTCTCCCTCATCAGCCTCTTTCCCCACTAACTCTTACCTCTGAGCATATTGCTTCTATGCTAAGTTCAAGTTTCTGCCACTTTATGAAGGGCTCCTCCTAGCTAATCATCTCTCTCACCTTCCTTTAAAAGCCACAGTTTCTAAAAGAGCAGCCTGCATTCCCTATCCTCACATCCTCTCCTACATTCATCTCTCAACTCAGAGGGTCAGAGGGTGTGATCCAAGAGGTAGGAGAAAAAACAGTGCTGCCACAAACATCACAGAAGAAGAATCATTTTTAAGGTACTCATTGCACTGTGGGCTCTACTCTGGCCCCATCTGCCAAGGGCAGGGTATCAATGACTTCATAACTGCCACATCCCTCCCCACTTCTGATCTGATCCTTTTCTTACTTAGTTTCTCCTTACTGGTTCACATTTTTTGAGTTCCTTAAAAATGATTCTTCTTCCATGATGTTTGTGACAGCACTGTTTTTTCTCGTATCTCTTGGGTCACACCCTCTGAGCCTCTTGGGTTATCCCTAAAAAGTGGATGCTCTCCAGTATCCTGCCCTTAACCTCTTCTCTTCTTGCTTGATGCATCCTACCTGAGTAAACCTACCTATTCAGTAAACCTGAATACCTCAGGTTTCATTCTTGAGTTAATTGTTCTCAAATGCATGTCCCAGCTCAGCCCTATCCTCTGAGCCGGCCAAGAATATTCAAAGGCCTTTTGAACATCCCCATTGGATGTCCACAAGCACCTCAAACTCATGCTATACTCTGCAGAAATCACCGCCCTTTCCCCAAAGCTGGCTTTCTTCTCCTATTTTTTATAGCTAAAAACTTTGGTCACCCTAGGCTCTGCTGTCCACCCCCTGCCCATCTTCCTCAGGCCTTCCTATACCAGTATTCCATAGTATAGGAAGCCATATTTGATAGTATAGATCTATATAGTCTGTGGTTACCTATATATCTAGTCTCATGACCATCCAACGCACCTTCATTTAATTGCTGGTTAAGCTTTTTCATTTGATTTTTAGGTGCTGGGGTGTGTATGTACATGCATGTGCGTGTGTGTTTGTCTGTCTTTGTTCTATTCTTAGTACAATTCAATTCTAGGCCAGTAGAAGGCAAGTTATCATCAGTCATTTACACTTTAGTATGAATCAAGAAAGAATAAACATTACAAATTATAATTTGTTAACGTTTCCTTAACATTTCTGATTGAAGAATATGGTAGGGGTTACAGGGGAAAAGCCTGAATGCCCTAAATGGTAGCTAAATGGAGAACAAAGAGGCACTCCTAGGCACAGAACCAGGCAGCTGGAGAACTTGAGTCAAACTATGCCAGCTTCCCAATTTTTGCCCAGGCTTGGCAAGCAGTATTCACTAGCCTCAAATTACAAGAAGCTTGTTAGTGCTTCACATCTATCTCAGAACTGACCCATCTGTGTCTGGCTCACATTGACTGTTGCTCTTGGGGAGATTTGAAGATTTAAGATAGAGTTGTCTGATCTATAAATATAAGCTATATTTTTGTTCTCCCTCCCTCTCTCTCTCTGTTTCTTTCCTTTGCTTTCTTTCTTGCTTTCACTTAGCTAGAATGTAATTAAATTTGAATTGCGGCCAAAACCGATTTGTGAGACAAGCATTTGGTTAGTGATATTGAGCCAACCAGGTGAAAAAAACCTCAGCAAAACTTCAAAAAGGACAATAATCACATTGTGATTGAAATTCAGCCCCTGTCTTCTCATCCCCTCTCCTATTAACTTGGACAAGAGCTGGAATCCCTCTTAGGACCCTGGGCTCATCGTGTTTCACAGATGGGTCTAGATGTATATGTGCACATAGCAGCAAGGAAGGCCAACGCATCCCCCAACCATAGTTGAGGAGGCCTAGTTTGACTAACAGATTCTAAGAAATTAGAAAGGGACTAGAGTTAGCAGAAGGGGGTTGGGATAGAGACTATGATTGGAGGGAGAAGATGAAGGATGGTTGGGGCATCAAATCCTAGAATTTGAAGCTAGAATGTAAGATGAAAAATCAGAGTAAGTGTGAGACAGAAAGTCTTCAGGGATCAATCATTTATGAAACAAGAGATTCTTAAGTTTAGAAATAACCTCAGATGGTATCTATTCTAACACTCCTTCTCCATTTTACTGATGTGGAAACTGAGACCCAAGAAGGGAATAGACTTACCCAAGGTTACCTTATACTATTAAATCAACCACGAGCAAATAGTGATGTGCCTTATTCTGTCCCTGATTCTCTGGGGGCTTCCAAGGAGTGTTAAGGTACATTTTCTACCCTCCAGGGAAATGACACCTGGGTGACAATGAACACATCCTTCCCAGCAGCCTGTACCCCTAGCTTCTGTGATCTGCAGCATGTTTGTGCTAGGTTAACTGTGATCCTGGCTCTTCCTTTCCCAGCTCTTCCCAGGGTCAGTTTTGGGGAGCCCAATGAGCAGGTTAGAGACAGGCAGGAGTGTACTCTGTGTGTGTGTGTGTGTGTGTGTGTGTGTGTGTGTGTGTGTGTGAATGCCTGTGCATGAAAGATTAGTAAGCCAGAGCCCACTGGCCATCTCTCATTACCTTTCAATGCCAGAAAGAAAGGTGTCTATAGGGTGTTTATTATTTTGAGTTCTCCATGCTTCTACTGCCCTTTCTTGGTATAGCATAAAATCAGGAAACTGAAGACCTGGGCTCTAGTTTTTGCTCTGATGTTGGGTGTACAAGTCATGTCTCCTCTTTGAGTCTCGCTTCCTTTATTTGTACAACAGGTCATATTTCACTGCATGGCATGCAAGGACTGTTGATCTCTGATATTTTAAGATGCCATAATTTTAGATGCCAATGGATACCCAAGTCCTATTAATTCATTTAGTCAATAAATAATAATGTCAATAATAAAAAATAATAATTATGATTGCGATATTTTCCAGCTGGATGGGAGATGTTTGGCTGATAGACTTTTCCTCGCTGTTGCTATTTGGGGGATTCAGAGCTAAATATAGCCAGTGACAGGCATTCCAAACACCATCATCTCAAATTAGGAAACACATTTGCACCTCCTATCAACAGTCCTGTGGCAGACACTCTGACGATGCTGACAAAGACACAGGAAGACTGTTTCCTCCCATGAGAAAACCTGTGTCTGCCTCCTGGAAAAATCAGACCAGAGATTCATGGAAGGAGCTCATAGGGCGGTAAGGGTGGCATAGGAACGTATGTAGGAATTTACCTTAGTAATGAGAAGGTCTGGCATATAGATTCACTACTATTTATCATGCACCTACCATGTCCCAGGCTGTGTGCTAAGTATTATGTTATTTTTTCTTTTTGAGGCAGGGTCTCACTTTGTCACCCAGGCTGGAGTGCAGTGGCAGGATCTCAGCTCACTGAAGCCTTGACCCCCTGGGTTCAAGAGATTCTCCTTCCTCAGCACCAAAAGTAGCTGGGACTACAAGGTGTGTGCTACCATGCCCATCTAATTTGTTTGTGTGTGTGTGTGTGTATATATATATATATTTATATATATATATATACACACACATATTTTATAGAGCAGGAGTTTCACTATGTCACGCAGGCTAGTCTCAAACTTCTGAGCTTAAGTAATCCTCCCACTTCAGCCGCCCAAAGTGCTGGGATTACAGGTGTGAGCCACCATGCCTGGCCAGTAATTTGCTACTTCCAGTCTTCATGGCAACCTTGAAACATAACCCCTGAAGACCACACAGTTTTAAGTAACAGAGGAGAGATATGCATCTATGGCTGTCTCAACCCAAGGTTCATGTATCATCCACTACACAGTACTGCCCCTCTGCAGTTCCTTCCCTTCCTCCTTCCTTGAACAGTAGTGGATGCTTACCACGTTTCTGATACTGTGCTAAGCATACAAACGTACCTAAGACACAGTTCTTGCCCTCAAAGACCTCCCAGTCAATGCTTAACTGATAAAATCAACTACAATCAAAATACAGCGTAACACAAACAATGATAAAAAATAAATGCAGGATGATGTGAAAACTAGACTGGGGATGGCATGAGAAACTTCCAAAGAGAAACGAGATTTGAGTCAAAATATGGAGTGACAAGCATTTGACAGGTCATCAAGGCATAAGACAGCAATCTGGTGAACAAATCAGTGTGGGCAAAGGCATGGAGCATGGAGAGAGTGCCTGGGATTTGGAGAGCAGCCAAGGGTGCAGAATGGAATCTCACCCATAGCCACCACTCCATCTCCATCCCCAACATTAAGCAATACTATTAGCGAACTAAGGGAGAAGAATCATTTAAGGGACCAAAAATTAAGAACTTCTCTCCCTCTTGCTTCACAAAATGAGAGAAGCTTTGAGCCCTGTTTCTGGGTGCCTCAATTCCTAGATGCAGAAACCTGTGTGTGCTAACCTGGGGCTGGAGTAATCTGAGAAAACCTTGCCCCCTCCCCTTGGGCTCCAAGCCATTCTCTGTAACCCTGGCAGCTGAGCTGCTCAGTGTCTCCAGGGAGCTGAAGCTTGCAATGAAATTGACTGCTGCCTTTGACTCTTGATGCCTTCCCACTGGGCAGGGGTACTAGAAAGGTAGATGCCAATATCTTACTGCGCAACAGCAATTCCTCCTTCCCCCTTCCCCTGCCCTTCCTTGGTCCCCATCTTCCTCTACCCTCCTCCACGGTTCTCCTCCCCTCTGGGCCCCATCATTTCTTCCTCCTTTCGCCTGGTCCCTCCCTGCCTCCCCTCCCACTTCTGTCTCCATTCCGCCCCATTCCTCCTCAGCACTTCCCTCTCTAGCCTTAGCTTCATGATGTCAGAAAATAAAAACAAGCTACTTTTTTATGCTTTCTTTCTAAACCCAAGCCAACAAAATACTTCTTTCATTTGAGAAGGGAAAGTAATAACTCGGGCATTCACAGGAAACACAACACACTTATTTGTAGTCTTGGGGAGTGCTGCGGGTGCCAGCTCTTCCTATGTGATGAATCCTGCTCCCAGAGCAGCAGCATAGGGTGTAAGACTCAGGAAATAGCCCAAGAGGAGCAGAAGCAGCAGGTCCTCCTTATTTGACAGGCTGTAACACCATGTTCCCTGCCTGCCACAGCTGTCCCCTCTCCGTGGGGGTGTGTTTGAGTCTCACCCCTTGGCCAGGAGCCTAGGACAATCTCTACGACCCCTGCACCAGCGTCTTCAAAAAACCTGTGCCTAACCCAGGGCAGCTTTCATGACATGGCCAAACTAATCATGCCTCTACCCCATCCCATAATAAGTGGCCATGAGCAGAGACTTCCCAGTCACGGGTAGACCCAGTTCCTGGCCTCAGGGATTCCCCAATCTGAGGAGGTAGACACAGGCCATACTCTGAAAGATCTTGTTTGATGGGGGCAACACAAACCCTACCTTCAAGAAGTTTCCAAGTTAACAGCTGGCACCAACTCACCCTAATACTTGCAACATACCAAAGTGTGATGCAAAAAAAAGCAAGCAAGCACATGGTCTTTGGAACTAGGGGTCCTGCTGGTTATAAATAAATCCCATTCCAACTTCAATGACATCTTCATCTGTAAACTGGAACTTCTTTTCCTAGCTGCCTGGATCCCCAGTAAAGACCATGGAAAGCTTTATTAACTGTGACTCCCTCTAACATGCTGGTTGGCAGTTCTATGGAATTTTTGCCTGTGACTCTTGGTATCTGCTTCTGTGGCCATTTCTGCTAGCTGCTCCCTCTGCCCTGGCCCCATCCTAATTACTCTCATGTCGATTTCTACCTCTCAGACTTTCTCTAGAATAACAAGAATGATACTCTTTTTTTTTTTTTTTAATGGAGTCTTGCTCTGTTGCCCAGGCTGGAGTGCACTGGTGCAATCTCAGCTTACTGCAACCTCCGCCTCCTAGGTTCAAGTGATTCTCTTTCCTCAGCCTCCCAAATAGCTGGGATTACAAGGTCTTGCCACCATGCCCAGCTAATTTTTGTATTTTCAGTAGAGACAGCATTTCACCATGTTGGCCAGGCTGGGCTTGAACTCCTGACCTCAGGTGATCCGCCCGCCTCAGGCTCCCAAAGTCCTGAGATTACAGGTGTGAGCCACCATGCCTAGCCAATGATACTCTTTTATAAAGGGCCAGCTTTTGCCAGGCCTCATACTAGGTGCTTAACAAAATCTCAATCTTCATCTCTTGGTTTTAAATTCATTCTCTCTTCTGAGAGTTTCCTGTGCCAGTTGCCAAAGAAAAGCTCCACTTCCCTACTGTTCTCATGCTCAGATGCTCAGCTCAGAGCGGCTGCATGCTCTGGGTGCCCTATTCCTGGCATGTCAGCTGTAAACCCGCCCAGAACAATCAGCCAACACATTCACTCTGGGCCTCTCATACAGCTTAATATCCCAAAGTTCCCTTCAATGAGTTCATTTCTTGAGCCTTCTATTATTAGGCTACAAATCCATTTTCCAGATGGTGTTGCTGGCACAGGAGTAGTCTGGGACCCTGGCTCAAGGTCACCCACAACCCTGCACCAGAAAAGACTGTGTGTATCTGGAGATGGGTGGAAGAAGTGATAGTGGCAACATAAAAGAGCTGGGGGCTCCCACCCAGCCAGGTGGCAAAGTGGATTGGAACCTGCAAGCCACGCATTTTAGTGAGTGTACTCGCCCCTCTCCGGCATTCCAGCTACCAGGTCCGAGGCTGGGCCTTGCAGCCATGATCCAGGCTACTGCAGTGGTCACAGTAGAAGCCAGGGAGGCGGGCCTGATGAAGAGCTGACATGACTGTCGCACTCCTGCCAGGGCCCCTAAGGAGCCATGAGGCTGACTGCCAAGTAGTTAGGGCCCAATCTTTGAGGATGGCCAGAATGGATGCCCCCCTCTCCTGAATGACTGCCCAGAATGCAGAGTGACCCAGGCTTGGAATGCACTGTGTCTTCTCAGATTTCCTGCAGCAGCGCTAGCAGAGAGGGTACAGTGGCAAGATGTGTCCACCACCATCCCTTCCTCAGTATCTGGGACAGTCTAGTGGGAGGGGAGGGAAGGGAGTAACTCTCAGCTAGAGACTTCTGCTCTTTAGGACAGTCTTCTGACCCCACTGGGTAAGAGAACTTCGGTTCTACCAGTGCTGCTTCCTCTGGGATCTCCCAGGCTGGGACTGTCTGCCTCGACCCAGGGGTAGGGAATCAGAAATGTCCTAGCCCCTTAGAGGACCTAGGAGGGGTGTAGGGTGGTGACCTGTTATCCCAGTCTGCCTGGGACTGAGGTGGGGTAGGCATGCTTCCAGGTGGGACTTTCAGTGCTAAAACTGGCAAAGTTCTGGACAAACCAGGACAAGTTGGTCACTCTGGAGAACTGCCTTGTCCCACCCATCAGGGCCACCAGGCTCCTGATTCTTATCTTCCTTCCTGCTTTTTAAAAAAAATTCCTCTGGATTAAAAGTTCCCTGTTTAGCACTCGTTCCAGCATAAAGGACAAAAGGAACATAAAGGTGAATAGATAGATAACATCTCCATGGTCACAGCATGCAAACGCTAAAACCAAGCAATGCTGGGTTGTAAAGCAGCTATGAGAGAAGCTTGTTTGGAAGGTGAAGGAGTTGGCTGTCTTCTAAGGAAGATCCCAAGGGAAGCAGGTGCTCTGACCAAGGGGCTGGGACCTGTAGCATTGACCTTATAGCTTTATCAAGGGTGCCCACCGCTCATCTCAGAGGATATCAAAGTGGGGACGTGACTGTGAAGAGGGATGTCATGGGATTGCGAGCTTTCAGTGAGGTGGTGTGCCGGAAGGTGATTTCGCCCATGTCATGGTAGACACTATATGTGCATCCTTCCCTCACTCTTTCACTCACAGCCTCCTGGAACAATCTCTTCCTCTCTCTGTCGGTTCTCATGAATTTTTCTTTTTTTTTTTTTTTTTGTCATTCTCAGCTAATCTAGAAGCTCATCTCTTTCAGCAAGCCTACCCAGAGTAGGAGTGTCAATGAATTTCTGTTAGTCTTTATTCCACATTCAGGTGATATACACAGATGTCTTTGATTAGGGAAATGTCATTCCAGCTCCAAAGGAAGTGAAAAATGTGTGTCTTTGCACTTTGCAATGTAATAATAAACTGTAATATTTGCACCAAAATAAAATGTTTCTCTTCTTTCCATTATCGTGTGTGTGTGTGTGTGTGTGTGTGTGTGTGTGTGTGTGTAAAATACCTACCTCATTTTTTTTTTAATTGAGCATTTACAAACCAGGTGGGGAGTAGAAGAAAATTCCTGCACCAATCTTCCAGGAGAGAAAAAAGGTAGCTCAGTAGTTCTATATATTGGGAGAAAAAGAGAATAATTGGCTAATGTTCATAAAAACTAATAATTAACAAATTAGGACTCAAGGTATTTCTTCCCCAAAGAGTAAATATTTGTTTTAAATGAACAAATGGGTTGATTACAATTACTAACACGTGAAAGTGTTGACTGAGCCCAACTAGCAGCTGTGAAATGCAAACAGACGTGTAGAGACATAATCACATTCTCATTCCCACTAATGACTGTGATGAAGCTACATCATCGTACTACAAACTGAAAAAATTAGCCTTGAGGTTATAAGTTGATGTGAAAGTTCTTTAATTAATGCATGCCATTTCTGTTCTCTGGGGCAGCCTTTTGCAGCAAATCTGTTGCTGAAAAGCTAAGCATGCTGGTATATGTCATAAGGCAAAATTTTATTTCCCACAAATTGTATTGTATATACAAATACTTTTCAACAATATTTCACTTATATTTTCTCTACATTTTATTATGAAAAATTGCAAGCATGTTGAAGAGACAAAAGAATTTTTCAGTGACCACCCATAAACATATCACCTATATTCTACAATCAACATTTTAGAATGTCTGCTGTATTATCTGTCATTCCATCTATCCATCCACTAATACATCTCATTTTTATGCATTTCAAATTATATGAAACATATCAGTGCAATTCACTTTTAAATACTTCAGTATACATATCACTAACTAGGGTTAAGTATTTGCTTATGGTTCTTTTTTAGGTCACATTTACATATACAATATACATAGTGAACGCACCAATCCTAAATTTATAATTTACCGTTGGTGCATTCTGTATAATCGAAGCTCCTAGAACATTACCATAGCTCCAGAAAGTTTCCTCACATTTCTTCCAGTCCATGCCTTCCCTGCTACCCCAAGGTAACCACTGTTCTGATTATTTTCACGGTAGTTTGCCAGTTCTAGAATATTACATTAACAGAAACATCTAATACATACAATTTTGCATAAGGCTTCCTTCACTGAGCGCCATGTTTCCGAGTTTCATTCATGTTGTGTGAAATCAGTGATTTGTTCCTTTTCATGCCAGAGTAGCAGTTCCTTGAATGGATGTATCACAGCTTGATTGCTCGTTCTCCTTCTTACGGACATCTAGGTTGTTAGCTTTTGGCAATTCTGAATAAAGCTGATATGAACTTTCTATGCAACATTTCTTGTGGACATACGTTTTCATTTCATTTGGGTAAAATCCAGGAATAAAATCACTGGGTCATAGGTTAGATACACATTTAGTTTTGAAACTGCCAGAACCCTCCAAAAAGTGTTGGTGACACTTTGCACTCTCATCAGCAATACATGAGAGTTCCAGTTCAGGTTCTACATCCTTGCCAGCACTGGTGCTGTCAGGCTGTTTAATTTTAGTCCTCTGAATGGGTGTGTAGAAGTCATTGTAGTTTTAATTTACATTTTTCTGGCAGCTAGTGATGTTGAGCATCTTTTCTTCATGTGATTATTGGCTATTCATTTACCTTTCTTTGTGAAGTGTTTCCTCAAATCTTTTGTCTATTTTTATTGGATTGTCTTTTTATTATTGAGTTGCAGAAGTGATGCATATATTATGGCTTCTAGTCCTTTTCAGGTATGTTTTGCAATATCTCGCCCAGTCTGTGGCTTGCCTATTCATTTTCTCAATAATGCCATTTGATGAGTAGAATTTTTGAAATTTTTATGAAGTCTGATATAATCATGTTTTCCTTTATGGTTATTGTCTTCCTTAATCTTGTCTAATAAACTCCTTCTTACCCCCAAGTCTCATAGATATTCTTACATAGTTTCTTCTTGAAGCTTTATAGTTTATGATCCATATTGAATTAATTTTCATATATGTGAAAGGCAAGACCCAAAATTCAGTTTTCCATGTTAATAGTCAGTTCTTCCAGTACCATTTGCTGACTTTCCCTTCCATTACATTGATTTGGTGTCTTTGGTGAAAATCAAATGCTTATGTGTCTATTTCTGGACCCACAATTCTGTTCCACTGATTTATTAATCATTATGCCATTCATGCTATTCAGATTAATGTAGATTTCATAATATGTCTTGGAGACAAGTAGCATAAGCCCTTTAACTTTGTTCTTTTTTAAAGGATTGCTTTGGATATTTTAAATCCTTGGTGTGTCCATGTAAAATTTAAACTTAGCAGGTCAATTTCTTTAAAAATGGCTATTGGAATTATCAATGGGGGGGTGTAATCCATCTATGGGGACAGCCTAATTTGGGGAGATTTGACATCACAACAATTTTGAGTCTTCCAGTTAATTAACATGTATTATCTCTCCAGTTATTTATTTTCTCTCAACACATTTTATATTTTTTAGTCTTGCATTTATTTTCTTAAATCTATTCCTAACTTTATGATTTGTTGTTTTTCTAAGTGGAATTTTACAAATTGTTACTTGTACATAGAAGTCCAGTTGATTTTAGTGTTTGACCTTACACACTGGGATCTTCCTAAGTTCACTAATTAGTTCTAGTAGTTGTTTTATAGTGCAACTCCTAATTCCTTGGCATTGTATATGTAAACAACCATGTCATCTGCAATACAGTTTTATTTTTTCCTTTCCAATCTCTATGCCCTTTTTGTGTTACTGTACTAGCCATCAGGTCCAATATATTGTTGAATTATAGTGGTAAGAGTGGATATCCTTGCCTTATTCTCCATCTTAGGAGTACCAGGACATAATTCTCCATGAATCTCTCATATTCCTGCAAGAAATTTCCCTTCTGTAAGAGAGATGCTAACAGGCAGAAGTACTGACCACCTTTTCTTCTGGATTATCTTTTCAAGAGTTTTTATACAATAAACAGCCTAGGAAGACAGATAATATCTGCAAATACCTCTGAATAAAAGCAGATATGCTATAAAGGATAGGACCTCCAGGGTAAAATGTTGGGCAGGTTTGTTTAAGCCCCTTAGAAAAAATTGGGGTTCAGGTGCAATGACTGGCTTGCTGATGACCATCTTCCCCCACTGCATCCTCACATGGCAGAAAAGGAGGGTAAGCTCTCTGGTGTCCCCTCCTATAAGAGCACTAATCCCATCATGAGGACCCCACCCTCATAACCTCATCTAAACCTAACTGCCTTCTAAAGGCTCCATCTCCAAAAGCCATCACATTGCGAGTATATTAATCCGTTTTCACACTGCTGATAAAGACATACTCGAGACTGGATAATTTATAAAGAAAAAGGTTTAATGAACTTACAGTTCCACATGGCTGGGGAGGACTCACAATCATGGCAGAAAGTGAAAGGCATGTCTTACATAGTGGCAGGCAAGAGAGAATGAGAGCCAAGCAAAAGGGGAAACCCCTTATAGAACCATCAGATCTCATGAGACGTATTCACTACCACAAGAATAATAAGGAGGAAACCACCCCCGTGATTCAATTATCTCCCACTGGGCCCCTCCCACAACACGTAGAAATCATGGGAGCTATAATTCAAGATGAAATTTGGGTATGGACACAGCCAAACCATATTAGGGGGTTAGGGCTTCAATATATACGATTTTCAGGGAGTACAATTCAGTCTGTAGCAGAGTTTTAGTAGAACTGGTGTTATTTCATCCTTAAATATGTTTGATAGAATTAACCAGAGAAACCACCTGGGCCTACGGCTTTCTTTGTGGAAAGATTTTAATTATCAATTCAATTTTCTTAATAAATATAGAACTATTAATATTTTTCTACTTGAATCCATTTTGATAATTTGATTGTTTCAAGGCATTTGTCCATTTAATCTAAGTCAGCAAGTTTATTGAAATAAATGTTCTTATTATCTTTTTAATGTCTTTAAGGTCTGTTGTGATGGCCTCTCTATTCCTGATGTTGGTAATTTGCATCTTTTTTTTTCTTGATGAGTCTAGCTAGAGGTGTATCTGATAGCTAATATTCTCTCTTGTTTGTCTTTTTTCAACTTCACTGATTCTGTACTTACCTTTATTCTTTCCTTCTACCTTCTTACTTTGAGTTTGCTTTGTTCTTTGTTTTCCAGCTTCATAAGGTGGAATCTTAAATAATTAATTTTTGATATTTATTCTTTTCTAATATAAATATTTAAAACTATAAATTTCCCTCTAAGCACTGCTTTAGCTGTCTCTCACAGGTTTTGATGTGGTATGTTTTTTGCCACATAGAAGTAATAATCATGAAAATGAGAACTGAATTTATCCTTCATTTGGGAGTATTTTTACATTTCTCTGGTGAGTTCTTTAATTTATGGTTCTTTAGAAAAATGTTTAATTTCCAAATACTTATAGTTTTGTGGATATTTTATTATTGATTTCTAATTTGATTTCATAGTGATCAGAGGGCATACTCTACAGAATCTTCATCCTTTTAAATTTATTGAGCCTTGTTTTACAACTCAGAATATGGTTTGTCTTGTAGAACATACCATGTTATTTTGCAAAAAAAATATGTATTCTACAGTTGTTGAACGTCCTATTCTATAAATATCAATAAGGTCAAGTTGGTTGGCATTATTCAGATCTTGAATCAGATTTTTACTTCTGCTTTCCTTATCTGAACTAGGTAATAAAATAAACGTAAGCATTTCTGTGCACATTAAATAAAAATGTAAACATATATAAAGCATTTGGGAGATATAATTATTACAAATCCCAGTTACCTTTCTCTTGTGTGCCCTCATCCCCACTCCAGCCCCTCCCTGCGGTCTGATGTCAGCCAGAGGAGCTGAATGAATGAATGGATGGACAGACAGACCCAAGAGAGGAGGGTATGTCTGCTCTGGTACGCTTTCTTCCTGGTCCCTGCTCCCTTACCCTGGTTGGCTGGTTCTGATTTTTATACTTACCAGAATTTGATCTTGTGAGGCTTTGATAAGTGGTCCTATCTTATCTTTTGTACGTCTTGGAAAATACTTTGGTAAGGTATCAGAGGAGTCATTAGAAGCCCGGGGTCAGACAGCCCCCAGACCCTGGGCTACATGGTAGGGAGAGAAAACAGGTGGCATGAGTGCCTTTCTTTCCAGATCTTGTTTTTATGACAGTCTTCACAATGTCACACAGCACTTAATTCCTCTCAGAATCTGTAGGTGAGACTGCTGTGGTTCCCCAATAACCATTCTCTCACCCTTCCTTTAATAAAGGATCCCCCATGTTCTAGCTGAATGCATGGCGAACCCATGCAGTGACTACCTTTACCAACCTCTTTTGCAAGAAGATATGACCGTGGGACTGAAGTCTTCCCAATGGATGTGAAGAGAAAAGACATCCACAGCTTTCTTGCTATGCCCTTGAAACAAATGGGGCACATTCATCCCTTCCCCCTTCCACTGGCTCGAGGGCAGATAGGGTAATAGTGAGTCATTTTCTTGGAGCATCAAAATAGAAGTTTGAATCCCCTGAAACCTCCAGGAGGAATGGACATGGGGCAGTCCTAACTGCCCTGGTGACCTACTTCAAGATTTTAGAGTGGGAATAAAATAAATTTCAGTTTCATTTAAACCGCTATATTTTGGGGTCTCTTTGTTAACAATAGTCTAAACTGAATTCTGGCTGATACTAAATCCTTCCTAACAGAGATGTCCAGACAGCCTCTGCCAATGGACTGGTATTTGAATTGAAATCTATTTGCCATCCTGACTTAGGTGTCCAGTCCTAGGTGGGGAGACTGTCATCTCTGTGAGGCCAGGATCCATACCTGCTTCTTCACCTCCAAATGTCCAGCATCGATCTCAGAGCTTGGCTCTCAGAAGCTGCTTAATAAATACGTGCTGAGCAAATGCATGAATGAATAAACTTTGTTCATAGTTTACTCACATAGTAGGTTCTCAATAAATATGATGATGATATAAAATTAGAGCGAAGGACTAAATGATTCTTAAATATTTGCAAGTAGAAAAACATATAACTGCTTTTAAAATGGTCAAATAAAGAAATCTTCTGATTTTTCCACAGGTTTGATATCGAGTGCAATGAGAGGGGACATGCAGATGGCTCAGGAAGTCCAAGCCTGAGCAGTCTGTGTCTGGAGAGCATGCCAGAGCCTGGGGTCCTCCTTAAATTGCAGCACGCTCCCTTCGTATTAAGATTAACCGTCTACATCATCACCTTCTGCCCACTGTGAGAAAGCACAAGGAGAAAGTTCATGACACAAACGACCTGCATTTCTCCTAAGCAAAATTGCCTGAGAATTTTTAAATCTTAGGCTATTGTTAGGGTTTAAACATTATCACTCTTTGACTGTCAAGAAACTGAGAATTGACCTTGCACCCTATCACCGCAAATGCAAAGCACGTGTGGTAGGTCCCGACTGTGCTGAGTAGAACCCTCCTTCAGGACTCAGGTACCCATTCCCCCAGCTGCACGCAGGGTTGCCTGCTGGCAGCTCACAAGTCAGTTCTCTCCTGGACTTGTCCTGGGCTAGGGTTGCCAGATAAAACATGGGACACCAGATTAAATTTAAATATCAGGTAAATGACAAATACATTTTTTTTTTTTTTTTTTTTTTTTAGTCTGAGTACGTTCCAATGTCCCAAACAAGATTTGGGTCACACTTACACTAAATATACTAAAAATATTCATTGTTATTTTGAAATGTGAACTTAATCAAGCATTTGTCTATTTATTTGTTTCACCCAGCAACCCTATCGTTGGCTAAAGAAAGGCACCTGGCCCAAGGTCACACCCCTTTCCCCAGCAACAATAGCCAAAGACAGATCCATGCAGCAGTGGAATGGTCTGAGCTGCTTGCCCCAAACCCACTTCCAGAGTTTGTTGTAACAACCGAATCATGGCCTAGCTTCTCCTCCACTCAGTCCTGCAGGTCTTCCTTCCCATTCACAGACAGATCCCAAGAACATCCCCTAATAAGCTTCTTTACGCTGATGTCCTTCTCCAACTCTGCTTCCTGGGGAGCCAGGCATGAGAAAGCACCTTTCAGCCACAGCCTTCTCGCCTGTCTTTTGCCCTCTTAACCATTTTTCCATTGTCTGTGCTGCCTAATCCGTTTATCCTCTTGTACTATATGTATTTTTGTAAGGCTTTTCAGATTCTCTTATGGAAAAAAGTGGTGTGTGTGTGTGAGTGTGTACACAATTAACAAAACAAAAACGTCATGTTTTGACTGAAAGGTGACTAGCAAGAGCGCTGGGGAAGGAATTCCAAGTCTTGTCCAGGCCCTCAAGTACAATCTGTGACCGGACTAAGGCACATGACATATCTGAGGCGCAACATTTAGAGTGAGGATGATACAATTTACCCTTACGGGTATCCCACATGAAGGGGTGTATTGGAAGGCTCTGCAAATGCAAATCTTCACAAGTCTCAGTTGTGCTGTGGTGTGAGCTGGGCCTAGACCACAAACTCCCTAATTCCTCCCTGCAGGTCCTCGGGAGTGGAAACAAGCCTCTGCCTTCCTGAGTGACAGAGGTTTCCACTCTGCCCACTGATGGGCATTCCTTGCGTGGCGTGACGCTCCCTTCTGCCCTCTTTGATAAAAGACAGCCTTTCTACACTGTCCACTGCATTTCCGTGCTGACATCGGATAACCCCTAGGCGTAAGGCAGGAGTCGGGAAGTGATGCCTCAGCACCCGGTAGAGCAAAAAAGCAGTGTGTTTCTGCTTAAACCATGGAGCCAAGCATCCGCCTGGGAAGCAGTGGGGCTTAAGGATGCAAGAGTGAGCTAGAGCTGTTCCAAAGTAGCCGGTTCATGGCGGAATTGTGTGGATTGGGAGCTCTGGGAGGGGATACCAGCGGCAGAGCCAACAGGCTGTAATCAGCTCTGACACTGTCCAGTGCAAAACACAAGCAAGACTGGTGTGGTGGAACTGCCCAGGCTCTGACTCGGAGGTCCTCAGCCTTGGCCACAGGTAGAATCACCTGGAGACCGACATCTCTTCAGGTAGATCCAGGCAGCAGTCAGGTGCAGACTCCCCAGGTGATTCCAGTGTGCACCCTTGGGTGTGAGTCCACACACCTCCACCACTAGCTCTACTGTCTGGGCCAGGTCGCTTAACTTCTCTGAGTCTTTATTTCTTCATTGGTAAAAGAGGATAATACCTATTTGCTGTGGGTTGAATTGAGTGCTCCCAAAAGATGTTTGAAGTTCTAACCCCAGTAACTGTGAATGTGACCTTATTTGGAAATAGGGTCTTTGCAAGACTTAGAACCAACTCAAATGTCCATCAATGATAGACTGGATTAAGAAAATGTGGCACATATACACCATGGAATGCTATGCAGCCATAAAAAAGGATGAGTTCATGTCCTTTGTAGGGACATGGAAGAAGCTGGAAACCATCATTCTGAGCAAACTATCGCAAGGACAGAAAACCAAACACCGCATGTTCTCACTCATAGGTGGGAATTGAACAATGAGAACACTTTCACACAGGGTGGGGAACATCACACACCGGGGCCTGTTGTGGGATGGAGGGAGTAGGGAGAGATAGCATTAGGAGATATACCTAATGTAAACGACGAGTTAATGGGTGCAGCACACCAACCTGGTTCATGTGTACATATGTAATAAACCTGCATGTCACATGTACCCTAGAACTTAAAGTATAATAAAAATAAATAAATAGAACAATATTTCATCTAAAAGAAAAAGAAATAGGGTATTTGCAGATGTCATTGAGTTAAGCTGAGGTCATTAGGGTGTGCCCTAATCCAATATGACTCTGGTGTCCTTCCAAAAAGGGGACATTTGGACACAGAGAGGCATACAGAGAGAAAACACCATGTGAAGATTGAAGGCATTCTGCCATAAACCAAAGAACTACCCAAAACTAGGAGAGAGGCCTGGAATGATCCTTCCCTGGAGTCTTCAGAGGGAATATGGCCCTGCCAATACCTTGATTTTGGACTTCTGACCTCCAGAGCTGTGAGGTAATAAATTTCTGTGGTTCAAGCTGCCCAGTCTGTGGTACTTTGTTATGACCCCCCAAGCGAACTGAAACATCACCCTAAAGGGATTTTATAAAACTTAGGAAGTAAAATATGTAAAGCCTCTGACACATCTACACTCATTAAATCATGATGATAATATGATTTTACTTTCCTAAATCCTTATTTCTTTATTGAAGATTGCTGTGTGACTGTGGACAAATAATCTATGTATGTCTCAGTTTTCTTACCTATAGCAGGGCAGTAATGAGAGCACCTATGTCATTGAAATGTTGTAAGAAGAACAGAAGAGCAAACACAGAGCACAATTAGAACAGTGCCTGGCAGATAGTAAGTTCTCAATAAATACAATGATTATGATAATTATGACATATGATGACAGTGAAGGACTGAATGATTCTTAAACATTTCCAACTAGAAAAACATATAGCTGCTTTTAAAATCGTCAAATAAAGAAATCCTCTGATTTTTCCACAGGTTTGATACAGAGTGCAATGAGAGGAGTCATGCAGATGGCTCAGGAAGTCCAAGGCAGAGCAAGCAGTCTGTGTCTGGAGAGCATGCCAGAGCCTGGGGTCCTCAAATTACAGCTAGCTCCATTGCAGTAAGGGAAGCCCTCGGGGGCCTCTGATGCCAGATGCCATAATTCATCTCTGAACTTGCAACTGTTGCCTGGCCTGGAGTTTGTCTTCCGATCAGTCCTCACTCTGTGTGGAGCATGGTTGTTATAGAACACAGGATAATCATCCGCAAGTGACTCTTAGCATAAGAGGACTGTGGGGTGCCCAGATTGCTTTGAGAGGCTGTTGCCTCAGGTGGGACCCTTGATCTCCCTAGTAAGCCAAGGAGGGCAGGGATTTGGTGAGGCCCCACCCCTACCCACTATGCTTCACAACCCAAGGGATGCAGGTGACAGAGCTGGTGAAGGTGATGGTGAGACCATGTCTGGCTCCTGCTGTGGTTTGAGGATGCATCATGCTAAGCTCGGGAGGCTGGGAGGATAAATCTGCCCTTTTTATTGATGCCTCGGCCTCATCCTCCCTGAGAAATCTGATTATCTGGGCTACGCCGGCAGATGTCAACATGAAATGTTTGCTTCCAGGTCCCCACTTAGGGGGGCGGATGGGGCTGGCTCCTGCCTTCCTGTCAACAAACCATCATTAATCCCCCTCTCTTACAGTCGATATCTGATGCCACTTTTCCTGGTTTATGTGGCTCGGTGACCTTTCTTTATTTTGTTCCTAATAAAGATGGCCCCAGTGGGGCTGGGCCTGAAGAGAGCTCTTTAATTCAGGGGGCATTAAATCAAAAGGAGCTTCCTGAGGCAGCAGGCGGCTCCTGCAGCCAGCTTTTTGGAGTTCTGTTCACTGGCTGCTCTGGTCACCGTGACAGTATCTTTCTGTGGCATCTCCTACAGAATCCACTATTCCAGAGCTTTCTATTTCTCTTCCTTCTTGCTCCAGACCTTTGACCTGGAAGGTACACTGCAGTGAGCAATTCTCCCAGTCCCTGTGTGTTTTGGTATAAACCTGTTTGGCTGAGATGGAGGATTGTTGCTGTAAGAGCTGAGGCGTATGGTCAAGCCCACCTGTGGATGGGGATCAGACCAGCATGGCCAACTAGTTGGCTGGTTCCCTGAGGGCTGAAGGGCAGAAGCATGTTCCTCTCTATATCAGACAATCCTGCTTGATTTGGGAGTGGGGACAGGAACTACTAAGGGTGGAGATGGACAGTGGCACTTGCTTTTCTCTTAGGCAGGAGTTTCTTACCTTCTCTTGTCAAATGTGCCTACAAGAAGATTCCAGCTCAGTTGTTCCCAAGAGGTGCCCTGGACTCCAGGGTTATGGCCCCTGTAGGTACCACTAATACACACACACACACACACACACACACATGAGTCTACCCTGCAGAGTTACGGCCCCTGTAGGTACAACTACTATTATTGCACACACACACACACACACACACACACGAGTCCACCCTTCAGGGTTATGGCCCCTGTAGGTACCACTAATACACACACACACACACACACACACACGAGTCCACCCTTCAGGGTTATGGCCCCTGTAGGTACCACTAATACACACACACACACGAGTCTACCCTGCAGGGTTATGGCCCCTGTAGGTACTACTATTATCGCACACACACACTAGTCCACCCTGCAGGGTTATGGCCCCTGTAGGTACCACTTCTACTACTACTACTACACACACACACACACACACGCACACACAAGTCTACCCTTGCTTCACCAACTCTGCCTCTAAGTCAAAAACTTTCTACCACAATGGTTAAGCTACTGAAGTTCTCAACCCTGGTTATGTATTAGAATTACCTGGGGAGCTTTAAAAACTACAGAAACCTGAGAAAAACGTAGCAAGCACTTTACAAAAGAGGCTACCCAGTGACCAATGAACACATCCAGATGCTCAGCTTCACTAGTCATCAGGGAAACACAGAATAAACCACAGTGTGATCCCACTACACACTCCATAGGCCGGCGAAGATGAAAAGCACAGACAATACCAAATTCTCGCTGGCATGTGGCATAACCAGAACTCTTATTCACTGCTGGTGGCAGTGTAAATTGCACAATCACATCAGAAAGCTGCTTGGTGGGATCTAAACTGAACATATACATATGGCCTGACCTAGCACTTCCATCAGAGCATACCCACATAAATGCCTCATATATCCACCAAAGACACAAACAGGAGCGTTCATAGCAGAACTCTTCACAGGAACCCAAACGAGAAATGATCCACATGCTCATTAATCAAAGAACTGATCAATAAAGAGTGGCATATTCATACAGTGAGATTCTAGAGAGCAGTGAGAATGAGTAAATACAGCTATAAGCAACAACATGGATGCTTCTCGTATAATATTAAGTAAATGAAACTGTGCACAAAAGAAAGGACTCACTTTTTAATCTATTTGTAAGAAGCTCAGAAACAGGCAAAACTAGTCTAAGATGTCAGAAAGAATATTGGTGAGCTTCAGGGCATGACTGGGAGGAAGCCTGTGGGATTCTGGGTGGCTGACAATGCAATGCTCTGTTTCTTGATGTGGGTGATAGTTACATAGGTGTGTTCGGTTTGTGAACATTCATCAAGTTGTGCACACTTAGGAACTGTACACTTTTCTAAAGAATGTTATGTGTCAATATTTTTTAAAAATATATTAATACCTAACCTCTACCTTCAGATATTCTGATTCTGTTAGTCTGGGCTTCAGGCCTGGCATGAGTATGTCAGGTTGTCCCAGGAGGCTCTAGTGTGCAGGCAGGACTGAGAACTGGACTTAGGGAATGGGGGTTGGAGTCAGAAGCAGCAAACTTAGAAGACTGGTCCTTCCACAGACTTGCTGGCAAGAGCTACTGAGTCTCTCTGGATCTGTTTTTCCCCTGAGTCAGGAAAAGAGGACAATAATTCTGTACCCACTGCATAGGGTTTTTGCAAGGAACAGTTGGGATGGCGTTTGTACAGCACTCTCCACTGTGCCTGCCTATACAGTGAGTGCTCCATGACGACAACAAACCAGTGAGTGCTCCATGATGGCAGCAAACCACAGTGAGTGCTCCATGATGGCGGCAAACCACAGTGAGTGCTCCACAGTGGCAGCAAACCACAGTGAGTGCTCCATGATAACAAAAACCAGAGTGAGTGCTCCACGGTGGCAGCAAACCACAATAAGTGCTCCATGATGGCAGCAAACCACAGTGAGTGCTCCATGATGGCAGCAAACCACCATTAGTGCTCCACAATGATAGCAAGCTACAGTGAGTGCTCCACGATGACAACAAACCACAGTGAGTGTTCCGGGATAACAGTAATCCACAGAAATGGCTGATCCAAGATTGCTTTATCTCCCATCCTGCCTCAGGATATCTTTGGCCCACCAGAAGCCAGAATCCCAGGACTGGGGGTCAGAAAGCCTGGACTCTAGACTAGGATACTGAGGAAGGAGGCTGGGCAAACCACCTCCCCTTTTCAGGCCTTAGTTTTCCCAAGGGTAACACTCAAGGGTTCCACAAGAAAAGCTAATGTTCCTCCTGCATCTGACATTCAGGAAATGCCATTATCCACCTCTGAGCTGCAGTTACAGCTGTGGAGATCACTTCCTTTTCCTGCATCCCCCTCCCACACCCTGCCCAGGAGTAGCATATGTCAAGACAGAACCACTGTGGCTGAAGAATCAGAGTAGATTCCCGACTCCCGGAGGACCCCATGCTACATGGAGGTCAAACAGTTCCTCTGCTTTAGCTCAGCTAAGAGAAGAGCATTTCCATCGATTTTATAGGCCTAACTTCCTCCACCTGTTCTTTCTCCACCTTCCCACATAAGAGAAAAGGTGAGGAGAAAGAAAACAAGAGAGTTGCCAGCTTTCCTCTTTGTCCAGGGGTCTTTGTCAGTCTTTGCTCTTCCTAACTACCTAACGCCCCACATGAATCTTGAAGACCTTTAATTCTAGATCTGCCCTGCCAGACAGGGTGAGGCAGGCATTCTTTACCTCCCCAGCCTCCACCCAGGTGTCAGGGACTGCATCTGGGAAGAAAGCCTGGAACCTCACAGGTTTAACCGAAATATTCTAGCTCAATTAAGCAAGCAGGAATGGCAGTGAGGAAAGCCAGCATGCAGATATTGCAAAGCTATTCTGCCTTCAGAAGGTGTCATCCCCATAGCAGGGAATGGGGAAGGGGGCCAAGCTGGAAAGTTTGCTGCCCCTCTGAGTTCACTGAGAAGTCTGTTCCAATATCAGTCATCTGAATGTTTAAGAATACCACAGCTCAGCTCCCAGATGGGGAAGTAGGGGCAAATGGATGTGGGGATGACTGCCAATCAGGCAATGGAGCAGATGTCTGAGGAAGTGAGCCCTTTATTTATCTTCTCCCAGGAAGCCACCTCTGGGAGGTGGCTGGAGACCTTAACACTCTGCACCAGGCCTGGTTCCCAGGGCCGGGGCTGGGCCACATTGAGGGAAGTGAGCCATTCCTTCTAGTGACCATGCATAATTTTGCTAACCTCCTCATACAGCCCACAAGCCAATGTATTCAGTTTGTTGAAGTTAAGGAAAATGACAATTTTAGCTCCTGCAACAAATAAAAAAGCATTACTCTGAAAGAGAAGAGAATCTGTTTCTCTATGGCCAGTGGATCAAAAGTCCTTATCAGCTATGACAAGAAAATTTCATCTGCCTTTAAATGACATTTGAAGTTGTTTATCACCCCCAGACCTAAAATGTTTAAGTTTAAAAGTTTAAATACTAAAGGAGCACTTTATGAAGACTGGTAGAGACACATATGTACTCCCAGAAAGTCAACAAATACTTAGTTCACATTTGCTGAGCACTCCATGTGCATGAGAGAAAAGGATACAGAGACAAGGTCCAGAGAGGGCGACGTGCAGAGTGACAAACACTGAGAGAAACCTGGAAAGACAGAGACACATGCACCAAGCTAAGAGGTGAAGACAGAGGATGAGAGGCCTCTACAATCAGAGAGAGTAAAAATGTTTCATGACTGCAGAACAAGATATAAATACATCAAGGAGGACAGAAGATCCATCAAAACCACAGATCAACAAATAGCATTTGTTTTAGTCATCTCTTCACCTCCAGCACTAAGGATCCCCTGGGCACATCCCCTACAGAGTACACTATTCCAGAGCTTTCTACTTCTCTTCCTTCTGGAAGATCTTTGACCTAGAAGGTGCACTGTGATGAGTAATTTCCCAAATCCCTGAGGGTTATGGTATAAACCTGTCTGGCTATGATAGAGGATTCTTGCTGTAAGAACTGGGACTTATGGCTCCAAGCCCATCTGTGGACAGAGATCAGACCAGCAGGGCCAACTGGTTGGTTGGTTCCATGAGGGCTAAAGGGCAGAAGCATGATCCTCTCAGACAATCCTGCTGGATTTGGGAGAGGGGACAGATATTACTAAGGGTGGAGATGAACAGGCAAGCCAAGGTGAGACAGGATATGAGAGTCCTCTGGTTGGTCAGGGATGGGTGTGGGGTGAGAGAAGGTCCACTGAAGGATGTGCAGTAACAGAGAAGAACTATTTCTACTGGATCCACAGGCATGCTACTGAGGCCTTGTGGGAGGGACCCCTGGCTAAAAATCTCTCTCTGGTTTGTGATGTGACTTAAAATATCTTTGCATCCATCGGGGTGTTTTCAGCTATACATAACAGAATATCCAACTAAAACAATATTTGTTTTTTGCATTGCAAAAATCTAGAGGTAGACCATTTCAGAGTTGGTGACCAGCTAGTCACTAAGTTCAGTTCGAATTCAAGGAGAGAGGACATAGGCCCTACATCTTGACCAAAACAGTGTGAAAGAACTTGAGAAGCAAAAAAAAAAAGTCTAAAAACAAGTGAGTGTTGTTTTGGACAACTGAATTTTGAGTTGGTTTGTTACACAGCATTATGGTGGCAATGGCCGACTGATATAGCTTTAAAATCATCTCTTGCTGTCAGTTGATTACTATTGTAAGGTAGGCTTTGTCCAGAGGAAACAGAGCTCAAGAAAGGACTTCTAAGGTGGTCTCCTTAGTGCTTGCAGTTCTCTCTGCTTTCATCTCCTTTCCCTCCTCAATCACCCTCTAGACTGATGGAGGCCGCAGAAGCCCCCATGCCCTCCGCTCCCATTCTGCTTCATGTTGCGGCCATTTCTCTGCTGTATCCACTGTTCTTGGATTCTTCATTACTGCCAAGGCTGCACAACACCTGCTGGGGCCTCCAATTTTGTTGCTCTCAAAGCTTCCTCTGCGGGCCTTCCTCCCTTCAAAATTCCCATTTATCCTTTGTAAAGCATGGGTTCCACAGCAGCTTTCTCAAGCCAAGGGCCAGTTCTTTTGGCAATCCCACAGGCCTGCCAACTTGGTGAGGCAATGACACATTATCTCCTGCTTTTCCTCCAGGTGGCTTTGACACTTTTAATCTTTATCCATCAGTCTTCTCCAGATGGCTTCCCACAGCTCTCCTGCCCCCAAATCCTGCCTCTGTGCTCACTGAGGAACCAGCTTCTGGTTTCCATTCCTCACCCAAAATAGAGCTGTCTTCTTTCTTGGACTCCAGGAATCCTGAGCATTCAGTTGACATGTGAGTCATAAGCACTCGCCACGTGCCAGTCACCGTGCTAAGTACGCGGGCTGCGCAGAGTGCAGGCCTGCCCTGGAGGACTGAGCATGTGTATTGAGAGGCACGGACAAGAAAGTAAAGTGGAGCCCTAAAGCGCTATCACAGGGGACTTCCTGTAGTTATCAAGAAATATTTGTTGAGCACCTACTGTGTGAAGAGCAATGTGTTTGCCTGGAGATAGAGCAGCGGCCAAAGCAGATGAAGTCCCTGCCTTTGAGAACTTCAGCCAGGAGTTTCCAGACTCTTACAGAATTCTGTCCCAAGTCCAGTGGGATCCAATAAAGAGAATCACATTTCTCAAGGGACCAGGGTTGTATGTAGCAGATACACCCTGTATTCTTTCCACTCACTGACCCAGTTCATGGCCTGGGGCCCTACAGTAAGCACCATGAGTGGTCTCAGGCTTTCTCCTGACTCATGCACAGAACAGGCCCCAGCTGTCAGGAGCTGACAGTCCCGGAGCAGTCAATGAAGCCTGGGAGCTGGAGGGTAAACGTCCTGGGTTCCTTGCCCCCAGAGGGGACAAAGCTGAGGTGTGTTCTACACAACGGCCAAGAGGTCCCCAGCTGGATGGAGACTCACTTCTCCACAGTGGTGGCTGCTCATTAGCATACCCTCCAGGGGCTTCCTTCCCCTCCCTCCTCAAGGCCCCACACCCTGCCGTACCTCCCAAACAAATCACTTGCATCAAAATCCATGCTTTGGGCCAGGAGCCGTGACTCGTGCCTGTAATCCCAGCACTTTGGGAGGCCGAGGTGGGCAGATCACAAGGTCAGGAGATGGAGACCATCCTGGCCAGCACGGTGAAACCCCATCTCTACTAAAATAGCGAAAATTAGCCAGGCGTGGTGGTGCACGCCTGTAGTCCCAGCTACTCAGGAGGCTGAGGCAGGGGAATCGCTTGAACCCGGGAGGCGGAGGTTACAGTGAGCTGAGATTGAGCCACTGTACTCCAGCCTGGTGACAGAGCAAGACTCCGTCTCAAAAAAAAAAAAAAAAATCCATGCTTGAGGGAACCCAGAATAAACAATAACAAATAGGAGTAGGAGTAGCAGTAGTTGTAATTGGGAGCTTACAGTGTGCCAGGTATCTTTGGAATGGCTCAATTTTCATTACGCATTCAATTTCTAAAATGCTGCTATGAGGCAGGCATCACAATGATCCCCACTTCAAAAAGGAGAAACAGAGTCACAAGATGGAAACCAGCATTATATTAGGAAATACCACTGGCCAAAATTCAAGATCCCAGACCCAGCTCTGGGCCAACCAGCTGAGGCTTCAATTCTAGGGCCTCAGTTTCCCCTCATTTACAATAAGGATGATGCTCCCCATCTACCACATCTCAGAGGGCTTCTGAAGCTCCTGTGAAGGGAAGGGTTGTAAAGCTCCAGTAACATAATGGGCATGTAAGGCCCTTGGAGAGGGCGAAGCTCAGTGTGAAATGGATGGATGAAGAAGGGAAGGATGAAAAACACGCTGTGTTCTCCCAGGCAGCGCTCCTGGCCCTGATGATCTGGGTTTAATCCAGGAGGGGTGAGGCCTCTGTTCCTGTCACTTCCCATCCTCAAGGGATCAATATTGGAATTCAAAGCCATGAAAAGTTCTTCCTATCTGGTATTTTATATTCTTATTGTCTCAAAACAATATGCTAGTCTTACGTATTTGTTGTTATTGTTTGCCGGCTTTTATTGGTTTAATGTCCCCTCAGACTGGGGCTCCCTGAGGACGGGGCTGTTTCTCCCTCAGACTGGGGCTTCCTGAGGACAGGGCTGTGTCTCCCCTCACACTGGGGCTTCCTGAGGATGGGGCTGTGTCTCCCTCAGACTGAGGCTTCCTGAGGACAGGGCTGTGCCTCCCCTCACACTGGGGCTTCCTGAGGATGGGGCTGTGTCTCCCTCAGACTGGGGCTTCCTGAGGACAGGGCTGTGTCTCCCCTCACACTGGGGCTTCCTGAGGACGGGGCTGTGTCTCCCTCAGACTGGGGCTTCCTGAGGACAGGGCTGTGTCTCCCCTCACACTGGGGCTTCCTGAGGATGGGGCTGTGTCTCCCTCAGACTGAGGCTCCCCGAGGACGGGGCTGAATCTCCCTCAGACTGGGGATCCCCGAGGACGGGGCTGTGTCTCCCTCAGACTGGGGCTCCCCGAGGACGGGACTGTGTCTCCCTCAGACTGGGGCTCCCCGAGAACGGGGCTGTGTCTCCCTCAGACTGGGGCTCCCCGAGGACGGGGCTGTGTCTCCCTCAGACTGGGGGTCCCCGAGAACGGGGCTGTGTCTCCCTCAGACTGGGGGTCCCTGAGGACGGGACTGTGTCTCCCTCAGACCAGGCTCCAATAAGTAAGGACTTGTCTTCCTTTCCCATCATTGCCAATTGTGGTTCTAAGCATGGATACCTGTAGCAGAAATCCTAAGGCTGGGAGCTCCCACAGCAGATTCAGGACTCTTTAAGCAGATATGGCAACTTGGGAGGTAAGGAGGCGGGATCCTGGTCTGAACTGCCATGGAGCAGAGCCCTGTGCCGTGAGGATGTCCTCATTCTGTTTGTGTAACTTTCCACTTGACTTATTTATAGGTGCCCACACTGAGTGACTTTACTGGCTGTGGAGTCTGCCACATTTCAGCATCTTTGTGCCGGAGGGGCTAGGTGGGAAAGGAGAGGAGTAGAGGGTGTGGGAAGGAGGAGAGGGAGGAACTTCAGGACAGAGGCTCAGTGAAATATGCCCAGGCCCCCGGAGTTCCTAGACTCCCACACATTGTATGAGTGTCAATCTGTGCCATTTCACATAATATTCTTATAAAGAAAGTTTAGACATAGAATGCCTTCCTGGAGGATGGAATTCAATGCTGCCTGAATGCCTGGCCTGACCCGAATCAGAAGTGGGATGACCCATTTTTGGCTCTAATTCTTACGTTTCTAGGCCCTTCGTCTTGTAGGCTCCAACCCGCCTGACCTCCATGCCCTGCCTCTACACTTACCTGCCTATGGCCCTCACCTGCAGGGCTCTGTTCTGGGAGAGGGACCTCCTGTCCATCCTACCACCTTATTGAGCAGCCTGCACGCATTTAACTCATTTCCCCTCACAACAATCTTTATGAAGCCCATTTTACAGGTGAGGAAACTGAGGAACAGGGAAATTAAGTGACTTGCCCAGGGTCACACAGCTAGTGGCAGAAGTGGCTTGAAGCCATGTCATCTGCTGGTGAGGTGAGCAGTTCCCAGAACAAGGGGATTTAGAGCTTCTTCCTACAACCTGCCTGGGGCCCATCAGCACCCCAGTCCCTTGCCGTGCTCTCCTCTTCCCTTCCTTTCCATGCAGTCAGCATCTTTGTTCACGCTGAAAGCTTTACTTGTTTATCAGCTTACCTGTGGTTGTCTGTTCACTGTGAGCCTGTAGGCTCCCTGAGGGCAGCCTTGTCAGCCAGTTTTGTTCCCTGCTGCTTTGCAGCTCTGGAACAGGACCTGTCACAGACAGGCCACTTTGTACATGCTTGTAGAAACAAAAAAGGAATGATTTAGGGAGTGGTCACCAAAGTAGTGGCCTTCTCTGTTTAAATAGTTTTTCCGTCACAGCAGTGAGGCCCCAGGTGCAGTCTGGGCAGACTGTGTATGTGCCTCAGCATGTGTGTGTCTGTGTGTGTCCCAGCGGTGTCCTGGCTGGAAGCTGTCAGCCCATTGGGCTGGCTGGGCTGTGAGCTGTCTGTGTTTTGTGGCAGCCTAATCATGCCTGACAGATTGATTAGGGGAGAAAGTTGCTGCGTCTCCATCACAACAGACAGACTGACCGTGTCTCCACTTAACCTTTCCCATCACACAGGAAGGCAGGGGGTGCAGGCTGGGGCGGAGAGGAGGGGTCAGGCATGGAGCATGAGCAGGAAGTCTGCAGAGAGACAGAGGGAACAGGGGGTGGGGGGGTACAGCACAGTGAGTATGCATGAACGAGCCAGAGGAGCTGCAGGAAGAGGTTGGAAGACAAGGGAGGAAGATATGGAGCTGGTGGCGCTCGTCCCCATGGTTCGTGCAGGGAGCCCCAGGTCCACAGACATCCTCAATGGAGAAGCATTGCCCTCTCCCTTGGATCAGCGGGGTGGTTGGTTGGACAACCTGCAGGCCCACAGCCCTTGGGTGGCCCTGAAGCCTGGCTCTGAACTGCACTCGGGAAGGGAGTGAAGCAGAGTGAAAGTGTTCAGGAACCTTCAGAGATGAACTGTCTGCCATGGGCTCCCCTCTTATGGCTGAATGATCAATGGCCACTCAACCTTCAGCTGGGAGGAGAGGAGGAGCTCTGGCTGAACTGAGAAAGCTGCAGAGGCCCTTGGAAAGCATCAGTCTACCCCTCCCGGTTTTATCCAGGAGGTAACGGGTCTAGAAAAGGGAAGGAACTCTCCCAAGCCATTTATTCACCCACCACCAGTGGCTTCTCTCATAGATGCTGAGCTTGGTGGGTGCCTGGGTGACAGTGGTTCTCCTGGATCTCTTTTCTCTGTCCTAGAGGCTTCACAGTGGGAGACTTATAACAACTGTCACAGTAGACCCTAGAGAGAAAGTCGCTGCCTCCAGCTCTGCACACGGTCTTGTCTACAATTCCACAGGCGCTGCAGGATGCAATGAAGACGCTGGGTTTTCACCCAGACCACTCCACTTCAGGTGAAGAGGCCCATTGCTTCTAGAAACCTGGCCACTAATGTTCTGAATCATTATGCTTTTTTAATTGGGACAGTCTTAGTGGCAGATATTATATGCCACCAAGCCACCCCTTATATTGTGTTTTTTGTCAAACTTTTAAATGTTACTGGTTAACTGGGGTTTAAAAAAAAAACCCAAATATAATATTCAAAATTTTATTTTAGAATGCTTAGCAGGGGGAACAAACTAGACAGATCCAACAATGATAACAGTCGTTATTATTGGGGAATTAGGTCTGGGAATTAGAATTATATTTTTTTGCATCCCGTCTATTGTATAATCAAAACAATAGGCATTACTCACCTAAAAGTGGTATGCCTGGTTTTGAATACATAAAGGATCTCAGTTTCACGAATGAAACACACATAACAAAATGTCTGAAAAATGAAAGTTTTAAAAATAATAGTGGCTGTGTTGTGAAGCTGTGAGTGATTTTTTCTTTTCTTCTACTTCCTCTTCTCCTCTCAAAATCAGCTGCATCACTAACATTGGGGGTACAGGGTGAGTGTGGGTAGGGAGGGGAGGACAGTATTTCTAACAAACAAAACATTCATTCTCACTGTTCTTCCTCACCCTCATCAGGAGAGGCCCAGCAGAGAGGAAGACAATTGTAGCTTTACTCAAAGCTCTGGGCTGGAGGCCCTTGGAAAGACACACACAATAAAATCAGTTCAACAATCAGCAGACATTGTTAATAGCCTTCCTGAATCTGCCCGCTCCCTTTGTGTCTCTGGCTGTATTCCAGTGTTGATCCTCTTCCCAGAGGCCAGGTGTGCTGCAAGTGTCCTTTGGCCCTGACTGGACCCCAGCGTTTCTCCATGGAACACCATCGGCATTTGTGATACAGACGTGGGGCATCTCTGCCCCCCAGGGACTATATGCTCAGAGAGGCCCCAGATGCTACATCTTCCAAAACCTCCTCCCCACATATGCAAATGTTCCCCAGTGAGGCTGCTACCCCTGATTGAAACCCCCTGGAAACCAATTGCCATGGCTGTATTTCCTTTGCTACCAATTTAAGAAAGGTCAGGGGTTAGGGGTTGAATTGTGTCCCTCCAAAAAAGATATATTGAAATCCTAAGCCCCAGTACCTGTGAATTTAACCTTATTTAGAAATAGGGTCTTTACAGATGCAGTCAAGTTAAGACAAAGTCATTAAGGAGGGCCCTAGTGCAATGCAACTGATATCATTATAAAAAGAGGGAAATTTGGGCACAGACAAATTTCTGTGGGAGAGGGAGGACTATGTGAAAAGACATGAAAGATGAGTTACGCTGCCGCAAGCCAAGGAATGCCAGAGCTGCAAAGATGGAAGGGACAAGAAAAGACCCTTCTACCACATGTTCAGGAAGAGCATGGTCCTGCTGAAGCCTTGCTTTAGACTTCAAGCCTCCAGAACTGTGAGAAAATACATTTCTGTTGTTCTAAGCCACCCAGTTTGTGGTGCTTTGGTATAGCAGCCCAGCAAACCAATAAAGCAGGAGACTCTATTCTAGACAATAGCATTTGAGGGAAAGCCCACTGGGGAAATGTTTCCCACTAATACAAAGAGACCAAACAGAAACAAAGGTTTATCTGACGATGGTGTTGTCGTGTCTGTATGTGGTGGCGGGAACTGCTGCAGCCATCTTGAGCATGTGAGAGACAAAGCTGATAAAATAAGCCTGTAGAGAATAAAGAAGAACCTGGGTCATTGATGATGATTGTTAATGCTTTGCAGCAATCAGCCCTACAATCACTCAGTCTTCTTATGTCAGACAATAAATTCAAATGCCTCTTCGATGACACACATATAATATAAATCAATCAATCAACAGCCTAGGGTCAATGGTGGACACAAGTGAAGAAGTTGGTAAAAAGTAGCCAACCTTAGTTTGTCAATATCAGGTTCGCAAGTCAATGCCCTAGAACAGAGAAACCTAACGAGGATATTGTTTGCTTTTGTCTTAGTCAATCTTAATTTTCCAGATATAGTGACAGAAATATATAAAAGCACAGCCTGCCTGGACAGGAAGAGAGTTTAGTCTTCATTTCATGCAGTGGTTCTTAAAGCATGGTCCAGGGACCTCTGGGGGCCAGTGAAGTCAAAATTATTTTGATAATAATACCAAGGTGTCATTTGCCTTTTTCACTCTGATTCTTTCATAAGCATTCAGTGCATATTCCAGAGGCTGCATGACCTGTGATTTCACAACAGATTGAATGCAAAAACAGGCATGCAAGTCCAGCTGTCTTCTGATAAACCAGACATGAAAGAGAGTTCCAAAAATGGAAAACAAGACCACTGTTTTTACAAACTTTTTCTGTAAAATAGTTATTTTTCATAAAAATATCATTTGTATTAATATGCAATGGGTTTGCTATGATTTTAAAATAATAAATATTTTATACAAATATTTAAAAATTTCTCTGAAGATAAAAGTATGTGTAACTCATATAAATGAAAGCTCTGTAGACTCCTCGATAATATTTAACAGTGTAAAGGGACGCTGAGACAAAAATGCTTTCAAACTGCTGATCTAGTGACACCATGGTTGACCCAGGGCAAGGTGAGAGGCGCTCATTTAGCTGGGACTGTAGACAGAGGCAATGGAACTGGATTAGCTGATCATAGTAACAGCAAATATGTGCAGGTGCCTGTAACAGGCTAGGCATTAAGCACCTGTTACCTTGCGCCATTCTCACATCAACCATTTATCCTATAACTTTCCTATGAGATAAGCAGGTGGACACTACAATACCCATTTTTCAGATGAGAAAACCGTGGATTAAGTAAGACAATCCTCTGCTCAAAGTCTTACAGCTAGTATATGCTCAAGTCAGGATTCAAATCTGACACCAAAACTAGTGTTTCTGAATCTGGTGTCTTAGCCTCTGCACTTTCATGGAGCCAAAACTTGAGTCCCAACACTTACCAATGTTTGAACTTCAGTCCATACTCTGAGTTCCCTGGGCCTCAGTATCCTCATCTGAATAACGGACATGGAAATATCTAGGTTGTGAGGATCAGTGGAAATCACGGATGTGAGAACAATTTGTAAATAGTAAAGTTGATGTGCTTATTATGACCCCTGCCTTCCAGCTGTGGTCTCTTTTGTGAGGACGATTTTGGGGATGGTTGTGACCATTAAAAGTTGGACCCACTTTCATCTTTCAACACATGTGTGTGTATGTATATACACACACAAGGTGATATGTAGCATATACATTTTTATACTAATACTCAGATAAATACTTCAGCCTGTAAATCTCTTCTCTCTCTCTCACACACACACACACATGCACATGCACACACACGCAGAGAGTCTCAGCAGCTTTTGTGGAGGCAGAGACTGGCTTAGCGGGGTTAATAAATGCACCCCACAGAGAGAAGGAGTATCCAGCACCAGGTGCTAGGTAGTGGGCCATGCCCTCCCATCTCTGGACCACAAACAGTCAACAGCACTTGAGATATGACAGGCCTTTTCTGAGTTTTTTCTCTTTCAACACAAAACTAAATAAGCACCACTTCCAGGCACTGTTTTGTGAGGCAAGTAATAGAGTCTGAAACAATTATTAGATATTTACTGTAGCAAAAGCACTGAACTGAGATGTGCTTTAAAAACACTAAACAGTAAAGCAGGGAGGGAGATAGAGTGGGATCAACTCTGGAAGAGGCAAGCAGTGTCTCAGGCTGTGGCCCTGCTGCTGGCTATGGCTTTGCAGTGGGGGAAGAGTCTGGTTTATGCCAGCTCCCTGCCCCGATTCTTAGCCAGTGTGCGTCCTTGGCAAGCCACATCCCCTCTCTGGACCTCAGTTTTCTCCGCTATGCTCTGAGGGTTGACCAGAGGATCCATATAACTCTGTGACCCCTGCGAAGTATGTCCCTGTGGTTTCACTGTACTGGGGCTAGTGTCCCCAGGAGCAAAGGGGCAGAAGTGAGTGATGGGAGAAAGGATGAGTCAGAGCTTTAGACCAGGGTTTCGCATGCCTCTTGCACATCTCCCAGCTCCCCAGGAAGTCTTGCAAAGTGTGTGCATAGGGTGTTGGGGTTGCTAAGGACCAGCTCTGGAAGGAACAAAAGCCAAGAAATGGAGGCAGGGACAGAGGGAGAGACCCATGGCGGAAACAGATGAAGGCACCTCTCTGGTCCCTTATCCCTCCATGATGCCCTTGCCCCTAGCTCCCTTGTGCCTGCACAACTTTTCCACTGAAGTCCCTGCACTCACCTATGCCCATCTCCCCATGACTATCCCTCACTCCACTCTCTGAAATCATCTCCTCCCTCTCTCTCCTTTCTAGCCGTTGATTCTGGCTCTCAGAAGCCCAGAGCTATATTCCTTTCTCACCCGCAGTGGCCTTCTGGTCCTGGATGCTTGGACACACCTAATTATCTTATCTTGCCAACTCTTCTGTGAGTTGGAAAAAGCTTTTGCTTTGCAGTCAAAAGATATGGGCTCTAGGTCTACCTCTGTCACTTACCACTGGTGGGCCCTCAGGCAAGTGCTTCTCTTTTTGAACCTCAGTTTCCTTATTTGTAATTTAGGGCTAAAATGAATACTTCTTTACAGGGTGTTTTGGTGACTACACATGAAGGCACTTTCTAAGCTGATATGGTGCTTAAATGCTATAATTTGGCTACAATGTGCTTGATTTAATTTAATTTCGTTATCCCCTTTAGAGCCCTTGTGAAAATAGTGAGGTTTGCACACACAAGCATATTTTGGAGAGAAAGCCTATCTACCTTCCATGGGGCCCTTTACTTTTACACACATGCACATACTATACACACACATGTACACACGCGCACACACACACAGACTTGAGGCTCCACAAATAGACTTAAGAGAAGGCAGGTGAGGGGGGAAGGGTGGTGCACCCTACAGGGAGAGAGGAAGGACAGGGAGAAAGAGAGAGGGTTTCCCTTGCCCCAGTCCCTGGGTTTCCTCACCTGAATGTCCACAAGTGGGTTGAAAGCTACTCATTATTGGCTGAATTGTAGAAAAGACTCCTAAGAAGTGCACCCTTCCAACTCGCCTCCTCTCAGTACCTCCTCACTCATCTGCATTGTCTGAATGTGGACATTCTGCCTTCTAGAACTGGGGAGGTAGACAGCAGGTATTCTCCAGTTTGGGAGCAGCAAGAGCTTGGATGTGAGGCCTACCATGGCCTCATCGGCAACACTGTGGAAGCCAGTGCAGGCCGACTGATATAGTTTGGATGTCTTCCCCCTCCAAATCTCATGTTGAAATGCAGTCTCCGATGTTGGGATCCCCAGTGCAATCCTGTCAATACTGGAGGTGAGGCATGATGGGAGATGACTGGATCATGGGGTGGACCTCTCATAAATGGTTTAGCACCATCCCCTTGGTGACGAGTGAGTTCTTGCTCAGTTAGTTCACATGAAATCTGGTTGTTCAAAAGGGTCTGGACCACCCCCCTTCTCTTTTTCACCATGTGATGCACTGGCTCCGGCTTTGCCTTCTGCCATGATTGGAAGTTTCCTGAGGCCCTCACCAGAAGCAGGTGCCAGTACTATGCTACTCATACAGCCTGCAAAGCCATGAGACAAAAATAAACCTTTAAAAAATATATATATTTTTTATATATATTTATATATATATATTTATATTTATATAAAATATATATATATAATTTATATATATATAAATATATATATATATATTTTATATATATATATACACACACACACACATAAATTACTCAGTCTCAGGTATTTCTTTACAGTGATGCAAGAATGGCCCAACACATTGACCTTGGGCCAGGAACCCCCCGCCCTGCTTCCATGGCTGGCTCTGAGGCAATTGTTCCTGGGGGAACTTTAGCTGGGCACCTACCATGTGCCACTCTAACTCAGAGTTCAAATAACATGGAGAGGATGGTTATGATTCTGGTCTGGCCCAGTGGGTGGCACAACCCAGCAGTGGATCAAGTTTGGCCAACAGGACCCTCCAAGTCATATGGCATCTGGGTTATATGTCCAATCACAGCAGAATCCTGACCCCCGCAGAATTTAGTCCTCTTCTAATACCAGGGAGTCCTGGATCCCTGGAGGGTTGTGGTCTCTGTAATCCATGCCACTCTGAGGTCCTAACTCCTTCTGCACCCACATCCATTCACCCCACCCTGGCACAACATAAGGCAGGACCTTTAGCAGAACCTGGAGGGTTTGCTGTGCAGAACTGAATTATCAACTACAAGGTCTCTGGGCACAGGAAACTGGCAAAGAGTGCTGGGAGAGGGCAGGGGCAGCAAAGATAAGTCAGGTTGCCCATTTTTTACATTGTGAAGACATTTTGGAGATGCTGACAGGGTCTCACCTGGAGGAGGGAGTGAATCATTCTTCTTCAAGGGACACATCAAGAACTCAATATGTGTAGCTATTAGGGGTGAAGATGTGCAAACTTTTCCATAGTTGGGAAGGCACATTTGCCAACAACACAGTGACTTCATTTTCTTGGCAAAGGGAAGGGACTAACATTTATGAGGCACCTACTGTGTGCTCCAAGGCTGTTTCATTGCTAGGTTGCCTGAGGACAGAGGAAAATATGACTCTGTAAGATCATTATTACTACACTCCACAGATAGAAGACACTGTTAGCTGCCCAAAGTCACAAAACTAGTCATTGGCCAAGCCAGAATTCGAACTCAAGTCTTTGGATGTCAGAGCTGATGCACTTTTTACATCTGCATGATACTTCTCTGGAATCATATAACCCTGATCAGAATAAAAATGAGCAAGAATGAGTGCATAGGTCTACAGCTGTGAGAACCTCAACTCTTCCATGCTCACCAAAGTCAGGCGACTTCATAATTCACAAAGATGGAAGAAAAACTGCTCCCCTCCAGCCAGCCCCTTGTACTCCATGTGACAAATGTTCACACTCTTGCTGCCTGAGTCACACACGACAGTAAATAGTACAAACAATGATCCACATATTTCATGTTTATAACCTCTGTTCTATCAGAATCCTTAAGCAACTCCTATACATCAATTTATTTACCAACAGGTGCAGTGGTCAAGGTGAAGGGTGAGTACCATGAGGCCACCCTGGGGGATCCTCTGGAGACCCTGAGCCATTCTGGGGTGGCATTGCCACAATACACCAATGTACAGGGAGTGAGGCTGGTGGTAATCATCTTTGGGTAGTGGTGGGTCTAGGTTCCAAGGCAAAAAGATGAAAACTTGTGCTTTGTTCTATGTAATATTTAGCTTTGAACAGAAGAGAGACATCAAGAAAGTGAAAGGGCAAGGTCCTAGACAAGATGGGGTTGGAACAGAAAATGAATAAGGGAGAAGGAAGCAGGCAGAGACTGTACAAGGTAAGAATGAAGAAGAAATACGGTAAGAAGAAAACAAGTAGAGGTTGTGTTCTCTTTCTCCTTCTTCCTAAAGTGAAGTAGAAAGGGAAGGTCTATTGAGACCCACTTATGTTATTAAAAATACCTCCAGCTCATCCTGGTCTCCCCACCTCACCTACCAGTGAGTCTATCCTCTCTGAGCCACTGGGAACAAGTCTATACAGGCAAAACAATGAGCATTGTCACACTTGAATGTGAGTCGTACGGATGGAAAATGAATAAGATGGGTTGCTTCCTCTAGGAGAGAGTTTCTCGACCTTGGCACTGTTGACATTTCGGGCCAGACAATCCTTTGTTGTCATAGGACCTTCCTATGCATTATAGGATGTTTAGCAGCACACCTAGGCCCCTACCCACTAGATGCCAGTAGAACCCCCAGTGTGACAACATAAAATGTCTCTAGACATTGCCAAAATTGCTCCTGGTTGAAAACTGCTGCTCCAGAAAGCTAGGGCTACCTGCTTCCTGGAATTAGTTTTTAGAAATAGTTACTCTGCCTTCCCGCATCTTGAAGGACCTGCCTTATAGCTGGTCCCCATGTCTGATGATCCATTTCTAGACGTACTGCGAGAGAGAATTTGTATTAACATCAAGGGTGGGTGCTTTTCTTCTACCTCTGAGGTCCACTCCCCAAACACCCCTGCAAAGTCTGGTATAGACTAGGAATAAAAAGCTCTAGTATTGGTCAGTGAGAGGCAGAATCACTGAGAAGGGTTCTGAGTCAGCAGAGCCTGGCTATGGGGCCCCTCTGCCCTGGGGACATGGATCCCTCCATCTTTTCTTGTGCAAGTAGAAGCAGAAGACACCTGGCAGGCTGCCTCTACATGTATGCCCTTGATCAGGCACCCATGGCCTTTGTTCCTCTGTATTTCCATCTGCAATGGAAGGGACTGGACTGGAAGACCTATCAGGTTTCCACCCAACTCTGATAAACCACGTTCTGAGAGTTTATGACTCTGAGGTTATAATTAGAAAAAACCTGATCTTGAGGTGCATTAAGGATATGCAGAGCATGCTATGAATTCCCTCATGGTTACCTTTTAATTACCTGAATGGATATAGGCAAGCATTGCTAATTTGAAATGAAAAGATAAACGCAAATCTAATCTGGCTGGACATCAAATGCAACATGACTCTCTCTCTCTCTCTCTCTGTCTCAAACACACACACACAAACACAAACACACACACACATCTGTAATAGAAAGGGGACCCCCAAGAGCTCAAGGAGAAGCCACACATAGAAACAATTCATCCATAATTGACAGTTGGTCAAACATTTGGCCATGTTTTAATTTTTAAATTTAACAGATAACATTGATTGTATATATTTATTGTGTACAACATGATGTTTTGAAGTATATATATACACACACACATATATACACACATATATTTTGATTAATCTTTAGCAATAAGCCAAAGCCTAACTTGACCTGAATGCTTGGTTAATGTTTAATGTCAGCAAAATGCCAGAGTCTCCCTGCCTTTAACTCCCCCCGGCCCAACAAGATCAAAGGAAGAAAACATCTCGGCCCTCTCGTCCTGAATTTCTCCATGGCTGTTCCATTTTCTCTCTGTCTCGGTGCCTCTCCATTTGCATATGCCTCTGAGTCTCTGCATCTTAGTCTCTGGGTCTCTGTACCTGTTCATCTCTGTGTGCACCTCGGTGTCTCCATCATCTTTCTGTGTGACCCCCCCACCCCCACCTCCACCTCCCTCCCTCCCTTCCTCCTTCTCGCTCTTTCTCCCACCAATCACAACAAATTGACACGGAGCGGAGGCCCCGTCAGGAACATTATCTGCCTGTTCAGACCAAAAGGGTTTTCTTTGTGCATCTTGCCGTGATTCATCTTCAGAGGGGTCGATTCCTGGGCATTCATCTCTGTGTCTGCAGAAAAACTCCCTAAAGCTGCTGCTTCCCTACTCGGCCTGGACCTCTTGCTCTCTTGCAGCAACAGCTCTGTGGTTTGCTGGCTTCCGCCCCTCCAGGAAAAAAAATCACTCAGGGGTGGGAGGAGATGCTGACACCACCAAGGCCGAGCTAAAAGCAACTCCTTGGAGGGAACAGAGCCAGGACAATGGGCCCTGGGACGAGAACTCCAGCCAGCTCCCAGCCCCCTCCGCCCACCTCGGAGGGCGTGCCTCTCATCTTGTATGCTCAACATCGTGATTATTTATGGAGTTGTAAAGTGTCCTTCAAGCAGCTCATTCTTCTCCACCAGCTGTAAGGCAGGCGAGAGAAGGTGCCGGCCAAAACCAGGCTGCTTGGGGAGGAGGTGGCAGGGCTGGGAATGAGAGACCCCTTCATCCTCCCCTCACTCAACTCGCCTTTCAGGCTGACCTTAGAGAGTGGAGACTGGTTCAGATTTCCTCTGCTGTGTATATCTTCCCCCAGAGAGCTGTGTGCTACCTGTGTGCTCCGAGAACAAGGGAAGCACATAGGGCCTGCTGGAAGGGGTGACGGTGAGCATGTCAGGGTCTGACCAAAGACAACAGTGGCCTCCACTCTAATGCCTTTCCCCAGAGCTGAGGGTCTCCCCGCTGTGTCAGGCAGACTGGGCACAGCCTTCACACGCCCATTCCCAGGTCTAGGTAAGCAGAGATCACTGCTCAAGCCATTAGAACAAGGCTGAAACTCACAAGAGGCCCCTCTGGCTATGGGTATGCCCCTGGGCCAAGCCAAGGATGATGGGGAGCATCCTAAGTGTTTCTGGAAATGATGGTGGACAAGGATTACCTAGGGGTGGCCCCCTCAGTCCTCACAATCTGAGATACAGGGAAGACTGGGGTTTTAGGAATGGGGTTCTTAGTAGCATGCTGTACTGACATCTGGGTCAGATTGACGGTAATCTTGGCCATGCTTTTTTTGTAGGAGAATAATCACTGAATGCATCAAAGGTCAGAATGAGAGTATACTAGGAGTCAAGATATAAGTCATGAGAGGTTGAGAAAGTGAGCTGACCCCTGAGTAACTAACAGTATGCAGCGGCTGAGGGCAAGGGGGCACCTTTGCTCCTGGAGTTAGAGATGAAGTGGCTGATAATAGAGAAGCAGGGGTCCTCCACAACTTGGAATGGTGGCGCAGTGGACTTGGGATGTAGCATGGTGCTGAAGCACATGCTCCCAGGCACCAAATGCCCTGGGTGTGAATCCTGGCTTTAGAGTCAACAAGTTGTAAGACTCCAGGCAGCTCCCTCAACTTCAGTGTGCCTCAGTTTTCTCAACTGTACAGTGGGGCTAATATAGCAATATGCCACCTAGATATGTTGTGAGAGTTAATAAGATAGTAGACCAGTGCCTAGCATATTGTGAACAACTATTATTATTTTCACAGCTATTACTGGACTCAGAGAATTGAATTTGATTTCCACCTAATTCCAAGTCCAGACCTTAAACCAGATACTTTATTTCTTCAGGCTTTGGTTTCTGGTATAAACTTGTAACTACCCCACAAGGTTGTTATAAGGATTAAATGTGATTGTATGCGGGCACATTTTCTAAAACTGCAAGGGATTATCCAAATGTGAGCTGGTTCCCAGGTACCACCAGGGGAGGGGACAGCATCTAAGGGATGAGGAAGAAAGGAAATAAATCTGATGGACCCATATCTGGATTGGGTCTTAGGAGGTATTAAGAGTACCTTCATGAGGCAATCCAGGAAGGCTTCCTGCAAGAGGACGGTTGTGCAAGCTTGACTCTCAGCAGTCTGAAAAAAAGGTGAACTCACTCTGAGAAAATTATTTGACAAGATGTTCTGTAAGCAGTGATATCTACTGCCATGGGTTCTGCAATAAGGAGCAACAATTCCAAACCAGGTTGTTACCCTCTTGGTTCTGCAGAGGAGGAGAGACACAGGCCTCATGGAGAGTGTGTCTGGGACAACATCATCTCCAGGAGGAAATACATACTCTAATCCTGTCAAATGTTTGTGTCCCCTGAAGCCTCAAAGGCCTCATCATTAGTGATGTTCACAAATATTTTGGTTCTTTCTCTTTCCTGGCACGTGGTAGGATGCATGTCCCTGTGCTTTTAAAGTTAGGCATGGGCGTGTGATTTGTCTGCAGCTTGCATGTGACTTGCAATGAAATGTAGACATGCTTGATTGCCAACACTTGACTTCAGTTTTCCTTTTGTTGTTTTTTGCATTAGGAACCTTAGAAGCTTGTATCCAGGTGATGCCTCTCTCAGCCTGGTCTCTGAGTGACTCAGCAAGGAGACATTGCTTCCAACTTGTGTTGAATATGTAACAGGAGCAATGAATAAAAACCCTCTTTGCATGAAACTGCTGAGATGTTGGGGTCATTTGTTTCTGCAGCACAATCTGCCTCATCCTGACTAATGCAGCTCCAAAACATACAGCCTCAGCACCTGCTTTGTATTGCTACGTCCAGCCTCCGAGTAGAACCTGGATCCACTTGCCTATGATCCCTAATGCAGCTACAATGATATTTGAAGAGGAATAGAGGGGAGGACTAGAACACAGGTGAACAGGGAGTAAAAACAGGAGGTGCTAAGCCTGGGGTGCCCCACCCCATGAGAATAAGTGTTGCTGGGCTTAGAGAAATGCTGAACTGATCTTGTTCACTTCCATGACATCTTGTTCTCTGTTCCTGTGTTCCTGTCACGGAATGCCTCTTGAACTAGAATATTCAGATCTCTCCTCACTGATGCACATGGTTTCTCTGGAATGGAGAACTTTAAAAGAAAAGGCGTGTCATAGGAAATTGTACCTACAATGATCTTATTCCCCAATTCTTCCCCCAGTCTCAAAACAATCCTCTCGGTGCCCAGGCTTTCATCTCATTGATCTGGATGTGATTTACAGCAGACAATAATAAATAATCATTTTAATAATATTAGCCTTTTGTGGAACACTTACTATGTGCCAGACAATGCTTTAAGCTTGGGTCTGCAGAGGAGGAGAGACACAGGCCTCATGAAGAGTGTGGAGAAGCTTAAAATCTTCACCAAAACCTCATGAGGATGTACCATTGTTCCCATTTTTCAGACAAGGCAATTGAGGCACAGAGCAACTAAGTAACATGCACAGGATCAACAGCCCATTCAAACCCAGTCCGTATGGCTCCATAGCCCGTGGTCTTAATCACCACACCATACAATAAGCATAACATTTTATCTCCCTGGAATCTGATGTCTTGGCAAGGGTTCTCATCTGTTCTATCCTAGGGAGACTCAGGAGTAGGGTTGGATCTCAGGGTATCATCTGAACAGAGTGGCTATACCACGTCACAGACATCAGACCCTGCTATGACCAGAATCTCTTCGGTGTCTCTGCCAGCCGTCTGTTCCCTCCGGCCTACCATTGTCCTCGCCTATTATTTCAAGAGCAGCTCTTTTACTGGCTACTTCGGAAGCAGATGTTGACTTCTTGAGGTATATTCCACGCTTTGTGGCTACCTAACAGCTATTGCCTTCTCCCTTATAAGAAAACACTTATTTGGTGTGGTAGGACTATGCCAAGCTCATTGCCACACTTCTTCAGCTGTGAAGTGAGTTCCTTGGTCATAAACAATGCTGTGTGGAATATTATGATGGCGGATAAGGCGTGATGAGGATAAAACCTGCTTGGTCTAACTTGGTTGTAATAACTCCATTCTCTGTTACCAGTGACTATTCTAGGACTTGGCATGTAGCTCCATTCTGGCCAATGAGATGACAAGAAAGCCTACAGGGGGTGCAGAGGTACTGAGAAAACTTATCTTCCTGAAGAGGAATGTCCCTCCCACCTTGCCACTTGGGAGGCGGGCAGCTATCTAGCAACTTGAGGGACAACGACCTGGTGGCCTGGCAGAGCGGCCAGGCAGAAAAAGCCTGGGGTTTGGATGACCTAATTGAGCTGCCCCAAGCCTGGAATTACCTCTTTCACACCCAAATAAGCCCCTACTACTGAAATCACTTTTGTTCAGATACTTGGTTACTTGCTGCCTAACAGATCTTACCAAGAACAGCTCTCACTGGTTTATTTTCTCCTAAGATGATGTATAAAGCAAGCGGATCCAATTAGTATGGAAACAACCACTTTCCCACACTTAGAAAGACCACCGTGCAGATATCTGAGAAATGAAAGTATTCTCCAGGTCAGGTCTCAGTGACCAAAACACAATTAACTCTGATTCATTGCACATTTTAAATCAAAATATATTCACTATCTAACCCTAAATACAATCATATGATTGTATTTATTTTTTGCCAGGGAGACAAAATTCTACTAATGTCTGACAGACATTACAGAGAACTCTCCCATGCACTTACTTGCTTGCTTTCCTTTAGTTCCAAGTGGAGATAATGACAGGCAGAACTTTAAGAAGCTTCTTCCACAAGTCCTGGGAGGCACTGGGTGTGTAGAAAGGACCGGAGAACGGTACCTTGAAAAGGACAAGAGAAACTGCACAGAATATGAGCCAACTCCTTGGTGGGGGGCAGTCCCCCAAAGCCTGACCATGGGAACAAGAGGCAGCTGTGGTTCAGGGGTTCCAAGACTGACAGATCTAGGCTTTAAATTGCTGATCCACATTTGCTGTGTGACCCTGGGCACTTCACTTCCCTTCTCTGAGCTTTCATGTACTCAAGAGTAAAAACAGGACAGTAACATCTTAACTGGTGAAAATGAAAGGAGCTTGGAGTAGGGGTTAGGGAAATGACAGCCATTACTAGTACTCTGGCTCCAACCTGGCCTGGGATAAGCAAGGTGATTTCTAACGGAACTCTTCCAGTTCCTCAGTGGGGAGGCAACTCCACAGAAGCGGGTGGCTGTATCCACTGAGACATCCAGGCTGAGCAGTGGTGGCTCTGGATGACATGTTTCATGTCTTTCGGAGGCAGATTCTGCAGTGGGGCTGAGTCTGTGGCTGCATTGCTCTGATTGGCAGGAGGAAGCTTAGCTTAGATGAGTTTCTAGAGGATCTGGGTAGGAATTCATCAGGCCAGCATAGAGTAGTAAAACAGGTCATGTTTTGGAGCCAGAATACTAGGATTTTTAATACAGCCCTGCCACTGACCAGCTTTAGAGTCTTGGGAAATATATTTAAGGGTTATATGCCTCAGTTTCCCCATCTGGAAGGTGGGACTCATAACCCTCTGTCACAGGAGTGTATGGGATTTGATGATGATGAAAGCACTGAATGACGGGTAACCAGGGCTTCTCTTACTGACCCGTCACAGGCTATCCCATGAAGGTATACAGCATATGTAGAAGGGGAGGGGATGTTCTGAGTAAAAGAGTAAGTACAGTGGCTCATTTTCAAGTCCAATTCCCCACTTTAATTGAGTTTTGCTGAAAAGCCCATGCAAGCATTTTTCCTGCCATTTTGCCAGATTTGATTCTCGCTGATAACACAAATGCGAGCTGTTGCTGAAGATAGATGACTGCTGTTGGCAGTGGGACGAGATGGTATGGATGAGCAAGGGGGCCTGGGAAGAGCGGAACTTGCTCTGCTCTGATCAGGGCCCCTATTGATGTGCCTCTCCCCACCACCCCCTGCTCATGCCAGTCCTGCCTGGGCATTCCCAGCCAACATTCCCAGCCCTCACCCTCACCAGACTCACCTTGCGGGACAAGAGGCACCCACAATGTCTAGGTACTACTCTTTCTTTAAGTCTGCCTAAGATCAAAGTGTATCTTTTGGAAAGTGTCATCACAAGACTCCTGAATTAGGATCAGACCACAAGGTTACCTGGTAGAGAGCAGGACATTGATGGAACAGAAAGCATTGGTTTGTATTTTTTAAAGCTTTATACAAATGGCATATTCACCACATCTCCTAAAACTTGCTTTTTCTTTATTCAACGTTGCATGTTTGAGATGCATTCATGATGATCTATGAAGCTCTGATTCAATCATTTTCTCTGCTGTATAGATGGACATTTTGGTTTTCTCAAGCAAATCCATAATTAACAGTCACACTCACATCTCCTTGTGCACACGTGGGAGAGATCCTGGGTACATACCCAGGAGGAGAATGCCTGGGTAGAAAGGATAGCTTTGGATAGTGGTGGCAGGGTGGGACATGAGTCATGTTGCAGGCTTTAGTACCCTGTGTGATGGAGGAAGCCTCTCAGAGATGGAAAAATCTTTGTAGGTTCAGTTTTGAGGAGGGTCAACCCATTTCCTTCACCAGCAGACCAGCTACAGGGAAAGCTCCCCATCACTCAACCTCACATTCCACGCACTGCAACAGGGTAGGAATATAGGAGCTGTCACAGCCCTCAGTGCAGGATTAGCAATAGAAAATAAACACAAAGCCAAAATGGGAGTAAAAAGATCCAGCCACTTCACAGTTATTGCCATCTTTCAAAAGAAACTCCAGTCATTTTCTCTAAATGGAGAATTCTTACCTGAACAAAATCCCCTGCAACTTGAAGAGAAATCAAATAAAGAAATAAAGGCTCCATTGTGATTCTCACTCTTACCCCAGAGGAATTCCGGTTAAACACACTTCTTAGTTTCTCTTTCGATGTTGTGTCTTTTAAAATAAAATATTTTAGACATAAAAATATAGCTAATAATATTATGAACATTATGGACCCATCGACCATTTTACAAAATTAAACATTATAGTTTGAATTGAAAGCCCTTACAAACTCTTCCCAGGCTCCCCACATTCCTGAATCTAGTATTTATCATGCCCATTTCTATACAGGTTTTCATGCTTGCCCAGGATATAGATATCCATAAATAATAGAAAGCACTGGTTTGTATTTTTTAAAGTTTTATACAAATGGCATATTCACTGCACCTCCTGAAACTTGCTTTTCCTTTATTCAGCGTTACATGTTTGAGATGCATTCATGATGACCCATGGAGCTCTGATTCATTTTCTCTGCTGTATAGACGGACATTTCGGTTTTCTCCAGTTGTTGCTATTGCTATTGCAAGCAAATCCACAATTAACAGTCATACTCACGTCTCCTTGTGCACACATGGGAGAGATTCTAGGTACATACCCAGGAGGAGAATGCCTGGGTAGAAAATGGCCGCTATCACTTTCACAAGGGGAGGAAGGGTGAATGAAGCAAGGGTACCACAAGAACCCCTGGCTGAGAACTTCCCACATCTACATGGCAGGGAACATTTTGCCCAAAGGCAGTGGCATCTACCCTAATGAGCAAAATCAGACTGTGGTCAAGGTATCCAGTAGTTTTCACAATTGCTGTCCTTTCCTCCTAAGAAAGGTGTGAACAGAGAGAATGGTGTGTGAGGGGAGGTGGTGTAAGTGTGTGTGTATATGTGTGTGTGTGTATGTGTGTGTGTGTGTGTGTAAGATCCACAGAAGCAGTGTCCTTTGTCTTTTTGACCAATGCTTCCCAGCACCCAGAACAGTGCTGCGTGTGCATGTGATAAATACTCCTTACTTGAATATATACCATGCATGGATGTGTACATGTGTGTGCACCCGTGTACACGTTCTGTGCTGAGGAGTACTCCCCAGTCAGGGAGGGCACAAGAGCTGAGATGCTGTTGGGAAGCAACATGGTCTGCACTCCCAACCCCTTAGTGCAAACCTAACGACAGACCACCGAATCGTGAAGAAAGGGAAATGGTCTGAAACATGGAACAAAGGGTTCGTGCCGCCTGCATTTCTGGGAAAGGATCTAAGAAGAAGATTCTTGGTATTTAGACAATAGGACAAAGCCGAAGGAAAACTCAAAGGAAGGCTTGTGGTCATCTTCCTCACAATAGCAAACTTCCTCCTCGGGAAGTCTGAAGAGCCAGCAAATGCAAGCCAAAGAATTAAAACATGAAAGCAAAAAGGAATTTAAAAACTAAACAGACAAGATAGCGAAAACCTGACACTGACGGATGATACAAAGCAGTTGAACTTTGAGTAACTATCACCTACCTGGAGAGACTCTTGGGGACCTGGAATTTTGTTGCCCTGGACCTCAGGTTGTGGCCCCTGCCTTCCCAGACCACGGAAGCTTTGGGGGCAATTTAAGTAGTGGTAATAATGTCAGCTGTTTCTAATTTGTTCCCAATGGTAGAAATATGATAGACAGAGAGCAAGCTGGGATTCTGTGCTAAAGGAATGACAAGTCCAACAGGCAGGAAGAAAGTGGCAATGGGCGACTGGGATACATAGGCGACTATTGGGAATCTAGGGGAATTGACCAGCGGATGGTCAGTAGCAGCAGGCTGCCTGCCAGCACCGCAGGGATAGTAAATGAGAATGATTCTGGTCTCGGGGCCAGGTTCTGAAAAAAGCAGGGCAAGCTCTAGTCCTACTGGAGGAAGAACATAGCCTCTGGAGCCAGAGATCCAGGTCCAAATCCTACCTGTGTGCCCTTGGGCAAGCTGCTTGCTCTCCCTATGCCTTGATTTCATCATCTGTAAAATGGGAATGATAATAAGTAACATTGACTCAGTGCCTACCATGTCCCAGGCATCGCCCTAAGAGTTTTTGGCATATCACATAAGCAGGTTTGGTAGCTCTTCCTGTTTTGCAAATAAGGAAAGCAAGCCTCAGGGAGATGCCTCCTGGAACTGTCGTGAGGACTTCATACAGTTGACGTGTGCAAAGCATGTCACACAGCAGGGGCTTGCCTTCAGCTATGCTTTGTTTGTGGTTACTGTGGCGGGGGCTGGGGTCCCAAGCATACTGCCCACCCAGAGCCTCTGGCACAAGAATGGGTCAGGGAATCTGTCATCTCTGGGATTCATAAAGGGCAAGTGCCGAAGAACAGTAGAGCCTGCTTCTGAGCCTGCTTTTTTGTTCTGTGATTCCCAGAACAAAGCCTGCAGGCACTCACAGGATTTAGGAGCCTCTGACCTGGAGCTCAGCCTTTATTTTGTCAGCATACCCTCCCCAAAGGGCCTCCATGGGTTGGCTACTGTACTGAGCACTAGACATATGCTTTCTCCTGTGTCTTTCCAGGTAGCCTACGGCTGAGAAGTGATTCATCCATTCTAGAGGGGAGACATGAAGGCTGAGAGTGGGGATGAGACCAGCCCTGATGCAGTGACAGAGTTGGGATTCCGATACTATCCAGGCCTCCTCTCATCTTCTGTCTCTCTCCCTGGCCATGTGTCCCCCTTCAATCATCTCTGCCCAGGTTTATTAGTATCTCAATCTCGAGTCCTGCTTTCCTCTAACTCCACAGCCCCACTCTCACACTGGGAGACAAGCCCTGGGACCCTCACAAGCACCCCGCTCATAGCCCCTAGTCCCTATACTTCTCACTGCCCTAAACGTCTAGAGAAACTAAAAGAGTAAAGGTGCTTTAAACTCCTTTAAAAAGGAGTTAATTTGCTCACATAAAAACCAACCCTCTCTCCCAAGGCAATAAGGGCAACCTGCACCTTGCATGCAAATTTCCCTGCCTGTTGTTTGACAGAGGATCCTATGCACATGTGCACCCTTGGACACGGTCAGACTAGCATAACAGCCCAGAGAAGGAGCTCGTACAGATAAACACAGACAGCCAAAGACACGTGAGAAAACACGCAGAGAGAGGGGTGTGAGTAACCAGATACAACACACATCACATATACTGACCACAGATGCACTCCCCACCCCAGGGGAGGCCAGCTCACAGCACACACTCTACCCCTACACACAGACACAGAGGCTCCTCCCCTCGTGATTCCCAGAACAAAGCCTGCAGATACTCATGCGATTTGGGAGTCTCTGACACTTACGACCCCTGTGTCTTTTTCTGCTCCCTTGGGGCATTCTAACTCCATGTGCAGAGGCTGGGAGAGCCTCCCTGTGGCCATCTCTTCCTGTTGGAATGAAGGACATGGACTGGGGTTGGGTGGTAGCCGTCTCTCTGGTGTGAGGAGAACCTTTATCCTGGCCAAGGCTGGCCATGGGGCTGGAGGTGAGGTAGGGGTATGAGGGAGGAGGGTTGAAAATTCAGATGTCTAAACTCCCAGCTGTGGCCCAGAGTTTCAGTTAGTCTCTGGCCCAGGTGACCAGATCTATTTATTTCCAGCAGAATAAATAATCGATCAGAGTTGATTTTCTAAAGAAAATCCTCCCATGTGCACTCTAGCATAAGGAACAAGTGTTGGGGGTTGGAATCCTAAAGAAGGAAATCACTTGAGTCCCAGCCTCTGAGCGGGCACTTGTGTGGTCACCCTATCCCTCCCACAGACCATCACAGGACCAGGGAATCAGAGCCAATAGGAGCCTCACTCCCAACTCCAGGAGATCCCCAAGCCCTTCCCCTTTACCTCAAGGAATGGCCATGGGCCTGCAGATCCCTGTGGGGTGAGGGATCTAGGGCAGTGTTTGCAATCTTTTTATCCTCATTGATGCCCCCAATAAGCCTTTTAAGATATTTTTTTTCCTAATTGTCTCTCTTGTAATTTTAATACCACAGATGCACTATATCTTTGTGGAGGTCCATACATCATCATAATAGCTGAGATCATTCCTCCTCCTCCCACTGAAAGAAACAATTTTTTCCCCACTAGGGCAATATTACCCTTGTCGAGGCATCCTGCTGTGGGTCAATGGGTTCCAGGAGAGAAAGCCCTGAGCCCAGCCCAGGGGAGGCCAGAGGAAGTCTGTTCTTCCATCAGAAGATTGGGGCGTAGGGAACAGACAACAAATGGGAGCAACATGGAGCTCAGCAAGAATTATTCGGTCTCTGGAGATTTATTAAAGAAAAATGAGCCAATTTTCTTGGTCTCCAACAAACTAAGGAAATTTCAGCAGTGGAGATGGATGCAGGCATCAGGAAGGACTTCCTTGCACCACAGTGCTGATAAGGTTCTTGCTAATTACTTGTTTATTGATTGGCCAAGAGCAAGAGGGAGGCATTGTGGGGGTGGATGAAAGTGAAGTGTTGTGGGGAAGGGCACAGGACAGTGGACACTGCCTGGCTTGTATGCTCAGTGGCCCCAAGATCGTGGAGGAGGCACCAAATCACATCTCACATCTTCAAGCCTCAGCTTTCCCTTCTGTAAGACAAGATGAAACCTATCTTGGAGTGTGGTTGTGAGTATTAAAAGATGTGATGTTGCAGAATGCCTACCACAATGACTGTCAACTGTCAGACAAGGTTAGCTCCTGTGTGGTCTTTGATTCCCTCCCCAGGTTCTTCCTCCAGCCTTCTCTACCCAGGCCCATCTTCTCCTACTGCATCTTCAAACACCAGGTGTGAGTCAGGCATCCCTGAGAGTGTGTGCATACCCATCTCACTGTGCACAGCCCTGAACTCAGGGCACTGCAGAATAGCTATGTGTTAGCACACTGACAATGTTCCAGACATGGTGCTAGGCGTTTGGTATAAAGCGACTGACTTCATTTAATACTGTTCCAGTTACCTTCTGCTGTCTAACAAACCACCTCCAAACACTGGCTCAAAACAGTAACAGTTATTAATTTTTCACACAAATCTGAAAACTGACTGGACTCAGCTGGGCGGTTCTTGCTCAGGGTCTCACCTTAGTGACAGTCAAATGGAATCATCTCAGAAGCATCTCAGTCACAGGTCTGGCAGTTGATGCCAGCTGCCATCTGACCTCTATAGGGCCAACAGTAGGAATATTCACGTGTGACCTTTTCATGCTCTTCGGCTTCCTCACGGCATGGCATCTGGATTCCAAGAGCAAGTGACCAAAAAGAGACAGAGACAGAGAGAAAGAGGGATAGAAACAGGCAGAGAGAGGGGTCACGTGGAAGTTCTGTCATGTCACCTTTTATTGCCCAGCCTTGGAACTCAGGCAATGTCACCCCTACCACATTTGTTTGATCAGATGCAAGCCATACAGGTCAATGGATAGTCAAGGGGAATGAGACTGTACCTCCTGAAGGGAGGAGTGTCAAAGAGTTGATACGCATGCTTTAAAGTCACAGTCACTCAGAATAATCCTGCAAGTTAAACATCATTATGCTCCATAGACAAATGAGGAGACTGAGGTTTAGTACAATTATGTAACTCATCCAAGAAAGTCTCGGTTTCCCTTTGAAGTTTTTACTTAAAAGTAGAGAAGTGGTCTCTTTCTTAGAAAATTCTTCAATCTGGTGAGGAAAAACAACCCCACCTTGAGAAATACCCCACATACTAGAGAGACACAGCTGTACCCAAGAAGGTCTCCAAGTCTTAGTGAAGACACAGCCTTCTCCTCAAGGAACCCCAGCCTGAGGGGAGATAAAGCCCCGTCCTCAGGGAGCCCCAGTATGATGGGAGATGCAGCCCCGTCCTCAGGGAACCCCAGTATGAGGGGGAGACACAGCCCCATCCTCGGGGAGCCGTAGTCTGAGGGAGACATAGCCCCATCCTCAGGGGGCCCCATTCTGAGGGGAGACACAGCCCTGACTCAGGGACCCCCCAGTCTGATGGAGGACTCTGAGTCATTTTTCTTCAGGGATTCTCTGGTTCTATCAGAATGGACTGAGCCTTCATCATGAACTACCTGATTAGAATGCATTAAACTTGGTTTTTGTACCTAGTGTTGGACTATGGAGATTGTGTCTACCAATTCTTTTTGTTGGAAAGTTTTAAATAATTTAATGAAGAAAAACTTTCATACATCTACTCCTCTCAAACTTTCCTGCCAAGATTTTAGCTCTAATATACTGGAAAGGGACTTGGATTGGGAGTCAGGTGATGGAGTTTTACTCTTAGCCCTGCCAGAACTAAGCAGAACATTTTATCTCTCCAGACCTCATCTTCTCCATCATACTGTGGGCATGGTAATCCTGGCATGGTCATCAGTGACATGTTGGAGACACATTCCCTGCAAGGAATGTATAGCTGAGTCCAGATTAGAACCCGGGCCCACAGCTCAGGGATGTTGAGGAATGTCTCTACAGGAAATTCAGTTCAATGGAAGATGCACTGGGTTGCTGAGGGATGGTTTAGTCAGGATGGGAGCTCTGTAAGGAAGAGCAAATTCACACTCACCCCTCAGGGAGATGCCAGAACCCCATGTTTTCCTTCATTTCCTCCTACTCCTACTTGGACCCCAGGAGCTTCTGCACTTCTGTGGTGGGTAGAGAGCAGGGTCATATGGACCTTTAGACAGGTCTCTGAGGTTGGGAGTCATAAGGAGCTAGGAAGGGACCAGAGTTCTTTATAAGGCACCTATTAACTCAGTATCTCCACTCTCTCACTCTAAGCTGGAGACAAGTCTGCATTCCATGGAAGTCTCAAAGAGCTGTTACAAGAATAAAATAAATTGCATAGCTATGTACTCACCCGGTAGGAAGAATTTGTTTTTTTAACCTTCATAGCAAAATTTAGAGTATTATCTCCATTTTTCAGAGGGGAAAGCTGAGAGTCTGGAAGATGCTGAGACCTACAGTAGTAGTGTCAGAGAGCAATCCAGATTTTCGTTGTTCATTCATTCAGCAGTTACATGTTGCAGGCATGATCCTGGACCATGGCATGAATCAGAGGCCTAGTTCTTGCTCTCCTGGGGTGACAGTTTGAAGTGAAAAGACACAGTTTAAACATGATCACAAGTGCACTAAGTGTTTTACACAAGAACTGTAAAAGGAGCAGCAGAAGAGCACAAGAACAGACCCCACCGTGTCCGGAGGGTGAGGGAAGCTGCCTGGAAGAAGGATGTGCAGGCTTGATTTCCAGGAAGAACTAGACTAATCCAACTCACTGACTTGGGAAAATATTAGTCGTTTACCTGTGTACTCTAGGCCTGGGGCCAAGGGCCAGCTTCTCTCTTTGGGAACAGAGACATGTTAGGGTGGGTGAGCCTGGGAAGCTGAACTCATCACAGGGGAGAGGCTGTTCTTAGGCCCTTGTGCAGAGTCTGGGCCCTGAAGGTGAATCAGGACAGAAAAGCTCTCCAAATCATTGTGGATCAGTTAATGGAGATATTAACTGACACCTCCCCTTAGCCCTGTTCTGGGTGGGAGGGAACTCTCTACACCTTCCAGGCGAGCACACTCACCAGCAGCTCAGATATGGTTGGTATTTTACCTATGATAATTCATTCATTCCATGCTGTTCTCTCAGGGTCTTCCTTTCAGTGCCTTAGTCTCTTTATCTATAAAATTAAAATAATGACAGTCCCTATATAATAGCTTGTTCAAGGATTAAAAGGGTTAATCTAGGTAAAGTGGTTAGAATGGTTCCTGGCATGTGGTAAATGCTCAGCAAAGATTATATGTTGTAATCATCAATGACAAGTTGTCCCACAGACAGGGGCAGGGTCACTCTCTCTGTCGAGCCTTTTGCAAGAGTGCGTGTGTAGTTTTTGGTAATAGTGAAGACAGTGATGAAAAGTGGTTGCAGTGGTAATAATAGTCAGTCTCCATAGTGACAATGATGATGATGGTAATAATGATGGTGATGATGATGGTGAAGATAACAACGATAATGATGGTGATAGTGATGGTAAAGATGATAATGATGATGCTGGTAATAATGACAGTGATGATGATGGTGAAGATGATGATGGTAATAGTGATGGTGATGGTGAAGATGACAATGATGACAGTTATAGTGATGATGATGGTGATGGTGAAGAAGATGATGATGGTAATAATTATACTGATGGTGTTGGTGAAGATGATGATAGTAATTGTGATGGTGATGATGATGGTGAAGATGATGATGGTAATAATGATGGTAATAGTGATGGTAAAGATTATAATAATGATGGTGGTAATGATAGTGATGATGGTGAAGATGATGATGATGGTTATGTTGATGGTGATGGTGAAGATGACAATGATGATGATGATGGTAATGTTGATGGTGATGGTGAAGATGACAATGATGATGGTTATAATGATGACATGATGGTGAAAATGATGATGATGATATAAGCAATGATGAAGATTCTCTGTGGTGATGATTGATACATAGCAAGGAACATGTTGTGGACAAGTAGTTTTCATGATTGTCTTTCTGTGACAGCTATGGGGAAGGCAGAAGTATCTATCACTCATTTCCAGAAAAGGATCAAATTTCAGGTATGTCCTCTCCCTTTTTCTGCCTTTCTTTGTTTCAAATGAAGGACATTAATGAAGAAATTTACATAGTGATGGGCAAGATTAAGAGAATTAGTAAGGAAGAGTGAAGTCCCCAGGTACTGGTAACAACAGGAAGCTGTTACTACACCTATGCCCAGAGGGAAAAGGGAAGGAGGAACTCCAGCATTGGAGGCATTGGGATATAGAGCCAGGAAAAAGAGCCTAGGGACAGCCACTGCCAAAGATGCTCAGCTGAAGCAGGGAGGGAGCCGGGAAGAAATACCCCAACCTCTCTCTCCCCTGCCCTTTGATTTCCTGCCACACTTCCCAATTGGACACCAAGGACAGGGAGGCCTGGATGGTACTTTCTGTACCAGGCTCAGAAAGTAAAGGGATTCCTGGTGCAGTTTGGAGGGGCATGTGCTTCCCTCCTGGGTTCCAGTTTTCTTGGTGAGTCCCCCAAGGACATGACCCATGTCTCATTCCTCTTGGTCCCCCCTACCCCATCCCAGGCCGAATCTGGTAAGTAGCACACAGTGCACATTTTCTGGATGCATACAACACAGTGCATGTTTTCTGGATGCATACAAGACCTTGTTCCAGACAGGTAGCTTACAGAGCCTCATCTTCACAAGTAAAAGAAATGTCACCCTCCCTTCTAGTGGCTGGTTATACTTCTTTCATGACTCAGTTTAGACATCTTGATTTTTTACCTGAATCACTCTAACTGAAATTGAAATTTCTCTACCCTCCCATTCTGTAGTGGAGGTAAGGCAGTGGCATTCACCTTTCTCTGGAGCCCCTATGCTGGTGCAAGGGCTGGATTGAGGCATCACCCCTGCTCTGCCAATGCGTGACTAAGGATGCTTGTGGCACTGTCTGAATATTAACTATGAGTGACCGGGAGATACTTGTTGGGGGGAAAAAATAAACCAAACTTCTGTTCCTGTAAAACATTGAAGAATAAATAACCCTAAAGAGTCTCCTTGAGCCATGCTTCCAGGGAAATTGAATTATTTCAGCAGAGCCAGTCCTACCTGAGTCCCCTACAGGAGAGCAGACCTTTCTCCAAAGCAGCCCTGCCACTTTCACTAGGCAGTCTCCAAGTGCACAGATCCCACACCCTCTCTCCTGCCCCCACCATGTAGGACAGAATGGGTCAGTGAGGTCTCAAACTGAAGGCAAACTGGGGCCGAAACTATTAGCGTCACTTAAAATTCACTCTCCCCCTTTCCTATTGTTCTAATACTTTCACTCCTTAACTGGATACATGATCATCATAAATTCAAAATAAAGACCACTTTTCCAGGCTGGGCGCAGTGGCTCAAGCCTGTAATACCAGCACTTTGGGAGGACGAGGCGGGTGGATCACCTGAGGTCAGGAGTTCAAGACCAGCCTGGCCAACATAGTGAAATCCCACCTCTACTAAAAATACCAAAAACAAACAAACAAACAAAAATTAGCTGGGTGTGGTGGCGGGCACCTGTAATCCCAGCCACCCAGAAGGCTGAGGCAGGAGAATCGCTTGAACCTGGGAGCTGGAGGTTGCAGTGAGCCAAGATAGCACCATTGCCCTCCAGCCTGGGTGACAGAGCAAGACTGCATCACAAAATGAATAAATAAATAAATAAATAAGACCATCTTTCCTGGCTTTCATTGCAACTAGGTATGAACTTTGTGATCAAGTTTTGGTCAATGGGATGTGAGCAGAGATAAAGTGTGCAACTTCTGGAAAAGGTCTTTAACAGAAAGAGAGCATGCTCTTCTTCTTCCCTCCCCTTGACTCGCTGGATAGAAGGTAGACATAATGGATGGGGCTCCAGCCGCCATCTTGGATGATGAGGTAATGTTGAAAATAGAGGCCATAGATAGTGGAGGAACAAGATAGATGGAGCTTGAATACCACTGTAACACTTTAGCAGTCTAGAATTGACTCCTTCTGGATTTCTTAGAAATGAGAAAGAAATAAACTTCTATCTTATTTAAGCCACAGCTATTTTGCTCATTTGTTTGTTTTCCATTACTGCAGGCTAAACCTAATTCTAGTTGACATATTCATGGACTAAATCTAGTCCCCAGGTATATTTTGTTTGCCTACACAGTAACATTTAAATATTTTAAATTCAAGCCCAGCATTTTAAAACAAATAGAGTTTTTTTAACATAAAAATTTGAATTATGACTTCTAAAATGATGGAAGATCTGACACCTTTGGGCCTCCAATTTCAGCCCAGAAAGCCTGGAAGAAGCTGAATAGCACCTGCCCCTTTCAGCTGGGGCATGGATCCTTCTGTTCAACAGTCTCTCCTGAGCCCACTTCATTCTGCATTCCTGCCTGGCCCCTCCTGGCCCTGAGTTTTAGTTCCTGGGGCAGATATTCCTGTTGTTCACATTCAGTTTCCTGGGAACCCCACAGCCCTCTGGAGAGCGCTTCTTTCCTGCCTTCTCTGCATGAGCTATGGGGAGCCTGGCCTCCCTTACATACCTTCTGGAACCATCCTGGGTCTCACTCTCTGGCACAGTCACGGAGTGGGAGCATTTTCCTGAAAGGAACTCTATCTGAAAGCAAAAGCAAGGTGGAGGACAGAGAGCATCCTGGAACCACAGACTTTACAAGTGAACCAAAGCCGTGTCTGGGACTGGGCAGTGACTCGTCCTAGGCCATGAAGCAAGTCTGCAGCAGAAAAGAAGCGAGAGTAGAGTTTCCTGAGTCCCTGGCCCAGTGCACCAAACTTCTTTGCAAGTTTGTGTAGAAAAACTTCCCTGGAAAAAGATAGTTTTTCTGTTATCCTCAAATTAAAAAAAAAAAAAAAAAAAAAAAAAAAAAGTTCCACTGTGTCCAAATCCAGGCTGCGGTGGGAGTGTGTGGGCAGAAACCTGCATATTTTGGTGAATACAGCCCATCTGCCTCCCTCTTCTGGACCCTAACCTCCAAAATGCCTGTGATAGGGACAGAGGCCTCCACCTCATGGTGAGAGCGGCTCTATTCCAGTACCAGGCTAGGAGTTTCTTCTCATAGAGGTCATAAGTTGTCATTCTTTTTTGTTTTGGTATCCCTGCTGCTAGCAAAGCACCTAGTACCTAAAAGAGGCTAAATAAATATTTGTTGAATGAATGAAATGGCAAAAGCGCAGGGCCATATGTGATGAGCTCCAGGTGGCTGGCACAGTCACAAAACTTCACCTTCCCCCTCCCAGCTTCCTGTCCTTGGGAGTCGAATCACCAAACACTCCCAAATGAGGGGTTCCGAGCCAGCTGGTTCCAACCACTGTCCTTCCGTCCCCTCTGTGGACCCCTTCTCTGCTTCAAGAGAGAGCCCAGAGGTAACTTCTTAAGTGGCTGTAGTAGCCTTGCCCCAGGATGCAGCCCCACTGCACATGGTCTCTGCTGGGCCACAGGGGCTGACTGAGGCATGGTGCCACATTCCAGTGCCACAGAGGTCAGGAGGAAATTGTCCCACCATTAAGACCCATGATTTGTCTCTACAAGCAGCAAAGTTAACTAGAACAGCCAATTAATAAGAGAAATGTGCAGCATCTCTGTTATTTTTAATTCCTCACCCACATGAAAGCATTATTGGTTTACCTTAAAACTAATTCATACCCAGTTGATGTCCTTATCTCAGGGTTGCCAGCTTCAGGCTGGACGTGAAGGAACTTCTGCTGTTGATTTCCTAGCCCTTCAAATCATCTCTAAGTACATTAGAGTCACGTAAACAGGACTTGTAATGAGATAGCCCTACTTTGCTTTGATACGTTTAATTACCAGCCTGAGAAAGGCAGGGGAGAGAGGAGAGGCCCAGGAGAGATGCCTGGAACCTGATAATGCATGCATGTTGCCTGGTGACACACACATGTTGCCTAGTGATACACATCTGTTGCCTGGTGATGCACACATGTGGCCTGGTGATACACACAGGCGGCCTGCTGCAGAAACAGTCAAAACCAGTCAACTCTTCCCTGGGAAGCTTCCCTGCCTCATGAGCACTGATAGTCGGCATCAGCAGAGAGATAGGAGAGCACAGAGAAGAGACGTGGCATATGCCAACTCAAGGCACACAGAAAAAGGTTAGTTTTTTAACATCAAGATTCCTTCTCCCCACAGCATGCTGTGGATTTCTTAATGGAACTTCCCTGGTGGCCAGATGCCAAGCAGGGGCTTTCTTCTTCCTTGTGCAGTCATTCAACAAATACTTTTTGAGCACCTACTCTATGCCAGGCAGTGTTCTAGTTATTGATGATACATCAGTGAGCAAAAGAAGCATCAGTCCTGGCCCTCATGGAGCATCCATTCCAGCAGAGAATGCTGGACATAAACAATAAGCATAATAAATAAGTGCATTGCAGAGTTTGTTAATGTTGTGGGACAATTATCCATGGCCTTTTGAAATTCTGCACATCTTATTCTGATTTATCCTTTGCAGGATGTTTGCTACACAAACACCCTTGAAAGCTAGAGATAGTATTTCCCTTTGCAGCAGAATGTGGATGTATTTACTATCCAGTTTCTAAACCATTGTCTCTTCTGAAGAAAAGGGGAGGTGTGCTTATTATCTGTCATGCAAGATTCAGATTCCCCGAGCTTGTGTTTCTTTCCTATAACCTAACCCACTGGAGATGGCCCCTGATCCTTTTCACATCATCCTGTAGGGATTGAGGCTCATTTGAGGAATTGGTATGAGGATTATATTAGATAAGGTAGGATTAAAATCGTCCCTGACTTTAGTAAAGTCTCTGATCAATAACACTGCCTCTGCTCCCAGAGTCATTCAGGTCAGCTTCAACTTGTTGCCCAGGGTCATTGTAGATGATATGATTGCCCTAGACTTTGTCCTGGTAGGTGAAGGTAGAGTCTGTGCAATAGTTAATACTTCCTGTTGCACTAGGTGAGCCCCCGAAAGGAAGAGGCAGCATATTGGTAGAACTTATATAGACAGGGCTAATATCTGAGTGTCCCTGAAGGTTTTCCTGACTGGGCTTCCTGAGGTGACTGCTGATGACGCTCATCTCCCATCACAATGACTCCACATCTTCCAGCGTTGTGCTGAAGATTTTTCTCAGTTCTCTTGGGATGCTGCTTTCATCGCCCTAATTAGGTTGCAAGCCCAGGGCAGGTACCAGGTCTCCGAGGGTATCCAGTCTGTCATACGCCTGGCAGAATGCTCTACTCATCACAAACCATCAACAAATTCTCAGTGACAACAACAACAAGAATCCTACTCAATGCCAAGCATGGTGCCTGTCCTTAAGTCACATAACCTATGGATGGGTTGGCGAGGAAGAGGGAGTCATGCTGGGGCTGGGCTGTTGGGGCCACAATGTCCTTCTCTCTCCCCTCCAAGCCTTTCCTCCCTCCAGTTCAGCCTGCCCTGGCCATCCCACTCCCCAGCGGCAAGTCATACCCATTTCCCCCACCCTTTTTGGCAAATGGAGGAGCCATTTCCCCACCCAGAACTCAGCCCTCATCCCATACACCCAAGCATCCCAGGAGAGAAGGAGGTGGTGAAGCTGCTTAAGTACTTTCCACGTCTGCATCCTGCTCCCCCAGCCTCCGCGACTATTATTGGTAAGTGAACGAATTTTCTCTCCTGACATCTGTAGCTCTTAGCAGTGAATATATTTGAAAAACCCTTTATGATTGCTTGAAATCGTCCCTGCAATTTGATTCCTGATATTTCTCTTTACTCAGTGAGTGATTCTTTTAACTCATTATATTTTATACTGCAGACCTGCCCATCTCCCCCAGCAACACACACCATGGTGATATTTATCCCCCTTCTCCTACAACCTGCAGAGAAGTGTCCCTAGCAAGCCCCAGTGAAGGGCCTTCCTGCCCCCTCTCCACCCTCCCCATTTGCCTCCTCCACTGCTTCCTCAGCCTGCAGACACCCCCTTCTCTAAGCCTCACACCCCACCAGGGCCTTTGGGAACAGGACCGTTTCTCAGGGGAGAGGTGTCTTTTCCTCATCCACCTACTGCGAGCCTCACATACCACAACCTGCTTGTGCTCATGATTATTTCCAATTCCTTCCAGAACACTTAGTGTTCCAGCCTCAGCATGTAAAACAACTTTTCCTCCAGGGGAAAAATAAGGTTCGGGGATTAGAAATAATACCAGCGACCATAATAACAATACAAATTAAAATGGGTCTCAGAATACTCAAGTGGCTGATGGTGGGTGGGGGTGCTGAGTGTCACAGACAGCCTCACTGGACCATAAAGATGTGGCTGCAATGGACCTTCCTGCCGTGGGAAGGCGGGCAGAGGAGGGAGAGGAGCAGGTGGGAAAGGTTCTAAAGGCACAAAAATGTAGTTGGATCTCAGGTGCACCCTGCAGATGTCTCACGACTCCAATGCAGCACGTGTCCAACCACAGTGTTGAGAGAGCAAATACACCCCCAATGGGGCCTTTCCTGCTCTCTTCTCACCACCAGGCAGCCAGGATCCCCCTGGATTAGACCGAGATAATATGCCTTTTCAGTGACATCTGTCACTATGCCTCCCATTTATTTATTTATTTATGTTGCAGATAGTTACTGGTCACCTTTTATGTGTCAGGAACTATGCCTGGGGCTAGGAGAACAAAGAGGAATACGCCGGTCCCTGCACAGCCCAGCGTGGGAGATGGACACATAAACAGCCATGCCAGATCACAGCCTCAGCGGCTGGAGATGGAGTAGCCTGGAGGTCAAGAGCCCAGATTCTGGGGTCAGGCTGTCTGGATTTGAATCTCAGCCTCACTACTTGTTAATCGTGGGACTTCAGGCTAGTCTTTTCTGTGCCTCAACTTCCCCTTCTATAAAATGGGATATTAAGAGCATCTACCTCATATGGCTGATGAGAGTTAATATGTGAAAAGCTTTTAGGACAGAGCCTGGCAGATGGTAAGTGCTATATGTGTCAGCTATCCCTATTAAAAGGAGGGATTTGTTCAGTTTCCCAGTACCTTTCCTTGACAGAGGTTTTATTATATTGATCATTATTTGTCCTTAAAGCTTTTGGTTCTCAGGACAAAAGGGAGACCAAATAATCTCCCTCCATTTCACAAAAGGAAGAGCTGAGACTGGCTTTGGAGAGACTGGAAAAACGATCTGGGGAGGAAAGAAATATCCTTAAAGATAAATTCAATCAAAGAAGCAGGGAGTGCCTTCTGCTGAACACACAGGGTGATTGGTGCCCCTTGATCTTGAGCAACTCAAATTCAGGGAGCAGCCTCTGTTTATACCCATGGCTCAGGAAGGGGTGTGGGATCAGGTTTCTCCCAGAGGGGCTCCTGGGGTGAGTTGACAAGAGGCCAAGCCAGGCTAAGAACAGACCCTCTTCCAGGCAGCCGCTCTGCCCCTAAAGGTCCATCTGCTCTCACCACCTGGTAGACATCTCCAGGTGCTTTGTTCACTGGACTGATGTGAGGGTCCCTGCTGCACCTGGAGCCTCCCCACCTGGGCTGGGAGGTTCAGAGGCTGGGCCATACTCTCCAACCAAACTGGAAGGTCCCACGGCTAGAGCAAGGTCTCCAGGTGTCTGTGGGTCTCTTTGCCCTCAAAATTGGCTCTGCCGAGAGCACTCCCATCAGACTGGGAGGGGGTGTGGGAAATGATTCACATGGTGTGAATCATGGGAACCTGCCCTGAGGCTGGGAGTGTCCTGTCTTCCCTGACAGGATGCAGACACACATTGCGTTTTCACGATGCAACCAGGCAGCCCTGCCCGCCAGACCCCACCTCCACATCCACAGGATCCCCCCGGGCTCATCCACAAGAGAATGTGGGCACAACTGGGGTGATGTACTTCTCAGAAAGGTCCACAGAGAGGAGCCAGAGGGTACCCCATCTCTATCCATCATGCAGGGAGGGGCCTCCATGAAATGCAGTGAAAGTTCCAGATACTGATTGCTTGGTATGGCTCTTAAAGTAGTTTGCATCTATGAAGCAGAAGCTTTTGCTTCAGTCCTACCTGCTAGTCAGGATGGGTCTTACTTTCTCCATTTCGCAGATAAGGAAACTGAGACTTAGACAGGTAGAGAGGCTTACCAAGTGCACACAGCCAGTGAGGGTAGCACAGACTCTCCGGCCATGGTCTCTCAACTCCAAATCCAGTGCTTTTCCACAGCCCTCACTGTGTTGTGTGTGCGATTCCTGCTTGCATTTGGGTTTTTAGCTGGGGAAGAAGAGCTCTCAACTCAGAAACGAAGATCCGAGGGAGGCAGGCCCAATAGGAGAGGGGCATGGGGCATCCATATCTCTAGAAGTCAGAGGCATTCAGGTGTCCCTTTCCTGGTCTGGTTTGACCCCAGTCGAGCTGCCTGGGGGGTGGAGTTGCAGGGTGAGTGCGCATGAGCTTTCTGGCAGACGCGGTGAGCGAGCAGCTGCAGGAGGACACATGGCCCAGCGCGGTGGGGCTGTGGGAACCATTGCTGCAGTGATTAATTAGGCTCCTTCCACGCGGAGCTGCTGGGTTCCCAGGGCTGCCTGTCAAAACTGCAGGACTCAGCAAACTGCAGGGTACCAACCCAGAACCACCATCCAGATCTGCTAGCCTGGGGAGGGAGAGTGGTCCCTGACATGCTGAAGTTCTGTTCCCAGGTCAGGCTCAGGCCCACCCCTGCCTGGGTATGGGAATAATGGGAGTGGGTCATTTATTGCTTACATTGGAGAGTTTAAGGACCTCACTAGCTTAAACTACTATTTATCGAAGACCTGCTATATGCATCCACTAACTTTCATCAGTTACCATGTGTGATGGTAAGAAACTGAGATGAAAAAACTGAGGCTCAGAGGAGTGAAGAAGTTGCCTGAGGCCAGCAGTATAAATGAGGGGATAGAGTAGGGATCTGTCCTTCTAACAGTACTAAGACTCCTGCAGCGACTTTATCAAGCCTCGGATAGGGGAGAAGTACCCACAGCCTTCAACCTAGGGAACCCTGAGACCAAGACCTCTTGCCCTTAGAATCCCTCTCTCTCAGTTATGTAAATCATTCAAGGGTCACCACAGACTCAATAATCTCACTCCTCCTTACATTCCCCCATCAAAGGTGCATGTGCTCTTCCTGTCTGGGGCCAAAGGCGGGTGGGATAAGTGAAAGAGTTAGTATTGGCACCTTCACCCAAGCACAGGCACACAGAAAGCCCCACCTGCAAGTGTCCACGTTCATCTCCAGATGCAAGCTGGAAATATCTGAGCAACAGATGATAGGTGATAGTCATCTTGGCTTTCATATCCCCATTCTCTACTTTAACAAACTGAGGTGCTCAGTGGTTTTAGGACCAGGAATTAAAGTCAGGTTGAAAATAAAGGCTAAGAGTGTCCATGAAGGGTCATCACCAGTAGATCACTTGTCCTTCTTCATGGTGTCTGGGCTCATGCCAGCATCTACCAGTCAACCAGGAGCATGAGTGTTGGGTGCCACTTGCAAGGGGCCAGCACATTAACAAAATGCAAATGTGTATGAGGTTGTCCCACCAAGGCCTCACATCTGTGGTGAAGTAGCTTCTACACCCCCAAAGATGAGCTGCAGGGATGTGACGAGTACCCCAAGTTTCTGAGGACAGAAAAAGGTGAAGAGAAATCAATTGGGAAGAAGGTTGTATTAGCGTTCTCAGGCAGCCATAATAAAATGCTATAGGGAGATGGTTTTCTGTTTAAAAAACAGAATTTTATTTTCTTATAGTTTTGGAGGCTGAAAGTTCAAGATCAGGGCGCCAGCAGGGCTGGTTCCCTCTGAGGTCTCTCTCCTTGGCTTACAGATGGCCACCCTCTCACTGCTTCTTCATGGGGTTGTCTCACTGTGCACATGGGCTCCTGGTATCACTCTGTGTCCTCTTAAGCTCCCCTTCTTATAAGGAAATCAAATTGGATTAGGCCCCATACTAACAGCCTCAATTTAACTTAATCACTTCTCTAAGGACCCTATTTGCTAGTCTAGTGACATTCTGAGGTACTGGGGGTTAGGGCTTCAGCATATGAATTTTGGGGGGATGTAATCCAGCTCAGTGTTCCACCCTCTGGAACCCCCAAATTCATGTCACATGCAAAATACACTTACCCACACCCTAACAGTCCAAAAGTCTTAACCCATTCCAGTACCAACTCTAAGCTGCAGCCTTGTGACCAGGGCCCCAAATGGCTGAGGATGGGTAAAGATGGAGAAGCAGTCAAAAGGAGGCTGAGGGGTCTCGCAAGGCTGAAGCTCCATAAAGTAGAGTCTAATCCTTGGGTGGGACTGGCAAGGATGTCCCCAAAGTAAATGGCCTGACCCCAAGATCTCACTGGGCTAGTACTATCCTCATGGAGGAGGACCAAGTTAGAGGAAGGGGTAGGATAAGAGGCTGTGAGGATGAGGACAGACAGGTTGTGCAAGGCTTTGGGTATAAAAGAACTGCTTGCTCAGCCTCCCTATGGGAGCAGTCGTATGTGTGTGTGTGTGTATGTGTGTGTTTAAATGCCATAATCGGTTTGCATTCCCTGTGTGTGCAACTCAAAGACCCATGGGTCAGGGCAATAGATCTATTGATTAATATTTTCATTCAGTTCAAGATACAGAATGTGGGTCACTTTTGAGAAACATCTTGCTGGAGGCAGGTGCCTTTACCTCGAATGTCACCGGGTAGCTCTGCGCTGTGATCTCTGGAAGAAGGTATAGACCCAACTAGGGAAGCTGGGAGGGACCTGACCCTATGGATCTTTCCAGAATAGAGGGAGACACCCTAGGACAATGAGCCCATAGACATATGGCTTCCAGGGTAGGGGATGTTTTAAATTTATCTCTGGAAAGCCTTTAGAGTCCAGCTCTGCCAACCCTAGCCTTGAGTAAGTGGTGACCTTGAAGGCCCTCAGAGTGGCAGGACCCTCGATCTGTGGTTTTCAAACAGCACCACCGGAGGAGCTTGTTATAATAATAGACATCGAGGCTTTTGTCTTGAGATCTCCAGGAGTGAGGTCCAGGATTCTGCATTTCGACAAGCAGTTCAGGGAGATTTTATGCCCCACTCCCAACTGGCACTTGAGAAAAAGCCTGGATCCTCCAAAGGCTTGTTCCCTTAGCAGGGTGACCAGCTGGAGAAGCTGGGCCCTAGAACAGGTGCTAAGGCTGACTGGTTGCACCCTACTCTGGTGACCCCATATGTCCTTCCAGGAGAGAGAGACCCCTCTGGGATAACAGAGGTTATTCCTGATACACCAGAGGTAACACCTTTCTACACCTCTGTCAATGCCTTATAGCCAAAACCCCCCAGGAACCTATAGTTAAACAAGTTGGGCGTATTACTTGATGCATTCAGAACATGAAAAATGGAGACTCATGAGACATCTCAGTAAGAGGCTAGAGCTAGGAAGAAGCTATTATAGGATCTGGCTTTGGTTAGCTGACTTGGGGAGAGTCCAAGAAAGCAGACGTCTGCCCTGGACTGAGTGCTGTCAGAAAGCAGGGACAAGTCTGTGATTGGGTATCTCAATAAGTTTGATCTGTGGGGAGGACAGACTAGAGTGAGACTAACACTGCAATTGGTAGAGAGGCAGCAGTCACTCACATTAGCTGGAGGAGGGACTGGTTGGTATTTTACGGTTTAGACAATGTTCATGTTTTGCCTGTATTCAGACATGATTACGGAATAGATTTGTTTCTGCCTTGATCCATTCTTGTCACAGGTGGCTTTGTCTGATGTTGATGTTTTACTATGAAATTGTTTACGTTCAACAGGAGAATGCTATGGCCAGCTCGTGGACATCAGGGGCTGCTTTTCTCTTCCTCACCACCCTATTGTTTCCCTGCCCAGCGAAATCGGGCTGTTAGTGCACTGTCTAAAGGAGGGACAACAGCCAATAAAACTGACCTTTTTTTTTTTTTTTTTTTTTTTTTTTTGAGACGGAGTCTGGCTCTGTCGCCCAGGCTGGAGTGCACTGGCCGGATCTCAGCTCACTGCAAGCTCCGCCTCCCGGGTTTACGCCATTCTCCTGCCTCAGCCTCCCGAGTAGCTGGGACTACAGGCGCCCGCCACCTCGCCCGGCTAAGTTTTTGTATTTTTTTTAGTAGAGACGGGGTTTCACCGTGTCAGCCAGGATGGTCTCGATCTCCTGACCTCGTGATCCGCCCGTCTCGGCCTCCCAAAGTGCTGGGATTACAGGCTTGAGCCAGCGCGCCCGGCCAAAACTGACCTTTTGTCTCCCACTTCCCAGCTACTCTGATTCCCTGTGTAGCTCCAGGTGTTCCTCCACCAATACCAAGTATGAGGTCTGCTGCCTTCTCAGTGATGGGTTCCCCTCCCATCTCTGTATTCACTGCCCTTCCCACTCAAAGACATGTCCTAGGGCCGGGCGCGGTGGCTCACGCCTGTAATCCCAGCACTTTGGGAGGCCGAGGTGGGTGGATCACTTTAGGTCAGGAGTTCTAGAGCAGCCTGGCCAACATGGCAAAACCCCATCTCTACTAAAAATACAAAAATTAGCCGGGAGTGCTGGTGGTCACCTGTAATCTCAGCTACTCAGGAGGCTGAGGCAGGAGAATCACTTGAACCTGGGAGGTGGAGGTTGCAGTGAGCCGAGATCACGCCATTGCCCTCTAGCCTGGGCAACAAGAATGAAACTCCATCTAAAAAAAAAAAAAAAAAGACATGTCCTGTGCAAAGGGGACAGCCCCTCTCTGTTCCTTTCAGTCCTGATTTCACGTTTCTTCTCTGCTGCTGTGCCCCCATGTCAGTATGACTGTCTCCAATGACAGCCCCTACGTTGCTCTCATCCTTCAGTCCTTGGCCCAGCCAGAGCCTTCCAGAAGAGTAAGGAGGGGCATTAGATGATGTGTAAGATGTTGAGGTTGATGGTGTTTTTAGTGTTGATTTCAGTGACAGTGGCCATAGTGGTAGTGATCACATTAATAGTGGCAGTGATAATGATGGGGGGGTGTGTCAAGGATGATGGTGACAATGGTGAGGTGATGCCATTGCTGGTGGTTGTGGTGGCCGTAGGAGTGATGGTGGGGGTGGGGGTAATAGAATTTGTGGCCATCACAGTGATGGGGATGGCAATAGTGATGGTTATCATAAAAATTCATTTATAGATTGAAATTCTTAAGATCCTTTCACAGTGTTCATGGAATAATCTCAGAGTTTATTAGGTTATTCTACTTCTTTCTTCAGGCAAGGAAATTCTAAATCAACTTTCTCACGTTGCTCACAGGCAGACAGTAATGCAAAATTAAGCTGGTATGGCAGATCTCCTGTGGAGTCTACTTCCACATCTGCAGCTCCACACTTGCCCCATTTCCAGGCCCATGAAAGGAGATGCAGGTGGCCACTGAATTTCTGGCAGTGCATTCAGGCGCTTACTGATGGGTGCTGATAACTGTGAGGCACCTGGGGAGACGCAAGAGGATGGTCTCTGACAAGGTCTGTCATATGCAGCTATAGACAAGGATGGACACAAGATAAAGGGCCTGGAGCCCCACAGCTGAAGCTGACCCATTGGGTAGGGGCACACTGTGCGGATAGGCTAGACCAGAGAACTCAGAAGCCAAGATGCAAGTTTTGAGGAGCTGAATGTGAGTGAGCAGCCAGGAGTGAAGGTGGGGCTGACAACCTGGGATGCACAAGACTGAGGCTTCCAGGGAAGTCAGTCACTAACACAACACCTGAGGAAAAGGGCCCTGAAACCAGGTCAAAGATGCCCCTGACAGTGGACTGTTACACTCACCCTGCTACAGGATCACCCTGTGACTGGCTTCTTGGGGCAGGAAAAGTCTGGGTCTGAAGTAAAGGCTGTTACACCCCACCCTGGGAAGTCTGAATCATACCCCCCACAGTCTCCATGACTTCATCCCTCTTTGGGACACTCAGGACTCAGAGCCACAGAGTTCAGGAGCTTGAGGTTTACAGAGATCCCCAAGGAACTCTTGAATTCTATGGTGGCCTTTGAGATGTTTACCATCCAGGGAATCAGTCACATATTTCCCAAATAGAGACTGTGTTCTGACCCAGTCATGAAAACATAAACCACTCTAAATATTTCCAACAGTAATAATTTAGTATAGGAAACTAGTTACCCAAGTGGTGGAAGAGCTGAGAAGGCCAAAAAAGGGACAGCAAAGCAACCAGCTGTTAGCAAGAACAGAAAGCCACTGTGACCCTTAGGGCTGGCTGGAAGGACAACAGGAGGTACTGTTTCCAGAAGCTAGATGCCAAGTCTGTTTGGCAGAAGGTGGGACTGTGTTGGTTACTCAGCTACCTTGAAAACACTCATTAAAGCAGGAAGACAGTGGGAGAAATACTCTAGCTTCTCACCTTTTCTTCCCTGCAATCTCCCATTATTTCTCTCATTGTCTGACCCTGGCAAGAAGCCAGTTGGCAAGGAAGGCTGGGAAATGTAGTGTGCAGAAGGGCAGGTACTATGGTTTGAATGTTTTTTTTCTCTACAAAATTCCAGTTGAAACTTAACCTCCAGGGCAACATTATTGGGAGGTGTGGCCTTTGGGAGCGGTTGAGTCAGGAGGGCTTCACCCTTGTGAGTGGCATTAGGTGCCCTTATAAAAGGACTTGACGAAGGGAGTTTATCTTTCTTGCCCTTCCACCCTCTGCCATGTGAGGATAGTGTTCCTCCTCTCTGGAGGATATGGTGTTTGAGGAGCCATCTTGGAAACAGAAACCAAAGCCTTACTAGACAATCAACCTACTGGTTTTTTGATCTTGGACTTCCCAACCTCCAGAACTATGAGAAATAAATTTCTATTGGTCATAAATTACCCACTCTGTGGTATTCTGTTAGAGCAACACTCAGGGACTAAGACAGCAGGAAATGGATTCTTAAAGCAAAGAGGCATTGACTACCATATATTCCAGCCTTAGGAAGTTGAACTATGTTGGGATCTCAGAGGATCAATGACTAACACTCTTTTTTTCCACACCTAGTTCAGGGCTTTCTAAGAAATGGATATAGGAGTCAGGCAGATGGAGACCAAAATATTACCTTTAGCCTATTGAAACAGTGGAGAAACTGGCATGAGGGTCTCTCAGCCAGGTGGGCTTGCTAACACCTTATTCCTGAACTTGACAGGCTCATTAAGTCTCGGGCAGAGCTAGAAGTCAGCAGTCCCAGCCCTGTGGTGGGGAGGAGCAGAAAATACATGCCTTCTGTCAGCAGAGAGATCTCCAGAGTGGAGTATACTCAGATCCTGTCCCAAATTTCCACTCAGAGAAGTCACCTCCTCCCCAGGATGGCCATGAGGGAAGCAATGAAGGAGGAGAAGATTGTTGCTCTGATGGAGGCCCCTCCACTTGGAACCAGAGACAGGGCAACATGAAACCCTAGAGTCTCCTATGGGGAATGCAAAATCACCTCTACAGGATCTCTGTCAATTGGCTCCTCAGCATCTCTTGAAAATCGTCAGTGATGGAGACTCAGCACCATCCAAAGTAGTCCTTTCTATCTTCACACAGTTCTGGTGGTTAAAATGTTCTCTATGTTAATCTAAATTGTTCCTACAATTTCTATTTCTCCCTCTGGGGCTTCACATAATACATCTGATCCTTCTTCAAGGAGGTTACTTAAAGAAGGCAAGTATATCATCCTGAGATTTAACTTCTCCAAGTTAAATACTTCCAGTCCCTTTTATTTGATCCTGTATGTCCAAGGTTTTCCAACTGTTCAGCACCTACTCACCTCTTTCTGGGCAAATTAAATTGGCCGAGTCATTTTCAAAGCATGGCACCCAACCAGTCACACCAAGAAATCACCCATCATCACTACCATACAAGTGACTATTGTGGACACTCCCCTGAAGGGGGATTTTAAATTTACCATTTATAATAATACTCAGTGGCATAGGCACAATTGTTCCCCATTTGGAACTGGAGAAACTGAGGTTCAGAGAAGTTGTGGCCTGCCCAGGACCACATAATTAGCCAATGACTCACGACTGTCTCAGGCCACGTTTGTTCTGCTATGACCCACTGTTTTCAACACTAAAGGGTAAAGCAATGAGCAGCTGTCAGGTTCACAACTACACCAAATGTCCTGCTCGTGGTCAGGTTCCAGGCCATGCTGAGGTTCAACAGGAGTGGGCGGCGAGGCAGATAGCTGAAAGAACACTCAGGGGGCTGTAAGCACATGAAATGTAGTTTTATCCAGCAGCTCTCTCATCAGGAACTTAAGCACACTAGCTCTCTCACATTCTCCACCTTGTCTCAACTGTCTGCTCTGGCTCTGCAGCTCCTCTCAGCAGCCAGCTTTGTGGCTCCTGCTGCCCCCATGCCGTCACCTGTATGCCCTGGCTTGCAAGGCCAGCTCTGTCAGGGTCTGCAGCTTAACTCTTTCTATCTGGTCACAAGCCAGTTCCTGGTTCCCCCACTCCCACTCGCCCCACCTTCACGGCAACAGGCTCTCCCTTACAGAGGTTAGTAGTGTTATTCTCTCTCAGTGGGCACGCATGTGAGCCATGCCATGCCATGCCGTACTGTGCCAAACCGAGCACCATGCACAGTGTCAGCAGAGCAGTTATACCTTCTACAGACAAGGATGGCATAGAGCCAAGGGATGGCCTTCACGTGCTATGGCAACATGGCTGTGATAACAAGTGGAGTTCTACACCTCTGCTCTAAACTCTGAGTCACTCTGGATGTTTACCTCGGCCTATCCTTGACCAAAGCACGGCCATGTTCCTTAGAGCCACCCACTTACAGACAGTGAAGTGGATGAAGCCCAGTGGAGAAGTGAGATCCTGTGGCTCTCCATCCACAGGGCTTGAGAGGAAGACAAAGGCAGGGGAGCCAGAGGGATCCTGAGCCCAAGGGCCCTTCTCCACTTAGATGTGGGCACTGTGCCTTGTTGGCCCCGCAGTGACCCTGCCTTTTTGGCTGGGGGAAATGACTCAGATCCAGGACACCTGGCCCAGCATGTTCCTCCCGCAACAAACCCAGAGGAGGGAGGCACACAGAGCAGCAGCCTCTCCTGGCTTCTCACCAACCGGAAACCCCGAAACACAGAGCCACAGTTTTATCATGTTTATTTTAATATGTTTTAGGCAAATAGCTTCAATAGAAATGCTCATCTCTGAGTGCAGCTGAATAAAGCCCTCAGCTTTTCCCAGTGCTTGAGACAGAAAGGAAATCACGTGTTAATAATTCATCAGAGGTCTTTGTGTATGTCTCTGTGTGTGTGTGTGTCTGTGTGTGTCTAAGGCTACTGAGAACAAGTCTCATATTTCTCATTTATAGGTCTCTGATATCATCCGACAGAAATCCGTTCTTAAGTGAAATATTGATGGGTTTATTCTGCCATCTTAAGCGTGCCTCCTAAATTGCTATAATTAAGGCTAGCAAAGAGGGGTGGCAGCAGAGAGGGTAGAGCAGGGATGCTGACGCTAGACCTGAGAACGCATACACACACACAAATCACACACACGCGCACAAACCGGCTGGTGGTTAACAGTCAGCTGCCCTGAACAGAGCTGAGGGCTGGATTCCCGAAGAAGAGTCACAAAAAGGCAGCTTAGACTCCTGCTCCTAGACTGAAGCCCCTGCTCCATCCAAATCCACTTTGGATCTAAACCCTCTCACCCGACCCGTTATAGTGGTCACATGATAATTTCGGTGGCCACAATCTGTTTGTCACTTGTGGACCAGCACTTCAGAAGACTCTGAGAACCGGGTCTCTAAGACAAGGAGATGACCACGGGGGAAAAAGCTACAGTCCCTGCCCCACGAAGGCCACTCCAGGTGGTCTGCCCATGAGCCCAGCAGCCTTGGGGGTGGGAGTGTTGGTGTCTGTGGTTGGAGTGAGTCTTGGAGGGCAGTAAGGGATGGGAGACAAGGGACTGGGGAATGGAGCCCCAAGGAGATGTGGGCAGGCCAGGAAAGACAGGAAATAGTAACACCGGAACACACAGCAGGGAGTAAAAGAGATTCCTGTTTTCAAACTCTAGTTTACTGCTCCACAGCTCAGAGGGAAGAAAGGGCCTGAGAGCGCGTGGGAGTATTCCAGGGGGCCTGGCTATGCTTGTTTGGAGCCTGAAGAGTTGTTTCTTTCATGTTCCTCTTCTATCTCCTTCTGACTATGTGTTCCTCCTTCTCTTCCTCTTCCTTCCTTTCTCCTTCTGTCTGTCCCTTTCTCCCCCTGGCCGCCTTCTTCCCATCATCCTACCTTCTTTATCTTTTTTATTATTTCTTTCCCAGGAAGAATCAGAAGAAATTGGTAAACATTTATCAGAGAGGCTTTAATTAAAACGTGAAACACTTAGCTGCAGCCCAAGCTCCTTCCCAGCACTCTGTCCTCTCAGCAGTTAATTATTTAAAGTAAAGTAATGTGGGTCCTGTTCTGTATATGAGATTACCATAATAATGGAAGGTAATCATGCTATAGCACTGGCTCAGGGGAAACCTCAGTGGGCTGTCTCCGGAGGACTCATTTGATATATCTACTCAGGTATCCCTTTCCTTCTAGGTCCCTAAGTGGAAGCAAGATGCCAGAGCACCCTTCTCCTAAAGACCCTTTCTCCCTACCTGAGAACTCTCCTTCTTAATTAGGAAATGCAAGCACTATAGAAGGAGTGGAGATAATGGGATCAAAGTGTGGTGATGGGGAAAGTATTCTTTTTAGATGACAGTGGCAAAAAGTGGGCAGAAATGGAACCTGCTTGTGGCGTGAAAATGGGGGCAGAATGTTGTTATTGGTAAAGTGTTTTCAGCAACCGACACAACAGGACACACACCAGGAGGGGAGGCTGTTGCCTTTCAGATTAGGGGCTTGGAATGAGAAATCGGGTCAGGGTAGTAAAAGAAATCAGACTTGGAGTAGAGTCTCCAGAGGAGCTGTGAGTCCTGATCATATGCATTCATTCATTCATCCAATTATTTCTTCATTCATCAACTGTTTGTTATACATGAGCAATGTGCCAAGCACTGTGTAAGGCACTGGGGCCAAAGCTGCAAATGAACAGTCCCTGGCCTAAAGGAACAACCCAAGACCATAGCACCTGCATACAGCCTTGGTCTCTAGTCTTATCTTCCTGAGACAGACACATGTCCTCAGCATTGCTAGGGTGCAAAGGTCATCAGAGAATGACAGTTGTGGGAGGATAGGGTGGGCAGGACAAGATGGCCTCTTAGAACTATTCATTCTAAGACAGAGAGATACATGGATTGCAGTGTGTCAGACCTAGAAGGCCTTCAACACCACCAGGTTGGTCCAAATGTCTTGGAAGACTGAACTCAGAGAGAAGATGACACAAAGCCACACAGCTTGTCTATGACTAAACCGAGATCAATCAGGACAAGCCCTACAGACACGAATTAAGGGGCAAAATCACACAGAAGATATTGTCCACAATATTGTACCTCTCAGATGCCCAAGAAGACCAGGTTCTCATATGTGCCCAGCACCTGGCAGGATGCCAGGCACATAGCAGGTGTTCACTCAGAGCTTACAGGGCATAAGGAGAGTGTCTGAGCCAGGCCACCTCCCTGGTCAACCTAGCTACATGCTTGGAGGCAGACCTGGAACCAGAAACTGTGGCATAGAGAGCATAGAGACATTAAAGGAAAATGCATATACCTAGTCCGCAATCCTCTGTGCACGTGCGTGTGTCTGTGTGTGTGTGTGTGTGTGTGTGTGTGCTATTTGAAAAATGTGACTATGTTTTTGGGGGAGTGGGGTGGGAAAAATTGACCTTACTTATGGTGCAGAGCACAGGGAAGCATGGGAGAGGGAGAACTCAACAGATTTGGATCCAATTCTCATTTCAAACTCTTAGTTGCTGTGCAATCTTGTGCAAGTTACTAAACATTTTGAGCCTTTTTTGCCTCATTTGTAAAATGGGCATAATAAACCTCAGAAGGCACAAGAATCAGGGTATGTGAAGAGCTGTGGGTACGGTGCTGACACACACAAGGAGACTGATAAAAGGTATCATGGCAGTTATCACCTTGGGCTGCTAGGACAAGAGCCAAGCGTCTTCTGAATAGGCACCACTCAAGTTGGAACAGGTGACCCAGGAGTTTCACAGACTGTCTGGGTTTTTCTTTTGTTTCTTTTTTTCTACTGGATAATTCATAAATGCAATCACTTGCTTAAGGATAACTGGGAATGAACTCACATTTCCCAGCATGAGGCATAAAAAGTGAAAAATGCAAGAGGAAAAGAAACATCATGTCCTTCAGTTTCCAATTTGCACAGCACATTCTCACCTATATAATCTCCATACTCCAGCTTTCTAGCCTCCAACTCCCAAAGAGCCAAGAAGGCATGGTGCAGGGTCTGTGGATCCCCGAAAGGATATGTTGCCTTTCTGTTCATTTTTCTGAAGAGAGTCTGTAGCTTTCCTGTAGACTCCCCATCCTCAGGGAATCCTCAGCCTGAGCAAAGAAGACACAACCCTGCATCAGGGAGCCCCAGTCTGATGCCAAGCAGCGTGTGCCCACTGAGCTTTGGGCACTGGAGAGAGATATGACAAAGGCAGGGTCCAAGCGGAGGACTCAGGGCCAGGCCTGCACCTGCGCCCCCCGCCCTCCTCTGCAGTCCTCCAAACTTGAAGGCTTGTGCTAAATTCAGGCAGACCCTCAGCAAGCAATTAGTATTCTAAACATGAAATTAATTTGTCCTACAAATATGAGAACCTAGTAATTTGTTTCACTTTTATTTTATTGTCAGATAGGATTCATTTTCTACATGATTTTATGGTTGGATAGGATTCATTAGAAATTTTTCTCCAACTACTTCTCTTTAAAAAAAAAAAAAAATCCCTTTTCTGTGCAGCCAGCGGCTGAGCTAGCCTTAGCTTTTCCTTTTAATACTCCTAATAAGTGCCCATTTCCACGCAAAGTCCATTGCTATAGCCCCAGGTTGTGCACCTCAGTTTCACTTTAATTTCCAACTCTGAAGAGCCTGCTACTGAAATGGAGATAAATCTTTCTGGAAGCTCCTGCAATGGGACCTTTGATAATGGAGCGGTCAGGACAGTTAATGGCTCTGATGCTTCTCCATGTTATTTACTGACAGCATGATCCTCACTCAATAACAACTATCATTTATTTAGCACCCACCTGGGCCGGTTGCTGGGCTGGGTCACTTAAATTCATTACCTGCTCTCCCTTCAACCTCTGCCTGTTCCCTCCTTGCCATCAGGTCACTGAAAACAGACCCTCTAAGGGTAAGCTCAACCCTGTCTGAATAGAACCAAAAAATGCCAACCCTAGCCTATCTTCCAAGGCTGCTTCAGCTTTGACCATAGTCTCTGCTTGTCTGATGTCCTGCTTACTGACCTCAGCTGTGCTCTCAGAACTAGGCCTCTGCAAATCTCTTCTTTTATTATATAAGCAGGCACTTGGGCTTCATCTCCCTCATCAGACTAGATAATGAGGCTATACATCCTCCATCACATCGGCACAGGCTAGCTCTCCCCTCTCAGACTGGGTGAGGTGAGACTAGACTCTCCCTGAGGCCAGGGAGTGTCTCCCCACTCAGACAAGGATCATACTACCGAGACTGGTAGGGTCAGAGTCTCAGGGTCACTCCCTCCCACACAGGGCAGTTCACCTTGTCACACTTTCTCACTGCACGCCTTCTCTTTTTATAGCACAGACCCCAACTGTAATTAATCATCTACATAATTGTCTATTTAGCATCTATCTTGCCCTCTGGGCTATAAGGTTTGGGCAGGCAAGGACAAGATTGGCCTGCTCACTGCCATATCTCAGCACCTGCCACACTCTCTGGCACACAGAGTTCCCCAATAACTGTCTGCCAAATGGACAAATAAAAGAATGAAGTGCTCCAGACACACACACTGTCATAGAGAACCCAGGACTCAGAACTCACATGTCTGTCAGGGCTAGATAAATTTCCTAAAGAATGCTGAATTATCTCACAGATTTCTCCCAACAGCTCTGTGAGATGGGCACTCAAAGGCAAGGCAGTGGAAGGGTAAGAAGCAAGACCACCTGGATCTGGAGCTCACTTTTGCTCCTCTCCAGCTTGTGATCTTGGGGAAGTTTTTAAATATCTCTGTACCTTGATTGCTCCATCTGTACAAATGGGAATAATAATAGATTTGCCTTAATTTCATGGGCCAGACCCACTCCAGCCTCAGGTTCTTTGCATTCTTTAGGACAGGGACCCAGGGCAATCAAGTCATGACCATAATGTGTTATAAACACACCTTTGCCACCAGTCACCTCCATCTTGGACAACACCTAGATAGTGGGTGTTTCTACCTGATCCAGGGTTAAAGAATAAGGGACTAGCTTAGTCTACGTACTCTGAGAAACAAATGCCGATAATGTCAGAGAGAATAACACAGATGTAGATTGCCTAATACGTGTAAAGCACTCAGAACAGCACTTAGCACACAGTAGGCATTCAATTAGTGTTAGCTACTATTACCATTATTAGCATCACCTTTGTGCAGATGTGGAAACTAAGACTTCAAGAGGCTAATTAACTTGTCCAAGGTTCCAGGGCTAATCGATGGGCAAGCAGGGCTATGAATTCTGAGTTTGGACTCCTGGTCTGGAACTCTAATGACTATCAGACTTCCTTCTCTTCTAGGATAGAGCAGTTGGGCAATGCTCATTGAGAAGCATCAGAAGGAGTCTTAGGAGGAAACAAGTTACTTCTGGTGTTACAGCCTTGGAGAAATTAACCAACAAGGGCTAAATCCTGCTTCTGATGGACAAGAGGAGGAGCGATAAGAAGAAAACCATGAAAAGGCTTAGTCCTGGCCTCCAGGAAAGATTACTGTGCTTTAGGCTGAGAATGATGTCTCAGGATTGCCACAAGGCCCTACCAGATCTGGCCCCTCAACTCTCTGAACTCAGCTACTATGACTCTTTGCCTTAATTCCATGGGCCAGACCCACTCCAGCCTCAGGGTCTTTGCATTCTTTAGGACAGGGACCTGGCGATCAAGTTACAATCATCATGAGTTATAAACACACGTTTGCTACCAGTCACTTCCATCTGGACAATGCCTAGACAATGAGCATTTCTGCTTGATCGAGGGGTTGGAGGATAAGGGACTGGGTTAGTCTACGTCCCCCGAGAAATATATGCCAGGAATACAAGACAGAAGATATGTCTATGAGTAAAAATAGGGAAAAGGCTGGAAGATGCCGGGAGAACTGTCAAATTACAGTGCTGGTCTGACCCCTGTAGAGGAGAGTGAGAAGGAAGGAAGATTGAGTGAAAAAAATCTTAGTCTCAATGCAGCTTGAAGAAAGTTAGACTTAGTGGGGTAAGGCCAGTGTAGGTTGTCGGGGGAGAGAGTTAAACCAAAGCCAAAGTCTCCTCTTCCCCATCTGGCAGGAATGGGTCTGCCTTAAGGTTCCAGCCATTGTCCCAGTCGGTTAGTGGATAGAAGCAGCCAGGGAGAAGCGTGGTCTTAGCTCCAACATAGCAGTGAGTTCAGAGCTCAGCAGCTGGGGCTCCCAGGTAGTTGTGCTCCCTGCAGAAGATATAGGAGGTGCAATTTCATAACTGCCACAAGCCAGACCCCTACTTCTGGGAAACCCATCTCAGAAGTTTTGTCAACCAACACACTCCCTACATCCAGTGCCCTATCAAGTGAGGTGGCCTGAGATTCCCTCCCCAAGGCACCACCAGGCATCAATGCTAGAGATAGGGCGAACACACTGGGCCATTTCTTTCTGGCCACAGGTTAGTCTCCAAGAGCCTTGCTAGAAAAACTCAGTGTTACCCCAGAGGATGGCTAGGGGCTTCCACCTCCAGAGACAATGGTCCCTAGGTCTGAGTTCTGTTTTCACGTTTCCTTTAGGAGACCTCTCTGTCAGATCTTCTGTGGCACAGGCCCAATCAGTTTACCATGACGGGAAAACGTCAGGGTCCAGGTGCTGGGAACTCAGCAGGCCTCAGCGTCAGTCAGCTCCTGCTGTGACCGGCCTATTCTCTCTCCACAGGGAGGTTTCAGTGCCTCCTCACTGGTCACTGTGAGGCTTAAACAGGAGAAGGCGGCTGAAAACAACCAGCTAAGAGCCAGGCTCCCCACAGACCCTCCTGCAAGGGGGCCTCCCTCCCTGTTTCTCTCACATCTCTGATCTTACGCTCTCCGGCAGACATGCTGCCTCTGATGCCAACGCAATTTGCTGGTTACATAACACGCATCTTCACTGGTGGCAACTCTCACTCACTGGAGAGGTTCCAAATTAATAATCTATTATTCATGCCAGCCACAGTCTTTCTCCACAGATAACCTCAAAAGGAAAGAAAGACTATATGCAAAGAAAAAGAGAGGGGAAGGCCATCCTTGCAACCAAGCAGGGCCTGAGAGCTAATATCTTCTGAAGGCACAGAGACCAGGACAGATGCTTGGCAGGGGCCAGTGACCTGACAGAGCCCTTCAAGTGTCTCGGAGGAGTTTCTGTTCTTTGTTTTTGTGAGACCCAAGGTCACCAGCAGAAGAATCAGGGAGGGAAGCAGCTCCTGGAGCCTGAGGAGCTCCTGGGGGATCTCAGAACCACGCTAGGTCGATTAAGCCTCCCTGACCTTTGACATCACTACAGCTCCCACGTGAAGACCCCTTCCTAGATTCTGAGGTGGGGCTGGTGGACAAGAAATATAAACAGGGAGGAGACAGACCCACAGACTCCCACAGTCTCCCAGTCTACCTGATTTCTACCCCAGTCTGTGGGACTGTCTCCTCCCTGTTTATATTTCTTGTCCACCAGCTCCAATCTATGGAGCTCCGGTCTGAGGAGAGATGCAACCCCGTCCTCAGGGAGCCCCAGTCTGAGGGGAGGTGCACCCCCATCCTAAGGGATCCTTAGTCTGAGGGGATGAAAAAGCCTTTGCAAAACTATAACTGAGGAACTTATGACAGTGAAAGAAAGAAATCACAACTGACTGACTCCATCTTGCTTCTAACCTTTAAGCTGTCCTTGTTCATTCCTGGGCGTAGGCTGAACTAACTTTGGGAAGGAATTTGGTTCATGGTTTGACTCTGAAACAAAATTGAAAACAGCCCTTTCCCAAAAAGACCCCCTTCTTGCCTGGGACCACCTTTGCAGAACTAACAAATTAGCTACAAGATTAGAAATTACAATGTAGGGGTCCTGCAGCCTCTGGCTCCAAGAGTCTGAACCTCCCCAGATTGCTCCTGGGGATAACATCGCTATTGTAAAGTCTAAGATCAGTGCTTGAGATACTCTGCAGACCCCGCACTCAGTGCATCAGTTGACAACCAGTTCTGCCACCCCACCCAGGAACAGAGGACAGCAGTAAAACCTCATTTCAACCCCCTATGATTCTGTCTCCAACCTGACCAATCAGTACTCCCCACTTCCCAAGCCCCTACCCGCCAAATTATCTTTAAACAGTCTGGTCCCTGAATGCTAGGGGAGACTTATTTGAGTAATAATATAACTCTGGCCTCCCGCACAGCCGGCTCTGCCTGAATTACTCTTTTTCCATCACAGTTCCCTTGTCTTGATAAATTGGTTCTATCTGGGCAAGGTGAAGCCCTTGGGCTGCTATATGGAGATGCAGCCCCGTCCTCAGGGAGCCCCAGTCTGAGGGAGACACAGCCCCATCCTCAAGGAGCCCCAGTCTGAGGGGAGACACAGCCCCATCCTCAGGGAGCCCCAGACTGAGGGGAGACGCAGCCCCATCTTCAGGGAGCCCCAGTCTGAGGGAGACACAGCCCCGTCCTCAGGGACCCCCAGTCTGAGGGAGACACAGCCCCGTCCTCAGGGAGCCCCAGTCTGAGGGAGACACAGCCCCGTCCTCAGGGAGCCCCAGTCTGAGGGGAGACACAGTCTCATCCTCAGGGAGCCCCAGTCTGAAGAGGACACACTCTCCCAACCTCAGGGATTCCCAGTCTGTTAAGAGATAAAATTCCTTCCCTCAGGAGGCTCCTATTCTAAAGAAAGAAACACAGAATCTGTTCCCCCAGACTCTGAAGATGCATTTTTCTGTGTGCAACAGGGAAAAGATTTCTATTAATCTCATACAAGACTTTTATAAATCTTAGATTATATTTCTATCTAACCTTAGATAGAAGAGAAGGGTGAAAAGCTGGAAAAGACATCTAGAATACTCCTTTTAAAGTTTCAGGGAAAATCTTAAGGACTCATTTCTAAGTATTACACTTTCACATAGTGGAAAATGATGGAAAATGATGCTATAGTTTTCAACTGAACGTGGCAAATGGAACACATTAGTTTTTTTAGCTCTGATCTCTCTCAAAAGTCTAAAATGTCAGTAAAGGAAGACATAAACAAAATAGAGATAATTATTAACTCTATGGAATTAAAACTAGTCCAAAAAAGAAGATGTTATCATCTATGGCTCTTTTCTAAACAATATTTATATAATCGTAAATGCTAAAGTGAACGTTAAATACTAATTTTTTTATCACAAAAATTGTGATAAAGCCATATCGGGAGACTCTTGGAAGGCACAATTATGTTGTCAGGGGCATGATAGGAGGACTGATACAAGAATGCTAAAAGCTCAAATGCCATGGTAGGCAATCATCAGATAAGGTCAGAAAGTAAAAAATCAAGAAAGAGCCAATAACATGGAAATGAATACCAGAGGAAGGAGCTAAAGAGTGGAAGGGTTGCTCCTGAGGAGGAGAATTCTGGATGGGAAGGTTGTATATTCTAAAACTATTTGATTTAAATATATATAAAACTGTGATTAAAATTAAAATGAATATGTTCGTTCATGAAAGGAAGATGCTGTCAAGTCTTTGCTACCTGGAGGACAATTAACCAATCAGTGGATAATATATCAAAGCAGCATCAGAGGAGGGAGACCAGCTGGGTGCTGTTGCCACAGTCCTAGTGAGAGAGGTTCATGAGAATCTCATGGCTGGTCCTACCCGAGCATGACAGAGCAGCATCTGGAGAAGCTGACTCCAGCCTAGAAACCTGAGCCACAGACATTCTCAAAGTAAAAAATCCACTGGGTCAAGTAAAACCTCCTGACAACCTAGGCTTTTAATATAATCAAGAAGCAAATTGCTTTTCTTTTGTTCAGCCCTTTACAGTTTACAAAGCTCTTTCACATACATCATGTGAAATGTTTGCTTTGGACCCTGTCTTAGTCCTTTTGTGTTACTATAACAAAATACCTAATATTGGATAGTTAGTTTATAAACAAGAGAAATTTATTGCTCATAGATCTAGAGGCCAGGTAGTCCAAGATCAAAGTGTGAGCAGATTCAGTGTCTGGTGAGGGCTGGCTCTCCGCTCCACAGATGGCATCTTCTACCTGTCCTCACATGGTTGGAAGGGGTAAACAAGCTCCCTCGGGCCTTTTTTGTGAGGGCACTCATCCCATTCATGAGGGCAGAGCCCTTCTGATCTAATCGTCCCCTAAAGAAAACCCTCTTAATACTATGATATTGGGGATTAGGTTTCAATATATGAATTTGGGAGGGACACGTTCAGACCATTACAGGCCCTATCAGTCCTACAATATTCTCCTTTTTCAGCTTTAAAAATAGGGCTTAAAAAATAAACCAGTTAAAGAGTAAAAATAGGTATGTCTATGGCTCTTAAACCTGGTGGCATTTTGAGATCACCTAAACAACTTAAAAAATATTCATGCCTGAACCCTACACAACTGAATTTGATTTTTTGTGGTGGTTTGAAGTACCTTCAGATGATTCTTTCGTCCCACATGAGGCTGCCTCTGCTACTCCTTAGCTAATCCAACTTCACATCCCAATACTCAACACACATTTTTCCATAGACATCAGGGAAGGCTAGGTAATCTACAAGAACAAGAACCGCCAAGATTTCAGTGGCTTAAAGACAAAGATTGATTTATCACTCACCCAACATCCACTGTGGGTCCAGCAACTTTCCAAGGCAGCTGTTCTCCACATGATGGCTCAATGTCCTTGATCCTTCCTCTCAACCCACACTTCCATGATGGTCATGACTGGAGAAAAAAGCACTGAAGACACTTGCACTGCCAATCAAACGCTTCAGCCTGTAGGTGACACACATCACTTCCAATTGCAACCTGTTGGCCACATGTAGTCATATCACCCCACATGATAGCAAGTGTGGGAGTGGGGGAAGTACTTCTCTCAAGTGCCCCAAAATAGAGAAAAGCTGGGTATAGATAAACACTAGTAACATCTACGAGCCTCTTCATGCCACCCGTGCTATGCTTGCTGCTCCCTACATGGCAATCCCCTGTCCTCTCCATTCTCCCTTTCCCCACTACTCTTTAATGCCTGGCTGAAACTTCAGCCCCTCCTTGAAGTATTCAACCAAATCTTTCCGCACTGATCCCTTCAACCTTCCATCAACAGTTCTCATTATCCGTGGGGTACATTTTGGCACTTGTAGTTCATTAAGCATTTTCAGTCTTTACATTTCTTCTACTGATAATAATTTAATCTCCTGAATTTGGGGCAAAATAGCAAGAGATACTGTTGTTCTCACCAAAAGAGATGAATGTATCAGAAAGATGGGAGGGATAGGCACCTAGGGAGTGAGCTCTGTGACTTCTGAGCATTTGCATATGGCCAAAATGGAGAGCTAGAGGAGATGCAAGTGGACCTGGGAACTTTGAAGAGGTTGTTTTCAAAAGTTCTTTATCCTGAGAAGCTTAGGCTAAAAAATTGTACACCAGTAAAAAGAATTGGGCATTTCCACAGGAGAAGGATGACTTTAGAACTACTAATTATCTTAATTATCTTAAGGAATAAGAAATATTTCAAAAAGCCACAGGTTGCATGGAAAGCCCATCACTTAGCCCAGGACTTAAAAAGACATGCACAAAAGATGGGAGGTGAAGGACGTTACTTCCCCTGAGCTCCCATTGCACCCTGAACATATGGGGTCCCTGCAGTTTCCACAGGCTCTTGTAACTTTCTGCTGACATTGCCACTTATTTATTTTTATTTAACAGACATATAACATTTACCATGTAGCAGGCACTATTACATGTTCTTTATAAACATTAACTCATTTTATCTCATTACAATCGTATGTGGGTTATAGTCCCCCATATTCCCTTTACATATGAGAAAACCAAGTTTAAGTATCTTGCACAAGGTTATTTTTAGCAAAAGGCAGAGCCACTAACCCCTTCAGAACAGGTGTATATCTTTATATGCCCAGAAACTAACAATAGCAAGCACATAGGAAACACTTAAGTGCCTTTTAAATAAATGAATGCGATCTTGTTTTCCTCTGAAGCCAGACTACCTGGGTTCAAGTCCCTTTACCACTTGCTAACTATTTGAACCTGGGCAGGTTATTTATCTCTCTGCACCTCTGTCTTCTCACCTGTAAAGTGGAGATAATAAGAGGCCTCACAGGGTTGTTGTGAGTGGATTAAGAAAATTAAAAATATATGTAGTACATCTAAAAGTTTAGCACCATTCTGGAACAGAGGAAACACTCAGGAAAATGTTAGTTATTATCATTTCACATGCTATATCTTAGCTCATCAAACTACAAACTCCTGTAAATCCATAGTAACCATTTATTTTCATATCTGAAACTAGAATGTGGTAGGCATCCTAAATATTATCCTAAAATTGGATATTGCTATTACTGCTACATAACAACATTCAGCAGCTTAAAACAACACACATTTATTTTCCTACAGTTCTTGTGGGTCAGGAATGCAGGCCCAGCTTAACCTGGTCTTCTGCTCATGGGCTCTCACAAGTATGTAATCAAGATGTTAGCCAGGGCTGTGGTCTCATCGGAAGGCTCAATTGAGAAAAGACCTGATTCCAAGTTCACTCTGTGGTTATTGGCAGGATTCTGTTTTTTCATGGCTGTCGGACTGAGGGCCTCAGCTCCTTGCTGGCCATTGCCTGCTGGTGGCCCTCGGCTTCTTCCCATATGGGCCCTTATAGCTCACTTCATCATAGCAAGTTCATCAAGACCCAGGAAGAGTGAGAAAATGCAAACAAGAAGAAAGTCATAATTATTTTGTAACCAAATCACGGAATTAACACCCCATCACTTTTGTCATATTCTATTAGTTATAAGCAAGCCATTCTCTAGGTTCTGCTCACACTTAAGGGAGGGGTTTACACAAGGGCATGGATACCAGGAGGTGAAATTAGAGGCCTGTGTCAGAAGCTGCTGGCCACAGGGCTCAAACATCCAAGAGGCAGCTCTGCTTTAGATGAAGATGGGCAAGGTGGAGACGTTGATGTTTAGGGTTCTGATGTTTGGCGTTCTGATTCTACTTCTGCCTCTAGGGTACATCTTTTCAAACCCTCCTGGGGCCTTGGTTTCCACTACTATAAAATGAGCAGCCTAGACTAGGAGGTGCCTCTGGTGCCTTTTATCCAGCACTCTAGAGTTCTAGGTTTAAAAATATATATATATTTACCAGATCTTAATTCAATTAAGCTCATGAAGTTAGGTTTCTCTACACTCTTAGAAAGCTGTCAGGTACACAATTATCTGAGTCCCTTCTTGATGGAAGGGAAAGGTGAATCTCTGCCTTCCTCTCCACTAGCCATGCTGCCCCACCATACCAGCACTGGTGGAAGGAAGGAAGTAGGGCAGGCAGAGTCCTCAGGAAAGGGAAGGTCCCAGGTGTTTCCATTTACCTTCCTCCTACCTCCTTGCCCTGAATTGCTCTGGAGGCTAAATCACAGCCCAGCACAGGCGGCCAGGGAGGCTGGCATCAAACCCTCGGCGAGATGAAAGGCCCTTTCGAGGTGCATAATTCAGAGCAGCAAGTCCTGCATAGAGCATGTGATTAGAATAAATGTATGTCCCTGAGGCTGAACACGGCTCTGCAGCATGGCAAGCTCCTGCACACTCCCCTTGTAATTCTCCTTATCTCCCGTCCCACCACTCATTTCCTTCCCTCTGATGGCTCAGCAGCAGCCCACCCAGTCAGCCCTGCCTTTCAAATAGCACCCTCTGTTCCTTACAGGAAGAGTACAGGAAGCCAGAAAAACATGACGGGAGATTAGAAGTTTGGAGAGCCTAGTGTGGGTCCAGCCTGTGACCCTAATCTGTGCTGTGGCCCTAAGTGAGTCCCTTCCCCTCTTGAACCTCAGTTTCTTCATTCATTTAGTAAAGAATTTGGATTATATGACTCTCAATATCTCATTCAGCTCTTAAATTCTGTGGTTCTTACATGTCCCTAAACTGAGCAGGGAAATTGGGGGTCACTAGATGAGTTATGATGTGTTTGACCATGAGTAACTGCTATGGTTGAAATGATGCTGTTCTCTCCAAAACTTATGTTAAAACATTATCCCCAGTGCAACAGTATTAAGAGGTGTGGCCTTTAGGAGATGATTCAATTACAAGGTCTCTACCCTTATGAATGGGATTAGGTATATTTATACAAGAGCTTGATGGAGCAAGTTCATGCATTTTCACCCTTTCTGTCCCTTCTTCCATGAGAAGACCAGTGTCCTTCCCCTCCAGAGGATATAGCAAAAAAAGTGCCATCTTCGAAGCAGAGAGCAGTCCTCACCAGACACCCACACTTGCCAGTGCCTTGATCGTGGACTTCCCAAAGAATTCCTCCAGAATTCTGAGAAAAATAAATGTCTGTTCTTTATAAATTACTGAGTCTCAGCGTATTTTGTTATATCAGCAAAAATGAACTAAGACAGTAATAGAATCCCGAATAAAAGGTGACTTCTGCACATTTATCCCACTTAATAAACAATACAGAGATAGGAAGTTGTAGTTTTGAGGTAATGGTTCAGCAGTGTTACTTTTCCATCGTCCTTTGCTGCCAACCACAGTGAGAGCCACCTCTCTCAGCATCAGATCCCCATACCATGGGGCAAACACAGGAGGCAGAGTGGTGGGCCCTTTTTGATGATTCTCCTTAACAGGGAGGAAAGCTTTTCCCAAACACTCTCATGTTCTGTTATGCGTGGCATTGTGTCCCCCAAAAGGAAATGTGGAAGTGCCTTACAATGTGATGTTATTTGGATATAGGATCATTCATCACAGATATAATGAGGAGTTAAGAGGAAGCCATACTGTAGTAGGGTGGGCCCCTAATCCAATATGACTGGTGTCCTTATAAGAAGAAGAGAGTGACACAGAGGGGAGACGGCCATGTGAAGATGGAGAAACACAGGGAGAACACCATGTGACAAAGAGGCAGAGGCTAGAGTTCTGCAGCAGCAAGCCAAGAACTGCCAAGGATTGCCGGAGACACTAGAAGCTAAGAGAAAGAGAGGACAGATTATCCCCTAAAGCCTCCAAGAAAGTATGGCCTCGCAGACACCTTTTATACACTTCCAGCCTCTAGACCTGAGAGAATAAATTTCTGTTGTTTTAAGTCACCCAGGTTGTGCTGCTTTGTTATGGTGTCCCTAGAAAACTAATACATGCCCCTTCTGCTAAAACTGAGTTACATGTCCACAACTATCGGTAAGTCACCCACTGGTAAAAAAAAGAGTGGTATTGCCACAGTCAGTCGTGGCTCATCTTGTGAGGCTGAGCTCATTGCTTCCAGGACAAAACCAGGTTCTACAGACTACAAAAAATTAGAGAGGGACTATCAGATTGCTGAGTCTAGTATACACATTTGAAAAGTGAAAAAAAAAAAATAGGCTCAGAGAAGAAAAGCATCCTGCTTTAGCTTCTCCCCATCTGTGACGCAGTGCCTCCTCACTGCATGTGTGCAGTTGTTCCATGTGTGGACTCTTGCCCACTCTTAGTCTATGCTATGTGATTCTGGCTTGCACAGATTAGAGCAAATTGCTACACAATGATTGATGAGAGACAAAGTAAGAAAAGGGCATTTTCCAAGCCTTTCAGCATCCCAGCTCACACAGGAGATTAAAAGTAGAGCTGCTGGGTCTAGGTATGACTCAGTCTGGATGAGAAATGAGATTGGGAAGAAACAGCCTGAATCCTGCTTCCTTAGAGGCCAGGGGTCACAGCAAAGGCTGAGGTTGGACAGGGGGTTAAAATGGGAAGGGACAGAAGAAGAACATGACACCTGAGGAAGAAAACATGCTTGGCCTAGCCTGCAGAAGGCATGCTCTTGGAGTCCTGAGCTGACATGGAAGGCTTTCTCATGGAGACTCTGTAGATAAACACAGGCATGTCTAGGGAAAAAAAAAAAAAACAGTTATATTGCTGCCAAGAATGTCTCACGAGCACCTCACACTTGGATCGACACTCATCCCCTCCAAATGCTCTTCACTGTGTGCTTTCTGTCTTATCAAAAAGTGTTTGCATTGGCTCAGTTGTCCAAGCCATAGTCATGGGAATCATCCTTGCTCCCTCCCCTACCCCCTCCTTAACCAATCACTCACCAGCTCTCCCTCCTAAATACTCCTCAAACCCATGCACCTCTCCCAGTCCCTCTACCTCCATCATCCTCACTTGTGGAGATTACTGCAGTGGTCTCCTTATTCATCTGTTGCCTTTAATGTTCCTTCCTCCCTTGCCCATATCCATCCTTGCAGCTGGAATGGTCTTCCTGAAACCCAGATCTGATCACCTCACTGCTTAATGACAATCAGTGGCTCCCTATAGCTTTTGCATTAATGTCCAATCTTCCTGACTTGCTTTCAAGCACCCTCATGATGTTCCTCCTACTTCCCTCCAAGCCTTCTCTCTCATCCCATTTCCCCTGAACCCCGGCATTCATTCTTCATGCTTCATAAAACAACTCTTCCCACTTCCTCCAGCAAACACACTCTCTTAAGCACCAGCACCCATCTCCCCACCATTCCCACCCCCCTCCATCCCCTAGGCCCAAGTCTAGATTGAGCCTCTTGGCCCTCAGATTCATTTTGCACCCTCCCTGGTCTGCTCTGTGTTGTTGGGGGTGGGGAAGGCCAGGCTGACCCCTGTAGGTGGCAATTCCCAGCCTCCTCTGTCACAGGGCTCCTGGCTGGGTTCAGCCAGTGGGAGGCACTGGCAGACAAGAGGCGGTGGCAGGAGAAAGGGGAAAGAGAGGATATTTCTTTACTCTTTCTCTGCCTCAGGGGATATCAGCAGCAGTGTCTCATCCAGGCTCCCACTGGACACAATCACTGTGGCTCTACTTTCCACTAGGGGACTCTATGATCTCGTTACACTGCCTCCTGCCCTTGTGGCTCTAGCTGAGGTATGGTAACTGCTTCCTGGAGTTGTTACTTTCTAAGTCAATCAGCCCCTTCCATCACCTGTGAGCCAGTTTCCAGCAGTAAGTCACTTCAGTTATAAATACACTACGTGATTTTTGTTTTCCTGGTTTTTCCTAACAGACATAGGCCTTCTCTATCATCAGCTCCCTGTCCTTCCCCTAAGGCATCCCTATTCATCCTGAATTGTAAGGGCTGGTTTGCTTGTGTCTACTCCCTTCTGATCTGAGTGTTCCATGAGGGCAAAGGCCATGTCTGCTGGCTTACCATGATACCCCATTGTACTCCTAAACTACCTGGACACAGTAAGTATCTAATGAACACTTGAATGAGTGAATGAGTGAGTGAGTGAGTGAGTGATTGAATGAATGAATAAACTTTGTAGCTAAGCGTCTTGCCTATTCTTCCAACTGTCCAAGTCTACTTTGATTTTTGCAGTCTTTTAAACCTCCCTTCTCCAAGAAAATAACCTTCGCTGTTTTATCCTTACCTTATAGATTCCCCCTTTCCATTATTTTATTAAGTACAAGTAATATGGGTAAACCATCCAAAGGTCTCTGCCCACACAGGCTTCCCATTTCCATGACATATCTCCTGGTTAGGGGCCTCAGCTAGGCCTCCTGACCAGAAGAGAAAGAGAGTTACAAGGCACAAGGATCTGCACAAAGCTGCCTGATGGAATTCTAGCTGGAGCTTTGGCTGTGGTTCTCACAGGGAGCTTCCTCCTGGCATCATGGGATGTGAATCTGGAGACAGCTTCATGAGAAGGAAGGCCTTTGCACCATTTCCCCTTCCCAGTGTTCTGAGCCCCTAGCTGCTTCCCTGCAACCCAGCTTTGCTGGGGTGAGGTGAGAAAGTGAAGAAAAGAAGATACTTGGCTTTGTTCACAAGTATGGGCTGGGTGGAAGGGTGATGCCTAGTTTGGCAGCCTAGCATGGGAGGGGACAGGGTGCCCAGTGGAGGGAGGGAAGCATAGGCAACGAACCAGGACAACTGCTGTGGTCTGAGTTACTGCTTTACCTCTCTCCTTCCTAAGCCCACACATCACATTTCAATCAGCTCGGAGGATCTGTGCAGCTGCGGGAGACGGACTGCAGGGATGCAGAGCATCCAGCCACTGCCTCCCCGGCACCAGAAGCTGATTAGAAATAAACATGAGGGCAATACACAGCAGTGGCTTTCTCACCTTATGCAGCAGAATCTGTTTCTAGGTCCAGGCTAAAAGCCAGCAGGCAAGAGAGGAGGGCACCAAGACACTTAGGCAAAGGCTCAGGGCCTGGGCACCTTGGGGTCATTTTGTCATCCCTCTGTCTCCAAGAAAAACTTCAAAGATTCCAGTCTGCGCACTCTTTTGACTCCATTTGGATAATGAGACACCCTAAACAGTAAAGGGCAGGTCACCACATACCTCAAGAAAATAAGAGGATTAAATGGAAGAGGAATCTGGATTGGTGCAAGGGCTGGAAGAAACTTCTCCCCTGAACCAGCCAGAAATCTCTTGGAGTCCCAGATCTTCACATGATATGGTGAGAAAAGGCTAGGACAGAGGGAGCTCTCAACAGTGTGGGTTGGGGATGGGTGGGATGAGGGGGAACTCAAAACCAATGCTGCTGGGGATATAATAACAACCAACACTTATCCTTACTGAGAAAGTCCTAGGCACCAGGCCCAATGCTAGGCACTTTTATTCATTATGACATTAAATCACTATAATAAGCCTCTGAAGTAGCTACTATTGTCCTCATGTTACAAAAGAGGGGAACCAAGGCTCAGAGAGGCTTGGTAGGGTTACATGGCTAGGTATGAGTGGCCCAGTCAGACCTGGAAACCAAGCTTCCAAAACCCTCCCTCTCTCGCAGTGACATCTGTGCCCTGTCCCCCAGAGCAGAGCCATCACCACGGTGCCGCACCAGGGTGTGGCTAGGGCCACAGCTCATCAATGGCAGGCAGAGGAGTGGCTCTAAAGTAGATGACATTGGGTGGGGGGACCTCATGGCTCTGGTTCCATCTGTCTAGAGGCCTTTGCTTTGGGGAGCTGGAAGCCCAATCATCTCACCTCATGCTTCTAACACGTTTCTGGTTATTAACAGGGACAGTGGTCCAGTTTCCCTTCTGTTCCTTGGCAAAATGTCACCTTTCCTGCCCAGTTCAAATGTCACATGCCTTATGAAACCTCTCCTCTGTGCCAACTCCTCCTCTGAAGACTCCTGAGTTTGTGATGAAGATGAGGATGATGATAAAAGTAGTAAGAGCTAACACTGAGGAATGCTTACTCTGTGCCAGGCACTTTTCAAGTATTACCTTGTTTAATTCTCACAACAACCCAAGGAGATGAGGGCCATCATTATCTTCATTTCATAGATAGAAAATGGAGGCCCAGAGGGGTTAAGTAACTTGCCTATAGTCATGCAGCTCATAAGTGGAGAGGAGCAAGTATTCAACCAAAGCCATGCAGTTCCAGAGTCTGTGCTCTTAAGCAACCCCCGAGGCTCCTCCACACAAAGAACACCCAAGGAGTGCAGATCCAAAGGTTCCTCTACAGAAGCATTGCTCACCTTATCTGAGAGGCCATGAGTTGCCTGTCTCCCCTGATCATATGTGAGCTCCTTGAGGGCAAGGTCTGTCTTAGGAATCTGTCTTGAGTCTAGCACAGCACCAAGGACAATGAGCAAGGTGTTTGCAGGAGAGAACAAATGAATGACGTGTAATGATAATTATTTAAAGCATCATTCTATCTGAGTCATCACAGGAGAGTGAAAAAGACCCCAAAAAGATGACCCACTTGTGAGATGAGGCCTTCTATGCTGTCTCCCAGGCAGAAATGTGGGAAAAGAGTCCAGGAAACATGTCATCTATGAAGGGCCCTTAATGAGGTTCTGTGCACACAGGAAGAGGGAGGTCATATGTCCTTTCACTGTCCTTTGGGCCAATGGTTTAGGGCGGGGGCAGGGCACACCTTTTCATTTTTTCCTAAATACCCAAGTCTCAGGTAATACCTCATGGACTATACTGTTTATGGGCTCACCAAGTCCCATGAGACATGGCCAGCCATCTGCCCCTTCTGTCACCCACACACTTCACTGTAGAGATGGAGGCGGAGTTGAGCTTTCCATAAATCAGAGGGAGAAGGTGATAGGTGACAGTGCCGTTAGCCACTGAGATTCAGCTTGCCCCACCCTGAGCCTGAAATCTACACACCCCACTGGACCTCCTACAGAGTCCCCATCTCAGTTCAGTTCACCACCCATCTGGCTATCCAAATGAGGAATCTCCCGCTCTCCAACACCACCTCTGTCCCTCTAGCCCTGACACCCAGTCAGTCCCCTGGTCCTGTCACTCCTTTCCCAAATATTGCTGAACCCATCCCTCTTCTTCACCACCATGATCCCAGCTCAAATGTCACCACTTCTGGTCTAGAACTGGAAAGCCCCTTCCTCCTACTTATTATTTAGCTCCCACAGAGCCCATTATAATTTATAAATGGTATCATACCACTTCCAGTTTAAAAACTTCCAGTGGATGGCACCATACATGTAACTTCTTCACACCTCTCTCACTACCTTCCACCTCCCCCGCAACAGCACACCATGCTGTTGTCAAGCCTGAGGCCTTTACCAGGCCTTCTGCCCAAAGTACCTCCCATCTCCACCTCGCCCTTCCTCACCTGGCAGGCTCCCCTCCCTGTGGAAGACATGGATCAGCTTCTCCAGGAAGCCTACCACAAGCCACTCTCTCTTCAAATTGCCCCTCCTCTGAAATCCAGCCACCCGCCCCAATGTACTCCTATATAAAAATTGCTCATAAGACTCAGCACATTTCACTGAAATCATTTTATTGCACATGTTTCCCCACTGAGTTGGTTCAGGGCAGAAACCCCCTCTTATTAATGTTCCCATTTCCTGGCCCTAGTACAGCACCTGGAATGGGACCTAATGGGAGCTCAGTGAATGTGTCTTGAATTGAACTGAAGTCATCTTTGAATCATCCGTCCGTAAATAGTCTAACTCCTGAGCCTACTCACCGGGCTGCCGTGAGACGAGAGAGATACTGCTTATGAAGTACTTAGTGTGAGCTCAATGGATATCCACTATTAACATAATCATTATTACTATAATCCAGTACCCTCCAGGCTGGGCATTAGGAGACACAGATTCTAGTCCCAGACCTGATGTTAACTATCAGGGTGACCTTGGCCAAGTCAATTATCTTTTCTGAATTCATCCTCAACAAATATTCTCCTTCTTTGCCTCACCTCCAGTATTGAATGATTCTCTACCTCTCTCTTACTTCAGCATAGACAATTCAGAATGTGCAGATAACTCACACTATATCTGCACTGATGAACACTGCCTTTATGAATATCCCAACACATAAGCAATCATGTTGAGACCCACCACATGGGGTAACCTCTTCCCTCTCGTTCCCTGCTGGGCCCTCTCCCATGTCTCTATCACATTTTTATATTAAAAAGTGAAAAAAAGAATCGAACCAAAGGACAGTCCTTTAAAAATATATATGTTTAGCTTTACAACAAACAAGTTGCATTTTTCTTATTTTCCCATTTCCTTGTGGACTGGTAAAGCTTCAGTGTGAATGAATAACCACCAGCCTGGATCAATACTTGGAAACAAATCACTGTGGTGCCCACTACGGGGTTTCCACGGAAAGCAGAAGCACCTCTCAGTTACCAAATCCCACTGGCCCACCCAGCCTCAGCCCCACCTCTAACCATGGGGAAAGAGCAACTTCCATCAGCAGAGAGGGGACAGGATCTTATCAAAAACGGCACTGCAACCAGGCCCAGTGGCTCACGCCTATAATCCCAGCACTTTGCGGGACCAAAGCAGGAGGGTCACTTGAGCCTAGGAGTTCAAGAGCACCTTGGGCAACACAGTGACCATGTCTCTACAAAAGAAATTTTTTTTAAATAGCTGGGCATGGTGGCATGTACCTGTAGTCCCAGCTACTTGGGAGGCTGAGGTGGGCGGATCACTTGAGCCTATAAAGTCAAGGCTGCAGTGAGCTTTGATCACACCACTGTACTTCAGCCTGGGTGACAGAGCAATACCAAGTCTCCAAAAAAAAAAAAAAAAAAAACAGCATTGCAATTGCAGGTTGCAGGTCTGTATCAAAGCAACTTGCCCTTTCTGAAAATCTCTAAACCGTGTCAAGCTATAAAAAAGAAAACCACTGTTTCTGTAACTCCAATTATACTATTTCTCCCTTCTCTTCTGAAGAGATCCCCCTCACAGAAGCTACTTTAAGATTTGAAGCCATTTCCTTCCAATAGGAGCAGGAAGAAGGTAGGGAACTACATTACCCAGAAACCCTGTGGCAGAACCTGGGCTGACCATGAACCATGGCTTTCATTCCTACTGGCAGTAGCCTGAGCTGCTGAATAGGCAGAGAGAATCTCCTCTGAGCTCTAAAGACCCATCAGAGCATGAAACTGAGGGTGATGTTCCCATCTGTCTCACCAAGAAACTCGGGGTGGGTGTGAGGAGGGTAAGACAAAAGTGTTGAATTTTTCTAAGGCTGTTTTAGAAAAGAAGACTTGAGCAAAAACACAGTCTACTGGTAACTAGTCCCTTAACCATAGTCTGGTGGAAACAGTACAGAGCCCAGACTAACACATCCACCTCTTCCACCCACAGAGGGTACTGTTTGTCTTATTTCTTTATCCCTAAGGCTGGGAGAAAAACGATCTCTGTGATCAGAGAACCATTGATCTGATGGAGGAGATGCAGCCCTTCTCTTCAGAGAACTCCTGATCTGACAGAATTATAACCCCTGACTTCCAAGAGCCTCCAGTCTAACGGGGGTGACAGAGCTCCTGCCCCCAGGGAGCTCCCATTCTGAGGGGAGAGGCAGAGGTCCCGTCTTCGAAGAGCACCCAAGTGATAGGGGAGCTCAGAGTTCAGCTCTCTGCACTCGCTGCCAAAGTGTCCTCTGCAGCCAGCTGGAGCCAGCTGTGCAGCTGTGAGGGACACAGGTGACTTGGCACTTGTCCTTGTCTTCGTCCATCTGAGCCTGAGGCTGGGCTGGCTCTAGAGATGAATGGGCGGTCCACACACCAGGGAGAAGAGCTTTGAGGATGCAGACAGACCCAAACGTAGCAGAACTTTGCAACATGAGCAGGTGGCCCGCCAAGGGCGAGTTTCTCCAGAACTATTACTGGCCAGAAACCTTTATTCTTAGCCCTCTTTCCACCCCTAGAATGCTGTTCTCTATTTTCTTTCCTCTTTCAGAAACTGGCCAAGCTTGCCCTATACAGGCAGCTGTCAGGGGTTACTGTCTCACATCTGCCTGTTGCGTTCTGCATAAGGCTGCATAGGGCTGCCACAGACACATACCTTTCCTCATTTGATATCCTTTCCTCTCTCAGGGATTTATTAGGTCCTTTAATTCTTTCAGAAGCCCCTGCACTCCTCAAAAGTTGGGCCTGAGTCTCTGCCTTTCAGATTCTTTTGTTCCTATCTGACCAGGGGCTCCCTAAATGCAGGATCTTTGGGGTCTCCACAAGGGTGGAACTGTCACCTCTAGAGGATTTGAAATTGGAAAACTTGTATTTGAACCCCATCACTGCCACCCAAAAGCTGTGTTACTTTAGCTAAGACACTTCACTTCTCTGAGTCTGTTTCCTCGAAAATGGGGAACATAACATTCTTCCCAACTCAAATGGTAGCAAAGTTATTTGACTGATTAAGAGCTCTGCAAGCATTAATTACCATTAAGTTTCCTGGGCACAACCAACACCTGGGAACATTTCTAATGTATAAAAAAACATAAAAGTGAGACTTCTCAGTTGACAGACAGGATGGGGTTCCTGGAAGCCCTTCCTTCTCAACTTCCCCCACCTTCTATCCTCATAAAGACCTCAGAGCTTCCAACAAGCATAGTTATAAAGTTAGAACATCACTCAACAACAAAGCCCAATTCTGAAGCTCATATAATTAGGAATGCATTCAACTGCAATTAGCAGGAAACCCAATCAGATAATTTAAATTAAAAGATGGCTATTGTTGTCTGATACCAAGTAATCCGGAGGTAGGTGTTGCTGGTATTGATTTATCACTCAGTGATGCCAGAGACCTCGGCCTTTTCTACCATTCCATTCCACCACGCTCCAAAAGCTGGCTTTCTTCCTTGTGCTTAGAGTATCATGGTCACAAGATGGTTTCTGTAGCTCCAGGCATCACATCACATTCAAGGAAGGAAGAGGTCAGGGAAAGGACAGGACCATCTGGTGTCAGGGCAAATGCTGTAGGGCCATGACCTCTGCAGGAGATAGACCTCATCTTTCTAGGAGTGTCAGGTGGGACTGCAGAAATGTGGTGTGCCTAGCCTTTTGGACAAGTGGCCTCACCCTCCTGCAACTTGCTGCTCACTCAGTTCAGGTTTCCAAAGATCACCTGTGCAGATATGTGCTCATCGAGTGCAGAATCTTTATCCCTCACCAGATGGAGAGGGTGGAGGGCAGGTGGAAGGACCCCATTCCCAAAGCGTCCTCCTCCTCCTGATGGCATTCAAGCTTCTCTCAAACACTGGAGGTGGAATCTCTGGGAACAGAACTATGCCCATCAGAGGTTACCAGCTTAGTTACTATAATGACTGTTTACCTCACCTTCCTCTCACTGTTCTTCTCTACAGCAATATGACTAGAAGCACATGCTGTGCTAGGCAGAGATTATTAGAGATGCAAGACCATAAAAAGGCCCCCTCTGTGCCAACTGTCTCTTCTACAGAGGTTCTAGTGCACACATTTGAAAATGGCAGCACTGGGTTCTTAATATTTCACCTCGATTTGCTGCCTTTTCTAGCAAGAACCGGAGGTACCTGGTGGTGAGATGAGCACCGTGCTGGGAGTCCAGTCCCGGTCCTGTGGCTGACCTTATTGTGTGGCCTTGGGCGAGTCACTTACTCTCTCCGTCTCCTCTTCTATAAAGTGGAAATGCTCATCATATGCACCCTGGAGAATTACATGCTTTCAAAAGATCTCACTGGCTGCTGTGTAAGCAACAGACTCGAAAGGCAAGATTTGCCAAGGAGTGGATATAGATTGTGAGAAAAAGATAATTAAGATTATGCCCAACACTTTTTCCCTAAATATCTGGGTGAATAGAAAGGCATTTACTCACTATGATATACTTTCCGCAGGAGGAAAGAAAGGGGCAGAGAACTCCTCGTAAACCACGGTGCCAGGGTCTGGGAGCAGGTAGGGCATGTGACATTATTGGTCTCTAGTAGCACAGTAAGAACCACCACTACACCTCACATCCCCGAGATGGCCCTTACGTTCTGGCAAACCAAAGGCTGAAGGCCCCTGAATGTAAAAGCTGGGAGGACCACCTTCATCATTATCACCTGGGATGCTTGACAAAGATGGAGTACCCAAGCCCATCGGTACACCTTCTGAATTAGAACATCAGTGTCTGGGGGCTGGAAAGCTACCTGTAACAAGTTCTCTGGATGAATCTTGTATCTGCAAAGCCAATGTTCCCTGGCTCTAGCCTTCAATTTGCAGATAAAGAAACAGCTCTTAACCTCCAGGCAAGGTCTCTTCCATTGTATCAAGCTTCTAGGGTCCTCAGTGGCTCAGCTGACATCACCCTTCACCGTGGCTTCCCCAGCTCTCTATCTCTTCTCACAAATAGGGTATCAGTCACAAGGGGTCCCAGAGAGGACACGTGGTCCTCCACCCCCACTGCTGGGAGGTGTCCTCACAGGTGGTCAGTGTGTCACTCCCGGGGATAAAGGATGAAGACAGCTGGACTGATGGGAGAGCCTGTGGCTGGATGACTGTGAGGCAGTGTTCAGCCAGACACAGAAATGCAGTAGCAGATGTGGGACTGGGGTCCCCACACTCCTGACACTGCCCCTGCCGAGTGAGTTACTGAGACTGGAAGAAAGTGTTGCTGCTGATTCCCTCCACAAAGCCACCCCACAGCACACTCAACATTAACCCAAATGGAGAAAGGCTGAGACCAGGCTCTGATGAAACCATCTCAGTTCAAAGACTCAGTTTTGTGGCAAAACCATCAGCAGCTACACCCCTGAATCCCAGCACTGGGGATGAATTGGCAACTTTCTCATAAGGCCTTAAGCCAAACATGGCAGCCAGCAGCAGGCAGCACATGGCAATTCCAGCAGCATTATGTTTGACTGACTCCCCCTTCCTAAAGCCCCAGTCTCCAAGGAACAATGATGGCAGAGAGTGCTAGCAGAGGCCCTGCAGTCAGATGATTTAGCAAACCCACCTATTTTGTTAATGTCTAAGAATTATAGAGAGAAAACTCAGCCAGAGTTATACCTGGCCCCTTGGATTTTCATTAAACCCTATGAGTTTCATTATACTGACAGGCAAAACTTTCATTCTCTGCCTCTGAAATGTGGCCATCCGGTTACCCACCTGTCCTCCCCTATGCAGCGATGGGAGGACTTTGTATCACTACCTAGCTCCAGGTGAGCTCTTCAACTAGAAGGTGTGGGTGTCACATTCCACCTGGGAAGGGATGAGTCCCCAACAGCCAGGAAGTTCATTGTCTTTAATCACTCTAAGCTTTCATGCACACCTTCACATGGTTGCCCTTATGCACACACACAACTAAACACAGATTCAGATAAACACATACATACGCATTCCAAACAGGAGCTCACATGAATAAATATATGAAACACGTGAAATGAAAGTAGCCATCATCGTAAGTGCTTACGATATTTTAGGCAACATATGAAAGGCAAGGCAAGTGTTACTTCCTTTAACCCTCACAAGAACCCTTTAAGATAGGTGCCATTGTTATTATTATCTCCATTTCACAGATGAGGAAGCCCATTTGGGGTTTCCAGCTGTAAATGGTAGAACCAAGATTCTAGTGTGTCTCCGTGGCCTGTACTCTCAACCACTACCTCCCAGGTTCCCACTAGGACACATGCCACCCCCTGCACGTGTCCCCGCATATATGGTGCTCCCACTCCCAACTCTTCGTGACCACACACATGCATCCCTGAATAAATGCACTGTGCTCTTTGGAGACATGCACCAAGTCAGCAGCGTTCAGTGTTTCTCTGACCCTCCCTGGAAGGGAATGGCAGTGCCTTCCAATGCTGTTTTAAGGCTCATTGGTTCCCTTCCAGTCCTCAGACCTCAAGAAATTGCCCATTTGTCTTATTCAAATACAGGCAAATTGCTGAGATGGGATAAGTCCTTGTTGAAGCTTCTTGGTGATAGGCAGATCAGGAACAGAAGCATGAACTTTAAATCATCTTATCTAAGTCCACAACATTTAATAAATCTGTGGTCAGGAGCTTTTTCACTTGCTGCTGCCAGTTAAAGAAAAGGGCAGTTTTACAGCTAAGCCCTAATATGCTGGCTCGTAAAGAAATCACTCCTTGTTCTGACTTATCAGCCTCCATTATCACTGCCTTAAGGCCGAAACACACTGTTATGTTCTGCTGCTAACACCATTAGCTCAACGTGCACTAAAAATACCGAAAGCACCAAGGGACTTCCAGTCTCTAGCAAGTTCCTGGGGTGCAAAGCCCCTCCAGATAGGGTGAGAACTGCATGGAAAGAAGTGAGCTCTGTGTGGGCAAGGGCAACCGCCTGGGCATGCCAAGCACTTCTCTGGGGGGTAGACATTAGCTGCCTCACCTCCAGGCTGCAGAGAGGACTCTTAGGCTCAAGCCTGGGCAGATGCAAGGAGCAGGGCTGTTATTCACCCCTCTGGGCCTGAGCCTGGCTCCACGAGGTATTAGGAACGTAAACTTGGGCTTGAAATCTGATTGGGAATATGCTGACCATGGCCTTAGACAAGTTAACTTTCTAGGCCTCAGTGTCCCAATCTATGAAATGTGGATGATAAAAACAGCACCTGTCTTGAGTTCTTGAAAGAATTAACTAAAAAATGAGTTCACTGTTAGGGTTTTTGTTCTAGAAAACATCCTAGAGGGCCAGAAACATTTGAGGAAACCTTAGGAAGATGTGGTCCTCCCTGCATTTTCTTTGGAGGAAGGGGTGTTGCTGTGTGACCAGCAGAACTAGAAGATGAATGATCGTCCTAGATTATAGTCAAAGAAAGCCAGGATTTTGAGATGAGACATGGAAAGCCAGCCTCCAAGATGGGCCTTAATGATTTCGCCTCCTTCACCCTATTGTGTGGTCACCTCTCACAAGGGCAGAGTGGGCTGTGTGACCCAGAGAATACAGTGGAGTGTTCTGTATGACTTCCAAAGCCAGATCATGTGGCTTTCATCTCGGTGGCTGGGATTGTTGTTCTGGGGAAAGTCAGCCACCTTGCTATGGGGATGCTTAAGCAGCCTTGTGGAGAGGCCTACATGGGGAGGAACTGAGGCCCCAGGCCAAGAACCAGCCCCAATTCTCCAATCATGTGAGTGAACCACCTTGGAGGTGGATCCTCAGCCCCAGTCAAGCCTTCAGATGACTGTAGATAAGAGATCCTAAGGCAGAACCACCACCCAGCCAAGCCACTCCTGTATTCCTAATCCATGGAAACCATGAGAGATAATAAATGATTATTTGTTATAAATAATTTTGGGGTGGCTTGTGACACACCTGAAGTGACCAGGACAGGGTCAAAACCCTTCTTTTATAGGTTAGACAAGCCCATAAAAAGGTAGCTTGCCCAAGGTTGATAGAAACACGGTGAATGGAACCCAGACTTCTGGGTCCTCAGTTGGCTCTTTCCATGTGCAACCTTGAACCTAGTGCTTGGCCTGGACTAACCTCTGGAAGCTGGATTCAATGGTACCCAGAAAGTTTCACACACACCTCTTCCTGTCCCCTATGGTCTCCCTTTGACACATTTCAGGGACCGAGACAAGGTTATTTAAAAAGCTATTATTGTAAAATTGCATCAGGGACAGTTGGCACTCACCAAGTAACCATACGCTCCTCTGTATCTTCCAGCTTTCCTTGTAGTTAAGTGGGGATATGTGACTAGCTCTGGACAACAGGCTATAAAGAAAGGTGGCACTACTTCCAGGCAACAGTACTTAAGAGTTAGTGCATGACCCTCAGCTCCCTCCTTTCTTACTTCAGCAACCAGGAAGTCACCTGTTCTAAAGTCTGTATCTATAAGATGTAGCCTGGATCCCTGAGCCTTTAGCTGGAAGAGAACTTCTCTGGAGAGCCAATAGACCAATAACAGATTTTAAATGAACCAAAAAGAAACCTTTATGTATTAAGCTACTGAAATTTCAGAGTTTATTACTGCAACCTAGCTTAGCTTAACTTGACTAATATACCATGTGTTCCAGATGACACTGCCACTAGTTGGAATAGGGTTATGCAACCCATACTGGACTATGGTGGAGTGAAGAATAAGTTATTATAGTGTTAAGTCACTGAGATTTTAAGCTTTAGTATCTTATTGTATCAGAGACTCCTAACTTATTAATAAATCAACTGGAAATGCACCTTGTAACTGAGGATCCCTTAAAATAAGAAAATTCAATAGTGAAAGATAAAAATAGACACAAATATTATCAGCAAGTTTCTGTGTGAGTGCAAGTCACAGCAAATCAAGCTAACAGTGACTAAAACCGTGAGGACACTTATGGTTTACTTCACAAGAAGTCAGAGTTAGGCAGTTCAACTATTAGGTCAGCAGGTCCATGATGTTATCAGAGACCCAGACTCTCCCTCCTTCCTCTATGAGTCCTCAGTTTCCTGATTTACATCCTTATTGTCCTATGATCAAATGATGCTGCCACAGCTCTAACTATCATATCCTTGCATAACCACTTTTTTTTTTTTTAAATCAGGAAGGGAGACAGGAAAAAAGTGCATTTCTCCATGAGTGGCTCTGTCTTATCAGAGAAGAAAGCCTTTCTTAGATATCCCCAGGAAACTTTCCCTTAGACATCTTACTGGCCACAACTGATTCATAAACAAAAGGAAAGAGACTTACCATGTCACTGGGATCATTACCAAATGAGAAAAGTCAGGATTATCTTAGCAAGAAATGAAGGTAATAGCCATTATATTGGGTAGATCATCAATAGTGTCTGCCCCATATATAAATTTGTCTCATTGCCTAACACCGTGGTATTAAAAAAGGAAAAAAAATTGGTAAGACAATGGTTAGAATACCATTGTCTCCCTCTGGGAATCCATATTCTTCCTTTTCTTCGAGTCCCTTTTTTTCCAGTTAACTGAGGCTCAGAGAGAAGGAGGACTTGCCCAAGGTCTCCCTGCTGATTGATAACAGAGCTGAATCTTCAAGCCAGATCCCTTGGCTCTTGGACAAAGTTTGGGTCCATGCTAATATTTCTCACTGTGAGTTTCATAGAACATTTTTCATGATATTCCCTATAAATCAAAAAGGGTTGAGCAATCAAGTAACTTTTTAAAAATGCTACCTACTTGATGTCTGTCTGGTGATTCATTATGCCCACTAGTATATTAAAGTCTCTGAGAAGTCCTGCAGCAAAGGACACATCTTATAACATTTAACCTTGTAGTTCCCAAAATGTATTTGAGCATGGAATTGCCACTTCACAGCACCTGTTAACATCTCATGGGACTAGTGTTTTGGAGAACACCCTTTGGAAATGCTGTCCCAAACAAAGCAGCTTCCAGCCACCCGATCCCATAGCATAACCACTGGGCTGAACAAATCCATCTGTGGAGACAGGGGTAATTAGTTCAGCATACGCTGCTGTGCTTCTACTGCATTATGGTTCACGTTCCACTCAGGTGGTAGATTTTTTCCCTGGTTAATGAAGAGGTTATTTTTGTGTGTTCATTTAGGGATTGTAATCACTTTCAAGAAAGAACCAGAGTGCATCATTGGAAAGAATGAGCATGGCATTGGGAGGTTATGGAGAAATCCACTTAGATGTATCTCTGGCCCAAAGAATGCTGGCAATGGCAGTCTGCAGAGCTTTACCACACCCATCAAGCACACAGCACCTCTGCAGACATCATCTCATCACTCTAAAAGCATTTGGACAGGGCTTTGACTACCTCGTTGCATGTGGCCAATATTCTCCCAACCACTGCCTATACAATCTTGGAAGATTCCCTTCTCTTGGGTCTAAGTTTCCTTGTCATCTATTGATAAGGACATTGATATACTTCGGACACTTGTCCCCTCCAAATTTCTGTTGAAATGTGATCCCTAATGTTAAGAGGTGGGGCTTAGTGGGAGGTGTTGAGTCATGGGGACAGATTCTTCATGAATGCCTTGATGCCCTCCCCAGAGTAATGAGTGAGTTCTACTAGTTCATGGGAGAGCTGGTTATTTAAAAGAGCCTGGCACCTCCACCCCTCTCTCTTGCTCCATCTCTCAGGATGTGACACGGTGGCTCCCCTTCTCCTTCCATTATGATTGGAAGCTCCCTGAAACCCACACCAGAAGCAGATGCCAGTGCCATGTTTCTTGTACAGCCTGCAGAACCATGAGCCAAATAAATCTGTTTTTATTTACAAATTACCCAGCCTCAAGTATTCCTTTATAGCAGTGCAAAATCGACTGATCTAGGCAATGAGACCTGGAATGCTTACAGGTCCTGGGCTCGGGGTCTAGGTCTTGGATCACGGACTTCTTTCCCTCCCACAAGGCTGCCTCCTCAGGAACAGTAGGAGCCATGAAGCGCCTGATATTCCACGATCACTTAGTTTTTTCTTGTTTTTGTTTTTGTTTTTTAAGAGACAGGGTCTCGTTCTGTCACCCATGCTATAATGCACTGGCACAATTATAGCTCACCGAAGCCTTGGATTCCTGGGTTCAAAAAATCCTCATGCCTCAGCCTCCCTAGTAGCTAGGACTACAGGCATGTACCACTGTGCCTGGCTAATTTTTAAATTTTTTTGTAGAGACAAAGTCTCGCTATGTTGCCCAGGCTGATCTTGAACTCCCGGCCTCAAGCAATTCTCCTGCCTCAGTATCTCAAAGTGCTGGGATTAGAGGTGTGAACTACTGCACTTGGCCGAGATTTTTAAATCTTTTGTTGGAGTAATCACACCGAGAAGTGCGCACATCAGAAGTATTCATCTCAGTGAAAGTTTACAAACTGATCATGTCAGAGTAACTAGCACTTCTTAAGATAAGAACATACCATACCAGCACCATAGAAGCCCACTTGGCTGGGCACGGTGGCTCACACCTGTAATCCCGGTTCTTTGGGTGGCCTAAGTGGGCAGATCATGAGATCAGATCGAGATCATCCTGGCCAACATGGTGAAACTCCGTCTCTACTAAAAATACAAAAATTAGCTGGTTGTGGTGGCGCGTGCCTGTAATCCCAGCTACTCGGCAGGAGAACCGCTTGAACTCAGGAGGGGGAGGTTGCAGTGAGCCAAGATTGCGCTGCTGCACTCCAGCCTGGTGACAGAGCGAGACTCCGTCTTAAAAAAAAATGAAAAAAAAAAAAAGCCCCCTTGTGCTGCCTTCCAGTTACTATGCTCCCAGGGGAGCCACCATCTGCTGTCTAATGCCATAGATGGGTTTTGTCTGTTACTGAACTTTATATAAATGGAATCAAACAGTGTATACATATTCTCTCATGTCTGGCTTCTTTTGCTCGAGTATGTTTATGTGATTCTTTCATGTTGTTGAGCGTAATTGCAGGTCATTAATTCTCACTGCTATGTAGTATTCTTATGTGTGAATATGCCACTTTTGATTTATCTATTCTACTCTTGACAGACACGTTTATTCAGGTAGTTTCCAGTTTGGTGCTGTTCAATATAGCGCTTCTATGAATATTCTAGCACCTGTCTTTCAGAGAATCATATGGACACACTTCTATTGGTGTATTATACCTAGGAGTAGAAATATTGGACCATAGGATATACTTTGGTAATATTTCCAAACAGTCATCCAAAGTGGCTTTATCAATGTATTATCGCAGTGGCTGTATAGAAGAGTTCAGTTGCTCCACATCTTCCTCAGCACCCAGTATTTTTCATCTCCTTTACTTTGGTCTTCCTGGTGAGTGTGTAGTGGCATCCCACTGTGGTTTTAACATGCATTTTCCTTCAGACTAATGATGTGAGCACCTTTTCATGTTTATTGGCCATTTGACTATTCATTTTCAAGTAATGTACAAGGCTTTTCTTCATTTTTCTCTTGAATTGTCTTTTTCTTATTAATACACTGTAATATAAACACAGGGGCCTGGTAACTTCCTACCCACCCACCACAACACACCCCACTCTATTTGACTAACAGAAACAAGAGAGTATGAAATCAAGCCTAGGTGAGCAAAGAATGCTCTCTCGATGTGCGGCGCTTCCAGCAGGAGCTGAAGTCTACTCCTCAGCTCCTAACATCCCTCCTCTTCTAAAGGCCAGACCGACAGACGAGACAGAGAGAGATGTCATTTTCACACAGTGAGTAACTGCTAAGTCTACAGTATGTTCTGAGCACTGCTCTGGGGGTTGGAAATTCTGCAGTGGACAAGACAAGACAGACCAGTCCTTGGGAACTCAGATGGTCAGTTGAGCACGAGAATAGTGCTCCATCCTTTCTCCTCTGGAGCTGGGCTGAACTTCCTCACCCAAGACTGTAGGAGTGATGAGTGCCCTGGCTAGTAACAACAATAATAATAAACTGCTGACACTTACTGAGCACTTCCTATGTCCCAGGTGTTATGCTAAGTACTTCCATGTGTTAAGCCCATAGTTCTCAAATTTTAATGCTCATCAGCATTGTCTAGAGGGTATATTAAACACAGACTGCTGCTGGGCCCTGCCAGTTTCTGACTCGGGGGCCTGGGAATTTTCCTTTCTAACAGACTCCCAGATAATGCTAATGGTGCAACCATTTAAGTCACTATGTCAGAGCAACCCTATGGGGTAGGGACTATTATAATCTCCGTTACCCTGTGATGCCACTGAGGCACAAACAAGCTGAGCAATATCTATGCCTCTGGCCACACTGCTAATAATCGGTGGAACTGGTATTAGAATCAAAACAGCATGACTTCACAGAGCACACACTTGTCTATTAACTACACCACACTATGCCCCAAGTAGCTTGCTTTTAAAGGCTCTCATAAACAGTCCAGCTTAACTGCCGAAATAAGAGCCAGGTGTAGCCTATAGCCTCTATTCCCATTAGATAAATCTGTCCTTTGAGCACTCGTGGATGAGTATATATCTGTTCTCATCCTGCAGAGAGGTGCCAACTACTGTGACAGGTGGATAAGCAGTGGAGGACAGGGACATATGTTAGGGTTTGCAGCTTTAAAATCTATATATGAATCCCAACTCCAGGCCTTACTTACTACCTTTGAAACCTTGGAAAGTCCTTAAGGTAACTGAGCTTCATTTTCTTCATTATTGTTACAAGAAAAATATATAAAGTAATTTAAAACCCCAACTGATGATAGCTGTTTTATCCTACCAGCTGGAAGGGCATAATTCCCCCGCAGGCAAATGGCTCTTTGTTTAACAGTCTCCTGATGTAGCACAGCGAGTATGAATGGAGAGGCCCTGAAAGCTCAGACTACATCAAGTCAGATCAGGAGGTGTTGGGAGAAACTGGGGGAGGGAAGCAAAGGGCAGGGACAGAAGACAAGGGCCGGGGCCAGGGATCTGGGAGAGGCAAAGAGAAGTAATTCAAAGGCGCACTGGGAGGATGGGGTGTTCCATGGGGGTGGTGGACAGGGAGACCAGACCGAGGCACTTAAGAAAATTGGTATTTAAAATCCAGTTCTAAGTAATTTGCTTTCTGATGGTACGATGTCACCACCACTTTCTCCCCCATTACCTCCAAATTCTGCTACTACATGGTGTGTGTTTCTGTATTTAGCAAATAAGCGAATAAATGGGGTTAAACTAAAGACAATATGCCCACCACGAGGAATGCAAACAGACCTCCATGTGGATGACCCACCATGGCAACGAGAAAGCACACAACTTAAAAAAAAAAGTAGTATTTGTGCCTCAGACTGCAGAGCCCCTGAGAGCAGTCTGCCCTGAACCTGAACTGGTAAGTTGGCATGAAGGAGGATGGCGATTCCTGCCTTATGAGTAGGGTGGACATTGAGCCCTGGTCCACGCCCCTGTGCTGGAAATGCGGGTGTGCTGGCTGAGTAGGAAGTCATGGAGGTTTCCAATATGTTATTCCATGGAGTCCACAAAGTAGATCTGGGAAAGTTTCTCTTGATGGATGTAATCAGAGAAATAAATAATTCACCTAATAAATGAAGAAAGAATAATAAAATTAAAATGGCACCATCTGGCAACCCCTGTGAATTAATGAATTCAGGCATTGCTCACTGAGCTGCTAACATTACAAAAAGTGAAACAATCAGACTTTTGCGCCTTTTAACCTAAGAATACACCACTACCCATGAGAGAGTGAGTAGTTTTGCCAAGAGAGAATCAGGGGGAGAGAGGAATGAGAGAGGAAGGGAGGGAGAGAGAAAGAGAAAGAATAAAAGAAAGAAGGATAGAGGGAGGGAGGAAGAGAGAGAGAAGAAAGCTGAATCTACTCAAGCCTGTGGGTCCAGCTGGCAATCTACAGGAAATACAGACGACAGAGGAACATGTTAAAGGACACCAAAGGAATGCAATCAGTAAAGACCAAATAATGGAAAACTATGGCACAAATGGCCCAATTTCATCCCTAAGTTGCAAGGGGGGGAAAAGAAGATGGGAGGAACTATAGACTAATAAACACTTAAAGACATATCAACCACTCAAAATGTGTGGCCCTTATTCAAATTCTGACTTAAATAAATAATTTTTTTAAATGTCATGGAGGCTCTTCTTCTGCCTCAAAGTAGAACACTATCTAACCCATGTTGGATTAGGTTTAGGTCTAGGGAGCGGTAGAAAACTTCTTGCTCAATTCTTGGGGCTGTGTTCATTCCTAGTCCTCAAGCTTGTGATGAATAAACACTTTGGTTGTAGGATCTGGCTCTGTTGTTTGATGAAGGTCTTACACATTTTCCCACCCATCCCTTCACTGGGCCTTCTCAGGCAACCAGATGGATTGAGGAGCAGAGAGTTAGGAAGGGAAAAGAATATGTCTTTAGGGGAAGAAGCCTATTTTAGGGGTGAGGAGAAAAGGATAACTTCCTAGAATGGTGGGGCTACACTGAAATGCCTGACACCACCCCCTGCTCTCATATCAGCAGGGAGATGTAGAAATCATTGAGACTTAAACTGCAGCAGCCACCTTGTCAGGAGCTGAGAGAGGCGCAGATAGCCACAGGTGACCTGCAGAATGTCAGTCAGGCTAATGAAGGTATCAAGTCCTCCTTAGCACCAGAACACAAAGCTCCTGGGTCAGAAGGAGCAGAATCGAAGTCATGTTGCCAGGAGAAATATTTTTTGTTCTTATGAGGCTGGACTTTGCTCTCCTGGGAGAAAACCACTAACGTTTCCTTAGTGGGGTATGTTTGCATTTTTGATAGTTAGTGAGGAAATCAGCCATAGCACTCACTGGTGGTACTAACCTGGAATCCCAGAAGAAAAAGAGGTGGAGGGGGAGGTAGCTGAATCTGCTCAAGCCTATGGACCCAGATTCTAATTTGTGGAAACACAGAAGACAGAGAAATATGTTAAAGACTACCACACTATAGGGATGCAAGCAATAAAAGCCTAGCACTGGAACACTGCAAAGAACAGGAATTCAAATCATTGATAAGTTACAAGGGAAAAAAAAGGGTGGGAAGACATAGATTTTTTTTTTTAATTAGCCAGGCCTGGTGGCATACCCCTGTATTCCCAACTATTGGGAAGGCAGAGGTAGGAGGATTGCCTGTGCCCAAGAGGTCAAGGTTGTAGTAAGCCATGATCATACCACTACACTCCAGCTTGGATAACAGAGTGAGATCTCCATCTCTAAAAAGTAAATAAAATTAAAAAATTTTAAAAAAAAAGACTTAGAAGACACGTCACCCTCTCTAACTGAACCAGACAGCACCTTTCCTGCTCTCAAATGACATAGCTTGAGCAGAGGAGATGTTCTGAGGACAGAGCTAAGTTAGCTAGACAGAAGGGGAGACTGAGGTTGGGGATGGGATATCCTCTTCCTTCTGGAAGAAGGGAGACAGCTGTGCATGGAGGAGGTAGGACAATGACCTGGGGTCTTAAAAGAGGAGGCCACTGCAGGAGGAGGTCTAGAAACTCGAGAGAGGCCTCTGGAGGGTGTGGCAACCATGTGAAGAAACTCCTTTTAAAGATGTAATTTGAAAAGAGCTTCTGCCCCGTGAACAGAGAGAGCAGCTACTGAGTTGATGAATGAACAGCCTCTTTTCTTCCCACCTTCACAGCTCTGACCCTTTAGGGGAAGACTTGTATCAGTAGGAATCTAGTCAGGTTCTGCCATCATGGGAAGTGAGCACTAAAACGTGCCATGGGCCCAAGGTCTACACAGATACCATTTGGGAGAAGGTGCTTAAAGATGTGGCTCCTGCCCCCACAGTGTCCTGTCTACACCTTCATAGTACTGCAGAGCAGACCTGATGAGAAACCTGGGGAGGAGAAGGGCACTCCAGACAAGGACACGAACCCTTCCCCCATCATGTCACCAAGCAGAGCAGTACCAAATGGAGCATGGAGGTCCCTATGGCTGAACAAATGGGGTCACCACTGATTAATGGCAGCCCCAGAAAGACATAGAGGAGGTAAGGTAGGTGCTGAAATACACCTCCATGCTTGAGAGCTGGGAAAACTGAAGGCCATAATCTCTCCGCTAGTGATTATTAAGAAATGGTTCTGAGTGTCTTAGTCCATTTTGTATCATTGTAACAGAATATCAAAAATTAGGTAATTTATAAAGAACATATTTATTTCTTACAGTTCTGGAGGCCGGGAAGTCCAAGGCTAAATGACCTGTACCTGGTGAGGGCCTTCTTGCTGTGTCATCCTATAGTGGAAGATGGAAAGGCAAGAGAGCAAGAGGGGGGCAAACCCACTTTTATAACGAGCCTACTCTCATGATAATGACATTAATCCACTCATGAGGATTGGATGGCCTGATCACCTCTTGCTAGGCCCTGCCTCCCAACACTGTTATATTGGGAATTAAGTTTTCAATACATGAACTTTGGAAGACACATTCAAACCATAGCACTGAATAACAGAAAATGAGAGGATGGTGATTCTTCCAGATTAAACTAGTAACATGGTGATAAACTCTCAAAGCCCCTCAATAGTGCTGCAGGCACGGTCTTGCATGTAGTCTCTTGTGGAGGTATAAAGGTGCTCCTTCCTCCAGTTGGACCCAGCCTGGACCCAAGGAACTCCACTTTTACTTTCAGCTGGTGCCTCTGTGCAGTTGAAAAGGCATATATCTGCATGTAGCCCTCTGGGTAAAGGTAATATGTATCTCCCATGGAGGAAGGTGGGGGTTAGAGAAAGGGCCCATGTACCTAAGGGGTTTTGGAGCAGGGCAGAAGACTAATCCCACAGGCTCTGGCTGATGGTCTCCCTGTGAGTCCTCTGCCTTCAGGGGCTTCCTGGTGTTCCTGTATTTCTTTTCCGAAGCTCAGTGATCTGGGATTTGTTGGAGCAGAAATGGAGACAGTGAAACCAAGCAACAGATACAGGCATGTTTACTAGGAGAGTAAAGGGAATAAACTGGTACCGGGGATCTGGCAGGATCTGATGGGGCTTCCACTTAAAGTCATTTATCTGGATTTCTGTCTAGCCTCTCCTGCTGCCCTTCCCACTACTACCACTCCTGGGCATCTGGCTGTGCAAATAAACCCAACCCTGACTGGGCTGGAAGCAGGCAAGTGACAGGAAACCAGATAAAAGGTAAAGAGGCTTCCCGTCTGTCTTCTGGGGCCCTGTGGCTGGAGAAACTGAGGGTGGGGAGATTGGATCACTTCCGCCATGAGGGCTTCAGCTGCATCCTGTTCTCATAGCCCCCTCCGTCCTTCCTGCCCCCTCCAATTTATCTCTGAAGCTGTGTGCATGTCATCTCTAATGGCTAACATTTATTGGGCACCTGCTATGTGTGTTCTGGGCACCAGGCCGAACGCTTTACACACTCTAGCAGACTGGGCTCCGAGCTGCAAGCAACAGAAACCAACTCTGGCTGATTTAAACATAAAAAAGAATTTACTAAAAACATCTTTGCTTGCTCATGGAATCTCTAAAGGGCCTAAGTACCAGGTTTGGGGCTACACACTCAAGAATAACACCCAAAGAGATGCTGCTGCAAAAATGGCCCACGTTTGAACACCAGTGCTGCTGGGCTGGCCCTAGGCTTGGAGCTTGCCAGCTGGATGCTGGCCACCAAATTAGCAGCACAGCCACTGCTGTCCTGGGAACTCTTAAAATGGTTGCAGCAGCCAGAGACAGTTCTTTAGGATCCCCCTGAGTCTTGGGCAGGTGCATCCAAATGGCAGAGCCAAGTCTTCCATAGTAGAAGGTGGGCTCTGCCACCCACTCTGATCCCAACATAGGGAGAAATCTCCAGACACAGGGAGAGAGTGAGGTTGGCCACAAAAACAGACACCTGTCCACTTCACATGCTTGTTCTTTTTTCTCTCATTTAAATCCTGAGGGTCGATATGTCATTCTCACTCATCAGAACAGGTACATGAGGGTCAGAAATATTAGCCAAGGATACACAGCTAGTCAACAGCAGAAAGTCCAGGAGGATTGAGGGCTAACTGACTCCAGAGAGACCATCTCCTAACCCTAACTCTCTTAAGACTCCTGTCTGCAGCACTGCCAGACAGAAAGGACCAGTCTGCAGGAGAAAAATAAAGCAAGATAGAGAGTGAGAGACAGAATGCGTGTGTGTGTGTCTGTAAATGTGTGCATGTATGTGTGTGTGAATTATATGTGTGTGTCCATGTGAATCTGTGCATGTATGTGTGAGTGTATAAGTGTATGTGAATTGTATATGTGTGTTTGCATATGTCAGTATGAGTGTGTGTGTATGTAAATGGTGTGTGTGTGTTCAGGGGGAGGGGGTGGGTTCAGGACCTCCCCCTGACCCTGCCCATTTAGGATATCAGGAGCTGACTGTAACAGCCATGCCCTATCTACCCATTCCAGGGATAAGAGCACATCTTTACCTAAAGGGGCTCCCTACTCTGGATTTTATGAAGTTGACCAAAAGGATCTATAAAGAGAACTGAATGCAGGGTTGACATTCTAAATCCTTAATACTCTAGTTGCTACTGGCCGTGACCATATCCACACAACTCAACATGCTGCCCTGATGCCCATTCTCTCATCAGCAGCCCTGACAGTGTGCAGTGTGGGCTGGGTATATAGAAACCACACAAACTCGGAAGGAAACATGGGGTCTTTGAAATCAGTCCCACTGGACTGTGAGTGGGTGTCTCTCTTGTTCATCTGAGGGCCTGGGGCTGCCCCATGCTGGCACATGGTAGGTGCTCTGTTGAATGAATAAATGAGTGGACAAGTCAGTGAATGAATGAACAGGCCTTCTCACTAATAAAATCACAGTGCCCTGGACCAGCATATACCAGGTGGGTCACCTCCATGATCCTGGTCTGCCTTGACCCCTCTTTTTTCCGGTCCCCACACCATCCAACAGAGGCTTTGTTCATGTCTTGCTTCTTCTAGCTTTTTCCCATGTCCTGGCATTTGCTTATTCATCTGCTTAAAACACTCTTCCAGAGGATGAAATCTGTCCCCATTAGTTTCTACAGGAAGGCTTTGATTCCCTCCAACATGTTCTGGAAATGCTGGACAAGTAGGAGAAAAACTCACCACACCTCAAGGAAGATTCCATGGATATGCAGCCAGGGAGCAGGGACAGGAGACAGAAAGAGGCTGGATCTGTGGATAGCACAGTGCAGCACCCTCAAGCCTGGACTTAGGCGACTGCAGAGCCCACGCGACAACAGGACTGGGCCACAACCAAGCTGCCATTTTCCTGACTGCACAGTATTTGCTCACCTGGCAGTCAAGATACCAAAAAGGTTAATATGTTTGACGCTCAGATGACCTGCTGCAGACCCAGGATCTCAACTCAAGACCTGGAGGAGAATCCAGTCTTTCAATGAAAGAAGTTACCTGCTTATTGCATCCCATAATGAGGCAGAGTCCTTGCTCTCTGTTGCCCAGGCATCTCAACCCAGGACTCTGAGGCTTTGGTTTGTGCATCTGGCCCCCTGCACATCTGGAGTGTTGGAATTCAGAGAGTGCAGCGGCAGCTTCTGTGGGCCCTGCCTGAAGGAAGCCTCAAGAGCGAAGCACTGTTCCAGTCTCAGAGCCTGTGTGTCTGAGCTCAGTGCAATTCCAAGGCACCAGCACATGCTGGTTTCATGTCCCCTCTGCCTGGCCCCTCTCTGGTGATTCTCTCTCTTCTCCCTGCCAGCCCAAGCCTTCTCTGGCGGGAGAGAGGGACAACTGTGTTGCAGGCAGGGAACTGAAAGGGAGAGGATGTCCCAGAGGAGCTGACAGCTCACGACTGTCGCTCACCACAGCAGGGAAGGTTGCCTTCTCCTGGCCAGTTTTGTTTTCTCCTCTTCCAGCCCTCATGCCTATTTGCGGGAGGAAAAGTGTCAGTGTCAAGGCTCAGGCGTGTCATCTCCCTTGCTGCCAGCAGGCCTCCCGCTTCCTACCAAAGGGCTGCTGGAGGGGAGAGGCCACCTCGGCTGAACCGTGCCAAGGTGAGGGATCCCTACGAAGAGCCAGCATCATCCTCCTGGCCTGGCTTCAAGTCCTCAGGGAGCCACAGCACAGCTCCTTTACCTCCCACAGATGCTGGCTTCCCTGCATTGCCCTGTTTACATTTGCAACCCATGCCCCTGAGCTCCAGGCCCTCCCAGAGGTTACAGGACTTGCGATAAAGGTGTCCACAAAAGAAGAATAAAGCAGGCTGAGGGGAGTGTGAGCTAGAGAAAGCGCTGCTTTACCCAGGGCAGTCAGGGAAGTCTCTCTGTGGAGGTGACACTTGAGCCTGGAGACCTGCAAGAGGTGAGGGGCAAGCTGGGTGGACACTTGGGAAAGCTCAATCCACAGGGAAGAGCATGTATCACCCCTGCAGAGAGGGGTCCAGCTGGTTGGAAGAGAGCGAGGAGGCTGTGTGGAGTAGAGGGGACAGGGGAGAGGCTGAGGAAATGAGACCAGAGCAGGGCTGAGCAGGTCAGTGGCAACTTTCAAAAAAACCATTTTAGGCATTTAAGTATCATTAAATTCTCACTCAGACACTCTCAGATAAGTATAATTATTATCCCCATTTTCCAGGTGAGGAAACTGAGGAGGCGAGCGGTTACGTGATTTCCCACAGATCACAGAGCCAGGATTCAAGCAGTTCTTGCCTGTGAGTTGCACACCAAACCGGTTTGCTACGTCACCCGTAATAGTAATTCATCCACCTGAGTCGGGCAGACACGAATCCCAGTGCTGGACAGCAGCGCAGGATCTCTATGGCCCTGGCAGGTGAATTCTCCTTCGTGTGCTTCTGCCTCCTCACACCCTGCCCCTCACAGGGTCATAGTGAAGGAGGAAGCAGAAATGAGCAGATGTGGCTTCATGCGGTCTGGGGGTCATCCTTCCCTTCCCCACCCGCTGTTTCAGGCAGATGGGGGCAGATTCCAGAAACCAGGGGTAAGGAAGTTCAGTCTGAAATCTGAGGGGGAGTGGGCAGCTCTGCTACAGAAATCAGAGGGCATGAAGGTGAGGGCTCTGGTGGAGGGCGTGACTTCCCAGGGTGCCGAGGGAGTGGGTTCCAGAAGGCCTTAGGCCTGGCTCTTCATGGGAAAGGCTTAGCTCTAAAAGGCAGAACACCCACAGATAACAGGAAGGAAGAGTGGGTCAAGTGAAGGATTTTCAAATGAAAGGAGGCTTGAAGCCGTGGAGAGAGTGGGAGGGAGATGGGGAGTGTTAGAGACGGTGATAGCAGGTGGGTGCTCTCAGGGCCAGTGTTTGAAATAACCAGGCGTGGCCCTTGGTTGGCTGTCCACACCCCAGGTGCAGCTATACTCACTGTGGGCAGAGCTTGGCCCTGTGTGTCATTATTTGCAGAGCTTGGAGCTGTTGCAAAGCTTGTCATTGCCTGTGTCACCATTTGTAGACCATGGCACTGTTCGTTATTCTGTGGAGTTTAGTTTTATTTGCAGAGTTCAGTATTATTGGGAAAGGCTAGCACTGTTTGTGTCACTGTTTGCAGTACTTGTTGCGGTGTCTGTTGGTGTTACGATGTCGACAGAGCCCATTCCTCCCTATTTCTCTGTTTGCTGAGCCTGTCAGTGCTGATGTTACTGTGTCTGTGGATGTTTGGGGTCTGTCACTGTCAGAGGTATGGTCTGCAGTGCCCTGCACTTCCTGGGTCCCTGTGTGCAGAGTCTGTCATGGCTGGAGTTATGGTGTCTGTGCTGTCAGTGTCACGAATGCAGAGGCAGTCTTTCTGTGCAACTCTGTGCTGAGGCTTCTCACTGTTAGCATCGCTGTCTGCATCATGATTTGCAGAACCCATTGCTCCCTGTGCCTCTGTTGGCAGGGTCTCTCATTGTCTATGACACAATAGTGAAACATGATGTCACAGGAGAATATTCTTCACAACCATATCTGAAGCCTATCTCTGATCCCCAGCAGTCACTGCTCCCCCTACCTGGGACACATACACCACCTTGCCCCATGCTCCCATGCCCTCTGACCATTTTTGAATACTGGCCTCTGGGGTCTCGTAAGAACAAACACCCTGCCTCTGCTCCCCGCCACACATAATGGGCCCTACAACCTGCTTGCTGGAGCTTGATTTCACTGCGGAGTCCAGGCCTCGTGGATGGCTCTAGACCAAGAGCACAAGCAGATTTACAAAGGAATCAGTGTTGGCAGGAAGGGGAAAAAATGACATAGAAAAAGAGGAGCCATCAGGAAAGATGAAAGGGTTTTGCTTCTTCATCTGACGGGGTTTGAAGGCTGTCTTCGGGAGGGAGATGGCTCCTTACGGCAGAGGGTGTAATTAATTAAGGGTGAGGTGCAGTGAGCTCAGGCAGCTGGTGCAAGTGATAAAATGGCATTGTGCAGCGAGTCCCCGGTGGTGACAGAGATAAAGGCACCCATCAGAGGCACGAGGCTTGCTGGTCGCAGCGTGAGGAAGGGGCAGGGGTGCTTCTGGAGGGAAGGGCAGGAACTGGCCAAAACACATTTATGGGTGAAGCTCTGCCTCCTTCAGACCACAGCACCTTGAAGTTTAATCCCCTGGTGGGAAAGCCAAAAATACCCATTATGCCACTGCTCATTTCTTGTAGAGAGAAATATAGAAAATGAGAGCATGTGTTGAAGAAAAAAAAATCAAAAGGAATGGTTAAAAGAAAGTTTTAAATAACATTTTTAAAAGCATAAGAAACCCATAGACTATTTAAAAAAAAAAATAAAGAAAATCCTCATTGAAAGCCAGGAAAAAATGTGTGCTGAGGATCAAAAAGACTGGTTTCTGGAAAGGAAAAAAAAAAAAAAATCCCTCTGCATGGCTAACTAGCAGAGAAAAAGAAGTCATGTAAAGATGTAAAGGGAAAGGCATCATGTAAGTATATATAATCTATATTATATATTTGTATTTTATTATTAATTATTTATTACAAGAAAAGAGTGCATGGCAGGTCAGATGTACATTTGAAGTCAAACGTCCAGGAAAAGCATCTGAGAATCCCCTTGTGAGGAACTCCAAAGTCAGTAATAACAGTTCCTTTAAATAACTTCAAAGTCAGGGAACCAGGTGAAGAGTAAGTGGGAGCCCTCAGTGATCACAGTGCAAAAGGTGCACCAAGAATGAAAAGAGGCTGGTGGACAGGCTCGGCCAAATCTGTGCCAGGGAAGATGGCCCTGAAATCTCCACTCCCAGAATGCCTTTTGATGGTGAGAGTTGAATGTACAAGATCAAATATTGATGACAACGGTAACTCCTTACATGTACATATTGATTTATGGTTTGCTTTTTTGTTATTGTTTTTACTCACATTATCTCATTTAATCTCATCATAACATAGTCTCTAAGATGGGTAGGGAAGGAATTTTTAGTAGCCCCATTTCATAGATGCGAAAATTATGATTAAAATTGGTTATGAAGTACTACGGTTTGAATGTCTCCTCCAAAACTCACATTGAAATTTAATTGCCTGGCCGGGTGTGGTGGCTCATGCCTGTAATCCCAGCACTTTGGGATGCCAAGGCAGGTGGATCACCTGAGGTCAGGAGTTTGAGACCAGCCTGGCCAACATGGTGAAACCCCATCTCTACTTAAAAATACAAAATTAGCCGGTCATGATGGCATATGCCTGTAATCCCAGCTACTCGGGAGGCTGAGGCAAGAGAATCGCTTCAATCCAGGAGGCAGAGGTTGCAGTGAAGTAAGAACGTACCATTGCACTCCAGCCTGGGCAACAAGAGCAAAACTCCATCTCAAAAAAAAAGAATGAATGAAAAGAAATATAATTGCCATTGTGACAGAATTAAGAAGTGCATCCCTTAAGAGGTGACTGGGCCATGAGAGAGCCACCCTCATGAATGTATCAGTGCCATTATTGTGACAGTGAGTTACTGATAAAAAGGATGGGTTTGCTGTTCTAATGTTCTCCCTCTGTTTGACACACTCTCACACTTTCTTACCATGTGATGTCTTCCACAACGTTATGACACAGCACAAAGGCCTACCAGATGCCAGTGCCATGCTCTTGGACTTTCCAGCCTCCAGAGCCATGAACCAAATAAATTTCTATTTTAGTTACCCAGTCTGTGGCATTCTGCTATGGCAGCAGAAAATAGACTAAGAAATAAGGCAAGAACCTTCAGCTAAATCATGTCAGCACTGGAACATGATCCTAAAACCCAGAGTCTTTATGCAATATCATGCTATCTCAATTTGGATTCCTGCAGAAGCTGAGCCTGAGGCAATGATGTGGGTACAATATCATTTATTTGGGAAGTGAAGAAAGCACTGAAAGAGGAATGGGACAGTGGGACAGGGAAGGGGAGAAACCAAAACAGAGTGAGTGATCAGGCTGGCTAACACCTGGTTCCTAAAGCTTAGTCCTGCAGAGACCTTGGAGCAACAGCGTAACACTGACTGTAAGAGTTTTCCTCCTTTAGGGAGCCCAAATTCTGAATTTCATCCAGAAATCAGTATAAATAGGTCACCAGGACCTGCTGGAATCCACTTGAACCTCCGGAATATACTCAAGGGTGAACTGTGAAACTCATATCCATGATAAGTTACTTGTTGTTCCAAATACCACTGTTTTTTGGGGTGGCAGACTGCCAACTATGCCTGCTCCTAATAAGTGGATCCTTGAAATAGGCATTATCTGTAAGATAGATATCATAATTATCATTCTGTAAGATAGGGATTATTGAGCCCACATTTGACAGATAGAGAAACTGAGGTTCCAGGAGATTAAATAACTTGCCCAAGGTCACAAAGTTATTAAGCAGGGAAAGCTAGATTTGAGTTCAGAACTTCTAACTCTGAAATCTATACCACCTGTGTTAGTGAAGGTTCTCTGGAGAAACAGAATCAATAGGAAGTATACATAGGTATAGATATAGAGAGATTTATTACAGGAATTGGCTCACACAATTATGGAGTCTGAGAAGTCCCACAATCTGCCCATCTGCAAGCTGGAGAACCAGGCAAGCCAGTGGTGTAATGTGTTGGCTTAAAGTGAGTGGCTTAAAGTCTGAAGGCCTGAGAACCAAGGGAGACAATGATATTTATCCTGGTCTGAGTCCTGGGGCCCAAGAGCCAGGAGCACTAAAGTCCAAGGACAGGAAAAGATGGATGTTCCAGCTCAAACAGGGAGCAAACTTTCCCTTCCTCCACCTTTGTTTGTTTGTTTGTTTGTTTGTTTTCCTCTCTGGACCTTCAATAGATTGGTTGATGCCCATCCGCATTGGGGAGGGCAGATCTTCTTTGCTTGGTCTATCATTTCAAATGCTGATCTCTTCCAGACTTATCCTCACAGATACACCCAGAAAGAACATTTTACCAGCTATCTGGGCATTCCTTAGCCCAGTCACGTTGACACATAATGTTAACCATCACACCAGCTTTTCTTATAACTCACAGAGGTGGTCTTTGGAAACATGAAATAGCAAAGTTTTACCCCATCCTCTGTCAATCCACTACTCATTGGAGAAGAGAAAGTGGGAAGGGATAGAAATTGGTTAAAATGCAGTTTAAGTCTGTTCCCGGGAGACAGATTCCCATTGAATTTGAGGGGATTTCAAAGAGGGAAGTAAGAAGGGAATTTGAAGCCTGTCTCAAGCCCATAAGGGTGGCTTCCCTGACACCTGTTCATGACAGAGCTGTGGCCTGGGGAACTGTGGGCCTGCGATAGAGTGGGGATCTAATAGTGTAAGCGTGTGTCTGGGGGTGAGGTCCTGGTGGGCATGAGGTCCTGGTGGGCATGAGCATCATTAACATGCAGTGAGGCCAGTGGAGTTGGCCCATAGAGTGGCTCAGATGGAGAGAAGGCTTGGAATCTGGAGCCAGATGAGAGAGGTAGAAACAATTCTTGGAGTGTCTTGAGACTGAGTCCTCTCACGCCCACTACTGCCTGCTATACCTCCAGCTCTACAGCCCCACCAAGGCCCTTCTGCCTCTCCTGCTTTGAATTCCTCTTTTTTTAGAGCAGTAAGCCCGGCACTGAGGGGCAGTAATTGAGGATCTTTTGTTCCACACAGTCTCTGCCATGCTTGCTCCCAGGGTTGCAAAGTTGCTTTCTACTGCCAGGCACATGGGGTTTGACCTTTTTCATTTATTTGAACATTTACCTTCCAAATAGGAGAGTGGGGTGGAGCGTGGGGGGAGAAAGAGAGAGACAGAGACAGGCTGATAGAGCAGGAGACCTACAGGGAGACAGGGAGAGGAACTGAAAGTAAGATCAGAGCACTTAGAAAGAAAGAGGCAAGCAGGCTCTGGGAGGGAAAACAGGAAGCGGGAAAAAAAAAAAAAACACTTAACCCTGTAAGACTGAGAGGCAGCTGGAGCCCAGAGGAGCTGGAAGGAGACACAGAGCCAGGGAGAGTTGGAGAAGATAGACAGGGAGATAACAGAGAGGAGAGCAGACAGATGTAGAAAGAGAGCGCACATGGGAATCCAAGCAAACTGGGGAGAGAGAATGAAGAGGTGGGAATGCAGAGTGAGGTGCTCTCCCAGCTCTCAGAGTCCTGCAGTACCTGCACACCTACCAGCCCAGAATGTTAATTACACGCTGTCTTTAACAGCCGCCACTGCTCAGTCCCTGAAAGGGGGAGCTGGGATGCAAACCTGCAGGTAGCACTCAGCAGCCCCTTAGCCAACCCAGGGGCAGGAAGCAGCAGAACCTTTCGGTACGATCACACACACACACAGAGAGAGGTGCAGGACAGTCTTGTGTGTCCCGCAGGAGTGGCCAGTGTCCCTCATAGATCTCAAGAGCCAGAAGAGAGGCTGACTAGCTGGGCTGGGGAGTGCCTGGATGGAGAAAGCAGGGAGAGGAAGGACCCTGGGGAAGAGGAAGCTCAGGAGGGAGAGAGGGAGAAAGGGAGGGAAGAGGTACTGAGAGATGAAAGATCCCTCAGGCCTCCCCACCCCCACCTCACTTTTTGCAGACAATAATCCCCTTCTGCCCCTTCTGTCCTGAGATGAGGCAACCCCTCCCCCAACTCTACCCACAGCATCCTTTCAAGTTAATCAGCATCATCTATCACCACAGCCAAAAAGGTCTCAGTGCCTATTCCTGCTCCCTGAACCCTGACCCAGCCCTGGATTTCCAGCCAACTACAAGTGAGAAAAACTGACTCTTCTCTTTAAGAGCATTATAAAAACTGAGAATGCAACTTTCTCCTGAGTAATGAGACCTGTCTCTTTATGTCTATCCCCTTCGTCTACCCCACCATCTCTGTGCTTTGCCTCTCCAGATCCTCCAGCCAAGATCCGTCTTCAGATCAGGCATCCAAGTCAGATGGAGGAGGTCAGGCCTTCGCTGTGTAATCCAGGAGCTCCAGCCTCAGCTGTTTGCTCCCCTCTTGGGAAAGGAACTGAATGGGCAAACTCCTATGTCCCTCAGCCTCCACCCCTGCCCACGTTACCCAGGAAAGTCCTCATATCCATGCCCTCCTCCTCCCTCTCCAGCCAGACACCCTGCCAGCCACTGCTCAGATGGGCAAAGGAGGTTGGGACATTCTTGGGTAGTTAATAATAAGGGGGTGAGGGGCTATGATGGGAAATCCTTTGCCCAGATCCAGGTCACAGAGAGTCACTAGGCTCTTGAGGTCCCTAGAGACCTCTAGTGAGGTGACAACTCAGTGGACTCAGTGAGCTTTTCTGGCCCTCCATTCACTGGGGCCCAGGCTTCAGCGGCTTCTCTGAGATGCTGATGTGTTCTCAGCACTTTAGCAAGAGATGCTCCAGGCACAGGCTTTCTGTAGCTCTCTTCTTCCCACCCCGCCACTGCATCCATTTGTGTCTTCACATAAGCGTACTCCACCCAGAATCACTAGGCCAGGCCTGCACATGTGGGCACGTGGACATATGCCAAACACATAATACACAGGCATGCATGAGTGCCTGCAGAGATGCCTGCAAAAGGGAGCATTCAAGCACACAGGCCCCCACAGAGGCAGACAGCGCAGCGCTCCATAAATACAAATTAAATTAAATATGCACAAGCACACCCATGGCAAGTCATCAGGCCTCTGCTCTGCCCAAGGCAAGGGGGTTTGGGCTGAGCAGCCTCTGCACAGCTAAGGAGCCTTTGATTTGACAAAGAAATTACATTTCTTTCACATTAAAAAAGGCTTTGAAGATTCAAAGCCTCAGGCCAGAAAGCAGTGACCACCCGGGGAACAGGGGCAACAGGTCAAGCTTTCCTCTCCCAGCTCCCGTCACTGAGAGAGCGTCTTCCTCCCTGGGGCCCTGAAGGGCATTGAAAGTCATGATTTCATGAGGCTGAAACAGGGTCAGTTGTTCCATAAGCCCTGCTGCCAGGCAGCGGAGAGGCTGCCCAGAGGCCCCCCAGAGCTACAGCATGGCATCAAGCCTGTCTGGGGTCCTTCCGTCTCCCTTTTGGGCACCTCCTCATTCTTTCCTTTTGGGCTAACACCCTCGTGTGCTAATGACGTGACCTTTCTTGGCTTCTTGGGATTTTCCTGTAGTCAAAAACACGAAGGTGTCACTGGGACAGGAAAGACATCCAGGCAGCCTCCCGCTCTGCCAGTAAGTAGACTGTACAGAGAGGCTGGAGACCCAGAAGAGTCAGGATAAGCTGTTTTCTGCCCATCTCATCACCTTCCTCTCCTGCATGACAATAATGCTTCTTATAGGACAGAACTTGTGAGAACGGTTACCGCTCAGGTCTTAATCCTGCTCTCCTAGGTCAGAGCATTCCTCAGGCAGGGGAGGCCTCAGAACTATGTGTTGGTCTCCAGGACACGTCACAGCCCATCCTTACACTCCATGATGCCTGCCAATCCCTGCTTAAAAGCCTCCCACATTAACTTTAAATGCAGTTAAATCTTTTGAAATAAGCAATTTTCTGCAAAGGTCACTGTAATGCTCAGAGTTCTATGCTGCCAGGAGAACCCTGAAAGGAAATGAGGCAGTCCCAGAGTGCGGAGGGAGGGAAGTGGCGAGAAATGAGAAGACAGGTCTTCGGACCACAGCCCCTGCGACATCCCCACCGGGGCCTCCTCCCTGCAGATGAACATCCTACACAAACAAAGCCGTGGGTTGTCAGGCTTGAGAATAACCCCAGAGATGGCCCAAGTCTCTGTTTCACAGATGAGAAAACAGAAGTCCAGAGAGGTGACATAACTTGTCTGGGGATGCACAGCTAATTAGGGTCAGAACTGAGGCCTAAACCTCCTTGCCCCATCCCAATGTTCTTTAAATATTAACTTTCAAAACACAGCAATACTGCTCCTTAATTCTGGAAGGTGATTATTTATACACAGCCCATGTCCAGACTGTTTCCTCTGCTTGTAATGCACTCTCCTCAACACTGTCCCCAACATTTCTGTCAGGCAAGCTTCTATTCATACTCCAAACTGACATATCACCTGCTCCCTTATTTCTCTCTCCACCCACCCCCTCAACTTCAACAGACTGGATTACTCCTGTCCTGGGTCTCCACGCCCTTCATATGCCTCTGCTGGGCACATAACTACTTACGTGTCTGTTTCTTTCCCTTGTCCATAGGCTCCTTCCAAGAGGGGAATTACAGTGGAGTCTAGCTTAGTGTGTCGTCCAATTAACATTGCTAATCAGGGATCAGTTGCCCATGTCCATGAATGTGTGGAGGGAGGGAATAGGTGGAGAAGGGGCCTCAGGACTTGAGGTCAACTTGCTAGAAATATGGCTGGGGCTGGAGATGGTAATACTGGGTATGCGGCTTTCTCTCCAGATATATTTGTGTCTATGAAGACCCCAAGTGCTACCCATGAGGGCAGAACAGATCCAAGGAAGGGGCCTGTTCCACGGGAGGTATCAGGTGACCTGAAGGGGCCCCCACTTCACTGTTCTCTGTTGGGACGGGGTTGAGGCAAAAGCAGCTCCTGGCCTGAGCCCCTGACCTAGGCCTGGCCAATATGGGAGGCCAGGCAAGCCTGCTCCACTCTTTTCCCCAGATGGGCCATCCATTTCTCGCAGACCCCAAGTGAGTATTGAGGTGGCCCTGTCCTTTTGACGACAGGTGCAGCCCAGCTCCTGAAGCAAGAAACCTGGGCCAAAAATCAGGCTTGGGATTTGGGTTTGGGATAGGGTTTGAGTAGGGTTTGAGAGATGAGGTTAGGGTGAGATTTGAGAGGCTGGGGAGCACTACTTGTAGGGAGCTTTCAGATTGGTGAAAAAGAAAGGTCCCTGACCTAAGAGAGCTCGAGGGGAAAAATACATGAACACAGGCCGTTAGGGCCCACTGGGACACAGGACTGAGCGATGCCTGGAGAGGAATGGGTAGGGAAGGAGAAACAGAGGGTGGGGAAAGAGGAGGAGGTGGCTGGTGATGCTCTGGCCTGCCTGCTGTAGCTGGATGTGAGTCCAGCAATGTGAATTCTCTGTAGAAACTCCAGAGACACTCAGTTGTATGGCTCTGTGTGTGTCCCTGTATGTGAGTGTTTCTGTTTGGCAGAAGTGGGGGCGGTAGGATGGAAATGGGACAGGACATTCAGAGATGAGCGACTAATTTCCTGTTAATGGCTGGTTGCCTGGCAACCCGGCTTCTTTCTGCCTGTTGCCCTCAAAATTGGACTGCAGGAATTTTTGGTGTTAAAGCGCCTCCCATGGAAACTCAATTCTGTGAGAGGCGGGCCCTGTCGCCACTGCCCTGCCCTGCCCTGCTGGGTAGCAGAGCAGGGCACAGGACACACAAAAACCAAAGCCTGCCACAGCCTCTCTTTCTGTCTTTTGTGCCATCCTCTCCATGAACAATCACGCATACACATGTCTTACACACACACGTGTTTATATAAGCACATGTGTGCTCACACACATATAACAATAATAAACTGTTACTGTATCTGACTGCCTACCATATGACAAAATTTTGCTTCAGGTTTTGTATTCTCTTCATATTCTCTGTTCTTCTTCCTTGCGGCCTTATGAACTACAATATCATCACGTTTTATAAAGAGAAACGAGGAAATCATGTCCAGGGACCAGCATACTCATGTGCAGGTGTTACAGAAATTCAAGGGTAAGGGGGGACCATCTTTCCAAGGATGGCCTCCATCCAAGTCCTTCATTCTTACCCCTAACAAATCCACTGAGAATAATTCCATCTGGAGAGAGAGAGCTAAACACAGGAGTCCCTTTCTTCTTTCCAACCAACCAGGACCTTGAGGGATGCCTGGTCTCTGCCATCCCCCACCTGTTTGGGGACCTCAGACAGGGGCCTGAGCTGGTCTGAGCTCTGTTGGCATAAGTGGCAGAGATTTAATACCATATATCCAGCTTATGCTAAAGTATGGACACAAGGGCTCACTAGAGGTTTGGGGAACACTGAAGAGGTGTGGAGAACAGTGAGTGAGATGGGGTCTGGTCTTTCAGAATGACCATTTCTTTAGAGTGGAAATGTGCCACCTAACAAACAAAAAAGTATTTCTCAGCCTTCCCTGCAGATGGGGGTGACCATGGAAATATAAGGGGAAGTCACTGGTGGGGATTTTGGAAAGGATTTGTAAAGGGAGGTTTCTCAGCTGATAGATACCCTATTTCTCCTACTTTCTATCTAGAACGTCAACATGATGGCTGGAATTCTAGTGGCCATCTTAAGTCATGGTGTGGCCTTGAGAAACAGAAAGACACATGGAGGCTGGAACATGGATGGTACCAAGGAGCCCTCTTGACAGGCCTGGATTGCCAACCCAGGCTTCTTTTACATGAGAGAAGAGCAAACTCGAATTATATTGGCCAGTAGCCTACTCAATATTTGGCCTTTCTGTCCTGCAACTGAATCTAATACTAATGGATACAGCAGGTCTCCAAAAACAGAAAGTATTTAGGCCCCCGGTGCTCAGAGATCCCTGGAAGGAGAGTGACTGTGCTGAGATAATCCACAGCCCCACCTTGAATCCAAGACCTTCCATTGGAAGCCAGGGCCTGCCTGTCACTGTCTTCCAGGAAAGCTGTCTCCGTCACTTCCCTGGGCCTCAGAGTTTCTCAACACAAATAGCACCATCTTCTTAACATCCCCTCTCCCAAAATAATGCTTGTAGCTCCCCACCTCCCTCCCTCGTGAGACCTGAAGCCTAATGAAGCCTCCCTAGGCAGTTTGTAAAAGCAAAGAATGGCACAAGCGCGAATGATGATTTCAAGACTATGCCAGTCCTTTTCTGGAAGGTCAGGGATAGGAAGAGAGGTTAAGGAAATGCCAGAGGCTCTGAGTCTGGCTGAGCCAGGGAGCAAGAGCCAGGATCAGTCCATAAACAAGCAGGAAGTAGCCCCTTTTGTGCAGGAAGTAGCCCCTTTTGTTTTGAGCTCAGGCCTGTACCAGGGAAGCTGAGTCACTTAGGGGTAGGGAATGGAGGCAGGGAGAGGGCAGAGCCCCCAGACTCATAGTTAGGACTCCTAAGTGCAAAATCCCAGTTCTGGCTTCAACTTGCCCAGAAAATGAGGGGCTTTGGCTAGGTAAGCTATGAAGCCCCTTTCACCCCACAGGTCTGGCGCCATGGTCCCTAGTTTGAGGAGCTTGTTGTCTGGTACACAGAACCCGTCTCACTCACTGTTCTCCACACCCTCTTCAGTGTTCCCCAAACCTCTAAGTGAGCCTTTGTGTCCACACTTTAGCATAAGCTGAACCCTCCTCCTGGATTCCTGCCCCTCCAGCACACCTCATTCCCTCCCCTTACGAAGGTCTCCGTGTAAACGTTACCCTCTCAAAGACACCTTTCCTGGTCACTCTGTCATAGGTAGCACCCTGAGCACTCATTCTAATTGGTTTTCTTCACTTAATATTTGCTTGTTTGTTGGTTTGGATATGGTGTTTCTCTCTGATATGGTTTGGATCTGTGTCCCCATCAAATTTCACGTTGAATTGTAATCCCCAATGTTGGAGGTGGGGCCTGGTGGGAGGTGATTGGATCATGAGGGCAGAGTTCTCATTAACACTTTAGCACCATCCCCTTGGTGCCGTCCTGGAGATAGTGAGTGAGTTCCTGCAAGGTCTGGTTGTTTAAAAGTGTGTAGTTCCTCCCTGCTTTCTCTTGCTCCTGCTTCTGCCATGTGAGATACCTGCTCCCCATTCACCTTCCCCCATGATTGCAAGGATCCTGGGGCCTCCACAGAAGCCAAGCAGATTCCAGCCCATGCTTCCTGTACAGCCTGCAGAACTGTGAGCCAATTACACCTCTTCTCTTTATAAATTACCCAGTCTCAGGTATTCTTTTAAAGCAATGCAAGAATGGCCTGATACCCTCTCCCATGAGAATATTAAGTCCATGAAGACAGAGATTTTTTCTGTTTAGGTGCATTGCTGAATCCTCTGCATGTAAAACAGTACATAGTAGACATTTTAATAAATAGTTAACTGACAAACAGAATGAGTGACTACACGTGCGAGTGTATCTACATTTTTTCATCCACATGCATATACATATATACATACTTCCATGCACACATCCCACACCTACACACACACACACATACACACACACATACACACACATGTAGCTTTTTTGTAAGTGGAAATTCTAATACACTGTTTCAGGACCTCTTAGAATTACACAAGCTAGAAAGGCAATGCCAGAATCTCATTCCTAACAGACGTCAGTCTGCATAACAAAGCATGTGGGGTATGGCAATGAAATTTAATGTTCAAATCACATAATAAAATATTTTTATTTATATGCCTTTTATATTCCCTGTATAATAAAAGTAACAGTATTTTCATGGATGCTTTTCTTATTCAGTGTCTAGCTCCCTCCTACTTCTGGTTTTACATGAGGCTCTTTTAGCAATACTCTGGGGAAACACCGAGCAAGAGAGGGATGGGCGATTTACTTTTGAGTGGTTTATAACACCATGTAACCAACAGCAACCCTCGTGGGCTACTCCCCATCTCCCCCTAGTTGTTGGGGATGGGAGGGAGCATGGGCTGGGCTAGAGCGGTCAAAAGAGTTGAACAAACCATGCTCTTAGCACGTAAATCACCTTCATCTCCCCCTCCCTTTCTTATTTATGTGACATAATAGAGTGATTAGTTCTTACTTGCTAACAGTAAAAGAGAACCAGGTCAAAAAGGTAAAGTTTCTTATAGGTATGACTTTTCTGTGTCATGAGTAAATATTGGTATTATGTACAGAATGTAATAATTTATCTATTTCGAATGCTCGTTAACAGCTGTTAAACTTTATTATCTATTAATAGGGGAATAATTTAATTTTAAAAAATTAAATATAGAACTACTAATGGATGAAATTTAAATAATTAAGTCTAATATAAGCGGAAAGGGACTCCAGTAGAGAACTGTGTTCTGCAAAGTGTTCTGTGTAAGACACTAGAATCCTGTATATGGACAGACTTCTAGCCGTACATGGAAGATACACTTATGTATTCATGAACGAGAATCAGGGCAGCAGTAGACACAACAAGCAGAGGTGAGGTTAGTCTGATTCCACTTAGAGAGTGACTTCAAACCTTGTGGATCAATGCTTACATCTCTCCCGGACAGGCACATTTGCACGCCTGGCTACCCCCAGTGAGGGAAGTCTAGGCCAGTTCATACACAGAAAGTAAGAGAGAGAGAGATACAAGCGACCTTTGTCATGGGATCACATTCAGTCCTGCTTGCAGGTCCAACCTTCCCACAGCTGACACTAACCCCTGGGATTTAGCATATTAACTTCTCAGAGCTGACCTTTTTGAACTTGACCTTTGCCTGCTAAACCTATGGAACCAGCCAGTTCCACAAAGAGTTTTAGAGTCATCTCAGCCATTCTGATGATAGCTCCTGATACCAGTCATCATGGGTCTGTTCAAGCTACTGTAAAAAAATACCTTTGACTGGGTGATTTACAAACAATAAATGTATTTATCACAGTTCTGGAGGCTGGAAAGTCCAAGATCAAGGAGCTGGCAGATTTGGTGTCTGGTGAGGGTCTGCTGCTTGGTTCATAGACGGTGCCTTTTGGCTGTGTCCTTACATGATAGAAGAGGTGAGGGAGTTCTCTGGGGTCTCTTTTGTAAGTGCACTTTTCCCATTCATAAGAGCTCCAACCCCATGACCTAATCACTTCCCAAAGGCCTCACCACCACTTTGGGGGATAGCGTTTGTACAAACGTGTGAATTTGGGGTGTGGGACACAAACATTGAGGCCATAGCACCAGTGCTTCTCACATTTCCATGTGCACACAAATTACTTGACGATCTTGTTAAAATGCATATTCAGATTCGCAAGACTGGGATGGGTCCGAGTCTGCATTTCTGACAAGCCGATGCTGTTAGAAATGACCCAGGGCCTTACAACAGAAGGGCCTTAGGCTACTGGAGTTTCCCTGGAGTTTCTTTTCTTTTCCCTGGAGTTTCCACTCTCCCTGCTTCACATTCTCCAACCCCAGGTCCTCTTGCAGCTCTAGCCGTTGGGCTTGGAGCTCACCTGGCTAGTTGTGGTGGGATGAGCTGAAGTGTCTCAATCTCTCAGTTGATGCTGAGTGCCAGAGCCTCTACCAACGGCTGAGTATGCAGCTGGGCAAGCTGGCTGGGATCCTGCCCCATGGAATACACATGATCTTAGGAAGGAAGCCATGGACCAGTCCCCATATGATTCCTGTTAAGGAAGAAGATGTGCAGGGGTCTGGGGGTTAACACATTAATATTCCTAGCATCATGCTAACCATTCATCAGAGGCTCACTAAATAGTTACAGAATATAGAACATGATTAAAACACATATTCTAGAGCCAGAGTGCCCAGGTTCAAACCCTCTAATTCCCAGCTGTGTGACATTGCATCACTTACTTAACATCTCTGGGTGGCCATGCCTTCATCTGTCAACCTGGGAAAATATCCACCTCATAAGTTGATAAACTTTGAATGAGATACTATGTTAAATATATGTGTGTGTGTCTAGAAACTGCTTAGCATATAAATTCAGTGGTACCTACTATTATTCCTTATTATAGGCTATCTGGTGAGTGGGATCAAACTGTCTTCACATCTAAACAGTTCTCTACGAGCTTCACCCATCCCTGGCTCTAAAGTCCAATCACCATTTTCATAAGAAGATAAACTAAGACAGTGCAGGAAACCTTTCCATTACCTGGTTCTCCTTCCCTGGAAGCCTTAGCAGTTGACTAGCTCTGCCCATCTTCAGTGCAATCAACACAGTAGCCGTGGTCCTGAATTCCTGAATGAGCACAATGTGCTTCCCTGAATCTCTAAGAGACATTAAATTGCATCCGACAGGGTTTTGATGTTCTCTGGGTTTTGCTGCATCTTATTTATTTGAAAACTCATTGTATGATACCTACAGTGAGTCTCTCCTAAGCAGCATGAGCAGGGCTGAGGAGTCAGACAGGCCCAAGGCCAAATCCTGGTTTCATCCCTCCCATGAGGATCACACTTACAGCAGAGGATGGCATGCTGCTCTCGGGAGTCAGAACGCCTGACTCCAATTCCAGATCTACCATTAGCAAAGTTCATGTGTCTGACAAATTGGCGAACCTTTCTGAGCTTCAGCTTCCTGATTCTGGTTGAGTGAAAAATGGTATCTGCTCCCAGGGTTCTTGAGAATGAAATGAGATGATGTAAGGAAAGCATTTGGTTAGCCAATGGGGACTGGCATCCAATATGCTGTTATACAGTAGTATTTGTTATTAGGATTTACTTACCCCTCTACTGCCTCCTCCAATTCAGCACAACACTGGTCTTGGGGACTTCAGGACCTGGAGGAGGGGGATGGAGGTGTTACGGGAAAAGACAATCAAGCAGGCCTTTACCCTGACTCCTGTTGCTTGGAAGCATTTGCTGCAGGTATGAAAAAGCTTAAAGAGGTAGAAAGTGCCAGGCCTGAGAGGTGTTGATAGACTATGACAGAAGCCCTGTTAAATGAGCCCCTTAGGGAATAGCCTTGCGGAGACCCTTTGCAATAGGAAATTCACCACGCCTAGTCCTAGCACCTACTAATGGGAGATTATCAGGGACCGGGAAGAGGAAGATTTATTCTGGGTTGAAAATTATATCCCTCACTGTTGTGGTATTTCTTTACCTCCCTTGAAATGTGAAAGCCAGATTCAACAAACTCTGTGGCCTCAGGAGCTCAGACATCCAATTTACATATAAATGGACACCAAGAGTTTCAGAAGGAAAAAACTGTTGGGAAAATTGTCACTTGAGGATAAAGCCTTGGGGACAATACAGAGGAAACATATCCCTGAGGGAGAACTGAAAGGATTCAGAGGCTGACTCCTAGGTGTCTGCTCAAGGGGTCCCTTACATCCAAGTGACTAGAAGCTAAGTGGCCTCCAACACTGTTCCCTTCATACTGATAATTGCGACAGGTAACATGGATGTGGAGCCTGTGATACGCCAGGCACTGTACTGAGTGCTTTACACTCACCACCCCACGTACTCCTTAAACAATCTGGCAAGGTTGGCATTAGCACCATCTCCATTGTACAGGTGAGGAATCCAAGTCCCAGAGTAATGTGCCCACCTAGGAGGTGACAAAGGCAGCTGGTTGCTCTGAAGCACGGCAATGCTGCCTCCTGGGGCTGGCCCCACTTAGCTGTGAACTTCAGGGGAGCCCCAGGCTGGGGCCAGAGGAAGCCCCTCCAAGCACTGCCAGCCTGGCTGCTGTTATTCCCACGAGCTGCCTTCCTTTTCAACCACAGTTTACACAAATCCCTCCCATGAAGCTTTGAATTTACCAAATTAGTAAATTAGAGGAGATGGCTTTCATCTCATGGATATATAATCTGAAAACAAACAAACAAAAAACCATCCAAAACCCTTACAGCCAACAAATATATGTTTTCTACTTAGACAAAAATAAAGGGAGTAGTGAGACAGTCCCTAATTCCATCAATTGGGTAAATAAAGAGAATCATTAATTGACTGTTAAGAAGTTGCTTAAAGGAAAATTGAACACAGAGGTGTCTGAGTAACTGGGTATGCAGTTATTTTGTCTTTGTTTTTTTCAAGAACGTTAACATCTTGCCTATCAATTATTTTTAAATTTAGGTTTGATTGAGACTGTTTGAGTTGTGATACATCTAATAGTTCCTTTGGGCCTCTGTCCTCCCACCCCAAGTCTCAAACATAAGATCATAAAAAAGTGCTTAATAAATGCTTGCTGATCTAACAGTCAATTCTGCTTGAAAACGTGTCTCCCAGCTGTGGTCCAGCATTCATCAGGGACCCAAGAAACCTGCAAGCACAGAATATTTGAACTGAAAGAGACCTTAGAAATTGCTTTGCCCCACTCCTTGATTTACTCCAAAGGGTATGCACAAAAGGAATGAGAGAAACCTGCCTGGAGCACGTGGTTGGTTAAGACTAAGACAGGCCAGGAACATAGGCCCTCTCCCTCCCAGGCCAGCGTCTTCTCCCTCAGCTTTTTGCTGATGGAGAGAAATCAGGAAGCCCATTAAAAACATACTGCATTAGCAAACCCAGGAAATCTCATCAGTTCTGGAAACCAGGGGCCATTGAGCACAACCCCGGAGGAATAAGTACTCACTACTTTGTTAGCACCATCATAACATCTAAGTTTTAAACTACATAGTTTTTCTCTATTAGAACCCTGCAAAGACAGGTCAAGCCTTGCTTAAGTCACCTCAGGGTTAGTACAGTCTCTTGTCCCAGGGGAAGAAAAAGAAAGAAAACTGACATTGGCTTAGGGTCTACTGTATGCCCGGTGTTTTTGCCTCCTTTAGTCTTCATAGCAAATCTATGAGGTAGGTCCTTTTTTTTCCTTCCCTTCCCCATTTTTTAGGTGAGTAAACAAAAGCTCAGAGAAGTTAGGTGACTTGCCCCCAATCACACAGCAAGTAAGTGGCTGAGCTGGGATCTGATGTCTCCTTTGAGGCCCTTCCTGCTAGCTCAAGGAGCCTAAAGAAACATGAAATCTAAAGCCTTCTTCTTCTGAAGAAGGTGAGTTTAGTAGGAAGAGCTTTGGATTTGCTAGTCAGGGGACCTAGACTGTGACTTTCCACAGGCAGACCCCAGGCAGTCTAGTTTAGCACATTGCCTGGTATTAGCAGTTGTTCAATTAACATTTGTTGGATAAAATAATTACTGTATCTATCTGACAAAGGACTTAAATGCAGGACACACACACACCCCAAACCCCTAAAACTTAATAATAAGGAGATAAATAATTCTCTTTTTTTAAAGTAGACAAAAGATTTTAACAGATAGTTCATCAAAAGTCAGTGCAAATGGCCCATAAGCACATGGAAAAAGGTCTCAGCATCAACTAACCACCAGAGAAATGCAAATTAAAATGATAGTGAACTATCATTACACACTCACCAATTTAAAAATGTAAAAGGCTGACGACAGAAAGTACGGATGAGTATGTGGAACAACTGGAATTCTACCCTGTTCATGAGAATACAAAATGGTATAGCCACTTTGGAAAAAAGTCTGCAAGTTGCTTATAAAACTAAATATATATCAACCTTATGACCCAACAATTCCATTCCTGGGTATTTACCCAAGAGAAATGAAAACACACATCCTCAGAAAGACTTGTACAAAAATGTTCATAGCAGTGTTATTCTTAATCACCCCAAACTGGAAACAACCCAAATGTCGACATTAGAATGGAAGACCAAATTGTAAGACATACATACAAGGGATGCTATTTTACAATAAAAAGGGAGGAACTCTTGATACATGCAATGTGAATTAATCTCTAAAACATTGAGTTAAAAAAGCATTGCCCAAAAAGGGATATAATGAATCACTCCATTTATATGAAGTTCTAGGATAAGTAAATTTAATTTACGGTGCAAAACATCAGAACAGTGGTTGCCTGAAAGTTGAAGGCAGGAATTAACTGAGAAGGGACACAAAGGAACTCTCTGGAGTGATGGAATGTTTGGTGTCTTGATAAGGATCTGGGCTGCACACCAGTGTGCTTTTGCCAGTGATACGATATGCAGGCCAAAGTGTTTGGGGCTGAACTGCATTGAAGTCATAACCTACTTTGAAGAGCATGAAAAATAAGATGGATTAATAGATGAATAGGGATGGATTGATGGAAAGATATGTGATAAACCAAAGGGAGCAAAATGCAAATTGTAGAATCCAAGTGGTGGGTATATGAGTGTTCACTGTGCAACTTTTCTGTATTTTAAATTTTTTGTAGACAATTTTGGGCAGAAAAACATGAATAAAACTTGGATTCCCACAGCTGGCTTAGCACACATGCTCTCCAAGGACCCATGTGGACCCTCCTGCTCACCTCTGCAGCTTCATTTCTCATCAGCCCACACCTTGTGCTCCATACTCTGGCCACAAGGACGTTCTTTCACTTCCTCAAACCCACCATGTATGTACCACCTCAGGTCACAGGATCTTTGCATATCCTATCTCCTCTAGGCTGTCCCTTCCTTTTTCTCCCAGATAATGCCTCAGACTTCAGTTCAAATAGTCTTTCTCTGGGTACCTTCTCTCTCCATTCCCCACCACCACAAGCTTAGGTCCATTGCTTTAGTTCTTGAAGAAACATGCTCCTTTCTGTCATAGTACTTGCTATTCAACCCCTAGTGTGACTGTTCTGTTCAGAGTCACAGCCTCCATGAGACTGACAGCTTCATGGTGGCAGAACTGTGACCATTTGGGCTCACCAAGGCACACCCACAACCAGCACGGTGCTTGGTCATAACTGTGCCCACGTAGTATCTGCAGAATGAACGAATTTCCTAACTAGCCTGTAGCCCTAGGGACACAATCCTCCCTGCTCCATTTTCTCAGCTATCAAATGAGAAAATTAGTGGGAAGCAGCCTTCCTCTTTTTTATTTATGTATTTATTTTTTGGCACAAGACCAATTCAGAACAAATATTCAGAAACGGCATGTTGAATTCAAAATGAAAACAACTTTAATGCATCTTACAGAAAATATAATGTATATTCCTTCCACTAAGATTATCCACTTTGTCGAATAAAAGAATTTCAATGAGAAAATTGATGCTGTCTTTTAGTCATTAAAATGTTCTCATTTGGTCATTTCAAAAAGCAGCAACAAGAATAAGAGGCAGCTTTCTAATCTTTCACCCCTTAAGATTCAGAAGATGTTAGAATCACAAAGCTCATTCACACCTCTTATCTCATTTCATCTTCTAAGTAGGTGATGTTTTTGTAGAGGGTGAAAGTGTGGCTCAGAGAGGTAAAGTGACTAGCCCAAAATCACATAGCAAGTTGATGAGAGAATACACTTTAATTAATTAACTCAATCTAATGGAATAACTTCTGGGCATGTATCCACCTGTCCTGTGTGTGGTACTATGCCGGGTGCTGGGACTACAGAGACAATAAGACGCAGCTCCTGCTCGTTCCCAGTTTGGAGTCCTCTGCCTTGGCTGTCAGATCTTCTCTCTGGAGAGAGCAAGGAGAACCAATCAACCCAGGTTTCTTGGTCTGGGTTCTCCAGAGGTAGAGTCAGAGACAATGACGTTAGGACAAATAGTTGATTTGGGAAGTCACCCCAAAAAGTACCTATAGGGAAGAAAGAAAATAAGAAAGGAAAAAAAGCCAGTACTGGGAGCAGGTTACTGTTGTGGGTAACTGGGGCTCAGTCCCACTGGGAATCTCAGAGACTGCATAGAACACATTCCAGAGTTGGCTATTTATGCACCAACTTCCATTTAGTATTGTTTGGGAGCTACTCCTCAGGGTAATTCCCTGGCACTTCTGTCCTGTGGGAGGGCACATGCACGCTCCAGTAACCAGAGAAAGCCCTCAGGCAGCGTGCACAGGAGCTTTCACAAAGGAGCCATCATTTCGTTTGGAAATAGAATTTAAAAGGGCACACTAAGAGGACAGAGGAGGGCACCAAATGCAACTGCTGGGGCAGGACAGTGTGAACCCCCCAGAATCCTGGAGGGGCCCCTGTGGGTGCCACAACTGCACGGTGCTCAGCCCCTGCTACCACAGCATAAGCTTTAGGCACCAGCCCTGGTGGACTGAGGGTCTCAGCCTGGCTTCTGAGGGACCCCATCACCAACCTCATTTTTAGGCAGTATCAAAGTCTTCTTCCTGCCTCGGAGCTGGTTGCCCTGCAGGCTTTTCCCTCGAACCCTGCTATTCCTTGGGAACAGAAAGGCTGCTGAGGTGTTTGGGGGAAATAAAGCTGCCATGGATCTTCGGCAGCGTTGAGGTGATCCCTGTGACACAAACCGTGAATGATGCCCAGTGTCCATTCTCTCATTTTTAGTATTGCTCAAGCTTTAGCAGAGCTCATAGCTTCCCTGATGCAGACTACATTTCCAAGATGCCCTGACAAGATGCCCTTGGCCTTGTGACTAAGTTCTGGCCAATGGGATGTGAGTGAAAGTGTGGGCAGAAGCAATCTCCAGGCCGTGTCCTTAAAAAAAAAAAGAAAAAGGAGAATACTTTTTATTCTTTCCTGACCTCCCACCAGCCGGAGATTGGCCACCACTGGAGCAGCCCTCATGAAGCCTGCAACGGAAGGCCTGTGCTGACAGTGGCAGAGTAGCACCCCCAGTCTGGGGTAGATAACCCAGACTACCCACCTGCCTCCAGCTTATCACAAAAGAGAGTGGTAAACTCCCATGTATGTCACCCACTGTCTTCTGAGCCTCTATTACAGCAGCTTCACCTGTTCCCTAACTCAGTTATCCTAAAGGACACTTCCCACTCTAAAGGCAGCTATACCCCAGGTGGGACCACTTCACCCAGACCCGCCCCCGCCCCTGCCTCCCAGGGCAGGCCCAGCAGGTGGGACCAGGTGGGACCACTTCACCCAGACCCGCCACCGCCCCTGCCTCCCAGGGCAGGCCCAGCAGTTCCTAAGGATATTGTTCCAATTCCCAAAGTGTGCTCTTGATTTACCCCCACCCCAGTCCCCCAGCTCCCCAGAGGGTGGCGCACCTTTGCCCCAGGAAGATCCTGATTCTGGGCTCCTAGAAACCTATCATCTGATCATCTTCAGGGCCTTTCAGTGAGCACAAACCACAGAGAAGGCTAGGCTAGTGTGCTGTAGTGAAGCCAGGAAGGCAGAGGAGGTTGGAGGGCAGGGAGGGTGAAGAGCTCATCCATGGTGCCCCCACATGAAAAAGGGATGAGTTTGCAGCAAGAGGGATAGAGGAAAGCTGATCAGACCTAAACAGAGCTCTGTTAAGAGTGGGGATCAGGTGACGGGGCGTGGTGGCTCACGCCTGCAATCCCAGCACTTTGGGAGGCTGAGGAGGGCAGATCACAAGGTCAGGAGATTGAGACCATCCTGGCTAACACGGTGAAACTCCATCTCTACTAAAACTACAAAAACAAAATTAGCCGGGCATCATGGCGGCGCCTGTAGTCCCAGCTACTCCAGAGGCTGAGGTGGGAAAATGGTGTGAACCTGGGAGGCGTAGGTTGCAGTGAGCAGAGATCACACCACAGCACTCCAGCCTGGGTGACAGAGCAAGACTCAAACAAACAAACAAACAAAAGGTGGGGATCAGGTAAGAGCAGCTGGATTTCCCTGGCTTTAGAGTGCTCCTCTCTGAGCACTATGCCGGGTGCTGGGATCTGGTCTGCCCACACAACCTTGTGTCTCAAGTTGGGGGACAGAAGCAGAGGGCCTCCAAGTGGCTTTTGCTCTAAAGTTCTGGAATATGCCAGTGAAGAATTGCTGAAGATTCCACAGGTCAATGAGCTGCTGAAGAGGGGGAGTCATGCCTGCCCCCCTTCTATCCCTACGTTTGGCACAGTACTGGAATCAGAGGGCCTCCAAAAATATTTACTGAATAAATCCATAAATGAATGAGTGAAAAACATCCTTTAGAGAGGTTCCGATATTCCACATTCGACACTTGTTTTCTTCCTGTTCCATCTTTTTGAAAGACTCCACAGCAAAATTGGAGACACTGGGCCGTGCCTGTCTCTCTCCCCAGACCTGTGGGCTCCTCTCTGTTAGAGCACTTATTACAACTTACAGTGAACACTGTTACCTACCTATCTGTCTCCCAAATAAGGCTGGTGGTCTTGAGCAAAAAAGACTGTGTCTTATTTTTTCAGGTGAATCCCTCAGTATTATGACTACTTGGCACAGAATTAAAACTGTATTCAATAAATATTTGTTAAATGAATGAATAAATAAGTAAATCAGTCAATTCCGTTGCCCACTGAAAAATGACACTATTAAACACATCTCCCAATCAGAAAGTCATTGAGCTTGAGAACAGCATCTCTAAAGCAGAACAGAATCTCCCTTCTTACAGGATGTCCCAAGAGAGCCTGGGTTTCCTTTTCCTCAGACTGGGGCTCCCTAAGGATGGAGTTGTGTCTCCCTCAGACTGGGGCTCCCTGAGGACGGGGCTGCATCTCCCCTCAGACTGGGGCTCCCTGAGGACGGGGCTGCGTCTCCCCTCAGACTGGGGCTCCCTGAGGATGGGGCTGTGTCTCCCCTCAGACTGGGGCTCCCTGAGGACAGGGCTGCGTCTCCCCTCAGGCTAGGGCTCCCTGGGGATAGGATTGCATCTCCTCTCAGGCTGGGGCTCCCTAGGGACGGGGCTACATCTCCTTTCTGACTGGAGTTCCCTGAAGACGGGGCTCTGCCTCCTCCCACACTCGACTGAGCGCCCTCTTGCACAGCCCTCACATCTCTAAGGTCCCTCCTCCTCATCATAAGCTTCTTCTGTTGATGAGCTCAGAAATGCCCTGCCCATGTCATGCTTATGAGCATTTTTAATGTTTCAATTTCTCAAATGTGTTGAGGAATCATAAACTCACAGAGGAAAAAATGAGAAAGAAAAAAATAAAACAAGGAAATAAAGGCCAAGTTGTGGCTAAGTTCATTCCAGCAGGCAGCCCTCAGCCTCGAGGGGAAACTCTAATGCATGCACAAAAACCTCGTGAATAATTATTTCTGAGTGGCTCAATATTTTAAATGCTGGATATCTTTTTCCTCCTCAGAAGCACGCCGCAACTATTTATCGCAATGCAGAAGCCAGACAGAAGGTGATTAAGTTTGATATCTGAGGGATGAGAAGACAGAAAGTAGGGTGGAAATCGTGAGCAGAGGTGGGTGGGTTTCACGGGGCAGCAGGCAGATGGGGCCCCTAGGCCAGCATCTTATGGCAGAAAACAAAGGTCACCATCCAGCAAAGAGGGTTGTGTGGGTTGCATTATCTTCTTTGCTAAGGAGCTTTGAGTTTGGTGTTTCTGCCTTCCCCAGCTGTGATATCCATGGGCAAGCAGCTGCGGTGCAGGAAGGCTACAAAGTCAGCTATTTACCCCACAGTTAATGTCAGCGGTCTGAGGAGATTAAAACTATAAACAGAAGATCTTTAGGTATATGGAATGAGACAGTTGTTTTCTCACCAAATCAGGGGTGAAAGTACCCCAACTTCTCCTTCAGAGGGTGGTTCATTTGAGTTATCTTCCCAGTAGTCCATGGGCTGGTGGTTCATGCATTGGCCAATTCATTTGAAGATCCTAACTACCCACCTGGTACTTTCTATCGGTTTATCTTACCATGTGAACACCCTGAGAAATTGGAAGGACAGGTGCTATGATTCCCATTTTATGTTTATGGAGATGGAGGCTCAAGGCAGCAAGTGACTTGTCCACAGTCTTCTGTTCTCAGAAAGGTGAGGCAAATACAAAAGCCACTGGTGTCTGGACTCCTGCTACACTGTCACTAGCTTGGCTACCGCAGGCGCCTCCATAATGAGAAACTTTAGTGGGGATACAAGGGGTGTGTGTGAAATTGGATAGCACAAGAGGACCGAGGCACCATCACCTCAGTCGCCCACCTACTTCTACTCTGCTCCTCTGCTCCCAGTGCCATCTTTTATGTGCACTTCCCCTGGGTCCTTGGTTCTATTAGCCTCACTCTGGCCCACATGCCAGTCTGAGCATGGTTGCTGCAGGGATGAACATCTGGCCTCCTCAACGAGCTGCTTGAGGCCAGATGTCATGTCTTATGCTTCTCATATATTCTTCACAGGACCTAGAGCAATGCTGGGCACAGGGCAGGAGTGAAATGAAATGGCAGCTATCATCATCATGTCAATGGCTAAGAGTTACAGAGCACTCATTTTGGGCCAGGCACTGCTATAAGAGGTTTATGTACATTAACTCATTTAATCCTCACAGCAACCCCATTAGATGAGTATCATTATCCCCATTCTCATTGTATATGCAAGGGTGCGGAGGCCTGGAGGGGTTTAGTAACTTTTCCATATAGCAAGTAAGTGACCAAGGCCAGATTTAAGCCCAGGCCACTTGGCTTTGGAGCCCTCACTCCTAAACACAACATTATACTGCCTGTCAGTGTGAGACCCTTACCTGTGTATTTATCTCTGCAGTGGCTCATTCAGTCATTCATTTATTCATCCTTAAATTTGCTACCATTTACCAAGAACCTGCCATGCCCAGGGCATTGTGCTAGTACTCTACCTGCACCTCACTCTCACATTCAAATTGCAAAGTTAACTTTGTTAAGATCTCCATTTTATGGTTGAGAGGGGTGAAGTTGCTTTCCCAGGCTCACATGGCAGGTAAGCAAGAAGGCTGGGATTTCCACCCAGGTCTGGTCTGGGAGTGTCCAAAGCCTGAGCTGTTACATTACTGTGAGTTACATTGCATCCACCTTCCTTCACCAAACTCAGTTCAACTCAGAACCCAGCATGGAGGGAGGTGCTAGCAGGAGGAGCCCAAGGCCTCTGGAGCCACTAGAAGTGGAAATGGTGATAATGAAGATAATTCTGGGCACACCACCATGGCCTCTGCTATTCCCTACCATATGGCCACTCTAAGCTGACCCCCAGCAATGGCCGTTTTCCAGCACATATGGGAATCAAACAAGATAATGTATGTGTGGCAAGGTCACAGATGTACTCACAGCACACTCAGATGTGCAGAGAAGGCACTTTTCTTTATTTTCTGTTAGCTGATTGGAGTGTGTGCCCCTAGTCTGTGGGAATGGGGGAGGGGCAACTAAATTTTAGCCCAATACGGTCATCTAAGTTCAATTCAGTGATTTAAACAGTCTTTTAAAGAAACCACTCAGTTTCTTGTGGATAAAATGCCAATCTTTCTTTCCGTCCTGCCCTCCAGGGTGGAACCTTTGTGGATGGTGAGAGGCTCCTATGGCACTGGAGGGAAGGGTACATGTGGCCTCAAGCAGTCCTTGGGTATATGTGGGTTGGTGCCCAGCAAGATGAGGGTGGGTGGTCTATGAGTGTTCAGCAGCCCTCCACTGCTGATGGGCAAGACTGATAACCTTCTGGCATGTTTTTTTCCATCTCCATCAGGGCAGGACTGCCCCTGATACTCCCATATGGAACAGGTCCCGTTCTGCCTCTTGATGATGCTGAAGATCCTCTGAGGTCCTGTCCTGCAGCCTTCTGTGAACTCTTTGGGAAACTCTCAAACTAGAATTACCTTATTTCAGGCAAGCAGAAACTTCTGGGCTCCATCATAGGCACGCAGAAATCAAGAGGTACTTGGAGACCAAAACTCAAGCCTTCTCCCCACTAACCATACCACACTGCCCAGTCAGCTTCAGTGCAGCCACCTCATGCTACGGCAGGAGCGGCCTGAGAGGCCAATGACCTGCCTGAATCCTAAAAGAGATTGGGGCAGAATCCTTTCTACTCTGGTGTTTTCTCCATTAATACAGGGGAGTTTAGCCTGGAGAAAGTCCAGTTTTCAGGTCTTATTGCCTCCCTCCTCATCTCCAGCTCCCTTCTTTCCCCTACAAGCCTCAAAACTGGAATGAGTGGGTGATGGGTGTTCCCTATGGAAAGCCCCATGAGCAAGTCCTCTAGGTCTGATAGCACGTATGCAACACTTACTCTGTTCCTATCTCAAAACTACCTTATAAGGGAGGTCTGAGATATATCCTCTGGCTGCAGAGGAAAAGGCTAAGACATACAGAAGTTATTTGCCCAGCGAATGAGCCAGGATTTGAGCCCTACTAGATTCACCAGAGTCCTCTAAGCCAACTCCATGGAGTCTTTGCTCCAAGCAGGACCACTCTCCCCTCACTGGAGTGACAAATCTCATGGCTCAGCCTTGGAGAAAGAATACTGGATGAGAACACAATTTAGAGGGGAAATTAAAATGCACTGATTTCATATTTGCAAAATATTATCCCCATCACAAATGAGATAGGTATTTGTAAACTGTAAAGCCTAAAACAAAGGTAAAAGATAATTGCTCTTATTGAAATATCCATTTGTACTGGAAAATTAGAGAAGGTTGTCTCTGCCCAAAACAAAAAAGATAGCATAGAATAAGGAGACTTGAGTTCTAATTCCAGCTCAGTGACTTTGGGCAAGCCATTCCCCCTCTCTTGGCCAGTTTCCTCCTCTGCGTTATGATAGGAATGAGTCTCTAACGCTCATGAGCTCTAAATTCCACATGTGTCTGCAGATCAGAGGAGTTGGAGGTCCCTTGCCAATGCCCATGGACTGAAGCTCTTATGTGATTCACCCCATGCCTGGACCAAGGATGCACATGCTGAAGGATCAGAAAGTTTGGTCCCATGGGATGACTTCTGTCGAGTCCAGCACAAATTCCTGCATGGCCCACACAGCTCCATGGGCTGACTTCTGTCGAGTCCAGCACAAATTCCTGCATGGCCCACACAGCTCCATGGGCTCCAGGCAATCCTATCCCTGCTCCTCTGGCCACTCAGCCACAGAAGACCTTGTCTTCCCCACAGACAAGCCATATCTCTGATGTGCCAACCCCAGGAGGGCTGAGGCTGGCACCTATTCTCTGCCCCCAGAGTCTTCCAGGTTCTTTGATTTTATAAGCTTGCAAAGGGAAAGGTGATTGTACAAGGGGATAATGAGGTGACAAGGGGCATTTCCAATGACAGCACTCTACATGGGCTCTCAATTCCTCAATCTGGCTTGGTTACCCACAGAGGCACCCTTTTACACAGGGCACACACAGCTGCCCCCAGAAATGGACATCCTTTCCCCAATGCACACTCACATCCACAGAGATTTATCAGTTACATTCACTAGTAATAACACACATACACAGTTTATTAACATATATAGTTCACTGACACACACAGTTCACTAATAATAGCACCATCCATTTACTGAACACCTGCCACATGCCAGGTGCTGTGCTCTGTGCTTTACAAGGGTTGAGTCGTATGACCCCCATAACCACTTTTTGAGGTATATTCTAATGTTACCCCCATTTTACAGATCTGCATCCGGAGGGTTATATGGCAATGGCACATGAATCAGGCAGGTCCAACCCAGTAAATAGAAACCACTCAGAGTACAGAACCAGAGGGAATTTAATGCAGAAAATTGGTTGCTTGGATGATGCAGGGAGCTGGGAAGTCAACAGGGGAAAGTAAGACAACAGCAAGGCTAGCAATAGCAAAAAGCCACTGTCACCCCTAGGGCTGGAGGTGAAAGAAGGAAATCACCAAACCCTAGCAGTAGGGGTCACCTTGAACATTATGAGCCTGTTAGAAGGAAACTAGAACCAGAGGAAAGGCAGGCACTGCTGGAAATAAAAAGCAGAAACACTCTCCCTTCCTCCCACCCTCCAATTTTCATCAGGGCCTCCTATCGGTGGACCCAGAAGACAGTCAAGCTGATGAGGGAGCCTGAGAAACACAGCCAGTAGGGGTCAGCCCCCTATTATAGAACAGAACAGGGGAAGGGGGAGAAATGTTTCTGAGGGCAACAATGTCTGTGACTGTACAGGCCATGAGATGAATCCAACCTAGATTCTGCTCTCAAATGTCCTCCCCAAGACAAGATATGTATCTTTAACCATAGCAGAGAGTGGATAAAGACTTTAGAGACAGAGAAGTGAGACTGGGGTTCAAAGGGGTCAGAGGTTAGGGTTGCAGGCAAAGGGTACGAGTGGGGGCTTCTGGGGGATACCATGCTTCTGGCTACCAGTGCATCATGTGGGCAAGTGGACATGAGTTGAAACTGCTTTCTAGACCAAGGCCGAAATGAGATGACCTCCAGTGGCAATGGCAGAAGCTGAAAAGGAGGCCACGGTGAGTCACACCCCCCGGAGGTTCAGCACCAATCAGATGAGAGATAAAGAGACGTGAGACCAGGGAGATCATGCAGGAGCTGCAATGTTTCAGTCCAAGCTTGTGAGAAAGTTGAGGAGGAAAATAATAACAACCACCCCCATTCTTTGAAGATTCTTTATTCTTAAGCATCTTGACTTGCATCTTCCAAAGGAAATTCTGAAACAAGGATTTGAATGCAAGTGGTTTCTTTGGGCCATGAGCACAGGGAGCATGGAACTGGGCGGGGAAGGGAGGCAGCCACTTCAGGGTGCAGTATTGAGTAGACGACGGCTGTGGGCCACTGGGGTTCGGTCCTGCTGGGGAGGCCAGGGGCCCTGTGCAGAACACACCTCACGCTTGAGCAATGAGCATGTGTGGGGACATGGGTGAGGCACCAAGAGTCCCGGCCCCACTGGGAATAGCAGAGTGTCTTCTAGTTATCCCACTGCGGAATGAGCTGAAAGTGCCACTAGAAGGGACTCAGACCCCTGGAAGTGTAGAATCTGGGAGAGAACTAACACGAAAATCTGAAAGAATTAGAGAAAACTAACTAGTTTCTCTTTCCCCTGCCCTCTTACCCAGGCTTAAGAAGCTGCCGTCTCTGATGATTGCATTTCCTACCCCAACCTGGAGGAAATTATGAGCACTGGGGGCTGTTGGTCTTTCTAAATGGAATAAAAATTGAATTCCCTTTCCTTTCCTTGCCCGCCAACCCACCCACTCTCCTCACACTCATGCTGCTTGACCCCTGAGTACACTTGACATTCATTTTCCAGGGAGATGGTCTGAGTTTAAGTCTGGTGGGAAGAGAAGATCCCTAGAAGGAAGACCAGGACTCAAGGGCTGGCCTCCAGCCTCCTTGTCTGCACACGGAAGGATTTTATCATGGCTTGGGACCAGTTCCCTCACCATTTCCTTTTTGCTCTCCCCACCCCCAGTGTGTTGTTTCAGAGAACTGTAGGTGCTTCCTTTTATCTCTACCTTGAGTATTCCAAGTTCTAATTAAGTTCATTTCAGCCCTTTGATTTGAGAAGCCTTATCAGGAATACTTAACCTGTGCAAATAATACGTGGAGCCAGCCAGCATTGGCCCTGCATGCTAATTGAACCTCACACAGGATCTCGACACAGCCAAGTTGCCAGGTCACCAATAAACTCCTGAGAGGTCAGAGGAAGGCACTCATATAAGAGTGAGAGAATCCAGCCTGGGCTTTTCACAACCCAAAGTCCTGGGCCGGGATTGTTGGCAACTGGATTGCTCAGCCACTGGGGTCTAACGAGCTGGGGGTATAATCAGGAGGTGCTTCTGAGGTCTGTTCCAGTCCCAGATGTCCAGCACTCCCCATAGACCCAGCACAGCTTCATGGGCTATGCTTTGTCCCCCCACAGACCTGGCTTCTTGGTCTACAGGGAGGGGAGAGAGCTGGGCCACGAATGACCAAGGCAAATGACTTTCAGAAGAGGCCAGGTGAGAAAGAAAGGACATCAGCCTGGGAATGCTGAGACCAGGGTTCCAGTTCTTCCTCTGCCAGCAACCAGCTAAGACAAGTTACCTTCCTTTGTGGCCTCAATGTTCACACTGGGGCTGCTCAGAGATTTGGCGTTGTGCCACATAAAGCCCTTGACTCTCATACCTGAAGACCAGCTGAGGCTGAGTGGAGTTCTGACCCTTAAACCTCCTTAATCAAAGAAGCTGCCTTTTCTCTGTTAGCTATTGGAATCCACAAAAGATTTAATTTGTGGGAAATAAAAGATTCTGTAGCTAAAAATTAGTGTAAACTATTGGGTTAAGTGATCTCTTTGCTTCTTTCCAATTCTAACAATCTCAGTTTTCAAAATCCAGAACTAGAACTTGGTTCAATGGTCTCTCTCTGTTCCCAAAGCCATGGAACCCTGAATATATTATGTTTTACTACTCAGCATTGTGTCTCTGGGGTCAGGTTAGATGATTGATTGTGCAGAACACCGTACCTCCCCTGCAACCTCACATGTCCTAGAGATGTTGGCTCAGCTGGTGCAGATGGTGAAAAGTTGGGGACATTCCAAAGAGATGCTCCATGAAAGTGATCACAGTCCAGTGGGCTTAGAACCCACATTTCCAGAACCATATGCAGGAGCAACAGGAACCTGTGAATGATGATTGCTGATGGTGCAGAGAAGTGAGCAGATGCTGGTGGGGTAATCAGGGAAGACTTCCTAGAAGGAAGGGAGAGAGATGGGCAGTCTGTATGGAGTCAGGAGTGAGAAAAGGGTAGCATATCCAGATTATGCTCCACTCTGAGGAATTCTCAGGTCTTGGAAAAGATGAGAGTCAAAACAAGGAGGCAGGCTTGGCACACCTGGGTCAGGTAGATTCTCCTCTTCCTCAGAGGAGCTGTGTCCAAACTCCCCTGAAGTCCAAAGCAGGGCCTAAAAGGCAAGTGTTGCTTTTGGTTTTCTATGAATGGGAACATGAAGGGGAAACACATCTAAACCAGGTTCTATCTGTCAGACTAGTTCCACTTGCCTAACAAGCCCTGAGAGACAAATACACATTGGTAAAGGTAAGGAAAGGAGGGAAGGGTATGGAGACACGACTGGCAAGCCTGGGTGTGCAGGAAGCTGGAAGGCCAGGCTCAGACAGCAATGACTGAGGTTGAAGCTTGTCCTCCTTCCCCTCTTTCCCATGCACACATAGCATTTCTCCACAGCCCACAGCCAGAGAGGCCAGGAGGATGACTGCAGGGAGCTGTGCTGGGTCCTCTGTATATGCTCCTCCTCCCAACCCCTCCCCAACAAGAACCCTGTCCAGTCTATGGGATCCCTCACTGGGCCTTCTGCCCCCAGGCTTCCATTTGGGTTTTGCTAATGAAGAACACCAACAGGAGATGGGAGGAGGAAGGAGAATGAGACTGGTGTGCTCATTCCCAGCTCCCACCCTGCAGGATCCTCACCTGGAGGCCGCAGCTTCTGTCCAGTGGTTCTCTTCATACAGTTTGTTCTGCCTCTGGATTCTGGTCATTGTTCTTCTGTTCCATCCCCTTGGCCCTTCAGATCTAGGAGTGAGAATGGCCTCTGTGTTACTAGCCCTGGACACCACATTATTCCTGTGATTTCTCTGTACCCTGCCCTCCTCTTTAAATGGTCCCTTTATTAAATCATCTACAAACTCCTCACTTGCCATATGGCATCTGTTTCCTATCTGAACCCTAACTATGATTTGAGCAGTCTCTGCTTGGGCCTGGGGCACAGTATCCAGTCACACTTCCTTCCTGACTCCACCCCCAAGTTCATGCCCCTTTCCGTCTCCCCTTGACCTCATTTTCCAGACCCAGTCTTTGAATTCTGTATCTGGCAACCACTTCTTGGTATGCCTGTCGCTCTCATTACAGACAGGCACATTTGGTCACATTAAAGAATAAACACAATGCCAGTGCTTAATGCCTGAAAACACAGCTTTTATTCTGAGTTTTCTAGGCGCAGGCTGTTTTGAGCTGAACCAGGTTGATCAAGGAATTAAATAAGGATTAAGCAAGTTGGAAGGCGCCTGCTAATCCAGCAATCAGACAAACCTGTGCAAAATCATCTTGCTTCCTTTCCTAAAATAAGAATTAAAAAAAACAAGCAATTGGCTTTTTTGTTAATTAGAAGATCAGCAAAAACTGGGCCAGTCAGGTAACCACATCGCGGCGGGGGTGGGGGGGGTGGGCGGGGAGCATGGGGGAGAAAAAGGAGGTAGACGGTGCACAGAGATCCATTTTAATGGGGACTCACATGCCTTGGGAGCCTGCCAGATGACCTCTCAACTTCCAAATCTAGACTGAACCCCTCATTCTCTCTGTCAACCTGGGTGTTAAGCTGTTTCCAAAGCTATGCTCTTTGGTTGGCCTCCCTGTAATTGGAAAGTCAGTGTCAAAAGCCAATATTATTTTCTCCACCCAAACTCACTCCCAGGGAAGATACACATTGACTACGAGAAAGCATAGGGTTTGAAATTAACCCCCAAATCCTGGAATCAACTCTCAACCCCTCCATTGAATGTCTGTGAGATCTCAGGCAAGCAACCCTGTTTCTCTTGAGCCTCAGTTTTCTTCTCTATAAAATTAACCTTACGTCATGGAATTGTTGTGAAAATAAGGAACATGACCCAACTCAATATCTGGCACACAGTAACTTCATCCATGCTAGTCCCTTTCCTTTCCATTCTCCTTCAAACCGTTCTCTGGGCTCTGTTTCTCCCCATCTAGATTGTTGCCATCGCTTCTGCATTAAACGTCTATTTTCCCCTCTGTCTGTGCATATCCCTTCTGTCATTTTCTGGCAGGAGAATCCCCCAAGTCCTTCACCCCTTCCTTTAGGGAGGTGCTCTTCCCAGGCTCCATCTGGTTTTGGTGTGGTCGTCAGTCCCAGTACTCCTGCCCCACTGTATCTCCCATCCCATTAGATCCTGAGGCCAAGCATGGGGCTCAATCAGAGTCCTTTTGCAGAATATTCTCTTTTTTTTCTGGGCAATGAATATAAAGATATGACCCCAAAGCAGCTGGCAGCCATATCCTCAGCATGTGGAGAGACCCGAGAACATGACGACAAAGGGGAAAAAGAGTCTTGGGGGACTTAAACCCAAACCAATCACCAAGGTCCCCAGAGCCTTCTTTTCAGTTCTGTGAGTGTGCTAACTGGTTCCAGTCAATCGTTTTGTGGCTGAGATAATCAGCGTTCATTTCCATGGCTTACAGCCAAACCTTCTTAACTGCCCTCCGAGAATCGTCTTTGGACCCACTCCTATTCTTTCTTCAGATTTCAAGCAGAGTAGATTTCTAGGATCACAAACTGAATCAAGCTCATCCCTGCTCCTTTGGCTTCCTACTGTTTTTAGAGTTAAGACCAAAATCTTCACTATGGCCTGCCAGGCCCTGCAGGTCCTCCCCTGCCTTCCCAGCCTCCTCTCTTACCAAGACCCTCCCCACCTCCTTGCTCTCTCTGAGTCCTAGCTACTTCCAGGCCTTTGTTCTCACAACTTGGAATGTCCTTCCACTTGCTCTACACCTAGAACATTTCTATTCAGACTTTGCATCCCAGGGACACCTCTTTTCCTCAGGGAAGCCTTCCCTGACCCACTTCCTCCCTCTTTCCAATTTGATCAAGTTGCTGTAACAGGCTCGTCTTGCTATATGTGATCCCCTATTGATTTGCAGCATCACTGCATTAATGTCTGTCTCTCTTACCAGACTGTAAGCTTCCAGAGGGCAGGAACCACACCTGTCTCATTCACTCTAAATCGCCTCGGCTTCGAACAGTGCCTGGCATAGTAAGGCTCTTGAAAGTTTTTTGAATGAAGGAATAGGTGACCCACATACAACCTATTACCTAGTCTTGGTTACTCTTCATTCATGCAGTCTCTCCTGCGTGATTTTCCAGGCCTTCTGAGTTTACAATGCCTTCCTGCTTACTTCTCACCATCCCCATCCCCAACTAATTCATCAGATCATTTCTGCCTTCCCAAAACCACCTGGTCAATAACTCCAATGGCTCCCTATTGCCCAGTATATACAATAAACATCCACTCACTGGAGTTCCCCAAATATACCCCCACTAGCCAGCAGCCACAGTAATCCCCTGCCACCCCTGCTGCCCCCTCTGCATTCGCACACCCATATACGCTCTTCACAGGGTTGGTTGCCTCTGCTATTCCCCTACCTGGAGGGTCTTCTCTCTCTTGCCATCCATATCCTATATCTTCTCCAAATCTCTGTGCAGAACCACTGCCTCTGTAGAACGCCATTCATTAAACTCTCCCCACAGTAAGTCTCCCATCTCTGAGTTCTTCTCACAGTGATCCATTGATTATATTTAAACTTAGAACTTTTTTTCCAGATATTTCATAATTGGTATAGTTCCTTGCAGGTCACTGAGCTCTTTCATGCGCATGAGCTAATTTGATCCTAAAAACTTTGTAGGGAATTCGGGACAAGTATTTTAGGGAATAATTCAAGTCCCAGGATCAGAAACCCGTGGAGTTCGCATAAGTAGAAGGTATTTATTAGAAAGGAACTGGTACAGAATGTGCGTCCTAATATCAGGGAGTGCAGGCTGGTCTCCAGGGGCCTAGAAATGCATCCCGCAGGTTTTCTTCTCTCTTTCTCCTCTCCTTCTCATCTCTGGTCTCTCTTCACTCTATCTGTTCCATTCTCCTCTCTGCAAACCAGCCTCCTCTGAAAAGCTCCACATAAATTCAGTGTCAACGGAACTTTGAGTTCTTATGGTGCCAAATCTGGCTCCAGCTCTGAAATTGTCACTCTGGGACTCAATGTCATCCAAAGTTTCAATGTCTCTTCTCAATATCTCAGTTCAAGTTCTCAAGAGAAACACTGATTGGTTACTAGCCATCCAGTTCAGTGGCTAGTTTGAGACACTTGCCCACCCCTGGCACAATGAGCTGTAGAAATAAGTCACATCGCCCATAGCCCATTCAGCAAGGCCTGGGGGAGGGCAAGGCAGTGCGCTGAACAAGCAAAGGAATAGTGTAGTGTAACGAATATACAACGTGAGTGCTCCAGTCATGACGTCTGTGTACAAATCCTGGCTATTGTAATTATTAGCTGGTATCCTTGAAAAGCCACTTCACCTCTCTAAGCCTTATTAGGATTAAAACAGCATCTTTGTTACAGGATTGTTGTGACACTAAAATGCGACAATCTCTGTAAAGCACACTTGACACAAGGCCTGGCACATGATAGATGCTCAATAAATAATATCTGCTAACATCTGCTACAGTACATACTGTGATTCTCATCTTGTTGTTGACAGTGGCCTAGAGTCCTCAATACCAGCTGGAGCCCACACAGAATCGCTGAATTAGAATCCTCAGGAGACCACAGTTTGAAAGTTTCTCCAGGTGTTCCTGGTCCATCCAACCCAGCTCCCTCATTTATAGATGGGAAACTGAGGGCCCAAAGGCAAAGGGACTTATACCAGGTCACATTTTGAGCTGGTATCTGACCCAGGACCCTGACTCCCTGTGGCACAAAATGAAGACGCGGTTCCCAGTGGTGGGGTCTGAACACACTCCTGACAGTGGGGCTTGAAGTTCCTCAGGGACGACAGGGGGTGGCCAGCAGGAATCGGCCCCACACTTCAGAGCATCTGGGTTTGTACCCAGGTGGGCTTCTAACCTGCTTATGTGACATCCAGGGAGTTAGGTTTTGTGCCTCAGTTTCCTCTTGTGTGATATAGGTTGGGAATATCCATCAAACTGAATTGTAAGAATTACATAACTTGGCCAAGCACAGTGGCTCATGCCCGTAATCCCAACACTTTAGGAGTCTGAGGGGGGTGGGTCACAAGGTCAAGAGATCGAGACAAGCCTGACCAACATGGTGAAACCCCATCTCTACTAAAAATACAAAAATTAGCTGGGCATGATGGCGCGCACCTGTAGTCCCAGCTACTCGGGAGGCTGAGGCAGAGGCATCACTTGAACCCAGGAGGTGGAGGTTCTAGTGAGCTGAGATCGCACCGCTGCACTCCAGCCTGGTGACAGAGTGAGACTCCATCTCAAAAAAAAAAAAAAAAAAAAAAAAGTATTACATGACTTATGATGCATGAAGTTTTTAAAAGAGTTCTTAGCACAAAGCTATATTAGCTTTTATTATTATTGGTAAACATGTAACTTCTGGGTCTCCTTTTGGCTACTAGCTGGTAGGAAGAGACTTAAAAAAAAAAGACATTTTTGACAAAGTGTTACTAAATCACAAATGTGAAAAGGACAGCAAACAAATCCAACTAAAACTCTGGGATTCAGCCTCCACAAACAAAGTTTCTAGTGAGAACATGAATAACCACATGCACTTCTACTGGTACCTTCACCTCAAATAAACTTAAGGCTCACACACGTGAATGTGGACACATTCAACACAATACTCCCTGAGGACGGGGCTGCGTCTCCCCTCAGACTAGGGCTCCCTGAGGACGGGGCTCTGTCCCCCTCAGACTGGGACTCCCTGAGGACGGGGCTGCGTCCCCCTCAGACTGGGGCTCCCTGAGGACGGGGCCGCGTCCCCCTCAGACTGGGGCTCCCTGAGGACGGGGCCGCGTCTCCCTCAGACTGGGGCTCCCTGAGGACGCGGCTGCGTCTCCCCTCAGACTGGGGCTCCCTGAGGACGCGGCTGCATCTCCCCTCACACTGGGGCTCCCTGAGGGCGGGGCTGTGTCTCCCTCAGACTGGGGCTCCCTGAGGACAGGGCTGTGTTTCCCCTCAGACTGGGGCTCCCTGAGAATGGGGCTGCATCTCCCTCAGACTGGGGCTTTCTGAGGATGGGGCTATATCTCCCCCTCAGCCTGCGGGGGCTCCCTGAGGATGGAGCTGTGCCTTCCCTCAGCCTGGAGCTCCATGTGGTTAGAGACCATCTCTCAACATTCAACTTGGAAGAGCAGGGACCTTGGGACACTCTCTTCCCTCTTCACTACTGACCTTCAATGCCTTGGGCAAGGCCCTGCCTGGTATTTGGTCTCTTCCCAGTCTAAACACTCAGAGCTTATGAACTTTCTTGAAGCCACTTCCTGCCACTCTAATTGCTCCATGCTCTATTTTATGTATTTTAACTCATGCTTTAAATCTTACAGGTACATCTCAATTCACTCTGGCAAAAGTCCCTTCTTTAGAAACTGGAATAAATAAATAAATTCTTTCCAGGCAGATGGCCGCCAGAAGCCTTAATGTAATTCATATCAGCCTGTCACTCTGCCACCTTGGTTCTGTCATCTGAGAGAGGCCTGTGTGTGGGGTCACCCCAGCAGCCCTCTGTACCCTCCACTCCTGCCTTCTGAGGGGCACCACTACTCCCAAATATGCAATCTTGATGGCAGCCACACTCCCCAGATTCTTTCGTTGAAGACACACATTCTGGTTTGCTTTGTTCAATGTGCTCTTGTAGCAGCTGTAGAACAGTGGTTCTCACCCTTGTGGTCAATTTCCATCACCTGGAGAGTTTTTGAAACACGTTGATGCCCAGAGTTCGCCCCTAGAGATATGGGTTTTGTTGGTCTGGAGTGAGACCCTGGTATTGTTTGTTTCTGTAACTCCCCAGATGATCTTATTTTGCAGCCAGGGTGGGGAACCATCACTGTAGAAGACTCAGAGGTGAACAAAACCCACACCAATTTCTACCATGTCTCATGGAAGGCACAGGCACCTGCCCCATTAGACTGTGAGCTCCATGAGGGCTGAGATCCCTTCTCTCTTGTTTACTGCGGTACTCTCATTGCACTGCCTGGTACATAGTAGGTATCCTATAAATATACACTGAGTGAAACTTAAGTCACCCTTTTTCCATAGGTACCCTGACTTGCCTCACATTTCCAATATAGGTCCCACTACTTACTAACTGGGAGGTCTGGAGCAAGTCAACCTACCTTTCTAAGTCTCAATTTGCATATCCTTAAAATGGGGGTTCCCTGGGCTGAAGGCTCACCCAGAGAGGAAAAATATGGAGTTCAGCAGGAGCTCTGAGGAGCAGAGGCCTACACTGGGAGCCAAGAAATGCAAATTTGTGGTTTTGCTTGGGCTGAATTACTGTGTGACCTTGAGCATGTCTCCTGACCTCTCTGAACCTCTAACCTCCACCAGCCACCCTCTCCCTACCTGCCAGCATATCGGGTGGCTCTCTGGGTTAGGAGTCCGCTTTGCTGACCATGGCAGCTGCCCTTGAGACTTCCAGGCAGTGTCTGACCAGCCTGAATACTCTCAGGCTGGAAGTGTGGAAGTGAAGCACAGAAATGTGGCTGTGGAGGGAAAAATCTCTTGATGTGACCTGCCCTGGAAAATCCCTACTCTAACTGACACAGTTCTGTCCCCAAGACACAGCCGCAGCGTGGGTCAGATTCCAGGGCCCTCGCTCTGTATCGTCTGCTCTGGGAGGGGGAATGAGGGCATGAAGGTCACTTCTGCTCCAGCGTGCATGACAGGGTACTCATCATTGATGCGGCATTCTGCATAGATGGGAAAATGGCACTTTGGTTGCAGCTTCCTTCCCCAGGTCCCAGGAGCTAGTTGGGTCACTTTCTCCCATCATAGAAGAAATGTGAATTCCCAGGATGGGGTCATGGTGGAGAGAGGGAGGAGGAAATCTGTGCTGATTCTGGAGGTGGGGAAATGAGGAAGGAAGTCTCCGTGCTTTTTAAAAAACCACTCAAGGCAGGAGTTGCTTCCTGACTGCTTAAGCCTCCTGCAATCCTGCTTGGAACTTCTAAGCATCGTAAGCTGTCTGCAGAGAATTACACACGCATGAGTATGACTTGGGGCTGTTTCCATCACTGGAGCTGTGACTTTTTTCTAAAAAAAAGGGCAGCTAATGGGGTGGGCAGCATAACAGCTCAGAGTCAGAGAGAACAAGAATCAAAGGCCAATTTTACTGATTCTTAGCTGTGCAGTCATGGACAATTTAGTTTTACCTCTTTGACCCCCCATGTCGTCATCAATGAAATGGGGACAAGAAAACCCACCCCACAGAATTGCTGACAATGTGGAATTAAATAACCTGTAATGTTGCTAGCACAGTGCCTTGCCCATTGGACCTGCTCAGTAAATAAATGATGATGATGATGATGATGATGATGATGATGATGATGACGACGATGATGATAGTAGTGGTAGTAATAGTAACTGTTATGCTCCAGGGCCTTGAGGGTAGGAGCATGTCTTAGAACCCAGTGAAGGGTCAAATACACCAAAGGAGAAGCAGCAAGATGGAAGATTTGGGGAGTGAGTGGGAGGAGTCAGACTCACTGCTGGCAAGAGTACAGCACATGCCACGCATCTGTTTATCGCTGCCCCTGCAGATTTCTTCTCCAAAACGCCATAATTAATACTGCACCTCTTCCGCCCCAGCCCCCAGGCGCCTCTTAGACAGGGAAGGAGCTTGCCTGCCTTCTGCCCCGAAAAGCACCAGAGAGAGGCCAAGGCTCAGCGGCAGCGGCGGCGGCGGCTGGCGGGCGAGCTGCTGACGCGGGGCTGCCCCGGGCTGCGGGGGTTCTTCCCGTTCCCTTGGCCGAAAGGGGCATAATTAAGCCGCAGCGCTCTCCTTTCATTAAGTCTTCACGTTTATACCTGAATTAACTTTTCACATCCAGTTAAGGCGCATGGGAGGCCCTGTCCGCCGCAGGCGTGACAAGCGCAGCTGGGAGTGTTGGTTGGAAGTGGGGGCTGCGATGACCTACCACCCAAGAGCTGAGGAGCCTGAGCTTCCAGGTGTCTGGTGGCGAGGAGGGATCCAGCTTCCAAGCTCCGCCCAGGCACCCCGGGCAGATATCAGAAAGGGAAGAAGGGCATTGCGCTCCAGCCGAGAACCTGCGGAGGAAGGCGCGGGCCCAAGCGGCAGTGGTGCGAGCGTGTGGGCTCCTTCCGATCTCTCCTGCTGGAAGAGATTGGAGCCTCCTTCGGGGGCTCTGGCTTTGCCAGCCGGAGCGGGGAGTGGGAGGTGGGGGCTGTTCCAAGAGGGAGGCGAAGTGCGCTCAGCTCTTTAGGTGTCCTCCTCACGCTCCTGTTTGGACTTAACGAAGCTACAGAAACACACAGGGGGGCGCGCCCTGGTGCGCACAGGCAGGTGTTTGTGGAAGCATCCCCGGGCTTTGGTTTGCTGTAAAAGAGACCTAATCTTGCTTTAGCTCCCTGGATCCGGAGCCCGTGAAACTGCCAGTGTCTCCTTGACACCCTTCAGGGATATAAACAGGGGCCTGCTGGTGCCCTCCGCTTCGGGAAATGGGCTATGTCAAGGCATCTTTCTCCAGACGCCAGGAGGAGTAGGCTGCCTTGCTTCTCTCCTGGCAGCCTTCTTGTGAATCATCGGAGCGAAGTGTTTTCTAGGAACTACTCAGCCTGCAGTGTTGTGACAGGGGAGAGTATGTTAACGTGCCCTCCCCCTCCCCACCCGCAGTAGTCTTCAAGGGCTGTCCCTCCTCCTCCCCCTTCACCTGCCTCCTCCATGCAGTTTAAGACATTTGGGTCTTCTCAATCAATACTCCTGCTCCCCCACACCACCCCCAGCCCTAAATTGGACACCTAAAGGTATTTAGTCAAAGGAGAGAAGGGAAGAAGCCAACCAAGGTGCCTGCAAGGTCTCCAGAAATTATTTGCTTCGTGATCTTTGTCCTCTAGTGGTTTAAAATCTAGTGGGGGTGCGGAGGGACAAGACAAGCCTGATAGACATGGCTAGCATATGGGGAAATGATAAACGCTAGAGTGGTGAGTGATTAAATGCCGGAACGAGTGATTGGGACCAGACTCACACCCTTCGGAGGAAGGAAACTCTTGTGGGCTGGCTCTGAGTCACCCAGGATTTCTCAGGGGAGGTGGGATTTGGACTAAGCCTTCGTAACAATCTCTGTTCAGTGCATGCTGTCGAGATGCCAGGCTGTGAGTTTAGTGTTTGACACAATTATCTCATTTAATCCTTATAACAACCCCATGATCTGGGCATTATAATTACCACCCCATCTTCTAGATGAGGAAACAAGCCCAGAGGGGTCAGGGAACTGCCAAGGTCACAAGCTGGTGTGTCACTTTTTAGCTGGGCCTGTCTGACTCCTAAACCCTGGCTCTGAAACTTAATGCTTTATGGCCTCATCCAACCTTGAAAATATGCAAAATTTTCTAGGAAGGATAACTGAAAGGAGGGCATTGCCACAGAGTCAGAGCATTAAGAAGATGGGAGGGTGTCAGGACGATCTAAGTCTTGCTGGAGGGAGGTTTCCAGGCCAGCAGTAAGAACTCGACTGTCTTTTCTAGGACGTGTGTGTGTTACTGTCCCCAACCCTAAGATTGCTTCATTATAGGGGAGGGGATTTGGGGTTCTCTGATTTCTCAGGACCCCCTCTGGGAAACCCAAACCACCTCTAAGTAAGGGCAGAAGGGTCTCCTTATAAATCCTACCCCCAAGAACTTCAGGATATCAAGAATTTAGAGATTCTTTGACCCAGTTGATCCAATACCTTCTGTTCAATTTGGATCAATAAACATGTGCCAGACACTAAGTGCTAGAAATGATTAAGGGACAGTGCTTCCCACCAGAAAGATTATAGTCTAGTGAAGATGATAGACACATAGAAAAAAATCAATATGAATGATAAATGCAAAGATAAAATTCATGGTCCTTCTCCACACTTGGGACATCAGCTCAGGAGGAAAGGACACACTAGCTGAGCCTTGAAAGCTGAGCAGGTGATCGGTGAGGAAAGGGGGGAATAGCACTCGGGCTAGAGAACATCGCATATGCGAGGTCATAGAGGTGTGGAACAGCAGTTTGTGTTTGAAATTCTAAGCCGGTCAGGTTATTAGAGCACATCCTTGGAGACAGGGAGTGGCGTGAGATGAGGCCAAAGAGGTGGACAGGATCTCACCATAGGGGGCTTTGTGGGACTGGCTGAGGGGCTTGGGCTCAACCCTTCAGAGGACTGAAGGGCTTTCAGCAGGATGTAACCTGGTTGCTTTGCATTTTAGAAGCACCCCTTTGGCAACAAAGAGGGCGAGGGTTTCCACTGGGCAAGACTGAAACCTAGAAGGCTGACAAGGAAAAGTGTGCTATACTTCACCCAAGATATGATGAAGTCCCAGATCAAGGCACTAGTAGTAGGTTAGAGAAGAGAGGACTGGGTTAAGAAACACTGAAAAAGGGAAGAGATGAGAAAAGACCAGGGACAGAGAAGGAGGCACCTGGACCACTGTAGACTTCTATCTTGGGTGACTGAATGAGTGTGTTGCCTTTAAGATTTGGAACACAGGGAGAGAAGCAGGTTGGTGGGAGGGGATGATGGGGCATTCTGGATTTGGTTAAGTTCATGATAATCAAGTGACATTTAGGTAGATGCTTTCAGTAGATACCTGGAATCAAGCTCAGAGGAGAGGCTGGAGATGCAGAATTGGGGAAAATGAGCAAGAAGATAGGTTTAAAAACGAAGAGTGAGTGAGCTAAACTACAGAGATCATGTAGAAAAAAAGAGAGAAAAGCCATAAACAGACCACAGGGAGCAGCCATGCTTAGGAGGTAGACAGAAGGAGAGACAACCATGGAGGAGACTAAGCAAAAACAACCAGAGAGTTAGAAGCCAAGGGAGCATAGGGTGTTACAGAAGGAGCCCCAAAGTTAAATGCAGCCAAGAGGTGGAGGAAGATCGGGACTGAAAAGTGCCCACTGACTTTGGCAGAGTGGAGGTCACTGTGGCTGTCTTATCAGGGTCCTGGCAGGAAAGAGATGGGGCTCTTAACTTGGGAAATTTCCAGAGAGTTGAGTAAACGGAATCTTGATAACAGCATGGCCTGGTGCAGGGAAGCCCCAAGGAGAGTGCAGGACAATGGGAGAGGTCACAGAAGGACAGCATGGGCAGCTGCTACCCTGGACCAGAGCACCAAGAAGAGAGGAGAACACCAAAGCCAGGGCCAGGGAGGGCTGAATGCAGGGGGCTGTCAGGGCTTGTGAAGCTAATGAAGGTGAGCTTCCAGCAGAGCGATACCCCAAAGGTAGGGAGTTGTGGAGATCAATTCTCTGATCTCTCTCTCCTCCTTCCAGTCTCCAGTAGAGGCTCCCTATGGGCCTTACCCACAAGGAAGCCACAAGGCTAGTGAGACAGCAGGTAAATGCAAGATCCCCAGGTCAACCTCTGGGAGCAGAGAGCAGGGTGGAAGAGGGTGGGGAGTGGACATGGAATGACAAAGAGGAGATGCCTAACATGCTACTCCCCCTAGAGCACTTCAATGGAGCCATGGTGGGGGACTCAAGACCCACGGGTAGTTGGTTGGTCATGCAGCAAATGCTTGTCACACCTGCCAGCATCCCTTCCTGGGCCTGGTAAATTTCTTGTTTATGAGTCTCCCTTCCCCAAGGAAAAATCCTCTCTTTCCCAGCCTTCCTTGCAGCTGGGTCAGGCATGTGACCTGGGCTCCACCAATCAGCCCTACCAGTGAGAAGTGTGGATTTGCAGGAGAGCAAGGTAAGCAGACAGGTGCTGGGGGGAATCTGTTTCCTAATTAGGGTGATAGGGAGCTGCCAGCTTTGGGCTGAGCAATTCCAGGCTCTTTGGCATCCAGAATCAATCGTCAGCAGTGCCAGTCACAGCTCTGCAGTCAGTAGTCAAGGTTAGTAGGGCCTCCAGGGTAGGAGACTTGGGGCACCAGTCCCCCTGGACAGACCCCAAGGCTTCTCTTGGAAGAGTTTCTGGAATATTCCTGAAACCTTTTAATTAATTATATTTCTGCTTATGTTAGCTAGAGTAGGTTCTGTTGCTTGTCACTAGGACACTTACTGATGTGAGAGCTGACTGGGAAGTGAAGACATGGGTATAGGAAAGCAGATTATGGGTTTTTTTCTTTTCTTTTTTTTTTTTTTTTTTTTTTTTTTGAGACTTGTGTCTTGCTCTGTTGCCCAGGCTAGAGTACAGTGGCACAATCATGGCTCACTGCAACTTTGACCTGCCAGGATCAAGTGATCCTCCAGCCTCAGCCTCCCAAGTAGCAGGAACTACAGGCATGTGCCAGCATGCCCTGCTAATGTTTTAATGTTTCGTAGAGACAGGGGCTCACTATGTTGTCCAGGCTGGTCTCAAACTCCTGGGCTCAAGCCATCCTCCCACCTCAGCCTCCCAAGGTGGTAGGATTACAGGAATGAGCCACCAGGCCTGACCCAGGCTAAGCTTTTAAGAGAAAGAGGAGAAGGAAAGGAAGATGGAAGAGCTTTGGGTCAACAAAAGGATATTTTTAGGGAGCGAGAGCACTGAGAAGGTTAAAGAGCTGGAGGGGACAACTATGAGAAATAGAGAGCTATAATTATCCCCATCAAGAAGCTAAGAAAACTGAGGTCCAGAGAGGTTGACAACCTGCCCAGGGTCATGCTGACAGTAAGTAGGAGTGCAAAAATTCCAGTCCAGGCCTGCTGGTTTGAAAACCTCATCCTACAAGCATCCCCTGAAACAGCCAGCCCAGGCCTCCTCGTGGAGGGTAGTTTTCATGAGAAATTTTGAAGTCATAGCTAAAGCCCAATTTGAAAAGACAGAAAGACTCCTAGGGACAAGGTGAAGAATGAGCTGATCAGCCTTAGTATGACAGACAGACACAACTTCATGTCAAGTGAGTCAAGCTAGTTTAAAACATGAGACTCTCTATGTAGTGCTAGCTCATCCCACAAGACTGTGTTATCCTGGAGTAAAATCATTTTTCCTCAAACAACTGAACTCTATGAAGTACCACATGAAAAGGCTACCAGGGGGAGTAGAAAAAGCTATGGAATACACCCCACCACCCCAGTACCACCAATCCCTTGGCAAGTGGGCATTCTGGAACACCAGAGAAACTCCTAAGAGTGCCTAGCCTGTTTCATCAAAGCCGGATCTTCTGATGTGGTATATCAATGTGTGTTCAAGGAGAGGAAATGCAGGAAGGTTTTCATGGATAAATGCATGGAAAGGTTCTGAATTTTCACAGAGTATCTCCGGAGTTGGCTGAATTTGCATAGTGTATGTATTTCAGTTGTGTTTGTGCCTTTATGTGTCAAGGGCTTGTTGAGACATTTGGAGAGTTAATTCATCCTGACAGTCTGGGTCTCTGTGCAGGGTCTGCACACATGTATGTGCAGAGTTGACCCACCTACATGAAGCCCCTGTCTCATGAGAGTAGTGTCTGTCCACCACAAGGCTCTAAGAGAACAGCCCTAAGTAGAAAGTCTTTTACTGTATTACAATTAAGAGGCTAATTTCCCAGGTGCTTTTTCAATTGACCATATCGACAAAGTCTTGAAATTTGGTTATTTTAGTAACACATAAAGCATTTTCCTTGGTTAACACATTTGAGTTTAATTTCAGTAATATTTCCATTAACAACATGTAATTAAAGCATCCAATAAAGATCAGTAATTTACTTAGCTGGATTTGTGTTATTAAAAAAAAAACAGAATAGAGAAAAAAATGCATTTGTGGAACTCAAATTCCATTCCACTGTTAAATGAATATTGCGATTTTTCTGGGTCTCTTAATTGAAACTCATTTTTTAGCAGGAATATTAAACAAATTAAATTAAGCAAGTAATTTCCCTTTTTAGGTTTAAAAAAAAAGACTTCAAGTGGAAAAACTCGTCTAAAACACCCATTAGTGGGATGGGGTGGGGCAGTAATGTGGGCAAATGTGCTGCTTCTGCTTAAGCAGCAGGAAGCTGATGAGCTGTCATCCTGAGTGGGACCCCACGCGCTTAAAGAGCTCAGGCCCTGGAGGAGCCCACTGTCTTCCTGACCTGCTTGGCTGAGATTCCATAGGCTCCAGCCCTAAGGAGGGTAGGCTGAGACTGGTGGCAGTAGCAACTCAAGTGGTGGGAGGAGCCGGGTCTGGGCAGGTCACTAGGGCCAACCCAAATCAGGGGCAGGTGGAATCAGCTCAGGCAAGGCAGTGAGTACAAAACAAGCTTAGGAGTGAAAAGTATCAGTGAGCCACTTCAACCCACATGTGTAATCCTCCCATCTGCCCAGTGGGGGTGGGTAGAGATTATTTGCTCTGATTTACAGATGCAGAAACTACAGCTTTCAGAAGTCACAATTTGAAACTGGGTCTGCCTGACTCCAAAGGCAGAAGTGTTAGTCTGGGTCCTCCAAGAAGCAGACTCCTGGATAAGACTAAATGTGCACAAGAATTAGGAGGGGCAACACCCATAAGGGAAAAAGCATGGTGGAAGCTGGGGGTGGCTAGGAGAGCTGTGAGACCCAGATGTAGGTCTGACCCCAGGGTGAAGGAAAGAGAGAAGGAAGCTTGCATGGGAGCAGTTTCCATTGCAGAACCAGTGATGAGATAGCTCCTTGAGGCTGTCAGAATTCTCCAGCCAAAGTGGCCCATCAGAGGGGTCCTGAGTCTTGGGAGTGGGCCTGTTTTAGCAGCTCTGCCATGCACAGGCACTGGCTGGGAGCACAGCAGCAGTGAGAGACTTCAGAGCACTCAGTTGGAGGTGCGAGGCCATTGTGCTCCCCACAAGCAGAGATCTGGGAGGTGCTTTTTCAGTGCCACCACATCAATGCGCTCTCTCTCTCTCTCTCTCAATCTCTACCATGTCAGATGGCTGCCCTTTATTCAAACAGATTTGGTATCAATGGCTAACAAGGATAGGGCAGGTGAGTGAAAACAATTGTAATATTAAGTGATTTTCAGGCAGCATTTGGGTGTTGCCCACATGAGGCAAATACCCTGTGGGTGAACAGGACAGAGGGAGGTAGGACCCATCCAGGGTTGGGGAGAAGATGGGGCAGATGGACAGGGTTGGCCAGAGTTTGCATCCCCAGTCACTGGGTGGGATAGAAGACTTCCCTAAAAATGTATTGAATGGCCAGGCATGGTGGTTCACCCCTGTAGTCCCAGCATTTTGGGAGACTGAGGCAGGCAGATCACCTGAGGTCAGGAGTTTGAGACCAGCCTGGCCAACATGGTGAAACCCTGTCTCTACTAAAAATACAAAAATTAGCCGGGCATGGTGGCGGGCACCTGTAATTCCAGCTACTCAGGAGGCAGAGGTTGCAGTGAGCCAAGATTGCGGCACTGTACTCCAGCCTGGGTGACAGAGCAAGACTCGTCTCAAAGAAAAAATAAAATGTATTGAATGCTAGACAGGACCACATAAAACCAGGAGAAAGAAACTAGGCAGGGATGTAACCTTAGAACTGGTCACCCAAGGTCAAGAGGGGTCAGGGAGGTTGGGGGTCCCCTGAGCCATACCCTTAACACATTAGGTCCATAGACTTGTGGGCAACATCAGCTCAAGGAGAGAAAGCACACAGGGACCCATTTGCCATGGCTGGACTTCCAGGCCCCAGGCCTGTGAGGACCCTTGTCTCACTTCGCTCCACTCTCAGGCTGTAGTTCACAAAAGTGTTTGGTCAAGGGCAGGACCAAGGGACATGGTGTAATCAAAAAGTGGATCCTCCTCCTGAAAATTCCCCAATTGGGGAAGGCACTGTCTCTGCCTCAGGGCAGCCTCCCATCTAATGGAGAAAACATGCTTTTGGCCCTTAAAGAGCTACTCCTTGGGCCAATGGAAAAACACAACCCCTGTTTCATGTGAGGGACCAGGTGGGAGATAATTGAATCACGTTGTTCTCATGATGGTGAGTTTCACAAGATCTGATGATTTTATAAGCATCTGGCATTTCCCCTGCTGGCACTCATTCTCTCTCTTGCCACCCTGTGAAGAGGTGCCTTCCGCAGTGATTGTAAGCGTCCTGAGGCCTTCCCAGCCATGCGGAACCATGAGTCGATTAAACCTCTTTTTTTTTTTTTTTAATAAATCACCCAGTCTCAGGCATTTCTTCATAGTAGCATGAGAATGGACTAATACATGCCCCCACACACAGCAACAACACTGCCCCTGAAGGTATGACTCAGAGGCAGAAGCACCTCAGATCCTCCACCCACTCCCTAGGCCCCATCCCAGGAAAGATGTCTTGGTGAGATTCCATCCTGAGCCCTATATCCAGAGATACCTCGCTAGGGCAACACTGCCTTTGGTCACGTGAACAGCCCAGGAAAGTGCAGTAACTCAATTCAACTATGTGGCTCCATAATCTCGTGTCAACCTCACAGCCGATTATTACTGTTTTATCACAGGCTCATAAAGTCTCCACATTGCCATGAATCACGGACAGTCTGCCAGCCAGAGCCCGGAAGCCCAGCCAGCTCTGAGGGTGTCTGCTTGATTAGCAGCTGCTGCGATTCATCTGAGGTCACCTTTCATGATTACAAGGGTCCTTTCACCTGCTTGTCCTGGAAATCAGGGACCAAGTTACTCTCCTCCTGGTGGTGGGGTCTCCAGCTCCCTTATACTGGACAGATACTAAATGGCTAGGGGTCTCCCATGCGACAGATTAAATGATCTGACAACATGGGACAGAGGGAAACATCAAGGATTTTGAGTTCAAAGACATTCAACTCTTGGGTCTGCCATTTACTAATTGTATGGCCCTGGGCAAGTCATTTTTAAGCCATTCTAACCTCAACAACCTTGGATATAAAATGGATATTGTGAAGCTTAAATGAGATAATGTCTGCAGCACACTTTGAAAACAGTAAATCAGTAGACATGTTAAAATTGCACCTGTTATTAAGCCAGCACCCAGGCAACCAAGACCCAAACCAGGCTGACAACTGGAACCAGGAAGGAGGCTGCATCCAAAGGTTAGAGTGTAATAAAAGGCTAGAGGGAGTACAGAGAAGCCAGAGTTTGAGGCAGGGCAGTGGGCTAAAGGCAGGACAAGAACACTTAGCATCAAAAAACTAGTGGAACTGGAAAGAACCTCAGGATCTTCTAGCCTGGTAGTTTGTAAAGTTCTGTTTAGTAGGTGAATCTTTGTCTGATGAAATTGGGGTTCTCCAGAAAAGCAGAACCAATAGGATGTATATATCTAAAGAGAGAGATTTATTGCAAGGAACTGGCTCATGCAGTTATGGAGGCTGGCAAGTTCAGATCTGCAGGGTAGGCTGTCAAGCTGGAGACCCAGGGAAGAGGCAATGCTGTCTGTAGTCAGTCTGAAGGCCATCTGCTGGCTGAATTCCTTCTTGCTTGGAAAAGGTCAGTGTTTGTTCTATTAAGGCCTTCAACTTATTGATTGGATGAGTCCCACTCACATTAGGAGGGCAACTGGCTTTACTCAAAGTCCACCAATTTTTAAATGTTAATCTTATCCATAAAATCTCTTCACAGAAACATCCAGAATAATGTTTGACTGAATATCTGGGTACCACGGCACAGCCAAGATGATCAACAAAATTAACCATCACAAGATCTTTCACAGAACTCCAGTATATGAAATAGATACAAGAGAACCTGCCATCATTGAAGAGGGAGTGGGGGAACAGGGCCCACTCACAGTACAGTCTCTTGTTCCCTGCAGTGGCTGCAGAGGCTACAAAGAACCCAGTTTGAAAAACCACTGGCCTAGTTTCCATTGAGTTTGACCTTCACTCAAGAGGTTAGATAACTTATACTGGTCACACAGCTAATTCAGTTTAGAACTGAACTCACCACACTCTCTCCTTTGCTGGTTTTACTCCATCATAGCTCCTTCTAGACTGTAAGTCCTTGAGTAGAGGCGCCACTCACTTTTGCATGCCCAGCTCGAAGCAATGGGCAGACACATCGTAGGTAAACAGTATATTTGCTGAATGAATGAGTGAATAAATGAATTCAGGAACAAAGACCATTCAATAACTGGAAATCCAAACCGAGAAAAGTGCAACGCAAAAGGGCAGAAACAGTGCGAGTGCCTCAGAACTAAAGCCTCACATCTGCCCTGCAGCCCTAATGAGATGGGCCAAAGACAGAATTTCAGAGGAGGCCTCAGGATGTTGAGCGGCTGCTGTTTGCCACACTTGACAGTAAATGCAAACAAAGCTTCTCTTTGACTTTAGAATGCACTCTACAACTGTTCCTGCAGCAAATTCACTGCAGGCTGGTAGTAAAATGAGTCTGCATTCTGGGAACATGTGCAGAGTGGTGAGAGGAGGCAAACAGCTCCAAGACCCTGTGGGAGAAGGAGAAAGGGGATGTGGTCCTGCGACGGCAGAGTCTAATGAGTAGGGCACCACAAACGGGAGAACCTGTAACTATCTGGTGGGTAAATGACCAAATCCAGAGTAAGTAGTATTGGTCAGAGTCTTGCAAAGATGCTCTCTACCATCAGCACATCTGAGGGGATCTGGGGAGTGAGGCGGGATGTTCTGCGTGAAAGAGGAAGTTGCTTGTACACCTAATGAGGCCCAGGAGCCGATAGGCCTCCCTATACCTGGTAGTTAACTGGGAATGGAGGTGGGCATCTGCCTGCTCTGTCTCAGGAGCCTCCCGAGGCTGGGAAATTTCCTGCCAGCTGTCAGCACAGCTGTTCTCCAGACCCTAGAGTACTACAGCTAAGGGAGAAGGGGGACTTCCCATTCAGAGAAGGAACAATAAGTGAAGGAAAAAGTAATGACAAACATTTTGGCAACTCTTTTCTCCCTGCATCTGATCCTACAGGGCTTCCTTTTAAGGAGTCTGAAACTAGTGAGGGAGAAGGAAGGGCATGTTTCTACAGTGTTCCACTGCAATTTCAGCAGGACAAACAAGACTCTTCACAGCCTGTCCCTGACCTACCTCTGGATCAGTGATGCCCAGCCCTGGTTGCCCATTAGAATCATATGGGAGCTTTTTAAAAGTATTGACACCCAGCCCCAGTCCAGAGAATCTTATTTTATTGGTTTGGAGGGGAGCCCGAGCATTGGTATTTTGTCAAAAGCTACCCAAGTGATTCTAATGTGCAGCTGAGATGGAGAACTTCTGCCTTAGATGCTCTGCCCTCCACACCCTCTTCCTGCCCTCCACACACAGAGTCCAGCCCTTTTCATAATGTCCTGCATTTACACATGTACTCCGGGGTTCCCATTCTTCCTTCTCACCCTCTATCTCTGCTTGGCAAATTCTTCACCCTTCAAGACCCTAGCCACATGTTGTCTCCTCTCTGAAGCCTTTCTAGATTTCTTTGGGCCAAGCTGAGCCCTACCCAAAACATTGTGCTGCTGCCTCTGCCACATGGTACTCCAGTCATGTAGTCATCTTACTCCTAGCTAGATGCAAAGATTCTTTTGTTTTTAATTTTTTTATTTTAGGTTCAGGGGTGCATGTGCAGGTTGTTATATAGATAAACTTGTGTCATGGGGGTTTGTTATACAGATTATTTCGTCACTCAGGTGTTAAGACTAGTACCCATTAGTTATTTAGTTATTTTTCCTGATTCTCTCTCTCCTCACACCCTGCACTCTCCAACAGACCCCAGTGTGTGTTGTTCTCTCCCGTGTATCCATGTGTTCTCACTATTCAGCTCCCACTTATAAGTGAGAGAGAACATATGATGTTTGGTATTCTCTTCCTGTGTTAGTTTGCTAAGGATAATGGCTTCCAGCTCCATCCATGTCCCTGTAAAGGAATGATCTCGTTCTTTTTTATGGCCGCATAGTATTCCAGGGTGTATATGTACTACATTTTCTTTATCCAGTCTGCCACTGATGGGCATTTAGGTTGATTCCATGTCTTTGCTATTGTGAATAGTGCTGCAATGAACGTATGTGCATATATCTTTATAATAGAACAATTTATATTCCTTTAGGTATATACCCAGTAATGGGATTGCTAAGTTGAATGATATTCTGTTTTTAGGTTTTTGAGGAATTGCCACACTGTTTTCCATCGTGGCTGAACTAATTTACACTCCCACCAAGAGTGTATAAATGTTCCTTTTTCTCCCCAACCTCACCAGCATCTGTTGCTTTTTTACTTTTTGATAATAGCCATTCTGACTGATGTGAGATGGTATCTCATTATAATTTTGATTTGCATTTCTCTAATGATCAGTGATATTGAGCTTTTTTTCATATGATTCTCGGCTGCATGTATGTCTTCCCTTGAAAAGTATCTGTTCATGTCCTTTGCCCATTTTTCAATGAAGTTATTTGTTTTTGTTTTTTTCTTGTAAATTTGTTTAAGTTCCTGATAGATGTTGAATACCAGACCTTTGTCAGATGCAGAGTTTGCAAAAATTTTCTCTCATTTTGTAGGTTGTCCATTCACTCCGTTGATAGTTTCCTTTGATGTGCAGAAGCTCATCATTGGTTTAATGAGATCCCATTTGTCAATTTTTGCTTTTGCTGCAATTAATTTTGGGTATTTGTTGTGAAATCTTTGCCTGTTCCTATGTCCAGGATGGTATTGCCTGGGTTTTCTTCCATGGTTTTTATGGTTTTAGATTGTATATTTAAATCTTTAATCCATCTTGAGTTAGGTTTTGTATGTGATGTAAGGATGGGGTCCAGTTTCAATCTTCTACATATGGCTAGCCAGTTATCCCAGCACCATTCATTGAATAGGGAGTGCTTTCCCCATTGCTTGTTCTTGTCAGGTTTGATGCTAAGCTTCTGGAGGGTAGACATGATTCATAGATTAATATATATACACACATATTTTAATATTTTATATATATATATGTTTATTTAGTAATGTATTTAGTGTCTCCTATGTGTCAGATGCTCTGAGGACCAGGGATATGACAATATATAAAACAGCCAAGTCTTCCCTTTTATATTCCCTGTAGCTTACCTGTCATAAGGAAGTTTAACAAAGATCTGTTGAATTAGTGAAAGACTTTCTGATGGAAGAAAGATAGGCAAGGTAATGTGCTGGTGAGGAAGTATGGCAGAGACAGTGCTTTATGGGCCACTGGGAGATTTCATCTCTCAGACCACCATGATGTCAGATGGGGTCTGGCCCTTGAGATGTGAGCAGAAGTGAAGTCAACTACTTCCAAGTTTGACCTTAAACACAACTCATGCAATCCCACTTTTCTCTTCCTTTGCCTCGATGACCTTGAAGGCCACATTGACATAGCCACAAGATGGAGGAGGGCTGTCCAGCTCTCCAGGCTTTAAGGGAATGAGAAAGAAACATTTTGTGCTTAACCACTGAGATTTGTGAACCAAAGGAAGTCTGCTTTGTCCTGACTAATACAGAATGCCTTTGCTATAAGTAAGAGCACATAAGTGAAAGTGGGGGAAAGATAGAAGTTTTCATCTCTGATGATAAAACTTGCAGAGGTAGGTGGTGTCTGGGGTTGAACAGCAACTCCTTCACATTAAGAAGGGCCCAGGCTCTCTCCATCCACCAATTCTGCCACCTTCAGTGTGTCAGCATGTCTCGTCTCTGCTCAAAAAGCAGCTTCTGCAGTTCCTAGCATAATTCCCACATCATGTGAGTGTCCAAACACAGTGAAGAAGCGGGGAGACAAAGTCACCCTCTCATCATCTTTCCCATTTTAGGAAAGAGCAAAGTCTTTTCCAGGAGCCCCAGCAACTGCCCCTTATATCTCAGGGGCCAGAATTGGGTCACGTGGCCAATTCTGGCTGCAGGTCAGATGAGAAGACCATGTGCAAGGTCTCCCTGCTTCTTTATCTTGGGAAGTGGGTTGTGTCTGCTGCAAAGGGCTGGCATCTCAGCCTCCCCACCAAGCCTGGAGAGAGGGACACTGCCTGAAGCAGCCAGGCCAAAGGTGGGAGGTCCACCTGCTTTGCATTAACAATGGTATTTCCTATGCAAGATCCTGGTTACCGGTTGTAATTTACACCTGAGTGTGTTATTTGGGGAAAGCACTGGGAAACTCACTGCTGCCTCAGAGAGGCAAGGTACAAAGGCAGGATCATTTGTTTTATTTCTTCAAAAGATTCTTATGAGGCATGTCTTTCATGGCTGCATACTCATTATATTTCAAATGCATTCAAGTATCCTTGATGTATTGCTAAGTGTCTGGATAGGGTTTTTTTCCTCCAAAGCTCTTGTGAAAAAAATACTTATAGGTAAAATTGGGTGAGCCTATGGAGTAAGCTTTGTTGTCTTCTGTGAAAGCTGTGTTGTGGGGGCTGCTGCTCAGAGATAGGACCTTTCTTGGCTGTATTGGTATTGGAAAGACCAGGTAGGACAGGCCTTCAGCAAGGATAAAGGAGATGGTTGCCTGGACATTTTGATTTGGGCCATGCTATGCCCACTAACCCCAGATCCCTAACTCACATAGAATCACCTCTTAGGTCAAAGCAATGTTTCTCCAAGTTTCCCTCAACATTGGCTTAATGAAGATGAATGCCAGCGGATTCCCTGGGGCTTGTAGTAGGATAGCCAGGACAGATATCCAGCTGGTTGTTAAAATACTGAAAAACTTCCCTACCAGTTGGTAAATGGATGCAGTCCAGAGCCCCCCAGTTCCTTCCTTGGCTGCTCTCCCAGCTCCTCCCTTGGGGCTCCAGTACTGCCCTCAGTCCAGCTACTAAAGGGTTAACCTCTGGTGTTGCAAGGGTCCTCCAAGACCCTGCTCCAGCTTTATTGGTTGCTGCTCCTATTGGTGGTTAAATATTTTGACTATCACTTCCTTCAGATCGCAGCCCAAAATGATCCATCTAAAGGCTCTCCTGTTTTAGCTGAGAAACGACAGCAAATTGTATTCTATGCCATAATTCACCCATATTTGTTTTCATATGAAAGCAATGTTTTAAAATAGTTTCTATGAAATAAAAATGTTGCTGCAAGAAGATGTACAATGATCACCCTATGGTTTTGGTCTTTCCAGCACTTTGCTGGGTACCCCCCGCCCCAGGTAGCTGGGCAATTCAATCTGAGAATCAAAGATCTAAAGTGCTGTCGTCAAAACATCATGGCATAGTTTTGCATATGGCACTTAAAGGGCAAAAGCTCACCCTCTGTCTGCAGTCTGTACCCCCAATTTTGGTTTTGGCAAAATCCAACCCCTACTCTCTGCCAGCTGCTCTGCTTCCTAGTCCCACTGCCCTGACCTAACGGGGCATTTTCCAATCCTCAAATCTTCTCATGCCTTTCCATCTCTAGGCCTTTGCTCCTGCTGTTTTTGTCCATAAGGTTGCTCCTTCAGCTCAGCCTTCAAAGTCATGCTCAAAGCTACATCATCCCCCAGGCTGCTGTAATCTCTTGCTCTTCCTTATTTGTGTTTTTCTTTCTTTCTTTCTTTCTTTCTTTTTTTTTTTTTTTTGAGACAGAGTCTCGCTCTGTCGCCCCAGGCTGGAGTGCAGTGGCACGATCTCAGCTCACTGCAAGCTCCGCCTCCCAGGTTCACACCATTCTCCTGCCTCGGCCTCCCGAGTAGCTGGGACTACAGGTGCCCCCACCACGCCCGGCTATTTTTTAAAATATATTTTTAGTAGAGATGGGGTTTCACCGTGTTAGCCAGGATGGTCTCAATCTCCTGACCTCGTGATCCACCCGCCTCGGCCTCCCCAGAGTGCTGGGATTACAGGTGTGAGCCACCTTGCCTGGCCCCTTATTTGTTTTTTCCTTACCTATCCTGTGACTCACATCCCTTTCTATCCAGTGCTATAGTTGTTTACATTCATCTTTCAAGCTTGACTACGGCCTCCTTGAGGGATAGACCTTATGTTATTGATCTGTTTACTCTGCACAGTATCTAGACATGGAATGAGGAAGCAGAAAATGTTTATTCAATAACCAAAGCACGACAGCAACTTTTTAAATTTTTTAATTTTTATATATTTAGGGACTACAAGTGCAGATTTCTTACATGCGTGTATTGCATAGTGGTAAAGTCTGGGCTTTTAGTGTACTTATCACCTGAATTGTGAACATTGTACCTAATAGGTAAGTTTTCAACCCTCACCCCCTCCTACCTTCCCATATTTTGGGGTCTCCAACGTCTAGGATTCCACTCTGTATGACCATGTGTGCCTATTGTTTAGCTCCCACTCATAAGTGAGAACATGCAGTATTTGACTTTCTGTTTCTCAGTTGTTTCATTAGGATAATGGCTTCCAATTCCATCCATATTGCTGCAAAATACATTATTTCATTCATTCCTATGGATGAGTAATACTCCATGTTATATATATACCACATTTTCTTCATCTAAACCTCTGTTAATTCATATTTAGATTGATTCCACACCTTTGCTACTGTGAATACCACTGCAATAAACATACAAGTGAGGTATCTTTTTGATATAATTATTTCTTTTAGTTTTGCTGGATTGAATGGTAGTTCTATTTTTAGTTCTTTGAGAAATCTCCATACTGTTTCCCATATAGGTTGTACTAATTTATGCTCCTACCAACAGTGTATAAATAAGCATTCCCTTTTCTCTCAATTCTTACCAACATCTGTTGTTTTTTGTCTTTTTAGTAATAGCCATTCTGACTTGTATATCATGGTATCTTGTGGTTTTAATTTGCATTTCTCTGATGATTAGTGATGTTGAGCATTTGTCATATGTTTTTTGGTCACTTATATATCTTTTGAAAAATGTTCGTGTCCTTTGCCTACTTTTTAATGGGGTTATTTGTTTTTATCTTGTTGAGTTGTTTGAGTTCCTTGTAGATTCTGGAGATTAGCCCTTTATTGGATGCATACTTTGCAAATATTTTTCCCATTCTGTAGGTTACTTGTTTACTCTGTTGATTGTTTATTTTGCTGTGCAGAAGCTTTTTAACAATACTCATTTTTATACCTTGATATTGGTTAATTACATTTCCATCTGATGAAACAGGAGGAATAGAACATGGGATAGGCCACTTTGATGGAAAATACAGGACAAGGTTTAGATAAAGGCAGGATTCTAAACCACCATAAGCCAACACATAGTTAAGGATTTAAAGGACAAATTCCATGCATATTATAGGTTTCAAAGGGCCACATAGTCATAAGTATAGGCCCTAGAGTCACACTGGCTTCAAAACCTGGCTCTGCTACTCTGTGACCTCTGCGGTTCAGTTCAGTTCTCTCACCTGTAAAATGGGACTGATAATTGTGCCTACCACACTAATTTCTTTGAAAGGATTAATGAGTTAATACATACAAATCATTGAGGATAGTGGCTGGCTGATTGTGATCCAAATCCCAATACAGTCTAGACAAGTTGGGTCTCCCATGTTTTAGTCCCTTTTTCCTTCATGATATAGAGACTATGACAGTCACCCAATTCCATTTTCTTCCACCTGCAGACCAGTGTGTATGTCAACTTTAGCATATTTTTAACATTCTCAGGTTAAGCACATTGGACCTATAGCTTTGGGAAGCCCAGTTTATACAATGTGTAGGAGGTTAACAAAAAAACAGCCACATAAAAGACAAAGTTGAATACATGTTCCAATGCCTACCTCCTCTGAAATTTCTTTTGCTCTGCCAGAAAATGGTCTTTTCACTTTTGTAATGCTACTCAATATTTTTGACAATTAGACATCAATTCAATTAAGTAAACTTTCTATTGTAAAGGGAAGAAAAGAAGGAAGGGGGTGAAGGAGTAGGGGAAAAGAAATAAAGGAAAGAAAAAGGTGGTTTTAGCAAAAAGCTGGCAGTCATTCATAATTCAGTGTGAATTTGTTAAGCCAGATTGCCTTTCTGACATGTATCTGATATTGATCCACTTTGGAAAATAGAGATGTGGGTGGATTAGGATTTTAAATGGGAAAAGGCCATTTCAGAGCATGTCAAGGAAGGATGGGGCTGGGTGGAATATCCAGAGCAGAATGACAGGGTGGGAATGGGCGAGGGGTGCACCCAGCAACCAAAAAGCAACCTCAGCAAGCTGAGTCCAAGAAGTAGGTAAAGGCAGGGGAACAAAACAAAGATCAGAAAGAAACCCTGAAGAGATATTTCACATCTTGAAACGTAGCCTAGTGGAGGCTTTGGAAACAAATGTGAGGCAGATGTTCCGCCTAAAGCAATCTAGCACTTCTATCTGCAGTTAGTTGGTGATGCTGTTCCATCTCCAGGATGCTCTATCAGGAGGGATCAGAAAGCTAGCTCTTGGGTGTCTGCCCTTCCCACTCCTGCCCTCACCCTATTATGAAGGGAACAGTATTCTCTCTGTGGTCCCCAGAGCTTTTTCACCATGCAAGCATTGTGGGAAGTTGCCTCAAATTCCACTATCTCTTCATTACCCCTCTCCCTCTTCTCTATGAAAATGGGACAGTTCTAAATCCTTCTCCATTTCAGCAGAGAAAACATTTTTCTCAGCCAGTCTTGGTGGCACAAAGGCAGTCACTAGACTAAATTTCTCATTTATTACCCCCAACTTCAGCCATCACCATCCATTTTATTTTTTTAGTAAAGGCAGATTAATGGGTTTAGACAGATGACAATTCATCAGAAAATCAAAGAACTGGAAGGGCCCTAGAAGAATATCTAGTCCCACCCACTCACTAGACAGATAATGAAGCCAAGACTCAGAGAAAGGCATGACTCCCCCAAGGTCAACAGCAAGTCGAGGGTGGAGCTACATCAAGAGCCCAAGACTGCTAGCTACCAGCTCTCATCCCCCAGCCCCTCTGTATTAGTCCGTTTTCATGCTGCTGATAAAGACACACCTGAGACTGGGAAATTTACAAAAGAAAGAGGTTTAACTGGACTTACAGTTCCACATGGCTGGGGAAGCCTCACAATCATGGTGGAAGGCAAGGAGGAGCAAGTCACATCTTATGTGGACGGTGGCAGGCAAAGAGAGTTTGTGCAGGGGAACTGCTCAGATTTCATGAGCCTTATTCACTATCAGGAAAGACCTGTCACCATGATATAATTACCTCCCACTAGGTCCCTCCCACCACATGTGGGAATTCAAGATGAGATTTGGGTGGGGACATGGCCAAACCATATCACCCTCAGTCACTGACTTTTGTTGTAGGGTGGTAAGCCCTATCTAGGACTGGATTGTAGTGTCTACCTGTGCTCTGTGATTTGTTGGGATCCTGAAGGGTCCTGTCTCCCCAGCTGCTGCCATGTGGGTATAAGACACCATGCTAGATTCTGTGAGGAAACCCCTTGGTGGCCTATGTCTTTAAGCATCAGAGGATGCTTGGGCTGCACGTAACAGAGACCTTCACCTTAGCTGGCTTCAACCAGGAAGGTTAATGTTCTGGCACCACAGGGTGCCCAGAGTAGGGGGACTGCCAAAGTTGGTACACTCAGTGGCTCAATCTGTTATCCCAGGCTCTCTGTGTCTTTTTGATCCACATCATCAGCATGTTGGTGAGCTCCCGTCCTAGTCATAAGACAACTGCTGCAGTTCAAGGGCTCACTTCAAGACATAACATCACACCATAGAAGATGAGCCATTTCCTCCTGGTTGTCCTTTTTGTTAGTGAAGAACATTTTCTCCAAAGCCTCCCAGAAGAATTCTCTCCTCTCATTGGTCAGGATTAGGCCACATGTCCCTTTCTTAACCAATGACTGGCAATGGAAGTGGGGTTATCAGAATTGACTTAAATAAATTGAGATTTACCCTAGAGTCTTATGGGGAGAGGTGGACATTCAAACAAACTCAGGGATCTGCCAGCAAGAGGAAGAGAATGGCAGGGGGCAGGCACTCAACAGTACCTGCCACATCTTATCATCACCATCTGAGAAGAAGTGTAGTGTTCAGAACAGACTCTGAACACTGGAGCTAGTCTGGCTAAGTTCAAATCCTTGCTCTGCTGCTTTCTAGTTGCATGACTTAAGACAATTATTTTGTCTCTCTGTGCCTCAAATTATTTGAAGAATATAATATAATCTACCTCTTGGTGCTATAAAAACTATGTAAGGTAATATATGTAAGCTATGCAAATATATGTAATATGTAAGAGGCCAGCCCACATAAATGATATATAGGGGTAGCTGTTGTTAGCTACTTCCTAACTCCCTTCCCATCCTACATGCGCACACACACTCATGCTCACAACCCATATGCCCAACATCACTGCTACAGGAGCTTCATCATTATTCCAGAACTGACCTGCATTTTTCAAATCTTGAGACTTCACATATGCTGGCCTTCCACTTGTAAAGATAAACTTCCCACCATCTTTCCCATTGACATTTAAGAGCCAGCTCAACACCACCTCCTCCATAAACTTTTCCTGATCCCTTCTAGTTGGCATCAATCTCTTTCCACTCCACCCCCAAACTCCCTAAACCCTCAGTGTCTTCACTTGGGCTCCTGCGCATGCTGCCTTGCTTTGTGGTTCCAAGTGATTGTGTTGGTCTCCTAGGCTGGGATCCCCTTTAGGGCAGGAGGTTAAAGACTAGGTCAAGAGTCTCTTCAGGAAATAACTCAGTACCCTGCATACAACATCACCTTAGTAAAAGTTAATCAAATATAAAATATACAGTCTCTGCCTTCAAGGAGTCTAGTTGAGGAACAGGACAGACGTGTAAGACAATTGGCCATGTAAGCATTAGAACCTCAGCACCCCTTACAGACCTGGTGCTCCAGCCACACCAACCTTCCTGCCATTCCCTTACACCCCCTTGCCTTTGCACATGCTGTTCCTTCTGCCTCCAACTTCCTTCTTTGCTCCCAGAATCTTTTTATGGGTGACACAGTCCAACTCACCCTTTCAGCCTCTACTGCAGCATTGCCTCCTCTGTGAAGCCCCTTGTGGTGATGCTGCTGCCCACTCTGATTCTTCTCTGTTTATTATACTGCTCACATGCTCCACTTCTGCCTCCTCCAGCCTGGGTGCTCCTGAAGGGCTAGGACTGGGTCTTTCCATCTCAGCATCCCCCAGCCCAGCACAGAGCTTGGCATGTAGCAGATGCTCCATGCCAACATTCCATGTTTGACGAGTGAATGAGTGGATGAGTTTGCAGGCAGCCTATGACCACTCTTGGGGATTTACATTAGTTCTCTTTTGTCCCTTTCTCAGAACAGCACCCCTGGGATCTTGGTAACAACAACAGGCTGTGTCTTCAAGAGGAAAGCCAGTCTGGAAAGCCGAAGAGTGGGAGCCACACTGGTTGAAGATGCCGGGCATCCCAGCCTAGGAGATAATAACATACTTACCGTAATCCCTGAGAGCAGTGTGACAACACCTGCCTGGTGCTTGCCTCTGGGAGGAAAGCTGCAGAGAGAATAGGCACTAGAGAGTGGGGGTTACATTCCTCTATGTCAAGTGGCCAGGCTGAAATGCCAAGAATGCAGCATTCTTCTAAGAAGCATCCACCAACAGGCACAGTCATGAAGCGCTGCATATCCCCCAGGATTCTGGCATGTGTTCCCAAGAACAATGTCTGCAGTGCAGGCTTGCATTTGTTACTGTTGGCTTTCCATTGTAATACAGTGCCTTGCCTTACAATTTCCTGAGCCCTTTCCCATGTTACTTCAGCTAAGCCTTATATCAGCTCTGCAGGGACAATCTGCCTATATTCCAGATGGGGAAACCTACTCTCAGAGAGGTCAAAGGCCTTACCCAATGGCACACAGCTAGTAAGAGCAGGGGCTCTGGATCCCAGCCCAGCACTTGCATGATCTGGTTTGGCTGGAAGGAAATTTGACAATGGGAGATTTCTGTTTTCAAGTGAGATACTGGTTTGACCCCAGTATCCATGGTCTTGTGGGCCACTGTTCTTCTGTGAGTCTTTATGTGTTGAGGTTGGGGGGAGTGGAGAATAAGGATATAGGGAATAGGAATGGAGGGGAGGTTGTGTTGTGTATGCATATGTGTATGTCTGATGTGTATGTATGTGTGTATGTGTATATATATTGTGTGTCTATGTGCATGTGTATATCTGTACATGTGTCTCTATGTGTCTGTGTGTTTGTGTGTATGTGTGTATATGGATGTGTATGTTTGTATGTGTATATGTGTATGTGTATGTGTATGCATGTGAATGTATGTGTCTGCATCTGCATGTGCATGTGTGCCTGTCTGTATATGTGTGTCTGTGGGTGTCCGTGTATATGTGTATATATGTGTATGTGTATATGTATGCATATGTATGTGTATGTCTGTGTGTGTGTGTCTGTGTGTGTATGTGTAATTGTGTACGTGTGTGTGTCTGTATGTGTATGTGTCTGTGTATGTATGTGTCAGTGTCTGTATGTGTCTACGTGTGTCTGTATATGTCTGTATATGTGTGTCTGTGGGTATCTGTGTGTGTGTGTGTGTGTGTGTGTGTGTGTCGTATGTATCTGTGGGTGTATGTGTCAGTGTCCGTATCTATTGTCTGTGTGTATGTCTGTATATGTGTGTCTGTGGGTGACCGTGTGTGTGTGTATTTGTGTGTGTTTGTATATGTACATATGTATGTGTCTGAGCCTGTGTGTGTTGGGCCCAGAGAGAGCTAAGAGCATCCCTTATGCAGTGGGCATGTTCCCCAGGACAGTGATGGATTCTCTCCGATTGCCCTGAGTGTCATAATTCCTCCAAGTGCATACTCAGGGCAGTGATATTTTAAAAACTCATTCATATGTCTGTTCTGCGTATTGCCTGGCCCTCTCCAAATGGAAAGGTGGAGCTGGAGCTACAATTGTGCTGAGATTTTCCATCACTCTGTCACCCAAGTTGTCTTCCCCACTGAGAAATAGAGGGCTTCTCCTTGTTTCCCCAGGGACCACAGTTCAGCAGAAGTCCCCACGGCCCACCCCTTTTACCCTCCTGTTCTCTTCCTTGTTCAGAGAGGGGCATCAATGCACAGGACTTCTCAGTGTCCCCCATCCAGCTTCCAAGCTGGCTCAGGCAACAGAGATGTGGCTTCTGGGTGGCTCCCATTGGATCCGTGTCTCCTGAAGCAAGTCACCTAGCACCAAGGACCATCATATCCTCATCTGTAAAGTCAGGATCATGGTGCCTTCTGAGAGGATGAAGTGTGGGAATGCTTTGGAGATTGTAGCAGGCCCTGTACCTTGGCCATTATTACCACAGCAGCCTCTGGCAGCCATCGGCACCATCCAGAAGCCAGAGGTCCCACTTCTACCTCCCTGCCTCTACTCTCCTTTCCTTCCAAATCTGACGACGAGCCCTCTGGCCCATCAGGGTCTCCTCTTTGGTGTCTCCCCCAGCCTCTGTTGACCTTCACCACTCTGTCCAAACTACCAAGTGCTCCAGCCCTTTCTGAGCCAAAAGGTTGTCTTCTGTTTGGAAGCATTTTGATTTAGAAAGTGCCTTGGACTCAAAAGTGTGGTCTTGTGAACCACCAGGCCCTATTCTTCTGTGTTTGTGTGTGTGTGCATGTGTGTGCATGTGTGCATGTGTAGGGGCACATAGAGGTGTTAAGGATGTTGTAGCATGTGTGAGGGGGTATGTGGGGATGTTGGGCATGTTGCAGTATGTATGCTGTAGTAAGTGTGTGTGTGGGGGGTGGTAGGCAGGTATGCAGTGGCCTCTTTGCCCTAAAAGAAGTCAGGGGCTCCTGAGTGCCCCCTGGTGCAGGTGGAACAGTCCTGCTTTCCAAGGTTTTCTACGCAGGGATGATGTCCCTGAACTCCCTGAGACAGCCATGTGAGTTGGGCTCAAAAGGTGCTCCTGGGATGGGTGCTTTAGACCCCTGCTACTCAAAAATCTTACTCCAGGAGCAGAAGCATAGATACCACTGGAAGGTTTGTTAGAAAAGCGGTCTCAGACCCTAGCCCGGAACTACTAAATCTGTCTGCATTTTAACCAGATCCCCAGGTGGTCAGATGCATAGGAAAGTTTGAGAAGGCCTGGGCTAGGGCAGGAAGATGAACCAGCAACAGGAAGGATATTGACCCAACCTGGGGAGGAATTCCTGCCCACTGAGTGCATGAGGTAATGGGTTGGGTGACTAAGAGAGGCAGGAGGGGAGGTCAAAGGAGACATTTTTCAGTAAAGGTTGGGACTGGCTGGTGACTTAGAAGGGGGCAGAACTGGTTGTCCCAGAGACCGATCCAGCCCAGCATCTCCACTTCATTGTGTCGAGTGGGCTGGAAATTGGGCCCCCACGCTTGTGCTTCCCCACCAGTGGCTTTGTGTGGCTTTGTATCAGGGTGATACTGGCCTCACAGGATGAGTTAGGAATTGTTTCTCCTTTATAATTTTTTGGAAGAATTTGAAAAGGATTGATGTTCATTTTTCAAATGTTAGGTAGAATTCATCAATGAAGCTGTCTGGTCATGCACTTTTGTTTGTTGGAAGGTTTTTTATTACTAATTTAGTCTCTTTATTTGTATAGATCTGTTCATATTTTCTATTTAATCTCAAGCCAGTTTTAATACTTTGTGACTTCTAGGAACTTGTCTGCTGTAAGCATTATGGCCTGGGAACCAAGCTTGCCTTCCCTAAGCAGATCGTCATGGCTGGGTAGTACCTAGGGTTCCTGCTGCTGGGTTCGGCAGTTCTCAGGAGTTCACCCGTGCCTGGTCCTGTCCTCGGATCCCTGAGTCTGGTCTCTTCATTTGACCCAAGTGTAACTGTGCTGACCGACCTGCTCTGGCCACAAGAGTTTCCTGCTTAGATCCACACCCCTGTTATCTTGCTGGTAGACTAGAGCCAGCTTGCAGGGGAGGTAGAAACCTCAACAAAATCAACTGCAATCTCTCAAGTCCTGCTCTGCACCCTGGATCTTGAATCCTGCCCTTGGATGTGGACTGAACAACATCTCTGATCATTCTGTAAGTGATCAAATAAGAACTTTCCCCGGTGTTCAAAAACTGAGGATATTTTCAGTAGACTCCTCAAGACCCAAGTTGTCATAGTAAAAGCTTTTTTGGTTAAGATTAAAAGAAATCTACTATATTAGGCAGAAGACTCAGCTTGAGGACAAATAAACCTTGAAATCTCAGTGGCCAAATGCAAAAAGCTTGATTTCTCTCTCACATGAAGCCCCAGAAGGGTGGCACAGTCCTCCTCAGCAGCTCTCCCTCCTCTGTGATTGGGGATCTGGGTTCTGCATTCCTGAGTTCCTCACTCACAGCCACAGGATGAGGGGGGAGTGCATGAAGCACAGTCACTCGGTGTTAGCTGCCTGGGACTGGAAGTGACACATCCCATCTTCTCATGTCATCAGGGAGTATCCAGTTACCAGGGCTCATGCTAATGACAAAGTGCGATCTTCCTGGAAGTTCAACTTCCAAACGACTTTAGACAAAAGAGAATCAGGAAGTTACAGGGAGGTCCACATGAGAGTCAGGGCAAGAAATCCAGGCAGCCTCCTCCCAGAACCAGGAATAGGCACTGGGGAGCATCCAGATTCAAGGAAGTTCCTCTTGGGCATCGCAGGTCACTCTTCTCTACTTTGGGTGACCACCTGATTCTGGTTTCCCTGGGATGTTCTGATTTTAGCACTGAAAGTCCTGTGTCTTGAGCAAGCTACAATATTTGGTTGTTCTAACATCATTTCTCTTTACCTATTGGCTTCAGTTTTTTGTTTGTTTGTTTGTTTTTGTTTTGTTTTGTTTTGTTTTGTTTTCTCACTCCTGGCTGAATTCCTTTATCTCTATGCATGTGGCATAAAGTCTCTATCCCAGCCTGGGAAGCTGCCAACCTCAGTACCTGCCACCACCTAACTAAGGCACTTCCTCAATACTAGCTCCAAATTTTCAGGAGGGATAAATTGATTATTCTGTCTCAGGTCTCACACCCACCCAAGTAGAATAATCATGGCCACCTGGGCCTATCCTTTTAAGTGAACAGGAAAAAAACAGAAAAAGCGGGGAGGGCCAACAGACACCCAAAATGCGTGTTATTGCATGGCCCATCAGGAACTTTCCATTTTAACTACACAGAAGACAAAAATAGAAGAGGACTATATTTATCCCGCCAAAGGACAGTGAACCTGGGATAAGAGCTGAGCTGCAGTCCCTCCCCTGAAGCCCCCCGCTCCACACACACAGACTTCATATTTTTAGCTACAGTGGTAGGCAGAAATGTAAGATTTCCCTCCAGGTTCCCATCCCTGTCTTCACCCCCGTCCCCTTGAGTGTTGGCGGGACCTGGGAGTATGCTGGGATGGTCCCTCTAGTGATTAGATTACATTATATGGCAAAAGTGGTCACATACTCACTTCCACAATTACTGTATGTGACACTCATTGTCAACTGGAGAGAGACTCTCCTGCCAGCCTTGAAGGAGCAAGCTGCCATATTGTGAGAGGCCCACTGGCCAGGACCTGGGGTCAGCCTCCAGGAGCTGAGAGTGGCGCACAACTAATAGCCAAGAAGAAAATGGGGCCCTCAATCTTAAGACCCGCAGGAACTGAATTATGCCAACAACATGAAAAGGCTGGGCAGAGGACCTGAGTCTCAGATGGGATTGCAACCCCGACTGACATCTTGATTTCAGCCTAGTGAGACCCTAAACAGAAAACGGAGCTATGCTGTTCTTGGACTTCTGACTTACAGAAGCTGTGAGATAATAAATCCATGTTGGTTTTAGCCACTAAATTTGTGATGTGTTACATGTGTATAGAAAACTAACACATCTAACAGGAAAAAATCATGGGGGCATTAGGCAAGCCCAGGAGAGTAAGTTTCAAATGTTCAATCTTAAATCCAGTGTCCACATGAACAAAATATTAAATCAGCTTTACTCCGGAGTCCAGCTTTCCTAGGCCACCCACGTTCCTCACCACCCAATCCTCACTGGTTGGGGCTGGGGCAAGGAGAGCTGTCCCCTCATGGGGGCTAGCCTGTGTCATCAAAAAGGGAGCAGCAGCCATACCCCAAGGAAAAGGAAGAGTGTAACACTGGTTTCTCTTTAAATATTTGAACTTATGAAAAGGATTAATAACAACTGATTTGACAAGGGTGACAAACATCCCACACTCCCATACATAGTTAATGTGAGGATAAATTAGATTAGCTTTTCAGAGTACAGTTTAGCAAGATCTATTAAATTATAAACTACATATATCCTTTAATCTAGCAATTCCTCTTTTAAGAATTTACCCTACAGAAATATTAACACAGGGACAAATCATATATGCTCAAGGATGTTCACTGCAGCATTGTTTGCAATAAAAAATAAATTGGCAGTAACCTGCATGCCTGTCAATAAATGATTGGTTAAATAAACTGTGGTACACTCATGCTGGAATACTATTCAAGCATTGAAAAAAAATGAGGTTTATTTCTATGTGGTGACATGTCTATGCTGTATCTATGATATACTGTTAAGGGGAAAAAGCAAGTTGCAGAGCACGATGTACCGTATATCATTTTTGTTAAAAGTAATTACATATTTATATGTTAAAATATGCATAGTAAAAATGGAAAAATATAAACTAAATTTTTAGAAATAGTTATTTGTTGAATTATGGGGAACTTGCTGTTTTATATATACTTCTAGATTATGTTTTATGATAAGGACTTTCTATATTATTCATTTCTGTATTGTTAAAAATATTTACTATGTGCATTTGTTAATTTTCTAATAAAACAGAACAATAAATTTTGTTTTTTGTTTGTTTGTTTTTGAGACGGAGTCTTGCTCTGTCACCCAGGCTGGAGTGCAGTGGCGCGATCTCGGCTCCCTGCAACCTCTGCCTCCTGGGTTCAAGCAATTCTTCTGCCTCAGCCTCCCAAGTAGCAGGTTTTTTTAAATTAGATTAAACACCCCTAGATTTTTTATCTACTATCTGAGAAACTGATACAAGCCAGCCAGGCTTAGAGCTCACCGTCTAAGTAAAGCTTTCCATAGGCCTGCAGAACTGTCAACAGATACACGGTGGTTTTCTGCAAAGGGCTGATGTGTAGTGAAGAATTAATTTCACCCAAGGAGAGGCCTGGCCTTTGTCTTCAGCTACTGGGAGGTATCTCTAGGCACTTGGAACGCCATGCCTAATAGGAGTGTCCTTGTTTGCCTGGGGCTCTGGTTACCTGAACAATCTAACAGTGTGACTTGTGAGCAGAGATCTAGGCCACGTGGTGTCATTTCCACCTCCAAATGTCAGCCACGTGGGCAGCATGTGGCGGAGTCCCAGTAAAAACTCTGGCTCACCAAAGGCTTAGGTGAACTTCCCTGGTTGGCAGTACCCCATGTGTACTGTCACTTGTCAGTGTCAGCAAAGTAATGCTGCCCATGACTTCCTGGGGAGTATTTTCCTCTCTACTTTATTCCCACTCAAATTCGCCCCTCTGCTCAGACCATATTTCTTGGTTCGTGTCCCCATCTCCACCCCTAGGCACAAAATTTAAAGGGTACAATTTAAAGGATAAAATTTAAAGAGGCCTCACTTTCAGGGCTGACCCCACATTTGCATGACCCTAAGAATAAGCACCTTCTTATCATTTGTGTCCTCAGACCTTACTTGCCTCACCCTGGTCCCAGCCCTGAATTCCAGTATCCTGGCCCCTCCCCTCCTCTACCTGCTGATCCTCAGGACTTTTAGCCATAATCACATCTTGCCATTTTAGAAACGCTCCATTCACGCTCATGGCCTCCCAGTCTTCTTCCAATGAATAGCAGTTTCTTCCAGCCTTCGGGGTTTCAAACATATTATTCTCTCTGCCTGGAATAACACCCCACCTCTCACCAACCTAAAATCTTCATGACTAATTCCTCCTCAGCCCTCTGTGCTCAGCTTAAATATCACCTGTGCCGATACTTACTCCTAATTTCCCCAGAGTAAGTCAGACGCCCTCTTGTATACTCTTAAAAAACATTGTATCACAGTTGCAACTAATTATTTGTGCCATGATTTGCTAGATGGCCATCAGGCTACATGTTATGTGACGCTAGGTATACCAGTCAGACTGGAAGGAAACAGGTGTATTTTAATGGGGTAATTAAGAGTTTGAGGCACCCCAGGGATAGCAAGAGTGTGGAGCCATTACTTCTCCAAGGCTTGAAGGGGCAAGAAGAGAGAGTGGTTCCTAGAAACTAGGGAGATCTGTGGGTGTTCTAGGAGAAATAGCAGCTGTGGCCTTGGGAAGAGGAATGCACACCCTGTCAGCCTACAGAGCAGCAGGGAAGAAACAAGAGGGATAAATGTCTCAGTCTCTATGGCTAAACCCAACTGGATATGACAAGGCAGGAAGCTCAGGTGATGCAGTTCATACTGTTCAGCCTTCGGGGCACAGGGCGGGTGGAGGAGGATGGAGAAAAAACCTGGAGGGATAAATTAATATGTCTAGCCCGGCAGGGACCATGTCCATCTTGCTCACCCCTGAATCTCTGGTGTGTAGCTCAGTTCCTAGCATGGAGTAGGCTCTTAGGAAATATTGGTGCCAAACAAAGGAATGAATCTCTCCCTCACCTACATCCCAGGGATACAGTAAGATCAAATCAGATCAAGTGCATGAAAGTATTCCGTGAATCATAAAAGAGTAAACAAATAGAAAAAAGCATTATTCTGATTCTTCTTCCTATTGTGGGGTCAGTTTCTAAAAGAGAACCACAGCTTCTAGAAGGAACCACCTGGCTACATTTAATTTCTTAGCTGGCTAGAGCACCAGCCACCAAGGACCCTGTTGGCTTGAGCACCTGACCTGAAGGTCTTCTTGGAGGGGTAGCTCTTAGTGAGGTCGCATCTATACCACAAAGGCACTTCATTTTTAATTTATTGAGTTAAAAATAAAATAATGACATTTTCTGGCAGCAAAATTCTCTCTGTCGTACCTTGGGACTGAAGGTTTATTGCAACTTTATTAAAACATATTAGATACCTTGAAGAGGCATGCTCTCCAGCCAGCTGACAGAGCCACTGCCTCCCAGTAGATGTTTTGGTTTTGTATTAAGAAAGTTGTCACAAGTAATTTGGACTGGAGCGTGTAGTCATAGACTGCCAAATGTTGATTAATTAAGCCGATGTTTGGATTAGTTCAGCATGATCGTTTCATTAGGGGAGATGACTGAAAATGTGGAATAAAATAACAAGGGGGAATGAGAAAACATCATGCCATAAGTGAGACCCAAGACAAAAATGCCCACCCTGTATTCATTAGGATTTGCATGTACGTGCATGTGTGCGTATGTGTGTTTTCAAGTATTCCAGCAATGGATGGATCCATGGCTGTAAGAATTATAAATAGTTAATGTGAATTATTCTCCCGGTATCTGCTCCTTTTCTGACCTCGCCTTTGGGCTTGACGTCTGTTTGCAATGACTTCCCCAAGTCAAATTTCCAAATGTGCATTGAGCTCTTAGCCTTGAGTTGGAGGATCCCCAGCCACACTGGGGTGACCATTTATAGGACATTGAGAAACAACCAGGTAAATACTGACAGGGAAAGCTGGGGGTCGAGTTCATTCAGCCACCCAGAACCTGGCAGAAATGCCAGATGAAAGGCAAAATTCTCATAGAGGCAGGAAGATGCTTTTCTCAACCTCAAGGGAGCCAACATTGATGAAAACGTGAGTCTACCTCAAATGCGATGTGCTTTTAAGAAATTGTATTTTTGCTAATACATAACTTAAATAATGAGAGGTTTGGACATTTTTAGGAGTTTGTATAGATGCATATGATTTTTACCTTCATAAATTCATTCAAACATTAAACATTAATGTTCAGCCCTGAGCTGTTCAATTCACAAGAGGGACAAAAGACACAGCCTTTGCTCTTAAAAGATTTAGGATCTATATGGGAAGGTGAGTTTCCGGTGTTACGTCTTTCTAGCCCCACATGTCCAGCCAGCATGCCCTGTGTCTTTCAACCATATCATACTTGTTAAAAATTCCTTAATTGCATCATGTTCTCTCTCATTGCCAAGATGTTGCCATGCTGTTCGTGCTGCCTAGAATATTTTTCTCCCAACCCCATTATCCCATCACCAATTCTTCAGATGATTCCTACTCATCATTCAGGTTTCAGCTTAGCTTAAATGTCATTTCTTCCAGGAAGCCTTCATTAATCATGGACACTCAGACTAGGTAAGAAGCCCTCATTCTATGCTCCAGAGTATCCTGTGCTTCCCTAATCATGGGACCAATCACATCATATTGTTACTTCTTCTTTAATTGCCCATCTTCTCCTCTCTATCATAAGCATGGGGAAAAGAGGGCATTTGTCTAGCTTGCAACATCCTCAGTGCTTAGTACAACATGTAATAGGCTTAATAAATGAAGGAAAAGAATAGAAAGAACATGAGCCAAAAATCTAGATGACTTCTACCAGTGAGAGTGGTGGGAACCTTGGCAAGCCACCTCCCATCCTGAACACCCATTCTCTCATCTGCAGAAAGGGAAATAGATTTGATGGCCATCTGGCACCCACTAGTGTCCAAGATTGATGTCTGGGCTGATGTAGTTACCCAAGTGGGAGTCGTATCCCCACTCACTGCTCCCAGTGAAGCATCGGGCTGGAGCAGAAAGAACAATATCCCCACGAGAGGTCAAAAGCACTCAGTAGGCCGGTGCAGTGGCTCATGTCTGTAATCCCAGCACTTTGGGAGGCCAAGGAGGGCAGATCACCTGAAGTCAGGAGTTCAAGACCAGCCTGGCCAACACGGTGAAACACTGACTCTACTAAAAATACAGAAATTAGCCAGGCATTGGGGTGGGTGCCTATAATCCCAGCTACTTGGGAGGCTGGGGCAGGAGAATCGCTTGAACCCAGGAGGTAGAGGTTGCAGTGAGCTGAGATCACGCCACTGCACTCCAGCCTGGGCAACAGAGCAAGACTCTGTCTCAAAACAAACAAACAAAGAGCATTGAGTAAATGGGAATGACACAAACTGATCCCTCTCTCCTCTTAGACCTCTTAGGGGCCCAAATGAGAATGGCCTCTATCAATCAACTGTCAAGCAATACCAGGAGAGAATGGTTATTACCTTAGTGAGACAACTGATGGATACATATTTTGATGGCTTACAACAATCAGTGGCCAGATGAATAAAATTCTGCTCTGGCCTGATGACTTAGCCAGCTAAGTACAGACAGACACAGATGGTCCCTGACCTATTATAGTTTGACTTAGAATTTTTTTTTATTTTACCGTGGGTTTATTGGGACAAAACCCCATCCTAAGCCGAGGAGCAAATGTATAGATATAGATTTAGGCTAAGGGAATCTGCAATACTTGTTAGCAGCATGTAGGAAGTTAGTTGGTGGATATGGATTTCCTGGGTATGAAACTTGAACTTCATTCTCACATATGCACAAAAAAACTAATCATCTTCCCTTCTCTCCCTGCCCCAGTTATTTTAATTTCTTTTTTTTTTTTTTTAATGATGTGAGGGCGATCTGGCTGCGACATCTGTCACCCCATTGATCGCCAGGGTTGATTCGGCTGATCTGGCTGGCTAGGCGGGTGTGCCCTTCCTCCCTCACCGCTCCATGTGCGTCCCTCCCGAAGCTGCGCGCTCGGTCGAAGAGGACGACCATCCCCGCTAGAGGAGGACCGGTCTTCGGTCAAGGGTATACGAGTAGCTGCGCTCCCCTGCTAGAACCTCCAAACAAGCTCTCAAAGTTATTTTAATTTCTTCCCATCCAGGAGGACTTTGATGACACCTCTGTGGAGGCCTTCACTTAAGGGAGACAGGACGCCTTGCCTTGAGAATGGGTTCCTTCACATCTCACCTGTCCCCCTTGCTGGTCTCTGGACCACTCTTCCTCACTCACATTCTAACAACTGCCTATTCCTTCCTTCATCTCCTAGTGAAGTCCAGTTGGCTTATTCCTGTCCCAGAGTGCAATCTTCTGCAGGGTTTTGTCGGGAGGTCTGGGAGGAATGGGGTGGTTAAGGACTGTAGCTTCTACCCAGCCTCACTAGCTGTAAAAGCAGTCACAGCACAGTGCCCTCCACCTCCACATTCTCCTTCCATGATTCCTCAAGAACCCCACCTCCCTCTACAGTTTTCAGTAGTAAAAAAAAATCCACCCATCAAAGCTGGTTGAGCAAATTCTGATTAAAAGGAAAGATAAAAACATAACAGAAGTGGAACATAGTATAAATTCCCTGCAAGGTCTAAAAGTTCCCCAGGCACAAAAGCTGACAAAAAGAGTTTATGCAGTAACCCGGCCCCTTTCCCCATTCTCCCTTGAACTTGCCTCCTCTGCAAGAGGAGCAAGCAAACACTACTCACTTCTTTTCTCTGCATGATTTTACTTCCATTTCATACAAACTTAATAAAGCTGCTTAACATGCCTGAAGGTAAGTAGATGTATCCTTCTGGCCCATCTACCCTTGACCAAGGCTAGCAAGCAGAGGAGAGAAGCTTCCCTCTGCACCCTAGAAAGTGACTCTGGCTTGGTGAGATGGGAGATTTGGTTAAACTCGGATAGTTCGTGAGCATGCTATAAGCTAATACCTAGAAGGACCCACATTGCAAAAGGTAAATGAGGGCCCCTGAGTTTGTCGCAACTTCACCAAGTGCCTTCTGAATAATGGAGGAAGGAACAGACTTGGTACAATGCATGTCTATCTATAACAAAAGATAAGCATAGATGTGGGGATAGCTTTACTAGCTATGTAGCAGTGTAGGATGAACACAGGTGCATGGGCTTTGGAGTCAGACAGAATAGGGTTTAAATTCTGACTCCCTTACCTTGCAAAGTGACTGTCTTAGGTTGAGTTATCCAGAACTAGAACGTGATTCAAGGATCTGAGGATTATATGGAGATGATTCTAGAGAGAACCCATAGCAGAGTGGGAAAGTCAGACAAGGAAGGGAAGAAACCCATCGAAGGTAGGTTAAAGAGCAGATTACCACTGTGGGATCAGTGTCAGGAGAACCTTTTGGAGACTGTGTAACTCATGCCTCAGAGCTGTCTTCCAGCAAGGTGAGAAAGTTGTGATATTTATCTACCAATCCCCACTGTTTATTGGTTGTAGGCTGCTCCCAAGTATGCTACCTGCCCCCGGGTTAAGCAGGCTTTCTTACAAAAAGTTTACAGTGAAAGCTGTCAGTGTGTAAAAGAGAGGCATGATGGCATTCAATACACCTTTGCATAACTTAAAAATGCAGATACCTTTGCATAAAGTAGAAAAAACAGAGAATCATCATGGACATTGTGATTGGAAAGTCTTAAGCTTACTGCACAGGGTTTCTTTAAGAGGGGACAGACTTTAGGATCTGGTTTCCACAACCCATATCTCTCAATAGACAACCTAAAGCCTGAGCATCTTGGGACCTCCTCAAGCCCTTGCCTCAAGCAAGGACTTGGAATTCATTAGGAGATTTCATCTCAGCAGCCCCAATATACAAAGTCAGTGCATATGTACCCTGTCTCAGCATCTCCCTTCCCAAAAGACTATATGCGCTTTGACTGGGAAAGAAGCAGTAAGGAAGAACTGGATCTGGGTCTACCAGATGACCCAGCAGCTATGTGGTCTCAGAGGTGTCATTTAACTTCTTTGGGTCTCCGTGTCCTCATTTCTGATCCTGTAATAATTGACCCAGACTTCTCAGAGGCACAGGGAGGATTAGCTTAAGGAGGTAATCCATGTGAATGAAGATCAGCCAACCAGTCTTCCCTCTGCACCTCCGACTTACCCCTCCAGGGCCCAGAGCACACTGCCAGGTTCTAAACAACCTTCAACTTCTACGTAGATTTGTAACACCCTCAAGGACAGGGAAATTCCAACCCTGGCCCTGGGCCAAGAGACATCACCATTGCCCAAAGTTGGTGTATTCCTTCTCTCTGTGAAGCTAAGATGTGGTCCTAAAAGCCAGGCAATGTGGTAGGCAGGGGCAGGCCTGTTGTGGGGAGGCCTTCAGGCACTCAGGCTAGATTTTGTTGCCTCATTCAGATACCCTGGTCTCATCCTGCCAAGAATCATGCATCACTCTTTTCCGTGGCTGTTAAAATTGGCTCTGTTGCATTTGTGATTCTGCAGCAGGAAACTATAACTAAATCAAGGAGGAAAACTCCAAAAGAGAATGGTCTCCCCCTCTCCCTTTCTCTTTCTTTGCACAAATACACACACACACACACACACACACACACACACACCCCACCCCACCAGAGAGAATCAGAAAGAAAGGCAACGACAGATATAAAAATGCAGAGAGAAAAAAAATGGAGATAAAAGGAAATAGAAACAAAAAGAGACACAGGCTCTCTGCAGTGCGGAGGCCTGGTAGGACAGGAAGTCGAGGAGGGGAGGTGTGGAGGTGTGAGATCCTCAGAGGGAGAGAATGGAGGAGGCGGCCAGTCATGCAGGAAAGAGAGGCAGCCATGAAGGGACTGTGTTCAGGCTGCAATTTTTAAGATCCTAAATAATAGTAATGACATAGTGTGCACGTGCATGTGTGCATGCGTATGTGTGTGTGTGTGTGTGTACACCTCTTGGGGTGTGCTCATGAGCACTAATGGCACAGAAACAGAGCACAGGCACAAAGGCAGGAAGCAGATGGCCTGGGAACAATCCAGGGGGCTTTTGAGGGCTCTTATTATCCCAGGCAGAGCCTTGCCTGCTTCTCTGAAGGCACATAATCAATACTTCCTGAATGGTGTTGAATGGTGCAACCCAGTCCTTTCCCAAGAGGGTGGATCACAGGTGGGACAGTAAATGCAGACACGGCCCTCCTACCCACTTTTCTTACTTTACTGCCACACCTGCAAAGCCAATCAATAATGAAAAATTGCCAAGTTGCTGGCCTGAAGCCCTGGGGCTCAGATCCACACATCTCTCTTGGAAGCGCGACTTTTTTTCCTTTCTCTGAGTTAAAATGATGTGTTCAGATCTTCACTCCCCTGCTAGACTGAAGGCACCCTGAGGGCATGCCCCACTTATTATTTATCTTTGTTTCATCACAGTGCCCAGCACAGTACCAGGTGCTCAATACTTGCTTGTTAAATAAATGAACTGCATGGTGGTATCTATCACATGTCCCAGGGCACAAAAATGGTCTACAGAGCAACATTTGACAGGGTGCCACACACACCCAACAACGTGGCTGTGCTTGTTTTTCCTCCATCTCTCCCTCTCTTCTCTCCCTTTCTTCCTCCCTTCACCAGGATTGATCAAGCCCCTATTCCAGACCAAGAACTGTGCCAGATGATACCTAGCTAAAAGAGACTGAGGCTGAAAAAAATGCGTGCCCTTGGGTCCCTTGACATTCTGTGTCCACTTAAGGACATCATGCCTTTAGAGGGCATGAAAGAGCATGGATGAGTCCAGCATGTGTCTAGGGACAGATGAAAGAGGTTACATCTGCTACGGGTTGAATATCTCTTTTCCAAAATGCTTCGGACAGCACCGTTTCAGATTTCAGATGTTTTCAGATGTTGGAATATTTGCATTATACTTACCGGTTGAGCATCTGTAATCTGACAATCTGAAATTCCAAATGCTCTACTGAGTATTTTCTTTGAACATCATGTCAACGCTCCAAAAATTTAGAATTTTGGAGCATTTCAGATTTTCAGAATACAGGTACTCAACCTGAAATATGTAAAAGACAAGGCTGGGTATGAAGCTTCAAGTTCCTGAGTAATCTTGGGGTAAAAGTTACTAACTGGATGTTTTCAATTTTTTTTTTTTTGAAAAAAGAAAGACTGAAGGAAGAAAGGAAGGAAAGGAGAAAGGGAGAGAGGATGGAGACAAGAAGAAACCGGTATGACCAAAGAGGGGTCAAGGGTTAGTTTGGAAGAACTCCCCAAGAGCAAGGACACTGATTACCCAACAATTCCACCTTCCAGGCCTTTTGTGCCCTATCCCATTTACCCTCTACAACAGCAGTGAGGGAGGCACTGTTATGAGGAAGCCCTTTTGCCAATATAGAAACAGGTCTAGGTAGTTCCAGGAAGGTCTTGAGGTGTGGATCTGAGAGTCCGATATGGGATTTCCCAACAAAGAGGGATGGGGTGCATACCACCAGGGTCACCATTTAGCGATGATGATTCAGTCCTGCAGATGGTCACAGCCTGGTCAGTCTCCTTTCATCCCAGAGAGGAAGGAGTCTGCAGTGGCCTGTAAGATGCAACAGATGCTAAGAATTTCCCTTTTGCACCTTGAGAAAGAAAGCCACTCCCTCCTACCTTCCTCCCACCCAGCCAGCTCCCAGGTCACATAGCCAATTCATCTAAGATGTCACTGCTGGTAGCCAAGTGGGAAGCTGATGGAAGCCTACTGCTGGGGCGTTTAATCTTGCAAAGTAGTGTCAAGCAGGCATGTCTCAGGATGCTGTGACTCAGCATGAGTTCTGCCCTTCAGGTTTTCATTCTTGGAAAGTCTCAGCCTGTGGGGCCAGGTGGAGCAGAGCAGAGACAAGCAGAAAACCAGCGTCTGCCACCTGGTCTCCAAGTCCTGTCCCCAGCAGCCTGGGGCTCACTCACAGTGGCCCTCAGCTGAGTTATCTCCCCAAAACCAAACCACCTGGCTGGGCACGGTGGCTCACGCCTGTAATCCCAGCACTTTGGGAGGCCAAGGCGGGCGGATCATGAGGTCAGGAGATCGAGACCACCCTGGCTAACACGGTAAAACCCTGTCTCTACTAAACATACAAAAAAGAATTAGCCAGACACCATGGCAGGTGCCTGTAGTCCCAGCTACTAGGGAGGCTGAGGCAGGAGAATGTCATGAATCTGGGAGGCGGAGCTTGCAGTGAGCCGAGATGGCACCAATGCACTCTAGCCTGGGAGACAGAGCGAGACTCCGTCTCAAAACAAAAAAAACAAACAACAACAACAAAAACAAAAACAAAAAACAAATCACCTATAGTTACTTCATTTTCTGTGTCCAAAATGGGTTGTCCTAAACATCCCACTGGCTTGGCTTGTCATCCAGGTCTCACACCGTCCAGCCCCACCTTACAGGACGGGATTATCCTCCCTACTCACAGCTATCCCTTCTCAAGGCCAACTCATCTATTCTGATTCCTAAAAGTACAGGCCCTGGTGTATGAGAAACTTGATTCTGCCACTAACTACATAGGACCCTAAGCATGTCACTTACCCATCTGTTTCTCATCTTTAAAATGAGCTCATCATTGTCATAACTATCTCACATGGTGGACGTAAGAACAAAATAAGATATGGCCTTGAATTACATACTCCGTGCTGAGGTTAGACACTGATAGATTTGTGTGGTCAGCTAAATAATGCCCCCCAAAGACGCCCACATCCTGATCCCTAGGACCTGCAAAGAGACTTTGCAGATGTGATTAAATTAAGGGTCTTGAGATGGGGAGATGATCCTGGATTGTCTGAATGGGCCCAATGTAATCACAAGCATCTTTATAAGAATGAGGCAGGAGGATCCCTTGGAGAAGGAGATGTGATAATGGAAGCAGAAGTCACAGTGATGTGAAGAAGAGTCCAGGGGTCACAGCATAATCTTCCTCTAGAAACTCAAAAAGCCAAAGAAAGCCAGTTTCTTCCAGAGACTCCAGAAGGAACAAAACCAGCAGACACCTGAATTTCAGACATCTACCTTCTACCTACCTTCAAACCTCAGCACCAAGTAGGCAATTCAGGGCCGTATCTTATGTTGTGCTTTCATCCACCATGTGAGATAGTTATGATGATGATGAGCTCATTTTAAAGATAAGAAACTGATGGGTAAGTGACATGCTTAGGGTCCTATATAGTCAGTGGCAGAATCAGGTAATAAACTGTGCTCTTTGAAGTCACCAAGTTTGTGGTGACAGCACCAGCAGGACACTAACATGGTGCTCTAATACAGACATTTGGTTTCCCTCCTTCATATCAGTACTACTAGACTGTAGGGCTCATGTCTCACGGTTCTCTGAAACTCTCACAGTTCTACCACAATGCCCCACACAGAATATCCTACTAGAGATTGCCTAAAAGGCAGGAGAGTAAGTTACATGCTCTGAGCTTGCAAGTAGATGATCTAGGTTTGATCCCAAGTCTTCTACGTGCTCAATGTGATCTTGGGTAAATCATACCAACTACTTGAACCCCAGTTTCTTTTTCAATAAATGGGATAATGATACCTAACGGTATGATGAGTTCTCCAAAATGCATGGTATTTTTGTTCATTTTCCCTTTAATTTAAGAAAGCACATCCATGTTCAGGTGTGTCTCCAAGTGTGTTTTCACTTTTCACAGTAACTTGATGATGGACCTGACTCCACATGAATATAAAAATCCTGCTTTTTCTCCCAGTTGGCTGCTGAGGACAGTGAGTCTTCATTTGACACTGGGACCTATTTACTCATTCACAAAGCAAGGGGAAAAATAAAAATCGAAGGGATGGATGTGAATGGTTTCTAAGGGCTCCATCATTCATTTGTTTAATCGCTGAAGGTTTACAAAGCACTGAAGCTATGGAATAAACCACAGATGGTCCTACTCTCAAGGTGATTACTGTCAAGTTGGGATAGATAGGGAAACATCTCTACAGTTCCATGGGGTTCATGGTGTGACATACATGGGACATACCAAGTTCGTAGTGCTCATAGCAGTAAATGCTCTGCAAAGAAATAAAAACATCAGGTTCTTGGAGATGGGGGGTGATGAGGAAAAGGCCTTCTAGTGCTCACCTGGTGCTTTCCCTGGCACTGTAAAAAGATAAGAGAGTTCTCCCTTCTCTACAGATCTCTAGGAAAAGGGTGCATGGTGGTTCCATGAGTAGTTTTCTAATGACGAACTCCCAGAACATTCCTAGGGTCTGACCAATGTTTCTTGATGACAAAACTCCTCTTCTGTATGAAGTTGTCTATTCTGTTCAGAAAGTTATTTTGGAAGGTCAGATTAAAAAGCAGATGGAGCAGGGAGTGCTGAGCAGTCAGAGATAGGGAAATTAGGTGGGGTTTCAGGGAGCAAGTGGCATCTGGAACTTTGCTCTCAGGACCACTCTGAGCACACCCAGGTATGCCCCAACAGAGGCATCATGGTCAGAAGCACCCTCTGGTTGCCTCCCAGAAAGAACCTACCTTTGAAAAAATGGTCTCTCTTCCCTGCCTTCCTCTTCTGAGCTCAGAAGTCCAAGAATTGTACAGCAAAGGCTCCCCAGGGCAAGGCGTCCTAGAGGACCCAGCCTTCTCCCACTCTGGTTGACAGAGAAGTTTCCCAGGGTAAAGCCAGAGAGAGACAGTAGTAGGCTTGCCTTTAATCATTTTCCAATTTGCAGGCAGTGACAATTCTAGCTAGGGATGAGTAGGCACATTAAAGAGGAAAACATTCTGCTTCCTTAACAAGAGGGTAATGTACCTGCTTTCTATTTCTAATGAACAGCACCACAAGATCAAGCATTTGTCATGAATTAGGAGGCAGGAGGCCAGAGTTCTTGATCAACCCAAGGATTAAACCATTCCACATACCCAGTTGTGCTCCTCTATGTGTGCCAGGCACCGTGGTGGGCACGGAGGTATGCAGACAGTAAGGTATAGTCCCTGCCTTCGATGTGCAACATAATGCAATTGTCTCTTTCTCTAACATTCCTGCCAAGTACAAGGGATATAAACATAAGGAAAACATGATCCCTGCCTTTGAAGAGCTTATAACCTGGTTCATTCATTTAATAAACATTATTTGTGAAGTGCTGGGCTAGGCTTTGGGAATTACAGCTAAATTAGACAGTTACTACCTTCAAGGAAGCTGCATTCTCTTAATGCTACCTGAACTGCCCTTGCTGGGTTCCTGGATAGAATTTTGGCATCCTGGAATGCTAGAGTCATCTGGTCCAGCCTTCCATTCAGTGTGGGACTAGGGTGGCCACAGAATTCTTCTGGCCAATGAGATAAAACTGGAAGCTGTTGGATGGCTCTTCTAGGAAAACTCGTGCAAAAGGGACAGACTCCATGAGCATGCCATCTGTCTGGCTTTAGGCATTTGTCCTGTTTAGAAAGAGGTGTGACATTTGGAAATGCAGCAGCCCTGGATTGAATGAATGAATGAACAATGAGAATGAAAGCTTCAAGCTAAGGAAGAGGGATGGAAAGACATCAGGGGCCTGAGTTCCAGTGGTGCCCCTACTGAGGCAGCATGGAGCCACCACACAAGACCTTGATGGCCTCTGCATCCATTACCTATGCTGCATAATAAAGCACTCCAAACCTTAGTGGTTTAAAACAGCAAACATTTATTAATCACTTCTGTAGTTCAGAAATCTGGGCACAACTTAGCTGGGTGCCTCTGGCTCAGGGTCTCTCTTGAGGCTGCAGTTGTGCTGTCTGTCAAGGCTGCAGTCATCTCAAGGCTTGACTGAGATGGAAGAATCTGCTGCCAAATTCACTCAGGTGGTTTCTTTCTGGCAGCCTCAGTTTCCCAAGACACAGGCCTCTCTGTGAGTTGCCTGCATATGTTCACAGCATAGCAGCTGATGACCTAGGAGACAGCCAGGGAGCACCCAGGTTAGAAGTCACAGCCTAGTCCCAGAAATGACAGGCTGGCATCAATAAGAGGGGTTGGGGGTCACTGAGAGTCATCATAGAGGTTGCCTACCACAGTCTCCAATCCCCAGGTTTCTTGTTGGCCAGCACAAAGAATGCCTCTTTCATTTTAATCACTATTAATTGAGTGTTCTGCTATTTATAGTCAAATGCACACCTGGTAAAGTCATAACAATAGTTTACGTGTACAGTATATACCATTTACTATGTAACAAGCAATCTTCTAAATGCCTTTTATATATAAACTCATATAGGCCTTGAAATAACCTTACAAGGGAGGTATTTTGTTATCCTCATCTTGCAGATGAGAAAACAGAGGCACAAAGAGGGTACATAACAGACAGCCAGGAAGTGGCAGGTCCATATGCACACCCAGGCAGTTGAGCTCCAGAGTCCACGTTCTTAATTAACCACTGTGGTTCTCCTGCCAGTAAGTGCCCACAATCCTGACTTTCTCTTCCTGTTCCAAAAGTCACCTCCTTGGTGGAGATTTCCCCGATCCCACTAGCCCTATGATTGCCACAAATAGGATTCATTGTCCTCTCCTTCCCACAATGGCTTGTGCACCTCCATTAGCATGCTGCATTGTACTGGAATTAGGTATTTACGTGGCTGAATCTCCTTCTGGACTGATTCTGAACTGAGAGCTGCTTCCTCGAGGTCGGGACATGAGTGAAAGTGAATGTGTGAGGACAAGAGAGTCCACATCTGTGTGTGGGTGTGAGTGTAAGCATGCAGAAACAATGGCCATGCAGTAGTCTGGATTCCCATGGCTCAAAGGTACCCAACAGATGTCTGCTGAATGAATGAATGAATGAATGAATGAATGAATGAATGAGTAAATAGCAAATAAATGGTATATTCACCTGAATGCTTTCCAAGATCCTTCCTGGAGTAGGCTGAGGACAGGAGCTTTACCATCATCATTGAGATTCAGTAGAACAGTGGTTCTCCAGTTTCCATCAGGACCACCTCAAGGAACTAATTATTAGAAACACAGATGAAAATTATCGCTAACATTTTTTACTCCTTCCCTATATGCCAGGCACCTATCTAAGCACTTGATTACCTTCATACATTTCATCCTCACAACTGCTTATTGGATGGGTCTTATAGGTAACCACACCTTACAGATTCAGAAACTGAAGCATAGAGAGGTTAAGTAACTGACTCAAGGTCACACAACTTCTAAGGGGTGGACCTGGGATTTGAACCCAGGCAGCCTGGGCTCCAGAGTCTATGCTCATAGCTGTGCACACAATTGTCTCTATACCATTTTCTCACTGCCTTCTCACACGTTTTGCAAAATGGTTTCTGAACACCCTGGGTGAAGCTTAGAGAAATCTGTGAGTCAACAATATCTAGAAAAAGTGAACCTTGTAAAGGCATCTGGCCCCCAGGCCAGAAAGAGGCTGTTAAGGCCCCAGTGCACTGGGATAGACTCAGTTGGGGAAGTTAGAGAGCAGCCCTTGCCCTCCTCTGACCCTCCACCATTAACACTCAGCCCTCCCCTGGAAAACAGGATGGCTGAGACGATACAGTGTACCTGCCCTCCACATCTGTATGTGCCAGACAGGGGACATGGTTAGGTGTGGCCCACTGCAAGCTCCAGGACACTCCAGCCAGTGGCATTCCAGACTGAGAGGGCTGCAAGGTGAGACGGGGGTGGAGGCAGCCTGTTTTCCCCCATCCTCCACAGCTCACTAGGGCAGCCCAGGGGCCAGATGTGTCACTGCTATGGCTTCAGGGCAGGCTGTGAGGGAATGATCTGTGGTTCTCTTGAGGCCCTCTGAGTGCGGCAATGTTTAAAAGCCTTAAATAAATTCCCATCTAATTTCAACTAGTTCCCATCTCCAGCTCGAGCTCTCAGCTGGAGCATGAAACGAGCAGGCGGGGTTTCTCCTGCAGCTGTGTCTCCTCCATGGGCCCCACGGGACCCACTCGATGACCTAGCAGGTCTTTTCCATCTCTGATATCTATGGCTCCAGCTTCTCTCCCTCCCCTCCTTCCCCAAGCTCCCTCGCCCCCAACAGCTGGCCTCCTGGGACTGTGCTCTCTGGTCTTCCCAGCACCGCTAGGCTGTTCCACAGCCCTCCCCACCCGTCTGTAGGTATGGACAGAGAGAAAGGCAGTCTTCAAAACTGCACCCTTCCCTAATGTAGCCTGTCTCTCTCAGAAGCTAGCTGAAGGCTGGCTTTTCATTCTTCTGGGTCTCAGCTCTTCTCTTGCTCCCGGGGAGACCTCTCCACCACTCAACTCCCTCCAGACCCCTGCCTTCTCCTGTCCCCTTGAGGAAATGGCCCTCCCACCAGTTCTCCCTCCCCTTCTAGCCACAACTATGGGGGTCCCTCACACTCCACACTTGCCCTCTTGGGGCCTTGGCACTGAGAGGCCCTGCTCCTTGCAGTGCTCCCTCCTGGACCCAGAGCCTCCCTGCCTGGCTTCACTCAGGTCTCTGCTCAAATACCACCGCCTCAGACAGGCCTTCCCTGGACTCGTTACCTCCTCCTACTACCATATCTTTTTATTACACTTATCACATCCTGCCACATTTTTTATTAAATACGGTAAACACACTATCTAGAACATATATAAGTATAATATGCTTGTTTTATTATTGTCTCTCCAGCTTAAATACAATTCCCTTGAGGGCATGAACACTTCTCTATGTCCTCAGCACTCGGAGCAGTGTCTGGTACACAGGAGATGGTTGTTGGTTGAGTGAATACATGGTAAATGAGAGGATTAATAAAAGCATGAATTAGTCCAGGAAAACCAAGCTAGGTTTTCAAATAAGGGGTGGAATAGCCTGGAGTTGTTTGAGCAGATAGGCTTTGGAGGTCGGCGTAGGATGGCCTAGGCTTAGAGCTAAAACTCAGGAGCCAGATGCCTGGCCTGGTTCCCGGCCCAGCTCTGCCAATTTCCAGTTCTGTGACCTTGGGCAAGTCACTGAACCTCTCTGCGCCTCACTAGTGAAGCCCAGGGGCCAGATGGATCACTGCACAATGGGATGACAGCACTACTCTCAGGTTATTATGAGGATTCCACAAGGAGATATTTGCTTGTAACTCCTCGGACTATGGCAAGGGCTCCAAAGGTGTTAAACGCATGAGACAGACCTGTCTACAAGAGGAAAGTGAAGCCCAGAGGAAAACAGCTCGGCCCCAGCTGCATCACAGGGGGGTGAGGCTGAGCAGGCTTTAAACTCTGCAGGGGGCTTCCTCTCACAGAGCTGCTGCTGGTGTCAGGGAGGAGCTGAACTTCCAGAGCTCCAGAGAAGATTCCCGCCTTGGGCTGACAGGTGAGCTGAGGACACTGTGAAGAGAGCAAAACCCGGCTTCCTGAGAATCTGGAGCCTGGGAGAGAGGAAGAGGGAAGGAACACTGGTCCAAGGGTGAGCCAGAAGCAAGGATCATAACTGAAAGGGGGCTGGAAGCAGGGCTGGGCTGGAGGGCCCAGCTTCCCCATTCAAAGAGCCTGCCAAGACTGCCAACCGTGGCATGGGTGCCATGGGGGAGAGAGATGTTGCCAAGGGCGGAGTGAGGACTGGACCCTGCATCCCAGACACCTGCTCTCCCTGGCAGGAATGGACAGAGGAAAGTGGCCTGGCAGAACTGGCACTGGGAACTTGGTGGATGGAGACTTTAGGTTGGGGTGTCTGAGGATAACCAGGATTTTTGCATACTGTGTAGGGGGAAGGATGACACCAGCAATGCTGGTATAAAACCGTTGGTGGAGGAGCACAGTGCCCCCTGCCCCAGGGAAAGCAGTGAAGTAGAAGAGGGTTGCCCTGGGTGCCCACCCCCCACCAGCTTCCACCACCACTGTCAGCACAAACACTCCCATTCCTGGGGCCTCACCTTTACTTCCACTTCTCCCACCTACCCCCTCCCTCCCCACACCTACCTGTTCTGTGCTTCACTCCCCGCCATTCCTGCTCTCTGCAGGGTGGCAAGCTGCTACCCTGGTAAAGGAAACCACAGGAATACATCAAGGGCACTAAGATAATATACTTGCATTTTAAGAGGTAATGAATACTCCAACAACCCAAGGCGGATCACTAATGCTTTAACAATTCAGTTAACAAACATGCCTACTACAGCATGAAGCGTTTTGCTCTCGGTACTGGAGATCAGTGGAGTGTAGGATATTTAAGAGCCATTTAGGCGATGGCAGGATGTATAGGGAATAGCAGAACACCCTTTGGGGTTAGAATCAAAGCAGGCAGCCTGTTCTCCTGGTGAGTGGGAGAGGGGTGGCGACTTCGGAGCAAGGTTGAACCTAGAGTCTATGGCTCTATGAGGCAGACAGAGGAGGCTGACAAAGCTTTGGCTTCCTGAAAGAATTCCTGGGCAGGGGCTAGGCAGTGGCTCCATCCATTTGGGTAGAGCCCACAGGGACCTGGATGAAATCACAGGTCGATAACCAGGCTCTCAGAAAGAGAGGAGAGCAGTCTTTGAGACAGTAGGCTGTCCAGGCTGGATGCATTTGCTCAAGAGATCAATATGTAATCCAAACCAGATTGTCCCCTCCTTCCTCCCTCCCTCTTCCCTTCAGAGAATTTGAAGCAACGGAAAGCAAAAAATCTTCAATGTGAATGAGACAGAAGGTCAGGATTGTACTGACCTCTCTTTCTGAAGATGCTCCCCCTGCCCTCTTCCAGGAAAGGAAGGCCAAAAGCAAGGGGCTGGGAGGCAGGTGAGTCTGAGGAGATGCACCTAGGAGGTGGGCGGGACAGTGAGGGGAGCACTTTCCCTGGCCCTTGGCACCTGCATGGAGATGAGTTAGGACAGGAAGCATCATTGTGGGTGGAAGGGCCTGCAGGGGTGTTTTCCTGTGTCAAGTATTGATGGGCAACTGGTCCATTTGGAGGGTGTTTGTAAGGAAGTGCAGGTGTTTATAAACAGAACCCGAGCTAATCTGGGGGTAAAGCAGAGGGAGAGAAATCTGGAACTGATTGAATTATTTGCCAAGGTAGCAGGAGGCTTTTGCTGGACAGTTGAGAAAGGCAGGAAGACTAGACAAGGAGAGCAGCAGCTCGGTTTCCCTATTGGACACATAAGCACGAAGGGAAATGACATGGGTTTCTGTCATCAGGGAGACTTCACCCGTAGGACCGACTGACTCCAGAAGGGATCCTTTCAATCCCACCAACAGGGTGGATACAGAGAGAAAAGCTGCAAGAAGACTGAGGCACGAGCAACCAACTTGAGGGAGGCAGGGAAGGTTTCCAACAAAAGGTGACCATGGATCTGAGTCTTCAGGAATAGATGGATTGGACTGCACACAGTTTGTTTGGGAATTGATCTTCCAAAAATATTAGTAGGGAATGGAATCATGAGACAAGAAGGGAAGACACTGAATGAAAGGTGTGTTATCAACAAATGTAAATGAGGCTCAATCCTACTAGGGAACCATGGGAGTTAGAGCAATAGGACAACAAGGGCCTTAGAATTCTCCCCTGAAGTGCAGATATGTAGGGTACCTATTAACCACTCCTATCAGTCCCCAACAAGAGCCATTCATTCCCCACAGTGGCCATTCAGGCTCCAACAGCCAGCAAGAGCCCGCAGGCAAAGAGGTACAGGTGCTACCAATGAGCATTGTGTCCATGTGTATGTGCTTAAAGAATAAGGGCTGATGGAAGGGCGGGTGAGCCTCAGCTGTGTCTGGTGTAGACTCAGCAGGGCAAGGAAGGGTGGGCATTTGGGGATGGTGGATTAGCATGTACAAAGACCCAGAGGAGATCTGGAAGCGGGCAAGGGCAGGAAATGAGGGAAGGGGGGCAGCCTGGGGAATAATGCAGAGATTTTGACTGGGAAAGACTAAATCATTAGGAATGATGACAGACCTCGAACTACAGAACATCTCCAAGTCCAGCTTATTTCCTAAGCTATTCAAGTCTAGGTACTATAGCCAGACTCTGGAGCCCTGGATTCCTAATTTTTTAGGGCCTGAAGGTCCCTGAGAAATGCAAACACTAATAACTACAGAGAGAAAGTGATTTGCCCAAACCCACACAGCTGGTTAATGGCCGTGCCAGGATTAGAACCCATGACTGTGGCTCCCTAAAATATTAGTGGCCTGGCCTGCAACTGTCCTTGGAGAAATCCATCTCAGGACATAACCTTCCTGTAGATGGCATGATCCCTACAGGCAACCCCACACACTTCAGCAAAGGCGGTTGGCATTCGCAAGGTCTAGAAAATGCCTGTGCCTATAGAAATAAAGGAAGAGCCCCGTTCCTCCGAGTGACTCCAGGCTGCACTTCTAGCTTGGTTTATGACCTTCCAGTCTTTTTCCCAGGCGTATTAAACCCATCAGGGAATAGATGCCTCACCGGGGGAGGAAGGTGAAGAGAGTTTGAAGAAGGAGTTTACAAGGTGTGGGGCAGGGTTTAAGGAAACCAGCAAGGTAGGGTGCAACACCTGGGGCTGGCCCTCAGTGAGTGCAGTTAACACCGCCTCCCTCCCCACAGGAAGGGGTGAGGGGAGGGAGGGAGCAGTTACCAGGACCTGGAAGGCCTAAAGGTCTTGTGGAAGGGCTGCCTGGGGAGAAGAGCCACCTCAGTAGGGAGATGTAGCAGCTTGGCAGGGAGGGAACGAATGCTGGCCTCACTCTCCTTCTCTCCCATTGACTGGGCCATCAGGAAGCCAGAGGGCAGGAAGTATGTTGATGCAGTCCACACAGGCAAGCCTCCGAGGGCAGAGAGTGGGTGGAGAGGCGGGAGTGTGGATCTGAAAGGGCCAAGGGAAGGGATCTGGCACCCATAATAGAGCGAGCGAGAGATTGAGAGAGTGAGAGAGTAAGTGACTAAGAGAGAGCGCTCTCCATATGCATATATATAGTAGAACAGTGCAAATGCTGTTTCATGGCCTGATTTCCTTTGAAACAAATGTTAGACTGTTGAAGAGAGAATTCCTACCTCTGAGGAGGACCCCATTATCCAGCCCACCCTGCACCCAGGGCTGCTCCTTCAGGGAGCTTCGTTGGCTCATTACACTAACAAGTCTCAGCCTTCTTACTTAGCCAGGCATCCTGGCACCTCTTCTTCTTCTGCCTCCTAATGAGAAACTAGTGTGGCCCTGCAAAGGGAATGCAGAGACAGGCAGTGGTCATGCAGGGGTTGCCATGGAAAACAAACTGTCCACAGGAACAGACATCATTCTGGGGAACAAGGGGCATTTCAGCCCAGTGCTCTCAAATCCAAGCGTGCACACAAGTTCCCTTAAAGTCAACTTCAAGTCTGGTTTAGGAGGCTGGTAGGCGGGGGTTGGGGGTAGGGGGAGGGGGCTGGGCATCTCTAAGAAGCTCCTGGATGAGGCCAATGCAGCAGCCTCTGCCTGCGCTTGGAGTAGCGAGTTTCTAGAGAAGCTTTGAGACCTATGTGCTCAAGCCCAAGGGGAGGGGAAGTTAGGGTCATTGCAGGCAACTGACTAAAGGAAGTAGAACTTATCTTTCTCCCCAAACCTAACCTGTCAATGGGCCTGAAATTCTACCATTAGAGTCACCTCTTTTGAGTTTACGTGGTAATTAAATTCAGCTTCTCTTTTTGGAGGGTAACTCATACTCAACCCTTCATGCCTTGGCTCTACCCTGTTCGTCTATTGAGATTAATCCCTCAACAAAGGCAAGGCACTGAAGAAAAGGGACACTAGCCTGGGATGTTCTGATGAGATGGGTAGGGCTCACCAAGCAGAGACCTGGCTGTATTTCCCAGTGACCAGGTCTGGGACGGCCACAGCAGGGGTTGTGAGGGGCTAAAACTCAGGTGCACCCACCCATTATGTTCCCTAGAGACAGGTCCACAGGCATCCCTGGAGGCCCTAGTTCCACAAGCCCCATCTTCCTATTATTAGGGGGTCTTCCTTTTGAATAACGCTGAGCCAAGAGTGTTTGCCTTCTTTAAAGCTTGGCCTTTTCTACCTTTAAGAATGAAGGGAGAAGACCCACAATTTTTCACCTTTGCCCACCAGAGTATGAGAGGTCAGTATGCACGTCTAACTTGGTCTCCTCTGGACTTCCAGCATCTAGAGCACAGCCTCACACAAAGTAGGCACCCAGGAGTATTCACTGAATGAGGAAAGACTTCCCTACCAAGAGCTTTCTTCATCAGCTGGCTGCTGGTCTTGGAGGGGAAAGTAAACCATGATGGGTGATTGACTGGATTAACTGAACTCTAGGACTTCAGAATTAGAGGAGAAGGAACTTCTGCCTCTAAATGTTTAAGACACTTGATCAGAGAACTCAAACAACTTATTTTAAGAATCAGGAAACTGAAACTCAGAAAGGAGAAGAGGTTTCCCTGAGATCACACAGCACATTTCTAGGGTTAGGCCCTAGAACTCTGACTCCCAATTCAGGTATCCATTCATTCATTCATTCATTCATTCATTCAACAGCTGCCTCTTGAGCAACTGCTTTTCCCAGGAGCTGTTCTAGTTGCTAAGGATTCAGAGTAAACAAGAAGGCAAAGTCCCTGCCCTTATGGAGCTTACATTCCAGGGGAAAAGACAGAAATAAGCACATAAATCAGCAAATAAATTCAGAAAGGGATAACAGCTATAAAAGAAAGAAAACAGGCCAGTGAGCTAAGATGTGTGTGCAGTGGGTGGACACTCAAAGTAAAGGTGGTTTTCTGAAGCTTGAAACTGAGAATTATGCATAGAGGGATGAACAGATACAGCCCCTGCCTCAGGTGCCTAATTTCCTTACTCCCCACATTCTACTCTGCATCTTCCCAGAGTTCTCCCTCCTGTCACTTCCTCACCCTGCTCTGAAATAATCAGTCAGGCTACGGTTGTCTCGGTCACACTCCAACCACCTCTGGCTGTCTCCCAGCCTCCAGCCTCACAGCCAGAGTGGGAGCTCAGATACCAAAGTGCCTCCATGGTCACACCTCCTTCAGTACCAGAACTGGAAAAGACTAATTTTCTGCTTTAAGTCCAAATACCCTAGACTACAAAGGAAGAGCCTGAGGTCCAGAGAGGGCAAGTAACTTGCCCAAGGTCACACAGTAAGTAGTTGGCAGAATTTCCACTTTCTCGCATCCCTCTGTATTTCCTCCTTTACTCCCAGTCAGCCCTCTATGAATCCTCAGGGGTTTTCAGGGATGTTCAGCAGGCCCTCATCTTGGGCTGCCTCCCCTGGCCCCCAAGGAAACCCGATGTGCAGTGTGCGGCCTCTCTGCCATCTTGTGGCTGCTCCTAAGAATGTCGCCTGCCTGGCCAGTTTGGAAAAAGTGCCACAGAATTCTCACTGGGATCTGAACTCTCCTCCCAGTACCCGTAACTTCTGGCAAAAGAGCTTCACCCACACAAATGCTCGCCTCCAAGAAAGAAGCTAGGGCGAAGGGTCAGGCCTGCCCCTCCCCAGCTCTGGACAGACCACAGCAGAGTCACTTCTCCCTTCTGCCTCAGTTCCCTCCTCTATAAAAGGAGGGGAATAATTTCTTCCCACCCACTGCTGGAGCAGTTGTAAGGCAGGAACAGATCATAGACGTAAAAGTGGTCTGAGAGGGGAAAAGTGCTACATCACTGTTGCCATCTCGCTCTTTCATGTAGCAGGTGCCCCAACCCACCCCAAAGAGCCTGGATTAGGTGGGCATGAGATGCGGGCTTCCCTGACGTCTCATCTGCACACGCAGAAGGATCATCTGCAGGATGCAAGGCCTCTGCTGCCTGCAGTGGGATTAACTCTTTCCATGGCCGCTGTCTGCTCTCTGTCAGGATGTCTGTCAGGGGAAGGGACAGTATCTGGGTAATTTTGCATCACCCAGTGTCAGGTTCATGAGGTAGCAGGTGTCTCCAGGTGTGCAGGTGCTGAGAGCGCTCTGCCCAGATCTTCTGACTTAACCCCATCTGTGTGTCCTCTCCCGAGGACATTTTCTGTCCACCTGAGCCCACTGTGCCATCTGTTGGCAGGCCAGAGATGTCTAGGGATAAATGCCCTGCTCCCTACCCCAGCTCTGACACGCTGGCTCCCAGAGCTCCCCTGCGGGACTAAGCCCCCTACCCACAGGGATGGCTGACTTGATGATGCTCCCTTATTGGGGCTTCCAGGTCTTGTCCCACTTCCCCTCTCTCCTCCTGGGGTTTCCTTCACCTCCCAATAAACTATATGCATTCATACCCTCCTCTTAGAGTGAACACCAGCATATCCCCCAAGCCCTCACGCCCCACCGTGCACCTGGCCCTCTACACTTGCGCCTGGCCAGCCCCTCCCTACCACCATCAGGAGGTACCAGGTGAAGAGAAATTTATCCAAAGGGCTGGAATCCATGCCTCTCTTTGTATTCCAGCTGCTGCTCCCATCTCCTGTCACGTCATTTAGATCAATGGATTATCAAATTTTTATTGAACATTTCTTGTGTTTCAACCCCTATGTTAGATGCTAAGAACACAGTTGTAAGATTACTCAAGGACAAATGTACTGTCCTTGAAAGGCGAATACAAAATAAGCATACACACAAATGGAAGTGAGCAGTCCGAGTCATGACAGAGGCCATGAAGGAAAACAGGTTGCTGTGGGAGAGGAGTGGCAAGGGGCATATTACAGGGCAAGAGGCCAGGGTAGGCTGCCCCAAGGAAGAGCTACACAGGCTGATTGCTGCAGAGACAGAAGGAGCCAGCCAAGCAAACACTGGGTGGAAATGCTCCAGGCAGAAGGACCAGGCAGCACAGAGGGCCTGGGGTTGGAAACATGGAGAAGGCAGAGTGGTGAACCGTGACACAGAAGGAGAGAGCCTCTCGGGGAGCTGCTGGCACAGCAGGTAGGGCACAGCCACACAGGGCCGTGGAAGCCTTCTGAGGGCGTCTGCATTGCACTTTCAGTTCAGTGAGAAGCCCAGGACAGTGTCAAAATAGGATTAATATGATTGTTTAGACTGAGTGCAGTGGCTCACGCCTGTAATCCCAACACTTTGGGAGACCAACGCAGGAGGATCACTTGAGCCCAGGGATTTGAGACCAGCCTTGTCAACATAGGGAGACCCCTGCTGTACAAAAACTTTTTAAAAATTAGCTGAGTGGGCCAGGCACAGTGGCTCACACCTGTAATCCCAGCATTTTGGGAGGCCGAGGCAGGCAGATCACAAGGTCAGGAGTTCGAGACCAGCCTGGCCAATATGGTGAAACCCCATTTCTACTAAAAATACCAAAATTAGCCAGGCGTGGTGGTGGATGCCTGTAGTCCCAGCTACTCAGGAGGCAGGAGAATCTCTTGAACCTGGGAGGTGGAGGTTGCAGTGAGCCGAGATCAGGCCACTACACTCCAGCCTGAGAGACAGAGCAAGACTCTGAGACTCTGTCTCAAAAAAAAAAATTAGCTGAGTGTAGTGGTATGCATCTGTGGTCTTAGCTACTCTAAAGGCGAAGACAGGTGGATCACTTGAGCCTGGAAGATTGACGCGGCAGTGAGCTATGATTATGCCACTGCACTCCAGCCTGGGCAATAGAGCAAGACCCTGTTACAAAGAATAATAACAAAAAAAAGAATATGGTCATTTGAAAAGATCTGTCCGGCTGCCAGGTGAAGCCTGGACTGGAGGAAACCAAGTAGATGCAAGGAGGCCTGTTCAGAGACCATTGCAATTGTTCGGAGGAGAAAACGTGGTAACTGAGACTAGAATAATGGAAATGCATGGTGATGAAGATAATTTCATGAATACATCAACAGACCCATAGACACCAGCAAAGTAAGCATTGGGAGTTGGGAATTAAAGTATTTTTATAAGCAAAACCTAAGGGTAACTGTGATGGTTAATACTGAGGGTCAACTTGTTGATTGAAGGATGCAAAGTATTGTTCCTGGGTGTGTCTGTGAGGATGTTGCCAAAGGAGATTATTAACATTTGAGTCAGTGGACTGGGAGAGGCAGACCCACTGTCAGCTGGGATGGGCACCATCTAATCAGCTGTCAGCATAAAAGCAGGAATAGAACCGACTTGCTGAGTCTTCTGGCCTCCATCTTTCTCCCATGCTGGATGCTTCCTGCTCGTGAACATCGGACTCCAAGTTCGTCAGCTTTTGGACTCTTGGACCTGCACCAGCAGTTTGCCAAGGGCTCTTGGGCCTTCAGTCTGTGACTGAAGTTCCCTACTTTTGAGGTTTGGGGACTTGGACCAGCTTCCTTGCTCCTCAGCTTGCAGATGGCCTATTGTGAGACTTCACCTTGTGATCGTGTGAGTCAATACTCCTTAATAAACTCCCCTTCATATATACATCTATCCTATTAGTCCTGTCCCTCTAGAGAATCCTGACTAATACAGATTTTGGTACTGGGAGTGGAGCGTTACCTAAGGATAGCAGTTAGAACAAAAATATAAACCTTCTTAGATACCAAAAGTTATAAAAATATACCTAACTCCTCACATCCCTGCAGAAGAGAGAAAAAACAAAATGTAGTCGCATGGAATATTCTCTTTCTTTCTCTACACTCATGCACACACACACCTATTTACAGAAAATACAAAGGACACAGGAACTTGCTAAACTATCCCACAGGGAGGAAATCAGCAAAATTCAGACTCTGTAAAGCTCTTCAGGGCAAATGATCCAAATTATTCATTAAGAAATTGGATGGACATTAAAAGACATAGGGAAACAAACAAAAAAGATTTAAGACACATGTCAGCCAATCTTATTTGAATCCTGATTCAAACTTTACTAAAATATGTTTTTCTCAAGCCAATCATGAAAATATAAACACTGACCTTAAATTTCTTTATTTTAAGAAATTACTTAAAATATTAGAAGTGATCAGGGTCAGGTGGTTATGTTTTTCTAATGTAGTATATATGTTTTTAAATTGAGTGTATATCTTTTACAGAAATATACTGACCTATTTATGGGCAAAATTATACAATGTGTTGGGTTTGTTTCAAAATAACCTGGAGTGAAGAAGTGGATAAGGTAGTTGATGAACCAAGATTCACCACATGTTGATAACTGTTGAAGCTGGTGATAAATATTTTGGTATAAAGTATTTTTTTCTCTGCTCTTACAGATACTTGAAAAAAAAATCTATGGGAAAAATGTTGAATGGAACCAAGAGAAATGAGAAGATGGAGAAATGTCTTGGAGACAGAAGTGATGTAATATACTATGGTATGGGATGATCGGCATGATGGGGGACCATGAGGGAACTGGAAGTATCAGAGCAGCATCCAGGTCTCTGGCTTACCCCGCTCATCATAGTCTTCCTGGCTAGTGGTTGTACTAGCCAGCTCGAAGACTGTGAAGTCTCCAGAACTGAAAGTAAGACTTGGCAGGATGGGTTTCTAATGGGGGCTCTCTTTCAGCCTTGCAGGTGGCTGCCTTCCCACTACATCCTCAAATGATAGAAAGAGAAAGAACTCTGGTCTCTCTTCCCACCTCCTCCTTTTTTTTTTTTTTTTTTTTTTTTTTGAGATAGAGTTTCTCTCTGTCACCAGGCTGGAGTGCAGTGGCGCGATCTCGGCTCACTGCAACCTCTGCCTCCGGCGTTCAAGCGATTCTCGTGCCTCAGCCTCCTGAGTAGCTGGAACTACAGGCACGCGCCACCATACCCGGCTAATTTTTTGTATTTTTAGTAGAGATGGGGTTTCACTGTGTTAGTCAGGATGGTCTCAACCTCCTGATCTTGTGATCCTACTGCCTCGGCCTCCCGAAGTGCTGGGATTACAGGTGTGAGCCACTGCACCCAGCCTCTCTTCCTCTTCTTATAAGAACACCAATCTGATCGGATTAGGAGCTCACCTTTATGACTTCATTTCATCTTACTTACCTCCTAAGGATCCTGTCTCCACAGGTGTCACATTGGGTGTTAGGATTTCAACATTTACATTCTGAGGGATCATAACTTAGTCCACAGCAGGGATGTCATTTACTGAGATGGGAAAGACTGGGAAAGAACACTGGGAAAAGATAAGTCTATCCTCCTCACAAGGTGAGGATATTAGATTTTCAAATCAACAAAGCTGACCAAAGGTAGGGGGACCCATTACCACAAAGAAGGTTTTGAAATAAGAATAACAGCACGGTCAATCTCTCATTCACTTTCCTTAACCAGGAACTGTGACAGGTGCTTTCTAAGCATCATCTCATTTCATTCTCTTCTACTCCTCATTTCACAGATGACAAAACTGAAGTACAGAAAAGTTGAGTCCCTTGTCCAGGGCCACATGCTGGCAAATGGTGAAATGGGGCCCTGTCTAATGTCAGAATCTACACTTTGTTTCATTCCATTCTACCTCAGTGGAAAATCTCTGAGTTTGGAGTCAGACAGGTCTGTGTTGGAATCTTGGTTTTGCCATTTACTTGTTGAGAGGATTTGGGTAAGTGATAACTTCTCTGACCTTCAGTATCTTCTTCTGTAAAATGAAGAATATAATACCATCCTCTCAGGCTTTCATGACAATAAGGTTGTGTATGGGCAGTGATTGCCACAGACCAAGCACTTCCAGGGGGCAGCAGCTATTGTTAATATTACCATTTTTTTATGTACTTTTATTCACCCTATGCTCTCTTCCCTGGAGGGCCTCAGGAATGTTACTTCTCTGACATCCCTGACAATTTTTACCCCCTTGTTCACATGTATCCTCCTCCCAACAGACCAACAGACTGGAGTTCCCTTTGGGTAGGGATGGGTCCAGAATGGGTAGGGCAGGATGTTGTAACTCATTGCTTCCTTCCCTCATTCTTGACCTCCTATAGCTGCCAACCAGGATAAGATGACCAGTATCTCAGCCACAGTATCTCAGGACAGGCCTAGCTTCACACGCTGATCCCACTGTTAGACCTTGGGTCCCATTTGCGAGGCTCATAAAACGTTCTGCATATTTACAATAACCTGAGTTTCTACTCCTGCTGTTACAAAGCAGTTCAGTGGATGTCCTGTCCCGTGCAAATCTTCCAGTTGCCACTGACTGTTATTCCAGGTCATTATTCCAGGTGGAGTTTCTCAGCTATCAGGCCCTGTAAAGAGCCCTGGGCAATAGACATCTCAGGTCAGCTTGAACCAGTTTTATGGCATTGAGCTAAACATGTCCCATTTCTGGACCTGAGCGTCCTCATCAGAGGCTAGGTTAGACAGAGCTCTAAGAGCCACATCAGCCCTGGGACTGAGCATCTGTTGAGGCCCCAGCTTACATAGGCTCACATGTTGATTTTGGAGTGAAACATGGAAAGTGTGTGGTTCAGTTGCACAGTGGAGGTTGGTTGCACATCCCAACCCCCATCCTAAAAATGTGCCTACTTCTGCATCAGAAATAAAGCCTAGTAAGGTGAAAAGGAGATTTTATAATTCCTTGTAATTCTCTTTGAGGGCTTCACAACATGGATTTTCTGTGCAATTACCTACAGGGAGCAGAAGCGATTAGAAACGCAGGGAATTTTCTGGGTGTCGTGTTAAGGCCTGACATGAGAGGAAGGAGGCTTAGAAGGCTGCACCCTCAGGAAAAGAGAGTTTAGCACTCATTTACACAGGGCCTGTTAGGTGCCTGGACCAAGCCCCGAACTGTTGAAAAATAATATTTTAAATATACAAACATCATCTATGTCCTTAAGGCTATTACAATCTACCTCGAAAGACAAAAACAACATGATTCCCAGATCACTGTTTTTTAAATATATGGTGGTTTATTCACTCACAGTCAAGAGTCCCTGTGGCTCTGAGAACCTACACTCCGGGAGGAGATGGGGAGGGCATGACCAAGTGACTCACAGAGCCCGAGGTGCTGTCCACAGGAAGGCAGTTGTCACCTCATGTTTATGGGATAGTGGGAGAAGGAGCAGAGATTGAGGCAGGAATGGGAAGTGACCCTTGCTCAGGATCACACAGTTAACTTGTCAGAGAAAAGCCCAGAAAAGGTCTTGGCCAGGCCTCTGGTGGCCCCTGCAGACACAGACTGTACCACCACAGGTCGGCCTGGGGGCAGGAGTTGGGATCTTGAAGTTGACAGCCATGTTTCTCAGCTGTAAAATGGCTCAGAGGATTTTTGTCAGGGTTACCACTCTGCTTTGTAAACTATGAAACACTGTATATGCATGACCCAGATATTTAGAAAAGATGAAATAAAGCCTTGTTATTAATACGCATCATTGATATTTTAAATTACATGTATTAACAATAATAACAGGATTAAGCCAGTAGAATCTCAAGAGCTAGAAGGGTTCTCTCATCAGCCTTCCTTATCTGGTGTTGGCATCCCCTGTTCTCTATCTGTGCCAAGTGGTATTAATCTCATTACAAACGATGAACACATTTAATTTCAGAATCCTCCCTGAGAAGTGAGCTACTTCAGGAGAAATTCTCATACACATCCTCCAACCAGCCCAGTGCTCAATGGCTTGAGCACTAGGCCTGTGGGACCCGTGGTGGGGAGGGACAGGCCATCACCCTGACCCTCTTGGGAAACCCAGAGCTCCAGAGACCACAGAGTGACCCGAGCCTCTGTGGCTTTACCTGGGCCCAGCTGAAATTTCTGTGATGCCCATTGTCTTCCTGCCAAGCTGGTCCTGCTCTTCCCGACTTGGAGAAGATAAGAAAGCAGAGAGGGACAGGGGACAGCTGATATCCCCTGTGGCCCTGGATGAACACTTTGTTGTAGTTTTTACCAATGGAAGATCTCATAAGAACCCATGTATTTCCAGTTCTCCCTGCCGCAGCGCCCAGGCTGGTCATGAGAAGCCAATACAGTTGCATTCAGCACCAGCTCACACTGTCATCTTGGTGCCTTCATCATCCCTCACCCGACTACCTGTTTCTCAGGACTGCCGCAGCAGCCTTACAGCTGAACATCCATGGGCCCAAGTCTCCCACAGTACCAGGTCTTCTGGTACGGGGGTCCATTCCTTGTAAAAATAAGAGTTCTCCTCTTATTAAAGTGAAAATACACATAAGATGGTTCTCCAACTAAACCACAAGTACCAAGTCACCTAGTGACAGATGAGGCTGTGCTCAAAAAGGCTGCAGACTGCTGTCAGCCCCCTCAGGCAGAGTGAAGGGCTGTGGGTGTGGTATACAGGGGCCGGCCTTCCCGGCACACAGAAGGCCAGGCCCTCTTACACACTATCCCTAACGTCCAGCTTCCCTTCGGTGCAAGCCCACTGATCCTGACTGGAAGATGATCCTAACCTGGTCATCTGAGCTCACCAACCCAAACCCTGGCAATAACATACAAAATACTGTTCTTAAGTGCTTTGAGGGGGGTCTGGTTGACTGGCCAGGCTCCTCAGGCCAAAACAAAACTTTCAAGTTCTTCTAAAGTTTGCTGCCAAGGCTAAAGGACTCTGTCCACATTAAAGTGTTGGCTTTGGTGTTGATGCCACATGGAAAATATGTTTAGGTCACAGCTGAGATTCAGGACAAGGATACTTGGGGTTGTGACAGAAGACAAGACATCTGGTTAGGCATAGGGCTCTGTGCCAGGTATAAGAAGATTGGGGAAAGGTACTACTCTAATTTCCATTCCAAAACTATTATAGAAGGAGTTTAAAAAGATATCTTGAATTTGTGGGTGGTCTTCCTCTCACTTCTAGCACACAATTACGTCATTGGGGCTGTCAGAAACCAAAAAGTGGGCACTGAACAGTATATAAAATTATATTCTAACATCTCTAGGGAACTCAAATTGTCATTGTCATCCTCGAAAAAGTTCAAATGGACACCCCCTCTCATTTACAGAGAAGAAAACTGAGGTTAAACGTTGAAGTAGCTTTTCCAGATTTGCATAGGACTTAGAACTTACAAGGTGGAGTGGACCCAGCACGGGTGTTCTAATTTCCTACCTGGAGCTCTAGCAAGTACCCACCCTCCCAACTCATCTCTCTTATTTAACAGCACCACATCACACATTCAATGGAGACACGAGAAGTGATACTGAGAAACACAAAGCAGCAAAAACAATGCCCAAGAAGCAGGCCATGCAAGAGCTTGGTAGACTGACCAGCCTTCAGGGTTGGTGGGCTGGGCCAGAGCTTCCCACAGAGCTCACGGGTCCCTGCTGGCTCTGAAGTGGCCTGTGGGGGGGCCTGTGGAATCCACCCTCCACTGGTGGAAGAAGTGAGGGATAACAAAGAAGGGTTCATCCAGAAACAAATGGGAGCCCCTAGGATAGCCAGAGCCCACATGCAGCCCCCTCCACAGGTGGCTCCCAGCCCACCATTCCTGCAGGCAGAAGGAGGGCATGGTGGGGGCCACATGCCTGGAGAGCCCAGGCAGACCCAGCGACCACTACTGGGACTAGGTCCCAGGGCCTGTCCAGCCTCCTGCCCAGCTGCCTCTGAGGAAAGGGGATGGGGTGAAGGGAAAAAGTGAGGGAGAGAAGTCTATCTCTCAGCCAGGAAAAGCAAACTCCTCCAGGCCCTCCCTAAATGCCCTGGGGCTCGCGTGGCCACCCCTGCAGAACCACACACTCAGGCCTCCTCCAATTAAAGGTTAAGTGTTGTTTCCCACCCACCGGGCGTGGGTGCTGGAAAATGATGGGCTTAATAAAGTTTAAAAAAGAAACGCAGTAGCCTTCTTTGGGTGAGTAGTCCTCTTCTTTGGATGGGAGAAAAAGGAACTTTCAGAAGATTCTAAGACATCTGGATAAACCAAGACCCTCTGAGTGGAGGCTGAAAAGTGATAAAGATTTTTGAGATCCCAGGCATTCCAAAAAGCTCCACGACCCAACCTCCATGAAGGGAAGGCTGAGGCCAAGGGAGTGAGGGCTTCTAGAAAATTCCACAGTCCCTAAAGAGGTCATACGGTGACTTTTCAAGACAATAGGTTGGATGGGAAGGGAGACAATAGGGGTTCTGAAAACTAGCCTTCTAGAAAGTTCCACAGGTTGAGATAGCCCTCAACCCAACCTCCATGAAGGAAAGGCTGGGGCCCAGAGGGTGAGACCTGTGCCTTCCAGAAAGTGCCATGATTTGATAACTGACCTATGACCCAGCAGGGGCGTGGGGGAAAGGTGGGCAGTGTTTCCTACCTGGAGCTCTATCAAGTACCCACCCTCCCACCTCCTCTCTCTTATTTAACATCACCACATCACACATTCAAAGAAAAAACTAGAAGTGACACTGAAAAACACAAGGCAACAAAAACAATGCCCAAGGGTTGACATACAAACAAAGACACAGGCCATGAAAGAGCTTGGAAGACTGACCAGCCTTCGGTCTTGGCAATCACCACCCTATTACACCTCTAAAAAAAACCAAGGCCAGAAAGACCATGTCATTGTTATCCATTGTCAGTGACAAGGCTGGAAACTTGACTGGCCTAATGCCAAAATCCTATTATAATCTGAAGCCTCAAGTAAGGGAAGACATTTGAGACAGGGCCAGTGCACGGAATTGGAGGGATAAGAGGGAATCCTTCCTCTTGTTAGAAATCTTCCTCACTGTCCTCCCTTCAGGGGCCAGAGACCCCTAATCTTACCCCTCAAGTGCCAGAAACCTCGAGTCTCCCGCTTGCAGGGGCCAGGAAACCCCAGGTCTCAACCACCAGAGCACAGCTGCTGGGAGAGTCACTGAGACAGTTCATGAGAGAAGGAACAGCCAGGAGAGCCCCCAGTTCCTCGTATGGGAAGGTGGTCTGGCCCTCAGACTAGTTAGACCTTGGCATCCTGGTATCAAGTGGCTTAAGTGCCATGTATCCCACTGTCTGGAAAGTGTACTAGGTGACCCAGAGACCACCTTCGCATGGCTCCTGAGGCAAGAATCAGAGGCACAAGCTGCCTGCCAAGAGTCCAAAGCACTGGTGTAACCCTGAGGGGCGAAAAGGAACATCACAGTGGGTGGCCACCCCATGCTTGCTTTGGGGACTGATACTAGGGGTTCAGGACACCTGTAAGAGGTCTAAGGCAACTGAGTGCTTCAGCATTGTGGGGTCTAGGCAGCTGATCCCCTGTGAGATGAACCAAGGCTGTTGTGGCTGACTGGGTGGCCTAGACCCCTGGTAGGCCTTGAGATGTCAGGACACAGGCTGGGCGCTGGGCAGCTGGTATGCACCAGGAATAGCCAAGGTACCCCGTCTAAGAGGCAACCCTGTGGATGCAACATTGTAGGAAATAGGTGGCCAGGAGCCAATGTGCTTTTCAGGAGATAACAGTGTCTCCTCTCTGAAGGCCCTTTGGCAAGTGGGCACTGGACAGCCAAACCAGCACATGCTAAATCAACTAAGGCACTAAGACCATCCTCTAGTCCTTTCTGGGGCTGGCAGCAGAGGTGCTAGTGTGGCCCAATGACAGGGGACCAATGGGACTAGGAAGATAATATACTTCAAAGACATTGAGGAAATGGGGTGTGTACTTCCTACTAGCTTTTGAGATTTGCAGAGGGCCAGGCCAACTGCCAAGGGTCAAAGCACTGCATGAACTTAGCAGTGGGAGTTTAGAGAAGGCTGAGCATCCAGGACACCAGAAGGAGAAGCAGGCCATGAGAGGTGGATGTGAAGGCCAGTTGGCAATGCACACTGAAAACTGCAAAGACCACGCCAACACCAGCCTCAATGGCTTTAGCAGCTGGTACCAGTGGACCAGGCTCCTTGCCAAGGGGCTGAGGCATTGATGTAACCCGGGGGATGTGGGTTACGTGGGCAAATTGGGAGCCAGGCAGTCATGCCCTCTAAGAAGAATCAAGTCAATGTGCCAACTACTACTGCCAAGGTTTGAGGCTTTAGTGCTGACCCAGTGAAGCAGGGTCCAGTGAGACCGGCCAATACACCTTAGGTAAACCAAGGCAGTGTGAAAACAATGCTCTAATAGTTTGTAGGGTGTTGGTGTGGCCCCAGGGATCTAGGGCGAAGGGGCCCAGGCAGCCATGATACTCTGAGAATTTCCAAGGCAATGCAGTGGCTTCTCTGCAAGGTCTTTTGCGGCTGGAACCCACAGTTCAGGCCCCTTTTCCAGGGAGTCATTGGTGTGGCCCCAGCAATAAGGAGAACATGGGGAAAATGTGGAGCCCAACTCACAGGATTGACAGAGAAAATACAGGATGCCCAGCCCAATTTGAATTTTAGATAAACCACAAATAATGGCATGAAACATACAAACTATGATTTGTTGTTTATCTGAAATTTAAATGTCACTGAGCATTCTGTATCTTCATTTGCTAAATCTGGCAAAGTGCGATCCATTCAGCCCATGTATCCTAAGAACCAAGGCAGCACAGAGGCCACCCTCATCGCTGTGGGGTGGGCACCAGATGCTTTGTCACTGCCGAGGGCGAGTCCCTACTGTGGCCACAGCGGTGTGGGAAAACACCAAGGCAAACCGCGACGACCCTCCAACGCAGCCCTGCCCAACGGAGGCACATGGGGCATTTCACACATGTGCCTCAGTAGCCACATTAAAAAGTAAAAAGAAATAGGTGAAATTGATTTGAATAACCCAATATAGCCAAAATAATGTCCTTTCAACATATAATCAATATAAACATATTAATGAGATATTTTACCTTTTTTTTAGGACTAAAGTTTCAAAATCTGGTGTGTAGCTTAGCCCATCTCAACTTGAACTAGGCACATTTCAACATTTCGAGTGCTCACTAGCCACCTATACCATGGTGCAGCTTTCTTTTTTTTTCCTTTTTCTTTTTTCTTTTTTAAGGCAGGGCCTCACTCTGTCCCCAGGCTGGAGTATAGTGGTGCAATCTCGGCTCACTGTAGCCTCGAAGCCTGGGGCTCAAGCAATCCTCCCACCTCGGTCTCCCCAGGCAGCTGACACTACAGGTGCACCCCACCATATGTGGATAATTTTTGTATTTTTTGGAGAGGTGGGGTTTTACCATGTTGCCCAGGCTGGTCTTGAACTCCTGGCCTCAAGCGATCCACCTGCCTCAGCCTCCCAAAGTGCTGGGATTACAGGCATGAATCACCATGCCCAACCCATAGTGCAGCTCTTATAGCTTCTGGGGATGGCACTCAGCACCTTGCCAAGAGTCTCAGGCCTTGGTGGATTCCAGTGATGTTAAGGATGTAGGGGCCAGGGAGCCAATGAACTCTAAGAAAAACCAAGGCAATGTGAGGACTATTTTCTCATGACTATTTGGGTTTCCCTGGTGGCCCAGCCCACTGCCAAGGGTCTGTGATTTTGGGGTAACCCCAGGGATGTGGGGGACTGGACAGTCAACGCACTCTGGGAAGAAGCAAGGCAAGGCTTACATTCCTCTCTAATGGGTGTAGAGACCAGCACCAAAGCCCTGGGCCCCCAGCCTAGGGTCTGAGTCAATAGAGTTACCATTAATTTGGGGGAGATTTAAAGTTATTTGAATGGGGCTGGGCAGCCAGATAATACCTGTGGCAAGAGCCAAGTTAATGCAGTGACTATGTTCCAATGACTACAGTGGCTGACTTCAGAAATCAAGGCCCCCTGATGGGGGGTGAGGTGGGGAGTGGTAGCCAACCAATACTGTCTTCAAAGAATCAGGTGACATGGTGAGCTCTGGAGTTGGCACCAAAGGCACAGGGCCCTACCAAGGGTCCCAAGCACTGATATGGCCTATATGACTTGAGGAAGGGGGGGTGGGTGGGAGTCAATACTCTCTCAGAAATAAATTCAAGGCATGTGGTCTTGCAGGTGGGGCCGAGCAGCCACTGTGCTCAATTTCACTCTCTGCCCCAGTAGTACTCAGATCCCTCCCTCCAGAGCCATTCCTCCTCCCAGGACCTGTGCTCTTCCCCGCAAGAATGTCTCCAGCTGACATTCTCGGCATGGCAACTGGGCACAAAGTGTGCCTACCCCCTGGGATGGCCCACACCAGGCAAACAAAGCAGGGAGAGGTGGTCATTTTCTCTTGTTATCTAAGTTCCTGCACGATTGCCTCCAGTCCTCAAAGCCTAAAATATTTGCTAATCCCTGCTCTATATCATGACTTTCAGAGGCTGGGCCAAAGGTCAAGGCCCCTGACAGGGATCTTAGGCCTGCGGGTGGCTCCTGTGATATGTGGGAGGGGGCCAGGCAGGCAAAACACCAAGAACCAAGACAACATGGTACCCACGTTCTAGTGCTTTCTGAGACTGGCACTAGAAGCTAGATTTCCAGCCAATATTTGACACTTGGCATGTCCCTGGAGATGACATCAGCCCTGGGGGCGGGGGTTGATGTCCCTGAGATTGCATCAGTCCCGGGGAACAATTTGAGCTCCCTAATGACCTACCACTGAAGGGCAAGTGAAGACCCTTCGCCAGGGCAGCCTGCTTACTCAACTATGCGTTGCCAGAAAGGTGGCTGGCATGAGACAGACAGAATCATTTCATTCCCTGGTCAGGAGTTTTCCTGGTTGAAGGCCAGTTATAAAATATGGGTGTATGAGGGATCCACAGAAAATGTAGCCACATAAGGATGGAACTGTCTAACACCTGTGATGTTGGTAAACTCAATGAGTGGAGGACGGCAGAATGACTCTGCTCTGTTAATAGTTTCAGGGTGGAAGGAAAATGTGGATGCGTGTTCTGAAATAGGAGCCTTGGAAAAAAGCTGGCCCGAAAGAGGAGTTCCTCTTCTTGTGCAACAGGACAGGAGGGTGAAGGAGAGTACAGAGACCCACCAAGCTGAGGAGCTGGGAATTTAGTCATTAACTTGGAGAGGTCTAAGGTGATTGGATGTTACCTCTGTCTGCAGAGTAGGGTTGAAGGTGGAGGGCAGGGAAAGGTGGAGGCAGGAGTAGGGAAAGAAGGGAAAGGAGTAGGTGCAGGAGGTGCTTGGAGCACATTTGCAGCTTAGCATAAAGACTGGAGCCTCATGAAGAGGGCTTAAAAAGGTCAGACGCCAGCATTCAGATTGGTGTCCTCCAGCTAAATGAAGTTGTATGGGCCATTTTCAGAAAATGTTGGGAATTGTGGTCCCCGGCTGAGGAAGTACCCAGAAGGTCAAGGTGCCCCATGACCAGGGTTCAGGTTTAGCAAATCAGGGGCTGCTGAGCTCTGAGTGTGTGTGTACCCCAAAGTCATATGTTGAAATCCTACCCCCCAATGTAATGTATTAGGAGGTAGGGCCTTTGGGAGGTGACAAGGTCGTGAGGGTGGAGCTTTCATGAATGGGGTTTGTGCCCTTATAAAGTACCAGACAGTACTTCTGGTACCAAGAAGTACCAGACAGCTGCCTTGCCCCTCCTGCCATGTGAGGGTGCAGCAAGAAGACCATCTATGGACCGAGAATGGGGCCCTCACCGGACATTGAATCTGCTGGAGCCTTGATATTGGGCTTCTCAGCCTCCAGGACTGTGAAAAATACATTTGTTTTTGTTGTTGTTGTTGTTGTTGTTGTTGTTGCTGTTGTTGTTGCTGTTTCAAGATGGAGTCTTGCTCTGTCACCCAGGCTGGAGTGCCGTGGTACAATCTCGGCTCACTGCAATCTCTGCCTCCTAGGTTCAAGCGATTCTCCTGCCTCAGCCTCCCGAGTAGCTGGGATTACATGCACGCGCCACTGCGCCCAGCTAATTTTTGTGTTTTTAGTAGAGACGGGGTTTCACCATGTTGGCCAGGCTGGTCTTGAACTCCTGACCTCGTGATCCAATAGCCTCAGCATCCCAAAGTGGTAGGATTACAGGCATGAGCCACCACACCTGGCCGACAAATTTGTTTTTAAAATAAATTTGGTGACAATATATTTAAATAAATTTATCTTTATAAGCCATCCAGTCTGAAATGTGTGATAGCAGTCCTAACAGACTAGGACAAGAGCCAGACCCTTTCAAGGGTGAGAGAATCACTGTGTTATCCAAGCAAAATGGCTGACAGAGGTGGTGTCAGAGGTGCAAGGGGAGTAAGGACATCATGAAGCTGGAAGGAGACTTTGGAGGAAGTCGAGGCCCAGCACTGCAGTGAGAATAAATAAGAGCTCAGCAGCAGTTCAGTTTGGAGCTGAGATTAACAAAAGGAGCAGGAGTTGGGGTCAAAAGAGAAGCCTAAGGTTTGAGATCTCGGACATGTGGAAGGTATCTGTCAAGGCCCAGCTTATGGCTTTGCCCATGGTAGCAGAGAGTAGTTGAAGAGGCATGGCAACAGGAAACCAGGATTCTAGAAAGGTCACTAACAAGGACATTGAAGTGACTACGGATGCCCGCCTAGTGGGATGAGGAGACCACAGGACAGGTTCTAACCTTTCTGGAAGGTGGGAGAAGTGTTCAAGGCATGCAAGTGGTGGTAATAAATTGCACATGGTACACTTTGCAACAAGAGCTGTGAAGTATGTTTTAGATTTATAGGATTGAATGGAGCAATTTTCTGTTCTCCTGGAGATGGAAGGTGAAGAGGGAATGGAAAGGCAAGGGACATTTCAGTTATGTACGGTGGTACAAGATGTGAACCAGAAAAGCTGTGGTGAGCGGGAGAGTTCATCATCAAGAGAGGTAATGGGAGTGCAGTAGTCCTACTGCTTAGTGCTCACCACGCTCCAACCCTCACCTTAGAAGTATTTACAAGAGGAGTGCACTGGTTCTCATGGAAAATGGGCAGAAAGGTCACGTATGCATCTATTGCTGCTGGCCAGAAATGACTGACTCAGAAGTCAAAGAGAAGGAAACAGAGGTTAGTTACATTTTATAGACATGCTTCTTTCATTTACTGCAAATTCTGGTACATCTGCATTCTGGTACGTCTGCATCTCTAAGTTTGGTGTAAAATGCTCTATGATTTCAAGTTGCTGTGGATAAATCCTTCTGTGCACTTGAGCTCTTCTGAAACTCCAGAGACACCAAACATAATGCTTCAAACAACTACAAAATTCTCACAATTGATGACTACATTTACCCCTTCTCTTTTTTAAGCATAAAAATTGTTAAGTGCAATGTCTGCTTTCTGTGTAAGATCTGCTTAATCTGGATTCCCGCTGATTTTTTTCTGGGTTGTTTACTCATTGATTTGGAAGCCTTGCAATCTCTAAGAATCTGTTAATGGTGGTCGTGTAGGCCTGATCAAAGTTTGTTTATGATTTATTGTCCAATTTTATAAGGTTTGTTTTCATTAAAACCCTCAGAGATGGCACGAGTTCTTTCTATGAGTAAAAACTTCCTGCTCACATAGACCACTGGATATTCCATATTCATGCATGTGAAGGAGTACTCCTCTTAAATCTGCATCTTATAGCCATTATAAAAGGTTCCCAAGACACTCTTGGCTGACAGGTCCCTACATTGCAACTATGTGGATTAAATCACGGAGTAGTCTGATACTAGCAAGGTGAAGAGCAAATCTCCTATGATACTATGCTAATCCCAGGAATGATCTGCCCTAGTTGGTATTTAATAAAGTGGTCCTTTTCTTTTATTATGGCAGCTTTTCTCTAGTACCTAATAGTGAATCTTTTGTGACTCAAATATTTAGCTTCAGCTATCCCAAGACAATAATTCACTGAGTTTTGGGACAGAGACAGAAGTAACTGAAGATGGTCTAAGCATTCTTCAAAGCTGTGATCTGAAGTTGCTGCTGTGCTCTCCATGCAGGAAATGTAATAATATGATGATTCAGCTAATGACTGAGTAGCTACCATAAAGATTCCTCAGGTCAGGCAGCATTTAAACACGCTAGAGTATTATTTAAGGGGAGGGATCGAAGATCAGGCTAAGTAGATTGCATGATGATGTATTTAAGCTCTGTGCAAACACATATGCATCCATCTAATTCTTATTGCTCTACGTGGCAGAAAATGACCTACAGACACATCAAACACCATGGCTACAAAAACAGTAAGTAGAGAGCAAGTACGAAGATGTAGATGCCTTTCAGTCAGGATGAGGTCACGAAAAGAGACTCAGCATCAGTTTGTTAACAGAAAGAATTTCACAAAAAGATTTATATAACAGATACTGGAGAGCTGAAAAGGCAAAGGCGACCACTGCAGCAACACTCTCCAGGCCAGGAGAATAAAGGGGGCAAGGATGGGGTTATTAGAAGCTCAGGGAAAGGTGCTGATGTCTCAGCAGCTCTGAAGAGGGTCAGATGCCATTGAGGCTGCTGGTGGTATCTGGGTGACCTGGACCAGGGTCCCTGCATGCCAAACTCAGGCATCAAAGTAACAGGCACTGACTGGCTGGACCGGTGGCTCTAAGAGAGCACAGTGAGTCTGGTTCTGGAAGTATGAAAAGAATTGGAACCAACTGCCACTAGCTGGGGCAAACAGTTGCTTGGGTGATAAGCAACTGTTTATTATAGGAACCAAACTCAAAACAGAAAAAGAATAAGCCTCTCCTCAGCCTACAGAATAGGAGAAAATTTTTGCAACCTACCCAGAATCTACAAAGGGCTAATATCCAGAATCTACAAAGTACTCAAACACACTTACAAGAAAAAAAACAACACCATCAAAAAGTGGGCAAAGGATATGAGCAGACACTTCTCAAAAGAAGACATCTATGCAGCCAACAGCCACATGAAAAAAAATGCTCATTATCACTGGTCATCAGAGAAACGCAAATCAAAACCACAATGAGATACCATCCCACGCCAGTTAGAATGGCAATCACTAAAAAGTCAGGAAACAACAGATGCTAGAGAGGATGTGGATAAATAGGAATGTTTTTACACTGTTGGTGGGAGTGTAAACTAGCTCAACCATTGTAGAAGACAGTGTGGCGATTCCTCAAGGATCTAGAACTAGAATTATCATTTGACCCAGCAATCCCATTACTGGGTATATACCCAAAGGATTATAAATCATGCTACTATAAAGACACATGCACACATATGTTTATTGTGGCACTATTCACAATAGCAAAGACTTGGAACCAACCCAAATGTTCATCAATGATAAACTGGATAAAGAAAATGTGGCACATATACACCATGGAATACTATGCAGCCACAAAAAAATGAGTTCATGTCCTTTGCAGGGACATGGATGAAGCTGGAAACCATCATTCTCAGCAAACTATCACAAGGACAGAAAATCAAACACCACCTATGCTCACTCATAGGTGGGAGTTGAACAATGAGAACACATGGACACAGGGAGGGGAACATCACACACTGGAGCCTGTCGTGGGGTGAGAGGCTGGGGGAAAGATAGCATTAGGAGAAATACCTAATGTAAATGATGAGCTGATGGGTGCAGCAAACCAATATGGCACATGTATACCCGTGTATCAAACCTGCATGTTGTGCACATGTACCCTAGAACTTAAAGTATAATTTTAAAAAAAAAGAAAAAAAAAAAAGAATAAGCCAGTCCTGGAGGCATGAGCCTCCTTCTGGTCTCCCTCTAGTTCCCCCTAGTGACAGAACTTGAGAAGGAGCTAGCAAAGGAGGGCTGGACCTGGCAGGGTCCCAGCCCAGTGTGACATAGCAGGATATATAGGAAGAGGTCAGCAGGTAAGGAGCAAGGGCTTAATAACCCAAACAAGATGCATATGCACCTTATAATCCCGTCTACACGCAGGGAGGGAGGTAAAGCAGTAAACTAGGTTACTGGGTTCTGTATATCACCCTTACTTAAATTTGGAATAACCCTAGGGGCTTTCTTAAATCAAAGACTTTTATTTTGCCCACCCAGTGTTTCTAAATCAGATTTTTAAAAATTGTTCCTTCAGTCATATACCAAAAGTCTCTCTACAAATTGATGTTAGGAACTTTCTGAGCCCTAAATCAATATAGTAAAGGAATCATTTCTGGGTAGAAGGAAAAATAAATTTTCAGACTGGGTTCATGCTAATATTCTACACCAAGCCTAGCCTTGCTTTTTCGAAGAAGTTGTGACACATATGGAAATGACAACTAGCAAAACCCAGGTCTGACAAGGAGGCTGAATTGCCCCTTTAGAATTATCTTTTCTGCCACCTCCCAGCACTTTACCACTTACCTAAAAGAAGACAAAATAATAGACTCTGTTGCTTCCAGTACCTATAATGTGCATTTCCAGGTTTGTTTCGGAGTACAGCTGTGAAATCCTTCAGCACTGACATAATTCTCTTCCCTCCAAATGTGAAGTGTTCTTTGAGCAATGTAATTGTTCCCCACTGCAATTCTTACCGCAGTGTGTCAGCATGCCAATCACTTCTTCTTCTTCCAGTTCTGATTCTTCCAGTTCCCTGCTGTGTTAACACCCAGAATGAGTCCTTCCAGCTGTTGAAAGATGTCAGCATATTTATATGAACTACTTTATGTTTCCCGGGGAAATGTTCTAAAAGAAAAGAGATCTTGGCCGGTATGTTTGTGATTCTGCAGAGATGTGACTTAGCTTGCATTTATATTTTCTTTGGAGTCAGTAATAGTATTAAGTCTTTCAAATGGCACATGTGACTACACAGTGTCACTTTTTCTTAACTGAGTTTTGGTCATCTCCATTCCACTCAGTTAGACTATACATATCACTCAGATATCCCTTCTGGAAATGAGAAAATTTGTCTTGTGGTAGGTTCTTCCAGGAAAACCTCGAAGGTGTTATTTATTGCAATGTTGCGGGACAGCACAAATTCATGAAACTTTTTCTGACATTTCAAATTTCTCTTTGTCTTATGTTTGCATAACATTTCTTGAATATTTCTGAAGGTACCCATAATCTGAGTGTTACACATTTTTCTTTCACTGAAAAGGGAGTTTCTTCAAGATTTTATTTATTTATTTATTTATTTATTTATTTATTTATTTTTTGGAGACAGAGTCTCACTCTGTCACACCCAGGCCAGAGTGTAGTGGCATGATCTCAGCTCACTGCAACCTCCACCTCCCAGATTCAAGTGATTCTCCTGCCTCAGCCACCTGAGTAGCTGGGATTACAGACAGGCACCACAACACCCACCTAATTTTGTATTTTCAGTAGAGACAGGGTTTCACCATGTTTGCCAGGCTGGTCTCGAACTCCCAACCTCAGGTGATCCACCCACCTTGGCCTCCCAAAGTGCTGGGATTACAGGTGTGAGCCACTGCGCCCAGCCTCTTCAAGATTCTTAATAGGAATTGTTAAACCTCCTGTTACAGGCTGGATTGTATCTCCAAAAAGATATATGGAACCTAACCCCTGGTACTTGTGAATGTGACTTTATTTGAAAATAGAGTCTGCAGATATTGTTAAGATGAATGTTAAGATGAGATCATACTGGAGTAGGTCAGGCCTTTAATCCAATATGACTGGTGTCCTTATGAAAGGAAGAGAGAGAGAGAGAGACAGAGGAAAGACAGCCATTTGAAGATGGAGGCAGAGATTGGCCACAAACCAAGGAATACCTGGGGCTACCAAAAGCTGGAAGAGGCAAGGAAAGACCCTTCCTCCCCTAGAGGCTTCAGAGACAGCATATCATTGCCAACTCTTTGATTTTGGACTTTTGGCCTCCAGAACTGTGAAAAAGTAAATTTACGCTGTTTTAAGCCACCCAGTTTATGATACTTTGTTACTGTAGCCTTAGAAAACTAATACACCTCTCAAATCTACCAACTAGAATTGTAGCAGAATAGATTTCTTTTTCATGCTTTCCCTGTCTCTGCTTTCTTCTAAGTTAGTGCCTTCAGCACTAGCGAGCTCTTCCCTTCTTTTGCATTGGCTGAACACAGAAACAAATAATTCTCCTCTAAACTCCTTCAAGGACACTCCTGATAGATGCTGTGGCCCATGTCTTTGCATGCACGGTCTGATAATTGTGGGGCGTCCTGGGAATGGGTACAGCATCACTGGTGTCACACTGGGGACACTGTGCATGCCCAGTTAGCGCTGGCCACTGCTGTGACTAAAGAGAAAAGCCCACAAGCAAATTTTAGAACTCCCATCATCTTCACCCAATTCAATAAACGTGTTTCTTAGTTGCCCTGGATTTACAATCTTGTATTTCAATTCTCTACAAGTGTGCTTTTCTTTTTTTTTTTTTTTTTTTTTTTTTTTTTTTGAGACAGAGTCTCTTGCTCTGTCGCCCAGGCTGGAGTGCAGTGGCCGGATCTCAGCTCACTGCAAGCTCCGCCTCCCGGGTTTACGCCATTGTCTTGCCTCAGCCTCACAAGTAGCTGGGACTACAGGCACCCGCCACCTCGCCTGGCTAGTTTTTTGTATTTTTTAGTAGAGACGGGGTTTCACCGGGTTAGCCAGGATGGTCTCGATCTCCTGACCTTGTGATCCGCCCGTCTCGGCCTCCCAAAGTGAAGTGTGCTCTTCTATAAGAAGCAGAATCCCAGGACTGCCATAGGATACCTCTCTCTGATGTAGGTCCAGAGGTTTCTGTAGTTCCCAAAGAGCACTATCCCAGGCCTTCTCCCTCATGTGGGTGTCCCTAATTTCTCCTAATTATGGTGATTCTGGATCTGCACCTTCTTAGTGTTCTAGGGGTCTCTAACCAGATACTGCCTTATTCTGGTACCTCTATCAACAGTTCCATTTCAGAACGTCACAATGCTAAACATACCTGTGATTTCAAAGTTAAGTTATACCAGGGGGGATCATGAAAATTCATGTCCAAGCCAGGGCACTATTTGAGAGTAAAAGGAGATGTTTAAACAGTTAAAATTCTATAACTTGTTGAAATATATTAACTAACATTGATTTTTATTGTATTGGTGTACCTAAAAGATGGGCTTCTTTAAGCTTTTAAAAATGAGATCTTTTCTAAAAACTAAAATCTATCTGTGTTAAAGCAGAATGAAAGCTTTATATTGACATTTAAACATTTAAAAATAGCAAAGAGAGTAATTATCTTCGGTATATATTCACATCTGTTAATCAATCTAACCATTACCTGTCATGAGTATTTTTCTGAATAATTCATTTATTTCAATATATTATGCAATCCAGAGTTGCATATTATGATTAATAAACTTGGAATCTAGTGGTCATAATAGTAAGGCCAGAACGCATCTGCTAAATGTATGATATTCTAAATTTTATTTTTGAAATTAAAATACATAAATACTGAGCCATTTTCAACTGTACTTTATTTTTATCTCTTTTGAGTACCTTTCTTCAACAAATATTTTTCTGAGACAAAATTGGTTAAATAAATTGTCTAATGCCTTTTAATGTTTCATTAAATGTAAACACTTCAAAACTGTACACTTTCTCAATTTCAATCCTATAAAACATAGAATACAAATATGTCCAGTTAAAAATAGGAGTTTCATCAAATGATTCTTTAAACAAGTCAACATATTCCCAAGCACACTTATAGAACTTAAAAATTAAATCTTGACAAAGAAATAAAAGACATGTACATTAGAATGGAATAAATAAAACCATCCCTATTTGTAGATGACATGGTTGTCTACATAGACAATCCAAGAAATCTAAAAAAAATAAAATAAAATAAAAATTTCCTAGGATAAGGGAGTTCACCAAGGTACAAGGTGAAAACACAGAAATCAATCACCTGTTTATTTATAAACAAGCATGTGGACATCGAGACTAAAAACACAATACTATTCATAATTGCTCCAAACTAAAAGAAATATTTAGGTATCAATCTAACAAAACATTCTGTACGTTGAAAATTGCAAAATGCTGAAGACAGAAGTCAAAGTATCCCTAAGTAAATGGAAAGGCATGCCGTGTGGGTGGATTGGAGGACTTAACATAGTAAAAATGTAAATTATCTCCAAATTGACCGATAGATTAAGGCAATTTCCATCAAATTCACAAGAAGGTTTTTCTGCCATCCACATGCTTATTTTTAAATTTATATGGAAAGTTGAAGGACCTAGAATACCTAAAACAATTTGAAAAGAACAGAGTGAGAGGAATCCTCTACATGATGTTAAGGCTGACTCTTTAGCCACAGTAGTCAAGACAGTGCAGTATCGGCAGAGAGCTAGACACAGACCAATGAAATAGAATAGGGAACCCAGAAAGAGACTCACACAAATATGATTTTTGACAAAGGTACAAAAGCAGTTCAATGGAGGAAAGACGGTCTTTTCAGCAAATGATGTTAGAACAACTGACATCCATAGGCAAAAATAAATAAATAAATAAATAAATAAGTACTTCAACCTAAACTTCACACCTTATACAAAAATTGACTCCATATATATTATGGGCTTACATGTAAAACATAAAACTAGAATACTTTTAGAAAAAAAATAAAAAATAGTTAGGACCTATGGGTAGGTGAAGAGTTACGTATCTGACACCTAAAGCAGCAGTCCTCAACCTTTTTTGGCACCAGGGACCGGTTTTGTGGAAGACAATTATTCCCCAGACACAGGGCAGGAGGGTGGCAGGCATTAGATTATCACAAGGAGCATGCAACCTACATCCCTCGCATGTGTGGTTTACAATAGGATTTTTACTCCTGTGACAATTTAAGGCCCCTGCTAATCTGACAGGAGGCAGAGCCCAGGCCCTAATGCTTACCTCCTGCTATGTGACCGGGTTCCTACCAGTACAGGACCATGGCCCTGGGACTGGGGACACCTGATCTAAGCATAATCCATAAAAAGGAAAAACTGACAAATTGGAGCTCAAAAAAATTAAAAACTTTTGCTCTTCCAAAGACCCTCTTAAAGTCATGAAAACACCAGCTACAGACTGGAAGAAATTGTTTGCAGACCACATATCCAACTAAGGTTTTGTATCTAGAATATATAAATAACTCAGCATTCAACAGTATAAGACAAAAAGCCCAATTAGGAAATGGGCTGCTTCCATGAACAGACATTTCACTGAAGAGGATATACAGATGGTAAATAAGCACATGAAAAGATAGTCAACATCATTAGCCATTACATCTCTGTATATTAAAACCACAAGGAGATATCACTATACGCCTATGAGAACGGCTAAAATAAAAAACGATGACAACACCAAATGCTGACAAGAATGAAGAGAAACTATATATTTATATATTGCTGGTGGGAATGTAAAATAGTGCAACCACTTTGGAAATTAGTTTGGCAATTTCTTTTAGATCTAAACATGTTGGTACCATACGGCTGAGCAATCCCAAACTCTTGGGAATTTATCCCAGAGGAATGAAAATGATGTTCACACAAAAATCTGTTCACTAATATTCATAGCAGTTCTATTCATATTTGCCAAACACTAGAAGTAACCCAATTGCCCTTCAAGGGGTAAAAAGTTAAACACACTGTAGTATATTCAGGGCTACTGCTCAATAATAAGAAGGAACAAACTATTGATATACACAGAGTGTGAATCAATTTCAAGGAAATTATATTGAGGGAAAAAAGCCTATTTCAAAAGGTTATACACTGTATAATGGTTACACAACATTCTAGAATATTCTTGAAATAACAAAATTATAGTGTTGCCAGAGGTTGGGAATGGAGCAGGTGTGTCTATAAAGGAGTAACACAAGGGAGCTTCATGGTCCTGCAATAGTTCTGTGTCTTGATTATGGTGGTGGCTACATGAAGCTACACGAAGCTACACACGTGGTAAAATTGCATGAGCTGTATACACACACAAACGGGCTCATGTAAAGCTGGAGAAATCCACATAAGTTCTGTGGCTTGTACTGATGTCAATTTCCTGGGTTTCATACTGTACTATTGTTAGAAAAGATGTTACCATTGAGGGAAGATTGGTGAAAGGGTGCACAACACAGTTTTTTTGCAGCTTCCTGTGAATCTATAATTATTTCAACATAAAAAGTGTAAAAAATTAAATTTTGTACACCATTTGAGTTCTCATTCCTACCAGCAATGTATGAATGATTCCATTTCTCCACATCCTTACCAGCATCTGCTGTTGTCACTGTTTTTTGTTATAGCCATTCTGATAGGTTTTGTTCTTTTCTTGCTTTTGTAGGGATACATTTTAATGTTTTCTTGTTTGCACGCTTTATTTTGAATCGTTGTTACTATTGTTGTTTTGCTAAAAGCTGAAGGACTTTGGCACTTTACTGAATACTCTGATTAAAATTTCCCACCTTATTTTTAAAATACTCAAAATTTAGAGAGCTTGACTTAAAAATTCAGTACTAGTGTAGGAAACTGAGATTGATCTATAAAGTAGTTCTTCAAAGGCTTTAAACATTTTTAAAACCAATTGACAAGGCAGCAAAGAGAAAGGTGTACTGCCATACTGAAATATTTTATTGTTTCCAACATAAGCTTCATAACAGAGTTTCATTCATTTAACTCTGGGTGAGTGACTAGAAATTGAAAATTCTCAAAGTCACATTGTCTGTGCCAGTTGGTAAAATACATCTTGTTTGAACCCGTGGGGTATGTATGACTATGGTGAGGCCTGATGGAGGAACACCAAAGCTTATTGCTAAGCCCCCAAAATCAATTATTGTCTCTGAAATCCATATCAGATACCAAAGGCCACTGGAGTGACCTCAGAATTAGTCATTAGAGAAACAAATGTAGCTTTATCAGGAAAACTTTCCCAAGAAGCCAACCTTCAGAAAATGTCAGTGCATTCAACTAAAAAACCATGTTGATTTCATGCAAGTTCTGCATTTATGTGTTTTTACGATGTAAATGGGTTCTGCCTACAATGATTAAAGAGAAGAGAAGTGACCTAGTGTCTGTCATCACCTCTATGTCTTGGTGATCAAACTGATTTGGAACAACATTATCTGCCTGGTTAACTGAATATGGCAGCGTTGGTCACTTTCCCCTGTCTCATTAGTGAGGTTGATGAGGGTTCATTATGTATTCATGAGGCTGATGCAGAGTGCATCTTTTCAACTAAAAAGATTAAACTTGCTACAGCAACTGCTTCAGCTCAGGTAGCAAACATATGTAAAAGGAATTCTCATTATCCCTCCTCCCTTGAACCTGAAGGGTTTGATGTTCAGTGTCACCTGCCTTCACACATATGACTGTAAAGCAGTTAAGGGTTATTCTGGGTAAAGATTTGCAGGAGTTTAAAGTATTTGCCAACAGAGGACAGCTTTATGAAGCTGATCTCTAGTAACTGAAGATGTCAGAAACCTTGATACTAGTAAGACGGGGTTGGAGGAACTCTGTCTATTACTATTTCAAAGATGAACATGATAGGCATCAACCAGTAATCCTGGACCCTCAGACAAAACCACATTCTAAAAACATCAAACTGCCTGAGAATGGAACCGGTTGTGAGACGGTTGAAGGATGCATTTTCTTCTACAAAGAGCGAAGTACAATCTCAAGGTGTACAGGAATGATGCTGTGTTGCTGATACCTGCTGTGAGGCTGGGGAATTCCCTGCTATGAAAATTCAAAATGAAAAAGAACAAGCCACTTAAGACACTATGAAGAACAGGTAATTTATACAAACACCCACACTTAATTCTTAAACGCTGCAAGCATGAAGAATTGGCTCATGTAATATTGAAGCCAAGGTCATGGAATACCTTTGGCTAGCGTAGTTTGTGCTGTGCCAACATGATCATAATTCAGTGCCATAATTAGTATCTCTTCAAGAATAAGTATTTGTCTGACCTTCTCATTTGAGTCCAGAGTTAGGTAGTGTTTGGTACTATCAGTTAATAGACCTGAATTCAGAGAGCTCATGGCTGTCTGAATCAGGAGCAGGCTTTAATTTCTTTTTTTTCTTTTTTTTTTTTTTTGAGATGGAGTCTTGCTCTGTCACCCAGGCTGGAGTTCAGTAGCGCAATCTTGGCTCACTGCAACCTCCACCTCTCCAGTTCAAGCGATTCTCCTGCCTCAGCCTCCTGAGTAGCTGGGATTACAGGCATCTGTAACCACACCTGGCTAATTTTTATATTTTTAGTAGAGACAGGGTTTCACCATGTTGGTCGGGCTGGTCTCAAACTCCTGACTTCATGTGATCCACCTGCCTTGCCCTCCCAAAGTGCTTACAGGCATGAGCCAATTAACCCAATGGGATTACAGGCAGGAGCCAATGAACCCAGCCTAGGCTCTAATTTCTGTTTTAACCTACCTGTTCATCACTTCCCTTCTTAGGTGAAGTTGTTTCTTATGGCTCCAATGAGTGCTGATGAAGAATCTGGTACTCTACAAGGAGTAGCAGATTAGCAAGGGTTTGATTCGATGGTACCCTTTCTGTATCTGTAAGAAATCTCCATGGATTTAAGAGCTACAAAGTTATCTTTAGTTTTCCACCAGTCTAGAGTCATCAGTGAATACACTGTTTATAAGGAAAGGAAAGCATTCCCTTCTCCAACCCTGCATGAATCAGGCACTCCTATTTACTTCCACCTGGACACTCACCTTGCTGGGCCCAGGTCCCTCGGCTGGTTCCTGTTTCTAGGTCCCAGGCCATTTCTGGGTTCAAGATTTCCCTTTAGAAAAATACTTTCTTCCATGCAAGCCAGTGCCTTCAAGGCCTTTATTTTCTGGTAAGTAACTCCTTTCCTGTAGTTATGCCCTAGAGTCTAGGATACTCTCTTGCTTTTCCCTAACATGACATCTTGTGCTTTAGGTGGATCTCTAAGTCTTAGTTACTCTAACATAATATGTCTCCTGAAAACTTTGGGTCCCAAGTAGAACCAATTTCTATCCTGGAGTATATCTTTCCAAAAGTAATAAGAGGGAGTGACTCAACCAGGTAAGTACCTTATTTGTAAAATCACACTAAGCCAGCACAAACCTCTTTTGTTTAAATCTCCACATGTCAAAGCATTGCGTAAGTGCGTTTTGGTTTCTAGTGACATCGTCCTGGCTGGAATGCCACCCTGATCCATTCTGCCCATGTTGACATTTAACCAAACATGTGTTTGTACTCCAACAATAGATTTAAGAGCATCGCCTTTTCCTAACCTGTCTGTAATCTGTTTATAAGGGTCTAAGCAGCTCAAGCGTGTGTGTGTGTGTGTGTGTGTTTAAATCTCTAATCTCTATCTTGTGTTTAAATCTCTAATCTCTATCTTGTCTCTATTCACCATTCCCTATCTCTCTCACACCTAATATCCCCCAGTAGAAAGATTCCCAGGGATTCTCATGACCCAGCCTCTGTTTTTAGCAGCCCATTTTTAAAAGTCTGAAACATGAAAGATCTCCTAGATATTTCTATTAGTTGGAAAAGGGAGGAAGACTGACGGATTAAGTAAGAGGCCTGATGTAGCCAGCCAGTTTATGTCGAGGAAATGGGGAGAAGGGACCCTTTCCAAAAGCCTGTATGGGGAAAAGGACATCGATGAACCTTTTGTGAGAATTCGTTCCTGGTCCTCTGTAACAACACATTCATCACTTCTAACCGTGTTGCAGGCTCCTGCTGGCTGTTTTCTATCCATTTAGGGAAAAAACATATTTCAACAGTGAAAGCCACTGAACAGCATAAGGTTATGATGATGACCATACTGAGAAGGGAAGATAGTGGTTGTAGGACTGGCCACAAGTAAGGTTCCAGCTTGGAGGAAAATATTAGTAAACTACCCTCTGAAATGAGTATTCTTACTCATTTTTGTGAAAGTCTCCCTCAGGGTGAATTATCATGTGGGATCTGCTTTAAGATAATCCAATAAGAAATAGAAGAAGAAGGAAGATTGGATACAGATTAATAACTGATGAAACCAGATGACTGGCACATGGCATTTCACATTATTCTTTCCACTTTTGTGTAAAATTAAGAGTTTTTATAACAAAAATGTTTTACGTCTCCCCCAGGTGACACCCACCTAGGACATGTTTTGTAAATGTGTTCCTGATAATACAGCACTGCCAAAACCCCAGGACTGTCTCTTAGTCAAAGGGATTGATTTAACATGTAGCTTTTGAAGGGCACGCTGTATTCTTGTTGACTATCGCCTGTTTGCTCCAAAGGAATGTACTCATGACAGAAATTTGGGGAAGTTGATAAAAGAATATTAAAACACTGCTGCGTATGACTTAGGTTAAGAGTATGCTTTCCTGTATATACATAGAATGTTTCTGGAAGAATTCACTATTTGCTTCTAGACAGGGAAGCCAGGTTTCTGAGGAAAGGGATTGAGAAACTACGTTGAAAAGAAATTAAAATTAAATGATTAAACAAACAAAACTATACTGTCACTGGAGGGTTAGATTTGTTACTATCTCTGATACTGTCCCAAGTGAAAGTGATCTGCCCAGTCAGTCTAAAACCAGGTTAACTAAAGATTACATGCCTAGCTCCATTGTTTAGCAGTTAAGTAACAACTGCTTGACAGACTCAACTTGATGAATCAGTACATTAGGGCATCAGTTAAACTGTTTAACCCCAGCCTTGGAACCACCAGGAGACAATAGCTTTTGCTCACATTCTTAAAATGCTTCAGGAATATGTCTATAGTACATGAGAAGGTGCAAACTTCTCAAAGCTCATCTATACCCTCATCTCTACAAGTGGACCTCTTAGAAAAAATGACTTAGGAATGACATAGAAGATATACAAGCTGTCCCAACTGAATGGGAACAAAGGCATCCCTGCAGGGAGGCAGGAAAAGACCCCCTGACTCAAATGATGGCACCCCTGAAATCTGCACTTTTTGGTGAATTTGCCATGAAACTATTCTTGCACCTGAGAATGTGAACCTGCCTGTGTTACAAAGCTCCTGATTTTTTCAAGGTAGAGAGAACAATGTTCCTCTGAAAGAACAAGCTGGCACAGTTATTGCTAGCTGCTGCCACAACATCCTTGTTTCAGAAGAAAACAGATGAACTGGAAGGCAGGAAAATCTGCTTATGATTTTTGGCCTCAAGACACACATGTTGAAGTTCATCATCCCAAATTCGGGAGCATTCAAAAGACTGGTAAATGAATGGAGTCTTTACAACTGCTTCTGATGTTGGAGCGACTGTATGCTAATCGAGCCTATGTGTTAAACGAGTCCATGATGTTCTTCTACAAACAGAAGAACGGAGGGGCACATTTACCTATTTAGGGGAGGGAGCTGGAATCTACAGCCAGTTATGAATTGACTTAGAAAACAGAACCAAAGCAAATGTAATACCAGTTTTTAGACAATGTTTATGACTTGTGCATATGTCTCTTCTGAAGCCTTACTAGGCTGTTGGATTGAGGCAGAGAAGAATTGACAATTTCTAGTTGAAATATCACCTGCAGTTCATCCCGGTCTCTGTTCCAAAGATGGAAGCCATATCCTGTATTAATTCTTTCTGTTCCATCAGTCTGCTCAGCTTGTTGTGGCCTACTCTTGAGGACATGAAGATTCTCACGTGTGTAATGAGATGTACCAAACCACAGCATTCCTGGGTGCAGAGAACCAGCAAAAATTGAAAGTTTCACATCAACACACACTTGGTGAGGAGGACAATTGTCAATGTATATCAAAATTATAAGCAACTCCATGTCGAGAATTTACCTTAAAGATGTATGCATTCCCAAATGATGTATGTAAGAGGTAATTCATCATAGCATTGTTTATAACAGCAAAAGATTTAAGCCAATGCTTCTGTAGAGGACCGGTTAAATAATGGTACCTCCACACAATGACACAGTATACCATCATGAAAGAATGAGGCATCACTTTAAGTACTTTAAAACCTTGAAGATAAATTGAAAGGAAAAGGTTAGAGCAGTAGTTAAAAGCAGACTTTCGTTGGTAAAAAGGAAGAAGGTGGATAAGAATACATTTTGTATTTGTTTACATCTTTCCTGAGATTTTATATCTATACAAAAGAAACTGACTACTAGCATCATCCGGTGTGAGAAACTGAATGTCCAGAAGACTTTTCACAGTACAGTTTCCATTTTTCAATCATGAAAAATCCATTCAAAATTTGGACTGTTTAATCATGATTTATCTATTCCAAAAGAAATATTTTAAGTCAGACTTTGAAATGACTGTAAGACAGTATCTAATACATAGTTGGCACGCTTCTTACGAATGATGATTTCTTGAATGTACAATTAAATATGAACTTGGAATTTCTGCTTTTAGCATTATGGCTAAAATAGATTTTTTTTCTCCTACTCAAAAGTTAACAAAGGAATTGTAGAACTTTCCTTTTTTTTACCAGCCTCCCCCATCCTCTACGCTGACTTTTACGACAATTCTGAAGACTGCTGAGAAGTAAACGTTGGGTGTGAGAGAAGTGCTGTGTCCTTGAACTCACCGAGATTTAGAAGTGCCAGGAGCACTAAGCAATTGCCTGGAGCTATTTTACTTACATTTATTTCTGCCCACCCAGCTCCAGGCTTTGTATTTAGTCCTCTTTCCTCTGGCTCTCCCTCTGGTTTCTATTGCATCTAAAACTACAACAAACTAGGTATTTTTGAAGCGTAAGTTATTGGGCACAATTTAATCATTTACAAAGTCTTACTGATGAATTCAGATATTTGGTGATATTTATTTAAAAGAAATAATAATTGGAAGTAAATGTATTTATAAGTGATTTTCATGACTCTCTGATTAAATGAAAACAATACATAAACAAAGCCCCTTGAATCTGGGACCAATATGGATAGTTCTTGGCTTAGCAATATGGCACATCTCCTTGAGAAATGAATATAATGTATCTTGGGGGTAAAGGGAAATGAAAAGAGCTGAACTTCCTCTGAGACAATGATGCCTACATTCTGCAATGTGCATTGGTCTTATTCTTACCTTCCCATTCTGACTGCCTCACAGGATTGGTTGAGAGGATCAGAGTGTAGTGTATGTGGATGTACTTCATAAACGCAAAAGTATGGTTCATGTACAAATACTGGCCCTCATAGTGGCGAATTTACCCAGAATTTTGCCCAGAAATTTGCTCAGAACTGTAAGATTAAATGTGTGCAGATATGCCGAGAATACTGTGAAATAGGCAATGATTAGCAACTATGATAATTCTAAGCAAAATACTGGATATTTCTTGGAGAACTCCTAGGACATTGGTTTTTAAGCCTACTCTTGGGACTTGCAGTTTTATTATTGAAAGTTCCAGATGCCTTTGCCTCAGACTGGCTGAGGCTGCTTAACGGTTTCCATACCCAGGCGCTCTGTGGGCCCCCACACTGAAGTTTGGACCTCCAGGTTCTGGTGCAGGTATCAGTTTTCATTTCCTGTGCTCAGAAAGGAAGGAATTATCACCACAGCTGGGCCTTCAGTTTTTACTGAGGTGAGAGAAATGAAGAACCTTAACACTGGTCACTAACTTGTAATGAGATTGTTTCAGGAGTCAACCTACTGGTTAAAGAAGACCAAGCCATCTAGGGGTATCTAGGCATCAATCGGCTGCTCCACCATCCAGTTTTAGCAGCCAGTAAAGCTGATCATGCGTGTGACCCACCTTCCCCTGCTTGGGAATGCAGTGCTCAGCTCTTAAGGTTGGAATGTGATTGACAACAGGACTTCCAGTACAGAGAGAACCTTTGAGGTATAAGAGAAAAAAAAAAAAAAAGCCCAAGACTGAATTAGGCTATCAGAGATATATTCTGGTGTATAATTAGCTTGGCTTCTAAGAAGCTATTTTAGTGGAAGTACACATATAATAGAATGGCCCAGTGACTTGATCAAATGTAACCCTGGGAGTGAATCAGTTTTTAGTGGAATAAAGATTTCCAAGGTCAGCCTTTTTGAACCCACTGTGAATTAGTTTTCTCTTCTGTCCAAGAGCATGCAGACACGGTCAGAGTGAATGCTGTGGTTGAAGTGAAAGACGTCTTTGTCTACACTGTCCCAAAACCCTGTGAACAGTTTCCTTATGTGATTAGCTCTGCCCTTAGTCACTTACCTAAGTTGTTAACTCTGCTCTGGTTACTTATTGTACATGGGTTGGAAGATTCAAATGAGAACACGGCCATACAAGCACTGTTAAGTTGTATAACGCTGCATACATGTAACTGTTTCACAGGGTGGTCGTTAGGAATAAATGAGATTGCCTGTAGGAGCCAGCCACTTTTGGTGTTCCATTCATAGAGCAATTAGGGCCCTGATCAGAAGACTGATTCCAGAAACAATGGGGCTCTGCTTTGCACCTGATGGTCTAGTCTCCTGTCAGTGTCAGCCCCATCTTCAGTCTCCAGCTTTGGCACACTGGGCTCCCAGTGTCTTCTCTCCAGCCAGCAATGTTGGCTTTTCTTCAGCTTCCAAGCCCACTACTGAGACTCCAAACCCAGGCATGTGAACTCTGACTGAAGATCATGAACATCTCCGGAGAGAGACTAAAGCCATCCCAGGCACAACAGGCCTGATACTACCAAGGCAACCTTCTTCTCCTTTGTCTTTCCTGTTTCAGCTTTCCAGATGGTGAAGCAGAAGCCAAAGAGGGACAGGAAAAAAATTGAGTTTGGAAGCAAAGAGCCAAATAATTGCCTCACTGGTACCTTGGTACAAAGTTCTAACTGATTAACTGGTAGAAACAGCTGCAAATATTAAGACTTGAGCAAATGTTTTGTGGGACATGACATGCCCTAGGACATTGAAAGAGCAACGGAGTGGCATGGGGATCTGGCCATTGATAGATCAAAGCTTGACATCACATCTGCTAGCTGAGATATGGACTAAGTTGTTTTTAAACTGTATATTTAAAAATAATATAGATCAATAGGAAGTTGCAAAGATACTACAGATTATCATGTACCTGTATCCGGATTTCCACTAATGGTTACATCTCACATGACTATAATGCAATATAAAAACCAGGAAACATCTTGGTATAATGTGGGTATAGCTTTATGCCATCTTACTACAAATGTAGATTTATGAGAACCTCAGTCAAGACACAGAACTATTCCATCATCACAAAGATCTCCTTCATGCCACCCCATCGTAGTCACACCCCCATCATCATTACCACATCCCTAACCCCTGGCAACCACTAATTTGTTCTCCATCTCTATAATTTTGTCATTTTGAAAATGTTTTAGAAATGGAATCATACAGTATGTGACCTTTTGAAGTTTGCTTTTTATGTATTGCTGAATTCTATTTGCTGATAATTTCCTGAGAGTTTTTGCATCTATATTCATGAGGGATTCTGGTCTTTCACTTTCTTTTCTTGTACTGTCGTTGTCCGGTTTTAGTATCAAGGTAATATTAGCTTCTTAAGTTACTGGAGAAGTGTTCCCTCCTCTTCTATTTTCTGGAAGTGATTGTGTAGAATTGGCACTAATTCTTCCTTAAACATTTGGTAGAATTCGCCAGTAAAACCATCTGGGACTGGAGAGGTTTTTTTCCAGCAGTTTTTAACTTATAAATTCAATTTCCTTTATAGTTATAAGGCTATTCAAATTGTCTATTTTATATAAGGGAGGTTGTGATAGTTTGTATTTGGGAAGGAATTGGTCCATTTCGCCTAAGTTGTCAAATTGATGTGTGTAGAGTTGTTCATAGTATTCTCATGTTACCCTTTTGATGTCTGCAGGGTCTGCAGTGATAGCTGCTGTTTCATTCTTGATATTGGTAATTTGTCTTCTCTCTTTCTTTTTTGTTAGTCTTGCTAGAAGTTTGCCAATTTTATTAATCTTTTTAAAAAGTTTATGTCTTATTGGCTTTCCCTATTGTTTTCTATTTCCAATTTATTGATTTCTGCTCTTCTCTGTTCATTTCTTTCCTTCCACTTGTTTTGTGTTTATTTGGTTCTTCTTTGTCTAAGTTCTTGAGGAAGGAGCTTAGGTTACTGATTTGAAACTTTTCCTCTTTTCTATTGTAAATGTTAAGCGCTATACGTTTCTCTCTCAGCACTGCGTTAGCATAGATTTCTTTTTCACTTGCCTTGAGGCTTCCTCTGGTTATTTAGCAGTGTGTTATTTGAACATTTCATTTTCTCTTTCTTTTTATGTGTAGTTTAATTCCATTTTTGTTAGAAAACATAATTTGCATAATTTCAGTCGTTTCAAATTTGTTGCTGTTATTTTTGTGGCCTAGGATGTGGTCTATCTTGGTATCCGTTCCATGGGCTCTTTAGAACGTGTTCTGCTCTTGTTGGATATGGTGTTATTTACATGTCTATTAGATCCTGTTGTTTTATGGTGTGGTTGAGTTCTTCTATATTCTTGCTGATACTGTTCATACAGGTTTCTCTCTGGTTGCTCTATCAATTATTGAGAGATGGGGGCTCAAATGTCCAACTATGATTGTGAATTTATGATTTCTTCTTTCGGTTCCATCTGTTTTTGCTTCACATATTTTTCAGCTCTGTTTTTGTGGTCCATACACATTTAGGACTGCATATCTTAGTGGACTGGCCATTTTATTATCATGTAATGTCCTTCCCTGTTCCTGATACTTTTCTTTGCTCTGAAGTCTACTTTTTCTGAAAGCTCCTCTTGCTTTCATTTGATTAACATTTGCAGTGTATTTTCTTAAACCCCTTTACTTTCAACCTACCTACATTATTATATATGAAGCAAGTTTCTTATAGACAGCATAGAGTTGAGGCATGTATTTTTATCCACTTGACCAATTCGTCTTTCAATTTATATATTTAGATTATTTATATTTAATGCAATTATTAATCATCTTAGGGCTTAAATCTGCCATTTTAGTTTTTCTTTTCTGTTGTTCTCTCTGTTTTTAATTTCTCTGTTTTCTTTTTTCTGCCTTCCTGTGAGTTAAAGGAACATTTTTGGATTCCATTATCATTTATCTAGAGCATTTTTGAATGTATCTTCTAGAAATTTTTTTCAGTGGTTGTTCTAGGTATTACATAATATAACATAAGTTATCACAGTCTACCGGTATCATCATTTTACCAGTTTGAGTGAAGTATAGAAAACGTATAAGCCCTTATGTTCCTTTACCCTCTCCTGTATATAATTAGTAATTATATTTTAATTATTTCCTGTACATTCACTGAGAACCACATCAAACAGTGTTATATTTTTGCTTTGACCATCAAACATAATATAGAAAAGCCAAAAGGAAAAGAAAAGTGTATTATATTTACCATATTTTGTGCCCATTGACATTTCCAGGTTGCCTGCTTGCCCTGGTCCAAGTCTGGGATATATGAGAAAAAAAGAAAACCCAGGGAAGTTACTACATTTTGTTCCTCATGTCCTGAGTTTCCTAGCTGTCCTACTTTCTTTTCTCCTCCTTTCAGAAACTTCTTGTGTTTGTTTTATATGTAATGTCCAGGGTATTTAGTTGTGCTTAGTGGGAGGAATGGGGAAAAGTGTGTCTATACCATCTTGTCTAGAAGTGATGTGACTAAGTGGATTTTAACTGCTCCTGCAATTACAGTTTGTGGCTTGAAATCTCCTTGTTCTTTCTTCTATTCTGTTGCTTATACTGTTTCTTGGAATAAAAGTTAAATGTATCTTTAAATAATCTTGACCTCTTAGATTAATAATAGATTTAACCTTTGGTGGGTCAGGCAGGGGCGGAATGGAGATGGAGCTACTAGAAAGCTATTAGTTAGAACAGCAAAAGACAGCAGGCAGACCAAATAGATATGCTAAATAGACACAGCTTCGCTCCTGAGAGTTGCTTCCCCACTGAGCTAAGTCCGTCTTTTTGCTCATTGCCTGATCATTCTCACATATCCTACACCCCACTACCTTATGAAATAAAAAAGATTGCTAGACTGGAGTCAGGAGACCTAAGTTACAGTTGACACTGTGACCTTGAGCAAGTGACTTGATCTTCCTCAGCTCTGTTTTATTCATCCTTAAAATGTGCTTGTTGGCAGATTAGTTCCTAAGGTTTCTTCCAGCTCTTATGGTTTGTAATTACTCTTCACAGACAGCTTCCCCACCACTACCACACATGCACATGCACTCATCTGCAGGCAACTGCTCACCGACTACTTTGTCCTACAGAATTCTTTAAAGAGGATTTGGCAACATACTTCTACAAGACATTTAAAACCTCACTCATCAGTTTTTGAAAATCTTGCTCATTTAAATTGTCACAGCTCAAGAGCCCTGGGATTTAAACCTTGGAAAGGGTAAGGCTTGTCAGCAGAATTTCTGTGTTAATTTGTAAAAAGCTGAGGGATATTAAAACTTTCCACTCTTGGCCGGGCGCGGTGGCTCAAGCCTGTAATCCCAGCACTTTGGGAGGCCGAGACGGGCGGATCACTAGGTCAGGAGATCGAGACCATCCTGGCTAACAGGGTGAAACCCCGTCTCTACTAAAAAATACAAAAAGCTAGCCGGGCGACGTGGCGGGCGCCTGTAGTCCCAGGTACTCGGGAGGCTGAGGCAGGAGAATGGCGTAAACCCGGGAGGCGGAGCTTGCAGTGAGCTGAGATCCGGCCACTGCACTCCAGCCCGGGGACAGAGCGAGACTCTGTCTCAAAAAAAAAAAAAAAAAAAAAAAAACTTTCCACTCTGCAGAAGGCAGTAGAGAGACTGCAAACAAGAAAACCCAGAGGGGTAGTAGAGGGAAAGTCACTGACAAATGCCTAAACTCTCAGACCCTGGTTTTTCCCCTGTCCTGCCAGTATCTCCAGCCCTACTGGAATGAAAGGGACACGAACTCGAGGGAGAGGAAGTATCATAGCCAATAGAGACAAGCTTGGAAGGAACAGGCAGGAGAACAGGATCTGAACATAAACAGGCTGGAGATAGTCATGATTTATGAAAGATCAAATAGATATCTGCCCTCAAAGTACAAATACATTACAGAAAAGCTCTTCCCACATATTTCCTCTTTGTCTTTTATCACTTAAGCTACAGAGATGATGAGTATTTTACCAACGTATATACTCTCCCCACCTTGAGAGACAATTGAAGGCTGACAAAGAGAGTTATTTACATCTGTCTCTCTCTTATCCTTTCTCATCTCCCTTTAACTTTCTTTCATTTCACAAGTGAAGGTCCATACTACCAGGCTGGTAGGGAAGACAGGAAAAGAGTATGCCTACAAGCCTCACAGGAAATGGAGAACAGCAGGAGGAGCTAGCAATAGCACCATTTATGGCTGCACAATGCACTGCTACGTAACAGATGTTTAAAAATTCCTTGAGTCCCTAAGGCCTAAGATCATAAAAGAAGAGATCACAAAGAAATAACAAAGTATATAATACCATGATTATATGGTGCCAACAAAGCCAGAGTTTGCAAAAAAAGAAGAGTGGCCAATAGATAAAATAAAGCAGAGTGAACACTGGGGACTATGAGAATTGATTGGATTTTATCATTAGAATATTATTGATGACTGTAGCAAGGATGGTTTCATGGAGTTATTAGGGACTGAAAGCTAGGTTGTACTGAGATACAATGGAGTAAAGACTTGAGTGGAAGCTAAGCGGTGAGCACCAAGTTTGAGAATAAAAATGTTGGTAACCTCAAGAAGAGGCTCAAAGGTGGTTTTTGAGAAAAATGAGCAATGTCCGTAGGCTGAGGGTGGGAACATGGAAAGGGGATGTTGAAGCTATCGAGGAAGCTGGGTTAATGGAGCATGATTGTAGAGGAAGAAGTGAGGAAGGGTACAGAGGAAGGACTGGCCTCATGTACTGAAGGAAAAAGGATGAGAGGCTGTGGAAATCCCAGTGGAGCTCGGAAGAGTAATTGCTGCAGTTCTCTCAGCATCTCTGGGAGAGCACAGCCCAGCCTGGGCTTGGAGGGCTGTGGTGTATCGGGGCAAAGTTTCCATGAAAGCGTAAAAGGTAGGAGATTTTGACAATGGAGTGAGGATTTGGGAAAGCAGGTGGGGGAAGGAAGGGTTCATTATAAGAGAAGCCAAGGCAATAAGTACCTGAGAGAAAAAGCAGATAATGAAGGGAAAAAGAAAACTGCTACATTTTTTCATGTGGAAATGGATGGTTATAAAAATAAAATCAGAAGTCGCTGACCTACAAAATTCCGCTTCAGTGTGAGTCCCTGTGGTGGCAGAACCTTCAAGGTGGTAACCGTGGTAGATTTATGGAGGAGTGGAGGAGTTGGTGTGGGCCTTTGTCTTGCTGAGTTAAAGGCAGATATCTTGGGTGTGCACAGCAACAGAGAGGGCTCTGATCTTTCTCCATGGAGAGACGTCTTGATGTATGGGGAGTAGGGAGGGCCCTGGTCTGGTCCCAGCAGGGACTGTCTTACAGTGAACAGACACGCTAAGTATTAAGTAGATCAAAGAAAGATGATGTGAAAGTCTAGGAAGCTTTTAGGGGAAAGAGTCAGGTTTAGACTACATGTTAAGAAGATAAGGTAGTTTCTGGCAGGATGCTTTGGATGTGGATGTGGTGGGAGAGGAGGGAGAGAGGAGACTGTGCTACTAGAGGGTGCCTGTGGGAGAAGGGAAGCTGAGGCCCAGGAAACCCTGTACCTTACAAATTTTGTGTCTTCCGCGCCTCCTCGTGGTCAGCCATTTCCACTCCCTGTTCAGCTCTAAACTTTTCTCCTCACCGGTTTTTTCTAAATGCTTCCGCATGGTCCCTGAGGCCCTTCCAAATGGCTCTGCCTTCCCAATAGCCTCCATCCTGTAGTAAGCATGCCAGTATCATCCAGCGAGTAAATAACTTTCTTATCGCCTCTCCTGGTTCGTATATTTGGGTGTTACGGCCACTTGGTGCACCTCTTCTTTCTCTCTCCAGCCTTCCTGGATGAGCACCTCTCTGTTCTCACTGAGTCCTGGGGATTCTGGTCAACAGCTTGATCTTGGGTATCTATAAGACATCATTGCTGGGTCCGATTTGGCTACTTAGTGGCTGCGTGGTCTAGGTAAGTTACTTAACTCACTCGTCTTGGGTTAAGGATGTAGTCACATATGTAGTATAGTGTCTGACACTCATAGTAAGTGCCTAGTCAGTGTTAGCTACTCTTACTACTAAAGCATCCTTTGTCAGAATCCAACTCCAGGCAGACTTAGGAAAGACTGACCAGGGTCCCAGCTATCATATGAAGATGCCCTGCTAGCCACCTACATGCCTAACAGATGCATCCCTTTTTTAGTATCCATTGCTTGCCCTTCAGACCTTTGCCAGAGCCCTCCAACTCCAATGTTCTTTCCAGAGTTCTGCAAAATTCAGTGGACATAATTGGGGGAGTGGAGGAGGGGCATTCTAGGCTGTACTTACATAGATTGCATGTACCTTAGAGAACGAAAATGACATTCTAAATATTCACTCTTCCAGAAGCTACATTCTAGAATTGCAATATTTTAGCTTCAGGTGAAGATGCTTTCTCAGAACTAGTTTTTCATTATGTCCTAATCCCATTAAAATTGAGATTAGACAGAAAAAAAAAACGCATTTTTGTAAATGCCTTGACATCATTTGTGTGCCATGTAAAGAGAGCCAAAAGTGGCTTTTAGAGTTATTGCTACCTCTCTCAATTCATTGGTGGTCATCTAGCTATTACATAATAAAAGAAAATGGAAGAAATGGAAGAAAATACCATTTATTAAGCCACTTAATAAAGTCACCTCTGAAAGTTGCCTTCCAGTGCTTGACATCACATAGGCTCCACTTAGATAATAATTTCCTTTGGGTATATACCCAGTTATGGGATTGCTAGGTCAAATGGTGTTTAAATGGTATATAATGGTATAAATCATTCTACTATAAAGACACACGTTCATGTATGTTTATTGCGGCACTATTCACAATAGCAAAGACTTGGAACCAACCCAAATGCCCATCAATGATAGACTGGATAAAGAAAATGTGGCACATATACACCATGGAATACTATGCAGCCATAAAAATGAATGAGTTCACGTCCTTCACAGGGACATAGATGAAGCTGGAAACCATCATTCTCAGCAAACTAACACAGGAACAGAAAACCAAACACCACATGTTCTCACTCATAAGTGGGAGTTGAACAATGAGAATACATGGACACAGGGAGGGGAACATCACACACTGGGGCCTGTCAGGGGGTCAGGGGCAAGGGGAGGGATAGCATTAGGAGAAATACCTAATATAGATGATGGGTTGATGGGTGCAGCAAACCACCATGGTAAGTGTATATCTATGTAACAAACCTGCACATTCTGCACATGTATCCCAGAACATAAAGTATAATTTAAAAAAAAAAATCCTTACTCTCCCCCTTCTCTTATCCTCCAAACTTCCCCACTCCTACTCCCTCCCAGAGTGCAAATCTTAGAGGGACCAGCATCATTATTTATGACCATATTTTTAGTGGGTGAAGATTTGATCACAAAAGGGATTGATAAGAAAAAGAACTCCAGAAATTTGGAATGAGCCAAGTGCTAAGATCCTGTGGTTACCCAGCTCTTTTACTTCGATTGAGACAGGGGGAACTTGAGCTATGGGATTAAAATGGTCTCTCCACCACTTACTATTTCTCCTTTCCAACTGCATGTCACAAGGGCCCCTTCCGAAAGCTTTGGGCAAAATTCCCACGGCAACAAATTTCCCTGACTCTCTACTCTGTGTGATCCAACCACACAAACTCTTGTGCTTAGTCACACACACACACACACACACACACACACACACACACACACACAAATGTAAAGCAGTGGTTCTCAAACTTGATTGCACATCAGATCACCCAGAGGTCTTAATAAACCACAGCTAGGTTGGGGTAGGACCTAATAATTTGCATTTCCTACGGGTTACCAGGTGATGCTGATGCTGATGCTGATGCTGCTGGCCTGGAAACCATACTGAGAACCATTGAAGTAAAGTCTTCTCCTTTTCTAGCCTCAACAACTATGCCTGTAGCTGAAGACTACACAGTTACTCATCACATCCAAGCTCGTAACACTGATTCATCTTCACTCCTAAGCCTGGGGCTGAGCTGCTTCCTGCACACTGGCTCTCAACTCCCTGGGTGTGCCTCTGTCTTAGTTTGCAGGCCATAATCCATCTTGTGGCACCCACCCTATCTTGACTGCAGAACTTGCCATCTCTATTAGTCAGCTCAGGCTGCCATAACAAAGTATCACAGGCTGGGTGGATTGAACAACATAAATCTATTTTCTCACAGTTCTGGAAGCTAGAAGTCCAAGATTAAGGTGTTGGAAGGATTGGTTTCTTCCGAGTTCTCTTTCTTTGGCTTGGAGGTAGCCATCTTCTCCTCCCTGTGTCCTCACCTGGTCATCTCTGAGTATGTTTCTGTGTTCTTATTTCCTCTCCTTAGAAAGACAGCAGGCGTGCTCACTTTGGCAGTACATATACTAAAATTGGAAGGACAGCAGGCATATTGTATTAGGGCCCTTGTTAGTGACCCCATTGTAATGTAACCACCTCTTTAAAGGTGCTATCTCCTAATACAGTCACGTTCTGAGGTCCTGGGAGTTAGGATTTTAACATATGAATTTCAGGGAGGGATACAATTTAGCCCCTAAGGGAGATGTGCCATTTTTCATGCCTCTCACCCTCCACCTCTTCCCATTCTTCTTGCTGTTTATTCTCTCTTCTGCCAGCTTCCAGAGGGGACCCAGAACCTCAAAGGCCTGAGGCTAATTGTGCTGCAGGGGCTCACGTGGGGTGGGTTTTGGTGATCTGCACACCAACACCTGCCTCTGTGAGGACTCTGTAGCCAACACCCGAGATAAGCAGCGCCCAGTCACAGGGAAAAGGGTAACAAATTGCTTGCAGAGGGACGACTGGCTCAGAGCTGGGTCATTATTCTTGTAACCTCCAGATCACAGACAGCAGGCTGCACTGGGCTCTGTTGGCACCTACCATCCCGCCTCTCCGCTCCACTTGGAAATGGTACTGGATGAAACTAGAGGAGAAAGAGGCTGAAGGGCCTGTTTGCCTGGAGCCCATACTCTTTTTCGTGGTAATGCAAACAGCTCCAAAAACCCACTAGAAATCTGTGGTCTATGGAGGAGAAAATGACCTCCCCCCATGGCTAGCAATAATTCCTGACGCTTTTTATGCTTTACATGGTTTTCTTCCATATGACGATGTTTGATCATGATGCCAGCCCCATGGGCAGCCAGACTGCTATAATTACACCCCACATTAGAGATTAAGAAACAAGTCTAAGTAAACAAAACAAAGACTTAGGTTGTGATCCACCCCCAATCAGAGGTCTGCCCTCTCAATTGTACTCTACCGACCTCATTTCTTTCTTCTAAGTGTTTTCCAAAATGTGGTCATTCACATAGCTTGTTTGCATTTTTGGCTATATTCACCCAAGCACCACTCAGTGATTAATGAAGTCCATGGAAGATGAGGTCCTGATCTGAGTTTGGTACTAAGCAATATATTGAATTCCCAGGGGTTTGGTATGCTATTTTTTTTTCTAATATGTATTAAAAAGAATTATTAACTCCTATTACTTTAGGATATGCTTTCCATCTCACACTCTCTTCCCTCTGCGGCGACTTCTCCGTGGGGCTACAGAGGCATCTTGACAGCAATGTTTTTCAAACTCTTGGCTGCAACCCACAATAAGAAATAAATCACATGGCAACACAGTACTCACATACATACGCATATATAAAACAAAAACCAGCTTCACGAGATAATACGTAACCTGGGTATGACACGCACTATTTTCTATTCTATTTTTAACGCTTGTTGCGATACACTAAATTGATTTTATGACCCAATAATAAGTAGCCACCTGCAATTGGAAAAAGAATAGTCTTTTTACAGAATGTTCTGTCCAACTTTCAAAGCCTGACTTACATTTTGTTTGCACCTCCCAGGAGAGGAGACTGCAGGAGTCAGGCTGTAGAGAAGCTTCTGGGGCTCTCCCCCTTACATTTCTCTTTTGGCCACTTAGGGTTCAGCAGGCTGCAGCCACCCAAAGAAGGAGGAGGCTTCTTGGACAGGGAGGGCACTGTAGCTCCAAGGTTGCTGGACTCAAGGTGGAAGTCTCCACTACACCCTTCCCTGAAAAAGAATCCAGAGAGACACACATTGGGAGACTTCACAGACACTCTCCCTCTGCCCTGTAGTGGGATAATTGGACAACCCATCCTAAATACTACATGTCGTCACCCCTCTGACCCCATCTGAGCTGAAATGGAGCTCTGGTGCCTACAGAGTGGACTTTTCCCTTTGCGATATTTTAAAGTTCTAGTCTAAAATATCTCTCCACAAATGCCTGAGGTCCCATCATCAGAATTGTATTCCTGTGGTTTCAGCATTACCATCCTAAAGATTCTTCTATATATACGAGTGTGCCTAAATTGAGTTTCTTTTTTTTTTTTTTTTTTTTTTTTTTTTTGGAGACAGAGTCTCGCTCTGTTGCCCAGGCTGGAGTGCAGTGGCATGATCTTGGCTCACTGCAAACTTTGCCTCCCAGGTTCACGCCATTCTCCTGCCTCAGCCTCCTGAGTAGCTGGGACCACAGGCACCCGCCACCACGCCAGGCTAATTTTTTGTATTTTTAGTAGAGATGGGGTTTCACCGTCTTAGCCAGGATGGTCTCAATCTCCTGACCTCGTGATCTGCCCACCTCAGCCTCCCAACATGCTGGGATTGCAGGCGTGAGCCACCACGCCCAGCCTGAATTGAGTTTCTAAGGCTTTTCTCCTCGAGTCTGGCCTTAGCTATAAGTTCCAGAAGTTGGTTCTTCTTTTAAAGGGAGACCTACAGTAGTTGTTACCCTTCGTTACAACATAGAACTCATGACGCTGTAATGAAGGCCATAGCACCTCTTCTCAAAATAATGTGTTTAAACATACAAAGTAAAATGTGTAGGATTACAAAGGAAACTGTATCTATAATATCAAAAATTATCTTAGAATTTAGATAAATGATGAGTATTAACCATATTTGGGGGTAACTGTAAAAATTGTAACATGGTGAGAATAACTGATTAGACATATACTCTATGATATGTGTAACAGTTTTATGTGTAATAGTTATATGTAATAGTTATATGTCTAATCAGCTATTTTCATCATGTTACAATTTTTACAGTTACCTCAAAATGTTAATATTCATCACATCTAAATTCTAAGAGAATTTTTATACTATATATACTGTATCAAAATATGTTTTAATTTGTAATACAATTATACACATATTTAAACCTAAATAAAATCTAGAGGCAGGTCTAATAAATAATCTAGAATAATGATAAGTATAAACAACATTACAAAGTATCTGCAAAAGCGTAACATGATGAAAATAGCAAATTTCCATTGGTGGAAAGCCTCAGGTTCTGGTAACACGCTGTGGTTTGTCTACCTTCATAATGAAGGAAACGCTAGATTACAGTTAGAAGTTAATGATGTTAAAGATGTATTTTTTCCTGTCCAAGTTCATAGATCCTTTATATTCTTTCCATAGACCCCCTGTTAAAGATGTATTTTTTCCTGTCCAAGTTCATAGATCCTTTATATTCTTTCCATAGACCCCCACTTAAGGAGCCCAGATCTAGCGAGTTGTCTACTATTTCCTTTCCTATCACATCCTTCCAGATTCTAAAGCTTCATCTGCTGAGCCTGGTTTTATGAATGTTGTGTGTTCTGCCTTCCAAATCTTGCTGTGTCCTTCCTCACGCATCCCTCACCCGCCCCTGTGGTCAGCCCAGTTAGAGCAGTCAAGCCAGGGCCCAATCTCTACTACATCTGGGGATGGCCTTAGTGATGATGCTCACCAAGTTCCCGGGGAGACTATATCAGAGGGCAGCTTGACTTTGACTCCAAGAAGTCACTAAATCAATTATTCTGCCCCTGAAATTTTGTCAGGAGACCTGTAATTATCTCAGCATATTAATAATGTGAAGGAGAACCTGTCCTTATTTAAAGCAGGGCCTTTTCCCTTCTCCAACCTTGCATATGAATAATACTTGTGTCTAGACTTTGGTTCCAAAAGATAGATCTTTATTCAGCAAGCGGGAGTCTACTGAGCTCAGCACAGAAGAGTTAACAGCAAAGCTGAGACATATTGCCACTTACCAAGGGGAGACCAGTTCTTGTCCCAGCGTGTGCAAAGAAGAATGTCTTTGTGGATCAATCAGGCCACTCAGTGATGTATCAGAGTGTAAAAAGACAGTATGACACAGTGAGAGTGCGGCAAATAAAAGCATGCATGTCATGTCTAAAGCAGTCAATTTCACATATTTTTAAGTATGTATTTTGGGCTGGGGGACTGCAGCTTAGAGCACCCAACACAGCCTCGAAGCCAACATGTGGAGTCTGCTCAAAGGACTGCCATCATCGTCTCCACGGCTCTCCGAGATGCAAAGGGCTGCCTAAGCAGTCACTTAGGGAAGAGAAAGGGGTTTGCCTTGGTTCTGACAAGTGGTTAGGAATTGAATTTAGCACTGTACTAAAGGTCACAACAGCTTAGACCAGCCCGACCAACATGGCAAAATCCCGTCTCTACCAAAAGTACAAAAATTAGCCGGGTGTCATGATGGACACCTGTAAGCTTAGCTGCTCAGGGGGCTGGGGCATGAGAATCGCTTGAACCTGGGAGGTGGAGGTTCAGTGAGCCAAGATCGCGCCACTGCACTGCAGCCTGGGTGACAGAGGGAGACCCTGTCTCAAAAAAAAGAAAAAGAAAAAAAGAAAAACAACACTCAATTTTCAGCAAGGTAACTATGACAAAATTCTTCTTTGAGAGGGAAAAAAAAGTGGGATTAACATAAATAGACCAGAGTAATTCTGGGAATGACTTAAGGAAAGTCTTTGGGAACTGTCTCTAGCATTTGGGGAGAAATAAGGACAATGACTCCTATATTTTTGTGCACCCCACTTTTGCTGCCCCCATCAAGACACAAAATCTTGAGTTCGGAGGTTTACCCAGAGAACCAGCTTTTCTATTCTTAGGTTCATATGTCAATTCTTTTGACATAAGCCCCTAGGTCTACTACCTCTAATCTAAACCAGGGCAGGGGCTGGCAGACCTCTGGGAGAATTGCCTGTGACATTTAACATGTGGGAGGAACCTGAGGAACATTCAGGAAAAGGAAGAACGTCTCAGGAAGTTAAGCAGGGGATGTCCCATGGTGTAGATGAGATGAGGAGGGCTAGTCAGAGAATAAGAAACCATACTGAAGCATTCTGTTTCTTTCCACCTAGCCCAAGTGACTGAGGAACATGAAGCTGTCCAGTCTTCATGTCCACCTTCCCTCTATCTCTTTCCCCACTCAAGCTGGCCTCAGGCATTTGAAACAGATGACAGGATGCAACCAGCACTCAGAAATGTGCGGCAGGCAGCCTAGGTAGAGTTACCGTAACAACAGCAAGACTTCTTGAAAGCCCTGGAGGCTGTGTGGAATTGGAGGCAGGAAGACCTTCCCACTTTAAGGGTGCCTGTCACACCAAAACTGACCTGCAGGGGCAGCAGAGGAGAAAGACCAGAAAAGCGGCCTCACCTGTCTGGACGAGGCTGGTGGGTGCTAGATGACCCTCACTATTACTTCCTATGAACAGGTGCACCTTTCTCTTGGGGACATTGTTCAATGTTTCATCCAAGTTTAACCACAAAATAACTCCCCTACCTTCCTGTGTGGCAGACACATCACACTAGCATCTGAACAAAAACAGGAGCTGGGATGTGGACTCTTGAAAGGACATGGATCTGTCCCCTACTCCTAGAACACAATGTGCCGAATCTGGCCAGAGGTCAGTCTTTAAAAATCTAGTAATCTAAGGATTGTCTGTAGGTCCTCTTTGGTCAACTCATACGGGAGGGTTTGGGGTAAGAGTCATCCTTATATTGTTCCTCCACTTCCTTCTGACTATGGCATCGACTCATAATCTTTCAAGAGGATTTATATTCTTACTCTATTAAAATGTGAAACATATGCTGTTGCTTCAATGAGGGACATGACACATGGCAAAGATGGTAATAGATGTGTATGGAAAGTGGCTCCCTGGTTGACCTGGGGGAGCCCACCAGAATATGTGCCTCAGTGGGTCACTGCCCTTGAGGGCTGGGTCCTGGGCTTCACAGGTTCAGCTCAGTGCAGTCACACTCTGATAGATGCATGGCAGTCACAGGCAGAGGCTGACCTGGAGACTATGTAATAGTGTATTAAAATAATTTCCCAAGAGGAAACCCAGACACACTCGGGTTTAAATTGGGCATCCTCATTTACTAGCTGTATGACCTTGGACAAGGTTATTTAACCACTTCTCTATGCTTCATCTGTGAAACAGTGATAATAATAACACCAGCTTTGCATGGTGGAGGTGAGGATTAAATATACTTACATATATACAAGTGCTTAGAATAGTACATGACACTGTAGAAGTCTTGTTATTGTTATTAAACTGTAGAGTAGGATAGGCTGCACACCATACAACTCCAGAAGATGCCATTCACATAGACTCCAATGTGAATGGTGTCCCCAGAGTTGTGCAGTGATAGCCCTGAAGTATTAATTCCCACTTTGCAAGGTTATTGCAAAAATTATAGTTAAATGCATGTGAAGTACTTTTTACATCGTAGGCACTATAACTCACAGCTGCTGCTATTATTTTTACTGAGAGATATATCTGGCAGTTTAACAGCAATATTTGCACAGAGTACTTCTTCGTTTTGGGCAGGTTTGCCCAGAGACTAAATTTGATTAAAAGGCTATTGAGGAATTTGAAATATGTGAAAAGAAGTTAAATCTCATCTCAAGGTTATTCTCATTCCACCAGTATGGAGAGGCATCAGTCTTTAGACCACTGGGACTCACCATTCGAAAAGAGAGTCTTCCACCCTGAACTTGGGCCATAGAAACACCGGCAATTCTTTACTCTTTAGCTCTTCTTTTCTTGGTCTCTATCAGTTGCCAGGAGCTTCTCTCACTGGATTACCTCATGGGCCTGCTACAATTAATTAGATAACTGCATCTCTTACATTAGCTAATCTTTAAATTGGTCTCCTCCTAATGAAATTTTAAGGAAGGCCCACAGGCTCCTTGATGAAATTTGAAAGGCCTCTTAGTCTTATCAGCCACAGTTTTTAGAAATTATTAACTTAAGCAACATTACAGCCAAAAGAATCCATTGAGTATGAAGCTCAAACAACACATCTCTCTGTGGTCATTCTCCAGTGCTGTTGGACACATTTTCTCCGTGTTCTAACGAATGCGTGTGCCCTCTGTTTTGTGCTGCCTTTTTCATACAGTGTTATTTCATAAACAAATCTTCAATATTAATCATGTTTTAATAGCAAGTTATTCCAACAAAATATTCATCTCAGCATGCTGAGATATGTCCCTCCAGTGGGGTGTTTGAAGCAGCTAAAAATCTCAGCTGGCAGATATGATGTCTACAAGACACAAAGGATATGAGGGTACTGGGAATGACATGAAACAAACAGAAATGAAATAAACTGTACAACATTCGAGTTGGGAGTATCTTAGGGGCCTGTCTGGTCAAATCCTTTCATTTTACAAATGTAAAAACTGAGGCCCAGTGAGGAGATGTGACTTGCCTGAGGCTACATAATTAATCAGCCCCCTCCACTGGGTGGGGACCAGCTCCAGCAAAGGAGGAGCTTCTGCTGGCCTTCCAAGAGTGAGGAAGAGTGGCTCACACAGCAGCGGCGATGGGTTGCTGCTCTGTAGACATGCCCCAGCAGCCTCACAAAGGGTCAGCACAGAGGCATCCATGCTCAGGTCCTGGGCTGCAAGCATCCCACGGAGGGGAAAGGAAGGTGTCAGAGCCAAACATGTGGCATTCGTCCACTCCCACCCAGCACTTGGAGGTGTGAAAAGACATCCCAAAAGGGAGAACCCAAAAGAGACAGGCAGCTAGAAACTCCTACACGGCTCGCTTCACTGCAAGACAGAGCCAAGCATGCCAAGCACGGGGGCGAGGAGCCCAGGGAGGAGGGGCCTTGGAAAAGTCATAAACAGCAGCTGCAACGTGAAGATCCACCCCGCCCCCAAAACCTCCCCCATGGAGTCAGGTAGACTGGCATGTACTGGAACGGTGGGACTGGGTTGAACTTTCGAAGCCAGCTGATCTTGCTGCCTCCTCTGATGGATGTAGAGACAAAGACCTAGGATCAGGAAGGGTCTCACTCAAGGTCACACATAGAATGAGGGGCTGACCAGTCTATAGAATGGTGCTGTCCTAATTCCAGTCCAGGACACTGTCCTGGGGTCCCCCTTTTTCTGGGGCCAGGGAAAGTAAATAATAGCAACTTTTGGAGGGATGGGTGTATAAGATGACACCAATTGATTAATTGGGCATTTGTGACTCCAGCAACCTATTCACACATTCTTCTAGATGTCAGCGTTTGTTGCTTGGTGGCTCTAACTGGATGTAGGGTCTTAGGAAAACTGCATAGATTTGCATGCCTCTATTTCTTCACCTGCAAAATGGGGCTAATAATTGGACCTACTTCATGGGTGGTTGTCCGAGTTAAATGTGAAGCACTTAGCACAATACCTGGGGCTGTGATGAATGGTATGTTATCATTCTATTCCACCAGAGGACTGCTTCTTCCGCCCATGCAGCCTTCCCCATGGGAAAGTTTCCATTTCTCCAATGGGTTTACATCATCTACTATCTTCTCAATGTGGTATCTGTGCATCTCTGCCTTCACGAATCAAGAGCTGACTCACCACAAGTTCCAGACCAGTGTTTCCCAAACTGGAGTATTTTCCGAGAGTTATGAATTCTTGAAGTGTCTTTTTTCATCTTGTTAATTATAAATTTAGGAAAATCTACCTCATCCCTTGAGGGAAGAGAAATGTCCCCAAAGCTCCTGGCTGCCCTCTCTCCTCTGCAGAAAGTTCCTTTCTTTTTGATTGCCCTTTGATTCTAATCATTCAAGAAGAGAGCGGCCCCAGGGACTAAATTAGAACTGGAAGCAAGGTGATGAGAAAGAGACCAGGAATGAATGACAGGCTTTGGAAAAGGGCAAACTGCAGTTCTCTCCGTGTTTTCTGGGAGCCAGCTCTTTTCTGAAAGATTTAAGGGAAGCTAAGGACCCATGGGGAGGCAAGAAGATGGGAGGCTGGGAACAGGATACTGCAGATAAGAATTTGTTTTTCCTTACGCCTCCAAGAAAAAAAAAGGGGGAGGGAAAACTGTAAACTAACCCTTTGCTTAGTTTGCCCAGAATCCTTCAGGGGTTCAGCACCACCACCCTGGAGGTCAACCTCCACTCACAAGGGTTCATGTGATACAACTGCCTGGACCCAATACCACTGTTGGGGACTCTTCCCAGTCAATACCGGCAAAGGTGTCTGGTGACCCGAGTGTGCGTCTGGTGATCTCCAAGAGCAGGAGAAGAGGAAAGATGATGTTGGTAGGCATGACACATTCCTTGCTTCCTATTCAAGATTGCAGAGCCCTTTCTCAAGAGCTTCCAGATTGACCAGAGGAACGGCAGGAATACTCCTGTTTGCAGAGAAATGGCTCACATAGCCAGCCAGTAGTAGGGAGAACTGAAAATACTTGTACTTAACCCTAGAGTGCAAGAAATAAGCATGGCAAGCCCTAGAAAGAACATCAGGAAAGCGTTTCTTCCAGATAAGGTGCAAGCATGTTCATTTTATAGATGAGACACCTGAGGCCCAGGGAGATGAAGGGCTTGTCCAGCACGCTAAGCTTTTTAACTGTGGAGGAAGACTAGAACCCAGGCCTTCTGGATCCTCCTTTCTTCCCCATCCCTGCAGCCTCCATCCCAGGGAGTCTGGAGTCTTTTCGAGTGTACTGTGTGGCCTCAGGGCCTCCTGCAGAGCCCTGCACACTGTTGCCTCCCCAAATGCCCTCCTGCTGACTAGTGATCAGCCCCAATATTTATAATTTATAATAAAGATATGAGCCCATTTGGATATGTTTGTTTGGATAGCTCACATATTTAAGTTTCTATCAAGAAATGCAAAAAAATGCAACAAATACTATTGATATAGTTTGGATGTTGTCCTCTCTAAGTCTCACGTTAAATTGCAATCCCCAGTGTTGGAGGTGGGGCCTGGTGGGAGGTGATTGTATCATGAAGGTGGATTTCTCAAGAACGGTTTAGCGCTGTCCTCTTCACTCAACCCTCGCAATAGTGAGTGAGTTACTGCGAGATCTGGCTGTTTAAGAGTGTGTGGCGTCTTCCCCTTCAGACTTTTTTTTTTATTTCCATAGGTTATTGGGGAACAGGTGGTATTTGGTTACATGTGTAAGTTCTTTGGTGGTGATTTGTGAGATTTTGGTGCACCCATCACCCAAGCAGTATACACTGCACCCAATTTGTAGTCTTTTATCCCTCATCCCCTTCCCACCTTTCCCCTGAGTCCCCAAAGTCTACTGTGTCTTTCCTATACCTTTGCATCCTCATAGGAGTGAGAACATATGATGTTTGGTTTTCCATTCCTGAGTTACTTCACTTAGAATAATAGTCTCCAATCTCATCCAGGTCGCTGTAAATGTCATTAATTCATTCCTTTTATGGCTGAGTAGTATTCTATCATATACATACACCACAGTTTCTTTATCCACTTCTTGATCTGTGGGCATTTGGGTTGGTTCCACATTTTTGCAATTGCAAATTGTGCTGCTATAAACATGCATGTGCAAGTATCTTTTTCATATAATGACTTATTTTCCTCTGGGTAGATGCCCAGTAGTGGGATTGCCAGATCAAATGGTAGTTCTACTTTTCTCCACACTGTTTTCCATAGTGGTTGTACTAGTTTACGTTCCCACCAGCAGTGTAGAAGTTCCCTCAGACTCTTGTTCCTGCTTTTGCGATGTGAGATGCCAGCTCCCTCTTCACCTTCCACCATGATTGGAAGCTTCCTGAAGGCTCCCCAGAAGCTGAGCAGATGCTGTGCCATGCCTCCTGTACAGCCTGCAGAACCATAAGCCAAATAAATCTCTTTTCTTTATGAATTACCCAGTCTCTGATATGTCTTTATAGCAATGCAAGAACAGCCTAACTTAGACTCCAACTTAAGAAATAAATATTATAAACACAGCCAAAGCCCCTGTGTGCACCTCTCTAATCATACTCCCCTCTCTCTCCCTCTCCTCTAGATCTAACTAGAGACATTGAATTGAGTATTTGTCATTCCAAAGCATTTCTTTATACTTAATACGTTATTCTTTATACAGACAGGACTCACTCTGCAGGGCTATAAAAATGACCACACAAGCGGAAACTGTGCAAAATCATCTTAAAAATCTGTGAGAAAAAATTACAATGGTCTTGTGATCTTTAACAATTCTTGTCAAAAACATTAAAACTCTCTTACTTCAGACTATAAATAGTATATGGAAATTTTTTTAAAAAAATAGTGAAATCAGCATTTAAAATATTAATATTATCCAAATTATTTAATTTAAAACTTTAGAAACATTGAGAATTAAGGTGTTTTATTTCTTCATAAAAAACTTTCAAGAATAGTATGAACAGTGCTCACCTTCTCCTCGTCATATAACTTACAATACAGAGCAAACATCTTTTCTATACTTGGCAAATCATCATACTCTTAAGTTTGTATCAACTTCTAGTATTTTATCCTTTGCATGCCCAGTGTTACACAGTGTCTCTGAGAGTTCCTTTAATGTGAAATTTTTGCCAGCATCACTTCTTCTGGAACATCCCCATCCTTTTCATCACAACCACTTTCTTCATAATGTCACTAAGTTGTCCTTCACTAAGTTCCTCTGGCTGCATATCTAGAGTCCCTCTCCTAGTGGTGGTGTCCATATTCCCACCACCAGCTTTTCCTTCTACAGTTCCATTGACATACTGTTTGAATTCCACTTGCAGCATTATCACTTTTTGTTTCTTTTCTGTGCTTTCATCTTTCAAGGTCAACTTCCTCTTTAGATTATCTATTTTTGCAAAGCGTAACGTAGGTTTATCACCCAGAGACATGGAAGCAACATAGCTGCACACTTTGCTGTATGTAAACTGGAAAACTGGATGGCAAATGCTCAGTGACCAGTCACCTGACAGACCATGAAAGAAGAAATCAGGATGCACATCTGTTCTTCATGGAGAAATGTGTGGAATGAAGAATTTGCATCAAAGTTTGTACTTTGTGCAATCACACACAGTCAATACGCTATCATAATTCAAATTTTGACCTTGTTGTTGGGGACTGGTTCGACTAAACCACAACAGAACTTTGTACATGGGAACAGGGAAGAGCAAGGACTGCGTGCACTTCATACAACACACGTATGTCCATCAAAGCAATATGTGAAATTATTTTTTATGCTTTTAAGTTTCATATAAATTCTCATCATACTTCATGAATATTTCTTCATCTTCCAATACTATTTTTTCTTCCGTATGTTTGCATATCCATGTGGATATCCCCTGGATGAGGCCAGGAGCTCTCTGAAGTCACAGCCATGACCCTCCCATCAGCTGAGGAGCTCCCTAAGGGCCAGGTCTAATCTATCTCTCCTTTACCTGAGTTCACTTGGAACCCCCAAAGGCACTGTCCATGGAGCTGCTGAGAGAAGGGTGAATATAACTAACTGCAAAAAGTTTGGATTAGGATCACACCTCAGTTGCTGGAGAAACCATACTGGGACAACCTAAAAGATCCATGTGAGCAGAGGTCCCATCCCCAAAGGCACCTTGCAGTGTTCCAGCAAGCCCTCGGGGCTGCAGCTGTGAGCTTTTCCTGTCTCTATCATGTCTCCACTGTTCATTGCCCTTTAAAGTTAAATTGACTTTAATAGCATCCAATTTTCTCAAGTGCTAGAGAAACAGACAGGTTACAAAAGGAGTATTATTACCACCTCCTTTACCTTCTGGATTCCCAGATGGATATTAAAAAGTCACTTCATCTGACACTTGGCCCCTGGCCCCGGGAGAGGTAACCAGGAAATAGTACTGGGCCCAGATTTGGCTGTTAAACCATAAGCTTCCCATTTTGCCTTTCTTGTGAGTGATAGGACAAAACCCCATTGCCCATTGCTGGGTGTCTATGGGTGTATAGTTGTGTGTGTGTGTGTGTGTGTGTGTGTGTGTGTGTGAATGCATTTGTGATGCAAGTGAGCCTACATTTAAATGTGCTTATGTGTGGGGGTTTCACCCCAAATACATATGATTAGGGGACTGTGTTGTACAGGTATATGTATTTTTTCATGTCTGTATCCTCAGTGTTTGGCACTTGGAGGTGCAAAGTAAATATTTGCTTAACAAAGTTACCAATCAATAGACAATGAGGGCTGCACACTGTGTACATGCCCCTTCCATCTCACAGCACATCCCTTCCTTATTCCTACTTTTCCATGAGGAGAAGCCAGTTGGAGCCCATACTATACCACTGCATCAGTGCGTGGTAAGCAGGGAATGTTTGGAGACTGTGTACTTATTGTCGTTGTGGGGGGTGTGTGTGTGTGTGTGTGATATGAATGGGTGTCCATGAGTAAGCCCAACCTACCTTCAGAAACAGCCTCAGGCTGGGATCCTTGTGCCCCCCTTCTTATCCCTGCACCTCAGGCGTGGGAGTGCCCCTTCCTACGCTCAAGCTGCACAGCTTTGTCCCTTTCCACCCCACCTCATGCACTTCATATCCGTAGGGAAAGGAGCAGCCATATCGCAGTCAACCAGCCCCAGGGGATAGAGAAACCTTTCTTACATCATGTGTACCATCTCCAGGCCCAGACCTAGGCCCCTCTGAACTGGCAGGCAGCTCAGTGAAGTTTCAAAGGAAAACAAATACTATCCCATCCCCAAAGTGTGTGCACACATGTGTGCATGTGTATACGAACCCATGAACATACCAGTGTCTAGGCGGTGTCCCAGGTCCAAAATCAGTATTTTAAGATTATGTTACTGGGTGATTAATCTAAGAATCCTTTGTGGTGACTGATTTTGCAACTGAGGAGTGCTCAGCCTGCCTGTATTTGGGGTCTATGTAATGAATAAAAACACAGACAAATACGAAACAGCACCTTGTCAGCCTTAGAACTCAGCTGGGTGATGCCAGTCTAGTGCAAACTAAGTGTATTGACCAAAAGGTGGATAGCAGCCAGACAATGCAGTTGTGCCAGCTGGGGGCAGCCAGGAGGGCTGCATGAGGAACATGGAGCTCCACCAGGGCTCAGAGAGTGAGGCGGGATTTGTGCAACAGAAGATGGACAGAGGCTTTTTATCGTTGTTTTTTTGTTTTTGTTTTTGTTTTTATTTTTTGAGATGGAGTCTCACTCTGTTGCCCAGACTGGAGTGCATTGGTGCAATCTCAGCTTACTGCAACCTCTGCCTCCTGGGTTCAAGCGATTCTCCCCATCTCAGCCTCCTGAGTAGCTGGAAATACATGTACCCGCCACCACACCCAGCTAATTTTTGTATTTTTAGTAGAGATGGGGTTTTGTCATGTTGGCCAGCCTGGTCTCAAACTCCTGACCTCAGGCAATTCACCTGCCTTGGCCTCCCAAAGTGCTGGGATTACAGGCCTGATCCACCATGCCCAGGCGAGGCTTTCAAATAGAGAGCCAAATGGGATACCAAGAGGAGGCCAAGATGGTGTCACCAGCATCTGGAAGCAATTTATTTTACTAAGCGCATCTGTTCTCAACCCTAATTGGTGTCTGCTTACCTGGCACAATAAAGCCAAAACATCCACGCCAAGGTTTGCAGCAGACGAAAGGAAGGCATTTATTTTCAGGGCAGCAAGTAAGGAGAATTGGGCGGCTCACACTTAAAACCCCAACTCCCAGATGGCTTTCAGGTAAGGGTTTCTAAAGGCAGGGAGGCAGAGGTTACAGGCAAAGTCATAAATCAATACACGGAGAACATATATTAGTTTGACCTAACACAGTGGGACATCTCAAAGCAGGAAGCCACAGGTCAGAAGTGGATTCAAAGATTTTGATTTATGATTGGTTTAGGAAGGATTGCCTAAAAATGTGGGATCAGCAAAAAGGGATGTTAGCTCTGGCTGGAGGATGTGACTTTCTCCAGGCCCCTCAGGGAGAAATTTAGAACAAAGAGAGGTCGGAGTCCAGGCGTCAGTTTCCCCTTACCTGGGGTCTACGTGCCAGCAGATCCATTTGGTGGGGATCCAGGTTTCTGAAAAACAACTCATTGGCATGTGTTAAGATGTTGTCTAGTTTCTACCAGGGAACCAAACATCCCATGATTCTAACTTCCTTGGCTATGGTCTTAAGCTAGTATTACCTTCTTCCTTACCACATTTACTTCTCAGGCATAGCTAGGTGCCTGAAATTTCCCTTAAAGGAACTGAAGAGGTTTTTTTTTTCTATACTTGGGGGAGCCCACAGGCTCCTAAGAGGTCCCTGTTAAGTCTCACTTCCATTCAGCAAGTGATACAAATCCACGTGCATCTGTGTCATCCTCTCAGGAAGCCGTGCATTCATGCATCCATGTGGCTTCTGTGGACCACCACCAAATGTGCACCAAGCATAGTGCTAGGCCCAGGAGGGTACAGACAAGGAGAGAGATCTTTCACAGATGGGAAAGTTGAGTCTCTGAGACTGACTCACGCAAGATCAGGGTCTAAGTGGTCAGGACTGGAGGCCAGGTCGGCCTAGCTTCAAGTGCTATACCCTCTGTATGAAACTTATGATGGCAGAGGAGGTGGGAAGGGGACCCAGTAGGGTGGGATGCCAGGCTGACTGAGGAAGTCATGTGGATGAGGCTGAACAGGCTGGGCTTATGTGGGTTGAGGGGACAAAGATAATGACCTGGGCTGCCCTGATCTGGATCAGGAACTGTGGTTTTCTTGAAAGGTGACCTAGAGCTTCCAGGAGCTGTTGAGACTGAGGAGTTGGCATTGCCGCAGCAGGGGTGAGGAGGGGGTGGGAGTGCAGGCAGTGAAGGTGTGTATGGCACTGTGGTTGGTGTTCGGGGGCGACTGTGTCTCCTGAATGCTGATGCCATCCCCAAGGCATTTGTAATCAGCCCATGAAACCTGCCCTGGGTCTGAATCCATGAATATATTTATAGGTCATCCCTGTTCTCCAGGTGCTGGTGAATGGTCCCATAAAACACAACTCATTATGGCCCGAAGGGCTTCCCAACTCTAAAACCCCTTTTTATTTTAAAAACAAATTCTTAAAATCATTCCTTGATGAGGAAAGTACCCATGCTGACATTTCCAAGGGGGGATAGTGGAGGAAGGAGTTCCTGGGTGTTCCTGCAGCTGTGCCAGGGCTCTGGCTGTCTTCTGGGACATCATGCAACTCTTCTGATCCTTTTTCTTCTCTGTATCGTAGCAAGGAAACGTGCATGCACATTCCTGTTTCTCAAGGTTGCTGTGAGGATAATTAATTTACCTTCATCTGTCACCGTGCTCCCTTTACACCCAGCATCTGAGATTGTCTCTAATTATTATGACAAATCTCATGGAGCCCGCTGAGAGATCTGAGCTATCTCTGGACTTCAAACCCACGTGTGGCTTTTGTTTTCACTTGGTTGCTATTGGCTCCAAAGTTTCTATCCCCCTCCCGCACTTCTCCCCAAGGCTGCATGTCTGGCAGCCCGCAGGCCAGCCTGACATGACGGTCCTGTGGGTATCTTAACTTTGACCATACTGTGAACACCCCTCCAAGCCTGTTATTCTTCCCTTGGTCTCCCTCCCCACTTCTGGCATCAAATTCATTCAACAAATATTTATGTATTGAGCACCCACCCCATGCAGGCTTTGTGGGGTGCTGGCATGGGGTAAGGGGAAAGGACGAGGCCTCAGCCTTTATGGAGTCTAGACTCTCCCATTACTTTCCTTCCAGATAGTTCTGGCAAGAAACCAAGAAACTATCTTAGATGTTTCTCTCCGTCTCCTCTCACTCCCAACCAGTTATCAAATCCCTTCAGTATTAGTTCCATGACTTTTTAATCTGCCCCTTCCTCTTCGCCACCCCAGCCTGGTTCAGACCTCCTTTGTCACTGGAATGGACCACTGAGAACTTGCTGGCCTTCCCGTCCCCACCCTAGCTTCCTCCATCATATTGCTGTAACTCCCTTAGGGATCACTGTCTTCATAATAAAAACCAAACTCCTTCTCCTGACATCAGAGCCACAACCATCTAGACCCAGCCTGTCCTAGGTCTCACTTCTCACCATGCACCGCACACAGGATGCTTCACACACATAGATCTACTCTCTCTGCTGAACCTGTCAGACCTCCTTGCCTCAGTGAATGCAGTTTCCTCCAGGAGAAATTCCCTTATCCCTCCCACAAGCCCCCTCTCCACCTACACACACACTACCCTCCTTTCTCCACTGAGTAACATCTACCTGTCCTTTCAGGCTCTATTCAAATGTTGTGACTCTACAAAGACTTCCCTGATTTCTGGGTAGAAATAACTCATCTCTCTTCTTTCTTCTCAAAATGCTTCATCTGCACCTTTGTGCCAGCATTTATCACCCTTTAGCCTGTAGTCGGCTGAATGCTGTTCATGTTATTTTCCCTACGCTAATAACAGTCATAACAATAATTAATGCTGATTGATTGCTTGTACTAATCATTTGACATATATTATCTCATTTAATTCTCAAGAGAACCTCACAAAATAGGTGTGTTATTTTCCCCATTTTGCAGAGGAGGAAGCAAGCTATGTAGCACGTAATCACATGCCTGAGGTCACCCAGAGATTTGGGCCCAGGTGCTCTGACCCTGGAGCCGGCACCCTTTCCTACTCCCATGAACTGCCTTCGGGAGGCTAGAGGTCAACAGGCAGGGAGTTCAACTCACATCTCTGGGCCGCTTCTGCCTCCATCACAAAGCCAGGCACATGGAGGCAGGTCACCGACGCTTGTTGATTTAAGAGTTAAAGATCCATTGGCTGAAGAGTTGAAAGGAGATAGAGGATAGAAAATAGACAAGGACATGGGGGTAGAAGAAAAGAGATTCCAGGGGTCCCTTAAACAGAATGTCCTCCTTCCTCCCAGCCTCCTTCCTCCCACTTAATTTTTCTTTTCTACTCTATTCATTTCCTGGGGTTGCCAATTAAGGTGCTGGCAGGGCTATGCTTCCTCTGCCACCTCCAGGGGAGAATATTTCTTTGTCTCCTCCAGTTCCTGGTAGCCCCAGGAATTCCTTGGCTTGTGGCTGCATCACTCTAACCTCTACCTCCATCACATGACCATCTTCCTTTTCTCTCTCTGTCTTCTCTTCTTAGAAAGATAATAGTTATATGGGGAGGAGGCCCACTCTAATAACCACAGCTTACCTTAATTATATCTTCAAAGACCCTGTTTCCAAGAAGATCACACTCACAGGTTAGAACCTCAGCATATCTTTTGGGGGGGTGTAATTCAACCCCTAACACTGCCTATTAATCAGATTGTAACACGTGAGGATATAGGGCTTTCATAGCACCAATAAAACTGTAATCATCCACTACTGAGATACAAATCCTTGGTTCTGCTTTCTGAGTTGACATCGCCATATGATAAATCCCTAGTTCTTTAAGATGTTTAACTCGTGTCATTTTGAGACACATGAATTGACAGCTGGGGATGAAGACAGAGTGAGCTAGAAGAAAGGAGTGAGTGGTGGCCCCTCTGGGCTGGATGAGTGCAGCCAGGGCAGAGTCCCGGCTTGTGACAGCTGCTTATCGGAGCTAACCAGGTGTTTCGTACAGCATTAGCCCCACCTGAGCTTCTTGCCCATCTTGGGTTCCACATTTGAGTTGGGTGATAGTCACAGCACAATCTCCCTTCCTCTCCCACCAGGGAAACTGTTTTTTCCAAAGTAAGACTTGTTCACTCTGCATTATCTGTCATTTCCCCACTCTCTGCCTCAGTTTACCCTTCCATCAAATTAGGAAACCAAGAACACCTAAATTTAAGTGATTGGCATTGTGCCTCCTCCATTATGATCCTGGGTGTTCCCATGCATATCTGTGGGGCTCTGCCTGGCTTCCAAACACCAGGTAGCTGTAGCTGCTAGAGAGCTTTAAGGGCTTTGCTTCTCCATCTGAGCATCCTGACTGCTGCGTGTGGGGCTCTGCCCAGAGTCTAGAAGCTACCGTGCCTTCTCATAAGGAATGGGGGGAAAGACTGTGGATTATACATTGACTAGGGAACAGAAACCGTGCTGGGATATTTTATTAAATAACTACAACCCTGTTAGGTTATTATTATTAGCTCCATTTCACAATGAGGAAACTGAGGTCAGGGAAGTTAAACTACCTTGCCTGCCCTCACATGGCTCATAAGTGGAGGTTCTTTGTACATTGGGGTGCTGTGCCTAGACTCACAGTGCCAGCCTCCACAGGCCAGCTCTTGCTATGGCACTGCTGTTCATGTTTACAGTTTCTCTGCTTCTGCCATTTTGGGTGGATTGGTTGAGCCACTGTTCAGCAGGACCACAGGAAATACCTGTTCCCCATTCCTCCAGTCCAACCCTGATTTCTGTCTCACACAGGGTAACTGAAGCCACAGGGCTACCACCGTGCTTCCTCCATCACTTTGTGTCTCCTTTGCTGCCCCCAACAGGGATTCTGGGGCCAAAGCACACACTGGCTTGCTTAGGCTCAGGTCTCAGGATTAGGAAAAAAGCAAGCAAGACAGTGGGAGTTACCCAGGGCACTGGCTCACATGGGCCTCCTCCCTGCCACCCCTCCTTAAGGTTTTATTTAACCAGGTAGTTGTGGGTGCAGTAAGGGAGGCTCAGATTGGATAACAATTGAACACCAACACTGGGCTAAGCTAATGCCCACTCACGACCAGGGGCTCCAGAGAATGACCAGGAGGGTGGCGACAGGGAGAGCAATCCCCTGCAAAAAGAAACTCTGCCAGGGTGGGCTGTGAGCTCCGCCTGGTCTGCTGGTCACCCTTCATTCCTCTCTTTCTGGCTCCTCCTTCTTCACTTTCTCCATCCCTGTGTCTGCTGTTCTCTCTCTTTCTTGCCCTGTTTTATAATTTCTCTCTGCCAAGAGATCTTTGTCCCTGTCTTTTCATCTCTTTCTCTATCTGTCTCTCCTTCACTTGCTTTCTCCCTCCATCCCTAAACCAAACTTAGCCCCACTGGGCTCCAGGACCAGATGGATTGTGAAATAGAGTCCCCTTCCAAGGAGGAACGCTCTAGGCTCAGGTCAAAACAGGAGCTGCTCACATGTCACACACACACACACACACGCACACACACACACACAGAGAGAGAGAGAGAGAGAGAGAGAGAGAGAGAGAGCAGTAGTCTAGGACGGCACAGGGAGACGTGACTTCCTTCTGTTCCCACATTCCCTTGGAAACATCCTCCCTTTCCACTTCCCTTCTACATGGTGAGTGGCAGTTGGACGAGATGATGTTACACTGTCTAGTGTCCGGCACCGACACTCTGTAATTCTATGGAAATGGGTGTAAGTGACAGCACAAGAGGCTCAAGGCCACAAGTCCATGAACTCCTCTTTTCTCCTTGAGGATTTCTGGCAGGTGTCTCAAGATCCCCAAGCACTGCAGCCTGTAGGATGCTTTCTAGTGTCTCATGTTTGACTTCCAGTTGGACCATTTTGTGGTGCCATAGCCCATTTCCTCTGGGAAGACCTTCACAAATAGGCAAACAAGAACACCCCAGTGCTATGGGCTCAGGGTAAGCAGGACTCTGTTTACGGCTCCTGAAGAGCCCTTATGCTATCCCCTATACTCTGCACCAGCTTCCCCTCCCTAGAACGGGAGCTAGGGTCTGAGCAGAGACCTTGCTGAGGGATATGAGGTAAGGTGGGGACAGGACTGAGGGAGGGGGCATATGGAGGGACACACATGAGATGGAAAACAGTAGAAGCTTAGATATGACCAGTTTTCCTCACAGGACCAACTCCTGCCTGGGGGAGGGCTGGGGGTGGGCAGGAGAACTCTCAGCTTTGAGATTTCTCTGGGCAAGGGCGCCCAACCCAGCTTTTAAAGAAAGAAGCCCCAGAAAGGAAGATGAAGCCCAGAGAATCCTTTGCCCAGGATGTAGTATAAATCTCAACCTGCTCCACAAGGAGGAGGAGAAACCTCATTCATAATCTTGATGAATTGGTAACTCAATAAGCCCAGGCCCGCCCAGATGAGTGCTCAATTAGTGAGAGGAGGAGAACACCGGTAATTCCCTTCTCCTTGGGCGGTGGGAACTGTGCCACTCAGCCCTCCCCGCCCCTTTGGAAACTCCTGGGAAATGGCAACAACTTTGAACATTACACTGGCAGCCCCCACCTTAGTGAAGGTCCTTGAGCAAGTCTGAGAGAGCAGAAGTGACTTCTCTTTCTCCCTCCCTTCCTTCTTTTTTCTTTTTTCCTTCTTTTTCTGTTTTCCTTTCTTCCTTTCTCCCTTCCTCCTTCCATCCCTCCTTCCTTCCTTCTTTCCTTCCTTTTTCTCTTTCTCTTTTCTCCCTTCTTCCTTCCCTCCCTCCTTTCCTCCTTCCTTTTCTCTATCTTCCTTTCTCTTTTCCTCCTCTCCTTCCTTCTTTCTTTTCTTCCTTCTTCCCTCCCTCCCTCCCATTCTTTCTGTGGGTGTATGTGAGTGTTAAGTGTCTTGGCCAGGGCACTCATCCTTCTCAGATCATCATGCAGGAGCCCTCTCCCACCCACATTCCCATTCCCACCCTTCACCACCCCCACCATAGGCAACCGCTCTCTTTTGTAGTGTACCCTGAGGTTAGATTTGTATGTTTATGCCTTTTTAATTCATACACATGGTATTGCATTACAGACTCTGTTCTTTTCACTTTTCTTTTTTTAACTTCAGCACTATTTCAAAATGTCTAGCAGAGATGCTATGTGCAGATGGAGTTCATCATTCTGGTTGCTGCCCAGAGTTTGCAGGGGATGCTGCCACATGCCACCTCTCTATTCGTCTAGCGATGGACACCTGTGTTGCCTCCAATCCCAGCTGCCACAGCATCACTACACAAAATATCCACGTGCATATCCACAGTGGACCTTCATGAGGTCACCCTGTAGCTCATGTCCAGAATGCAGTTCTGGCTGAGGATATGCACAGCCTTGATCTGCCCAAGGACTGTGGGTGGGTAGGTTCTGCATTGGTGGCCCTGGCACTAGGAAAATACTTATTTTGTTTGGTGGTTCTACCTTCATAGACACAGCTAAGCCTAAGAAAATGCTGGAATTTTCCTGGTTGTGGTCCCACATTAGTAACAAATGCCCATGCCCCTTCAGGGTCAAGTAGCCCAGTTCCAGAGGCACCATGCACACTGTGATTTTCTGTTATGCCCAGGGGGCCCTTCACATGAGTGCAAGTTCATGGTCCCCATGCCAGTCACTACATAATTAAAGTTCCTTGGGAGAGGTGATGCCCCTTGATTCGCCTCTGACTCATCTCTAGAAGTGAGTAACTATGGTCTTGTCTCCATCAGGGTTGCTCCCTGGGGCCAGGCTGGGGAGAAGGGGGAGCTTGGACATAGAGATCTCAGCAGTCGGAGGAGGCCTGAGCACTTGGCCAGGCAGGGGAACTTCTGGGGACACCCTCATGAGTGTCTCTGCCTTTCTTAGTCCCCAGCCTTCAAACCCCCTGCCTCCTCCACCTTCGCCTTTTCTCTCAAGTCACAGCTCAGCAATTTTATGCCACCACACCACCACCCTGCAACTGGCTCACCCTCCTCAGACTGAGGACCAGCATCCCAGCCTGACCACCACTGAGGTCTCAGGTGTGTCTCCACCACTAAGTCTCTGGTGGCAGCCAGATCTGAGACCCAGGTAGCTAATCTGTACTCCTGGAGAGACCAGCTGAATGAACAAACTTTTCAAAGTGCTGAAACTTTGTTTGTAATAGCCCAAAACAACCACCAACCCAAATCAACCTCAACAGTAGAATGAGTGAGCCTACTGTAGTGTGTCCATACAATGGAATACTACAAGGAAATGGAAAAAAAACAGCAAAGAACATCATGGATAAATTTCACGTGCATTGCACTGAGTAAAAGAAGCCAGACATAAAAGAGTTCATCCATGGTCAGGCACATTGGCTCACAACTGTAATCCCAGCACTTTGGGAGGCCGAGGTGGGTGGACGTCTTGAGGTCAGCCTGGCCAACATAGTGAAATCCCACATCTACCAAAAATACAAAAAAAAAAAAAAAATTAGCTGGGCGTGGTAGTGCTCACCTGTAATCACAGCTACTTGAGAGGTTGAAGCAGGAGAATCGCTTGAACCCAGGAGGTGGAGGTTGCAGTGAGCCAAGATCATGCCACTGCACTCAGTCTGGGTAACAGAGCAAGACTCTGTCCAAAAAAAAAAAAAAAAGCTCATCCAGTACCATTTCTTTAAAGTTCAAAAGCAGACAAAACTAGTCTATGGTAATAGAAATCAGAATAATAGTTACTCTTGGGGAAAGAACTTGACTGGGAAGAAGCACAGAGGAATCTTCTAGGGAGCTAGAAATGTTCCGTATCTTCATTTGGGTGATAGTTACACAAGGGTAACTTCACATACATCAAAATTCAGTGAACATTTGAGTAGATATTTATTCAAAGAAAATATACAAATGGTCACTAAAATAAGCACATGAAACAATATTCAACACCATTAGTCATTCAGAAAATGCAAAAATTGTACAATGAGATGCCACTTCACTCCCACTAGGATAACTATAATTTTAAAAGAAAATAACAAGTGTTGGCAAGGAGGTGGAGAAATTGGAACCCTCATCTATTGCTGGTGAGAATGTAAAAAGGGGCAACCGCTTTGGAAAACAGTTTGGCAGTTTCTCGAAATGTTACAGATATAATTAGCATACGACCCAGGAATTCCACTCATAGGTATATATCCAAAAGAATTGAAAATATATGTCCACCCAAAAACTTATACACGAATGTTCATAGCAGCATTATTCATATTGATAATACCTTAAATATGGAGACAACCCAAATGCCCGTCAACTAAAGAATGGATAAACAAAATATGGTATATCCATACAATGGAATATTATTGAGCAGTAAAAAGAAATGAAGTACTTATGCATGCCATGACATAGGTGAACCTTGAAAACATTATACTGAGTAAAAGAAGCCAGAAATGAAAGGTCATATATGATTCCACTTATATGAAATATCCAATATCCACAGAGGCAGATGCAAATCCATAAGACAGAAAGTAGATTAATGGGTGCAGGGGTGAGGAGCAGGGAAGAACAGGATGTGACTGTTAATGGGTACAGAATTTATTTGGGGGATGATAAAAATATTCTGCATTTGACAGCGGTAAAGATTGCACAACTGTGAATATACCAAAAACTACTGAAACTTTAAAACTGTGAATTTTGTGATTAGTGAAGTATATCTCAAAAAAGCTGTTATTAAAAATTCATTGAGCAACACACTTAATATTTTGCATGTTACTGTATAAAAGCTATTCATAAGTAAATGAATAAATAAATGTACCTGAAAGCAAATGTTAAAAAATCAGTACTAGGATTTAAAAAGTGAAATACAGAACAAGGTTCATAATACTGTATTCTTTGTGTAAAGTCAAAGTCATATACATGCAAAGCAACACCGCATTTCTATAGGGATTCATGCTAATTCAAAGATAAACACTAGATTGCCCCTCAAGAAATCTGAATTTCTGCCTCTGAACTGAGTTCTCCTCTAAGTCCCAGATGATGGTTGTTGACCCTGATTCCTACCCAGACACCACCTGAACTCATTCCCCTGGGCTGAATCAGGTCCCTGGGTCTCTCACCCATTGTGTATGAACAGGAAGTTTGCTGCCCCATCTGCCTTCTGAACTGAACCTCCTCTGGGAATATCTTTTACCAGATCCTGATATCCTGGTACCGGTGATTGTCCCGACCATCCATGATAGATCTACATGTCCTCTAAGCATGCCGGTAGGGACTACCTGGTCTTCTCCAGGGCAACCTTCTGACTGAATCAGCCTCCCAAGCCTACCCCTAGCCTGAGGACTGTCTGCACCTGCCTGGATGGCTGAGGGATGCGCGGGGTCCACTGTAATTGATACCACAGTCTGCCTGATACCCAGGTACAGAGGCCTAGAAAGCAAGAGGTCTGTGTTCATTGCCTGACCACACTGACAGGGGCTAGATCTTGCCACACAGTGCAGCAGACTCTATCTTTGGAGCATTTGAAATGACAGACACAGCCACTTATCTCATCAAGTGAAAGGACTGGTGATGAGAAACCCCCTGGATTGTCCAGATACTGATTTATCTCAAGCGTCCCTTGAGAAGCTCTTTACGTACTGAAGAGACTGGCACAATTGTTGTATGTATTAGTTGAGCTTCTCAGTTGCAGACAACAGAATACTCTCTAGGTAGTTTAAGCAGAGAGCAGTTTAGTACAGATATAGAGAGCTCACAAAATCATTGGAACTGCAGAAGAAATACCCTCTATACTGGCCCAGTAAAGAAACCTATGCCTGTGAAATGGTTGGCAAGCTGCCATCACCACCACCACCCACCCCTGCGACACACACACACACACACACACACACACACACACACACACACACGCACCAGCCACCAGCACAAAGAGTGTTCTATCCCTTGCCTGGTCTCTCACGTAACTCACTCCCCAGTCACCATCTCAGTCACACCGAACAAGAAGTCATATTGGAAGCTAGCAATAGGGTTGCTAGCCATCCCAGCTGGTCTGGGACTGGGGATTTCCCATGTTGCAGGACTTTCTGTGCTAAATCAGAAAAGTCCCAGGCAAAACAGGGCAGGTTGGTTACCCTAGCTAGGAAATGTAGTGTTTTTGGAGTAAGCACTGGGGAGGTAGGAGTCATATTGCGGGGAACTGTCAAAATGTGGAGAGGAGGTCAGATGATTCGGGCCAGCTACAATGACAGATTATCTCTAAACTGCATGAAAAAAAATAAATTAGAATCTTATAATCACCACTTATTGAGTATTTACTATATGCCCTGAGCTTGCTTGCCAAGTGCTTTAGTATTACTGTTATTTATTATTATTATTCTATCTTCACCACAAACCTATGATAGTATATTATTTATCTAATGCTGTTATAGGTCCTGTTATGGAACTTACATTGTTGTGGGAGAAACAGACATTTAAGCTGAGGCATGAGCGAAGGGGAGGGAGCCAGATACACAGTGATGTGAGGAAAGGATGTTCTAGCCAGAAGGAACAGCAAGTGCAAAAACTGGAGGTGGGAACAGAAAGGAGTTTTGCATACTCCGGGAACAGAAGGAACTCTGTGTGGCTGCAGGAGAGCACAGGAGAACAGGAAGGGGTATACAACAAGGTTTAGGTATGGTAGACTATGGTAAGGAAGATGGATTGTACTTTAAGAAAAACTAGAAGCCAGTGGAGGGTTTTAAGCAGGGGAGTGGTATGATTAGATTTTCATTTTATAGCCTGGGTCACAAAGCTGGTGAATGAGAAATGAAATTTGAAGCCAGATATGTATCACTACAGATTGCGTTATCACCTGTTTTCAGCAACCATGCAAGCTGACATCATCCAGGACTCATAAGCAAGCGCCCCTAGTTTGTTCACAAATGCTCATTCTGTGTGTTGACTTCTCTACAGCAATGATTCTTCATCTGGAGCAATTTTGTCCCCCGGGGGGACATTTGACAATGCCTGGAGGTATTTTTGGTTGGTACAACTTGTCGGTAGGAGGTGGTGCCAGCATGGAGTGGGTAGAGGCCAGGGATGCTCCTAAATGTCCTACAGTGTACAGGACAGCCCCACGACAAAGACTTGTCCAACCCCAGATGTCAATATTGCTCTCCAGTAAATCACAGTCATTTTCTCATGTGTACAATGATGGGTGAATTTAAATGAAAGCTGAGACTCCTTCCAACTCCCTGAATGTGTATTCTTTGCTTGGGAAACAGGAGTGCTTCAAAGCAGGCAGCGGGCCCTCAGCACACATCACAGGGGTTTCTGTGACACCAGGTCTTTCATTCATTCTACCACAAAGCCAGGCAGGTCCTGGTAGCATGGGAAGAAAGAAACTTAGCTAGTGAGTGTGGAGTGGAGAAAACCACTGGTTTGGTTGGGCTTTTCACCTCCTGGGAACTGCTGCTGTGTTTCCCAGTGCTCCAGCAGCTAGGCAGTGTGGCAATCAATCAAGCAATTCCTGGCAGTGGGTCAGCTGATGGTGATGGGCCCGGCTCTGCCTGAGTCTTGGTGAGCTCTCCTGGGGCTTCCAAACATTCATGGCTGGGGACTGAGGCTGCAAGGGTCAGGGGATGACCAGCTGCCCCTTAGACACTGCACAGTGACATCTGCACATGTGCAGATACTCCCTATAATCTGTACTTAAACACAGTACTCCTACTGCATACCCAGAGTACGTTTTTCAATGCCTGCATATCCACACAGTTCCGGATCTCTCCTGGTGGCCACATGACCAACCCATCAGACCAGACGGTGCATGGATTATAGAGTGGAGATTCCCTATTCACACTATGTTACCAACTTTGGAGGCTGGGTGCACGCACATACACCTTCCATTTCCAAACACCACAGGCTGACTGCACATCATTTATGCTGCAGGAATGCCACATTAGACTCACTACAATGAATTGAGTGCTTACCATGTGCCACATGCCGTAAGTACTTTTATACATCTTCTCTTTGAGTCATTCTATCTTCATTTGGGTTCCTTGGAAAGCAAACCTTGAAGCAAAAATTTAGGAGCAAGTAGTTTAGTTGGGAGTCGATCCAGGGATTACTATGAGGGAATGGGGAGAAAGGCAGTGACAGGAGAAAAGCTCATGAAGGGTATGTAAATGAAGGATTCACCGCTCTGGGAAACTGTGGTTTGAGCCTCAGGAAGACCATATGGAACACTGCTCAGGTTTGTCCCCTCATCAGAGGAGAAAAAGCTTTGGTCCCTCACTGCCTGGTTGGCTAAAGGAATGTAGACAGAACACCCACAGCCTCTGCCACATCTCCCAATACCACTAAGGAAAGTATTAGATAACTCTATTTTAGATGAGGTAACAGGGGTTAGAAGAGGTTATGCTACCTTGTCCAAGGCAACATGGTTAATGAAGTGTGGAACCAGGATTCAAACTTGGGTCTGGCTAACTGCAGAGCCCACATTCATACTCACTGTATTAGCTTCCTCGAGCTGCCAAAAAATAAAAAGAAAGTACCACAAAACACCGCACACAGCGTGGCTTACACTACAGAAATGTATTGTCTCACAGTACTAGAGGCATGAAATTCAAGACCAAAGTGTCACCAGGGTTGGTTCCTTCTGAGGGCTGTGAGAGAGAATCTGTTCCACGCCTCTCCCCTAGTTTTCTGCTGGTTTGCTGCCAATCTTTAGTATTTCTTGGCTTGCAGAAGCATCACCCCAGCTCTGCCTTCATCTTCACAGGATATTCTCTCTGTGTTCACTTCCATGTCTCAATGTCCCCTTTTTATAAAGACACCAACCATACTGAATCAGGGTCCATCTAAGGACCTCATCTTAACCAACTACACCTGCAATGACCTTATTTCCAAGTAAGGCTGCATCCAGAGGTACTGGGAGTTAGGACTTCGACACAGAACCTTTGAGGAGACACAATTCAACCTTTAACACCCTCCATGCCTGTCATCACTCCTCTGTACCCCATAGGCCTTTGTTCTGCATGTCCATTTTTATCCTTTGAGCTTGTCCACTGCACGCTGGACAAAAGAGCCCTGTAGCTTGTAGCTTATGTCCCTCACTTTTGATGGCCCTACCCTTCAGGTGATGGCATGACTAGATCATGGCCAGAGGGCAGAGGACTGAATGAGATGGATGAAGTCTGGGAGAAAGCCTTGGTGAGGAAGCTTGGGCCTGGGGTCCACCTCGCTGTCACCTTAATCACTGAGATTCAATCACCAAATATAATAAAGAAAAGTATTACAGAAATAAAACACTGCCAAAAAATCTTTCTCAAATTATAAGTCCATGCAATGAGCAGTCTGGGTTTATAAAGAACAAATTATGCCAGACAACACTTGATTGTGCCTTTAAGGGAACTAGGAAATTAAGAGATGGGAAGGATGGAAGGGATGCAATACATCTTAATTTTAATACAGCAATTGATACACCATCTTGTGGAATTGTCCCTGCAAAATTAATTCAAACTGGCTTGGTGAGGAGAACTGTCCCTGGGGTTGAAAACCAGGGGAAAGATAAACAAACAAATAATGATTAAAGGAGAAACCAAAACCCATAGCCCTAAGGTAGGGAAAGGAAGGAGGGTGACTTAAGAGAGGGGAAGGAAGATTTTGAAATGTGCAGAGGTGTGGAATACGCCTAGGTGTTTGGGGAGCTGGAGAGGGGATGGCCCAGAGAAGGAGATTGACCAGGAGCCTGCCAGACAGTGGGATTCACCAGTGGCTCTATGCCAGGTGGGTCACATCACCAACCCAAAGAGACTGGGAAACTGAAGGCTGCACCCTGAAGAAACCTACAACCTGAATGGAGGAAACCTACTAAAGGCAAGTACAGTCGACTTCAGGGGCAGAGTCAGGTGCTAGGTTTTGCTTTTTACAAATGTATATGACATTTGAAGTGAAGTAGCCCATTCTTTGGAATCCTAGAATCCTGACTTGGGCTTAGAATGTTAGAGTTGACAGGGGCCTTAGTGAAGGCCTCTCTGTGCAGACGAGCAGACTCAGAGTCACAGAAAGAGAAGTATGTCTGGGGAGTTTGTCAGAAATGCAGATTCATGGACTCAGAACTCAGAGGTTCTGATTGTTGTGGACTTTGGATAAGGCCGAGGAACCATCATTTGTAACAGATCAGTTAAAGATAACTTTGGTATGTGGATCACACTGAGAAACACTGGCCCACGATCACACCCTGGTCCTGTGCTTTGATTCTCTTTGTTTTTCTTTCTTCTTTCTTTCCTTACTTCCAAAATGTTTTTCTCATGTGTCTACTATATGGAAGGCAATGTTCTAGGTTCCAGAGATGGAGAGATAAAAAGTGACTTTCATCTTTGAGAAGTGGACAGTGAGGCTACCCAGTGAAATAATTTATAGAAGCATGAGGAGCTGAAGTCATGTTTAACTACTCTATGAAAGCACCATCAGCAAAATTCAGACAGAGAGAAACTACAGGGCAAACACCAGGCTTCCTCAGTAAATACACTACAAAGGGCAAAAATAAGAGGAAGGGAAGATCTATACATTAAAGGGGACTTAAGGGACATATCAATCAATTGTCATGTAAGACCTTACCTGGATCCTGATTTAAACAAATGCTGTTTAAAAGAACTATTATGAGGCAATCAGAAAAATGTGAACATTTGTGGATATTTGATTATTTTAACTAATTACAAGGTATGTTGAGATGGTATTGCGGTTATTTTTTTAAACTTCCTTATCTACTAGATATAGAAACTAAAATTTTTATGGATAAAACAATTTGATGTTTACAATTGGCTTTAAACTAGCTCTGTGTGTGTGTGTGTGTGTGTGTGTGTGTGTGTGTGTGTGTGTGTGTGTCTAGGGTCAGCAGAGGGGTGTCTAGATCAAGCAAGATTGTAAGATTGTCTATGAGTTATTGATTGTTGAAGCCAATTATGGGTAGTTCATTATACTATGAGGAGTTCATTACTATTCTATTTTGTATATGTTTGAAATTTTTCTAATAGAAAGAAAGAGAGAAAGAAGAAAGGATGCAGAGAGGGAGAGAGAGAGAGAGAAGGGAGGTAGGGAATCTAGGCGGCAAGTGGTGAATGGAATCGTAGATTGATGACCACACAGGATGAACCAGGGAGAGTCCCCACTCTGGCAAGAGGGTTCAGTTCAGAAAAGGAATCAGCATTAACCAGGCCAAGATGTGAGGTGGAGGTATGGGGGAGGCCCGTGTAGATGTAGAAAGAATGTGCTGGCCGTGGCTATGGAAACCGCAAAAGAACAGCAAGGACCTGACCCCCAGCACTGGGTGGACTGGGCTCAGGAGCTCGGGGGATTCTGGTAGGTGAGGGAAGTAACCAAAGGATTTCAGACAAAAGAGACATAGAAAGACACATGTTTGGTTAGCTCACCTGGGCTTCTCTGTGGAGATTGGAGCTGGATAGGGAGACCAGTGGAGGGAAAACAAGTTATGCCAAGGGGGTGTGAACAGAAGGGGACACTGGAGACATTTAGGAAGTAGACTCTACAGGATGTAGTGTTTGGGGGGTCTCCTGTGCTTTTTGTTGGATGTCTAAAGGGATGGTAATATCATCTCTCAGCCAAGGCAGGGAACACAGGTAAAGGACCTGGTGGGGTAAGAGGTGACAGATTCATGTGGACACCTCGGATTTGTGGGAAAGCCAGGGAGAGATGTTTCACATGCCTTTGGATGTATAGCATTGCAGCTCAGAGGAGAGATCTAAACCAGGGGATGTAAACATGGCCTTGAGAAGAAGGAGAAGAAGAAAGGAGGGCCTGAGTCAGTGTCTTGGAGCAACACTGATATCTCAGCTGATGGTAGTGGGAGCCTGCACCTGGTCCCAGTCTCCCAATCCATTCTCTGCCAGCTCCTCTCTTACAACTTTTGCACTTGAGTTTTGGGGTCCGCTAGTCTCTGGAGTCTCCTGGGTCAGGCCGACTGGTGGCAGCTGCTTTCTCTTGGTTCCCTCACTGACCATTCCTGCCAAGTAATTCTTGTACCTGCCTGTGAACCAACACTTGCTCAGGAAGCTGAAGGATGCCTCCATCACCAAAGCCCTTTTTCATCATGGTCAACCCAGCTGTACTTGCCTGTGTATTGTTTCTCTGTCGCTTGCTTCAGTTGGGCAGAATGGGGTGGTGGCAACACACAACACCTCTAGAGGCCACTGGACCTGGGGTTAAGTCCCAGCTCAGCCATCAGGGAGTGTGTAGACTCAGTCGTGTTATTTTACCTCTCGATGTCTGTTTCCTCATCTGCAAAAGAAAAGGAAAGAATGAGATTTGTACTAGCCTCTTAAATGCCATAATTCACAAATAGCACTTCACTGTATGCTATATAAATGTCATTTTTGTTATTCTCCTTGTTCTTACAGACCTGCCTGTCTGGACAGTTGAGCAGCCTCTGCTCACCCCTATGGCTCCTGCAGACAGCATTGGTTCCTCTTTTCCTGGGTGACAAGCACCCGCCTGGCCCTCCCCTTGGATACTAATGTTCTCCTAGCTCTTGACTCTCTCCCTGGCTTCTCACCAGCTGGGCTTCCCTGCCTAATTCTGAATGTTGGTGTCTCTGTAGCTCCTTGCCCTGAACCAACAATCTTCTGAGAACTGCAGCCCAGTGGGCATCTCCAGTTATATCATATTCTTTTCAAAAAATTAACTGTACACATCTGTTTGTGATACTAATTCTTCTAACGTTTAACTACTAAAGTGATGGAGAAACAAATAAACGGTGCCCCCACCCCAGATGAACACAGCTGTCATTCCAACTGGGGATTGAGGTGGCCCAGGGGACAGGGCTGCTTGGTAAGGCCTGTCTGTGGCAAGTGAAGCCACACCTACTGTTCTCTTTGCACAAACAAGACAAGAAAACTCATTTGTGCTCATGGGAGCCAGCCCCCTCCTCCATGATACCCCAGACATTATCCAGACGGCCAGTTTCCAGAGCATTTATTAAACAACCATTTACGGAGAGCCCACCATGAGGCAGCCACTGAGTGCTGAAATTGAATTTATTTTCTGTGTTAAGTCTCAGAAAAGATTGGAAAGCCTTGTCCGTGAGGCCTCGAGGTAGAATTGCTATGCCTTTACAGAATGAAATGTGTGCTGTTTTGTGTACTGCTATTTATTGTTCCTCTTGCTTCCTTGGAGGGAAAAATAAGATCTCAGTCCTATGGGGTGCCGCCAAGCAAGGCAGCTGCAAGGGTTTGGAGATCAGCTTGAAGGGGCAAGAGGTACCTCTTTTTTCTGAGGCCATCTTAATTCACTGCTGTGGCTCATTTAAAGTGGTATTTTAGGGGAAAGGAGAGAGGGTGTTTACTGTTGTTGTTTTTAAAGATAAACTTAAAATAAGGGATTGATTGGAAGACTTTTCCTTCTGTAGCAGAATCTACGTATCAGCCCCTCGTATGCGTGTTCCCTTCCTTTTGCCAACAGAACCCGGATTTCAGCTCTGGCCTCTCATCTAGCAGGAGTTTCCCAGGCCCCCCAGCAGCTGTCTATGGGGCCAAGTTCTTGCCCAGGGTATTTAAGGAGAAATTATGTCGTCAACTTCTGGGTCTTACCCCTCTAACGTTTCAGTGTTGACGCCTCTATATCACCCAGACACAGTGCCAGGAAACTGCAGGGACTATAGAGACAAGGGCAATGATCTAGAGAAGCAGTCTGGGACCCTGATAACCTCACGAGCTGGGCCACTGGCCCACCATGAACCAGCTGCCTCTCTCTGGATGGCCACATAAGAGAAAAGTTAACCCACTGAATTTTGAATGTTTCTTTGTTAGAGCAGCTTAGCCTCTACCCTAACTAATACATTCTTTACTACAGTACAGTTGTTAAAGTCCTAAATTATTTGAGTGTCTTTGTTACAAATTATCAGACTCCCCCTTCCTTTCACCCCCAAACTCACCACTCTTTAAGTCCCCTCTCCTCTGGGCAGCACACCCAAGAATCCTGTGACAGCTACTTGCAAAGTTTTTGCTCTTTTACATCCTGGCTGCTAGAGAAGCTTTATTTCCCTGCAACACCTTAAAATGTACACAGTAAAACAGTAAATGGCTTACTACTGAAAACACAGCTTACCCTTGAGAAGTTCCATTTTTTCGTGCCTTGATCTCTCTATGTCGAAGAGTATGTTTGGGTTAGAGAAAGTCATGTCAGAGCAGCGAAGTGGCTTCTGTTTAAATCAGAATGTTTTCAGGAGTGGCATGTCAACCTGGAGGATCTTGGGATCCACTCTTGCCCTTCCTGGCCCCACCTGCAGCTGTTCTGGTTAAACCTTCAGGGGTGTGAAAGGATTGTTACTTGATAAGAAGCAGCCCACCAAGATGAGAGGTGGGGGATTGCATAAAGACGTATCTCCTTTCATGTTAAAAGAGAGAAAATAAAAGAGCAAGGGAAATCACAGTAATATAATTTTTTAAAATCCTTGTCAGGCAGCACTTCAGGCAGGAGAAAGGTGTTGAGAAATCAAGTAAACAATGACAGCACGCCAGGACTCCCAAAAGACTAGGTGCTGCTTGTGGAAGCCGCTTGAGAAAGAGAAAGGACATACTCAGGATAAAAATTAAATAAAAACTGGATCACAGTGGTGAGAAGAAAGGAAATTCCACCTCTGATCCCCATCTCACAAATGCATAAACTGCTTTATTGTTTTGCTGAGAAGCTCACAAAATGCATAAACCACTTTACTGAAACAAAGACTAATACCTCTGATGGCTGTCACCTCTGCCAGCCCTGCTCAGAGGGGTGAGAACCTTCCGTCTGCCCTTGGCCATCCAGACCCTCAACCAGTTTGGGTCAAGATAGCCTGCACAGTCCTGGTCTCCCAACTGGCCAGCCAGTGGAGTCTAGAAGAAACTTTGCAGCTGTGACATCTAATGCATCTGGGTGAGTCTCACATACACCCATGTTCACTGAGCAGCAGCTTCCCCCATGACCCTCATCAGTCTGGCAAGTAGAAAAACAATGGATTTGGGCACGGGTTCAAATCCCAGCTCTGCTACTTCCCAGCTGAATGATCTTGGACAAATTATTTAATGGTTCTCTCTCTGTTTTCTCCCCTGTCAATTCACAGGGCTATGTTAAGGATTAAAAAATGGTAGATATTAAATACTTCCCCCTCTCTGTGAAATTTCTTTCCTTCTTTTGTGGTCTTTGAGTTCATAAGGCATCTGCCCTGCCCTGAGGCCTGGGTCCTTTACCCCCCTGACTCCATGGTCCCGATAGCTCACTTTACTCCTGTCCCAGATATCCCTTCAAAACTTGGTCCCTGTACCCACCCCAGACCTCTGTGAAGGCTGCCTTCCCTCTTCCCCCACAGACATCTCTGTTATGATCAGCCAGGGACACAGGCCATCAGCCCCATCCCATCTCCACAAAGGCTGTGATGCCACCCTTGCCTCACTGAGGCCCAGAGGGGCTTCTGCTGAGCAGGGTGAGCTGAGGAAGGTGCCCAGACCTCCCCACTACATGTCAGGGTCCCAGACCTGTAGTCAGCTTCCAATTCTGCCTTTGCTGCTCTCAGCCGTGAGGCCCTGAAGCCCGTCCTTGCTTTGGACTGCTCCTTATGTGAGATCAATGCACATGCTCAGTGTTTGAGCCAGCTTGACGGAGGGGCTGAGATCCCCACTCCTAGAAGAGCTGCATTTGAAGTTCCCGTCACTTCAGCGAGACACGAGTTTCTCTTATGCTGCACTGTGACTCTTGGTTTTCTTTCAGTGGGGCTCACTCTGGGGTTCCTTCTCGGTTTCTGGTGGCCCTTGCTCCCCTCCTCAGCCTCTGCTATTGCATGACTCATTGTGCCCACCTCCTTCTCCATGATGTCCCCCATTGAGGCCAGAACCATCGTGGCTCATCAGAGCGATGACAATGGTCTTAAAGCGGAATCAGGAGACAACGAGTGCTTCTTCCACTCTGGATGAGACTGAGGACTCATTCCCATTTGAATGAGGTGTCACTCAGATGAAACACCATCCCTCCCTTAGTGGGGAAGCCTGCAGTGGAGAGGGGGACACTCAAGGGCCTCCTGCTAATTGCTGCTGTCAGGTATTTCCAGGAGGAACAAGAGCAGGTTTCAAGGGGCAGGGTGGAGCTAACCCCTGGCCTGTCTGCACAAGTGTCCCAGCTCTCCACGTCCTGGCCACTTTGTCCCACTGAGATGCGCTTCATGCTAAAACCTTTCTCAAGTCCGTCAGTCAGTAATGAGTGAGCACCTACTATGTGCCAGGCACTGTGCCCTTTGCTCCCTTCAGAAGCCCCACAGGTGTCCACAGACCTCGGTGAAAACCTGCCAACCAGGTGATGATTATAATCTTCTTGCTGTCACTGGTTCCATGCAGAACTCAAATAATTTGCATTCCCAGGGTATTCCAAACGCAGTACAAAACGGCTGATCTTGGCCAACATTTTGAGGGCTTCTAGAGGACCAAATTGAGACCTGGGAGCTGAAGCAACAGTGCCACGATCCCAGCCCTGGGCTCTTCACTCATTCTGTCTCTGCCTGACATGCTGGCACAAGCTGAAAGGCGCTCCATGTCTCTCCAATTCTGTGTCACACAGGATGTCCCAACATCCCATCTGGTTCCTACCTGACTGTTCAGGATCTAGGAGGCAAGTCACTTTGCAGGAAGTCAAGGCTGTGAGTAAGGATGTGGAGGGAAAGGCTGAGGTGCCAGCTGGGAGCTAAGACCAGACCTTTGCCTGGTAGAGTGACTATCTGGGGCAATGCAGGCTCCAATGTCAGTCTAATTACAGGCCTGTCATTATTCATTAGTCCCGTGGAGCGGCTGGTAGGGTGGAAATGAAAGAAGCGTGAAAGGAAGCTGGGAAAGCGGGAATGAGCTCAGCCAGGAGGGCCCTGGGGAGAGCAGGGGTGCTGGCCACGCTGACCCAGGCACCCCACACCTCTCATTCCCCACCTCTTTCCATGACCTCCACTCCCCCTCAGCACCCAGAGAGTAGCCAGGCAAAATCTTGGTGCACAAGTCCTCTGTCCCTCCCCAACCTTGTGCTCCTGGGTCCTGAGGTCTGTTTCCCCACCCCCCTCTAACTAGGGCAGTTCATTCCTTCACAAATACTCCTTCAATCCCTACTACCTGCTTGCCATTCTTCTAGGCCCTGGGAGGTAATGACGAAGGGGTCTGATTTTAAGTGGGGAAAGTCTGAGGAAGTGACATTTGAGCAGGGCCCTAATGTTCAGGAGGGGGGACTAGAACAACAGAAGTGCAGGTGCAAAGGGCGTGGGGCAGGCTGCGATGCACTTAATCTGTGAAGGGAAGCCCAGGGATGGGGCAGAATGAGCTAGGAAAGAATGGGAGGGAAGCAGGTCAGATCACACACAGTTGGCAGAAGGTGAGGTACAAGGGTAAGAACAGGGAGACGGACCACAAGCCGGTGCAACAGTCCAGGTGTGTGACAGTTTTGACTTAGACTGGGGTGGTGAGGAGTGGTCTTTCTTAGAGTTTATATTTCAGATACTCTGAACTCAGCTCTCACCAGCTCCCTTAGCTATGGCTCCCCACCCCTAAAGCGATGCTGGACCCATCATTTCACATGCCCTCATTCCAAATATCTTCCTCATGTGGCTGAGGCTCACACACATGCAACCAGCCACCATCGTCAAGGCTGCCAGGCCATCCTCGGGACGGGGGTCCAACCCTGCAGTGAGGCTGTCTGCCCCTCCTTACCACTTCTTTACATATTTAACTCAAATGACGCTTACAGAAAGCAACCCGAAACTGTGTCAGCACGGGGCTACTGTTATAGAAGAAGACATCGCAGTTTACCTGGGACAATGAAGAGTAGGAGGTGAACTCTGTGGCACTGAACTAGACGGTTGTATTAAACAGATCATACCACTTTTTTCCAATTATTTAGACTTTTTAAGCAGTGAGCAGGAACTGGATGGTGGCAGAACTCCTGAGGTGCCCACGGGCAGCCTCGCTTCTGGTTGTAGAGGAACTAGGAAGCCCAACTGGAGGACTCAGATCCTTTGTGTGTGTGCCGGGCCCCCCAGCCAGACGCCAGGCTCCTGGGCTCCCACCACACCCTTCATCTCTGCGTCCTCAGCACCTGCCATAGGCAATGTTCTCACAGTGCCTGCCAAACCAGTGGAGGAATAAATGGACAGATGACATGAGCGCTGCCTTGCGCCCCCACCCCAGAACAGTGCCAGGAACACAGGATAAAGTGAATTGAGGATGGTCCCACTCTTTCAACACTCTCCTCTCTGCTTCCAAAGGTGAGAGCCAACCAACCAATCAGGGAGGGGAAGGAGGCTCAGGTGTCAGGGCCTGAGAAGATGTCACTATTACCCCTTTAAGGCAACAGACTACCATGCTTTAATAGGTCCATTGTGGGGAGGCAAGCTTTGCTGGGCCAGGCATAGTTTGGGCACTTTTCAAATCATAGGGTGATTGCCCGCCTGGCTTGAGCACAGATCTGGCCCTCCTGCAGGACCCCCAGCCCTTGGGCAAGGAGACTGGTGGGAAGCAGGCCTGTGGGGGCTTCTCTGTTCCAATAACAATGCAACAGTAACTACTAATATCCAACTGGCCCTCCTGGGCCTAAGACACTGTCATATACATTCTTTCTTTTGCCTCTCATTGCACCCTGGAGGGAGACAGACAGTGTGGATTGCCCCCAAGGTCCTACAAGAAGTAAGAGCCAAGACCAGGTTTGAGCTCTGGTTTTCTGAATCCACATTCTCAGCCCCCTTTCCCACACCACACAGCTCCCCAGTAACAGTGTGGAGTTCAGAGCAGCAGGAACCATCAGTGATCATTGACTGTGGGCTCATCATTGCACAGTGGGGGCCCAGGAGGGAATGGGGCCTCCTGCACCTGGACCCACCCTTCACACACCAGGCTACCTATGCCTATTTTCCCAGGGGTTTTTGGTCTCTTGAGATTCTGTCCTGCTATCACCATTTTACTTTCTAGACTATTTCCTCTTCACCTCTAAGACAGCTGAGGCAGTTTACAGCTGTTTACTAGCAGTCAGGTAGAGGAGGAACTTAAGTGGAATATAAACTATTGAATTAAATTATCCTCTTCAAATGCCACCCGGTACTCGCTCTACCTGAGAATTTCAATCAATGCTGGTAACTTCCTTCTCTTTAATGGAATGCACCAGACAAGTTTTTTTGCCTGCCATTTGAGCTGGGCTGCTGCTGTGGCAGATGCTGTTATAGGGGACAGAGATGTTCGTGTAGACACGCATGACAATGCATCACCTGAAAGCATAGCTTTCTTGAGCTCCCAGCAGTGCCATTAGCAGGTTGGGAAATTGTTTCACTCTTCGAGCCTGGGTGTTAGACAGAGGCATCCACAGGAGGGTCAGTGAGGCCCTCCAGGAGATGGGGGGTGGAGTTCTGTCCTTCAGGACACCTTTTAGAGACTCAGGGAAACAGTGGTATGGGAGAGGAAGGGTAGCAGGGGAGGAAGACGGATTCCCTCCTAGCACCAAAAAATATGGGTAAAGCTCATAGCCATACAAACAACACCCACTAATTACAAGTCAAAGGGATAGAATGTTGTGCCCTCTGTATTTATAAAACAGAATGTCCCTGGGCTGGGAGTTCCTGGGTTCAAGTCCTGGTTCCAACATGTATTAGCCATGCTGTTGGAAGCAGGCCTCTTCTCTGCGGCTCCATTTCCCTTTTCTGTAAAATAGCTTCCCTGCCTACATTATGGGGAATGCAAAAGCATTGACATCTTCCAAGTGCTGTACAATTGTGAGTTCCAACATATTGGGCGGTGGGAGGGGCCCTTTGAGAGATATCCCTCCGGACCCCCCACAGACCTCTTAAGTGGCCTCTGGGCCAGGTGAAGAGGGGCCAAGGCCATTTGCATCTTGGAAGGAGGGCTCGGCTGGGACGGCCATCCTGGAAGTGACCTCTGGGAGGCAGCAGAGGAGGTGCTATGGAGCCGCCACAACTGAAGTTCCCAGCTGGGGATCCTCAGGGGACAGGGAAGGGGAAGGAAGCACTGAGACTGAGTGACTGGCACTGTTTCATAGATAGGGAAGTCAATGTGGGAGTTCCATAGGGCCTGCTGGGCCCATGGTTGGGGGTCACCACCACCAAGCTGTGTCCTGATGCCATTCCTTCCCCAGGGCTTGGGCCTCTTCCTTTCTGCCCTGACCCTGGAAACATGATCCTTCCAAGTTCACTCCTCAGCAAAATTTTCCATCCTCAGAACGGGTTTTCCAGACAGGACGAAATATGCTTTTAAGACTCTCTTCTCAAGGGCAATAGAAACTTCCTTACTTACGGCACAAGGAAAAACGAGGCAAAAATAATTACTGAGCGCCTACTATGTGTCAGCATTGTGCCTGCCGGTTTATGCACACTAATCTCATTTACACCACATAGTAACTGGCTGAAGTGGGTTAGCCCATTTTACAGATGAGGAAACTGAGGCATGGGGAGTTAAATGACTTTGACAGGATCAGACAGGTGGGTAAGTGATAATGCTGGGACTCGAACCTAGAGTTCTCTGACTCCAGTGTGCATGTTCTTTCTACCATGTTAACTACATAAACATGACAGAATGGTCAAGGAGGCAGAGTAGACGCCACAAAGACAAAATGACAAAATATTTGCCATTTCTTCATGCTAGAAACATTTGAATTGCTAAGAAACAGCAACGATACAGAAGAGTTACAGGACCCAGACTTGGAGATCTTCTTACCAGTTTCCACCTCCATTTTGGATCTCTCTATAATCAGCTTCCTGTGGCCAGTCTCTTCTTCATTGAGAATCCTTTTGTTTTTGTTTTTGTGCTGTTGCCTTTGTTGAGAGTTCTTACAGAGCTCTTCCCAAGATGGTTCTCTGCTTATCTTTCACATTCTAGTCTATGCTGACTCCCTTAACTCTTGGCAAGCGCCTGCTCCTCCAGGTTTTTTTCACTAGCAAAATTATTTTCCCTTCTTCATTCAAAACATGATGCTAGAGCTCCAATCTTGAGCTGGATGCTAGACAAGGACCTTGGGACAACAGTGTTTACCACTTAGCAAGCACTTGCTACTGGACAGGATTCATATATGCTGAATGTTAGCATGCAGTATCTCATTTAATTGTCTGGACATCCTTAGGGTAGGTGTTAGTATCTCTGTTTGATGGATCGGGTAGCTAAGGCCCAAAGTCACTGAGTAAGCTGCCCAACATCACAGACAGTCAGTTCTCAACCTCAGCTCTGTGTGGCCCAGAACCTCTGGCATTAACCCCACCCACAGGGGATGGTCAGGAAGATAACCCGCTTCCCCATCCTCTCTACTATGGATCTTGATTCTTACTATAAGTTAATATAGATTCTCAATATAATTTAATATACCAAATAGATGACAGTGGGACTCTGCTGGGATAGAAGAGGAACATGTGATACGTCTGCTAGGATCTGTAGTCCATTTGAAGAGACTAACACATGAAGTGCATTCCATGACCTCCCTTGCATCCTGGGACATTCTTGTGTGTTCCTTCCCACCTCCCTAACATTCCCTTTGATCTCCTGCTCAAGCTGCCCTGTTAATGCTGGTGTTCTACAGGGCTCCATCTTCAACCTATCTCTCTTCTCACACCACATCAGGGCTTAGAGATTTGAATAACCACGAGGAGTGTGCAGAAATTCACCCAGCAGGCTGAGCATTAAACAATAGCTGCTTGCACAGCAACCAAACAAAACCTTTGCCTGGCTACGGGCCTTGAACCATACCCAGCCTGACAAAGCTTCCAAACAAAACAGAACATTTTGGCAACCCAAGCCATGCTCAGAGCTGCAGGGTTGTTGCTCTTATTTCTATTTTCCCGGGACAATTTCATCTATCTCAAGTATTTATCTATTATCTACTTCCTCCATGATGATAACATCTGCATCTGCTGTCTTCAGCCCAGGTCTCTCTCCTGGCTTCCGACTCTGTGCATGTGACGGTCTGCTGACATCTCCAGCTGCCTCTAGACCCAACTTGGCCAAACTTGAATGCACCATCCCCCATTTCTCTCCATCCTCCTACCTGTGTTTATCTCCCCCCTTTCCCTTTCCCATCCCAGTTTCTCACTTTCTTGCTCGCTCTGTCTCTCTCTCTCCAGCCCTCCAGTACCTGCCCTAGTTCAGGCTGTTGCCCTAGTCCCCTTGAATATTGCTGTAGCCTCCTACCTAGGTCCCACCGCCCCCCATCCATCCTTCTCACTGCAGCCTGAGTCACTGACCAAAAATAAAAATCTAAGGCTACCTCCAGCTTAAAATTCATAGCCTGTGGGAAAAGACACAAAACCCTTAGCTCGGTATCCAAGCCCTCCCCAGCCGGGCAGCACATACGTCTAGAGCCACCCCTGGTTCTCACTTCACTCTCTGGGCACAACCAATTGTGTGCACTTGTCCTACATACACCACAGAGCACCATGCTCCAGCATCTCTAGGCCCACTGCTGCCTCTGCCTGGAGAACCTTCCTTTCCCACCCACCCACACTCTGCCTTTGCCGAGCCACTGCTATATATTTTGAAATTCTACATCGGTGCCACCACCTCTGAGAAGCCTTCTCTGACATCCCCCAAGTCTGGACCAGGCACCCCTCCTTTTGAGGGGGGCGGTGCACAGTATCTGGTACCATGGCACAAGATTTCAACATTGCTTGTTTACTTGTCTGTGAACCACAAGGCAACCGCCCCTGGCAGGCACTGGAGTTGCCTACCCAACACCTAGGACCTTTTCCTGATTTTATTCAGGCACGAAATTGCTCAGTCTTGAGGATGATGGTTTTTTTTTTTTTAACTTTTAAAAATTTTATTTTTTATTGATACATAATAGTTGTGCATACATTGAGGATACATGTGATAATTTAACACATTTGAATAACTTGTAAAGATCAAATCATTATATTTGGGATATATATTGCCTTAAATATTTGTCTTTCCTTCACGCTAGAAACATTTGAATTGCTATCTTCTAGCTCCTTTGAAATATACAATAGATAATTAGTAGTTAACCTTTACTGGGAGCCAAGTACTGTGCTAAGCACCTTATGTACATTAAACATTTAATCCTTACATCAACCTGTGAAGTATCATTATCACCATTTTACAAATGAGAAAACTGAGAAACAAAAGGTTAAGCTCCTTGCCCAGGGTTATATAACTCAAAAGTGATGAAGCCATGATTTGAACTGTGGCCCTCAGGCTCCAGAGCCTGGGCTCTTAGTAGACATGATAGACGCACTGCTTTTCCCATGAACAGCACATCACAATTGGCCCAAGGCAGCCAGTTATGGCATCCCATTCTGGTTTGCCTGTGACTGGTCTAGAAACAGGCATGGGATCCAGATACGGTCACTGGGTTATAATGAGAAGGCAGCAAGGCACTTCTAGGAAAGGTGTTCTTCCCCTATGAAAAAAAAAAAGGAGCAAAGTGAAGGTCCCTGTTCTGTCTTTGAGCATTAGGATATTAGGATGTTGTTGGGGGCTGTGATGGCCATCTTGCCATCTGAGGACAGTTATCACTGATGCACCAAGAATGGTTCTTGATGGCACTGCTGAGCTGTGGAACCTACAGCCTCTAAGGACCACAGCCCTGGACTTCTTTCTTATTTTAGATGAGATAATGAATATCTGCATTGTTTTGTCAGAGGTGTTTAAACTGGAGCAACTCCATCTTGAATAGGGGCTGGATAAAATAAGGCTGAGACCTACTGGGTGGTGTTCCCAGACAGGCATTCTAAGTCACAGGATGAGATGGGAGGTCAGCACAGATACAAGTAACAAAGACCTTGCTGATAAAACAGGTTGTAGGAAAGAAGCCGGCTAAAACCCACCAAAAGCAAGATGGCAATGAGAGTGACCTTAGGTCATCCTCACTGCTACCACTCCTACCAGCGCCATGACAGGTTACAAATGCCAAGGCAACGTCAGGAAGTTACCCTATATGGTCTAAAAAGGGGATGCATCAATAATCCACCCCTTGGTAGCATGTAATCAAGAAATAACCATAAAAATGGGCCACCAACAGTCCTCAGGACTGTTCTGCCTGTGGAGTAGCCATTCTTTATTCCTTTACTTTCTTAATAAACTAGCTTTCACTTTACTCTGTAGATTTGCCTCAAATTCTTTATTGCACAAGATCCAAGAACCCCCTCTTGGGGTCTGGATTGGGACCCCTTTCTGGTAAGAGTTTAGGCCACTACTGGCTGAGTATTGCTACTTGCAGCCAAACCCATACACCCATCCAATGCCTAGAACAGGGCCTGGCACATTGTAGGCCCTTCATAAAGAGCTGTCTAATGAAGGAAATGGAAAACCATGTGAGCATATGTGGCAAAACAGGATAAACTCAAAGCACTACATGAATATGAAGAAAGATTCATTTTCTTGAGCCTCAGTTTCCTCATTGAGGGGGCTAGGCTCAGTGGGTTCACTTAGGCTCCCACTTTCTCTATTTTGAGTACAAGAAAAGATGAAGTTTCAGGTGTGCAGGACGGACAATAAACATTATGGGAGAAGAGACCCAGGGAATACCTCACAACTGCTCACTGCTCATCCTTGGCAAGCTGAGGGAGCCTGTCAAAGGGCATCACTTTCTGTGGGAAGGCTCAAAGAAACACACCTAAATAGAAGAGAGTATGATAAGGGACTCGCCCAGGGGCCAGCCTCTGAAACAAAGAACTGCAAAGACCTCTGCTCTCTTGGCCTTTGATTTAACTCAGTACAATCTGGAAACATCTGAATGACTTTCTTTGTTCACTGTAGAGTCCTGAGGGCTGCCCAGAGGCCTCCCTGTTTATCCACCACAGGAAGCTGGCAGTAACTCAGCAGGTGCAAAGCACACACCTTGCTCTACCTGTCAGATCAGCCACTAAGATAAGGCCACAGGGGTCACTCATGAGTCCAGGGGCATTGGCATGGGATCTAAGGCACCTGATGCAGCAGGCCAGCTGTTGGCCAAGTAACAAGGACCCTGAGTCCTACTCTGAGGCTTCCCTGGCTCCCTTTTGCTGTCCCTAGTCATCCTTTGTGGGACACTTTAGGAAATTATACATTAGTTCAATGTTCACTTCAATTTATCAACTAAAAACCTGTGTTCTGCACTCAGAAACATCTTAGTCAATTGCATGTGAGTATGAACTGAAGTCTTTCTCAGGGCTATTTGCTAACTAAATCTTATCTCCCCCTAAGATGCCTTTGATGTGTTCATCTTGCAAGCTTTGTACCAGTTTTTAACCATTGTTTTGCACCACTTATCTCTTATATTACTTAACGTTTTACCTATTTTCTAGTTCCCAACTAGACTATAAATACCTAAAAGACAGAGCCCACATCTTCTATCCATACTTAGGATTCAATTATTCATTAATTCATTCATTTATTCAACAAACATCTACTAAGAGGTGGGCTTTGTGGTAGGTCTAAGCTTTCAAAAATGAGTAAGACATAGCCCCTACTTTCAAGATCTGAAAGTCTATTTAGGGGAGACAGACTGTAGAAACAGATAGTTAGGTCCCCTCCTCATCTTCATCCTGGGGTTCATGTTCTGAGTGTCACAACCCTGCTCAACTAGCCTTTATTTGAGCTACTCTGAGTAACTATGTTTCTTGCAATCAAGAGAAACCAATTACGGCATCCTCTAGGGTAAGAAATGCCTAAACTGACTCTTAAAGGATCAGTATAAGGGAAATGAGGGCATGGGGAGGATATTCCTGGCAGAGGGCACAGCACGAGCAACAGCATGAAGGCCAAGAACAGCTTGTTATGGGCAATGCCAAACACATGTGCATTCATTTCTATTTTTGATCCTTCATTGTGGAATGAAAGGCTTTGTCCACAGTAAAGCAATCCCAAACACCAAAAGACTGATAAAGGAGGTATTTTGGGACTTGCGTAGGGAGGAAAGTCCCTTCCCTGAGCCTGCAAAAATCACACTGTGTACGCAGCTGTCTCCAAACGCCAATGCTTAAAACCAATCCTGCTGATTCACAGCAGCTTCTTTGGTGGCCAAAGATACACGAGAGAGAAGGAGCAGCCCAACTGCAATGGCCAAAGTACTGGGAATGAGAGAAATGTCTCAAAAGAGAGAATGGCGAGGTTGAAAGGGACACTAAGAGATTACTTCATCCAGCTGAGTCCTGAAGGCCTCACACCAAGATGAGAGAAATGTAGAACCAGAATCCAGCCTCCCATCCCTGGAAAATCCCATGGAAGGTATTTCCTTCTATGCAGAGAAATACCATTTCCCCTGCAATTTGGTACTTACACATAAGAGGAATACAGACTCCCAAAGCTTAGGAGAATGGGGAATATTATTACGATACAAGGCTGTGTTCAGTCTACCCTTTAGCTTCCCAGAAAAGGCTGGCTCCAGCATACACAGCCAATGACACATGCTCTAAAAAAATCCAGAGCATCTAAACAAGGCAATGTTATCCCCCTTCCTCTGCCAGGGCTCCACTGGGCTCCAACTAGTCCTTCATCTCTCAAGATCCATTTCCAGGAGCCCACATCTTGATAAATGACTGGTAAGAGTCATTTAATCCCACAGAAATTAAGTGACCTACTGTGTGTAAGGCATTGTCATTGGAGAAGTGTGAAAAGCTCAGATTTTCTTACTTGGGACCTATCCCAATCTCCCAACGCCAAGGGATCAGATGTGGTTAGCAAGGACACCCTTGACCCATAAGGACATTCACTCCAAGCTCTGGCTTCCATCCAGCTCAGGGGATTGTCTTTCCATGACCTAAAGTGGCATCCTGCTTGCCTCTCATCTATCAGGAGCCACAGACCTGCTTTGCTTTCTAAAAAACGGGTGCCCCTGTGCTTACCTTCAACTTTAAAGATGGCTACTTAAGGGCAAAACATACTCAAATGCAAGTTCAGTGAGGGCAGTGGCTTTATCTTGTTCATTATTGAACCCCCAGAATCTAGAACAGTGTCTGGCACATTGTTATGGTTCAATAAATGTCGAATGAGTGAAAGCATTTGTTGGATGCCTTCACCACTAGACTGTAGCCTTGTTGTTTACTACTATATCCTCTGTTTAGAACAGCATCCAGCATGTTGTAGGAACTCAACAAGTATTTCTTAAATGAATAAGTATTAGGTTACTGATTTTTCTGACAAGTAATTTTTCTTACAATGTATTCAGTATTTATTCAACTAATTATTGAGTTTCTTCCTCATGTCAAGCCCTGGGCCAGGCCTGGAGATCCAAAGATGCCCAAGATAGAGTCCCTGCCTCTAGATAGTCACAGTCTAGTGGAACAGATAAATATGAAAACAAATAAAGTAGAGGCCAGGCACAGTGGCTCACACCTGTAATCACAGCACTTTGGGAGGCCAAGGCAGGAGGATCACTTGAGCCCACAAGTTCGAGACCAGCCTGGGAAATATAGCAAGACCTTGTCTTTACAATAAAATAAAATAAATTAGTTAGATGTGGTGGCACATGCCTATAGCCCCAGCTACTCAGTTCGCCTGAACCCAGGATATTGAGGCCACAGTAAACCATATTCACACCACTGCGCTCCAGCCTGGTTGACAGAACAAGACTGTCTCAAAAAACAAAAAGTAACAAAGTAGAAGCCCTTGAATCTGGCAGGACTTAAACTCACAGTTTGTCAGAAAATCGAAAATATCAAAGTGGAGAATCATAAAAATTCCTACCATGCTAGACAACTTCCACTTGCCCCCGATCCACTCTTCTCCACTCTGTCTGCTTTCTACACTGGGGGTTTCAACTCTATGGACTGCATCAACAGACTCCTGTTCCTTCTTCCTTCCTGTTGCGTTTGTATAATAAAAGACACTGGTAGAAGCTTGCAGGAAGAAAGAAGGGAGAGGTCAGGCCATTTAATTCCCTGTTTCCTCCCTGCAGCACCTTGGCACACTGGCTGCCTCCCTCATCCCGAAGCTCAGCTGCTGTCAGGAGCCCTTCTGCATTCCCCCAACTTGAGGTCCTATCCTATAGTTTTCCTAATTTCTACCCACAGTTTTATAAGCAATCCTTTTATTTTATTAAACCCTCTTCAAAGTATCTAATTTGAGCATGTAATTTTTTCCCTGCTGTGATTCTACTAACATACACCCCTTAAACATTTTTTCAACTTAAAAAATACACACACACACACACACACACGTACTAATTCACCTGTTCCTTAAAAGGCCAAGATCTTTTCTTTAGTTGTGGGTCTGCTAGTTGAATTTCCATGTCCTCTTTCATTCATAAACAACATCCATAACGTGTAGACTATGAGTTGTCTATTTCTTTTTCTTTAAATTGGAGTGAGAGTTTAAGGACTCTTGCTAATGCAATTCAAGTGCAGAAAACCTTGAGATTTTTACAGGTTGTTTTCTAATCTTTTACAGTTGTTTCACCCACACCTAATTTTCCAGCAGTTTGTTTTCATGACTCACATTTAGGGAGCCTTTTCTCCCTTTTAAAATCTCAACATTGATTTATTCATTCATTTCTTGATCAACATCCATTCATCAACTCCTACTCTGTCTCAGGCCGTGGGCTGGAACATGAGGCACAAAGGCGGGGCCACTATGGTCTCTGTCTTTGAGTTCAGTCTTGAGGAGATACACACATGACCACATGATAGCATCTCATGAAAATGAGCTTTCTCAAACCCCTTCATGCATCAGCTTTTCCATGTGTCTTCCTGAAGCATTCAACTTTTAAGTTGTATAAAAACAACTCTCACTCTTTTTCCCCTGTATTTCATTGGTCTGTGCCGCACTCAGACTGTGCAACTACTATAACAGGTGGAATGAGGCTAGGCAGGTTTGGGAGCTCATGGTATGTGTCTAACTCAATGGGTGACAGCAGAAGTGATAGCTAGAAGCCGGTCAACCATAAAGGTTCACTGGGCCTCAGACATTGATTAGCATGCATCAGAGGGTGAGCAGAGAGCTTGCCTTAAGCCAGAAGTTTGGGCTTTAAGCAGATGCTATGGTATATGTGTGTGTCCCTACAAATTCATATGTTGAAATCCTAACTCCTTTAAGTGATGGTACTAGGATGTGGGGCTTTTGGAAGTGATTAGGTTATGGGGCCAGAACGCTCATGAATGGTATTCATGATCTTATAAAAGAGGCTCAAGAGAAACCCCCTCACCCCTTCTCTCTGTGAGAACACAGCAGGAAGGCACCATCTATGAGCCAGAAAGTAGGTCCTCACCAGACACTGAATCTGCTGGCACCTTGATCTTGGACTTCCCAGCCTCTAGATTGTGAGAAATAAATCTCTATTGCTTGTAAGCCACCCAATCTATGGTATTTTGTTACAGCAGCCTAAATGGAATAAGAGCAGCAGAGGTTACTTAAGAGAAATACACTACACTTAATGTACAGAGATATGAGAGAGAGGTATGCTAGGATGCATCACACACAAGTGCTAAAATGTATGGATGGCCATTGTTTTGGACTGAGCTCCTGCACATTGTTTTGGACTGACAAAATCACAATGGAGCCACTCATGCTAGGTACCACATGATCTAACATACCTTTAAAATGGGCTGGTAGTAAGAAAAAGAAGAAAGAGAGAGAGAGAAAGAGAAAGAGAGAGAGAAAAAGGAAAGGAAAGGAAACGAAACAAAATGAAATGAAAGGAAAAAAGAGGAGAGAGAAAGAAAAAGAAAGAAAGAAAAAAGAAAGAAAGAAAAAGAAAAAAGAAAGAAAGAGAAAGAAAGAAAGAAAGAAAGAAAGAAAGAAAGAAAGAAAGAAAGAAAGAAAGAAAGAAAGAAAGAAAGAAAGAAAAAGAAAAGAAAAGAAAGTAAGAGAGAGAGAGGAGAAGGAAGGAAGGAAAGATGGAAGGAAGGAAGGAAGGAAGGAAGGAAGGAAGGAAGGAAGGAAGGAAGGAAGGAAGGAAGGAAGGTTGATTTACAGCAACCAGGCAGTCTACTTGAGCAGGCATGATAAAGAAGTCCTCTCTGTGAACCCCACAACGTTGAAAAAGTCTGCTTTTTGTTCCTTGGTTTTGGTTTCTTCAGCATTTTCTGCCTGTAAAGCCAACTCCCTCTACTCAGGTCATCAGAGCTGATGTATGTTTTCTAGAAGGGATGCTGCCTGATTCATGAATTGCTAATACAAGCCAATCACACCTTTAAACTCAATGTGTTGAAATTGTGTCTTTTGACAAAAGGTAAGTTTCAAGACATAGAGAGGAAGGCTTCTCAAAAAAGATGACCTGAGAGTTGGTCTTAAAATACCAGCAGGAGTTTGGCAGAGAAGGAAGAGATTCCAAGCTTAGTAACAAGCATATATAAAGGTAGTGACAAAAGGCATGTAGATAATGTGTACACCTATGACTTAAGTGCATGTGGGCACATGAGTCCTAGGACACACATCCAAAGACAAAATGTTCATAGTGGCCCAGTTTGAACAGAAAAAAAAACAACTAGAAGCTACTGTGGGAGAATGTCTTTTTAAATGAGGTACAATTACATACTGGAATACTATACAGTAGTGAAAATGAATGAATTATAGCTACATACAATATCATGGATGAATCTTCAGAATATGAAATTAAGATAGCAGAATTTATACAGCACGACTGCACTTCTAAAAAGTTCAAAAAGTTCTAAAAAGTTCAAAAAAACTGAATGGATTTTGTTGTTGTGGGTTTAATAAAAAATGGTAAACAGCAAAAAGGCCAGTGTGGCTGGAGCAGAGAGAAAGGCAGTGAGAGTGGTAGGATATGGCATCAGAAACATGGTGAGGCAGGCACATGGTGAGGCACCCACTGGCCATCATAGGCCTTGGGGTTTCCCCTGAGCGGAGTGGGGAGCCGTTACAGGCTTTTGAGCAGGGGAGTGACCTGATTCAACTAATGTTTTCAAAGTCTGTATGTATGTCTAAATTGTGTCCACCTATGAAACAAATATATTGCCTACATGATAAAACATGTGTAACAAATTAGACATATCACACACTAATACACCAAGCCATAAACCATTCTTAGAGTGAAGTTCTTTGTTAATGACGGTGGATATACATTCACATTTCATATAGCTTTACTGATAGTTTTGAAATGTAGAAGCTGGCTCTACCACTGCTGTTGTAGTTTCCTCACACCGCTGACCAAGAGTTTGTCATGGGAGTAAGAAAATGCCAGTTCAGCTATATCTCACCATCCACTTGGGCTTGACTTACAGATATTATTTTGTTGTAGGGATATCTTTAAGCAGTTTGTTCTTTTGTGGGGGTTAGTTTAGGTGACACTTGATAAGGTAATCTGCAGATCTTCATCAGGGCACCCATATAACAGCAATGCACATGACTGGAAGCAAAGCCACAGGCGCCCTTCCTCTCCCCGATCTTCCACCCCTGTCTGCATCTCTGAGGATTCTATGGGATAGAAGGTGAAGTCTTCGGACTGGCTGGTTCCTATGGTACCTACAGGCCTGTGAACATCAGGTCTGGAAGAGAAAGGCATGTGCAGACAATGCTTGGTCAGAGGGATAGGTAGAGAATCCTCCTAAAAGGATGGTTTAGAGCTGTCATTCAATACAGAGGTCACTAGTCACATGTGCTATTATTGAACTCTGGAAGTGGCTAGTGCAAATTAAGATGAGCTTTAAATGTAAAAGACACCTGCATTTCAAAGATCTTGTTAAAAAAAAAAAAAGCAAAATATCTCATTAATTTTTTTAAAAGTGTATTTTTTAGAGTGCATGTTAAAATAATATTTTTAAAATATTGGGTTGAGTTTAATAAATTATTAACATTAATTTTACCTGCTTTGTTTTTTCCCTTTTTTCCCTACTATTTGCTTAATGTGACTACTAGACAGTTTTTTATTGCATACATGGCTCATGTTTGTCGCTCACATTATATTTCCATTGAATAGCACTGGTCTAGACAGAAAACCAGTTCCCTAAGTTATGGAAAAGTCCAGATTTATCAACATTATCAGTACCTTTTGTTCCAATTGGTCTTGCCCATCATGTTCCCAATAACGGCCCCATTAGGTGAAGAAGCCTGTGGTGAATGCCTTTAGGGCACATTGTGAAGGTGGTGCCCTGTGATTCAGGTAGGCGATGACTGATGAACCAGGGCTCTGCCATGTACTTGCCAGGTGACCTCAGAAACATCACCGGCACATGGCTTTCCTTCCTTGTCTGTAAAAATATGAAGGGAATTCATCATATAATACCCCATCTTTCTGGCTCTGGGTGCCTCCTTCCAGAAGTATTTGCACTTTTAAAAGGGAGTCTCTAGAAGGCAATGCTCAACCCAAATTAAGAAATGCCAATGGCAAAACTTCAGGCCCCAGTGGAGGAGGAGTTTTGGAGTAGAGAGACCCTCCTGGGTCCCTGCAAATCACAGCTCAGATTCTATGTGAAACTGATAAACATATAGGAACTCACAGGACAGACTGGCCCTGTGAGAAGTAGTAGGCTGGGATGGAGATTCCAGATGGGTCTTCATTTGTACCACCAAGCATATGCTGTCGATTTAAGCTGCATGGTCAGGCTATTATTTCATGAGCACATCCTCCTCTGGCACATACACACACACTTCCATAAGTGCAAACATCCACATGCACACACAATGAGACAGCAGAAGGTGCTTAAGAAAGCAGCCTCCCAGTCCAAGAGAGGAAAGCATCCCTCACTTAGAGAGACAGAAGCATAGGAAGAGGTCTCCAGGAGCCTCAGGAAGCAGGTGGCATGCTGCCAGGTCATGCATAGGAGCCTGATCCAAGGCCAGTGAGACAGAGCAGCAGAGGCTGCAGGGCATCCAGAGACAAACAAATAATGAGCTGGCAGCTCCCAGAGAAGTGGCGAAGCTAATTGCATACCTGACAATGGTAAGCGGTTAGGCAAAATGGAGAGTTCCAGCAGAGGAAAATCTAGTTATCACAGATGGCCTGGCTCTGGAAAGTGAGGGGAAAGGGCACTTAAGAAAGGAGAGATTCTTCCCCAAAAATGGCAGCTGTGAGATGGAGAAGGGAGGGGTGCCCACATTTATGCATTCACTTCATTCGATGCCATGTGAACAAACAGGTCATTTACGTGCTTTGAACACAGAGAGATAAACTAAAATGGAGTTCCTCTTAAACCACCCTTATCCATCCAAGCTTTATCCAACTCCAAATTCTACCTCCTCCAGGAAGCCTTCCTTTCCCAGAAACAGCAGTCATAAACGGTCTTGCTATGAATTTCCAAAGTAATTTAAAGCAAATAGTCAGGGCCAGATCTAGGGGGAGAAATCAACTCAACACCTCACACACAAAAAGTCAACTTAATTTAAAACTGTTTATTTTTTGTTAAGAAAACATTCACTTCATTTTTAAATTAAAAACAGTAAGCATCTAATTGTATGAAATTAGTACTAGATAGAATATATTAAAGGGTGGGAGAAAGAGAAAAAGCAATGAGATGGGAGGAAAAGGAAGCGAGTAACAAAATAAGTTAAGTGGAAAAGGCAGCAGTAGATGAGGGAGAGAGAAAGAGACGGGAAGAGAGAAATAATTATATGAATGAAGAGCTAAAGAAAGAAAGGCTGGAAGGACCTGTTGTACACTCAGAATGTCACTTTTAAAAAGAATGCGTATTCTGCTATGGACTTTGTCTAAAAATGTTCATTAGGCCAAGTTGGTTACTAGAGTTGTTAAGGTCTTCTATAACCTTATTGATTTTGTATCTAGTTGTATCAATCACTGAGAGAGGCATGTCGGAGTCTCCAACTATGATGTGTTTTCTATTTCATCCTCCAGTTCTGTCAATTTTTGCTTTACTTATTTTCAGGTTTTATGGTAGGATTCATACATGTTTAGAACTGTAATGTCTTTTGGTGAACTGACCCTTTTGCTCTTCTGTAGTGTTCTTCTTATCCCTGGTAACTTTCCACGTTATGAAGTCTATCTTTTCTGATAGTAATCTAACCACTTCAGCTATGTTTTTAAATTACGGTAAACTACACATGAAATTTACCATCTTAGTCATTTTTCAGTGTTCAATGGTGTTTAGTGGTGTTAAGGATATTCACATAGTTGCGCAACCCATCTCCAGAACGTTTTTATCTCGCAAAACTGAAACTCTGTACTCATTAAGCAACATTTCACCCATTTTCTCCTCCCCACAGCCCCGTCAACCATTCTACTTTCTTCTTCTATAAATATGACCATTCTAGACACCGTATACAAATGGAATTATACTGCATTTGTCTTTTTTGACTGGCTGATTTCACTTAGCATAATTTCCTCAAGAGTCATCCATGTTGTAGCGTGTGTCAGAATTCCCCTCCCTTTTAAGGCTGAATAATATTCCACTGTGTGGCTAGGCCATATTTCATGTATCCATCCAGCTGTCTATGCACATTTGGGTTGCTTCTACCTCTTGGCTATTGTACATAATGTTGTGAACATGAGTGTACAAATATCTCTTGGGAAAACTGGCTTTCAATTCTTTTGGATCTATACCCAGAAGTCAAATTGCTAGATTGTATAATAATTCTATTTTAAATAGAACCACCAGACTTTTTCCATATTGGCCACGCCACTTTATATCACTTCAGTTATTTCTTGATTACTCTTTGAATGGTACATATTTTCCATTATTTACTTTTAACCTAAACCTATTTGTATTTTTATATCTAAAGTCTGTCTCATAGACAACATAGAGGTGGGATGTTGTTTTCTTGTTACTTTCCACTCTGACACTCTCGGTGTGTTAAGAGCATTTATATTTCATGAGATTCTATGTAATTTAACTGACATGATTGAATTTAGATCTATTGTTTCATTAGTTTTTCCCCTGTTTCTTGCTCCTGTTTCCCCTTTCCTGCTTTCTCTTGCACTATTTGAATATTTTTAGTATTATATTTTAATATACCTTTTAACTTTTTAGCTATATCTCTTCATATTATTTTTAATGGTTTCTCTATAAAGTATAATATACATGGATATTTTTTCACATTCCATTTAGAATTAATAGTTTACCACCTCAGGCAAAATATAAAAGCCAGGAATGTCCATTTTAAAGTGGCATCCAAGTGTAAAGGCAAGGTAGAGTGTGTACTGTTTGTTTAGTATTGAAGTGGTAAATATGAATACGTACATGTTTGAACATGCATATAGTATTTCTGGAAGCCCACACAAGAAATCCTTAGTAGTGACTGGCCCTGGGGAGGGCAAGGGTAGGAGGGAGGACAGGGACGGGAGCAGAGTTGTTTCTCATGGTAAATCTCCTTGTATCTTCATTTTCTTTTACCAAGTTTATCTATTGCCTTCTCAGAAAATAATCTACAGAAAGCTTTATCCATTTCTTATTCAAAAATATCTCTATAAATGTCAATAGTGACCTAATTGTTGAAGATTTTATGAAAGCTCAAATTTTTAAAAATTTAGGAGCTCTGCTTTTAAAAGAATAATCTAAAGCAATTGAAATTATACATCAGTGGCCACAGAAGTCACTTTTAAAGAGTAAGATGAAGTTCAATTAAAGGCCCCAGAATCTCTTTGTAGAGTCACTTCCAGCCTTTCTCATTTCAGTGGATGACACAACATCTAAGCTCCAGTGATTGGTCTTAGTGAATCAGGACTAACCTATTCTTCTTGCCAGTGATTGATTTACAGCTAAGCATGGGGCCAATGAGACCTGACAGAAGTTCCACTGGAGCCCTTATGAGAAAGTTTTCTTGCCCTTAAGACAAAGACCCCATTAAAGACAGCCCTATTTCTGCCTTTGGACATGACTGTGTTAGAATGTGTGGCCTAAAACCGCTGTAAAGAGCTGGAGGCAGAATCCTACCACCTACTATCTCTTTGTTGTGTGACTAATATATTCCCTTTCTGTTTGAGGTTTAAGAGTTTTTTTATTACTTGCAACTGATAGCTTTCTAACCAATATACCATCACTTTTTTTCATGTATTCATTATTCACATCCACATAATCCCTTCTACATGTGAGAGCAGGCACACAGTATTGATAAATGCATGAGCCCTCGCTGCCTTCAAGGAGCCTATAGTCAAGTATTCCTGCATCTGTCATGTCCTTTGCTTGCACTTGTCTCTCATGATCATTTCTGACCCTTTATGGGTCACCTCTACAATATACACACCTAATTGTTTACCTTCCCTGTGAACTGCCATGACTGACAACCCTTCCTCAATGTCATACCTACCCTATACTTTTGTTATAGCGCTTTTTAGACTGCCTGGCAATCGCCTCTTCATTAGCCTGTGAGCTCCTATTGTGAACCCCCAAGGCAGTCACAGGGACTGGATACTAATAATGCTTGGTCAGGCATCTGCTAACTAGCCACCCTAAGGACTGGGGGCACTGTGAAGGCAAGTTCAAATGTTAGGGAGAAGTCACCAGCTATTGCTTAGAAGCCAGAACAGGGGATGCATGCAGGTCCTGAACTACAAGTCAAAAGAGGAGAGAACAGAGAGAGGAAGGAGTGCCATAGAGGCAAAGGACAAAAACCCCTGTCCCTGTGGGCCCTTCCTCCAAGCCCCAAACTCCTTGACTTCTCCTCCCAGAGGTCACTGCACAACCAGGAATCCACCCAAAAGAAATATGAAGCTTTCATCTGTTTAGCTGTTTGGCTGGATGGGCCCTTGTTTTTATACTCACAGGTCTAGTTAGGTAACACTCTTCCCTTCCACCAAAGTTCTGCACCCCTCCACCCCCACCCTCCTTGATCTTCAGACATGGCTCATCATGTTTCTGGCCCTGCCTGCCTCCTTTCTAACCCATCCTTCTTAGCCAGTTCACCAGTAAGTGGTTTCCTGATCGATTCTTCTCAATGGGTTTTCTCAAAAGCCCTTTTAAATTAAATTCTATTATTTGTTCCAAGGTTACTAAAGCCAACATAAGCCAGCCCAGGTTCCAGTGCAGCTCAAACAGGTGACTTCTCATATGACACAAAAGTTCTTAATTGCAGACCACAGAATTCACTCTAGTGGATTTAAACACAAGGGTTCTTATTAGAGGTAAAGATAGTGAAGAAGGCTGAAGAAACAAAACTAGACGAATACTTCTCAACCCTTGCTTTACATTAGAATTGCCAAGAGAGCTTACAAAAATAAAATGCTCATATCTTCATTCAAGCCAATTAAATCAGAATTTGTAGCATTTTTTTAAATGTTCAAATGATTCTAGTGTATAACCAAGATGCAGAGCTATTACTCCAGACCAATGGGTCTCAACCTTGGCTACGTACTGGAATCACCTGGGTAGTTTTAAAAATGTTGATCCCAGGCACCACCCTTAGAGATTATGACATAATATGGGGTGTGGCCTTGGCACCTGCAGTGTTCAAAGCTTCCCAGGTGATTCTAATTAGAGCCTTGGCAGAGTTCCAGTATAGTCTAAGCCAGTACTTCTCAACCTTGAATGGGTGTGTGAATCACCTGGAGATGATTCCCTAGGAGTAGCCTGGCGCCTGGGATTCTACTCCTGATCTGCGGACAACAGTTTGGGATGCTAGGCATTAAACTGAACTTCCAGGATTGGCTCCCAAAATTACAGCTCAGACTTGGGCCACCTAAGGAGCTGCAGCCTCTCCTGCAACCAGGAAGCTGCAGTATCTGATATCTGCCACCAACAGCTGTCAGCAACAAAACCGGCACTCCTGTGGTGATGCCCACTGGCCAAGTAAATATCCACACACTCCACCTCTCTGCTCAGTGACTTAGATCCAAATCCAAATCTCACCTGACTACAGCTGCTTGGTGAATCCTAAGGTGACACCCTGAATCTACCTGCAAAGATTCCTGGGAAACACATTTGCCAGCTCTTCAGTCTCAGCACAGTAGAGAGGGATTGAAACAAGTGTTGAATAAACCAATCAGCAGTTACCGGAACAGTGCCAGGAGAGTCACACTGTCTACCTTACTGAAGCCTGAAATTCTACCATTTGAAAATAATTTCTCAAAATGAAGCACTGTTGGCCGGGCATGGTGTCTCACGCCTGTAATCCCAGCACTTTGGGAGGCTGAGGCGGGTGGATCACGAAGTCAAGAGATCGAGACCAGCTTGGCCAACATGATGAAACCCTGTCTCTACTAAAAATACAAAAAATTAGCCGGATGTGGTGGCGCATGCCTGTAGTCCCAGCTACTCAGGAGACTGACGCAGGAGAATCACTTGAACCCGGGAGGTGGAGGTTGCAGTGAGCCGAGATCACGCCACTGCACTCCAGCCTGGGCAACAGAGCGAGACTCTGTCTCAAAAAAAAGAAAAAAAAGTAAGCACTGTTGATAAATGCACGAGGTTATCCATGCCAGCAAAGGATGACCAAAGAATTCAAAACAGCCTTAGAAGACTGGCTAAGCATGAAGCACCCTTATAGTAGAATAATACTATGCAGCTAATGAAACAAAAAATAAAAATAAAAATAAGGCAACTCTCAATGGGATGATATTGAAGGATCTACAAGGCATATTAAAAAGTAAAACGAAAAAAAGCAAGATGCTATAATTTGTGCAAAAGGGATACAAGAAATACGTGTACCTTTAAGTTAATATGGACCCTCTGGAAGGATGCATACCAAATAGGACTCAGATATTGATTTCAGAGAAGGGAACTGGGTGGTTAGAGGATGGAGATGGACCATAGGCTTGGCACAATACATCTGTTCTATGTTTTGGATTTTGCAGCTATTATATAAATGAATACAATCTCCTTTATAAATGAATTAAAATCTGCTCTATGAAAACGCCCTGCAAATTGTGACAGATGCATGCATGCATTTATTCAACACAGATGAATCTAACCCTCTCCCCATTCTGAGCCCTGTCTCAGTTCTGTGGAAGGGCCATGGCATGGTCCCCAAGACTGTAAGACCCCATGCCACAATATGGTGGGTGCAACAGCAGAGGTGGACACACAGAGCCCCAGAGCACAGAGGCGGGGGTGATTGGTTTAGTCTAAGGGGCCCCAGGTATGTGGACTATAGAAGACATCATTTGAAGGGAGACTTAAGGAAGATGGAAAATTGTGCTTGGTGAAGAAGAATATTCCAGACAGAGAGAATAGCTTGTGCAATCTGCGGCTTGACAGAAGGCACAGTATGCTCTGAGCAGTATGAGCAAATAAGATGGTCAGAGCAGACGTCAGCGTGTCGGGGGTGTATACCCACATGCATCTCCCTGAGCTCCCCACAACTCCCTGTGTGCATGAGGATGTACAGAGCAAATCATCACTGGATAGACTTTGAGGTTGGGAAGCTTTCAGTGTGAGATTCCCAGCTGTAGAGTGGTTCTCTTCTCCTGACCAAGTCCATCTGAAAAATACCAAACAACAGGAACTGCTAGGCTCAGAGGTAGACCTAGCTGCACTTGATTATTGGTGCACTCAAAAACACCTTGAACTAGGCTGGGTGCGGTGGTTCACGCCTGTAATCCCTGCACTTTGGGAGGCCAGAGTGGGCAGATCGTGAGGTCAAGAGTTTGAGACCAGCCTGGGCAATATAGTGAAACCCTATCTCTGCTAAAAATACAAAAATTAGCCAGGTGTGGTGGCGTGTGCCTGTAGTCTCAGCTACTCAGGAGGCTAAGGCAGGAGAATCGCTTGAACCCGGGAGGCGGAGGTTCCAGTGAGCCAAGATTGTGTCACTACACTCCAGCCCGGACAACAGAGTGAGACGCTGTCTCAAAAAAAATAAATTAATTAAAAAAAGAAACACCTTGAACTGAGGCAAAGAAGAAGCTAGAAAACCTCTGCTCTTAAAACACTATTGTTTTTCTGCTCTTGCAATAGTTTGCTGAGAATGATGGTTTCCAGCACCACATGTTCTCACTCATAGGTGGGAATTGAACAATAAGATCACTTGGACTCTGGAAGGGGAACATCACACACCAGGGCCTATTATGGGGAGGGTGGGGGGAGGGATTGCATTGGGAATTATACCTGATGTAAATGACGAGTTGATGGGTGCTGACGAGTTGATGGGTGCTGACGAGTTGATGGGTGCAGCACACCAACATGGCACAAGTATACATATGTAACAAACCTTCACACTGTGCACATGTACCCTAGAACTTAAAGTATAATAAAAAATTTTTTAAAATTTAAAAAAACATGATTGTGCATGTATACATATGTAACAAACCTGCACATTGTGCACATGTACTCTAGAACTTAAAGTATAGTAAAAAAGAAAACGATAATAATAATAAACACTATTGTGAAATTTTAGGACCTTTATCTGAAGAAACTGCTTCATGCTTTGAAGGAGTAAATGGGTCCTCCCACCACTGCCCACCGCCCACTCCCAGCTACTGCTGCGATGAACAAAGGCAGAATGCTGAAGCCCACAGACATGTCTTTGCCTGCATTCTCTCTCACCTTCCTCTTCTTGGGACCCCCCCTCTGCTGTGGGAGTTTAGACAGAGATACAAGCATTGAGAACACTGCAGCAGGCCAGAAAAGGGCAAAGGCATATTGGACAGGATCATGAAAGATGTCATAGAAGAGGGCCATTTAGGCTGCACCTGATGGGCAAGAAGGACTCAGGTGGGGAATAGGAGGAGGACGTCAGGGACAGGGAGAGATGACAGCACAAGAGCATGAGAAAGGGAGATGGGAAACACAGAGACAAGAGACAGACAATTCCCAGAGATGGTAAATTCACCTCCCAGGCTGCCATAGCAACGTACCACATTGGGTGGCTTAGAACAACAGAAACTAATTCTCTCATAGTTCTGGAGGCACAAAGTCTAAAATCAAGGTGCCATCAGGGCCATGCTCTCTCTGAAGACAATAAGGAAAGATCCTTTCTTGCTTCTTTCTAGATCCTGGTATTCCTGAGCTTATAAAGACATCACTGCAAACTCTACCTGTGTCATCACTTGGAAATCTCCTTGTGTGTCAAAATGTCCCTCTTCTTATAAGGATGCCAGTTATTAGATTTAGGGCCCACCCTAATCCAGTATGACCTCATTTTCGCATTATTCCATCGGCCAAGACAATTTCCAAATAAGGTCAAGCATACAGGTACCAGGGATTGGGACTTCAACATATCTTTTGGGAGACACAATTCAATACACGACAGATATTATTAAATAAGTATCCTCTGCTGAGAAAACTGTGGCAGTTTAGTTAAGAATTCTAAGGCTGTCTCCAAGCTCAGAGATAGAAAGTAATGGATCTGCAGGGCTCTCCATAGTCACTGCAGGGGAGTTCTGCCAAGTGCCAGCCCTGCTCAGTTTAGACTTGGATTGCAAGCAATGAAAAACAGGTGAATTTAATCAAAGAGCAGCTCTTGTCCCTTTTTGCGGAGTCCTTCAGACTATTATCAGGATGCTCCCAGCTCCAAAATTCCCCATCTGTACTGGAAGCTGGCCTGTCTTTCCCAGGTCATCCACTCGGTGTATCTTCTCCCTCCTACTCCCTCAACCGCCATCACCAGTCCTGTGTGCCATAAACTCAGGCTGAATTTCCTGGCTAATAAACTAGTGTTTGCCAACAGCACACATAGTTTCGTGTGCCAGTTGGCCATTTGCTTCTTAATAAATGGAAACTTCTTGGAGACAAAATTCCTTAACACAGAGGACAGATTTAGCCCAGTGGGGCTTTATCATGTTCCTTAACCCACTAAGCATCAAGGAGAAGTGGGACCTAATCCTTAGAGTAATCCAGTGCTTTGGGGATTTGCTCCCCAACTCAGTGTTAACTGTGTGGCCTAGACAGACCTTGAGGGTGACATGGTGGAGATGGAAAAGTGTATAACTACTTATGAAAAAGAAAAAATGCAGTAACCCAGGAATCATCAGGCCCGAGCTTTAGTCCCAACTCTGCTCTCAGTTGCTGTGTGATCTGCAGTGAGCTCTCATGTCTGCAAAACTCATTCTAGTAATTACCCGTGTGACCAGCAGCAGATCCCTTCTCCCTGGGCCTTAGCTCTTGCTCCTCTCAGTGGCGGAATGAACAGAGGTCTCCTCTGGTTATGACATTTATTAGTGATTTTTACAAGATGGTTTGACTCAAAACATATTTTAAAAATTCTTGTCTGTGCTTGAACACTTCAAATGTTTTATTACTAGGTCTACAGTACATAACAAAGTAATTGTGTAATTAAGAGATAATGTCAATGCTCTAGAACAATGTTGACAAGATAATAGCCTTCTGAAACCACATAAATGCCAAAGCAAGTGTACAGACTGATAGGTAGAAAAACAGAAAAACAAGTGGCAAATGGCCCAGAAGCTCTTTGTAGTCCATGTTGGTTTATGTGCCTCTTTCCCCAGCTTCTGTCATGACATTCAAGTTCTGGTCTCCATCATGCCCCAGTTCCCAGGCATGTGGGTCAAGACTGAGGAGAACAGGATTCATCTGCGACAGCTGGTCCCCATCGTCCCTTTACATGCAGACTCACAGAAAATGAGTCCCATTGGCCCCCACCTTTGGAGAGGCTAGAGGTCATGTAGTTCAGACTCCCCTAGTGCCTGCCATTGCCAGATAAAGATGAGACCAGAGTCAAGAAGGATTTGCTCTGGGGAACTTCTGAGCTGATTTATGGAAAAGGACTGGAGCCCTGGATTCCTTCCCAGTTTGCCACTTCTCCTTACTCTAGCTAGAATGCCTTACTTAGATGCAGTTTCTCAGCAGAGAGAAGGAAGCTGCAGGAAGTGGAAAAGGGATGGTTCACACGACCTGGAGGCCCAGAAGCATTTCCCTGCAAGCAGAAGGAGGGGATCAGGCATTGTCCTAACCAGGCAGCCTAGAAAGAGGAAAGTCATGGAGTGACACAACTATGAAGGCCATGAGTGTGGAGGAGGGCTTGTCAGCTACATGTTACAGTATTTGGTTTTCTGTTTGTTTGTTTGTATTGAGAAGGAGTCTCACTTTGTTGCCAGGCTGGAGTGTAGTGGCCCGATTTCAGCTCACTGCAACCTCTGCCTCCCAGGTTCAAGGGATTCTCCTGCCTCAGCCTCCTGAGTAGCTGGGACTACAGGCACGCACCACCATGCCCAGCTAATTTTTGTATTTTTAGTTGAGACAGGGTTTCACCATGTTGGCCAGCATGGTCTCAATCTCTTGACCTCATGATCTGCCTGCCTCAGCCTCCCAAAGTGCTGGGATTACAGGCATGAGCCACGGCACCTTGCCTACGTGTTACAGTATTAAGAAGGGCTGTGCACCCTTGAATTTGAGGAGAGGTAAGAACGGAGCAAAGAGGGATGTGCTCCTGGTTCATGGGCATGGAAAGAGGCTAGACCACCCTCTTTTGGAAAAAGAGACCTCATGTGCTACAAAGACTACTGGGTTTAGAGCCAGAAGAACTGAGTAGAAGCTAGTTATTTGTTCAGTGACTTTGAATGAATCATGGACTTCCCCTTTCTAGGCTATAGCTTCCTTAGCTCTGAAATTAGGGCAATGAACCCAATCAACAGTGTCCACATATGCTGAACTGAGGCTGACTTCCATTTCCAGCTGTTCCCTGGGTGGCTAGCATGATCAGGGGGCTAGCTACTCCTTGAAGCTTCTCCCAACTCTATCATCCATAGATTCTAGGAAAATATCAATTGATTCACAATGGTTTTGATAAATTCCTGGATGCCAGAGCTATAACAGGGTCCTAAGTATAGTTGTGGGATTGAGTTGCACCAGAACTATGAGAATAACATCAGGTAGACATGCAATTCGTTGATCTCCCTGTTGGACACAGAAGCCGGGATAAATGGCCCACAGGTCCAAAGAGGTTTCAGCCCTGTCCTCCCACTCCTCCATGCCTTTGAGCATGCTCTTCCCTCCTCCCCACCTTGTCCCCCAACCCGACCCTTCTCTCCTCCCCCTCCTATTCAACTCGGGATACCGGGATACCGACTGGGGAAGCTCTGCTGACTTCTCTGAGCTGAGTTAATTACTTTCTTTGTCACATTGAATTATTTATATTCAGACCTGTCAGGATTGTTTGTTTTCAGATTTGTCTTGCAGGTTAGACATCTTGAGGGCAGAAACTGTCTTTTTGTCTCTCTAAATTGGGTGATGATCATAGTGTCCGCACAGAGTAGGAGCCCAGTAAACTGCTGTTAAATGACAGTGATGCGGAAGGGGGCAGGGAAGTGCTGGGTAGAGAACGGCGGGTCCCTGGCAAGGGCTCCACCCCTGGTCCTGTGCCCACGGACCTAGGTGACGACAGACACTCCTGCCTTGGCGCACAGATGTTGCATTTTCCAAGACCACCCTGGCCCGCCACTCCCCCATCTTGTGCCTATAAAAACCACGAGACCCTAGCGAGCACACACACAAGCGGCTGGACGTCGAGAGGAACATGTCGGCGGAAGAAGACACAAGTGTCTGGACATTGAGGGGACGTAGAGGGGAGCACATCGGTGGAAGCGCACACGACAGATGCCAGCACACCAGCAGGCCACTGACCAGCAGAAGGACGCGGAGTTTGGCCAGGGCGATCAGAGTCCAGCCAGCCAGTGGCCGACTTCAGAGGAAAACCATCTCCTTTCTGGCTCCCCCATCTGCTGAGAGCTACTTCCACTCAATAAAACCTTGTGCTCATTCTCCAAGCCCATGTGTGATCTGATTCTTCCAGCACACCAAGGCAAGAACCCTGGGATACAGAAATTCCTCTGTCCTTGTGATAAGGCAGGGTTCTAACTGAGCTGACTGCCACAAGTTGCCTACGGATGGCTAAACTAAAAGAGCACCCTGTGACACATGCCCACTGGGGCTTCAGCTGTAAACATTCAGCCCTAGACACTGCCAAGGGGTCAGAGCCCCACAACCTGCCTGTCCGTATGCTCTCCTAGAGGTTTGACCAGTGGGGCACTGAAGAAGCGAGCCACACCCCCATCACATGCCCTGCCGGGGGACAAGGAAACTTTTCCCGTTTCAACAAGGAGGAGAGAAAAAAAGTAGAAGGGAAAAAAAGGGAGGGGGCAGGCAATGGAAGGGAATGAAAAGAAGGAAGAAAAACGGTGGTTCCAAACTCCTTTCCCCCTGTAAGGTCAGTAGAGAAACTTCAACCCTCTTCTGTACCTGCATGCTTCAGTTTGCATCCAGCACTCAGCCTCGTGCTGCCCAAGGCCTTTCAGGTCTCTCTTCTGGGTGTGTGGGAGCACATGTCCCTGCTCCCTGTGTCTGCCTCTACCCCTCAGGCAGGAGGGAAGCAAAACATTAAGCCCCCACTTAAGTCTCTGTCCCTAATTCCCCCTCCTGCCTCCCTCCCAGCACAGAAGCCAAAAGAAATATTAGATTCAAGCACCTTCACTCTGAGAATGCATCCCCCTTCTTAAAACCATCAGTAACTGGGGGGGTAAGAGGATAATTATCTGCTCTACTTGAAAAACAAAATCTCCCTTCATTCCCTTCCAGTTATTAACATGAAATGTAAATACAGCAGCAAATGACCCATTACCCATGGCCTGGGAGGTTCTTTTAAGCACAGTGTCTGCTTTTGCAGGCCACATAATAGAGTTCTGCAGTTTTTGATTTATAAAATCACGATTTCAATAATATCAACCATTATTTATTATAAAAACAATAGAACAACAATAAAAGAAGTTAAAGGACGCCATTCTTTCCCTCATAGGGAAAGAATGTTTGCTCATAGGCATGTGGTGTTGGCTAGTGGCAATTATTGTGTAATCCAATTTTTTTATTCCATTTTTTTCACCTCATATTAATCCATAAGCATTTTCCATGTTCCTACACGATCTTCATAATTATCACTTTAATGGCTGTTTAATATCCCATCAGGTTGATGTGCCGTAATTTACTTAACCATGCCCCTCTTTAGAACATAACCTTTTAAAACATTAAACAGAAAGCTTATCAAGGTTTTAAAATAGATGGGGAAGGCGGTTTCTTGGCAATGCGCGGCATTTCTCAGGTGCGCATGCGCAGGCTGGAGCCGGAGCCCTGGCTGAGCTGGCAATGGAAACCTGGCAGGAAAAGGGGAGAAGGGAGTTCTGTTCCCAGACCGATGCTGCCAGTGCATGCCTTAGCAGCAGTCACTCACCTGCTTGGAAGCTTATAATATTACTAGTAATAACAATGGCTAATACTGACTGGGCTCTGCACTAAAAACTTTATAAAATGCATCTCATTTAATCCTCACAATCAGCCAATAAAGTGATATTATTTTTTATTTTTCATTTTACAGCCAAACAGATAGACTCAGAGATTACATAGTGGGCAAGTGGTAGTCCTGCCCCCAGGGAGTCTGGCTTCATAGTCCCTGCAAGTCTGAGCTCCTCTCTCAGCTCTGCAGCTTCTGTGCACTCAATGGTTCCCATCCTACAAGGTCCTCTGCACAGCTTGGCCAGGCTTATTGTTACCACGTTGTATCTGGAGCTCTTCGGGGCTTCAAAACTCTCAGCCGTGGCCTGGACAAGGGTAGACGAGGCTTTCTGAACCCACCATTTGTGAGTGACTTGCAGCTAACGAGCAAAGGACATACACTGATGACAAGAATGGACTTGGGCAGAAACAACCAATTTGGATTTGCATTCTGGGCTCTGGTATTTACCAGCAATGAGGCCTTGGGACACTTACATCTCTTGAAGCCCCAGTTGCCTAGTCTACAAAATGAAGATAATAGCATCTACCTTTCAGAGTTGTTGTAAAGATTCAAGGTGGCGTGTGTGACACACATGCAGTACTCAATAATGGACTGTTTCTATTATCTCAGCAGATAGATGAGGAACCAGTTTTAATGAGATAAATTCCTTAGGATCAGAAGCAAACTTTCCACTTCTACCCAGTATGAAACAGAGAAGAAAACTGTGAACATCAAAGGAAAACGTGAGTGTTTCATTTTCCATCAGCTTTAAAGGCATGGCTAGTAGGATGATAATAACGATAAAACAACAGTAGTAATACTGACATTTATTGAACATTTGCTCACGTCAGGCACTATACTGCCCACTCCACATGTGTTAACTCATTTCCTTTTCAAGCATCACATAGTTGAGGAAACCAAGGCACAGCAAGGGTTTTGTGGCTGCCTGTGGTATCTCCACAGTCTTTGCTGCATGGACAACGACAGTGCATCTAGCATGAGGAGCAAGGAGCCCACTGTTCTTCGCTGAGCAGAGCCCCTTGGAGGACTCTTTTCTGTTCTTAGAGCCCTGAAGGCAGAGGGAGGAAGGGGGAGCTTCTGACGGGTAAACAGGGTGTTCTTGAAAAGAACCACCACAGTGAGTTCCTCTTTGAAAGGTCTCCAAAATGTCCAGTAAAGACTCCAGAAAGTTCCAGGATTGTCCCATTAGGGAAGAGAGGACGTGAGGAGGGCTAGCTGCCCTCCTCAAACACTGGGGCTCCATTTTTGCAACTGGTGCCCTGCCTGAGTCTTATTACTCTCTAAAACCCCACACCTTGCCCGGCATATAACAGATATTTGCTACAAGTTTGTTGAGTGAATGAATGTGAAGGACAAGAGTCTGTGAGGTCTCAAGGGGTAGTGTTATACAATGTGGGGAAGCTACAGGGAGAGAAATCAGCTCAGTACAAAGAGGACATGTCCATCCAAGTGTGCAGAGATGGCATGGGTGACATCAGTTGATAGGCAGTGAATCTACTCTTGCTGGATTCCCTTCAGGAGAGATTGGACAATCACCCATCCAGGAGGCCAGCCACCATTAGAACACTGTACCACATGAGCTTCAGTGTCCCCTGCAGCTCCGGGGTCCTGAGACCTAGATCTCCACAAGTCTCCTCTGAAAACTCTCTCCTTCATTTTCCATTCCTGAGATGGAAAGGAACTGAGAAGCTGACAAACTACGTTTTTTGGAGACTATATAGTGATAGAAAATTACTATGTGTTGAACCATGAATGCTTAAAGACTGATAATGCCTATACTTAATCCAGGGTGATACATCTTTAATGTTGGTGTCATCCCCAGAGTGCACTTCATGTTGGGGTGGGGATATCTTGGAGCCACAAACTGCCTTGGACATCTTGCTAAGACCTGAGGCCTTCTGCGCAGTAAATGAGTTACCTGTGGATGTCAGATCAGAGTTTGGTTTAGGAAGACAGCTCTGGCAAGGGAGGGACTATGGACCTCTCACAAACCCCCCAGAGGGGTCCTGCCCTTACCTCTGTGCAGACAGAGGCTCAGTCAAAAGTACTCAGGAGATAGAACAGTCCCACCCTCAGGACCCTCTGCCCCATGCTCTGGGAGCTTGCAGCCCTGATCCAAGCACAGATGGGGCTGAGCCACTCCATGCTACCTTCTGGCTTGGCTGCACCCTCTCACCTCAGCATGGAACCAAGGGGAATATCCAAGGAGTATGTTACCCTGCACCTGAATTTCCTCACAGCAGACAGGTGAGCAGGAAGAGGCAGGCTGGGAGGGGGAAGGAGTGCCAATACTGGGGGCAGCAATTGTCCAAGCCAGAGAAGAGCCAGGATTAAAGGGGGACCCAGCCCACCAGGTAGGGATTGGGAGCCCAGGCTGTAACAGGGCAGAAGCATTATAGTCTTGACCGACAAGGAGTAGAATCCAGGAAGGGTCTGAACAATGGACAGAGGCCACAGCAACAAAAGAGGCTGGGCATGGGACTGACTTCCCCTCAGGGGCAGGAGATGTCTGAAGACTTGCTGCCCAGGCCTGTGCTGTTGGAGAAGAAGCAATGGCTCTTGAAACTGGAGAAAGGCTATGGAGAGGGTCCCAGACCCAGAAGGAGAAAGGAAACAGAAAGGATGGAGAGGAAGCCCAGTCGGCCAACCTAGAGCCCCAGAAAGCCCAATGAGGAGATGGAACTGAATAACATTTCAGGCTATTCAGAGAGAGAACTGAAGAGACTGGAACTGAAAGAGAAGTCAGCGATCACTCCACCCACCCACCCTTCATCCTACACAAGGATGCTGAGACCCTGAGGGAGTGGGGTGTCATCAGGGTACTGGGGCCTGGGTTCCTGTTTGTGAGCTGTTCTCACATCCTCAAAAGGGATGACTGGCAGCAAAGCAGGAGGCCATCTGTATTTGTTTTCTATGCTGCATACCAAATGACCACAAACTTAGTAACTTAAAACAACACCCATTTATTACTTCATGGTTTCTGTAGCTCAGAAGTCCAAGAGGACTTAGCTGTGTTCTCTGCTTAGGGTCTCACAAGGCAGAAATCAAGGCATTGGCTGAGCTGGGCTCTTCCCTGCAGGTTCTGGGGAAGAATCCACCTCCAAGATCATACAAGCTGTTGGCAGAATTCAGTTCCTTGCAGTTGTACAATTGAGAGCCCTGTTTTTTCTGCCGGGTGCTAGGCAGGGGTTGCTTCAGTATCTAAGGGCCCCTCCTCATCCTCTCCATGTGGCCCCTTCTCATCCTTTCCATGTGGCCCCTTCACCTCCAAAGCCAGCAGTGGCCCCTCAAATCTTTCTTGGGTTTCACAGCTTCCTAAAGCCCCTTCTGTGACCAGCTGGAGAAAACACTGATTTAGAAGGGCTCATGGAATTGGGTTAGACCCACCTAGGTGATCTCACATTCTGAAAATCAACTGATTAGTAACCTACATTACACCTGCAATATCCCATTTGCCATGTAATGTAATATAGTCACAGAACTAATGTCAGGGGCAGCTATGATGGGAACAGCATGGAATTCTGCCTACCACACATCTGAATAGATGGAGAGTGGTGTGCAGGCAGAGTTACTGGGGAAGGAGAGAGACAGAATGACATCGGGGCTGGTGCTCAGATGTGGGGACACAGGAACCATTGAGCACTGATGCTTTCTGAGGAAGAATCCACAGAGCTAGAGAGCCTGTGACCAGGTCTTTTTTCCTCTGCCAGTGTCTCCCACAAAGCCCCAAAACTGGATTCATAGGTGCCCTTCAAAACATACATGCCAGATCTGGGTCCACCCTATTTCCCAGACCAATCTGGCCAGGCTGAAATGTCAGTAGCAGCCTCAGCTGACACTGCCAACCACCCTCAGAATCTGTGAGGTGGGGAAGGCTGGGGAGCCTGAGACTACCACGTCACTGTGTCACGCTGTGGCAACTGCATTCCCCAGTATCACCAGACACCAAGCCTCCAGCTGAAGGCTCCTTCCAGCATCCGCCCCCACCTCCTGTAGGCCAGGTCTCCCTGAGAACCACAGCTGCTGAGCTGAGTCCCTGACACCCTCCCCTAGAGGCAGGACCTCCTTGCTTTTTCTCAACACTGGCTGGGGTCCTGGCCACACAAGCCCTAGAAGCATTTTGGTCTGTCCTTGGCTATCTCCCACCCATGTGACCAGCTCACCAGTCCTCCATCCTGTCTGCACTGCCCCATCCCATAGTTCATCCTCAGTCTTCACTTGTAGAAATGCTGATGAGCGAGCCACTAGATCTCACTCTACCTCATGCCAAGCTTCAGTAATCAGACTCTAAAACAGATCAGGTGAGGCCTTTGCTACACTACAAGACCATCTTGAGGGCAGGGACTGGGCCTTGTCATCCCCACGTCCTGAACACCCAGGACAGTGCCTGGCACAGGATAGAACTCAGAGCATTCCGATCAGTGGGTATGTAGCCCACTCGCGTTCAGAGTGCAGGCAGGAAACAATGGCACCCGGAAGCCTGCCTCTGCTTTGCTGGACCAGGCTGCCATCACCTTGTAGATAGGCCAGGCCCAGGGAGATAAGTGAGGCTCGCAGTTACTCCTTCATTCCTCTGTTTCTACAAAAGAGGGCAATGCCAGCTAAAAAGGATCAGCCGTTATTCTAATATTTCATATCCCACTGCAAAGTGGTGGTGAATCAGTGACTTGCATCCACCCCACCTCCTGTAGGCCAGGTCTCCCTGGGAACCACAGCTGCTGAGCTGAGACCCTGACACCTTCCCCTAGAGGCAGGGCCTCCTTGCTTTGTCTTCATACTGGCTGGGGTCCTGGCCACACAAGCTCTAGAAGCATTTTGGTCCCCTATTTTTTGGTGAGCTTCTATGGAGAGCGCATGCCATAGCATTCAGTCAGACCCTGGCTCAGAGGTGGAAAATCACACAACTTAGAAGTAGCGGGATTCTAATACCTGTCCTTGAATATGCTCTTGGGCTGGCTCAGAACCTGGGATGGGAGGGTAGCAACACAGCCATGACCTGGGACTCTGGAAACTGAAGTTCCTGGGTAATGTGAGAAACACCCTACATTACCTCATGTGCCATCTTTTTAATGTTGGAGACGAGAACATCCTTCTCTTTGCCTAATTAGGTTCAATTTATAGCAAAGATATGCAAGGAAAATAACCTTTTCTGACTGAGTTCATAGCAGCTACAACCTCTGGGAGGAAGTGGTTCCAGCAGCTGTTGATGGGCTCGCTGCCATTCACAGCTGCTTAAGCAGCAGGTTGGGAAAAGAGGGTTCTCTAGCTCAGTCTCTCTGCGTTCATTGCAAAACATCTCCTGAATGCTCCAGGAATCAGGCTGGAATTTATCATACATTTGGGGAAAATAAGTCAACCCAGTGAAAAGATTTGCTGCAACCTGTGAGAGTTATAATAGCACAAGAAATGGCCTTTCCGATACAATGGCATAAAACCTGAAGTTTTATAGGAAAAAAAACTTAGGTAGTAGGCATATTTACTCAGGCCATGCCTGCAAGCTGGAAGGTTTGGTTGCCTTCAGCATGGAGCTTCTCTTTGCGGACTTTATTGCAATTTTAATTGTTGCTTGTGTGGCCGTCTACTTCATGCCTCCTCTTCACCCCAGGGACTGCAGGCTCCATGAGGAAAGAGATGCTTTCTGCCTTTTCACCACCAATCCCCACCAGAAAGCTAGTCCCTGACACAGGAAGCATTTATTAACTATTTGTGGAATAAATAAATGAGAGATTAATGTCTCTCTTTAAAGCAGAATAGAAAACCAGAATAAAATTGAACAGCAATTGATCATATTTGGAATGGCGCAAAGCTATCAGTTGCACTTAGAATTTGTATTTCTCTAAGTCTTGCTCACAGCTCTAGCATGAATGTTAGTGAATAGGTGGTATTTTTAATCCAAGTGTTGATTTCTATAGAAAAGATGTAATTGCTTGTAATCATGTGCTATTAGATCTGAGATACTGCTAACCCTTCTGAGAATCCTAATCATTTGGACCAGGTGAATACCATCCTGTCTCACAGGCATGGTGCCCAAGGAAAGTGACAGCAAATGTCAAAACAGCTTTCTATCGCACCCCAGGGATGGGAAGAAGACACAACCTGGTTTTTGGTAGCAGTTCAACCTCAGGAGGAGCCAGCGTTTGCTAAAATAGGAACTCACCTCCATCAGAGGGAGCGGACAGTGAGCCTTTTAATTGCTGACTCTTTTGAACACTGACCCACAACCTCTCTTTGACTGGGAAAATGTTGAAGAATTGCAGCATCAGGCAGGAAGTCCTTCCCATTCGATTCAAAAGACATCAAGGATATTTTTCCCTTTACCTTTTCTAGCTTCTCTTTAGGGGACTTTAAGGAAACCAGAATCTCTAATAGAAGTGGGTGACAGTAGGTTCCTATCCACTTTAAAGTCTGTAATGAGACACATTCATCTCCCTTCCTGACCCTCTTGACGGAGTCAACTAAGTTACTTAATATTCTAATGTCCTTGAGTCCCTTGCTTAGAGAATTTCATTTGTTTGCATAAAGGGAAAATTAAAGCCCTACAGTAGGCCTCATGAAAAATTGCTAGAGTTCTTGAGTTAGATTTGGAAGCAGGACACCTACGACCAATAAATACTCCATCCTCCTACAAACTAAAAACTAACACAGCCCCATGAACTTGAGCTTCCCTGATTCTCCTCATGCAGCACACAGCGTCAATAGATGGCCCTTTACCCTTTCCTCCTCTGCTTCCTTACCCTGTGTTCGTAAGTTAAGCCCTTCTCAACCCAGTTAGAATCTTTTTCCGGTATCCTGTGTCACCCACCCCACAAGAAGGTGGTGTGGTGGTGTAAGGATTAGGAGTGTGCCCTCTGGAGTCACACTACCAGGACAAACTTCCCAGTCCCACCTCTTACCAGCTGATTGACGTGCAGCCAATTATTTCACCTCTCTAAGCTTCAGGCTGTCATCCATAAGTTGGGAGCAAAATAGCTGCAACCTCACAAGGTTGCTGTGGCAATCAGAAGACACAATCCCTAGTAAGCCCTTGAGAACAGTTACGTATTATTGATTCCAAAATGCTCTGGCCAAAACCCAATCCTTTCCATTTCCAAACATGCCCATGTTTTTCCTGCTTCTATGCCTTTGATCCCACCATTTTTTTTCCCACCAGAATGCTCTTCTCCTTTTATCTCCTTCACAGAGTAGGCTAAATGCCTCCGTTGCCAAGAAGACCCCATCGTTTTCCCCAGCTGGAAGTTTGCCTCCCTATTTGGCACACTCTTGGCACTGCATCTCTTCTTCTCTTGGTATCAAAGAGCCTGGCTTGGGAGCAGGCAACCTGCCCTGGAGTTCTGGCTCCACCTCTGCCCAGCCATGTGGGCTGAACAAGTGTTTGCATCTGTGTAACAGGATTATTTGTTATATTATACTAGTTACGTAAATAATTATATCCGTTATTTTATTATCAGTAACTACAGAAAGGATTAAATGAGTCACAAAAGCACTTAGTACAGTGCCTGGTGCATTTAAAAGTGCTAAGTATTTGCTTTGATTGTTCTGCCTCTCATTTGCAGGTGTCTGGAATAGAGCAGAGTTTTCCCAAAGCCTTGCAGATGTTACTAAGGTGACTGTACATCCAAGTTTGCCTGTTGTCCCAGCACAGAAATTAATAGCACCCTCTTTCATCCTAAAAAGTACCACAGTTTGGCCAATAAATGATCCACCCAAAATATTACTCATTTGGTAAATTGTGTTGAGCTAGTAAAGAAAAGCCCATGTGAGGCTTGTTGACCTAGGTCCCATGGCTCAGTTACTCCCCTCACTCCAAATGCAGGACTGACACTGAGAATGCCCCTTCACATCCTCCCTGGCCACACCTCCCCCTACCCCATGACCTCCAGGCACCGTCTGCCTCTAGCCTGACCCTGGCTCTTTGGAATGCTCCACTGCATCAGTGTATCCCAATTACTGCTGCTGCTTCTGCATCCCTCCTCCCTCTCATCATCTGTACACCTGAAAGCCTGTACAAATATATTTGCATAAAGATGATCATATGTGACAATAGTTTAATGTGATGGGTGAAAAGAGTCTTCAGTCTAACATGAAACAGTGCTTTAACCCCAAAAGAGAAAATTCGGGCATCAGAGATAGGCTGCGGCAGGGGCAGACATTTGTCAGAGGGAGTCACCATAAAACACCCTTTTAACGGATTTGCAGTTATTTTCCAAGGATTTGAATATCTGGACCCATCATCTCTGTGCCCCTGCCTACCCTCAGCTGATGGGGATGGCATCTTTTAGTCTAATGACATATGGCACATAAGCAAGAGTACCTTGCTAGGCTTTCAGGAACTCCACACTGAAGACTGTGACGATGGCCCAGGGAAAAAGGAGTAGCTAGTGCACATTCAAGGAGCAGCCATGAATGAAATATGAGCCTAGGGACAGTGACTGAAGAGGGAGATTCCAAGGGAGGGGGCCTTCTAAGTGCCCACCTGGAGCTGAAAATGGGACATGGGGGAAGGGCCAAGCTCTGTTTCACTATGATCCAGACTCCAAGAGTAGTTCTTATCAGCCAGGAATAAGATGAATTTCCAAGCTCTAATAGCAGAATTAAATTGACATAGCCATATATTTAGCAAACTTCATATTGAGTGCCTACTCTGTGCAAAGCACTGGGTGACTAGAAAAGGGTGCTGGACATTAGTTTCATAGGAAAAATAGTATGGCCCTTTCTCCAAGGATCTTTTGAAGTCATTGTCTAGGTAAAGCAGAAACAAGTAAAGCAAGGGTCTGCAAGTGTTCCATTCAGAATGGGAACCAAACCAGTTGGCGCCAAGATTGCAAGTCACTCGGCAAAAAGCTAGAAAAGACCAGATTTAGGTACCACCCAAGGGTTCTTGGACCTAGGAAGTGGAGGCCCCCAGGTTATGGAGGCAGGAGAGCAGGCCCGGTGGATGGGATCCTTGCAAACCTCATTCCAAAAACAGAATTGAGCACAGAGCAGGGTTCAGGGTTAACTCTACCTCAGCTTTCCCAGGAAAGCAAGAGAAAAGCTATAAAGATTCAATCTACCATCAGTGTTGGAAGAGTTAAGCCTCATTCAAGAATTAACAGAGGAATTAACCTGAAGAACCACAGAAACTCATGTGACCTGACAACTTTCAAAGCTTGTAATATATCCAATTAAACATTTTACGCCACTGTGACTACAGGGTTTGTGTATTCATAACCCCAAAGGTCTTTACTTCTTAGGCACTTAGGTTTTTTTCATCTTTCTGCCCAGACACATCTGTCTGTATAATTATATCATCTAAAGCATAATATGTGGTATAATTGCATGAAATTTAATTCTTCATTTTCACCCTGTGGTGTGTATAATGTTCATGGTTTATATAAGGTGCTTGGAGATGGAGTTCCAGCTTTTGATAAAGCCCCTTTCCTATCTTATAGTCACCTCTTTAGGGCTCTGTTCAAGTCCTCTTGTCCATGAAGCTTTCCTTGACCACCCCAGGCCACGATGACTGTTCCAAGTTTCTACAACCCTCATCACTCACTTAACACTTGCCCCATATTATTTTGTCTTCCTAATTTGGTCTTGCATCTGGTAGAGTACGAACTCCTCAAAGGGAAGGACCAAGATCTCCTATTTCTGTTGATCACTTGTAGCATCTGCCCGAATGCTTTGGCACCTAGTAGATCCTCAACCCATGATAAATAGATGCTGATTCACTAGGGCTGGGATAGAATCCATGCTCCTTTGCAGAGGCAAATGTTTTACAAGCTATGCACACTTCTTCTACCAGCCCAACCCAACCAAATCTATAGACAAAGAATGATGCTTAGTTCTGTATCAGTCAGGAGCTTTCAGGTGACAGAAAACCCAATTCAAATTGGCTTAAGCAAAATACCAAATTAATTAGTTCAGATAACGACAAAGCCCAGGAATAGTCTGGCTTCAGGTATTTTTGGATTCAGAGCTCAAGTTGTATTATTAGAACGAGGTTTTCCTAACGTCTCAGCTCCTTCTTCCTACATGTTGATCTTCCTCACTTTGCTTCTAGTCTCCTTCTGACAGAAGTTTCAGCCCTTTCAGTATCTTGGTCAATAGAAAAGAACAGTGCTATTTGCCCTAAAGTGTCTCATGACATCTCATCAGCTCTGATTTACTCACATGCCAATCCCTGGACTAGTTACTTGGGCCCCAGGGAGGCAGTATGCTGCTGCATGACATAAACCTAGAGGATATGTTCCAACCCTAGAGCCCAGGAATCTGTTTTTAACAAGTCCACCAGATTTTTCTAGTGCACATTAAAGTTTGAGGACCACTGATCAAGCGTCTGGCCACACGAGTAGGTGCGAAAAGAACCAAGACAACGGGGGATAAGATCACTGGAGGCAGGAAGCACAGCATATTTGCTGGGACATCTATATAAATATGGAATTGCTTAAAATGGCATCAGGGCTTGGGGAGAGCAGTGAAAGGCCATCAGCCAGAGGTACTGCCCATCAAAGAGTAAATTTCACTTATAAGACTCAAAGATACATTTAGACTTTGGTCCCCAGTTAGATCCATCTGACTCGAAGTCATAAATTTGTGAAATCTCAACTTTGGAAAAGACTTTACTCCAGCCCCCCCCCCCCTTTTTTTTTTTTTTTTTTTTTTTTTTTTTTTTTTTTTTTTGAGACAAAGTCTCATTCTGTCACCCAGGCTGGAGTGCAGTGGCGCAATCCTCCGCCTCCCGGGTTCAAGCAATTCTCCTACCTCAGCCTCCCAGGTAGCTGGGACTACAGGTGTATGCCACCAAGCCCAGCCAATTTTGTGTAACTTTTTAGTAGAGGTGAGGTTTCACCATGTGAGCCAGGATGGTCTTGATCTCCTGACCTCCTGATCCACCCACCTCGGCCTCCCAAAGTGCTGGGATTACAGGCATGAACCACCGCGCCCGGCCCCAAACACCATCTCCATTTGATCCCAGAACCCCTTGGACATCATCCCTTATCCACTGTTCATCTAGCCACTACACAAGTACTTCCCCTGATAGAGATATCCTTACTGCTCAAAGCAGCTGAATCATCTTCTAATGCTCTAGATGTTTAAAATGTCTTACTCTGTTAGGCAGAAATCTATCTCTTTATAAATTCCTTCCATCAGTCCTGATTGTACTAGGAATGATACAAGACAACTCTATTCCTTGTGCCAAAAGACACCCCTTGCATATTTGAAGACCGTATTAACCCCCCTGAATTTCTTCTAGCCTCCAGGATACACAGCCCTAGCGATGTCTGTCAGTCAACCCTTGGGTGTTGTGGAATCTAAGCCCCTACCTCTCCTGGTTGCCCTCTCTTCTGAAGGTACTCTAGTTGGTCTGTGTTCCTCCCTCTTGGAGTATGATGCTCAGAACACAACACTCCAATAGTGATCTAATGAGAGAAGAATAGAACCATTGTCTCATTCTAGACACTACTTTTCTATTATTACATCCCAGCATTGTGTTAGCATTTATAGCAACCACTTCTCAGTGCTTACTCATCATGGCTTTCTCCTAATCTCCTCCCTCTTTGCCCTTGTGCAGCTGCTAGGTTACATCTCTCTCATTATAGACCCTGTGGAGTTTGTTTGTGAGCCCAGGTTTATGACCTTAGAAATAATAAGTGAATTTCAGACAAGAAGAATAAGCTACACAATTCTATTACCACTGCTTACTCATTAACTATTGTAATCTTTTAAATAACATCCCAGGATTTAAAAGATAAAATTTAGCAAACATGGAAGACTTACCATGTACAAATAGTGAAAACATGGAGATGAATAAGTGAGGAGGGGAAGTGTTTGCTTTTGCTGGGACTCATGTTTTGGCCAAAGAAATAGAGTGAAACAACCAACCCCAGCAGTGGGTAGCAGTCGTCCTGGTAATGGTGTAATGGTAACTCTCATGTCTGCCTCGGGACCGAGGGACCTTACTCAAGAGCTGACAGGGTAACTGCAGTTGGAAGGGCGTGTCTCATTTCTACAGTCAACAAGGGAGAAGCCAGGCCTGCCAGGAAGCAGGAGCCGCATACCAAGACCCAGAAGCATAAGCACGATGTACGTTCTGGGAACTGGGGCTGGTCCCAGCTGGTTGCAACCTGTGGGCAGAGTGGCGAGGGAAAAGTGAGGTTCTAGCCAGACTGTCAGGGCCTGCAAGACCATATTGAGTCTGAATTTCATCATGTGATCTCTGAGGAGAGAATGAAGATCCTTAAAGGAGGAAAACCAGCAAGTGGAATCAACACTGGAAAGCAAAGAGACCAGAGAAGAGGTCGCTACACTCAACTGAGGAGTGACATCTAGAACATACAAGTGTTTCTTGCAGATCAATTTTTAAAAAAAAGAAAGAAAGCAGAATAGAAAAGTAGACTAAAGATATGAACAGACAATTGGTAGAACGGAAAACACAAATAGCCGCTAAATATGTGTAAAGGTGAAGACCTTGTTGGCAATCAGGGAAATTAAAATGAACACTACAACATGTTGTCATTTCACAGCCAGCTGATTGGCAAAATTCGAAGTATGGTAATACTGAGCATTCCTGAACTACTCACACGCTGATAGTAAGAGTATAAATTATAGGCCTCCTTTGGAAAGCAACTTGTCAACATCTAATAAAGTTGCAGTGTGCACATCATTGCATCCAGGATTCCAAGCCACAGTATCAGTCCCATGTATTCACTGGAATATATACGAGGATGTTCATTACAGCCTTGCCTGTTACAACAAAAGAGAATGAGAAAGAGACAGACAGAGCACACCTAACTGGCTGTTATGGGCTGAATGGTGTCCCCCCAAAATTCATATGTTAAAGTCCTAACCCCTAGGACCTCAGAGTGTGACTATATTTGGAGATAGATTCTTTAAAGAGGTGGTTAAGTTGACATCAATTCATTAGGATGAGCCCTAATCCAATATGCCTGGTGCCCCTATAAGAAAAGGTTAGGACACAGGTAGGCACAGGGAGAAAACAGCCATCCACAAGCCACGGAGAAAGGCCTCAGAAGAAACCAACCCTGGCAACACCTTGATCTTTTCTAGACTCCGGCACCAAGAAGAAAAAAAATTCTGTTGTTTAAGCCACCCAGTCTGTGGTACCTTGTTATAGAAGCCCTAGCAAACTAATACAATGGCCTTCAACGGGGGCGTAAGGTTAAAAATAATTAAATTAAAAGAATAAACCAGTTCTATGTGTATCAGCATGGCTGCAGCTTGACAACATAATGTCACATAAAAAATCAAGTTGCAGAAAGTACAGTCAGTGTGAGGGGAATTCTGTATCGTAGCTGGGACTTATACAAAGTAATTTCAGGATATTAGTCATGGTGGGGAGGGACAGGAGTGGGGTGGCAGGGAGGTGGAAAGAGGCTTCAACAGTACCTATAAGGCTTCATATACATAGAGAGATACAGAGGTATAAATGACAGAAAGTAAATATTTGCTAATCGTGGTGGTAGGCACATGTTATGCTTTTCTCTGTATTTTATTTTTATATATGTTTTTAAATTGTTTTAAGAGGAGATTGGGAAAGGAGTGCTGAGGACCTGAACCAAGACAGCAGCTCAGGGGGAGGAACTCCCCAGCATCTCACTTTAAGAAACTAATTTTTCTCTTCACTTGTTATCTATTCCTTTTCTTCCAGGAGATGGTGCAGTGCTGTGTTCCAGAATGAAGATACCAGCTGCTTTCTTCCCTGGATGAGTCCTGGGAGCTGCAGTGTCATGAGACTTGACTCATGTTTTCCTTTTAAGTTCTTCCAGTTGAGAAAAATGGAAACCTCTTTTAGGTGTTCTCGCTAAAGCCTTTGCCCAAGGGTCCCGCCTTTCATAATGACTCAGCATGTCCAGACCATGCCCTTGGTATTGAGCTTTCAGGAATCAAGTCACACACATGTTCAGTTTGCCCACAAAAGGCAGTGAAGCCAGGCCCAGCGATGTTCCTGAAAAGGGCACAGATGGGTTTCTGGTTCCACCCCTGCCTCTAATCAGATCCATTTCCCTGGGCAACTCTCTCACTCCTGAAGCTCAGTTTCCCTTCTGTGATACCAGGGGTTTGGACTAGATTTCACCCATCCCTGATGCCTCTCACCCTGTTTCTGTGGTGGAAGCATGGCTCTTACAGGACAGGACCCATTCAGGCTTGGCAGCCACCAAGTCAGGCTTCCCCCTGCCGAGCTGCCTGTAAAGTTGTTAATTTATCTTGTCCGGAAGAGGCAGCTCACTTGTGAATCTTGGCGTATCAATCAACACTTCCAGCGGAGACATTGCAAGATTCACAGCCTGCAAAGCATATCTAAGCTTGTTTATGGCTATCCTAAGGGCCATGCTAGTTGCTTGCAAACAAAACGCTCCAACTCATTGTGGATCTATATTTGGTTCCAGCATGAACATTGTAATGGCTAAAATTCAAAACCAAGCAGACAGTCGGTACCTTGGGACTTATTTCTGAGGCTGAACTGGGCTATGCCAGAGGTAATCAACCAACTGATCCTTCAGTATTTGTTGGCTCCTTGGCCTATACCTGTTGGCCCCATTGTGACTTGGGAAGAATTTGTCTTTAGTGCTTCTGCTCATCCATCCCAAAGCCTTTGCACCTCTGGGCCCCTGACTTGTTTCAGTACCTAGTACTCTCTTCTCCCTCCTCTACTCCAGTCACACTTCTCTCTCAGGGAAGAATCTATCCCAGTTCTTGATCTCTTGAGCTTGCTCTGTTCAAAGAACATCCTTGTTCCTTTATAAGGACTTCCAGGCAACAGGGAATAAGCAGGTGGCAAACGTATGCTCTTTGAACTAACATCCTTCCTCCACTCCCCGCCCATGGCTCCCTCTCCACAATGTGGTGGGAATGAATCCCTGCCTTAGCCCTTACTGGCCTGTGCTCAACCTTAAAGCAGGTTGCTCAACTCTCCAAGCCTCAATTTCTCATCCATAAAATAGGGAACACAGTACCCACTTTCCAGGGCACTTTACAGGAGTGATGCATTAAGGTATCTTATGCCCCTGGCTGTTAGAAGATGTTCAGCAAACAACGGCTATTATAAGAGTCACGGGCTTAGAGGAGGGCAGGGGTTCCTTCCAGGGTTTCCAGCTCGCAATGATATTAAGCACCGTGTTACGCATTAGGTATTTCAAAGGAAGACGCTCGAGTTCACGATGTTGAGGACTTCAGTTCTAATGGGAGTGCTAATGCCACATTACAGAAAATAAACAGTGACCAACACATAGCCGCAGAGAGAGTAGCAAACCCCCCAAGCATGGCAGAACTAGAGATTTAGGACTCCAGGCCTGTAATGATGAGCCATGGAATTAACCCCACACTGGGCATCTGAGAGTGAGGGGTTCCAGTCCCAGCGCTTCACCCAGCTGCCAGAGAGCCTCTGCTTCTCCATTTTCTCATCTATAAATGAGACAGTTGGATTTGATTAATCTCTATGGTCTATTTCTGATCTTACATTCTAAGTTTTTTAAATTCTCTCACTTTAAACAGCTGCCAGCCTGCCTGCCTGCCTGCCTGCCTTTCTTCTCATGAGCTGTGATTTTCATGCATTAAATAAAACAAAGACTCTTGCCTACATGGAGTTTACATTTTAGGGGAGACAGATAATAAAGATAAGCCCAATGCATAAGATGTCAGGTGGTTAGGAGTGCTACGGAGAAAAATTAGGCAGGGGATAGGGGATGATCAGGAGGAGGGTGTCCAATTTAACTGAGGAAGGCCTCCCCAGCAGGTAACAAATGAGCAAACCCCTGGAGGAGGAGAGAGAACGGGAAACAGCAGGGCCAGAGATTCCCAGGGATAGTGAGTGGCCTTCACAGTGTGTACAGGGGGCCTTGCAGACAGTGCTGCAGCACAGACGAGGTGGGTGGGTGCATGTGATGGGAGCACATGGAAGCTCTTTCCCCTCAATGGAGTCTGTCATAGTGAAATAGGAGGTGAGGTCATGAACTGAAAGGATAGGGATGGAGGTGTTAGAGGTTGAAGGAAAGGAGAGAAGCCATGAAATGGCTATCTGAGAGAGTGGGAGTAAGAAGGACAGGGGAAATGCTTAATTCCTTTCTGTGCCTTAAGAAACTGGTTCTCATGAACTAGCTGGGGGCATAATAGAGCATTTTTATCCATTCACACATTCATTTGGCAAAATGTGGGTGAGTGCCATTGGCTGGCACCCTGTGAGGCAATATCAAACCAAGAGACGTTTATATAGGTTCACCAGACCTCCCTATTGGCCCAGGACTGTCCCTGAGACAAAGATTTGAATGTAAGTTATTTATTGGGGAAGCAAAGGTTGGGGGTTAAGGAAAGGAGGAGCCAATCCCAGTTGTCACCATGAGCAGCTGGGGCTCAGCCCTATGGGGGCCTCCAGGAGACTGTAGAGCACTGCGTCATCATCCCCACGGAGGAGGGTGTGCGTCCACCAACTTCTGTCATTCACTGGCTGTGGGCTGCTCCCCATGGTGTTAACTCTGGCTTTTCTAGCCTGCTCCAGTGAACAAAGCAAGCCTGCAGGCTGGCAGTGAGCACGTCAGAGGGTATAAGAGCAGTGAGGGTAAGAAAATATGAGCAGGCATCAGCAGCCTCAGTACCACTCTTGGAAATGTCTTGGTTTAGATAAAAGGTTACATGTCGCCCTAAGTATAAGACACAGTCCTTCCCTTCAAAGGATGAATTTAGAAGAGAGGCTAAGAAAAGTCTTAAACCTAAAAAACAGAAAAAGAAACCATAAGAGAAGAAACAGGATGGCATAGGCTAAATGCCAAGTGAGTCTAGTCATCAAGGAGTTAGGGGAGGAGGTGACCTCCCGGGCCTGGGATGGAGGAGAGGGTGTCTGAACTGGGTGAGCAGACAAAGTAGCAGAGGGCATGAGCTGGGACCTGCTTCACCGAGATGGCTGTGTTTTGCCTTTGTATCCAAAGCTGACACAATGACAGGTGGCTGCTGCTGACGTGGAGACCCCAAGGTGTGGTAGAGAAAGACTGATGCTCGTCCAGTGCCGCCTCTGGCCACCTGGCCCTGCAGGTGCAAGGCAGTCTTGATTTGCAGCTGAGGCTGCTGTTTGGGAAGCTGTCATGGTTCAGAGGCTCTTCTTCAGGGAAGCGTAAAAGAAGGAGCTGCTCTCAGGTTGTTATAAAACAGTCTCAAAAATATACCTCTGATTTCCAGCCTTCCTGCACAGGGCAGCCGCCAAAGACACAGCTATGACTCAATGCAACAAATGATCCTGGCATCTTTCTTCCTGCAGCATTGTAGAAGTTTCAGATATTTGGCCTGTGGTTCACTCTCGTTCTCCAAACTCTGAAGGGCGGGGTTAGCTGAGCACTTGGATTCCATATTTTGATGAGGATGAATTAATTCATGCACAAACACACAATCACAGACCTACCACTTGGGTTGGGTGTTCTAATGAGGGAGGTGATTGCATGATGCTGAGTCAGGACAGGTGGCCCTAGCCTGATTGCCTTTCACTCTAGGTCCGGAGACCAGTGCCTGCTGTGCTCCTGAGTTTAACCCTCTCCTTTCTCCAGCCACCTCCTCTGTCCCTTTACCCTGAGTTACGGACTCTCCCAGGTTCCACCCTTCAGTCCTGTTCCCACACTCCAATAGCTGTCCCCAGAATTACCATAAAAGTCAAAAATCTACTCATCTGCTTCCACACACTTCTTCCCACCCTGTGGTTGAGGAATTAATTGTTCTCAAACACCTCTTTGTTCTTTTTGCCCCATATGGTTCACAAACATTCAATGGCTCCCTATGACCCACAGAATAAAACCCACATTTAAACAGAAGGTCCTCTACCAACCATCCCCTACTCCCTGCTTCCCATCTCAGCTCCTTACATCCCAAGACGGCCTATCTGCATTAGCCAAGTCCCTCAACTTGCTCTCCCTGCAAGACTTGCTAGTTCTGACTTCCCAGATTTCTACTTTCACATTCTCCCTGCCTCCAAGACGTCCCTCCCCTTAGCAAATCCATTTCCATTGCTTGAAGCCAGAAGAGGTGACAACAGTGAACTTTCCCAAAGACTGAACACTCACTGCACACTGATCACCATGACTGATCAGTGTGCCCTTCAAGTCAGGACCCACACACTTGATGATTGAATGAACAAATGAAGAAGCCTTCCCGGCTGGGCCTCCCTGTTCAGATAATCCCCCTTGATACAGTGGGTCTCAGCATGAGTGGGTAGAATGGTTACAGCTTGAATCGTTTCCCTCTACCCCACAGCCCCCTATATGTAGCAATTTGCAATTTCGCTGAGGCAGATTTTAGTGTCTTGCTGTGAGGCTGATGCTTAAAGTGACTTAGCTAGAGAGAGAACCCTACAGTGCATTCAACCTCCAAATTTAAACTCGGTTCTGTTTTACTCTGCTCACCTGTCATGTATGCAGTTGTTGTCAGGAAGTAATTTAAGAAAATGTTTTCCTCCTGAAAATGACCACCTTTTTTCCCCAAGGGAAACAGAAGACTTTGGTAACGGTGTAAAGGCAGTCCCCTTGTGGTATTGGCAATGCTGGCCTCCTTTTTGATTTGACTGTAGGCTCCCCCTCTGTTTGGTTCATATTGGCTCCTCAGTGCCTGGCACATGGAAAGTGTTCAATGTTCATTTACTCGATGTGTAAATACATGAGTGGTGACTGTACTATGCAACTGTGCTTCAGAAACGTAGTTCTAGACAGGAATGCATTTCAGGGAAAAGCCAGGAAGCTGCACAAACATTTTAGCATTCAAAAACATGGGGATTTACAATGTTTCCCAGATAAATCACTCACACAAGCCCACAGCTTCTCTTGCACATGGTCATCTGCCCCACTGGAATTTCCTGCTGTTCTTTCAGGCGCACGTGGTTGTGTCCTCAACTTAAGCAGTTCCTTGAGGGCAGGCACCTGGTGTCATGTTTTCATGTTCCCTCACAGAGCCTGAACATTGCTGGCAAGATCACAGAAGGTGGAGGGTAAATGTTTGCTGATTAACCAATGGAAATGTTCCGTTGAGGAGGGGTGATTTGCAACTCCTCCCTGGGGCCCTAGAGCTGCCCATGTGCTGCCCCTTTCTCAGGGTAGCAGGCGCCTACACCTCCCTCCTGGAGTAGCCACATCAGGGCAGCTCTAAGGCCAAAACTACCTTCAGTAGTACAAGAATCACAGACCATTAAGAATGTCAGAGCTTACAGGCCACCTCATTCAACCTCCTTGTTTTTCAAGTGAGGGAACGCTGAATCCAGGGAAAGGAGGTAATTCTGTCTCAAGCTCTCAATGCCCAGTGCCCACTTATCCTTCCCACACAGGATGCTCCTTCCTGCTGACCTTCTCAAGCCTCCTTGCCTCTCTAAGACTGCTGAGGTCCCCATTGTCCAGGAGGGCCCAGGTTCACATTAACCTTACACATATGAAATAGTTAGTGAATATAGCTGTGAAATAAATGAATGACGTCTACAATTAGAGTATCACAATCTGATATTTTTGAGATGGGAAGCCACTCTGCCTCTCACCTGCAGCCCTAAGCTTCCCTGAGGCTTCTGGGAGTTCTGGTTGGACCAACAAGCTGGAGGTGAATGCTAAGGGGGACCTCATCTGCAACCTGCACGTAACTCACTCAACCCTCTTCCCATATCCTGAATTGCCTACAGGCCCACAGACAGGTGCCAGGGCTCCATGATTCAATTGTTTTAACTCAAACAGCATTTATTATTGTTTTTTATTTTTAATTTTTGTGGTATATAGTAGGTATATATATTTATGGTGTACATGGGATGTTTTCATACAGGCATGCAATGTGAAATAAGCACCTCATGGAGAATGGAGTATCCATCCCCTCAAGTATTTCTCCATTGAGTTGCAAACAATCCATTTACACAAGTTATTTTAAAAATGTACAATTAAGTTATTGTTGACTACAGTCACCCTGTTGTGCTATCAAATAGTAGGTCTTATTCATTTTAACTACATTTTTTATACCCATTAACCATCCACACCTTCCCCACAACTCACCACTACCCTTCCCAACCCTTGGTAACCATCTTTCTACTCTCTATGTCCATGAGTTGAACAGTATTTATATTGTGTGTCTACTATGTTCCAGGCACAGAGCCACAGGCTTGGGTCCCTTTACATGAAATTTATAGTCCCTCACTGAACATCCCTGTTTTGGACAGAAGAACCATCTCTGATTTATCACTCTCTCTTGTGAAATACGTGGAAATAAGGTCTTCAAGTTACCGTGTCCATTTACCCACCCCAGACATCCTCTCAACCACTGTGAACTTATCATGGAGTTCCAGTGTCCCACCACAAAGAAAGGGGAGGAAGAGTAGAAAGGGTTTGGCTAGAGTTTCCTGGCCTGGCTTTTCTATTCTACTGGGTAGACCCTCATGGGGCCCAGAGGATCAGCGATATCTGCCCTCCTCTGGCACTCATATAGGATGGAGACACTCCAGGTACAAGGCGGGTCCCAGCTAAAGGAGAGTCCGGTTGTACAGTCCCTAGAGAGAGTCTCCTAGGCCTCACTGGAGAAAGATGGCATCACCCCAGGGCTTCTGCCTGAGGACCAACTTACTCCAAGGCCTTTACTTAGTAGAAGAACACATGACACCATTATGTAACTTTGAAAAGTAAAATCCATGTTGATTAATAAAAGTGATTTTTCCAAAGCTGTACTAACTTGTGCTCAATTTCAAATCCATTTCCCTTGCTTAATAGACTGAAAAGGTTTGAGGGATGACTTTCAGTTAGGGTGCTTTGTCATGGTCCCCAGAGAAACTCATCTCTCCAGGGGCCAGCATGGAGGAGGAGAGGCAGGAATTGTCTGCTTTCTCAGCATAATCTAGATTCTACAGACCCTGAACACTCTGATATCAGCCCCACCGTGAAGCAGGATAAAAATTGAGGCTCTTTGGCAACATGTCCTATCTGGGGACGATAGCTCTCCTCCAACCTCATCCTAGGGGTTCTTCAAGAGGACCCTCCTTGAGAGCAAGATGTTGAAACTATAGTAAAACAAAACGAACCCAAACACACCATGAGCTGAAGCTTCGGGATCCTGAACTCTGGCTCAGGTCTCCCATTAACTTGCCATATCTCCTTGGGCACATAGTTTTACGTTTCTGCACCTTACTCCCCCCATCTGTGTAATGAGAAAACCTAACAAGATGAGTGGTTCTCAATTGGGAGCTGATCCCCACCTAAGTGGTGGGGGGAGGTCACTACAACTTGTGGGGCTACTGGTATTTAGGGGGTAAAATCATGGATCCTAAATGACTTACAATGTATAAAACAGTACCCTATGATAAACAAATTTTCCCACCCAAAATGCCAGAAGAAAACTCACTGAGAAATCTTGAATTACATGATGTTCTGAGGTCTTCCCAACTTTGACAAGTCTGTGATTCTATTTTAAATATCCCTTTTCCACCTCTCTCCCGTTGCTTTCTCCATGTAGTAAATATCTACCAAGTGTCTTTCATGTGCCAGGCACTGTTCTATGTGCTAGAGTGGTCGGTGGGAGTAAAACAAAGTTCTGGCTGCCATGGAGCTTTTATTTTAGTGAGGAAGATAGATGAGAACCCCAGATACAATAGACACATGATCTATTATCATGTCATGAGAAGTGCATTGGAAAAGGCAAGCCGGGTGGGGAAGGATAAAGATGGGGTATGCAGGTGCTATCCTCTGTCAGGTGGTCAGGGAAAGCCCTCTCCAACAAGTGACTTTTAAGCAGAACTGAAAGACATGAGGAACAAGCCATATGGCCATCTGGGAGTGAATGTTCCAGGGAGAGGATGTGTGAAGACCGCAACAAGTAAGTGAGCCTAGAGTATTTAAGCTTCAGCAAGGGGGCCAGTGTGGCTGGAACAGAGAGAGTGAGGGGGAAAGTAAGGAAAAGATGAAACTGAAGAAGGTATGAAGGTCAGATCATAGAGCACCTCTGCTAAAAGTCAGCATTGGCATAACCTGGGAACTGGTTAGAAAGAGTCTCAGGCCTCACCCCAGACCTACTAAGTTGGTATCTACATTGATCAAGGTCTCCAAGATTCTCAATTAAGGTTGAGAAGTATGGTCGTAAAGCATCGGGTCTCAACCCTGGCTGCTCACCCGGGAAGTTTTTTAAAATGCTGGTGCTGGGATGGTTTAACATATGCAAGTCAATAAATGTGATAGATCGCATAAGCAGAATTAAAAACAAAAATCATATTATCATCCCAATAGACACAGAAAAAGCATTTGGCAAAATCCAGCATCCCTTTATGTTTAAGATCCTCAGCAAAATTGGCACAAAAGGGATGTGCCTTAAGGTAATAAAAGTCATCTATGACAAACTCGCAGCCAACATTATACTGAACAGGAAAATTTGAAAGCATTCCCCCTGAGAGCTGGAACAAGACAAGAATGCTCACTTCTACCATTTCTGTTCAACACAGTACTGGAACTCCTCACCAGAGCAATTAGACAAGAGAAAGAAATAAAGGGCATCCAAATTGGTAAAGAGGAAGTCAAACTGTCACTGTTTGCCAATGATATGGTTGTATACCTAGAAAACCCTAAAGACTCATCTAAAAAGTTCCTAGATCTGATAAAAGAATCTAGTAAATTTTCAGGATACAAAATCAATGTACACAAATCAGTAGTAATGCTATACACCAACAGCGACCAAGCTGAGAATCAAATCAAGAATTCAACCGCTTTTACAATAGCTGCAAAAAAATTAAATATTTAGGAATATACCTAACCAAGGTAAAAGACCTCTACAAGGAAAACCTACAAAACACTATTGAAAGATATCATAGATGACACAAATGGAAACACATCTCATGCTCATGGATGGGGAGAATCAACATTGTGAAAATAACCACACTGCCAAAAACCATCTACAAATTCAATGCAATTCCCATCAAAGTACCATCACCATTCTTCACAGAACTAGAAAAAACAATGCTAAAATTCATATGGAACCAAAAAAAGAACCCACATAGCCAAAGCAAGACTAAGCAAGAATAACAAATCTGGAGGCATCACATTACCCAACTTCGAACTGTACTACAAGGCTATAGTCATCAAAACAGCATGGTACTGGTATAAAAATAGTCACATAGACCAATGGAACAGAATAGAGAACCCAGAAATAAAGCCAAATACTTACAGCCAACTGATCTTCAACAAAGGAAACAAAAACATGAAGTGGGGTAAAAAAAACCTATCCAACAAATGGTGCTGGAATAATTGGCAAGCCACATGTGGAAAAATAAAACTGGATCCTCATCTCTCACCTTATGCAAAAATCAACTCAAGATGGATCAAAGACTTAAATCTGCTCAAGTGTGGTGGCTCACACCTGTAATCCCAGCACTTTGGAGGCTGAGGCAGGCTGATGACTTGAGGTCAGGCGTTCAAGACCAGCCTGACCAACATGGAGAAACCCCGTCTCTACTAAAACTACAAAAATTAGCTGCGCATGGTGGTGGGCACCTGTAATCCCAGTTACTCAGAAGGCTGAGGCAGGAGAATTGCTTGAACCTTGAAAGCGGAGGCTGCAGTGAGCTGAGATCATGCCACTGCACTCCAGCCTGGGCAACAGAGTGAGACTTCATTAAAAAAAAAAAAAAAAAAAAAAAAAAAGGACTTAAATCTAAGACCCAAAACCATAAAAATTCTGGAAGATAACATTGGAAAAACTCTTCTAGACATTGGCTTGAGCAAAGACTTCATGTCCAAGAACCCAAAAGCAAATGCAACAGAAACAAAGATAAATAGATAGGACTTAATTGAACTAAAAAGCTTCTGCACAGTAAAAGAAATAATCAGCAGAGTAAACAGACAACCCAGAATGGGAGAAAATTTTCACAAATTATGCATCCAACAAAGGACTAATATCCAGAATCTACAAGGAACTCAAACAAATCAGCAAGAAAAAAAAAATCCCATCAAAAAATGAGCTAAGGACATGAACAGTTCTCAAAAGAAGATATACAAATGGCCAAAAACATATGAAAAAATGCTCAACATCACTAATTTTCAGGGAAATATAAATCAAAACCACAAGGTGATACCACCTTACTCTTCTGCAAGAATGGCCATAATTAAAAAACCAAAAAAGAATAGATGTTGGTATGGATGTGGTGAAAAGGGAACACGTTTACACTGCTGGTGGGAATGTAAATTAGTACAACCACTATGGAAAACAGTGTGGAGATTCCTTAAATAACTAAAAGTAGATCTACCGTTTGATTCAGCAATCCCACTCCTGGGTATCTACACAGAGGAAAAGAAGTCATTATACAACAGAGAAAAAAAAAAAAGCACTTGCACATACATGTTTATAGCAGCACAATTTACAATTGTGAAAATATGAAACCAGTCCAAATGCCCATCAATCAACAAGTGGATAAAGAAAATTGGTATACACACACACTCACATATACACACCATGGAATACTACTACTCAGACATAAAAAGGAATGAAATAATGGCATTTGCAGCAACCTGGATGGAGCTGGAGACCATTATTCTAAGTGAAGTAACTCAGGAATGGAAAACCAAACATCGTGTGTTCTCACTTATATAAGTGGGAGCTAAGCTATGAAGATGCAAAGGCAAAAGAATGATCCAATGGACTTTGGGGACTCAGCAGGAAGTGTGGAAGGTGAGTGGGGGATAAAAGAGCACATACTGGGTACAGTGTACAGAGCTTAGTTGATGGGTGCACCAAAATCTCAGAAATCACCACCAAAGAACTTTTTCATGTAACCAAACACCACTTGTTCCCCAAAAACTATTGAAATTAAATAATGCTGCTACCCAGGTCCCATCCCAGACAAGTTAAGATTTCCTGGTGGTAGGTCCAAGGAAATATATTTATTTTAAAATCTTCCCTGGTAATTCAAAATATGCAGCCATGATCAGACTACTGGATCACACATGTCCACACCTTTCAGCCTCACTAAGCAACCTTGGTGAAACGGATGAGCCTCTGCAAGAGTATGGATGTCTCTGCACTGGAGCTCCTTGCTGCATTCTCTATCCCCACTGCTGACTGTCAGGTCCTCAAAGATAGGGCTATGCAGATTCATTACTGTGTCCCCAGTGCCTAGCATGTAGGATCTGCCCTGTGCAAAGCTGTTTAAGAAATAAATAGATGAACATATGAATGACTAGAGAGAACTTGCCTGCCACACCCAACCTTACCTGTCACATAGGATTCCCAGCTGGGGGCTTTGGTGACTCCAGCCCCATCTGGGAGGGATGCTTCTCATGGTACTTCTCCTCCTCCTTCAGACAATGGGTCCCTCAACCACTAACAATTCTCACTCTATCTTCTCCCCTTGGTGATTCAGATAAATGGAATCTTAGACCGCTGGAGCCTAAGGTACCTTTAGAGGTTGTCCCTACACCCTCCCCCTGACATACACAAAGCTCTCACACAGGAGAAGAAATTCCAGAAAGGGAATTTGCTTGCACAGAGGCACAGAGCAAAATGAGCAGCAGGGCTGGGCCTTGATTGCCATCCTCCAGCTCCCAGTCCAAAGCCCTGCCCATTGCTCCCCACTTGCTTCTTGGCCTTTGCATCCCTCTTCCATGTTCCCTCTTCACTTCCTCTTAATTCCCTGCCTGCTGGCTCCAGTCTCTCTTCCTCCCTCATTTCTCACACCAGAACCAGATCTAGATTGGCCGGGAGCAGTGGCTCACGCCTGTAATCCCAGTACTTTGTGAGGCCGAGGCACACAGATCACCTTAGGTCAGGAGTTCAAGACCAGCCTGGCCAGCATGGTGAAACCCTGTGTCTACTAAAAATAAAAAAATTAGCCGGGCATGGTGGCACGTGCCTGTAATCCCAGCTACTAGGGAGGCTGAAGCAGGAGAATCACTTGAACCTGTGAGGTGGAGGTTGCAGTGAGCCAAGATCATGCCACTGCACTACAGCCTAGGTGACATAGCAAGACTCTATCTCCAAAAAAAAAAAAAAAAAAAATCAAATGGAGCCTAAAGCTTGTACAATTTTAGGATACGTTTTAAGGAAAACACTACAATATTATGAACACAAAATAGGGCACAAAAGTAAATATCTTAAGAAAAACATTAAAGATGAGAAACTCTAAAAGCTGACAAATACCACAAATGTATCTACAATGCAGAAAAGTAATATCCTCTCATTAACTGCTTGTCACAGCCCTCTAATGCTAAACTTATAATTTTATACATTTGATGACTAGGAGAATTTCCATCACCAGCTAGCTTCTGGCTCTATACTGAAATCTTGCTATTCCTCCACTACCCATATACTTCTGGTACTGGGAACCATGGGTTCCGTTTGCTTGGTGAGGCAACTTGGCCTACAACACTACATAAGGTGTAGGAGCGCCCCTGGAAGCCGTTCCTACGTGGGGATGGTGTATTAGTCCATTTTCACACTGCTATAAAGAACTTCCCTGACACTGGGTAATTTATAAAGGAAAGCTGTTTAATTGACTCACAGTTCCATATGGCTGGGGAGGCCTCAGGAATCTTACAATCATTACAGAAGGCAAAATGGAAGCAAGCACCTTCTTCAAAAGGCAGCAGGAAAGAGAGGGTAAAGGCACAGAAAAAGCTACCATTTATAAAACCATCAGATCTCGTGAGAATTCACTCACCATGACAATAGCAGCACGGGAGAAACTGCCCCTGTAATCCAATCACTTCCCTCCCTCAACACGTGGGGATTATAATTCTCAATGAGATTTGGGTGGGGACACTGATTCAAAACAGATGGGTAGCAAGATGTGTAGAAATGACTGTGAGCCATACCTATAACCCCCTGAACCCCAATTACATACATTTCCAATTCAACACTGCATGGCAACTTGAAGGCCACCATGCAATAGAAAAGGCTGGAGGAAAAACTGCCATGAAGAGAGTCAGCAGTCCTAAGTGACTGGGTTTACCACCATTTGCAAATTTTACAGAAACATAGGCTCCCCGCATAAACATTCCCAGGACTTTGGAAGAGCCAGTTCAACTGAGGGGCCCTAAAGCCTAAACCTCACCTGATTCAAGGTAATTCTGCCTCAGCCTTTATCCAATTTGCCCTCCTCCCCCTCAGGAAGGAGAATTTCCCACAGAGAGAACACAGAAGCACGGATTTTTTTTTTTTTTTAAGACAGAGTCTCGCTCTATTGCCAGGCTGGAGTGCAGCGGCGCAATCTCGGCTCATTGCAACCTCCGCCTCCCAGGTTGAAGTGATTCTCCTGCCTCAGCTTTCCAAGTAGCTGGGATTACAGGCGCCCACCACCACACCTGGCTCATTTTTTGTATTTTTAGTAGAGATGGGGGTTTCACTATGTTGGCCAGGATGGTCTTGATCTCTTGACCTCATGATCCACCCACCTCGGCCTCCCAAAGTGCTGGGATTATAGGTGTGAACCACCGCGCCCGGCCAGCACAGATTTTTATATGTGTATATATCCAGTTGCTAGGGCAGCTGGAACAAAGTAGCACAGACTGAGTGGCTTAAGCAACAGAAGTGTGTAGTCTCACCACCTGGAGGCCAGAAGTCTGAGATCAAGTGTGGGCAGGGTTGGTTCCTGCTAGGGCTGACAGGGAGAATCTGTTCCAGGCCTCGCCCCAGCCTTATACGTAACCATATTTTCCCTCTGTCTGTTCACTTCGTCTTCCTTCTATGGGTGTTTGTGTTCAAAATGTCCCCTTTTCAAAAGGACACCAGTCATACTGGATTAGGGCCTACTCTAATGACTTCCTTTTAACTTGATTACCTCTGTAAGGATCCTATCTCCAAATAATGTTACATTCTGAAGTAATGGGTGTTAGGACTCTAATGTGTCATATGGTGGGAGGAGGATATGAGTCTACACATAACAGTGGAGAAATGTAAACTAGTATATGAATCTCTGCAGAAAACTGAGGGAGATGGAGAGAAACCCAGAGAGACTCACAGGGAGGGAGAGAGCTGTTATCTTGTTTACATTTCGCATTTAGAAAAATTACCTCATTAGCTGTCTGTCCGCATCCATGCCCAGCTGCAAACACTAAATCAATCATTTGGGGATCAGGTTGGCTTTCTTGGACACCATAAATGGCACACTTTTGATTCTGTTTTGATTTCAGTGGCTGTCTCAAATGTCAAAATGATGGAGGGGACAGAGAGACTGAAATCTGAGGACAGACAGAGAAGAGGAGGCGTCTTCGGGCTGGAAGAATCGAGACTGCAGAGTATGTGAAGGCTCAGAGAGGAGGAAACAGAAAACAAGGACCGGGCCCCAACCCTGGATCAGCCCATGAAGGTTGTCCACTTCGCCTCTGAGAGAGGCAGGTTATGGACAAGTAAGTACTATTTTTTTTTTTTTTTTTTTTTTTTTTTTTGAGACGGAGTCTGGCTCTGTCGCCCAGGCTGGAGTGCAGTGGCCGATCTCAGCTCACTGCAAGCTCCGCCTCCCGGGTTTACGCCATTCTCCGGCCTCAGCCTCCCGAGTAGCTGGGACTACAGGCGCCCGCCACCTCGCCCGGCTATTTTTTTGTATTTTTTAGTAGAGACGGGGTTTCACCGTGTTAGCCGGGATCGTCTCTCGATCTCCTGACCTCGTGATCCGCCCATCTCGGCCTCCCAAAGTGCTGGGATTACAGGCTTGAGCCACCGCGCCCGGCCGACAAGTAAGTACTATTTACCCAGAAGGCAGTGAACCTAGGGAACTCCCAAGAAGTGACATAAGGCCCAGGCACTGTGGCTTACACCTGTAATCCTAGCACTTTGGGAGACCGAGGTGGGCTAACTGCCTGAGCTCAGGAGTTCAAGACCAGCCTGGGCAACACAGTGAAACCCCGTCTCTACTAAAATACAAAAGAAATTAGCTGGGTGTGATGGCGTGTGCTTGTAGTCCCAGCTACTCGGGAGGCTGAGGCAGGAGAATTGCTTGAATCCAGGAGGCAGAGGTTGCTGTGAGCCGAGATCATGCCACTGCCCTCCAGCCTGGGCGACAGAGTGAGACTCCGTCTCTTAAAAAAAAAAAAAAAAAAAAAAAAAAAAAAAAAAAAAAAAAGAAGAAGAAGAAGAAGAAGTTGCATAAGGGGAAAATATCAATTCAAGAGGAGGTTCCATGCCTTATTGATAATAAAGATGCAGGCACTCGATATTCTGCCTGAGTGGTCTCCTCTAATTTGTTTCTGGAAGTCCCCAGACTCACAGGTGCTCAGGAGCAGGTGGATCCTAAAGCATCTCAGTCCTTGAAGGGAAGTTCACGGGGTCCTTCATGGACCCTACTCTGGATGTTGAAGTCCAGCTCCTGCTCCCTCAGGACTCAAGGATAAACTTCGTGAGGAGAAAGCGGAGGCTAGTCATCACAGCCCTACACTGCCCTGCCGCATTTTAGTTCCTTCCTCCCACAGCCAGAAGCTCCTAGGTCTACTGGTTCCTGCAAACTGAGCCCTGGAGGAAGCCCCAGGCCTCAAAATCTGCAACCAGCTGCACTCTGAGACTAGACTGGGCGCTTGTGGAGACCCAGTCACAGGAAAAAGCATGCTTACTTCCCAGGGTTCTCTTGAGGATCACTGCACTGACAAAGCCCCATTAGCATTAGAATCAAAGGGCACCTGGAAAAAGACAAACTGAGCTTACAACTCCAAATGACCATCATTACAGCAAAGCACTCAGAATCCACCCTGTCTACCATACAAGTATCTAGGTTGTGTTTTCTTAGGTCAGTTTTGTTTTTAACTGTGTAGTGAGACCCATTGCTGAGTCATAAAATCAGTTTAATGAGTCACAACCAGCATTTGAAAAAAATAAAACAGACTAAAAAAAAGTCAGAATGCAGCATGCATATAGAGCTTGATGAAACCTGTGGTTTCTTTTACATATATGTGCATATGCACAGAGACAAAATGTAAATGTTTTTTGTACTGTGACTTGAGGTTAAAAAAGAAAAAAAGGTTGAAATGCACTGATCTAGAGTATAAGCCCCTAGAATAGTTGAACCTGGACCCTGGTGTGCAGCAGAACTAGCTGGGGAGTTTGTTAAAATGCAGATTCCCAGGCCCCACTCTCCAGAGAGTGCTGAGGCTGTATCTTACAGTGGGGCCTGGGACTCAACGTTCAACAAGCTCCCCAGGCGCATGCAATACATCTGGCCTGTGGAACACAATTCAGGAATCACGGTATGAGCAGAAGAAGCCATGTATTTGGTAGGACTGTAATATAGAAAGCCTGAGTGACACAGAAGGATGCTTGTTCCATCTTAACCCAGAGACTGGAGAAATAGGAAGAGGAGCAGGTATCTGGGCGGGGAGTGGGGGTGACATCAGTATCTGGAAGGATTCGTCACCCGTAGACCATGCTTGGTTGTAAATTATGCTTATAGGATTCATAGCCAAGCACAGGGAAGGGATAAATACCTTCTCATCAGATGGGTTTTATTTAGCCCTATATATTGTGACTTACTTTCCAATCTGACTCTGACATAACATTATGTGACAAAGAAGAAAATCAAAATATTTTACCCCAAAACCTGTTTCTTTGCCATATTTTGAAATGACCCTGCAAAGCTGTCCTTGGTGGAGGAAAATTTGCATCTGTAAAGAATCTATATTAACACTGTTAGATCTTTTTCTTCCAGGCCCTCCCAAACCTCCTAAGAGATTAACTAAGAGTCTAGCATCTTTTAACGGTCTGAATAGGAAACATTTGTCATCTATGTCTCTAAGGGCAGCCACTATAAGACTTCAAAAGAACTTTGGTCTCCACAATCCTTTATCTTAACCTGAACATTTCCATTCTATTAATCCCAGGTCTTCAGACAAACTCAACCAATTGTAAACCAGAAAATGTTTAAATTTACTTATAGCCTCAAACCTCCCCGCATCCTTCGAATTGTCCTGCCTTTCTGGACCAAACCAATGTGTTTCTCAAATGTATTTGATTGATGTCTCGTGCCTCCCTCAAATGCATAAAACCAAGCTACACCTCAACCACCTTAGGCACATGTTTTCAGGGTCTCCTGAGGGCTGTGCCACAGGCCATGGTCACTCATATTTGGCTCAGAATAAATCTCTTCAAATATTTTACAGAGTTTGGCTCTTTTCATTGACACTTTCATTTCTTATAGGTCATGATTCTAAAGAGCATCAGGATAGAAGGAGAGGTTGGAAGAGAGATTATCTCAATCACATCTGCATTGATTAGAGTAGTACTTTTCAAAGTGCAGATCATGGCTCATTAGTGGGTCATGAAATCAACTAAGCATTTTGAAAAATAGAATAGAATGCAATATAATAGATAACATCATGGTGCGTCACTTATAATAAGGACGTTTGATTGCATATTGCCATAAAATAAAACAATCCAAAACTCAGTAGGCTTAAGACAACATTTATTTGTTCATGATTCTGCAATTTGGCAGGGCTCAGTGAGGACAGTTCATCTCCACTTCATGGGCATCAGGTGGGGTGGCTTAACTGGGGCTGGAAGATTGATTTCCAAGATGCCTCATTCACAGGGCTGGCAAGTTGTTGCTGGCTATCAGCTGGGAGCTCAGCTGGGACTTTGGTGCTTCTCCAAGTGGACTCTCCGTGTGGCTAGTTTGGGCTTCCCAGCATATGACAGCTTGGTTCCCAGGGGAAGCATCACAAGAGTAAACCTTCCAAGAGGACAAACCTTCCAATAGGCTAGAGCTTACCAGGCCTTCATTTGGAGGCTTGGACCCTTGCTAATGTCTCACCAGCTGAAGCAGTCCAGATTCAATGTGAGAGGGGACTACAAAATAGCATGAATACTGGGAGATGGGGCTCGTTGCCAGCCACAAGCATAAGCATTATTTTCTCTTAAAGGGCCAGGTGCAGTGGCTGGTGGCTATAATCTCAGATACTTGGGAGGCTGAAGCAGGAGAATTGCTTCAGCCCAGGAGTTTGAATTCAAGACCTCAGTGAGCTATGATGGTGCCACTGCATTCCAGCCTGGGTGACAGAGCAAGACCTTATCTCTAAAAAAGAAAAAAGAAAGAAAAGAGGTGTATGTGAGTGTGTGTGTGTCTGTGTGTGTGTTTAGTTGTGTGTCTGTATAAGTAATGGGTAGCAATGGAAAACATTTTCCTAATAGTTAATCACAGTTCAGAAAGTTTGGGAAACCCAGTAGCAGAGAGCCTTGGGACACAGGTAGAAGAAAAATTTACTTTCCTTGGTTTCTTTTTCCCTGAGACCTCTCTGTATGTCTATCCCTACCTGTGCATTTTCCTGATAACTTCCCCTTTTTATTCTTTCTCTCTTTTAATCCTTTCTCCCTTTCTCTCTTCTTTCTCAGCCCTAGTGTCTCTGTCACTGAACCCTTTTTTTCACATATCACCTTTCACATTCAAACATCTCCTGCAAACATATGCACACATAAACCTTAATGGAAGCTGGGGTCCCATGTGACCCATTCTCTGCACAGCATCACATATAAATGAGCACAGTCCAGTTGCCAAAAGTAATTTTGCATTTATTTCAATTTTCCTGCAGCTCCTAAAGAATATTAGCAGATATCCTATATAAATTACACAGACAAACTGTGAAATTCCTTTCTCTCCTCTCACAATCCCCACCTAGCAACCACTCTGGGGCCCTTCACTTGGCAAACCCACAAAACTCTCAACACTCACTCAGCCCAGCAGGCATTCCCCAACCAACTCCCTCCACTCACTCCCTCTTTCTTACTAGAGGCTAACTCAGCTTAGCCTCTCTGGTTCTAACTCTCTCCCCAGTGTCTTGATTCTGTGTCACAAAATATCTGAGAACTCAACTGAAAAATATTGAACTCAAAGAGGGAAGGAAAGACAGAATCTGAAGGAACAACAAGATTCTCTTTCGTTACAACGACTTGAAGAGTTATAAATTTCAAAAAATGTGGTGTCTTAGAAAGAGCCCTGAATGTTGAGTCAGGAGAAATTTATTTTAGTTCTGACTCTGCTGCTAATTAAATGCATAACCTTTGACAAATCATTCAGCTTCTCAGCCTCCAGCTTCCTGATCTCCGTGATAAATAATGATCTCCATTTCTGACGGTGGTTGTGAGGACTGAACAAGCTGCTGTGTGTGATGTGCCTGGCACACAGCAAACAAGTAAAAGGTTAATTCCCCTTGTGATTCCTCACCTGTAGAAGAGGGCAATGATGTATGCCTTGCTCACCTCATAGGGTCTCTCTAAGGATCAAATTAGAAAATGCATGCAGACACTCTTTATAAACCACAAAGCCCGGTAACGATAATGTATGATATTTTTGGCACTTTATTGAGTACAAAAATCTCATCCCAGTCATATTTGTGCACAATGCCTTTTTCATTACAGGGCTCATAAATAGCTAACATTTCTGTATGCCAATTATAATTATAAAAATGCAGGGAAACTACCCTTCTTCACTTCCCACCACCACCACCAACAACATACACTTTGAAGTCAAGGGAATTCTCCCTTCAAGATAATGAAAAAAGACTATGTTAGTTAACCCAAGTCTGAGGGAAGGGGGCAAAGGTTTCTTTAGCTCAGTAGTTCTCAAAGTGTGGTCGCTGGACTAGCAGCATCAGCGTCCCCTGGAAAGTGTAAGAGCAAATTATCGTGCCCCATCACAGAGTTACCTACTCAGAAATTCAGAGGGGTGGAGCTCAGCTATCTATGTTTCTGATGCACCCTCAATTCGAAGTGTAATAAGGTCAGAGGAATGGCAGCAGAGGGGATATGACTCTCCTATGCAGATCTGATAAGGTTTTTGGTAGGGAAACCAGCCCTTGTGGTGTACAATGGTCTACCTGTTTTTAGACACTGAGGGACAAGAAAATGAAAAAATTCCAACTGGAGCACAGTATGAAGGAGCACCAGAAGGGGTTCCTTCCCCTCTGTGATAGACTGATTGTCTGTGTCCCCCTAGAATGCCTATGTTGACATTCTAACCCCAAGGAAATGGTATTAGGAAGTGGGGCCATTGGGAGGTAATTAGGTCCTGAGGGTGAAGCCCTCATGAATAACATAAGTGCCCTCATAGGAAGAGACAGAGACAGCTTGGTGCCTCTCTCTCTTCTCTCTACCATATGAGGATACAACAGAAGACATCTGTCTGCAAACCAGGAAGAGGACCATCAGCAGACACCAGATCTGTCACTCCTTGATCTTGAACTTCCCAGCCCCCAGAACTATAAAAAATACATGTCTGTTGTCGGGTGCAGTGGCTCATGCCTGTAGTCCCAGCACTTTGGGAGGCCGAGGCAGGCTGATCACAAGATCAAGAGATCGAGCCCATCCTGGCCAACATGGTGAAACCCCATCTCTACTAAAATTACAAAAATTAGCCGGACATGGTGATGGGCACCAGTAATCCCAGCTACTCAGGAGGCTGAGGCGGGAGAATCGCTTGAACCCGGGAGGTGGAGGTTGCAGTGAGCCGAGATCACGCCTCTGCACTCCAGCCTGGCAACAGATTGAGACTCCATCTCGAAAAAATAAAACAAAATTAAATTAAATTAAATTTAAAAATATATGTGTCTGTTGCTTAAGCCACTCAGTGTATGATATGTTTGTTATAGTGGCTGGAGCTAAGACACCCTCTTTCGTTGGGCTCAATGCTATCCCCCAATTCTTTGGGGAAAAAACAGCTGTTGCCTAAGAAATGTCAAGTGAGAGAATGGCTTTGATTCACAGACCAGGCCAGGGTGGTGAAAACTTATAAGACAGGAGCATGATCACGATGAGGATGAGGCAAGTGAGGCATCCAGGGTGCAAAATTTAAAGGGCACTTTCTTCAAGTTTGTACAAGTACAAAGCAGAAGAGGCAGCTTCTGCTTGGAGGGGTAGAGAGTCCTGAAACCTGTGAGGCCAAGACTGGGGCGAGGGGTTACATGAGGAAAGAAGGGGGCATATTTATAGAACACTCTGGAAACCTAAGGAATATTCATCATGGACCATCTCAAAAGAATAGGCACCAAGGTTTTCTTGTGCGTGGTCCAAGGGGACCAGTCTACTGGATTAGAGGGCACAGTCCCCATTGTCCAGCCCCTCTGCCAATCCTGTATGTTACAATTTGTCACTGAAGAGCTTGATTAAAGACAGATGGTTCTTCTCTGAGTGTGCATTTATGGGCATGTGTTTCATTTCAAACAAAGCAGTTACAGGAAATGAAGTACAGCCATGGTTGTCCCATCAGTGGCAGGCAATAGTGATATCTTCCATGTGACAAAGCAATCCACGCTGATATGACCACCCAGCTCGAGAAATGGCACACAAGACTAACATCCTCGACTTCCCACCACCCTGGAGGGAAGCTACAGTCATACCGTGTGGGTCAGAAGAAAGGGAGGCTAGCATTCATTAGGTAACACTAATAATGGTAATAACAATGATAACAAAACCACTTTAAGGACTACCACTTAACCAAGCGCTTATCATGTGCTCTGTTGCTAGGTACTGTGTTATCACCAAATCTGTCATCCCACACAGTAGCACGTCCACTTTGATCAGAAGTATATGAGCTGGTTCACTACACTGCTTGACCCAGGAGCGTCATTCAATAGACTACAGAGTCTGTAGCACCGTGCAATGCCCAATCTGAGGGCCTTGGATGGGCTCCCTGAGGCTGCTACTCAAAGAGGTTAAGTGACTTGCCCAGGCCACATAGTCAGTTGGTGACAGACCACCACCTGTGTCTGCTACAGATCTATGTGAAAAGAGGCCATTTTGTCCCATGAATGGATGGGCATGGCAGGGGAAGGGAGACACCAGCTACGTAAGGATGGGAGAGTAAGGAGCAAAAGACAACCCAGTGAAATTGTAGTGGCCAGGTATGAGAGGTGAGTAGCAGGCAGCCAGTGAACCTCAGAGTGAAAGGTGAAGAGGGGATCAAAGGGTCCTCCTTGGCCACTTCCACCTACAGGAGGTCAAAACTGGAGACAGGGAAGGCAGGTTGATATCCTGGACCTTCTGGGGCTGGGCTTCATCCATTCATTTCATGAATATGCACAGACGTGTGCAAACACACACATACACTGAGCTGTACCATGAGCAAGGCCCTGTGCCAAGTGTCAACGATTTTGAAAGATTTCGCCCAGCTCCTGCCTTTGAGGAGTGCATGGTCCAGAGGAGGAAGCATGTGATTGCAGTGTAGTGTGAATCATGCTGGAGTAGGCTGATAGAACCTCATGAATGCAGAGAGAACAGAGGTCTGGTGCCACTCAGTGTGCACGGGAGGATGGCATGGCAGGACTGATAAGTAGCCAGGAGCCAGCTCATGAAAGGCCTTGTATGCTGAGCCAATGCTATTGAGATTGGACTTTGTCTTAAGAGCAATGGGGAGCAACTGAGCAGTTCTGAGCAGGACAGTGGCATTATAGAATTTATCCTTTGAAAATGTTCCTCTCGCTTCCACATGGAGGAAGGATTAGAGGTGGGTGGCCAGTGAGGGTTTTGCAGTTATCCAGCTTAGCAGGATGGAGCACTGCCAACCCAGCCACAGCAAAGGGGGAGGTCGCCAGCCTCACCCTGACCCTGGACATGCCAACCATGATGGGAAGACACAGACTGTTCCACAACAACTGCTTGGCCCCCAGCCCAGCCCTGGAAGAACCACGTACCTTGACTGGCAGGGAAGCCTCCACTCGGGCCCCTGGGCACACATGGGAGGGTAGGGCCCCAGGCTTGGTACGGGCTCAGGCTAGTGCTGCTGCCCTGGAGTCAGGGCTGTGGAGAGAGGGGCAAGCCCCACTCCCAGAGAGAAGGAGCCATATGCTGTGATGGCAGGCGGTTGGTGCAGACCCTCAGCTGTTGGGGGAGTGGGCGGGGTGCCTAAAATGTCTGGGACTGAGGTTCTCAGTGCAGCCTGGAGAGCTGGAGTTGTGCGTTCTTGTTGCCATTGTTACATTGGCTCATATTGCTGAGTCCTTATTCATTAGGCTGTTGAGTACTTTTAGACATACACACACACACACACACACGCGCACACACACACACACATGCACACACCCCAGTCTGGAGCACAGAGAAAACTGTCATAGGCACTCAAAATTAGAGCAAGATAGATAAAGGGGCCAGTAAGCACAGACCTCAGATGCCCCCAGTGGTGGATTCAGGGGTCCCTGATTCTATCCATTTCTACAGATGAGCAGGATAAATATACCTCTGACCCTGTCCAGTTTTTCTATCCCATTAAATCATTCCTCAGCTGAGAAAACCAGAAACTCATTCCTGACCTGGCTGACAAATGCTGGGGAAATCTTTGGTTTTCTTAGGGTGAGCCTCTTTTTGTAACCAGAGAGCAAGAGAAGGAACAGGACCTTAAAATCGCCTCAAGTGGCTTGTGCCTGATCCTGAGGTCCAGAGAAGGAGAATGACTTATTCAAGATCACAGTTTAATTACACATGCCTTTATCCATTCACTCTCAGCAAACACAGGTCAAACACCTACCACTTGCCAAACCTTCTAGACAGTTATTACCAAGATAACCAAGCAAAGTATATGGAATGCCAGATGGCAATGGGTACTGGAGAGAAAAATAAATTGGACAAGGGGATAGACAGTGCTTTGGAGGCAAAGGCAGCTTTAAGTAGGGTCACACTAGAGTGAAGATCACAAGGAGGTAAAGCTTCTTCCGGGGGAAGTATATTCTAGGCAAAGCGGACAGTGAGTGCAGAGTCCCTAAGACAAGGCATGCTAGGGCACCAGAAGAAAAGCAAAGATGATGGTGTAGCTGGAGGGGAGGCAGCCAGGAGATGAGTTGTAGATTAAGTCAGAGATGTGCAGAGAGTTTGAGGGAGACGTTCTTTTGCAGAGACTTGGCCTTGACTCTAGTGGGATGGGAGCCCATGTGGGCTCTGAGCAGAGAAGGGACCTGCTCTGACAGGATTTAGTTGGCTGCTGTGCTGTGGATAGACAGACAGCTGGCAGAGTGAAATCAAAGAGTCCATGTAGGAGATCCAGGCAAGAAATAATGGTTGCTTGAACCAAGGAGGCAGTAGTGGAGGTGGGAAGAGGCAATAACACAGAGTCTGGCCATATTATGGAGGTAAAGGCAACAGTAATGACTAAACAACCAGATGCAAGGTGTGAGAAGAACAGAGTCAAAATGACCCCACGATTTTTGTCCCGGGCTGCCAAAAAGAAGACATTGCCCATTAGCCATGTTGGAGGAGACCACAGGAGAATGGGTCTCTGTTTGAGCATCTTATTGAAGATGCCATTCAACATCTAGTGAAGGTAGACAGGAGGCAGTGGACATAAGTCCAGACCTCAGGGACCAGGTCACAGGCAGGCAGAGCTAGATCTTGAACTTGAAGATTCACAGATCACACTGCTTCTGACTGAGGAGTGACAGAAGTTCCAGAACAATCTCACCAGCTCTGGAATGTTCAGCACTTGACAGCAGGGCTGGCAATGAAGAAGCTCCACGCAGTCTTTGGGACAACCCTGCACCAAGAGACCACAGCAACAGAGGAGCTCACAGAGTACAGCACTGGCATTCAACCCAAAGCCTCACTGTTTCCAGATACAAGTGAAGGTAAATTCCCTGCCCCCGCCCCCGCCACATTCATCCATCCTTGAAGACCTCCTGGGAGCTCACTGGGAAACTCACTGAGCAGTGAGTAATATGGTTTTGCTTAAGCCTTGCTCAAGTAGCAGAATAAGCAAGTTTGACTAAAATTCTCTAGATTCGCAAACCCCAAAGCCCTAAGCTGCAGGAAACAGACTAGCCAAGAGAGAGGAAGCTGTCTGCTGGCTATTTATGGAGCATCACCCAATCAACGAACAAGTGGAGAGGGAGGGAAGGGTGGAGAGGGAGAGATATTTAAGGGATGTCTTAATTGGGTTTTCCAGAAGCAGATCCTGAGACAAGGATTTGGTTGCAAGTTGTGATTTAGAAAGTGAACCCAGGAAGCACCAGTAGGAGAATGAGGAAGCAAGACAGGGAATGAATATATTAGTGAACTGATTACCTCTGTGAGCAATTAGGCTCAATTCCACTCTAAGAGGCTGCGCAGAATGCATCTCAGGGTTGTGCCACCAAGTGGCAAGGAAAGGTACTTATTCATTAACTCTCTTGTTGTTGAGTGTTCTTCCCACAAACCTTAACTACCAGGCATTTCCAGTTTGTCCCTTTATTAAGCTGACCAATCTTCTTAGGCCAGAGAAAGCCTTCCAGCAGAGAGCAGCAGGTGTTTCCAGTAGGACACTGTCTGTGTGTACTGAAACCAGAGTGTCATGGGGAATTAGAAGGACACAGCACCATCCATAATGGGTTTCACAGGAACTGCCTGGTCTCCACAAATAGGGACTCTATTTTTGGTCTGGACTCTAAGAACCACCTTCACCCCAGTAAATAGAACTGAGATGACTCTTACCATTCCTGTAAGCAGAGATAGAAATGCCAGAGCAAAGTCTCACTGGTCCACATGGAAGGAAGGAAGGAAGCCTTGGTGCTCTTCAATTGGAGACCAGAGCTGTGGCAATTCCCAACCAGTGTCAGAATTTTGCAATGTGTTGGAGAGAGGCAACCCTCCACTGGGAATCTACTGAGAGACCCAGATCTTTGGGCCCTTAGTGAGTGTTTGGGTAAATAGGTAAGCAGTGGCTGCAGCTCAGGAAGGAGGATCCTGGAAGTTAATGTCCCCAGCACAGAGCTTCAGACCACACCACAGTGCTAACATCCTAGCCCTTCTGGTTAATAATTATCCCTAACTCCTTAGCATGGGAGGCCTGGAGATGAAAATCACAACTCTCTATGTCCTCATCAGTCTGTTGTATGTGCATGTGTACCAGATACCTAGATGCATCCTCGTGAAATTCCAGACATTCTCATCAACAAACCCCTTTGTCATCTTCATAAAATCCCAAGTTAAAGGGTCCACCCTAAGAACTGTGACTCATAGATTCCTGGAGAGATCAACTCTATGTGACTATTAGAGCTAATTTTTTCATGTCCATAGTGGGCAAAATCTGGTGAACAGCACCCATCTCTCCCTCCCCAAAATTCTGTCTGGATGAGCAGTCCTTTACGTAACAAGCTAAAACCTTTACAATTGACCATATATCAGGAAACAGTAAGGTGTTTACAAGATACATGAGAGGGAAATCCCTGTCTTTCAAGAGCTCCTGAGTCCTGCCAATGAATACCTTAAGTATCTGCCCTGTAGTGGGAGACTTGCTGAAATCATTCCACGAATAGAATGTTAGAATGGATCACGAGGTCAGGAGATCAAGACCATCCTGGCTAACACGGTGAAACCCCGTCTCTACTAAAAAATACAAAAAAACTAGCCGGGCGAGGTGGCGGGCGCCTGTAGTCCCAGCTACTCGGGAGGCTGAGGCAGGAGAATGGCGTGAACCCGGGAGGCGGAGCTTGCAGTGAGCCGAGATCCGGCCACTGCACTCCAGCCTGGGCAACAGAGCAAGACTCCGTCTCAAAAAAAAAAAAAAAAAAAAGAATGGCAGAATGACAGTGGCTGCCACTGATAGGTCAGAGCATTAAGGACTGGGTCTTTTGACCGACCCTAGGATCTCTCTTCAGTGGAACTCTGCCCCCACCAACCCCATTCAGCTTCCTCCTCTATGCTCAGGCAGCTACTGCTTCTCAGCCATCAGTACAGGCTACCTCATTCAAGTTGAATTTGCAATGGCTGTTGTGGTTTTTTGTTTTTCTGACCACGCAGGGAACTCTCACATAGGCTTTGGAATTATATAGTCCTGGTTTGACCAAAGCACTCTCCACAAACAAGCTGTGTGACCTTCAAATAGCTGCTTAACCCCTCTGAGCCTGTCATCTGAAAGTGGAAATGATAATGATAACATGAGGGTAAACCACATGAAAGTATCTTTGTAGGTTAAAAATTGTTGAATATTGGCAGTCTCATAGCTTCCACCTAAAAACTTCCTTGTGGGGTTCTGGGGAAGATTCTGTAAAAGAATATATGTATCACTGCTAGGACCTCAGATCTAACTAGCTTAGGACCACAGAAGAAGGTCACATTCCCCTTAGTGTCTGAACCACATTTCCTCTCAAATATCTACAGGATAGGAGTTCAAAGCCTATTCTTCTTACAGGATTCCCAGTGATTTCAGGAATCCTTGTGGCCTCTTGTTCCCTCCCCTGTGTTCCCTTCATAAAGAAGCTGATATTTATTGTGCGTTTACTCTCTGCCAAGTATTGTGCCAAGCTCTTTGTACATAAACACGCATCTACCTCTCTACCCGTGTGAGGTGGGCGCTTCTACTATCATCCCCCTTTCACAGATAACGAAACTTTACATATGGGCTAAGAGGAATGGAAAAATTAAAAATAAAAAAAAACAGATAAGGAAACTAAAGTGCAAAGAAGCAAAACGTTTTGCCAAGGTCACAAGCCAGAAAGTAGTAGACCCCAGAGCCAAAGCCCCTCCCTTCCTTGCACCACCATGCTCCTGCTGTGCTGCCTTCTTGAGCTGGTTAATGCCAGGCTCCTACAGGCTCCTCTCTCTCCATGAACCAGACGGTTCCAAGTGTGGGCACAGCACTCTCTATTTCTTCAAAGTGCTGAGATTAGGCAAATTTGTCATGAGCCTGATTAAAGGGGGAAAAAAAAGAGAACAAAATCAAGCAGAATCGGGAGTCAGAAAAGAGACATAACCATAAATGGACTTGAGATTGAAAGATCCCAAGGGAATTCTGTATCAACTCTGTGGCAGCAAAACGAAAAATCTAGAAGAAATAGATATTTTCCTAGCAAAATATAAATTACCTAAATTGACCCAAGGAGAAGCAGAAAACAAGAAGGCCAATTACAGCAGGAGATACTAGAAAGGTGATTAAAGATCTACCATTATAAAAGGCACCAGGAACAGATGGTTTCACAGCTGAGTTCTATGTAACTTTTAAAGAACAAATAATTCCAGTGTTAATTAAACTCTTCTAGATCATAGAAAAAGATGAAGCACTGCAATTCACTTTATGAAACCACATTGCCTTAGTCACAGAATCCTGATATAGATCATTTAATAAAATGCAACTGTAAAGCAATTGTTCCTATGAATGTAAATGTAAAAATCTGAAATAAAGCACCAGCAAATGAAATATGGCAAAATCTCATTACGATCAAGTTGGATTTATCCTAGTAACACAGATTTATAACAGGAAACCAATTAATGTAATTCATCACATCACAAATTCAAGGGGAAAAACATGTGGTCATATCAATAAATAATGAGTGTTTGATGAAATAAAAACTCTAAATTAAATAGAAATGGAAAAAATTTGTTTATTCCTTCAACAAATATATATAGAGTTCCTACTATGCATCCCACTGGGTTTTAAACCCCAAGGACAAAAACAACCATGACCAAAACAGACAAAAATCCCCTGCCTTCATGAGGCTTATATGCTAATGAGAAAGGCAGGTAATAAACAAAATGCATAAGGAAAGTATATACTATGTTAGGGATGTATGCTAAGGAGAAAAAAAAAATTATAGCAGGAGATAGGATGTTAGAAATTTAGACAGGGTGGTCAGGGAAAGTGTTACTAAAAGTGACACTTGAAGAAAGGGAAGGGACAGCCACACGTATGGGATCATTCCAGACTAGGAGCAGCAGTGTACCCTAGAGAACAGCTTAAGAAGGCCAGGGTTCCATGGGGCAATGGAGGACACAGTATTAATTATCCAGTAGAAGCAACCAGAGTATGAGTGTTCAGCAAAGCTTCATTGAACACCCGTGAGATAACAAGGACAACACAGAGAAGTGACTTCTGCTACCTGTGGACATGGCTACTCTGGGACTCACAGGCCCCCTGCCCTTACCTGAGGCTTTCTGCCCTTCCTCGGCAGGCACCCTGTGGCAGGCCAGCTGAGCGTTCTCACATCAGAATCCCTAGACCCCTCCATCCCCTGAGTCCAGAACCCAACAGAACCTGCAGACCCACTGACGGAGGAAGTCCTCCTCTCCCCCATCCCAAGGCAGGCTCTTTTACCTGAGGATAATGGCTTTCATGTGATGTCTCCTCTTCCACACAAGAGCCCCACACCTGAACCCACAAAGCTGGGCTGAATTCCAAGCCCAGACAAAGCCACCACAATCACTACTGGATACATGTTCCACAACGTGGGTGACTCAGCTGGAAATCACACTTTGTCAGGGACTCCAAAGGTCTGTGTTATTGAGAAAAGACATTTTCTAATTCTTTGAAGGCACAGACTGATGAAATATACCAACATTTCCATGGCTATAGAGAGTGTATAGACAGATGCGCTCTCTGTCTATTGAAAGAATGGGTAGTCAGACTTGGGCTGACTTCAACGTTTTCTCCAAGAACAACGGTTAGGTATTTGGTCTACAGTTCTCCACCTAAGGATTCAGACTGGCAGTTTTCCTAAAATAAGGGAAGACAGTTCCCAAATGAACCCCTTTCAACTTCCAAAGTCCTCAAACTGTCAGCTGCCCCCAAGTGACAGTTGTCCTGCTAAAAATTATTCAACTCTAGTCAGCTCCCACACCTATGAAACACATCTTGCAAAACGCCTGGCATGGAATGTGAAGCTCAGCCCCACCACTTTATTGGAGACACCTTTTGATGAGGTTAAATGGTCCCCTTCTGTGAATTCTCCCTATAGAAATGAGTGTTAAGAAAGTGTTAAAAGTTAAGATCAAAGTCACAGGGAACAAATCAGTAGGGGTCCTCTCCGATCACCATCTCCTATGGTGATCAGAGTCTCTGAATCTCTCAGGCCATAGTTTGCTGACCCCTGGTCCAGGCTTCCAAATCAAAGGAGATGATTATGAGAAAGGGCTATTTACACTTCTGACAGGCAGCATCTGATATGGTTCACATCATGGACTTGGGAGCCAGCCTGCTCGTGTTCCACCTGCAGCTGGGTCACTTATCAGTTGTGTGATCCCGGGCAAGTGATAAGACCAACAGCAAGGATTGCATGCTTCAGACCAGAGGGTTGAAAACCTGGCCTTGGGGACTGGTGCCTGCTCTGAAAATGGAGAGGCCATGGCTGCCAAAACCCCTTTGTTGACTCTGACCATGTGGTTGGCATATTCTAGAAATCGTTCATCTTAGGGTCGTCAGTGCTGTCAACAGTGAGAACCAGGTGGTGCATAGGGTCCTCCTGCTACATAGACTGAAGATTAGCCTTATATCAAAGCATCAACACCGAGTTGGTATCAGAAGACCTCTGGCTCCTGGATCTACCACTTACTAGATTGAGAACTCCAGGCAACTTCTTTAAGCTTGCAGAACCACAGTTTTTTTGTATATAAAGGGGGAATGTTAATGCTCCATCAAAGTTATTAAGAGAATAGAATGAAATAATGCTCGTGGCAAGATCCACTTAATCAGAGCTACTTAATGTATTTAAAGCATCTGATTCTCTAGAGGATATTAGAGATCGGCTTTTTATGATTCTCCACCCAACTACCTCACCATTTGGCACTTCTCCTCTACCTCATCCATCCATGTTCAATCCCGATAAATAAGCTGATAAAGTCCAGTGCCCAAAGACCAGGATCACCATCATAGTCAAAACAGAGTTAGTCTCCCTCCCACGCAAAAAGGGAGAGCATGCACCCTGAGGAATCATGGAACAGCTAAGTAAGAGGGAGTGAGGATGGGCTTGTCGCAGCGTTTGTGCTGGTGCTGAGGGATTTCGGAGAAGGCTTAGGAAGCAAGGGTTGTTCTAGATTTGGTGCTGTCTGAAGCTGGATTAGAGCTGTCAATGGCAAAGAAATAGGGTCACTCGTATTAGCTGGAAGAAAGGGATGCTCATTCTTCTGCAGCTTCATAATATCCTGTATTTCTCATGTTCCATTATGGTCACAGAGAGACCTCATCTGATCTCAACATTGTATGAAACTGTCTGTGTTCAATAGGAACCACCAGGACCTAGCTAGTAGTTGCCAGGACAGCTGCCTGGACTGTTTATTTATTTGTGTGTTTGTTTCCTTAATGTATAACAGTAGGTATCAATACCTAGAAAACTTAAGTGCCTCGTGACTCAAGGGTGATGTGTTTACATATACTACATAATGTCTACTCCCAGCTTTATCCAGGAAATATTACCTGTAGTCGCTCCTCAAGAAGGGCCAGAGGATGGAGGCTTTTCAGCAGCCAGTGAGGAGACAGGAACCTGGCTGGGGATGAGCTAGGCTCAGGTGTCTGGATGGACAGAGGGGTGTCCAAGGCCTGTGTGTGGGTAGAAAGCAGCTGGTCCCAGTGTCTGTCCTTCACACCTGTGTTTGCCAGCCCCAAGCAGTAGGGAGCCACGTCTGCCTGGATGCCCTCGCCTGCAGGAAAATGACTAACATTTTACTAAGCCAGGAGAACTGATCTGAAAGAAGTCTACTGACTTGGGAAGGACATTCGCCAGGGAGTCAGAAGAAGTAAAATTGCCACCCGAGGGCTGTGTGACCTTGAGTAGGTTGCTTCCCCTCTCTGGGCCTCAGGGTCCTTATGGTTGTAAGAAGCAGACTAGGCCCTAAGGTTTCTTCCGTGTCAGGCATCCTAGGGGGTTAGGATTGCCACTGAGATGCTGAACAAATGATAAGGCAGGCACTTCCCCGACAAATAATTTTGTGTTGGTGGCAGGAGGAGAGAAGAAAGCTGGGACCAGGAGAGCCAAGCCAGGAGCTTTTGCCCAGTCCATCATCTAAATGAGCATCAGACTCTCAGGTGTTGCAGATAAAATCCCCTGGCATGTGATCATAGGTGACATCTACCCAGCACTCATGATCATAGTATCAGGCACTACTCTAAGCTCTTTACATGATCAATAATTTAACCCTCACAGTAACTCTGTGTTCTAAACAGTACTATTTGTCCCATTTTACAGATGGGTAAATTGAGGCATGGAGCTGTTAAGTCACTTGCCCAGGATCACACAACCAATAAGTGACCCAGCTGGAGGTGGAGCACGAGCAGGCTGGCTCCCAAGTCCGTGATGTGAACCGTACCGGATGCTGCCTGTCAGAAGTGTAAATGGTCCTTTCTCATAATCATCTCCTTTGACTTGGAAGCCTAGACCAGGGGTCAGCAAACCATGGCCTGAGAGATTCAGAGCTAAATCTCGCTGACCAACTGTTTTTGTAAATAAATTGCATTGAAATACACCCACACTCATTTATTTATTGTCTAACTTGCAAACAACAATGACAGCAATGAGAAGATGCAAGAGATCATAGGCCTGCAAAGCATAAAACATCAACTTTCTGACCCTTTATAGATAAAACTTGTTGACCCCTGACCTACAGCATACACCTAAGGTGTGTCCTATGTGTCCTAAGATGGCTCTGACACTTGCTATGTGACCCCAGACAAGTTACTTTTCTGAATCTGTTTCCTCATCTGTAAAATGGGCTTGTGGGAATTTGGTGAGCAAGTGTGTGTATGTATAAGTGCCTGACCCAAGGCAGGTGTTTGACAAAGATTTGCAGCTATCATTGCTAATAGTATGATGAAAATTTTGACTGATTCCTATGATATCACTGAAGACAGGGCAGAGACCATTAGGGCCACTTTATGGGCGATGAAACCCTGGTGCAGAGAGAGGATATGGCGTGAGGCAGAGCCCAGGTCTTCCCAGTCCAAGTCCTGCACTCTGCTGCCTCCTCTTCCTTGCCTTCCAATCCATAGCTGCCCTAGTCCTCACTCGTGTTTGCCAGCGTACGGAGCAGCCCTTCTGTGTTTGTGTTTTCAGCATCTGTAAGTACCCACGGCCGCACAGAGCTTGCCAGCACAGACATTTGTCAAAGATGACACGCCAGTCATCCATGCCACCGGAGACAGTGACAGATGCGCTCTCCAGCCCCACCATCCAGGCAGTGGAGGATAGATGGGGCCTTGGCACTGGCGCCCGCTCTCAGCCTGGCATGTGCAGGGAGCTGCGGAGCAGACAAGAGACAAATTGCAGCCTGCTCAGTGGGCAGGAGGCTCAGTGTGCATGCAGGCAGATGTGGCTGCAGCCTGCCCCTGAACCAGACACCTGCCTGCTCTCTCCACTGCCCTAGACTTGCCCAAATCTGGTGTTTGCTTAAGACTTGTATGCGGTCACCGATGAGGAGGTGAGTGCTCATGGGCTTTGGGTTGTTTCCAATAATAATACTGATGACGGCTGATGCTAACATATGCTGCTCTGCTGTTGTAAGTCCTTAGCATACACCGAGCTCTTTAATCCTTAGCCATCTGGTGGTGGAGGTACAGGAAACTGAGCCTAGAGAGGTTGGAGGCTTCCTCCAAGGTCACACATTAAGTGGCAGAGGCAGGAATCGAATCCAGACACTCTGGCTCCAGAGTTCACTGCCCCTCAGGACTACTATTTAATATCTGAGAGCCTGGAGTGGAGGAAAAATCGTGACCAGGCAAAGGATTCAGGTAGGCAGGGCTCACCACTAACCTGAGTGGACAGGAACAGGTTGCCCTGTCTCAATTTTTCCACCAGAAAAAATGAGCAGGGGCTGCTATTGCAAGGCCCTGCGAGGTCCCAGACCAGCTCCAGAGCAGGCCTCTCTCTGTTCTTCTGGGACCCTTGGGTACCGGCTCCTCTGCTGACACACATTCACTCCCTCCACCCAATAATTCCAACCCGGATCCCCTGGAGTATCATCTCATAGTTCATTAAACCGTCACCTCTGCGTCCCTGAGGCAAGCTTGCAGTCTGCTGAGATTTTGTAGGGATGTTTATGGCAGCAAAGGGAACAGACCACATAAAACAAAAAGAGACAGTATGAGGTGTTAAAAAGTTTCCAAAGTCTGGCATAAAAGCTCCCACGGGTGTTTCATTCACGCAAATGACCAGCTTCCCCCCGCTCTGGATGAAGGGTTTAAAAAAACCAAAGTCTGGGGTCTGGTTCAGTTCAGCCAGTCTCTTATCGTGGGACCTTCCTTGCAAAAGTACCTGTCTTTCTCTGAGCCTTGGTTTCCTCGTCTGTAAAATGGGTATAATGATAGTACCTATCTCATAAAATTATTGTGAGGATTAAAACACAAAAAACACTTAGAACAGGGCCCGATACATAGTGAATGCTCAACAAATGCCAACTGTTCCCATTCTCTGGTTTTTAGCTTCCTCAGTGAGAAAACGAGGAGGTGAGTTTCATGCCAGGTATGGGCTTCTGGCTCCAACATTCTGTGACTTCATGATGTTCCTAGGGTGCTCCCTTGTCTCCTCCCACTTGCCTGAGTCTTTCTTCTTTGTATCTGTGAGCCCTGACCAATTAGTTTACTCACAAGTGTGGGGTAGAGAGAACTACACAAACAGGAAGTGTTACCACTCATATTCACAGTGGTGAATTGTTCCAACCTTCCATCAAATGGATCCACCTCCATCGGTCGACACAGCTGGGGAATCTGAGCTATTGTAGCTGGAACTCTGTTGACCACATCCTGCAATGACAGACCTCAGAATCCTTCCTGAACCTTCAGTGGGAAGGAGTCCATGCCAGCCCACCTGTGTAGACCAGGCCTCATCAGCCTGAATTTGCAGAAATAAGTAATTCCCGTTTCCCTGAATTCATGCAGAGGACACCCACGCTGGGAAGGAATTTCTCTGGCTTTTCAAGCTCCATAAACACTTGAAAAGTCATTTTATTTTTCAATCTGTGGGCAGGATGCCACCAAATGAGGAAGCCTCATTAAACAGACCTTGAAGGCTTTTTTTGTTTTTGTTTTTTGTGGGAGTGGGATGAGGTTTGGTGTTGGCTTTTTTTTTTCCCCCACTGACGCTTTCTGAATAAACACATAAATCAGCATCATCTATATTCATTAGATATCGTGCCTTGTTCAGTACAAAATTACCCCTGTTTTGCATGATTTTCCCCCCTTGTGATTAATATAAATGACTTAAGTTAATTATGTTTCTCTTCATGGAAAAATGTATTTGTCAAAGTGCTGAAACATCAATAAAAAATAAACACTGTCATTGGAAGAAGGGCTCATTTGCAAATAAGTAGTTGGGGTGTGGGGAAGGGAATGGACTCACCCGTCTGGAGGTGTCATTCTGATTGAGTAGGCACACTTCATATTTACTAACAATGACAAAAGCATTTTTCTTAATTAAGCACTCACAGGTCCTGATGAGGTAGATTGATGTCATCATTATTAACAATAATGACACCTCAGGCGTAGAGAAAACAATTTTCCTTACTAGAGAAAACTAACACTGGGTATTTTACCAGCCAGACCTCCAGAACTAGGCCCAGCATGCGGACTTTGCAGGAATAGCCCAAGAGGCAAATACAGATGATTGGAGTGGGAGGGAAGAGAAGTGAAGAAAAGCAAACCACGAAGCTGGTGTGGCATCTCAGAGCAACATGGAAGCTTAGGGATGAGACAGCACAAACACCTCCCTGGGCCAGTGACAAGACTAAGAATCAGAGATGGGACTTGCCTCTCTGGTGCACAGCATGTTAATAGCAGAGCCCAGAGAGAACCCAGGACTCTTGACTCCCGGACCCCCACCCTTTCCCTGCACTCTGCTGCCTCCCTTGCCACCAGGGATCAAAGGCTCCCCTCTCATTTGAGTAGGTGGTCAATAGCACCAGCAAGGTGCGGGGGCTCAGATTGCTGGACAGTCAGGACCCCAGGGAAATCTACAGGTTACTGACTTTTTTCATGGTATCTGGAGTAGCCTCTCCCCACCCTGACTGTCTTAGTTTGGGTTTCCTGAAGGCAGACCCTGAGACAAGATTGTAGGTGCTGGTGTTTTATATAAGAGGTGAGCCTAAGACACCAAGGGAGGTGGAGAAGTGAGATGGGAAAGGGAGGAAAGCCAATACAGGGCACATGTATGAGGGGGTTACTGCTTTGGACACTTGGACTCACTCCCCCGAGGAGCGACTGCAGAGAATATGCCTCTGAGTTGTCCCAGTGCTGGACAGGGAAGCAGAAATATTTATTTACTGACCTCTGGGGCCTTTAATTTCCAACCTTTCTGGGTCACCCTGTACCTAAGCTGAGCAAACTCCCATAGTACCAGAAAAACCCAGAGATCCAAAACCCTGAGCAGGTGAGTGGGAAGCACTAGTGGTCACGGTCACTGTCTATGGCAGATGCAGGTGAACCTGGAGGTGGTACAGGTGGATGTGGGTGGGGCAGGCATGTCATCTACTACATCACCGTTATCTAAGTGCTCCCAGCCTTCCGAGAAATCCCCCCTCCAAGTAAACGTGATCATCTTGTCCTCTGATGGTCAGAAACCATTTATCTGGCCACCTTATTTTATTTATCTTCTTAAATATTATTTCTGTCTCCCTAAATATACTGTAAAGTGTTCGAGGGCAAAATTAAGGCCATTATCATTCTGTCATTCAATAAATATTTATTGAGCACTTACTCTGTGCTGGACTATCTTTAAGGTGCTAGGAATATAGCACCAAAGATAAAGAAAATCCTTGTCTTCAAGGAACTTGCATTTTAAAAGTAGAGCTAGAAAATAAACACGTAAATAAATACTATAATTTCAAGTAGTGACAAGTGACTCAAAGAAAAAAAAAAAGCAGGGTAAAGGGGATAGCATAATGGAAGTGCAGTACTCCTGGGGACATTTGAGCAAAAGCCTGAATGAAATACAGGAGTGAACCATGCAAGAATCTGGTGGAATGGCATTCAATCAAAGAGAACATCAATGCAAAGACCCTAGGGAATAACAGGAAGGCTGATGTGACACTCAGCGGAGAGAAAAAGAAGATGGTAGGAGCTGAAGAAGTGGACGATCACATCATCTAGGACCTTATCTTTAAACAGTGCCTGGCACAAAAGAAAGGTACTCCAAACTGACTGGATGCGTAGATGGGTGGATATAACAGACGGATGGATGGGAATAATGACAGACTAGTGGATGAAGAAAGCAGCAAATAAAGCAAGTTCTGTAAGTAGAGTGTGGTGCCAATGGTGCATTCAAAGCCAGACTTTGCAGAAATAGCAAATATTGAACCCAAAGTACCCAATGAGTAGCTATTAGAACAAGGAAGCAGTTGAAGGAGAAATGTTCCTCTCTGGGCTTCAGCCAATGAGAATCCTAGAAAGCTGGGTGTCCTTATCTTTCTTTACATTCCCTGCAGAGGCCCAGCTTCTCCCCTATGGTGAGTATCCAATAACATTAAATGGTATTACAGTGGATTAATTAAACTTTGGTGGCTGGAAGCTAGTGAATCATTCCCTCCATCACATATTACCATGTTTACTCATCAGGGCTCCATTTTTAATAGCGGTCTTTTAATTAAAGCATGTCACCACGGTCCATTAGGGAAGAATTTGGAGGATGAGATGTACGTGTGGGTGCGAGCATCATTTAATTCAGCAGTTCTTTACTGAGTGCCTACTATGTGCTGGCAAGTCTTGAGGCACTATGAGAGAATAAGGTGCACGTGAAGGGACTCAAGGAACTTATGTGATCAAACAAAGTGAATTCACACTCACGATCAACTGAGGAGCATTGGCATATTAATCATTGCTTGCCAACTAACCAGAATTCTTTATTAGCAACTTCTCCCACCTAGTTTACTTTGGAAGAACCAGGCCAATCCTAAGAAAATTCTGGGGCTTTCCTTTTTCAGCAAAATATCCAGGGTATGCTGTGGCCTAGACCCTGATGCAGTCGTATATCTTTGGGAAAGCCTCCTAAAACTTCTGAGCCTCAATCAGTCTCTTCAAGAATAAAAGGAGAGGTTGTTCTTATCCAGAAATTCTCTAGATTCCAGCTGTAACATTTTCTCATCTGTGACCCTCCAAACCTCCAGGCCCAGACCATGAGGATGGGTTTTCCAGAATGGTGGCAATTTCATCTAATGTCACTCTAAGATTTTCACCCACCAGAGAAAGATCCTTTTCATTACATTCATGACATTTTGTTTTCTGAATTTTCAAAGAGGACCAAGAAGACCTGCTTGGAAGTAGGAGTAGTTACAATGCATGCACTATGTGTGCACTCAGATGAGGAGGAACAAACCACATACTACCAGAAAGGCAGGCTCTATTCATGGGGAGACTGGGTGAAAGGCATTGGAACTGGACCCTAAAGACTAGGTAATAGTTGGCGAGTAGGAGAAATGGGGGGAAAGAGCCCATTTTCAGCCTGATTCTAGCCATGTTCCAAGTATAGATCCTCACTTTGCAACTGCATGACAAGCTCCTCCAGGAGGAGGGACCAGGTCTCTTTTTCTTTTGTCTGAGCTTCTTCCTTCCAGCTCTTCAATCCTCCAGTCTCATAGGTTAGGGTCCACCTGTGTGATGATGGCTCCCACATTTCCATCTCCAGCTCAGCACCTCTCTGCGGAGCTCCCTATTCGGTCAGCTACCTGCCTGGCACAGCACTTAGAGACTTCAAGACATCCCAAACAACGTGGACAAAATGAGGCTCCTATTTCTGTGTCCAGCCTGTTGATCCTCATTCTTCGGGTCTCAATGTAAGAGTCACTTCCCCAGAATTTAATATATATCTTACCCCAGAATGTGTGTGTGTATGTATGTATATACACACATATATGAATATATATTTATATATATTTATTTATATATACACATATATGAATATATATTTATTTATATATATGAGAAAGAGGGGTCAGGACCTCTCCAATCCCTCTTCTATAAACACCCTAGGTTTTCCTTCACAAATGTTGTCACACATTGTCAGGAAATCTTTTCTGTGTTGTGGTATCTTTTCTGTGAGGTATTTGATGAATGGTTGCCTGTCTTACTGGATTTTAAGTCCCACCAGGCATAGATCAGCCCCATTTGCTCATCACTGTCTCCTGAGTACCTGGGACTGTGCTTAGCACATAATAGGCCCCCAGTAAATATTTGTTAAGGGAAGGCATGGATGGGTTCCCCCAACCCCACCCAGTGTGCAAGATCCACCTCCACATACCACCGGCATACAACATTCAGGCACTGGGAGCCGCACGGTGACGGAAGCTTGAACATTTTCTTCGAGTCGGGATCTCAGCTAAGCTTTTTTCTCACATTGTCTCATATAATTCTTAAACCACCCTGAAAGGAATAGGTTTTATTGTTGTTCCCATTATATAGGTGGGGAAACATGGCTCAGAGGGAAGTGGCATGTCCAAGATCACACATCCTGCAGGGGACAGACAGACCAAACGCATGCTTTCACCAGTCTCTCATCTCACAAACAACCCTAGGTTTGTTAATACCTAGGAACTCTGTGTAAGCAAGAGGTCCCTGGCTTGGTGTCAGAAGACCTGGGTTTGAGTCTTGGCAATGTCCTTTGTAAGTAGCTTAAGGTAGCCCTCAGTTTCTCTAAGCCTCAGTTCCCTGTGAGACACTGCACACAACATCCTTTAAACTGCCTTAAGAAAAACAGCCCTACAAATGAAGACTCCATTGGCACTCCCCTTTGAAGCAGCTGCTCTCAGAGTCCTCTGCACTACCTCATCTGAATTGAACTATCTCCCCACCTTCAGGCAGAATCAAAAACTAGAGGCTGCAGGCTGAAGAGGGCACTGTTATTTTGTTTAACTCACAGAGTATTTAAAACTTTTTTTTTTTAAGTTGTTGGGTAAATACTAACAGGTTTTCTTAAGGGTCCAGATGTTTACTTTCTCTTGGAAAATTGGAAGCTCCTGCAACATCAGTCCCACAGCTCTGCACGTCATTGACTGGCATCAATTGGTTGAGCTGAGAGGTAGCCATGCTCTCTCCCCAATGTGCCAGTGTCCCTATCTGAGGCTGGGAATCAGGTGTCACTTACCCTGACATCTGTTCCCTTATTTTTCCAACAGTGGGAATACATTTTTCTGCATTCACATCTGTAACAGAACTAGGAAAAGCGAGCCTGGACCACAAGGATAGTGCAGTGAGAGATAATGTGAATAGAATTCTTGATGCAAGTGAAGAATCATCATGAGTTCAACATGGTTAAGTGCATGAGTTTCAAAGCAACCCAGTCCAAACAAGGTTCAGCAAAAATACTATCCCCCAGCTCTATTTTGTTATGTTGCCTCTATGACCCCTGTAAGATTTTGAATTTCAGATGCTTGCTTCAGTTAAATAAAGAGTTTTCTAGCCGAAGGCATGCAGTAGGTCTCTAATACTGGGCCACTGCCTCCTCCCTCTCAATTAACCTGTGTCTTTAAGTCCCTGACTAATGCCTATTAGTAGCTAGGTCCCTGAGATTGTAAAGACCCCAAGGCCCCAGGACCCTGAAGAGCCCAGGAAGCATCAGACCAATGAACCAGACCTGAAGTCTCCTGTACCCTTCAGCTTCTGAACTACAGGAGAAGCCCAAGGAAAACAGGGCAACAACAACTTATAATAAATAATAATACTGCCAGACTCCTATTTGTATTTATCAGTTTGCAAAGCACGCTCATTCATTCAACAGTCATATGGCAGATATATGTTGAGGCTCTATTATAGATCTAGGCCCTGTGGGCGTGATGTTATACTCGGTAGTCAAGATCCCTGACCTTAGGAAGCTTCCAGTCTGGCCAGAAAACATCAGAGAACTAACATTTCTATAGCACTTTACCACGAACCAGTCACTGTTCTAGGTGCTTCACACAGAGTAACTCATTTACCCTTCACAGTAATTCTAGGAGATAAGTACTACTATTTTTCCCATTTCACAGATGAAGAAACTGAGGCTACAGAAGTTAAGTAACTTCCTCAAGCTCAGTGGTGGAGCCAGCTGTCTGACCCACAGAAGCATGTTGCCGGAGGCAGGCTTTTGGGACCACAGACTGGGAAGCTGATATCTTCACCAGTGAAGATTTCCAAGGCCAACATCACATGGCCAAATTGCATCACCCTACGGCCCTGGGCTCTTCTCCCTGTTCACACTAAAACTCAGAAACATTTATTCATCGGGGGAGTAGTCAGCACACTGGTTGCTCAGGTCTGAGAATGCGAGGGCTGAGCTAGCAGGATTTGCAGGTCCCAAGGCAATTTGCATCTCCTGTTGGAACTCTTCCTCATCAAAGCAACAGAAATCAATGCAGTAAATAGTTTTAATGAACTGACCTGTTCACACTCCCTGCCTCTTCCTGAGGAAGAGGAATCATGAGAGACACATTGTTTCCAAATCCTTCACCTCCTTCCCCCTCGCCTGATCCTCCCACAGGGAATCCTCTTTGCTTTGCTCCTGTCAACAGCGTTTGAGATGTTTCAGAGTTTTTACTGGATCTTCATTGTCACTGTGTCTGTGAGGATTCCATGAAGCTACGATTTAAGGGCCAGAGGGAGTTGAAACTTCTACCAAGCACCAGCCACGACTGCCCTGCTTTCCAGAGGACTGTCCACAAACCTCTGTGCCACAGGGTCTAGAGGATGTCAGGGGACCATCTCATTTCATACATGTAAAAACTGAGGCACGGAGAGGGCAGGACCACCCAGCACAGGATCAGCACCACCCCTCTAGCATCAGTGCACCCTACCTTTTCAGGCAGATACAGGAATCTCCTCCACAGCAAAGTGTTGATAGGTGGGAAGCAGTGCTGCACTGCCCTTAGCTAAAGCATCCAAATGCTTGAGTTTTAATGCCTGACCCACCATTTCCTTGCTGTACAAGACCTTGAGAAAGCTAATTAACCTCTCAGTAACTTTTTCCTCACATATAAAACAGGGATGAAAATAAAAGTATGTGCTCCATTGAGATGTTGGAAGCTTTAATAAGCACAGGGAAAAAAAAACTAGAATTGTGTCTACCACATATAAGTACTGAATAAATGTCAGTGACTATGCCCATGATGAATATGGTGAATATGATTATGATAATCATGGGCATTACCCCTGGTGCTAAGAGTCACTCCTGCAGGAGTTTAGTTTCCCCTGACCTAGAACATTGAGACGGGGCATGAACTCATGTTGCACTGAGAACCAGTCTGACACAGGAATGTTTGCTCCATTTCACAGGTGTCAGTCATGTTCTCTGGATAAATGATAAGATCAAAAGTCCTTGAAGGCAGGAGACAGCCCTAAATATCGTTTTGTTGTCTGACATAACACTAAGCACAAACGATATGCCTAAATCCTGGGTCTTTAACCCAGGGCTATCTACATATGCCCTGTGCCTGTCAGCTCATGAAAACCAGCCTCTGTGGCAGTTGAGGTGCTAAGGAATTGCTCTAGTTGAGCTTTACTGGTTTTTACTCTTGGCTGTCAGGCTTGGATCTCTTGATTATGTTCCACCAGTTCACCCCCTGCCTCTGGGCTGAAAGATTTGGTGTTCTTTCTAAGTTTTCTTGCATGCTTTGTGGCTTAGAACAACGTCTTTCCCATACATCTCCAGCCCTTTCCATCTCAAATGTTGACTCAGATTATTGGCTCAGGGCAGAGCCACTGGCTCCAGCTCTCAACCCTGTAGAATCTCACCTATCCCTGGCACCCGACATAGACACCCACCCCTTCAACTCTACCAAGCCAGGGAGTAGACAGTAGTTGTCTTCTCCATCCATTCTCTCCCTTCCCCTCCTTGTCTAATTTCTAAGAGTTAAGAGTAGGCACTTATCCAACATTTCTGTGGTTACGGGTAACTATGTCACTCAATCCTGGCCACATGAGGTGGGACACTAGCCCATTAGAAGAGTTTTCTTCTTAATAGAAGAGAGAGAGAAATCTGTGAGAATATCCCCCATTGTTCCTTCCTGGGATGCTATTATGTGAGGCCTTGATGCTTGAACCTGTGGCAATGATCTTGCAACATGAGGAAAGGGTCACAAGAATTGCAGAGATACTGACTAGAGCCCTGAGCTGTTAAATAAACCAACTCCAAACCAGTGGGAATGGGGTATGGAACCACCAGTCTCTAGATTTTCTGTGACAAGGAACAATTAAGCTTCCATATTTCTTAAGCCAATTTTAGTCAAGAGCTCAGTTAGTTGCAGGCAGAAGCATTCCAAAGTTTTATCAAGTAAGCATCAATTTGCCTATCACAAACTTTATCAAGGCATTGGTAGATTCTACCTTGTAGACATATTAAAGAAAAAAATATCTAATGTGACCTACTAGGAATCTATGTAGAAAATTCAAGAATTCAATAATTTGGGAGAAAACTTAAAAGTCATCCATATCTGACATATAGATCAATGGAATAGAATTGAGGGTCCAGAAACAAACCCTTACATTTATGGTCAACTGATTCTCAACAAGGGTGCTAAGACAATTCAATGGGGGAAATAATAGCCTTTTTGTCAAATAGTGTTAGATAATGGAATATATCCACATGCAAAATATGAATTCAGAGCCCTATCACACACCATATAAAAAATAGCTCAAATGGCTGGGTGCAGTGGCTCACACCTGTAATCCCAGCAGTTTGGGAGGCTGAGGCGGGTGGATCACGAGGTCAGGGGTTCGAGATCAACCTGACCAACATGGTGAAACCCCATCTCTACTAAAAATACAAAACTTAGCTGGTCATGGTGGCGGGTGCCTGTAATCCCCTCTACTCAGGAGGCTGAGGCAGGAGAATTGCTTGAACCTGGGAGTGGGAGGTTCAGTGAGCCGAGATCGCACCACTGCACTCTAGCCTGGGCAACAGAGTGAGACTCTACCTCAAATAATAATAATAATAATAATAATAAATAAAAATCCACCCTGTTTTCAGGGTCCAGCTCTAGCCCCATCACCTGGATAAAGTCTTCCCTGACTGCTGCACTCATAGTATAAAAAAAAAAAAATAGCTCAAATGGATGAAATATCTAAATGTAAGCACTAAAACTTCTAAACTTTAAAAGATAATGCATGTATAAATCCACGACCTTGGATTAGGCAATGGTTTCTTAGATATGACACCAAAAGCAATCAAAGAAAAAGACATATAAATTGGACATTAACAAAACTAAAAACTTTTGTGTTTCAAAGAACATCATCAAGAAAATTAAACAAACCTTGAATACTGTATACATTTTCTCCAAAAAAAAGATACACAAATAGCCAATAAGCTCACAATGTGCTTCTCTGCTCAACTAGCCCTTTAGACAGCCACCACGAACACATAGGAACGGGCACATGGGATGAAATGTGTTTACCATCCCCAATCTAGGACAATGGTACCCAAAGGAAATGTTGATGACTATGCCCATGATGAATGTTTATAAACCAACATTTCCTTTGTTTTGTAAAACATTTGAATGTTTTACATTCAATGGACACAGAGGAAACCATGATGGCACTGGAATAATCTACTTCTGTCCTTGAGAAGATGCTAAGGCTAGGATATCCCTGTGTCCAGGAACTCACTACTATTATACTAGTGTAGCTCAGTCCATCTTTGAGGAACAAAAAGAAGAAGTTCTATTTTTTTATTTCAACTTTTATTTCAGATTCAGAGGGTACAAGCACAGGTTTGTTGCAAGGGTATATTGCATGATGCTGATGCATGATCATTGAACTCATCATCCAGGTAGTGAGCATAGTACCCAATAGGTAGTTTTTCAACCCTTGCCTCTCTCCTTCCATCCCTCTCGTAGTCTCCAGCATCTATTGTTCCCATCTTTATGCCATGTATACCCAGTGTTTAGCTCCCACTTATAAGTGAGAACACACAGTATTTGATTTTCTGATTCTGTATTAATTCTCTTAGGATTATGGCATCCAGCTGCATCCATGTTGCTGCAAAGGACATAATCTCTTTATTTTTTATGGCTGTATAGTATTCCATGGCACATATGTACCACACATTATTTATCCAATCCACTGCTGATGAGCACCTGAGTTGATTCCATGCCTTTCCTATTGTGAATAGTGCTGTGATGAACATACGAGTGCAGGTGTCCTTTTGTTAGAATATTTATTTTCCTTTGGGTATATCCCCAGTAATTATATTGCTGAGTCGAATGATAGTTCTATTTTTAGTTCTTTGAGAAATCTCCTAACAGCTTTCCACAGTGCCTGAACTAATTTACACTCCCACCAACAGTGTAAAAGCATTGCCTGTTCTCTGCAACCTTGCCAACATCTGTTGTTCCTTTACTTTTTAGTAATAGCCATTCTGACTGATGTGAGATGGTGTCTCATAGTGGTTCTTATTTGTATTTCTCTAATGATTAGTGATGTGGACCATTTTTTATATGTTTCTTGGCCACTTGTATGTCTTCTTTTGAAAAGTGTCTGTTCATGTCCTTTACCCACTTTATAATGAAATTGTTTTTCACTAGTTGATTTGTTTTAGACCTTTGTCAGGTGCATACTTTGCGAATATTTTTTCCCTTTCTGCAGGTTGTCTGCTTACTCTGCTGATAGTTTCTTTTGTTGTGCAGAAGCTCTTTAGTTTAATTAAGTCCTACTTGTCAATATTTGTTTTTGTCGCAATTGCTTTTGAGGACTTAGTCATAAATTCTTTGCCAAGGCCAATGTCCAAAAGGGTATTTCCTAGATTTTTTTCTAGGGTTTTTATAGGGTGAGGTCTCAGATTTAAGTCTTTCATCCATCTTGAGTTAATTTGTGTACACAGTGATAAGCAGGGTCCCAGTTTTTTTAAGTATTTTTAACTTTTATTTTACATTCAAGGGTACATGTGCAGGTTTGTTATATAGGTAAATTCGTATCACAGGGGTTTGTTGTATGGATTATTTTGTCATGCAGGTATTATGCCTCGTACAAAACAGTTATTTTTTCTGCTCCTCTCCTTCTTCTCATCCTCCACTCTCAGGTATGCCCTGGTGTCTGTTGTTGCCCTCTTTGTGTCCATGTGCTCTCATCATTTAGCTCCCACTTATACGTGAGAACATGTGGTATTTGGTTTTCTGTTCCTGAGTTAGTTTGCTAAGGATACTGGCCTCCAGTTCTATCCATGTTCCTGCAAAGTGCATAGTCTCATTATTTTGTATGGCTTTGTAGTATTCCATGGAGTATATGTACCACATTTTCTTTATCCAATCTACCGTTTAGGTTGATTCCATGTCCTTGCTATTGTGAATAATGCTGCGACAAACATATGCATGCAGGTGTCTTTATGGTAGAATAATTTACACTCTTTTGGGTATATACCCAGTAATGAGATTGCTGGGTTGAATGGCAGTTCTGTTTTTAGCTCTTTGAGGAATTGCCACACTGCTTTCCACAATGGTTGAACTAATTTACACTCCCACCAACAGTGTATAAGCATCCCCTTTTCTCTGCAACCTTGCCAGCATCAGTTATTTTTTTACGTTTTAGTAATAGACATTGTGACTGGTGTGAAATGGTATCTCATGGTGGTTTTGATTTGCAATCCTCTAATGATCAGTGATGTTGAGCTTTTTTTTATATGCTTGTTGGGCACACGTATGTTCTTCTTTTGGAAAGTATCTTTGCCCACTTTTTAATGGGGTTGTTTGGTTTTTTCTTGTAAATTTGTTTAAGTTCCTTATAAATGCTGGATATTATTAGGCCTTTGTCAGATGCATAGTTTGCAAATATTTTCTCCTATTCGGTAGGTTTTCTGTTTACTCTGTTAGTTTATTTTGCTGTGCAGAAGCTGTTTAGTTTAATTAGATCCCATTTGTCAATTTTTGCTTTTGTTGCAATTGCTTTCGGTGTCTTCATCATGAAATCATGGCCCGTGCCTATGTCCAGCAGGACATGCTTATGTCCTATTGCCTAGGTTGTCTTCTAGGGTTTTCTAGTTTGGAATTTTACATTTAAGTCTTTGATACATCTTGAGTTGATTTTTGTATATGGTGTAAGGAAGGGGTCTAGTCTCAATCTTCTACATATGGCTAGTCAGTTATCCCAGCACCATTTATTGAATAGGTTTTCCCCCTTGCTTGTTTTTGTCAGCTTTGTCAAAGATCAGATGGTTGTAGGTGCGCAGCCTTATTTCTAGGCTGTCTACTCTGCTCTATTGCTCTATGTGTCTGTTTTTTACCAGTATCATGCTGTTCTAGTTACTGTAACCCAGTAGTATAGTTTGAATCAGGTAATGTGATGCCTCCAGTTTTATTCCTTTTGCTCAGGATTGCTTTGGCTATTCAGGCTCATTTTGGTTCCACATGAATTTTTAAACAGTTTTTTCTAGTTCTGTGAAGAGCGTCATTGGTAGTTTGATAGAAATAGCATTGAATCTATAAAAATTTCTTCGGGCAGTATGGCCATTTTTACAACACTGATTCTTTCCATCCACAAGCATGGAATGTTTTTCCACTTGTTTGTGTCATCTCTGATTTCTTTGAGCAGTGTTTTGTAATTCTCATTGTAAAGATCTTTTACTTTCCTGGTTAGCTGCATTTATTCTTTAGGTCTTTTCTTCTTTTTGTGGAAATTGTTAATGGGATAGCATTCTTGATTTGGCTCAGGGCCTGGTTTTTGTTGGTGTATAGAAATGCTAATTATTTTTATATTCATACATTGATTTTGCATCCTAAAACTATGCTGGAGTTGTTTATCAGCTTAAGGAGCTTTGGGCTGAGACTATGGGGTTTTGTAGATACAGCATCATGTCATCTGCAAACAGAGATAGTTTTACTTCCTCTCTTCCTATTTGGATGCTTTTTATTTCTTTCTCTTTCCTGATTGCTCTGGCCAGGACTTCCAATAGTACGTTGAATAGGAGTAGTGAGAGAGAGCAGCATACTTTTCTTTTTCTGCTTCTCAAGGGAAATGCTTCCAGCTTTTGCCCATTCAGTAAATGTTGGCTGTGGGTTTGTCATAGATAGTTCTTATTATTTTGAGGTACATTCCTTCAATACCTAGTTTGTTGAGAGTTTTTAACATGAAGGGATATTGGGTTTTATTGAAAGCCTTTTCTGCATCTATTGAGGTGATCATGTGGTTTTTGTCTTTAGTTCTGTCTATTTCATGAATCATGTTTATTGATTTGTGTATGTTGAACCAACCTTGCATCCCAGGGATAAAACCTGCTTGATCATGGTGGATTAGCTTTTTGATGTGCTGCTGGATTTGGTTTGTTAGTATTTTGTTAAGGATTTTTGCATCAGTGTTCATCAGGGATATTAGCCTGAACTTTTCCTTTTGGTTATTGTTGTGTCTCTGCCAGGTTTTGGTATCAGGATGATGCTGGCCTCATAGAATGAGTTGGGGAGGAGTCCTTCCTCCTCAATTGTTTTGGAATAGTCTCAGTAAGAATGGTACCAACCTTCTTTGTACATCTGGTAGAATTTGACTGTGAATCCCTCTGGTCCTGCGCTTTGTTTTATTGGTAGACTATTTATAACTGATTCCATTTGAGAGCTTGTTATTGGTCTGTTCAGGGATTCAATTTCTTCCTGGTTCAGTCCTGGAGGGTGTATGTGTCCAGGAATGTATCCATCTCTCCTAGATTTTCCAGTTTGTTTGCACAGAGGTGTTCATAGTAGTCTCTGACGGTTCTTTGTATTTCTGTGGGGTCAGTGATAATATCCCCTTTGTCATTTCTAATTGTGTTTATTTGGATCTTCTCTCTTTTCTTTATCAGTCTAGCTAGGAGTCTATCTATTTTATTAATTTTTTCAAAAAAACTAACTCCTGGATTAATTGATCTTTTGGATGGATTTTTGTGTCGCAATCTCTTTCAGTTCATCTATGATTTTGGTTATTTCTTGTCTTCTGCCGATTTTGGGGTTGCTTTGCTCTTGCTTCTCTAGGTCTTTTAGTTGTGATGTTAGGTTATTAATTTGAGATCTTTCTAACTTTTTGATGTGGGCATTTAGCGCTATAAATTTCTCTCTTAACACTACCTTAGCTGTGTCAAAGAGATTCTGGTATGTTGTATCTTTGTTCTTGTTAGCTTCAAAGAACTTTTTATTTCTGCCTTAATTTCATTATTTAACCAAAAGTCACTCAGGATCAGTTGCTTAATTTCCATGTAATTGTAGGGTTTTGAGTGATTTTCTTAGTCAAATTATATTTTTATTGCTCTGTGATCTGAGAGAGTGGTTGGTATGATTTTTGTTCTTTTGCATTTGCTGAGGATTGTTTTATATCCAACTGTGTGGTCAATTTTACAGTACCTGATATGTGGTTATGAGAAGAATGTATATTCTGTTATTTGGGGGCATAGAGTTCTGTAAATGTCTGTCAGGTCCATTTGGTCCACTGTTGAATTCAGGTCCTGAATATCTGTGTTAATTTTCTGCCTCAATGATCTGTCTCATACTGTCAGTAGCATATTGAAATTTCCCACTATTATTGTAGGCAAATCTAAGTTTCTTCGTACTTGCTTTATGAATCTGTGTGCTCTTGTGTTAGGTGCAGCATATATATTTAGAATAGTTAGGTCTTCTTGTTGAATTGACCCCTTTACCATTATGTAATGCCCTTCTTTGTCTTTTTTTTAAATTTTTGTTTTAATGTCTGTTTTGTCTGAAATTAGGGTCACAACTACTGCTTTTTTCAGTCTTACATTTTCTTGGTAGATTTTTCTCTATCCCTTTATTTTGAGCCTATGGGTGTCATTGCATATGAGATGGGTCTCTTGAAGACAACACATTATTAAGTCTTGCTTCTTTATCCAGCTTGCCACTCTGTGTCTTTTAACCCATTTGCATTCAAGGTTAGTTTTGATATATGTGGATTTGGTCCTGTCATCATGTTGTTAGTGGTAATTATGTCAACTTGTTTGTGTGGTAGCTTTATGGTGTCACTGGTCTGTGTACTTGTGTTTTTGTTGTGGCTGGTAATAGTCTTTCCTTTCCATATTTAATGCTTCTTTCAGGACCCCTTGTAAGGCAGGTCTGGTGGTAATGAATTGCCTCAACATTTGCTTGTCTAAAAAGAGTTTTACTTCTCTTTCGCTTGTGAAGCTTAGTTTGGCCAGATACAAAATACTTGATTGGAATTTCTTTTACTTAAGAATGTTGACTATAGGCCCCCAATCTCTTCTGGCTTGTAGGGTTTCTGCTTAGAGGTCCACTGTTAGTCTGATGGGCTTCCCTTTGTAGGTGACCTGTCCTTTCTCTATAGTTGCCTTTAACATTTTTTTCTTTAATTTCAACCCTGGAGAATCTGATGGTTGTATCTTGGGGAATTATCTTTTTGTGAAGTTTTTGCAGGGGTTCTCTGCATTTCCTAAAGTTTAATGTTGGCCTCTCTAGCTAGGTTGGGGACATTCTCATGGATGACATCCTGAAATATGTTTACCAAGTTGCTTCCATTCTCCCCATCCCCTTCAGGGATGCCAATGAGTCACAGATTCAGTCTCTCTACATAATAGCATATTTCTCAGAGGTTTTATTCATTCCTTTTCATTCTGTCTTCTTTATTCTTATGTGACTGTCTCATTTCAGAAAGCCAGTCTTCAAGCTCTGAGATTTTTTTCTTAGCCTGGTCTATTCTACTGTTAATACTTGCAATAGCATTATGAAATTCTTGTAATGTGTTTATAATTACCAGCCCTGTCAGGTCAGCTATGTTATTTTATTTTCTTTTTCTTTCTTTTTTATTTATTTTTTTTTTTTGAGACAGAGTCTCCCTCTGTTGGCTAGGCTGGAGCACAGTGGTGTGATCTCTGCTCACTACAAGCTCCGCCTCCTGGGTTCATGCCATTCTCCTGCCTCAGCCTCCCGAGTAGCTGGGACTACAGGTGCCAGCCACCTTGCCTGGCTAATTTTTTGTATTTTTAGTAGAGATGGGGTTTCTCCATGTTAGCCAGGAAAGTCTCGATCTCCTGAACTTGTGATCTGCCTGCCTCAGCCTCCCAAAGTGCTGGGATTACAGGAGTGAAGTTATGTTATTTTCTATGCTGGCTATTTTGTCTGTCAGTTCCTGTATCATTTTATTGTGATTCTTAGCTTCTTTAGGTTGGGTTTCAACATTCTCCTGAGTCTTGATGATCTTCATTTCTACCCATATTCTGAATTCTAGTTCTGTCATTTCAGCCATCTCAGCCCAGTTAAGAACACTTGCTGGAGAACTAGTGTGGTTGTTTGGAGGAAAGAAGACACTCTGAGTTTTTGAGTTGTCAGAGTTCTTGTGCTAGTTCTTTCTCATCTGTGTGGGCTGATGTTCCTTCAGTCTTTGAAGCTGTTGACCTTTGGATTTTTTTTTCTTTTATCCTATTTGATGATCTTAGGGGTTTGATTGTGGTATAAGGTGGATTCCGTCAACTGGCTTCATTTCTAAAACATATTAGGGAGCCAAGGCTCAGCTCAGGACTCCTGGACCACATTCTCTAACTCTGAGAGACTGGTATTGGGCCCCAGCTTTGTTCCCTGACTCCTCGAGGTTAGGAAACTGATGCACTGGATGGGGGCCAAGATGCTGCGGGACCACTGGTCACAACACTCTGGGGGATGGTGCCAGCCAAAGCACTTCGTAGGGCAGTGGCAGTGAGCTCTGTCCTCATTTGCACATGCCAGTAGCAGTGCAGTGGCAGTGCAGCAGGGTGCACACTTAGCTGCAGCAGGGTATTAGTGGGTGCTGGGGTGCTACCCTCTGTGCAAGTGTTCACAGCAGCGGCAGTGGCAGCACAGCTTGGGGTGGGCCCCACTGGACACTGGGCAACTGTGCATGCATTAGCACCAGTGGTGGTGTTAGCATGGAGGCAGGGTGCTAATAGGTGCAGTACTGTGTGTACCCTCTGTACATGTACATGAAGGCAGCAGTGGCAACTCAGGGTGGGCACGGGTCCACTGTTTCAGCTGGGGTGGGGCATTGGCAGGCAAGGCAGTCAGGCTTCAGGCCTACTAATACTCTGACAACAATGGCAGTGTGGTGGGAGGGCAGTGTGCTCATGTCAGCAGCAGTGGCATGTCAGGGTGCCTGCACACACATATTCTGGTGCAGAAGGAAAGGCAAAGTCCACCTGCACAAGGTCTACAGTGGGGGAAGGGCAGGGGTGGAGTTAGTGTGTGTCCACGGGTGGCTCTGCTGGAGCACTCTGCCGATCAGGTACAGCCTGCCAGCCCAGGAGCTATGATTCAGGTCAAGGCAGTACCTGAGGGCTGCACTGCAAGCAGTTGAGGCCAGGCTGGGGCCCCAGGAGAGGCCATAAGACTAAGGGGTGCTCAGATCAGACTAGTCCTGTCTCATGGGCAAGACCATCCTGCCGTTCCGGTCTAACAGTTCCCCTAGGGCTACAGTCTCTTATGGCAGCAAGTTGAGCCTAGGAGGATGGGCATCCCTGGCCATGCTTCACTACAGATGCTCCTACACCAAACCCTCTGGGCTCCACACTGCCTGGAGTTCTTCCCCATCTCTTCTCTAAGCAGCAATTCCTGCCAATTCAAGTGTCCATGGTAGATGAGTGGTCACCTCCTGGTGGAATTCCAGAGGCCCAAGGTTAGAGCAGGTTGCTCCTTGCCTGTTGAACTCACCCCTTCATGCAGGAGTCATTGAGGGGCAGAAACGAGTCCCGGTGTGCAGAAGCCCCTTGTAGGGTTCCCAGCTTCCTCCTCCTTCAGCCCAGCCTCTGTGTCTTCCTTCTGTTCACCCTGAATGCCCTCCCTCTGAAGACATGCTAGGAGTGCGCCAGTCTTCCTGATATTTTTGTCAACTTTGTCAAAGATCAGTTGGTTGTAGGTGTGCAGCTTTATTTCTGGGTTTTCTATTCTGTTCCATTGGTCTATGTGTCTGTTTTTGTACCAGTACCATGCTGTTTTGATCACTGTAGCCTTGTAGTATAGTTTGAGGTCAGGTAATGTGATGCCTCTGGCTCTGTTCTTTTTGCTTAGGATTGCTTTGGATATTTGGGTTGCTTTTTTTGGTTCCATATGGATTTTAGAAGTTTTTTCTAATTCCTTGAAAAATGACATTGGTAGTTTGATCAGAATAGCATTGAATCTGAAGATTGTTTTGGCAGTATGGACTTTTTAAAGATATTGATTCTTCTAATTCATGAGTATGGAATGTTTTTCCATTTGTTTGTGTCACCTATGATTTCTTTCAGAAGTATTTTGTAGTTTTTATTGTAGAGATGTTTCATTTACTTAGTTAGATGTATTCCTAGGTATTTTGTGTGTGTGTGGTGATTGTAAATGAGATTAAGTTCTTGATTTGGCTCTCAGCTTTAACATTATTGGTGTATAGAAATGCTGGTGATTTTTGTACATTGATTTTGTATTCTGAAACTTTGCTGAAGTTGTTTTATCAGTTCCAGGAGCCTTTTGGCAGAATCTTTAGGGTTTTCTAGGTATAGAAACATATCATCAGTGAAGAGAAATAATTCAACTTCCTCTTTTCCTATTTGGATGCCTTTTATGTTTTCTCTTGCCAGATTGCTCTGGCTAGGACTTCCAATACTATGTTGAATAGGAGTGGTGAGAGTGGCCATCCTTGTCTTATTCTACTTTTTGAGGGTAATACTTCCAGGAAAAAGTTCTATTTCACAAGCAATCAAAGAAATGTAAAACAAAGCAATGAACATTTGTTTTTCATCCATAATATTAACAATTGGTTAAAATATAATATTCAGTGGTGGCAATGGTATGGTAAGATAGACTCAAGTTCTCACTGGAATAAAATGTAGTCTATCTGTGGAATAAAGTTGAACAATGTGCTCTTAAACCCAGTCATTCCATCCTTATTCTTATCGTAAAACATAGAGATTCAGATGGGTGTTAATTGTATAAAGTCATCAATCAAGATTCTTATTGTACAAGCTGGTAATTGAAACAACTTATATGTGCAGCAAGAAGGGACTTGTTGACCTTATAGAAGCAAAGAGTAGAATGATAGATACCAGCAGCTGGAAATGGCTGGGGGGAATGAAAAGAGGTTGGTTAATGGGTATAAACCTACATTTAGATAGAAGGAATAAAAGACCTACATTTAGATAGGAATAAACTTACATTTAGATAGAAGGAATAAGTCCTAGTGGACACAGTAAGGTGACTATAGTAAACAATTTATTGTATATTTCAAAGTAGCTAAAAGGGAAGATTTAAAATGTTTTGAACACAAGGAAGTAATAAATGTTTGAGGTGATGGATATCCTAAATACCTTTCTTTGATCAGTACACATCACATTCATGTATCAAAATATCACATGTACCCCATAAATATGTATAATTATGTATGAATAAAAAAGAAAAGGAAGAGAGGAATGGTTATATAAGTTGTAATATATCTATATGTTAGAATGGATTTTGAAATAGTTGTATGGCATCACCATATAACGTTACATTTAAAAACCAGGGTCCTGGCCAGGCATGGTGGCTCACACCTGTAATCCTAACACTTTGGGAGGCCAAGGCAGGCAGATCACCTGAGGTCAGAAGGTCAAGACCAGCCTGGCCAACATGGCAAAACCCCGTCTCTACTAAAAATATAAAAATTAGCAAGGTGTGGTGGTGGGCACCTGTAATCCCAGCTACTCAGGAGGCTGAGGCAAAAGAATCACTTGAAACCAGGAGGCAGAGGTTTCAGTGAGCTGAGATTGTGCCACTGCACTTTAGCCTGGGCGACAGAACAAGACCCTGTCTCAAAAAGAAAAAGCTAGGGTCCAACATCAAGATGTACTTGATTTCTAATTCCATAAAAATCTTTACTAATTCATAGAAATGTGACTGGAAAGAAATACAACAAAGCACTGATAATCACAGTTACTGGACAGTGGGATGAACAGTAATGCATATTTCTGTCTGTATTTTTTCCTATACTTTCCAAATTTTCTCAAATAATTATATGTTTTATTTTTTAGAGGAAAAACAGCATTATTACAAAAAAGAAAGGAGTCAAAGATCTTTAGTCACCATGGCTCCTTCTATTGCCAGCTGAGCTGTGTCTCCCAAGCTCACTGACCTTCAGAGGCCTTGTTCATAAAATAATGACAATGGAACCTAAGAGTCTTCACAGAATTGCTGTGAAGATAAAATAAGAAAACGACATGCTTTGTAAATTGTAAAGCATTGTACAAATGTTAGCTGTTACTAACATTATAACACAAAATTAATTCCAATAATCTGAGAGAAGAGAAAAGAAATTCATAATAAAATACCTCAGGCTTTGACATAGGAACTAGGAAAATACAAGAATGAGCTAAGAATAAAAAGAAACAAAACATCCACAAGAATCCTGGAGAATGTTCACTAGCATATCTCAGGAAGCTCAGCGAAAACATTTAACAAGAAACCAAAAAAAAAAAAAAAATTCACAATGCAACCAAATATTAACAGCACTGCTTGGCTAACAAGCCATACAAGATATTCTGTCTTCAGGTTTTTAGTTTTCTGTTTTGTTTTGTTTTGTTTTTTCAGGTCTTCTGAAAATTGAGAAATGGTCAAGTTGGGAGAATGGAGGAGTTCACTCATTGTGACAGTCAGATAAAAATCAGAGATAACTTAGGTCAAACTCTATCGAAGAAGCATCTTGCTCCAAAAGTCAAACTCAGCACCCCAAGGGAGAAAACTGGAGAATAGAGAGGGCGCTTAATGATCACAGAACCAGGGCTGGACTCAGAAATGACAAGGACCCAGCAAAACGATTCAAATTCTTTACCTTGCAAAGGAAAATGCCTGTGGCCAGTTGTTGCTGCCCACTCCTTCCTATGTGAGACTCTCCTGTTCTTGCTTGTCGAGTGCTCACCTGTCCCACTCCCCTGCAGCTCCCTGTCTGACTTCTCTTCCCTCCCCACTCCACACTGTGCCTGCTCCAAGGCCCCTTTTGCAGTCCCTGCTCTTGCCTATCCTCTCTGTTATTTCTCCCTGTTCCAGCTAACACCTTCAAATCTCCATCTCCATGCAGGATCATCTCTCAACTCCCTTACCATCTCTCTAACTGCCTCTCGGACACACACCTCCAGAAGCCCTGCTGCCCCTGGAAGCTAAGCCTGCAGCCAAATGCGTCTTCTAAAGAAAAAAGCAAACAAACAAGCTAAAGTGGGTTCAGTGGACCCTTACTTGCTAGTCCTGATAACAATTCTGCTAGAAACAATTTCCTCTTGTGCTTCCTCTTCTCATCTCAAACTAAACTGATCATGTCCCAAATGCTATTAATACAAACTTTCATATTTTTTTCTATCAGGCCCTTCCACCTGCCCCCATCCCAGTCCAGAGGTCGATAGGTCACTGCAGCAGCTTCCTGACTAGCCTGCTCATCACTGCATCTCCTCTCCCCAATCACTTGTAAATGCCACTGTCAAGGGGAGTTTTGCAAGACAACACTTTCTCCTTACTTGGATTCTCCCAACCAAGGCTTTCAATGACTACCTTAAAGTCCTATTAGATAAAGAACAAATACTTTTCCTAACATTCAAGCTCTTGAGTCCTAGCTAAGGGCTGGATGAATGGAAATGTCTTGGCCAAGTTCAAGGGTTGGGCCACGATGGTGGCCAACATTAGATTTCGAGCATGAAGGCTAGGGATACCAGTTGTCATGAGCTAACTGGCCATGGGCTGGGTTGTTCATGGTCAAAAAAAGAGTCAAGTCTTGGGAAAGAATATAATTGTCAACATTTGAGCATAAAGAACAACCTCCCAAAGCAGAATCATTCCAGAAATGGAAAGGAACACAGAGATGAGAGGCAGGAGGGTGGGCTTCAGAAACATTGACCAGGTAGACAGAAGCCAAAGTTGGGGCCAAAGAGGCCCTTCCCATGAGCAGACCGGAAGTGTGCTTGCTCAGAGCCCAGGAGGCTGAGGTTGGGCAACAGAGTGAATGTGAAGCCAACTCTGTGGAGCACTTGCTCCCCACACAGTGCTCACTCTTCTCCATAGAATAAGGCAAGCTGTAGCTCTGACAAAGGCAAGAGCGTAGCTTCTGGAAAATTAACCTAAAAGTGTAGAAGCCACTCAAAGCATAGAAAGCATCCATTCATCAACTGATGAATGGATGAACAAAATGTTGTATATCCAATACAATTGAATATTATTCAGCCATAAAAAGGAATGAAGTATGTTGCATACTGCAACATGATAATACCTTGAAAGCATTTTATGCCAAGTGAAAGAAGCCAGAAACAAAAGGCCACATATTGTAAGATTTCATTTATATAAAATGTCCAGCGTATGCAGATCTCCAGCGACAGAAAGTATCACAGATTGGTGATTGCTTAGGGCTGGGAAGATTGGGAGGCTGGTGGGTAGTAATTAAGAGGTATGGGGTTTCCTTTTGGGGTAATAAAAATGTTATAAAATTGATGGTGGAGGAATGTACAACTCTATACTAAAAGACATTGAATTATACACTGTAAATGGTAAATTGTATGTTTTATGAATTATATCTCAATAAAGCTGTTTTTTTTAACAAGGTGGCAGTTGGTTCAAAGTAGACTTCAATTCTACAAGACCAAGGAAAGAATCAAAAAATAAGTCAGCAAGGAAAAAGTGAATTTTATAACACCTCTACCCTGGCAGCTGTGGAAAGCCCAGAGATGTGCTATGTAACCTTTTCTGTCTCCATTGTTAGATTATTTTCTTTCTCTGCCCCTTGGTGCTACCTCTGCAGCTTACACATCTTTCTGTTTCTCCTTTAATAGCAATAGATTGTAATTGTTGGCCACCCTGGCTGCTCCCCTACTGCACACTGTGGGTCTCAGAGGACTGAGACCGTTCCCTATTGGCTCCTATATCTCTAGTACCTGGCACAAGATTGATGCTGAATAAATAACTGTTAAGTTGATATCAATCGTATAAACCCTTATCCCTTTTATCTAAAAAATCTTACTATCTCATGAGAAATGAGTAACACTAGTTACTGATGAGGAGAACTCAGTAGTTAGGGAGAGGGATGGGAGAGAAGCATTTTGCACACCCTTTAGTACCTCTGGAATTTTATGTATGTCAATATGTCACCTACTCCCCAAATACATTAATTTAATGTTTTAAATTGTTTTAAAATATATCATTTATTAGCAAAGACACAGAATTCATGCATTTGACAAAACGGAGAACAGTAGAATGTGACAAAGCTCTCAGGAGATCTGACTCAGACAGCAAACTCTTCAGTGGGAGGCTCAGGGGAGTGGAAATCTGTGTGTGTGTGTGTGTGTGTGTGTGTGTGTGTGTGTGTGTGTGTAAAGAATTATAGCTCTCTTCTCATAACTCTAAAGAAGGTATTGTATTTCTCCATTCATTCGTGGTGATGACATCAGAGTTTCTCTGCCAGCCTCAACAATCAGACCACCGCCAGTTTCAAGGCTGATACAGATTCATCCGCATCATGTGGCATTCACATCCTTGCTGCCATGCCCAGCTGTCCACTCAGGAGGACAGCTGCTATAGCCAGAAACTGGGAGAGAAGACCTCAATGCTGGGCAGAATTACTCACTAACTAGTACAGAAAAGGAAGACCACCCTTGCCACACAAGGAGAGGCACACCTGGAAGCACTGGAAGACAGGCAAACCTCGTCCCCCATGCCCTTTCCTCCACTCCTTGTAGGTTTTTCCCCTCTCTTGGGCCCCCTTATGCACCTTGAGACCCCTGGACCCTCATGCTGCAGCCCATTGTCCCTAAGCAGTGACCCACATCACAGTGAGAAAATAGAAAATAATGGGACCCAAATGTCCCCAAAAGATGCCAGCCCTCACAGGGAGCCAGCACCTGGTTGGGGTATGCTTTGAAATGGCCTGTAGATGTCTCAGCCTCCCTCTCCTCCCAGAAAGCACCCTGAAAGCAGGTCTGCATCTCCTCACTATCCACCACCAGCCCCCAGCATAGTCCTGGTACGTGACAGGCACTGAGTATTTGTTGTTTAGCTAACAATGAATGAGCACACAGTAGTGCCATGCACTGTTGCAGTTTATTTAATCCTGACATCAGCCTTAGGAGGCAAATGCTATTAGTCTCATTTTACAAGTGAGTCACAGAGAACTTGAAATCACTTGCCCAAAAGCCCACAGCTACTAAGTGACAGAACCAGGACACAAACTCAATCCGCTCCAGAATCCATTAGCTTAACTGAAATGCTCATGATTCATACAAGAGATATTGAGAATGTGTGTGTGTGTCAGGGTGAAGGTGGGCAGGGTCGGGGTAGAAGGAAGAAAGAGAGAGATGAAAAAAGAAGGAGGGGAGGCAGGGAGGGACAGAGAAGGAGAAAAAGGGAGGGGAATGGAAGGGAGGTCACTAGGTCCCGGGCACAGGCTTTCCACCTTGAGAGGCAGCAGCTCTATATGGTCAATACCATACAGGCCAGAGACTGACCCAGGTTGAACAAACTCTCAAGCGACAGATGAATAAGCCAGAATATCAATCAGTGTATTAGTTTCAGAGAGAACTATTACTTCCAAGAAAACCAGAGCCTCACGTCCATTGGTGGGAGGCCAACATACATGGGAAAAGGATTGGCCTCATCTGAAGCTTGCATGGAAGGCAAGGACTCAGTGCCAAAGGACCACAGGATGATGTTAATGGTTCATGTCAGTGAGTAATGATTGTCTGGTGCTCCCTGCTCCTCCTAGACCCATCTGTCAAGCAGAGCGGATGTTTTTGTCAGCCAGTCGGGCCCCCTTGCTTTGGACAATGCCGGAAAAACACTGACAAATTACTGCTCCATGGCATCCCCTTCCTCTAGACGATACACAGACCACCCCACTTTGGTTAATACATTTGTTTCCCAGACAAGGCACATTGTGATTGATTAGATTTCACAATTGATTAGGTTTCACAGTCGCAGATGTTTAACTCCATTATGCATGGATTCTTCTTACTAAAATAATCTCAGAGGACAACCATTCTGAAAAATAAAGAGGGGAAAAAAACAGGCCTTATTCTCAGGCCTGTTGCTGCTCTCAGCCTCTAAGTTGGCTCCTTGTCTCAGAAAAGGGTCCAGTTTGTGTCTTGACAGTGTGAACATATTGGGAACTGGTTGGGAGGGGGACATGATGGGATGGGATGAAAACCAAGCCTGGAGTAAAGAGGCTTCTCCAGTGCAGAGGAATGAGCTTATAGCTCAAAAAACTATGATGCTACTCCAATTAGTCTAATTTAAACCTAGCTGCTTGTGAAGGCCATGTATAGGCTGCCTAGCTTATCAAATTTCTGTGGTACAGGACAAGACTCTATAACCAGTAGCAGAATTTTTTGGTATCACTACTAAGAGTCATATTTAAATTTACCAAGCACCTTCTACATTCTAGATGTTGTGTCAAATTCTTACATGCATGTATTAGTTAACCATTGCTGTGTAACGAATTATCTTCCATGAGTTAGCGTCTTAAAACAACATGCATCTACTATCTTGCAGTTTCTGTAGGTCCAGGCACAGCCTAGCTGGATCCTCTGGCTCTCACAATGCTGCAGTCTCACCTTGAGGCTGGACTGGGAAAGACTCACTTCCAAGCTCATGTCCATGATTATTGTAAAGATATCTTCCCTCTTGAATTGTTGGACTGAGAGTTCACTTCCTCATGGAACCCCCATGAGCTTTTGGTTGGAGACCTCCACACTTCCTTACTATGTGCCCTTCTCCATAGACCATCTCATACCATGGCAGCTTGCCTCGTTAGACTGAGCAAGTGAGAGGTCAAGGAACAGTACCAGTGAGAGAGAGAGAATGCTAGCAAGAAAGAAGTCACAGACTACAGACTTAACCATAGGAGTAACAACCCCTTACTTCGCTATATTCCATTTGTTTGAATCAAGTCACTAGGTCCCATGCACACTCAATGGGAGGGGATACAGAGGGAATAAATACTAGGAGGTGGGGATTGTTGGGAGCCAGCCAGAAGCACATGACTTCCTCAAGGCAACCCTGTGAGATAGATGCTATTCCTGTTCTATGAATTTTCTAGATGTGGAAGCTCAGAGAGGTTAAGTCAGTTGTCCAAAGTCACATAGCTTGCTGATGGTACAATCAGATCTCAAACACAAATCTGATTTTATAATCATTCACTGAGTTCAGCTTGGTCAAGTGATTTTTCCATAGTGGTCCCAATATCCTATTAAAAGAACATCACTCATTCTGTCAAGGGGTAAGGTTGGTTGCCTCTAATTTAGAATGAGACTAATTTGAAGGGACCCCAATTTTTGGTGGCCACTAGTATCAAGACCAAGATCTGGGCCTTTCCAATTCTGGACTTTGAATCTCAGACTTGCTGCAGAGATGTCCTGTGCTCCTCATCCATCCTGGCTCTGTCAACACAAGGCAGCACCTCCCTCGGTCACTGCCTGGTTTCCCTTGCCTGTTATTGTAGCTGATGTTTGTATATACATTATTCCCCTTAGCAACCTGCCCAATGACATAACCCTGTAGCTACCAGACTTAGTTCAATAATGTCTCATAAACACTTATTAAACACTACTTTGTACCATGCATTGAGTGATGCAGAAAAAAATCAGACATTGCACCTACCCTCAAGACAGTCACAGAGTGTCTCGATTCTAGCATTGTACCATCCAATACAGTAGCTACTGGTTACCTTTGGGTACCAAGTACTTGCAATGTGGCTGGTCTGAAATGAGATATGTTGTCACTCTAAAATAACAGTGGATTTCAAAGACATATGAAAAAAGTAAAAATATCTCATCAATTTTTTATATTGATTGTAAAACAATAATATTTGGGGTATGTTGAATTAAATAAAATATACTATTGAAATTCATTTCACTTCTTTTTGCTTTTTTTAATGTGGCTACTAGAATTACACATCATGCTTACATTTGTGGCCCTTGTTACATTTCCCTTGGACAGCCCTGGTCTAGAGGCAGGGAGTCACATGATACCAACAATTCCCATTTATTGAGGGTTCACCCTGTGCCAGGCTTGTGTTCCACATGCTGTCTCTCTACATCTAGTCCTCATAATAAACTCATGCAGTAGACATTATTATTTCCTCTTACCGCTAAAGTGGAGGCTCGGTGGGCTGAAGCACATTGCCTACAGTCACACAGTAAGTGGGAGAGCAAGATTGAGAAGCTACGGGGCTCCAGAGTCCATCAGAAAGAGGAATACACACCTGTGCTGTTCAGAGTGATGGACGCTGGAATGGAGCCACATGGGGAACCCAGGAGAAAGCATCCAACTCTACCTTGGAAGGCCAAGGAAGACCTCCACATGGACATGATGCTTAAGCTAAGTAAGACCAGAATAAAGATGTCTATGAAGCCAACAGGCAGGAGAGAGCTTTCCCAGCAGAGGAAGCAGCTGGCGTGAAACCACAGAAGCGTGAAATTGCGTGGTGCATTCAGGGAACAGTGTGGGTTTGAAAGTGGAGGGAGATAAGACCAGCAACATAAGCAGAAACTTTGCAGTAAAAGAACTGCATGCCGTGCACAGGGGTTTGGACTTTGTCCTGTTGGGTCAGTAGTCTCAATTCTGGCCGCACATTGGAATCACCAGGAGTTCTTTTTAAAATACCAATGCCTAGGACCCATTTCAAAGCAATTAAATCAGAAGATCATAGGAGATGGTGATGAGGTGGCCCAGACTCCAGAATTTGTTAAACACTCTCTCCAGTGATTCTAATGTGTGGCTGGGTTGAGGAGCGCTTCATAGTATTAGGAATTTGTGGAAGAGCTTGAAGAAATGAAGTCAAATGATCAGAGTTTTTCTTAGGAAGATCATTCTGAGGGTTGCATCGAAAATGAATTATTTTCCATTCTCCAGTAACACTGGAGGTCAGGAAACCAAGCGAGTTTCTACTGAAATAGTCAGGTCAGGGGCCGGACGTGGTGGCTCACGCCTGTAATCCCAGCACTTTGGGAGGCCGAGGCGGGTGGATCACGAGGTCAGGAGATCGAGACCATCCTGGCTAACACGGTGAAACCCCGTCTCTACTAAAAACACAAAAAATTAACCGGGCGTGGTGGCGGGCGTCTGTAGTCCCAGCTACTCGGGAGGCTGAGGCAGGAGAATGGCGTGAACCCGGGAGGTGGAGCTTGCAGTGAGCCGAGATGGCTCCACTGCACTCCAGTCTGGGAGACACAGCGAGACTCTGTCTCAAAAAAAAAAAAAAAAAAAAGAAATAGTCAGGTCAGGGATGTTGAGGCCTGAGGCCACGTAGATGAATGCAGTGACTGTGGGGGTTGAAGTAAGGAACCACCTGAGAGAGGCCCCTGCTATGGTTCTGACCACCTCCAGCCTCAAGCACTTCCAACTGGCTCCTGCATCTCTCCCACTAGGTGTCCCACAGACATCTCTAGCTCATCACACCCTAATTGGAACTCTTACATTCCCCCAGAGCCTGTTTCTGCAGGTTTTCCTAAGGTTTCCCTAATTCTCCTTATGGCTCCTTAGAAACCCTCCACCCCTCCAGGTCCATTATCAACTCCTCTCCCTCTCTCCCCTCTTTTCCACATCCAACCAATCACTAGGTCTTGTTGCTTTTACCCTCAAAGACCCTCAGAACTGCTCTTCCCTGTTCACTCCCCAGCCCCTCTCCTATTCAGGCTCTTTCATTTATGGCTTGAATCCCTATGACAGTCCCTGTGACAATCGCTACTAGATTTAGAGGTCCAAAGCCATTTGCAATTCTGATTCAATAGGCTGGGTGTCGGGCTCAGGCATCACACACACACACACACACACACACACACACACACACACACACAGATATATAATCTCCCAAAGTTATTCTAACTTTCTTCTAGACATGTGGTTCTAAAAGTACGGTCCTTGTACCAGCAGCATCAGCATACCTGGGAACTTGTTAGAAATGAAAATTCTTGGACCTCCACCCCAGGTCTACTGAATCAGAACCCTGGGGGTAAGACCCAGAAAGCTGTGGTTTAACAATCCCTTCAGGTGATTTTGATACACATTCAAGTTTGAGAATCACTTGTCCAAACTACTCATGGAAATCTCATTCCCATTTGCTAATGATTTATTTTCATTGTGCATATAACCCAGTTCCGGCCAATGAAACATCAAAGAAAATCTTCCAGGAGCGCTTCTGGAAAAAAACGTTTTCTCCCTGATAGAAAGAAGGAGCCATATTAAAAGAAAGCTCTTTCTCCAATATGTATACTTTATGTGAGTAATGGGACCTGTTCTCATGTGAGGCTGTGATGCTTGGAGCTATGGCAGCTATCTTGGGACCATGAGGAGAAAGTGGAGAGGGTCACAGGAAAGCTAATCCAAAACCTGATGTTGAACTTCCAAATTAATCAATTCTGGAACTTCCCAATCTTCATATTTGATGTGAGATAATTAATTGTAATTTAAACCACTCTTAGTTATATACTTTCTTACTTGCAGCCAAAAGCATCCTAACTTCTATAGCCTCCTAACTGTTATCCATAGTATCCTAACTTCCCTTCAAATCTGTCCTACTCTGAGGAACTGTGAAGGGTCTTAGATTTTACCCTATCTACAGGCCAACAACTTAGCATGAACCCTGGTGAAAGGCATAAGACTTCTTGGCCAGAGGCAAAAGATTATATTACTCATGATACAATAAGCACCATATTTGCAACAGTTCCCCTTCTCAAGTCACACACGGACAACACTGTGGGCCCATGTGGTACCTACACACCCAGTGGGTTGCATTACAGGAGAAGAACCGCAAGCCAAGGGCCCAACAAAACAGCAAGCAGCAAACAAAAAATAGGTTCTCCTCCTGTCCTCCCAGGTAGGTATGGTTATCTTGCCCTACTTAGTTACCTTTATGACCAGCTACAGAGCTGCTCAGCATCGAGAAAGAGATAAACCCTGCAATCTGAGACATTCGGCAAGAAAGTGCAGGGAAGTTCAGAGCTCATGGTGAACTGCCTTTCCAACACTGTGTTTATCTTCCAGCTAGAGCTCCCAAATGTCCATGGCTGTAGTCACCTAGGTCCTTGCCACAGATACCAGCTAGCTCAGAGCTCTTAATCATCCCTCCTCATTTCTGTCTGAAACCTATCACACCCTCCAAAAAAGACTGACTATGCCCCAGCGGCTCAAGAATACTCACCAGGCACTTTCTCTTACCTCCGTGCAGAGTCCACTTCTTGTCTGGCATCACAGTTTTCCAGACTTTCATCTTCCACCCGGGCCCCTCCTCTCATCTGCATCTCTTTGAATTTATGCTTCAGTGAGAGTCTCAGTCTTGATTCCGCTTTTGGTCCTACATGCCCAGGGTTCTGCATTTTCCAGGGCAGTCTGAGTCTACTTTGTTCTCTCACCGCCAGCACCCTGGACTTCAACCAGTCCAGATGAGAGTTCAGAAAAGCGGCTCCCTGTTGCCTCCTAAGCACATAACACTCCTCACTCTGGAATCAAAGCCCTACACGCCCTCCTCCAATTTTCTTCTCTGAAATTATCTCCAACTATCCCTCTACAGTCTACACATTCCCCAGGGTTCCTGGAGTATGTGATTTTCTCCATCCCGTCTGTTGTTTTTCCCCTCTAGATCTTTCCTCGTGTTCTTTGCTGGACTTAGAAAGTGCTCTTCCTCCCCACTCTGCTCCTGGGGAAATCCTATCCCTCCCTCAGGCTCATCTGAAATGAAGACTTTGGTAAAGCTCTGTATGGTTCTCTCCCTGCTGGCCAGGCCCTCTGCTTCTTTTCAACCCAGGGGCTGTGAACTTCTCTTACAGTTCTCATCTTTCCAGTCTTCTGTGACAATCCTCCTGGGCTGGTCTCATTCCTGCTACAAAATAAAAGCTCACAAAAGCAGGGACAACTTGATACTCCCTTTTGTCTCCCTTTCTGACCTGAGTACTGTTGCTAGCTCTCTTACTAGTATAATAGTGTTCCCCCCTAGATGTGTTTGAACACCATGACTGCTTTTTCCCAACTAAAGCAAATGAGAAAGCCCTGCTGTGAACTGCATCCCTGCCATGCTAGTCCATTTTTCTGCTGCCTTAGATACCAGAGGAGGGATGAAGCCTTCATGTCACTGAAACTGATGTCACTTGTTGAGTCCACCAAAGGGCAAATAGGCAAAATACAACTCTATAGGGGAAATATGTTGTGATTGGGGGTGTGCAAACCACACAATCTCCCAAACAGTGTGCTGAGAATTGATTCCAGGTATATCTGGATACTTCAGCCCTGGGTTAGCTAGGTGGGACCTGGATTGGGCTGAGCCCAGTGGACTGTAAAAATATCACTTTTGCGTATTTATGAAAATAAAAAGGACAGAAAGCCCAGCTTTAGGGATGCCAAATTCCTAGCACCAAAGGGCCTAGCATCTTGAGCGTCTAATCCTGCAAAGGTTTAGACTCTTTTATTTATGAGCACCAAATAAAGAGAATTGTAAATGAAATGAAGACAAGAATGAGGAGTTGAGAGGGGGACAGGCTATGCTGAAAAATGTGATGAAAGCTTGTGTATGGATTGGGACTAGGATGGAATGGGTCAGAAGAAATGAGATGGGGGTAGATCTAGCATGAATTGTGGTAAGAACAGGAGGCAATTGGTTAGAGAGGGAGTTAATGGAATTTGTGTGAGCTGGAAATAGGGTGGATGGACAGGGGAGTCAGGCTCCACCCAGAAAAACCCACGTGGCTCCCTCAAAGTTTCCTTTCCTCTATCCTTCCCAGTACCCTGATGGATAGCTTTACACAGATAAAATCTGCTCCCAGTCCATGTCCAAACAATATGACAAAATCAGCCCCGGCCAGTTGTTTCTGTTTACAGTCCTGTCTGTGATTGATCCAGCTCTGGAAAAGCCCATTTATCATGAGGAACCAAAGCTTCATGGCCTACTATCTATTTTGTTGCTTTATTCCCTAGCACTAAATGGGACTTCAGGACCTCCCACTTGTTCCAGTACCCAATGACATGCCTATATTTCCACACTCAGTTTGCCCCTCCCTTCAGCCCCTCTAGCTCTCAGCTTTCCTGGGACCTTAAATAAACCACGTGGCTCCTTTCACCCACTCTGTTCTTGTTCCGTTACTTCTGGGGTCTTCCGCCTTTCTATCTTGTCTCCTTCTTCAGCAGCTCATTGTCCTTTCCAATTTCAGCTGAAATCAGATTCCTTCTCCCTTGCCTTTGCTTTCCCACCTCCCATGGCCTCTCTTGTCATTTATTATTTAACTCAATCACTGTATTATGTATGCACAAGAGCCATTTCTGAATATGGTCAGCATGAAAAAAATAAGACCCAAAGCAGAAGTAAACTCACCTCTTCCCCACCAGTCTCACAGCTCCATTGTCATCCTGCTCCAGTCCTGAGTGAGGTCCCAGTGACAATGGCCAGATCTGGCCTACACACCCTCAAGTCCAATAAACAACTTCTTAGGTTGGACACGTGGAAAATTTCCAGATGGCTTTTTACAGATATCCTTCAATTTATGTAAGAGATGCCTTACATAAATGTGGATGTTTGAATGAAATTCAAATGGAATGTGGGGAGTGGCAGGCACGTAGGATGAGTGGTTCAGGGACCCAGCTTCTATTCTTCTTGAGACAGAGTCTCGTTCTGTTGCTATGGCTGGAATGCAGTGGTGCAATCTTGGCTCACTGCAACCTCCACCTCCAGGGTTCAAGCAATTCCCTGCCTCAGCCTCCCAAGTAGCTGGGATTCCAGGTGCCCACCTCCACGCCCGGCTAATTTGTGTGTGTGTGTGTGTGTGTGTGTGTATTTTGTTGTTGTTGTTGTTGTTGTTGTTGTTTTAGTAGAGACAGGGTTTCACCATCTTGGCCAGACTGATCTTGAACTCCTGACCTCATGATCCACCCACCTTGGCCTCCCAAAGCGATGGGATTACACACCTGAGCCACCATGCCTGGCCCCCAGCTTCTATTTTTTAATGGCCCTCATTAACTTACTACCAGACCTTGGGTAAGACCTTTAGCTACTCTAGATCTCAGTTTCCCCATCTATAAAACAAGGGAGCCAGACCATAGTTCCTCATGTTTCTTTCAGTGAGAACATTCTAAAACTCCTATTTACTTAATGATCCACCTGATTCCATTGCAGATCCATTCCTACAGTTAAAATTCAGCTCTCTCCTCATCAATAAGTCATTACGGAGCACGTGCTATGCTGCTGCTCCTCATTAGAAGGGAATTTAGATTAACCTGGTGAAGCCCTCCTTTTATAGATGAAGCACCTAACCCCAGGGTCACGTGGCCAGTGAGAGGCAGAGTCAGTCCAAAATGCACAGCTTCTGGCCTGAGACTACTCTTTTTTTCCTGTGTGGTATTTTAAGCATGACTGCAAATATTTTTACCCTCCTTCCATCAAGAGGTAGATCTATGTCCCCTACTTTCTCTTTTTTGAGATAGAGTCTCGCTCTTGTGGACCAGGCTGGAGTGCAGTGGCATGATCTCAGCTCACTGCAAACTCTGCCCCCTGGGTTCAAGCGATTCTCCTGCCTCAGCCTCCCAAGTAGCTAGGATTACACCCAGCTAATTTTGTATTTTTAATGTGCCACCATACCCAGTTAATTTTGTATTTTTAATGGAGGCAGGGTTTCTCCATGTTGGTCAGGTTGGTCTCGAACTCCCAACCTCAGGTGATGCGCCCGCCTCAGCCTCCCAAAGTGCTGGGATTACAGGCGTGAGGCCCCACACCCGGCCCGGTCCCCTGAGTTTTATCTGAATGGGTCCTTGGCTCCTCCCACCAATAGTACCTTTGGAAGGAATGCTATGTAACTTCCAAGGCAGGGGGCATAGAAGGCCATACAGCTTCAACCTAAATGTTCTTCAAAGAACATTTATTTTCTCTCAGAGCCTTCATGTAATAAGTCCAATGGGCTGGGTGTTGTGGCTCACTCCTGTAATCCCAGCACTTTGGGAGGTCGAGGTGGCTGGATCACTTGAGGTCAGGAGTTCGAGACCGGCCTGGCCAGCATGGTGAAACCCTGTCTCTACTAAAAATACAAAAACATTAGCCGGGTATGGTAATGCACACCTGTAATCCTCCTTACTTGGGAGCTGAGGTGGGAGGATCTCTTGAACCCCGGAGGCGGAGGTTACAGTGAGCCGAGATTGAAACATTGCACTCCAGCCTTGCCCTGTCTAAAAAAAAAAAAAAAAAAAAAGAAGTCCAACAATCCTGGGAACTCCATGCTGTCTCAGCTGAGCCCACCCATAAGCCAGCCCAGCCCTGCTGCCAGACATATGAGTGAAATAACTACTGGAAGTGGATCCTCCAGCCCCCAGTGGCTGAAAGCACCCCCGTTTGCGTCCTCCCCCGAAAGATCCACCTCTGTGCTTTTTTCTAACTTCTGACCCATAGAATTTGGGATCACAATAAAATAGTGGTTGTTTCATGCCACAAAGCTTTGGAGCAGTTTTTTACACCGTATAGACAACCTGAAGAACTAGTAAACTCTCATGTTGGCTAACATTCTTGGGTTCCCTTCCCCCAGGTGACCAATGCCAGGAGTGTGTGACTTGCAGCACATGTGCTGAAGGTGGAGAGAGGTAGCCTCTGCCTCCTCACACCGCACACCCCTCACCTGCCTCCAGTGCGGTCAGTTCACATAGGCTTTCGCTCCTCTGCCCAGGCAAAGTTCTCCTCTCTCCTGCCACGGTCCTTTGTTTATACCATGAGTGCAGCCTTGTCACACCGGATAGTAACCAGATTATTTATGTTTGTCTTCACTAGACTGCAAGCTCTACAGGGACACAGCTGTGTTCTGTGCATTTCCCCAGGCCGGTACCTACCTAGCACATAGTAGGCGTGAAATAAATACACGTGGAATGAAACTATCAAAGACCATGTGACCAGCTGGCCCTGACCCCTGCTAACAAGCATCAGACCCTGAACCCCTTTCCGGTTCTCCTCCAGGCAGGACACAGTTGTTTCCTATCTGAGCGGCTCCATTTGCTTCACATCAGCCCAAGAACAGGGAATGGGAAATGTCTCGTGTTGCAGCAGGGAAGACAAAGTAAGCCAGAGCACTTGGCCATCCGGGGCTGGGAGCGGAAGACAGTTGAACCATTCTGGAGAAGCAGACGTTTGTTTTGCAGTGGTTGCCTTTGTGAATGTACATGTCCTGAAACCCTGGTTAATTTTCTTGTTCAAACATTGGTTTAAAACTGCTGGCTCTAGGAGAGATACTGTCCTTCAGCAGGTTCTGTTATAAACTTTGCAACTCCCAGGTCTGATTCAGCAACAAGCTGGAAAAGTTCCTGGTTGCTAAGAGACCAGAGAGCAAATTAGCAGCTCACAAAAGACCCAGCTAAGACCAGTAAAAAATAAGACAAAAGGAAACAAGGTAGGAAATGGGCCTCCTCAACATCAAAATAAGGTAAATAAACTGGCTAGGAAAATGTCTTATTGGAAAAGACAATTATAAATATTCTTCATGCTGAAGTAAAATGCACTATAGGTAGCTAAACTCTATCTCTGTCTTTTTGTCACTTGAAGAAAATAGCAGGGGAGCCCCTTTCTAGTCCTGAAATTCCGGATCTGTGAGTCGGCAAAACAAACTGTCCCAGTTGATAAGGAGGAAAAACAAAAGTGAAATAGGCTGCCTCTTGTATAAGCTCTCCCTGCCAGGACGGTGAATGGGCTACCTGGGGTCGTGGCCCAGAAACATTCCTGCAAGCAAACAAAAGCCTCCCCCCAGGAAAGGTTTTTGATCACTGCTGGTCCAAGGCCCAGCCACAACGGAGGGCTCTGACCCCCACAGGACTTGGCCAGACACTTCAAGCTTCCATCCGGCATTAATCAAGCGTGAGAATTCAGGTACTTGTAATAAGAAGGGGCAAAGAGAAAAGTACCAAATAGGTCCCAGGTATTAAATATTTACTTTGTTAAAGTGCCTCTGTAGCTATGATTTTTAGTAATTTCTTTTCTGGTCAGACAATTTAGTAAAATATTATAGTAAAATTATTTTTAATGATAAAGAGAAAAAAGCATGCCAATCATTTATCTCTGATGGAAATTCATTCTCAAAGACACACAGTTTTCCTAAGAACCCACTGCTTAGCTAGACAAAATAGTGGGAAAATGCTCCAAGTGGAAATTACCAGTCTGCTGAGGGAGGAGCTTGAAAATCTTAGGTGATCACAGAAAAGTCACAGTCATCTGGGTTTTGGAGAGCAAAGAAGAAATAAAGAAGGGCAAAAAGAAAAAAAAAAAAAAGATGAGGGGTGGGGAGGGAGATGGGGGGACGGAGCTAGAAATTGGGAGAAAATTAAGGCAGCCAGTAGGCATATGTCAGGGAGCTATGGCGTGATATGCCTAAGAACTGTGTGACTGAACAGCTTCCACTTATCGATATTTGTTGGACAGCAAAAAGATTTCAGAATATGATGGATCCAACAAGCATGAAATAATCTTCAGGGGAAAAAATTACAATTCCCCACATGGCAGCTTCCTTCAGATCTTTTCTGACAATCCTGTTTGTCAGATTTCTAAATGGCATGCAACTGCTATATTTTAGGCAGAACTGGTATCCTCCTGGCGAAAGACTGTCTCGAATAGTCAGTGCCCCTCCCTGCAGGAGAAACAGACACCTCCTTTCTGATGTATGCAGCTCTGGCCAAATGACTTGCTTTGGCCCATGAAATGTGAGCAGAAGTCACATGTGTCACTCCGGAGTATAAGTTTTAAGAGCTAGCACGTGGTTCTCTGGCTCTTCTCCTGCTGTCACAATACTAGAAAATGTTCCAGATAGTGCCTTATCCAACATGCTTGGTCCCCAAGAGAAGAAAGCATGGAGCAGAGTTGTGGCCAGATTGCAGTGGACACATAACAGAGGTGAGAAATAAGTTCTGTTGTGCAGTTATCTGCAATTGCAGCAAAACCTAGCCTATGTGACTAATATACATGGCCCATGGGACTAAAAAGTGGCCAGAGTTGCCCCTCGTCCTCATTCACATTTTCTCACTAGCTGGCCACAGTTTCACCTGGAGAGGAAAGTCATTATGCTCCAGGTGGCTTTCTTAGAATTCAAATGTGTTGCCTGACTGACCCAGGAAATCAGGGCTGGCAGCCCTGCTGCTGAGCATGGTTCAGTACCCAAGAAACAGGTAAAGATGGTGCACGGAGCTGAGAGGAGACAGAACCATGACCTTTGAGTTGGAGATGCCAGGTTGGAGCTGGCTCACCAGTTCTAATTTAACCCCAAAAAACAACAAAAAACAAAACAAACAAACAGAAAAAAAAAAACAACAAAAAACACTAGACCTTCTTATTCCTACCTTTAGAACTTTAGAGAGTATTGATATAAAAAAAAAAAAAAAAGGCAAACAAACAAAAAACTGACTCCCAAAGCCAAAGGAAATAACATGTCTTTATTGAAGAAATGTCCATTCTTCGTTCCTCTTTCCCTTAACAAATGTGGTATGCACAGCAAAATGGGAAGGATGTCAGCCTCCACAGCAGAGAGGAGGTGAGGAGAGCTGCCTCCCAGCGCACTGTGGAAAGGCAGGGCCTGGAGCAAAGCTGTGACCTCAACTGTACATCTGGGTCCTAAGACCACTAGAGGGGGCTGTGCTGAGTCAAGGTTAGAGAGGCCTTGGCAAGCAGATCCCTGGCAAGGCAGCCAAGCCAAAGAGGAAGTTGGAACACTTAACGGGACATCAAATGGGATTTTCCCTGCAGTCTCAGAACTTCTGCTAAAGCACTAAAGTGAATAACAATAAGTAAAAGTGCCCCACAGTCTAAAAAGAAAGTGATCAGAGCATACCTGCAGGATTTACTCAAAGACGAGTGATCCAATCCTGCCATCCCACCTCCACCACCCCAAGAGAATACTAGAAGATTTGTGAGTCCATTGAAATAGGCGCATTTCTAAGAGTAGGGAGTTGTCAGCCTAGTAGGAAAGGCTAGGGTATTTCTCCATCCCTCCCTTTCCCCATGAAGGCAGGAGGAAGATATTTCTCCCATCCTCAAGCCAGGCATGAGGATCCAAGAGAACAGCAGGGAGGTCAGGAGGCCTTCGAGAGGGAGAGAGGGAGTCCAATACCCAGCTGGGTGCTGGTTGAGCCACAGAAACCAGTAGACTGACATGGTGCTCCCCAGACAGGAGTTTGGGGAATGTCCTTGCCCTTGCCCCCAGGTTCTGGAACAGGGAGGCTGGCACCTGCTTTTGGTCCAGAGACTTGTAAAGGAATGTGGGAAGCTGGCTGGGCTGTCTTGCAGTAGCAAGTACAGAAAGGGCATGAGGTGGGCATCCCTCTCATCTGGGCCACATGACCACTACGGAATGTGTCCCTACTCTAGGTCTGATAAGACTTCCTCCCAAAAGGGAAGCCCAGGAACTAGAAGCAAGGTGTGGGGGAAGGTGGTAAAAGGCAGACTAGGCCACCTTTCCAAGGCAGACCTAGCTCAGGCTTGAACTGAGGGATGGGGAGGGGAGAAGTGTAGAGCTGGGTATGAGATTGAAGTTTTGATTTAGCCTGGCCACGACCTTTCAATGCTTGAAAGTGAGATGAGGCCGCCAAAATAAAACTAGTTATTATAACTGAAGGTGACCAAAAAGCTGTGGGCTGTGCCTGGGACAACTTCAAGGGATGGTCCAGGAATAAGGAAGAGAAATGCAACAGAGGGCTAGAAAACAATAGTTGGAGAAAAATAAAGCCACCTCCTAATTGTACTCCATTGAGTCACATCAGTCAAAAAACCAATTACAATAGGAGGGAAATTCACCAGAGAGAAGTGCTGTCTAGAGAGTGTGCACCTTGAGCGACTATGATTGAGGAGAACTGCCCAAGGACTTTCCATTCTCCATCTCATTAGAGTATGCATTCTCCAGGGTGTGAATGCTTCCAAGGGCTCCCAAGGGAGTGAAAATTGGCTGGGGTGGGGATGTGAAAAAACTTAGATGTTTCAAAGTTTTATGACCCTCCAAAGTTTAACCCTACCCAACAAAATAGTATTTAATTATTTCTTAATTTATTTTTACTATACATTTATTTATCAATACATATGTTATATCTCTATACATTTATATTATTTTATGTTATTATTTAAAATAGTGTTTAGGATAGGGAAAAATGAAAGAAAGGGAATTTTTTTTCCTTGGGGGAACAATAATGAAGAAAAATCTAGAAACACTGAGTTAGAGAGTAACACAACATTCAACCCCAATCCAGAACTGGTGTTGGGATAAAATTTTTCTGGCTCCCAGTAGAATTGCTTTCACTGAATTTGTTTTGATACCTTACCTTTTGAGGACTTTATCCTCTGCTTCACAAGGTGTCCTTTTCATAAGGAACCAGAAGAGAACATTCTTTCAGGTTTCACTGTAAAGAAAAGCAGTGCTTCTTCTGGATAAATGGTTGGTTTATCTTTTATGTTTTATCTTTTATGAGATTTGCTATGCGCATCTCAAATTAGATCAAGTTTCCCTCTTTGCTTCAGCCACAGGGGAGCTCAGGGCACCTTTTGTAACATCTACAGGACTGGACCATATGCATATGTGGGACTTTGCCTTATCTGTGCTTTTAATATTTTTCCACTTTTAACTTTGCCCCAATTGTCTCAACTATGTCTTAACTCTTTCCCATTTCATGTATGTTTATAAGCCCCCCTACAATCCTTTGTGGAATATGTGGGGTATAAATATGTAAAGAGGAACACTACCTCTCCTTCCAAAGTTTTCTTTCCACCCACTGTTGTTAAGTCTGTCCTTATGCAGTTGCTCTTTTTTTTTTTTTTAACTCAATGCACAACTAAAATGTATTCTGTTAGGTTTTACCTTTTTCTTAGTTTTCTGGTATATTAAGATCATCTTGAAAACTGATTCTGTAACCCAACATGTTTGCCAACTTTGTGTTATCCATAGTGTTGAGGACCATACCTCCCATGTCTTCATCCAAGTCATTGATAACAATGTTGAATTGAACAGGGCTAAGACAGACCCCTAAGGTATACCACTAGAGACCTTCTTCCAGCCAATATCAATGCACTAATCACCGTTCTCTTCTGATATGGTTGAACCAGCAATCAGTCCACCACATTTCTACCATCTGTCTTCTGGCTAAGCTACTTGGTCAAACACCTCTCTTGACCAAGGAGCCTCTGCCTACAGCATTCCTTAGACCTGTTACTCTTAATATCGCTCCCCACAAGGAAGTAGGCTGACACTGGATGCCAGGAACTCAACTGTACTGCAATTGTGTGGCTGCCACCTCTGCACTGGAAATTTGATACTGGATCCCAAAAACAAGAAGCCTGAGCTGCCAGCAGCATGAGTAAAATGAATACACCACCCAGAGCTATGTGTTTCCAAATCAAAGTCTAATGTAGGTTCTCCTCACCGGTGGAGCCTGGGTCACATGACTGGCGCCAGCTGCAAAGAATACTAAAAATCTCAGTTCTCTGGATTCTGCCTTGGAGCAGCAGTTCCCATATGTCAGGAACTCTAGCAAGGATTAGAATGATGCTCAAAAAGTGCTAAGCAGCCAGATGTGACAAATGTCCCTACAGCCCAAATGATGGGGGGACATGGCTGCCCCACTGAGCCCAGGCTCCATCCTGCAGTTCTCAGACCCTTCTCCAAGCTCCAGGAGGGTTGACCTTGGACTGGGTGCTTTCCAGAGACAGACTCAGCTAGTTTGCCAGGGCTGCGGGGTCAGGCAGTGCTGTGAAGGCTGTCGGTGCCCTCCTGGTGTCCCCTCGGGGCATTTGGCCCCCTCCTGGTGTGCTTCCACCTGAGTCAGCCAGCACCTGAGTCTCTGTGTCAGAGGACTGTTCTCGGGAAGCCTCAGCCCTGGGAATTCACATCCCCTAAGACAACCCTCAATCAATATGACTGACAACGTAAGGGGTAAACATTCTCCAACCTTCTCCATGATCAAACAACTCTGAAGTGAGACTTACACTATTAACAGATGTCCCCTGTGGGACTTTTCCAAAGTTACCCTCGGGGAGACTTTGCTTCATACTCACTTCTTTCCCTTCCCTCTCCCACTTCCCTACTCCCTCTGGATTTTCTCTAGGAACACGCTTCCTAACACTTTCGCACAAACCTTTGCCTCAGGGTCTGCTTCTGGAAACCAACCTAAAACAGGAAACCATGGCTGCCAGAAGTCCATGGTGGTAAATCGGGAATTACTGGAGAAGGAATGAAGAGAAGACCCCAAACGTGTCCATCGTCCCCCTGGTTGGACCCCCTCCAGACCACCTTGGTTCTGAATGTAGAAACTTACCCTCTAACTATCTGCCCAGGCCCTGCCCTGGTCCAGAAGCAGAGCTGGAACTAAAAACCAGTTTTGCTGAAGGTGTGCACCTTCCCATGATCCGCTGGTGAGAACGTCCCAGCACACTGCTCTGTAACTTCCAGAATGCATTCTTTTCCCCTTTTTGAATGTCAAGAGCTTATATGCCCATCTCATGTCTTTGAGCACAAATCCCCTCCCCTATAATTTATCAAAGATTGATGACAGTGACTCTGAAATCGCATGTCAAGTCCCTCCCGGGGTGCAGGACATAATTCATCAGGCTCAGAACCCTGAGTTTATTACAGCTGCTGCTACTGGCTTTACTGCTTCAATGCCTGTCCTTGACTTCAATCCCCTCTTTGCAATGTTTGTTCTACCCTTTCCAATTGGAAGACCACTTTCCTTATTGGAAAAGAAGGAGGTAAAATCGTAGTTAGGCAGCACTGCCCTCACTTTATCTTCGGCGAATGTTAAATCATTTTCTCCACGCAGATCTTTCCCTTAATTTTTGCATGCAGAACAGAGAACAATGGGATTCTTCAGAGAGTTCATAACCCCAGCTCACTTGAGACAGTAGATTTCCCTACCCCACTTCTTACAGGTTGGGCCACACTGCTGGATTCAGCCTTCAGCCCTTGCCCTCTGTCGCTTAGGGGACGCTGAAGGCCATTTTACACAATGTGAACCTTCATGGCCACTTCTGAATCCTAAGCCAACTGTTTTAGGACCCAGGTTGCTTCTTCTCTTGCTGACAGCTGTCACTCCTTTATTCTCAGCCACCTCTCTCTTTAAGAGCCTGACTAAAAGTTCTTTTTTTTTTTTTTTTTTTTTGAGACAGAGTCTCGCTCTGTTGCCCAGGCTGGAGTGCAGTGGCATGATTTCAGCTCACTGCAACCTCCGCCTCCCAAGTTCAAGCAATTATCCTGCCTCAGCCTCTCAAGTAGTTGGGACTACAGGAGTGCGCCACGATGCCCGGCTAATTTTTGCATTTTTGGTAGAGATGGGGTTTCACTATGTTGACCAGGCTGGTCTCAAACTCCTGATCTTCTGATCTGCCCACCTCGGCCTCCCAAAGTACTGGGATTACAGGCGTGAGTCACCGCACCTGGCAAGAGACTAAAAGTTCTTAATTATAATCCCTGGCCCATACTTTGAATTCTCTTGGCTTTTATTCCTGAGGGCAGGCCTCAAGAAATCACCCCTTTCCCTCACTTTAAGAGAAGGACCACCCTGCCCCATCCTCAGGGAGTAACGTTTTTCTGCAAGTTTAGCCACCAACAACTGCCTTTAGGGTCATCAAATTTTTGAGACTCTCAAGCCCAGAAGATGTCCTGGTTCCCTGGCTTCTAAGCCTCTTGCATCCCTCATTTCCTACTACAACTTTCCCTTCCATTCTTGTACTATTTTTTTCTAATCTATCTGTAAGAGAGATTCACTTAGTTTCTTTAGCTAAATTTCCATTTTCCTCTTCAGCTGGATCAATGCTATTTTAAAATAACAACAATACCAGGAAGAGTAAATGAGAATCTAATGAAAATAGTTATCTGCAGGGTGTGAGTTGAAATGTAGAAATGTAGCAAAAGGGCTAGGGATGGGAGGCAGACATCTTCTAGTATACCTTCTTATATATGTTTGACTTTTCAATCATTTAAATGTTTTTACATGTTCAGAAACAAAATTAAATCACCAAGAGCGAAAAAAAAAACTAAACCTAAAGATGAGTTTTAACAAAAGCAAATGAAATCTAATTCTGTATCAAATCATATAGAAAAATTCTAATTCAAAGAATTTGGGACACAGTACCCTGACTCTACACCCTTAATGGAATATATTCTAAACAGAATAAGCACCACAAAGACGCCTTAAACCTGACTTAGTAGGTTTGTTGTTAGTAGTGTAACTGGTACAGTAACTCTGAAATGACTTGCGTGTGCTGTAGAATAGAGAAAGTTAATGAATATGTTGGCATTTTGAGAACCAAGTTCTCACTGTGAGAGAAAGAAAATATCAATAGGGATTGTGGGAAGGGAAGGAAGACCCTGGGGTGTTGGATTTGAATTGGAATTATCAAAGTAAATACAAGATTTCTTTTTTTGAAAAAGTATTTGCTAGTTCTATCCACTGAAAAAGCCTAGCAATCACAATGCTCCAACGGAATGAGTGCACCAAGCACTCAGAATTTGGTTTTTTAATAGTGTTCTCCATTAAAAGGAGCCAGGAGCCTTGGGAGAAATGACTGATCTGATTCTGGAGCAGAGAAAGTACAAGGTGAGCCTAGGATGTCAGGTTATGCTAACAATCAAGAAAGTCCTCAAATTCTAATGGAGACATGTCAAAGGAGCACAGGAGTCAAACTGAAAGGGCTCCCACCAGGCAAATTTTGGACAATTTGAGTTTTAATATTTGTAATGAATTACGACACATCGATTTTTTTTAAGTCCCCCAGTTCATGGTGATATTCAAAAGGGTGGGGAAACTCTTCTTCATGGAAGAATGCCTGTTAATGAAGTAGAACGATAGAATTAGACAATTACCATTTTACAACGTAGTAAGTTACTCGGCTAAGAATCATCGGTGTATTCTGTTACCATTGAATGAAAGGTTGGTGAGATATTTATACAGTTCAGATATAACCCCTTCAGATTACTTAGTAATTAAAAAGGGGCAAGGGTGCAATGGAGAACAGTGGTGGACACCACTTAACCAAATGATCAAACTCAGCATCTGATAACGGGACCAACTAACATGAAATGGCAGCCAATTTCTCCACAACAGAAATGGCATGGATTCTTCAAAAATCTCAAGAAGGACTGAGCGCAGTGGCTCACGCCTGTAATTTCAGCACGTTGGGAGGCCAAGGCGGGTGGCTCACTTGAGGTCAAGGAATTCAAAACCAGCCTGACATGGTGAAGTGACGTGGTGAACTCAGCCTGACATGGTGAGCTCGGTCTCTACTGAAAATACACAAATTAGCCAGGAGGTGGCGCACGCCTGTGGTCCCTGCTACTCGGAGGGCTGAGATAGGAGAATCGCTTGAACTCGGAGGCGGAGGCTGCAATGAATCGAGATCATGCCACTGCACTCCAGCCTGGGCAATAGAGTGAGACTCTGTCAAAAAAAAAAAAGAAAGAAAGAAAGAAAGAAAGAAAGAAAGAAAGAAAGAAAGAAAGAAAGAAAGAAAGAAAGAAAGAAAGAAAGAAAGAAAGAAAGAAAGAAAGAAAGAAAGAAAGAAAGAAAGAAAGAAAGAAAGAAAGAAAGAAAGAAAGAAAGAAAGAAAGAAAGAAAGAAAGAAAGAAAGAAAGAAAGAAAGAAAAGAAAGTCAAGAAGGATTTTAAAAATGATCTATTCTAGACTCAAGGATAGTAAAGACACATACAATGCATGATCCTTGAATCAGGGAGGGAACTACAAAGGACATTGGGGGGACAACGGAGGATATTTGGATGTGGATAGTATATCAAATAGTACTGTATCAGTATTATATTTCTTTAACGTAATATGGTATTGTTGTTGTGAAGGAGAGTATCTTTAGAGGAGACATGCTGTAGTGTTTAAGAGAAAGTGTTATGATTATGATGTCTCCAACTTATACTCAAATGATTCAGTTTTTAGAAATATATACATATATGTGCTAGATGTGGTGGCTCATGCCTGCAATCCCAGCATTTTGGGAGGCTGAGGCGGGCAGATCACCTAAGGTCAGGAGTTCGAGACCAGCCTGGCCAACATGGCAAAACCCTGTCTAAAAATACAAAAATTAGCCCAGCATGGTAGCACATGCCTGTAACCCCAGCTACTCAGGAGGCTGAGGCAGAAGAATCACTTGTACCTGGGAGACAGAGGATGCAGTGAGCTGAGAGCACACCATTGCACTCCAGCCTGGGCAACAAGAGCAAACTTCCATCTAAAAAAAAAAAAAAAAAAACCAAGAAAAAAAAAAGAAACATAGATAGATAGATAGATAGATAGATAGATAGATAGATAGATAGATAGACAGACAGATAGATAGGCAGGCATAGACATAGGCAGAGAGAGAGAGAGAGAGGTGGCTAACGTAAGTGAAAGGTTCGAGGTGTTCATCGTACTCTTCTTTCAACTCATTCATAGATTTGAAACTTTTTTAAATTAGAAATTGAAGTAGGAGAATGCTCTGGCTCACCTCAAACCATTTAAGTCAAAATCTCTAGGGGTGGGCCCAAGTTTCAATATTTTATAGTATTTCTCCAGAAGTGTTTACTGTGCATCCAGGGTTGAGAACTACTGGCCTACCTGATTCATGATGATGTCTGGGTCCTCAGCACCTGCCTCAGCCCCCAAGGACCCTGAAAATAAGTCTCTTCAAGGCCACAGGGGCATCTGAGTCTCCAGCAGGCCCCTGCAGCCCTGAGTCAGTAGCCCAGGCTGAGGAGGAGGAGGAGTAAAGAGTCTTCGTAGAAGTGTCCGCTTAGCATAGGAACCCTGACTGCTTTTAGGTCCTTCTGGCTTCCTCCCGCCAGGCCTCCCTTCTCAGAGGCCCCTCTGAGACAACCCTCATTCTGCCCGTTCGAGCTGACTCCGAAAACCTCAGGCCTCTCTTCCTCCTCCCGTGTTCATAAGGCCTCCAGCAAGTGACCTTGCATGGCACACCCTCAATAAATGAGTGCCAGGTGAGCTGAGGTGGACTCACTCACGCTGTGCCTCTCACTGTCACCCTCAGGGGGGAGGAGGAAAAGCCCATATCAAACATGAGCAAAGAGTTTTACTTTGTCCCCAAAAAAAAAGAAAAAAAAAAAAAGCAGAAGCTGAATGTCAAAGAAGAAAAGAGAGTGGGAAGGAAGAGTCTCTTATGAAGAGCAGAGTCATGGCACCTCACACGGGGCCCTTGCTAGGTGTAGGTGCTGTGGCAGCACTGAATCTGTGTTATCTCATAAAATCGACAGCCTAACCTTATGGGGTAGGTCATAGTGTCATCATCACTTCACACCATGTGTCCACAGCATCACACAGCTGGAACCTCAGCAGTCTGGGACGAAAGCCCACACTTCTAGCCATGGTGTTAGACTGCCTACATAGGACTTACGGAGGAGAAGGAAAGCAAGAGCCAATATTGATGAGGCGCCCACTAAGATGATCTTGTTGAATTCTCTCTGCAGCCCTGTGAAGTCAATCTTATCTCCTTTTGATGAAGCTGAGCAAATGCACTCTGAGATAAAGTAATTCCGTTCCATCATGTTGAACAAGCCTAAAAGGCATCACGATCTGCGTCGCCTTCTGTATGAATGGCAATCTCTGGAATTGTGCAACTCGGGATCAAGTGTGACTCTCCCAGGGCTATGCTGCCAGTAAGGGATGGTCTCTGGATCTGGAAGCAAGGTCTCTCAGACTTTGGCCTCCCTGGAAAAGCCCTGCTGTCTCCTCACCCCCACCACCTCAACTGTTCTGTTACCAGACATCTCTCTGCAGGGATCAGAACCTCCCTTCTGTAGGGAGAAGTGAGTCTTCCACTGTGCTGCCCTCAAGGAGGTGCCAGAACCCTGAGTTCTTCTAGACAGACCTCAACTGTTGAACATGTGAAAAACATGCCTTTCTGCAGATGATGAGGTGGGGTGTGGGGGATGAGAAAGCAGAGGCAGAAAAGTCTGAGGCATACCCCCCACAACTCAACAGACTGTGGGGTAGTGGCCCTCATAGCTAGGATGACCAGTTCATCCCCGTTTTCTCAGGACTTTCCTCATTTTAGCACTGAAAGTCCCACATCCTGGGACAACCTTCAATCCCAGTCAAGGGAGACGGTTAATGTCTTGGTCAGCTTGAGCTGCCATAACGAAATCCCATAGATGGAATAAAACAACAGACAAATTTCTTTCTCACAGTTTTCCAATATCAAGGTGCCAGCCAATTTGGTTTCTGTTGAATGCTCTCTCCCTGGCTTGTAGAAAGCACCTGCCTAGCACGTGCTCATGTGGCCTTTCCCTGGTGTGTGCACACGGAGAAAGAGTAAGAAAAAGAGGGAGATCAAGAGACAGGGAAAAAGAGAAAGTGCACTCATGAGAATGCTCCAACGTCTCTTCCTAAAGGACATTAATCCTGTCATGGGGGCCCCATCCTCATGACCTCATCTAACCCTAAGTACCTCCAAAAGACTATCTCCAGATACAGCTACATTGGGGCTTCAACATATGGATTTTGGGTAGACACAGTTCAGTCCACAGCAGTTGAATACCCTACTTGCAGCCAAATCCCTCTTCTCAATCCCTGGTCCCTGAGATGCCCAAGGGGAGAAGGCTATCTATTCTTCCAGAAACCCACTCATCCACAACAGCTAGTAGATGAGTACCTCGCACTAGAGTTTCTGGGTTTTGCCAGATTCCACCTAAGGAACTCTAAGTGGTGCCTGGCTTTCTTTTCCAAGGCAGCATCTCCTAAGAGTGGGCTGGGTAGGGAGGGTGACCTTCAGAACTCCTAGTTGCTATGGGTAAGGTTCTGAGAGACCCCACATCTGTACACAAAGTTACACCCAAATGCTTCTTTTGTGGGCCTTTCCAGATGCCCCAGTCAAGAGGGAGAAAAGGCAAGGAGGCTGTGCATAGACCAGGGCTAGAATTCTGGCAAACACTCATAGCCTGTGTAACTTCCCTGTGCCTCAGCTTTCTTTCCTGTAAAATGGGGATGCATTATAAGGGTTAGAATAAAATGAGTTTCAAGTGTTTGGCACCTAGTAATTGTTCAGTAAATGGTAATCATCTTTATTTCTCTCCTGCCTACCTTGCATTCTCTCCATTCCCCCCGCCCACCTTTCCCATTTTTTCATTCATTAAACAAGTATTTATTGAATAACTACTATGCTGTAGTCACTGGGGATGCAGGAGTGAATAAAACAGTTTTTCCCTCCAAGAAGCTTATATCATGGCCTGAGAAAACTAACAGAAAAATAGATATCAAAATAAATATGAAAGTGATATTATGTGATGGTCAACTTTAGGTGTCAACTTGACAGGGCTAAAGGATGCCCAGATCTTTGGGAACACAGGCTCTATGGGAATGTCTGTGAGGGTGTTTCTGGAAGGGATTAGCATTTGAATTGGTAGCCTAAGTAAAGAAGATCCGACCGACCTCACCAATCTGGGCCAGTATCACCCAATCCCTTGAGAGCCTGGATAGAGCAAAAAGGTGGAGGAAGAGCAATTTCCCTCCTCTCCTTGAGCTGGGGCATCCATCTTCTCCTTCCTTTGAACATTAGAGCTCTTGGTCCTTGGGCCTTCGGACTCCAAAATTTACGCCACCATCCTTCTTTCCCCCTGGTTTGTAGGCCCTCGGCCTCAGAACTACACCACTGGATTTACCAGTGAATTATTATTTACCAGTGAATTATACCACTGGCTTTCCTGGGTCTCCAGCTTACAGACAGCAGACTGTGGAACTTCTCAGCCTCCAAATTGCATGAGCCAATTCCCATGATAAATTTCCTCTTATATGTACAGATGGCCCCCGACTTACAATGGATCAACTTACGATTTTTCAACTTTACAATGAGTTTATAAGGGTGTAACCCCCTCGTAAGTCAAGGAGCATCTGGACTTACAATGGTTCGACTTTTGATTTTTCAACTTTACAAGCGGTTTATCAGGATATTAAATACATTTTGACTTACAATATTTTTTACTTACAATGGGTTTATCAGGATGTAGGCCTATTGTAAGCCAAGGAACATCTGCATCTAAATATATCCTACTGGTTCTGCTTCTCTGGAGGACCCTGACTAATACAGACTCTAACAGAAGCAGGAAAGGAGGCCAGAGGAGGCAGGAGAGTGGATGAATCTGCAGTCCAGATTCATCTAGGACGGATAAATGGAAAGGGATGAAAGGGATGGAAAAAGATGGAAGCTGAGGGAGAAAGAGATCAGAAACATAAACTTGGGAACCATCAGAGTCAAGACAGCCTTTAAAGTCAGAAGTAAATAAGATAATTGAGGGAGCAATTGCAGACAGAGAGAACCTCTGAAGCCTGCAGGGCTCCAACCTTCAGAGGTTGAGGAGCCAAGGAAGGCCCTCTAAAAAGGGGTCACAGCTAGTGATAGGAGATTGAGGGAGAGGGCAACCTAGAAGTCCACACTGCAGAAGATCTGAGGGGAAATGGGAAGAGAGGTCAGGAGAGAGCAGTGTGGACAGCTCCTCTACATTGGAGTGTGTGCCTGGGAGTCGGCATCCCAACTGCAAGGAGAAGACCCAAACGGCATGTCCATGTTTCTTTTATCTCTGGGTCTCCCCAACACACAGTGGGTTCTCAATCAAAATCTACTGAGTTGGCATCAGTTAAATGTCCCGTTTATGGCTGAGGCAAAGGCTGGAGATTTCCCCTACCTCTCAGGCCCTTGCTGCAGGCCTCTGACACTCCAGGGATAGCTGGCAAGCCCACAGGGCCTCCCCAAGGGTCCTTCTCTCTCAGGAAATATCAGCACATGTGTTCAGCAGGGCCTTTGATGGCTTCACACAAGAGGAGAGTCATGTGGGCATTTCTGGCTCTCTGGACAAGAAATAAATGTTCAGGCGGAGAGGGAGAACTTGGCTGAAGTGGAGGAGGGAATTGAAATCACTGAACAAAATAACAGCAACTCCAATAACAACCATTTATTGATCTCCTGTTCTGTAGCAGACACTGGGCCAAATGCAGGCTGTTTGTTGACACTGTCTTTCATCTCAGTCCAGTTCAGTCCATCTCCAGTTACCCGGTGAGGGAGATGCTGCAAACCCCACCCTAGAGTGAGTTACCCTGCTGCCTGAGGCCACATACACAGTAATTCCAAGGCTGGTGTTCCTCAACCACTGTGTGAAGATTTGCCATTGAAGAAAGGAGAGATGGAGGTAGGAATAGCAAAGGCTAAAGACAAAGCTACCCCCAGCAGCAGCATCTCCTTCCACGACTTCAACTCCACTGACACCAGGCTGACCTGGGATTTCCCTTTGCCCTTCCCACCATCACTTTCACTGGCTGGTGGGACTTTGAGGCCAATGGGTATTGGGCTGGGGTCAGCAACCACCGAAATTTCCTCCTCCTTAGTCATTGTCATTAAGTAGGCAGAGATTTCCTGACCCTGTCAATAGCCCTGTATTAGTCCATTTTCATGCTGCCAATAAAGGCATACCCGAGACTGGGTAATTTATAAAGAAAATGAGGTTTAATGGACTCACAGTTCCACGTGGCTGGGGAGGCCTCACAGTCATGGCAGAAGGTGAGAGGTACATCTCACATGACGGCAGGCAAGAGAGAAAGAGAGCCAAGTGAAAGGGGTTTCCGCTTATAAAATCATTAGATCTCATGAGACTTATTCACTAACATGGAACAGTATGGGGGAAGCAGCCCCCATGATTCAATTATTTCCCACCGAGTCCCTCCCACAACACATGGGAATTATGGGAGCTACAATTCAAGATGAGATGTGGGTGGGGACACAGCCAAACCACATCAAGCCCCTTAGCCAACATTTCATGGTGGCAGCTGCTCATGAAGTGTCATCTAAAAGGACATAAAAAAAATCATCACACACACACAAACGCACACATACATATACACACACAAACATTCATCACACACACACACACACACACTCAAAAAATCTCTCCCACTGGCTCACCTCAGCACCTGAAATTCTGCTAAGTTAAGGCCCTGTGGATACCGGAGTACTTGTTGTGTTTATCAATATGTGTACACTCACTGCACTTCAGGGAAGCTGGAGTTTAAAAACTGGAGGACTAGGACCAAAGAAAGAACAGTTGTGCTGGTGGAGAGGAAAGGAATTGAGACAAGCTGAGCCTTGCCAAAGAAAAGGCAGCCAGGATAGTGCAGAAGAGGGAAAGGTGGAGGCTCTTGAAGGGGTGGAAGCCAAGCATGGAAGAGGGAAAGAGTTGGGTCTTTTTCTGCTCTGATAAGAGTTCTGGTTTGGTACCGTGGTTGGGGGTGGGAAATCAAACAACCAGGCCAGGCGCAGTGGCTCATGCCTGTAGTCCCACCAGGCAGGTCACCTGAGGTCAGGAGTTCAAGTCCAGCTTGGCCAACATGGCGAAACCCCATCTCTATTAAAAATACAAAAATTAGCCTGGTGTGGTGGTGGGCTCGGCGAGGCTGAGATGGGAGAATTGCCTGAACCTGGTAAGTGGAGGTTGCAATGAGCCGAGATCACACCACTGCACTCCAGCCTGGGTGACGAGCGAAACTCCATCTCAAAAAAAAAAAAAAAAAAGAAAATCAAACAACCACGGCCCAAATCCCAGTGGTGTCACTTGCTAATTCTGTGGCTTAGGAAATTACTCAATCCTCGTGTCTGCATCCTTAAAATGGGAAGAATGACAGTACACATCTTGAAGGGTGATCTTGAGGCTTCAGTGAGGTAATCCATGCAAGGAGCTTAGCACAGTTCCCAGAAGTGAATAAACACACAGTAAATGTTTAATATTATTATTAATATTTAACTGAAGTCTGCGACCTGCTTCCACCATCAGCTCCTCCAGCCATGAGTTGGAGTCTGCCAAGGATTTTAGAGTTCATTGATTCTCTGGATGTGAATCATTGTAAACAGATAGATTGGTGTGTTCTGTTTGGAGACACTATCTCCCCTTCTTCCAATGGCAGAACATCTGGTGACTTCCCGGGAGATAAAAGGGTGGAGTACAAGAAAGGCCAGAAACCTGGTTCTCCCTGACGGAGCAGAATGAGAGGAATATGTCCCAGTGGCATATGCTGCTTTCCTTAACCTTGGCACCTGTTCCAAGCTGGCCTAATGCAGAGGAAGGAGCACTGGGGACAGAAATTGGTGTAACTCCTACAGACAGCAATGTGCTCATAACTCAAGATTTTAAATGCGTGTCCCCTTGACCCTAAATTTTGGTTTCTAGGATTTTCTTGTAAAGATATGCTCCCATACACGCAAAATGATGTAAATGCAAAGTTATTCACTGCAGGATTTGTAATGACACAGAGACTGGGAAAAAATCTAAATGTTCACACTTTACTGAATATATTATTGTCCATCCATACAAAGGAATATTATGCAACAGTGGAAAACTATGAAGAAATTTCTATAAACTGATTATGAAAAGATCTCCAAGATCCATTGTTAAGTAAAACAGCAGGGTCCAGAAGAACATAGAAAAAGTGAAAAAGAGTAATATGTATTCAATATGCATAGACTATATATTCAATATGCATAGAATAACAACAAAAGAGAATAGAATGCATAGAATATCAACTCAAGAGATGATGGTATTGATCTCTGAAGAAGGGATCCAAGAAGCCAAAGACAAGATAGTCACTGACTTTTCTTTCATGCATTTTGAATTTTAAAATGCTGAAAACAACTACGTTTTGTTTACAAGCACTGGACTTGGAGTCACACAGACCCAGGTTCAAAACCCAGATCTACTGGCTATGTGATGTTGGGTAGGTCACTTCAGTGACCTTTAATCACTTTAATCTCTTTAAGCTTTGTTTCCCATATGTAAAACAAGGATGAGAATAAAACCTATATCACAGGGTGGTTGTGAGCATTCACTGAGATGATATTTTTAAAAATATCCTATGTGGAGACAGGCATGGTGGCTGACACCTATAATCTCAGTGACTCAAGAGGCCGAGGCAGGAGGATCGCTTAAGCTCAGGAGCTCGAGGTTGCAGTGAGCCAAGATCACACCACTGCACTCCAACATGGGCAACAGAGTGAGGCCGTCCAAAATAGAAAACAAAACAAAATGTGGAGGTAGCTACAGCAAAGATGACTTTTAATAAATTTATGATGAATCTGGATTTATTCCCTTTTGTATGCCTAGGAGAGCATATAAGGTAAGGTTCAGGATTGCCAGTAGACAGAATAAAGAGAAATGAAAGTAACTATCTATCTTACAAGGAGTGGAGGGTGGCAGTTCCCTCAGTGCATGTGTGCTGAGGAATTGGCATCACTCACATGTGCTGAAGAGTCCACCCAGCTCACTGTTTATAATGCCAGGGTTTGCAGGGGGCAGTCCCCTTCGCCAGGTCATTGGATCCTCACTAAGGACCCTATGACATGAACGACTCGTGGCACCATTTTACAGATAAGCTCTCCCAGGGAGCTGCGTGATGGGCCTAATGTTATTAATCAAACAGACATGAGTGGAGAGGCAGTAAGTCAGTGTAAAGTGAGCATAGGTTCTGGGAAGAAAACAAGTTCTGGCCTGGCGTTTTAACTGTTCTGAGCCTCAGCTCCTGCAGCCACAGAAGGGAGATCATAACACTGACTGCAAAATGTTGTGTGAACCAGAGCTTCAGGCACTGTGACAAAGACATGGGAAAGCTCAGTCAATGGAAGCTATGATGATTTGTGTGGGATTATGACTGGAGGAAGGCAGTGTGCCTGTATAACCCCACAAGTGCCTTAACCACTCAAATGAAGAATCTCTGCCTTCAAGGAGCTCACAGTCTAATAAGAGAAAGAGAGAGACAGATCGTCTCTATTCAATAACGTTCCCCCTACATAAAAATACGGCTTACACAAGTGTACTCCTGTTTATCATGGCCTCATTATAGGTGTAGTGCCGGGTGCTCCCATCGGCCTTGATTTAAAAAATCAAGAGGTCTGTGTCAAGGAGTGGAAGGGTGGGAAGGCTGAATGCAAAGCAGAGGAGAAGTTTGCAAAGATCCCTGCACGATAAAGGAAGATGGGGAGGAGTCAAATGGGGCCTCCAAGGAGTTTCCTTTGGGAGGCATTGGTGAGGAGGAAGTGCAGTGAGCTGTGTACCAGAGGCTGAAGCAGGGACCTGGGCCTAGGGCACCACAGCAAGCATCTTAGGGAGGGGCTGACAACTGCGGCCCCAGGTGTGCTGATGACATCACATGCAAGTCCTGCTTTCCTACTTTATTTTTCTTGTGAACCTTAATTATTCCAGAGAGTGAGTCAACAAACAACCCTGAACCATAAAGTCAAAAGGCCTTCACAAAAGGATGCTGATAATAGCATGTTGTGCACTTACTCTGTTGGGAATGAGATCCTTCAGAACCACCCAGGAGCAGGGTTCCATTTTTCATCCCTCCGTTCTGTGGATGAGAAAGCCGACTCAGAAAGATTCATTCATGTCTGAGGTCACACAGCCAGCTAGGGGAGAAGCCAGGATTCAAGCCAGGTCTGTCTGATGAAAACACTCTCGCTCTTTCTCACTTCGCTGTAGGTTTTGAACATACTTTTTTTTGCTGCTGTGAAGCAAAATAAATGCAGATGTGGCAGCGGTAGTATATGAATCTATACATGTGATAAAACGTCATAGAATTATGTGTAAGGCATACCAAGAAAAATGAGTACTTGCAAAAACTGGGGAAATCCGAGGAAGATCTATGATCTAGTTAATTGCATTGTGCCAGTGTTTGTTTTCTGGTTTTGATAATGCACTGTAGTTAGTCAGATGCCACCTTTAGGGCAAGCTGGGTGATGAGTCTACAGAAGCTCTCTTTTTGCAACTTCTTGTGAGTCTATGCTTTTTTCAAAGTAGAAATCTGGAAAAGATACATGTAGAAATCTCCTGTTGAAAATACAAACAGGGCCAGAGTAGGACCAAGGAGACTCAACAGCTCCTAGTGAATAAAGAACAGCACCAGGACATTACCAGGGCAGTAGGAGCCCTCATCCCAAACGTAAGAATTACAAAATGATACAGCTGCCCCCTTACTTACTGGACTCTTGTATAGTTTTATTTTAGGGTAACCCAAGTTTTCCAGATTCACCTGGCTACAGGGGGGCTCACATTTACAGACATCACCCATGTTTCACCAATTTTTCCCCTCCTTGCTATGACAGAGCTTCCAGAACACCCCAAACCTCACCCACCCAGTCATTGCTGGGGTCCTCTGGAGGTGTCTCACACAAGCCTACTGACCAGATGCTGTGGTCTGCTGCTCACCTCCTACCCTGTCTGCAGGTGCCCTCTGTGCCCGGAAATTCCAGGGTGTTGCATCAGCAGGGCCCCTGTGCCAGGCACAGAGGTGACTAGGGTCTGTGCCCAAGACTGGCCTCTGGATTTTAGCAAACCCCAACCCAATTCCACTGGACTCCCCTGGCCTGAAGCCTCTGCATTCCACACAGAAAGTGGATGGATGCCCACTGCAGGTCAATCTTGATTACCTGGCACCAAAGCAGGACAGCACATGTCCAACAGAACCCTCGTGAAAACTGCTCCCAAATCCTCCACTCTGAGGTTTAGAGATGTGTGCAAGGTTTTGAAACACAAATACAGTCACAGTAAGAGCTAACATTTACTGAGCATTTACTATGTGCCAGATGAAGCAATTCACATGGGTCAACTTGTCTAATTCTGATAGATAGGTAAGCTGCTGCCACAAAGAGATGCATCAATCATAATCCAGTGGCTTAAAGAAGATAGAAATCTAGTTCTCTCTCACATCATCTGAGGGAGTCCCCCTGATCAGCAGCAGCTTTGCTTCAGGCAGAGTCCATGGCCCAGGTTCTTTCCATCTTGTTTCTCTGCCATCCCCCAAAACGTCCTCAGCATCATGGTGGCAGCTGGGTCATTGCCATGCCTGTTTGCAGACCAGGAGGAGAGAGACAGCAGGCACGAGGCATGCTGATCGCCCCACATCACTGGGCCTGGGACTCTCATATATCACTCCACTCACATTCTGCTCATGAGAACACTCTGCAAGTGAGAACTTAGTTACACAGGCTCACCTAACTGTAGGGAGCCTGGGGAGACGGGGATATGTGTGCCCGAGCAATTCTTTTACAGTGAAAGAAGAGAAAATGTGTTCTGCTGGACCACTGTCCCTCCAGCACACTTCCTCACAAGTATGACCAAAGATGTTCAGAATGGTTCAACGCTTGCCCTAGGTAATAACTATCTGATCCAATAAATTAATTTTAACCAGTGAAGTAGAGCTGGACGCCTTTCAGATAAAATATGTGTTTTGTGTGTTTCAATATGGATCTAATGGAGATGCAAAACTTAACCCAGAAGCATAGCTCTAGCGGAGATACGGAGTTGGGGGCTGGGCAGGACTTTTTGAATGGCATCATAGTCCAGGCTTTAGAATGGGGAGGCTTGAATGAGTCCAGGTCCTTTGCATGGGAAAACCACTAAACATCTCAGCCCTCAGCTCTCTCTGAGACAGAATCCAGGGTGATAATGGATGTGGCACAGCCTAGTGAGCTGCAAGGGACTGTCACATGTGGGGGGTTATTTTTGATCTAAGGGGATCTGCACATCCCACCACCAAAGCTGCCCTTTGGGAAGGTAACAGGTGACCCTGTCCAAGGTCTGGGCTGTGAATGAACAAGGTTCCCAAGGTGAACTGCAAGGAGTTTGGCAGGTGTGTGTGTGCGTATCTGTGTGCATGTTTGGTTTGTGTCTATGTGCACACATTTGTGTGCATGTGTGTGTATGTGTGCAAATGCACATGATCAGCTTCAGCCAGCTGGGCAGCCAGTCATTTATTCATATGGATGACCTGATTTTTGATTGAGTTAACAAGTACTTATTGAACACGGTTTTGCAAAGCCCTGCAGTAAATTGGAAGCTATACAGGAACCCTATAGGTTTTTACAACCCTGCATTCTTCAAATATTGGAATAATATAAAAGATAAGTAAGGAGTAAGGGGAAGGAAGAGCAAACACTAGAGAAGGAGGAGCCATGGGAAAGTGGGTTAGAGGAGAAGGAGGAGGGTTGGTTGTCCTTCTGGTTTCCAAGCACCAGTGGGTCCATTCACCAATGAGTACAAACCAACCGATTGTGCAAATTATTAGACTATCTATCCTATATCTATCATCTATCCTATATCTATCATCTATCCTAGTCTGAGCTAATATTCACTACAACAGCTCATGTTGCTGAGTGCTTACTAAGCTCTAGGCACTATACTAAATGTTTTATATATTCTATCTCATTTAACCCTGACTACCCTGAGAACTGATACTATTATTGTGACTGTTGTTAGCCTATTTTATGGGTGCAGAAACGAAGGCAAACAGATGTTAACAATTCACTCAAGGTCACACAGCTAGTAAACTGCAGACTCAGGCCTGTCTGATTCCTAACCTAACCACCATGTCTAACACTTATTGGCCATAGGCCTCAGTCTCCTCATTTGTGAAATGGAACCACTACATCCAGCTCTACTTGCCCTATGGGCTGTTGCAAGGATCCACTGAGAAGTGATTGCCAAGGTACACCGTGAACTTTTACAAAACCTAATGCAAAAGAACCAAACCATATTGCTCCAAGTTTTGCTAAGATGACTCTACCTTAGTATCATCTAGAGAACAAAACAGTTACCAGCAACCAAGATTAAAGTAAGCCTCCTCTGTTTGGAAACAACTTTAGAGGAAGGATATTGTTGATTTGCCTGGCAGAGAATGGTTCCAAGCCTAAGAGCTCACAGTTGTTTTTATCCCAATCACCTTATCAGAATATTTAGGTATCAATAATGTAGTGGCATGCTCTGGGGACTCTCAAGAAGTCCTTTGGCGAGCCCCACATGCAGATAAACTAAAAACCCCTGGTCAATAATCAGCAACAACTTGCCAGCCATTGACTGGGTAACTGTGGAAGTGGATCCTCCAGCCCCAGTCAAACCTTCAGATGATTGCTGCCTCATGGAGTCCCTGAACCAAGAACGCTTCTGACTCCTTGAGCCACAGACACAGTGAGAGATTATAAATGACTGCTGTGTGAGGCCACTAAGTTGGAGGGGTTGGTAATTTGTAATACAGCAATAGATAATTCATATAGCACCTATGATACCTTATGACTTAAGTACAAGGTTACTGGGTATTAATCAAAATTCTAGTTTTCAAGCAAGAGAAACCAATTCTGATACATGTAAGCCAAAGGGGAATTTTCAGGGAGGGCGTCAGGGCGCACCAAATCCAAGAAAAGACTGGAGACTCCAGTGTAGGATCCTCTGGCAACAGAACTCCAGTTCCAGTTCAGGGAGAGGAACAGCCAGGTGTCCACACCTCCATGACTCCAAAGAGCCACTAATCATTCCATATATCTTGATTTAGTCTGTTCAGACTGCCATAAAGAATACCACAGACTGGGTGGCTCAAACAACAAACATTTGGTTCTCATAGTTCTGGAGGACGGGAAGTCCAAGATCAAGGTTCTGACAGATACGGTGGCTGGTGAGGGCCCTTTTCCTGGTTCTCAGACCACTATCTTCTCATTGTATGCTCAAGACACAGGAAGCAAGCTCTCCTGTATCTCTTCTTATAAGGGCACTAATGCCACTCATGAGGGCTCCACTTTCATGACCTAATTACCTCCCAAAGGCCGCATTTCTGAATAGCATTTTATTGAGGGTTAGGATTTTAACGTATGAATTTTGGGGGCATACAAACGTTCAATCCATAGCACATCCTCAGTCTACTCACAGAGGATTCAGGGTCTAGAGTGACAGAGACATTGATCATGTTCCAGCCCCCTGGCTACACCAAGGGCAAGAAAAAGCATCTGCCCCTTGGTATTATTTCCCTCTGAGACAATCCCACTAGGGAAAGATGATTCTTGAAAGCAAGTCATGGTGCTCTTAAAGAAGGGGATGGGATGCTCTGCAGCCAACATCAATAAATGTCCAGCCCAGTGATCATTACAAGGTGTTACAAAGAAGAAGGCTTTGAATAATATTGAACCAGGCTACGTGTAGGCCATGGGCTTCATAGTCATTAATCCTCACAATAATCTTAAAAGGAGGATGATATTATCCCCATCATCCTGACAAGGAGGCAGAACCTCAGACACATTAAGTAACTTGCCAGAATCTACGTGGAAAGTGAAGAAGCTGGCTTCTAAGTTAAAGTCTGTGGGGTTCCAGAATCCTTACTTGTCCCACATAACCAGGCTTCCAAGAAGGGCCTCAAGGGAATGGAACCACATTCTTGCTTTGATGAAGTCAAATAAATTAAAAAGAGTTTATTAAGGGAAAGAGACGGAGACTGAAGTAAAGGATTCACCTGATCTTCTCCCAAGGAAGAATGTGCCTGAATCATATCTGACTGGCTTGACCCAGAAAGAAGAGGGTAGTCACAGGCAGAAAGGAAGGACAACACAGGCTCACAGAGATGGGCGATCTCCAGAACTCGAAACTTCCCAAGGGCTTACACCCTGTGTACTAAACATGGTCTGCTTCTGCCACCTAGCCACAGATGGTCTCCTCAGCCAGAGCACAAGAAGCCCAACTGTGATGAAACCCTGTGGGTGGGTATGCAGCGAGGACAAGCCACATGTGAAGACTTTCCTGGTAGATTTCCAAGATAACCAATGCCACTGGGTCCCCTTGTCTGTCATGTGCCTTCTTTGTATTTATCTGAGATTCCCAGGGAAAGGATGGCCAGCTCCTCCCTTAGATTAGGGGGGGTGTGCCCTTCCCCACCCCCATCTATACTCTCTGCCCCACTAAAGAACTTTTCTATAATCTCGTCTTCACCCTATTCAGCATCTTCCAAATATTATTCTTCATTTTCCAACTGTGTCTTTTCTAGTTCATTTGGAAATGAAATCTGGTTTCACCTGAAGGTTGAGAGCCAATATGAAGCATATTCCTGTCCTTGGGCTAATATCTTTATGATGTCATGACACTAACCAGCTAGGATTGACTTAGCTTTTTTTGGCCAGAAGGCATAACATCTCTGCCAACAAGAAACTAGCATAGGCTGGATTAAAGTCAGCATGAGAAAGAGTACCTGAAGATAAGAAAATAAATGAAGGCCCACCATGTTTCTAAGCACATAGTAAATAGTCAAATATGTGCAGAGGAGATGAATAAACGTATCTGTGTAAGGCTTTCGAAAGGATCAGGATGACAGGTCTCACAAAAAAAGCATTTCCAGGCTTTTGTATTTTACAGACCAATATTTTTGTGTTTTATTTTTTAATTTGGGGAGGAGAAAATCAACATAGGATTATTATCTTTTTACTTTACCAAGTAGACATTTTAATAAAGCTATCATTGCTTTACCATCCTTTCATAAGGTAATAGGCCTGTTAACACAAGCAAAGTAAGAAGTATATGATCACAGAATAAAGAACAGTCTTTGCAGTGAAAAAATCATTGGCACACTGGATACAGGTCTTTGTTTTATACTATGTAGTCCCTCTCTGGCTAGTTTAAGCACAAACAATATATTATGGAGCCAGATAGATAGTTCACAAATCACTGGAAAGGCTGTAGGGATATACTCCAAGTTGAATTCCATATTAACACCCCAAACTATGCATGCAACTTGCCACTAAGGGAGCTGCTGACCACTCTAGCTCCTCAAAATGAGCACCAGCTTCATGCCCTGTTCAACTCCCTCCATTATTCCAAATCATCCCTCCATATTCCAAATCAAAGTCCTGCACGAGTCCAGCTGATTGGCTGAACCTAAGCATATCTAGATCCCCATCTGCCAAGAAGTCTGGGAAACATCATTTTAGTCTTCAGCCTCTGCAGTACAGGGAGGCACAGGGGCTGGAGAAGGCATGGAACGAACCAATTTGCCACTGTTGATGAGCTTGTTGTCAGACCATAGCACTTCTAAACCATGTCAAGGTCTAAGCCTGGGTTACAGGATAACATTTGTGTGTACTGGCATGAGAGCCATCCTAAGGAACGTGTGCAGGCATGCTTTACTGAGAAGATTCTGAAGGTCAGTGGTCTTACACAGGCACCGTATCAAGGTTCTGACTGGTGTCTGGTGACGGCCCTCTTCCTGGTTCTCAGACCACCATCTTCTCATTGTGTGTGCCCATGTGATAAAAAGCAGAGAGAAATGAAGCAGACTCTCCTGGGTCTCTTCTTACAAGGGTGCTAATGCCATTCACGAGGGCTCCAGTTTCATGACCTAATTACCTCTTAAAGGCCAACTTCCTAATACCATCTCATTGAGGGTTAGGATTTTATCATATGAATTTTGGGGGCACACAAACCTTCAATCCATAGCACATCCTCAGTCTACTCTCTGCCAGAACCTTGATACAGCACCTACTGAGTGCATGGCTATTCTTGAGAAGGGAATTTGCTGCCTGAGGCTACAGCATGACTACACTCTGACTGTAGTAGACATCTGTCTTATTTGTGGCTTCTCATCAACTTTTGAGTAGCTTTCCCATATTTGGGGATATTCTCATGTAACTTATTAATTTAAATTAAATGTAACTTATTACATTTCCCTGATACTGAAGTCAGAGTTCCAGTCAGATTTCAGAGCTTCCAGGTGTCTTTGCAGCTAGGATTCAGGCATGTGGTCTGAGCTCTCACAACCCAAGGCCAGCACTAGAGATTTGATTCAGAAGTGAGTAGTGTAAAGAGCAGGCAGTGCATGGAGCTTCTGTTTTTGCTGGCATGGAAGGCAGAAGAGGCCTTAGCTTTCAGAAGTGGTGGTGAGGGACCAGGCACAGTGGATCACGCCTGTAATCCCAGCACTTTAGGGGAGGCCGAGGTGGGCCGATCATGAGGTCAAGAGAGCGAGACCATCCTGGCCAACATGGTGAAACCCCGTCTCTAGTAAAAATACAAAAATTAGCCGGGCGTGGTGCCGTACGCCTGTAATCCCAGCTACTTGGGAGGCTGAAGCAGAAGAATCGCTTGAACCTGGGAGGCGGAGGTTGCAGTGAGCCAAGATCGTGCCACTGCACTCCAGCCTGGCAACATTCTGTCTCAAAAAAAAAAAAAAAAAAGAAGTGGTGGTGAAGTCTGGTTCCTGACTCAGAGATAGCATCAGTGGTGGTAGCAGGAGTGGCTGTAATAAAGTCAAGTTCCTGGTGTCCAGTGCTCAGTAGCAGCAGCCATAGTAATACCAGTTTCCCTCCATGATCTAGTCCTACAGTACAGTTTAGGGCATTGTTCCTGGACACTTTACCCCAAATCTATTTCTCCACCCTCCAAATGATTGTTTTTCCTTCAGTTTCCTTTAATAAATCCCATCTGCCTCAACCAGCTAGAGTGAATCCTGTTGTCATCAACCAACAACCCACCTGATGTACTAGGTAAACCAGGAACACTGACCCTGAATCTACTGCCTCTACAGCAGGCTGCAGTGTGAGCCATTTCTGCAACACAGAGTATCGGCCTGAACCTCATCTCCCATTACCTTCTTGAGTCAGGTACAAAGAAGGATGGGAGGAAAGTGTCCTTCCTTCTGACTCCCAGCTTCTCAGGAGCTCCTACGAAACAAGAATGCTGTTCTTCATTGGATTTTTATCACCAACAATTTGTGCAGGGCTTAGCACAGAGTAGGTATTCAGCAAATGTTTGATGAATTAACAAATAAGTGAATGGTCAAGTATACTATAAAGTTATACCCAGCTGGATTCCTAACCCAGATCTGTGCTGTCCGTTAACAGTACCCACTAGCCACACATGGCCACTAAACAACTGAAATCTGGCTAGTGCAATTGAGGCACTGAATTTTTATTTTATCTCAGTGAACTAAAATTTAAAAACTGATACCTAATTCCATTTTTGGAAAACTTTTGGCTTGTTTAATTTGCGCATGTAAATGTACGTTTTAGTTATAAATTGTATAAAAGCTGAATACAGATGAAATCTTTCCAATGAAAAATTAGCATACAAATTGAGATGTGCTGTAATTGCAAAGTATACCCCAGATTCCAAATATTTAATATAAAAAAGAATGTAAAATATACTATTAATGTTATATTGATTACATGTGGAAATAATATTCTGAATATATTAGGTTAAACGAAACTTATTAAAGTTGACTTCATCTGTTTCTATTTACAATTTTCGATGTGACTACTAGAAAATGTAAAATTATATATGTGGCTTTCATTGAATTTCTGTTAGCACAGATCTGAACATTAGCATAAATATTGCTCAGTGGTCAAAGGGGATGCCAAGGACACATATTTGCTTTGAGCGCTAGAGGCTCCAACCCCACAGACCTAGGCCCAACTTTACCCTTTCATTTCCCCAACCCCTTTCCCCAGACTCCAAATCCAGCAGGAGGAAGTGTAGATGTGGGCCTCTGCAGCATGTGAAAGAGCAGAAGTCACAAATGTGGTGTTTTTAGGCAGGTGATTTAGGCAGCTCTTTATCAGGGAGAGGGCTGGAAGTAAGGCCACAAGCAGTGATCAATTGTTCTATTTGAAGGCAACTCAAAAAGAAAAAAAAAAATCCCCAAGTGAACGTTCCTTGGGTGACCAGTGTGCCACCTCTGCATAAGTCTGTGAAACCAAAGGCCCTGGGACAGCCTCTAACATGGTAGCTTCATTCCAAGGAAGAGTTTAAAGCCCAAAAGAAGAGCTGTTCTAGTTAGTATGAGTCAGGGCTAAATGTTAAGTCTCCTGATACCCAGTGGGGCACACCATCTCTCAGCATTAGGTGCCAATACATAACATGCCAACTGCGTTTGATGTGAGAAAGGAAGGGTCTGCCTTATAGGAATCACTCAGCCTGCAACTACCCCAGGATTTCCAAGCCTCCCTTTGCCAGCACTGGAAACCCATTTTGAGAAATTGGAGTTGGGGCCAGAAAGCATTCTATTCCCATCACAGGAATCTCTGTGGCTTCTATTTGCAACTCCAGAAGACGTGAAACTCTTAAAATGATTTTTCCAGGGTTGGAAGAAACACAATGATGTCTTTGGCTAAACAGTGCCAGGCTACTGCACAGTTCAATCCTGAGCTAAGTGAAGGGGGAAAAGGCCAGGGCACTAATCTGGCATGACTGGCAGTCCCCGGTGGGGTAAGGAGGACAGATGAGAAGGGTAGGAGAAGACGGGTGGCACTAGGGGAACAGGGAAGGGATGGAAGGGCCTGCTTCTGAAGGCTTGCATCTAACAGAAAAGAAGGGAACCTCCCTGACTTACCATGCGGGACCCAGATAATTTTCATACTGGAAGCACAGTCTACAAAATGCTTCCCTCCAACCCATCCCCATAGGTACAATTTTACCAAATAAAATCATTCATACTCACATGCAAATTTGCCAATCTGAGCAAAATACAGATAGTAACAAAGAAAGGCAATTTTCATATTTTATCATTCATCATAGAAAAAAAGCTTTAATATTTTTTAATTAAATACAGAAGAAAATTGTGTTGCCAGAGAGATTGTTTGCCTGCCTTTGAACAAATTAACAACACCTGTTTGCAAACAAAAGCATTTCCAGAATGGAGTCAACCCCTTTATTCTCTGTTCAGGACCCAGCCCATTCATGTCTTTTGTATACAGTATCTAACACATAGTAGGTGCTGAATAAGTATCTGCTGACTGAATAGGGTGCTCTTTCATCCCTATCCTTTATTTCCCGACCTTAAACTGGATCTTAATCCATGGGGAAGGAAAATATCCCCACCCATCCATTCCTAGAGTAGCCCTGTCTCTTTCAACAGTCTTTGACACATAACATTGGTTTAGAGACATATGCCTGAAGGGAAAAGAGGGAGGGTTTCAGACAGAGAAAGAAACAAAGACAGGGCACAGAGACTAGGCAGAAACAAAAAGATGTAAGAGAGAGAGAGAAACAGAAACACAGGTGCAGAGACGGAACAACTGCGGGAGATAGGGACAGAAAAACCAAGTCAGAGAGACTTAAAACGCACACCGTTGGAGATAAAGAGATAAAAGGGTTGGGCCAGAATGATCATCTTGAAGTTTCTACTCAGCTTTAATGTTTTCTGATAGAGAAAATGGCAGAGAGAGGGGAAGACAAGACCTGAGCAGGAGGATACAGAAAGAAAGGAAGTTAGTAGAGGCAGAGGCAGACAGCCAGGCGTGCCTAGCCGGGAAGCCTCGTCCTACCCAGGCCTCACACCCATGGGGCTGGGCTCCCATGCCCACTCTCGGCTCCTACCTTAAGTCCAGCCACCCTCTTCCCCCACCCGCACCTAAAGATCTACAAACCACTCAGCAAGTCAAATCCTCTCTCCCCAATATCCTCCGTGAAGCATTCTCGGGGCTCCAGCCCGTACTCAGCTCTTCCCCTCTCAGCTCCTAAAGCCACACACGCATCCCCCAACCACAGGTCAGGGCTGTTTTCGAGTTTGCCCCTGGCTGCTATGAGAACATCTTGACTCCTGCAAAAGAACTGTGTGCTTGTCAGGGCTCCAGTCCCTGCCTCCTATATTCCAGTATTCTTCATGACACCAGCCCAATGTCCGGTCTACCTGAGCGCTCAGTGAATACTCGGTGCCTGACTGGCCCTAAAGTGCACGCGGGGACCGTGGCCGTCCCCTGGTCATTTTCGGCAGTCGGGCCACGCTGAGGCCATCTCCTGGGCTCCTGCGCCCTCTGCCGGCCAGGAGGGGACCCGCACGCGGGACAGATCGCGGCCCGAAGGGCGCGCCTGCTGCTGGGAGGCTGGCGAGGACGCTCCGGCTTCGCGGGCAGCCCCGGGCACCGTCCGAGTGTTCTGGGAAGGGTGGTGGGCACAGCCAGGAACAGCTGCTGTGTTCCTCATAGGCGTGGGGGAACAACCCCTCTCGCCCCCACACCTCCTCCAGCCCTGCCCGCTGGGCGCTCAGAGCTTCTCGTCCAGCTCCAGGCCCTGGTTATACCGGGCGCCCCCGCGCTCGGAGCCTGGGCTGCCGCCGTGTGTCCCGCTCAAGTAGTTCTGGATGGCGGAGGCGCAGTCTAGCCGCTCCATGACGGTCATGAGGTAGTGCAGCTCCTGCAGGCTGCCGTTCTGCTCCTCAAACAACTCCAGGATGGCCGCTGCGGGGCTGCGCTGGCAGGACAGGAACCTGGCCCGAGGCAGGGGAGGAGGAGAAGGGGGAAGGAGCAGGGAGGGGCTCCTTCCCTGCTGCAGGCTCCCTCAGCTGCGCAGCACGAGGTCCATCCCTCCCCCACCCTGTAGCTTTTGTCCTCGTCCTGCTCTTGCTTGCCTCTCAGGGGACAGGGGGTGGGAAGCCCCAGGCCCTTGAAACTTGAGATTGTCCTCGCCTGGAGGCTCTCTGAGCCCTACTCTTCTCTAGGCTTCAGTTTCCTCTCATTAAACTGAGGGCTTAGATAAGAGGACCTCTAAATTTGCTCCAGCTCTGATGTTCTGTAATTGCCTTCTCTACCTCCCCCACTCCAAATACAGCCCTAGCCTCCCCCTAGCCTCCTAACTCCCTCCTTCCTCCCTCTCTTCTAGGCCACAACATCCTGCTCACTACTAAGGAAACAGTTGCCACAAACCATGGCTTTTTATCACGATCCTCTCGTCCACAAAAACCTTCCAGAGTCTCTCACTTCCTAACTAGTCCATGCTCCATGAGCCTTTCCGGCTCATCCAGCACCTGGCCTTGCCCTGTCTTTATGCTTTCTCTCCTTTCTCCCATCCTGAACCTCCTTAGCTCAGGCCTCTCCCTTTCTCACCTTGCAAACACTGCACCCACAGCCACCTCTGCTGCTCCCCAAAACAGAATGGCTGATCTCCTCCATCACTTCCTCCCTGAAGCCCTTTCTAGTTCACCCCTCCCAGGTGGAAGAGACCATTCTGCACCCCTCAGTTCAGACTTCTGATCATAACGCCCTGCACAGTTCATTATTATTCTTGCTTCAGCTGTTTTCTGTCTCTCTTCGATGTGTTACACAACACTGGATTCTTACAGGAAGGCACAAGGAACACTTGCCTTTATTTTTCAAGCTCTCTGAACCCCTTACTAGTGTGTGCGCTCCTAGGTGCTGGGACCATGCCTCATTCCTCTTGTATCACAGTGCTTAGTACAGTTTCCAGGGCATAATAGGTACTTGATAAAGGCTTAAATGAATTATTTTAAAATCCACCCTGTAGTTGGAGACCAGCCTGGCCAACCTGATGAAACCCCGTCTCTACTAAAAATACAAAAATTAGCTGGACGTGGTGGCGCATGCCTGTAATCCCAGCTACTTGGGAGGCTGAGGCAGGAGAATTACTTGAACCCGGGAGGCGGAGGCTGCAGTGAGCCAAGATTGTGCCACTGCACTCCAGCCTGGGCAACAGAGCAATATTCCATCTCAAATAATAATAATAATAATAAATAAAAATCCACCCTGTTTTCAGGGTCCAGCTCTAGCCCCATCACCTGGATAAAGTCTTCCCTGACTGCTGCACTCATAGTGTAGTTTCTGGAGCTTAGCTCAGTATTCTACTGCTTTCTGAGTTCCTTGACAGGGATCATGACTGCACTGTCACCATTATTGCTAACATTTATTGAATTAACAAGTGTCAGGCACACCGCTACATACTTTACACACATTATCCTATAATCTGTCTTTCTCCTCCTCAGGGCATAGTATGGCAAGCAGTCAACATGTACCAAATAACTTCCATGTTAATGGATTCACTGTTAAATGTTAATTGAGCACCTACTATGCACCAGGCATCATTCTAGGTACTGATGATACAGTGATTAATAGAGCTGCCCTTTTATGGGAAATAGGATGGAGAGTAGCCATTCTCTGACTTTTAAGTCACTCCCTTGCCTATGATCCAGTCTCCAGAGTGTCCTGAGGACCCCCGCCCCAGCCCACCCTCCTCTACCATCCACAGACATCACCCTTCTTCCTACCGGATCTTCATGCCGCAAAGCCCCAGGTGAGAGGCTAGTCTGCGCCAGTCATTGCCTGTGATGCTGTTTGGCTCCAACAACATCTGCAGCTGCTCAAAGAGCTCTGGGGGCAGCCTGAGGCAGGGAAAAAGGTGTTCTTGGAAGAAAGGGACAAACAGACCCACTCTGGTTCTCCCATATACATCGTAAATGCTATAGTCACCCTGTGGGTGCCAGGGTAGGAACCCAACATCCCCCAGGCAACAGCCCAAGCAACCCCCATCTCACCTATTGCATGGGGGCAGCTGGGAGACAGGGGGCGGCACTGCCCAGGATTCCTCCTCTGATGCCTGGAATCTGAGGATTTCCATATACTTGGTCTCCAAGCCCTGAGTCAACACAGGGCAGGGAACATACTTAGGGGTCATAAGGCATCCCCTTGAGTAAGAAGCTGGAGTCCTGCCTCCATTCCTCATGTCTCTCCTTCAGTCTGTCACTTAGAGCCACCTTACCAGGAGATACAACCCCACTCCACCCAGCACCCTCTACCCGCTGTCTCCCTGACTTCAGAACCCCACCTTCAGCCTTATGTTTGCCCACTGAGCTCTTTGGGAACTGGGACATGAAGACCAAACAGGATGCATCCTGAGCCACCAGGGGAAATCCTGGGAGGGGCCATGGTGCAGTGGGAGGTCATCCAACCATAGAGACACTGATCTCAGCCATATGTTTCCCTTCCTCCATTCCAACCTTCCCTGCCTCTTCTCCAAGTGACAACAGGGTATCTGCCTGCCCTCCAATAAGTTGCCACTATGGTTCCCCAAAGACTCTCAACTCTGATTTCTTCGCATCTTCCCTTGGTGCAGCAGGAGAGGAGGGATACCTAACTCCCATCCCGCCTACTCAAGACCCTCTTCCTGGCCACTTCCCACACTGAAAATACAAAACATCGTCTCTCAAATCCCACACTGAAGATACAAAACATCATCTCTCAAATGTAGACAATCAACCTAGAAAGAAACCATATCAACTTGATGCCCCAGTTCTCTGAGTTGAGAGAAGGGGTTAAACTAGGGTTTGGTTCTTTTAGCCTCCCGCTGGATTCATCCACCGACAGACAAGGAGAGTCAGGGATGAGGGTAACTTGGAGCCCAGATGATCTGAGCCCCTCAAAGAGCTGGTATAGGGTCTCTATGGAAAATGCCATATTTACCTATGTGATTAAGACCATAATTACTGGGCACCATACCCTGTGCCCACTTTGCCTAGGAGTCCCCCCAGGCCCTGCCCTTCCTCTGCCCCTCAGCTCCAACTCACATCCTGGAAGGTGTGCATGGTGACAATGATCTCATTGGTTAGTGCTGAACAGTCCTCATTCTCATTGGCTATAAAGAGAAGGTGAGAGCATGGCCAGTGAGTGAGGAAATGGCCTAGGGCAAGAGGAGGAGAAGGTAAGGGACTCTATAGTAAGACTTGGAAAATCTGAAGAAGCTGGGGTCCAACACTCCATTTTTCTCTCTGCAAAGATCTGTGTGGCTCCTGGCCTTTCAGGGAAGGTCTGTGTGCATGGCTGCATCAGGGTCTGCAGAGCTCCAGGGTTACTGGGAGGGGAGAAGAGGAGACGGGAGGGGAAAAGAGAGGGGAGGAGGTACACACAGGGTTCCCGGACTACCTGCTTTTCTCCGGAAGCAGAAGGAGCGGAATGGGCACTTTCCATGCCAGATGTGGAGATGGGGAACCAGCTGGCAACTGCTATCATCCACATTCTCCCAACCTGGCGAGTAGGCAGAGAGGAGAGGGCCTCAGAGAGTGGGGCCTTCCACAAGTATTGAAGGGGGCTGTGGGGAGGCATGAGGACAGAACAAAGGCAGGAGGGTCTCAAGGGGATGGGAATCCCCAGAGCCTGGGCAGGGACCCCAAGAGGGCCCTTGCACTGTAAAAGCCTTCCATCCCTTCCTGCTTCTGTGGGGTATAACCCCTCTCCTCCCGCCTCCCACCTGGCATCACCCTGTCCTAGGAGTGAGTGGCAAGGGCTCAGTAGACAGCAGAGTGGTCAAAGTCCTGGGGGCTCCATGAGGCTACTGCTGGCCCAGAGGTCACAAAGAGACTTGGGGCCTGGTGCGGTGGCTCACACCTGTAATCCCAGCACTTTGGGAGGCCGAGACGGGCAGATTACTTGAGGTCAGGAGTTCGAGACAGCCTGGTCAACATGATGAAACCCGGTCTCTACTAAAAATACAAAAAAGTTAGCCAGCTGTGGTGGTGTGCACCTGTAATTGCAGCTACTCAGGAGACTGGGGCAGGAGAATAACTTGAACCCAGGAGGCGGAGGTTGCTGTGAGCCGAGATCATGTCACTGCACTCCAGCCTGGGCAACAGAGCAAAACTCCGACTCAGGGAAAAAAAATAAAGAGACTTGGGGTCCCCAGATCTCCAGATGTCCAGGGGAGCCCCAGAACCCTTCATTCCTGTGGGGCTCCTGATCATCCTTTCCCACAGGCCACTGCCTCCCTCACCCTCTGAGATGTACTTGAGCTTCAGGCACTGGTCACCCCTGGCCCCACTGAAGTCGAAGAGCTGGCAGGGCCCACGCAGGCGCCCACCATGGGGCTGCTCGTTGGTCAGTGCCCACTGCAGGGCACAGGGCGTGTTGTTGAGGAAGTAGATACGCAGCTGCAGGTGGGACTGTCCTGGCGCCAGCGGTGAGCAGAATACGGCCAGCTGCAGCCATTTGCGAGCGTCGCGCCCCACAGGTGCCTCCATCACACAGGTGTAGAGGCTGCAGAGGGAGCCATTGGCAGGCACTCATGTGCAGGGAAGGCTAAGACACCAGCACACTGCCACCAGCCTCCTGCCACCTGAGGGGCCTCTGTGGGGCCTTCAGGGAGGTTCGGAGAGCACTCGAGGGGAGCACTTAGGGAGGAACTGGTAGGGGGGGATGAAAAGTGAGTACATCATGGTGACTGGTGACTGAATGGGGAGGAGAGCTGGCAGGGGAAAGAGGGGAAGTGGGCTCAGGGTGACCATGCTTGGGAGGGCACCTGCACATGGCTCTACTCCTGTCAATGGCTAGGAAGGAGGCTGGGAGGCAGAGGACCTAAGACTCTAGAAAGACAAAGAGATGAAGGACAAAGATGGAATGGAGTCTTAGAGAACTGGCACTAAGTTTGGGGACAGTCCTGAAAGAGGCACACAGTAGAGAGAGATAATTTGAGAGATAGAGAGAGGTGGAGAAGGACAGGTCCCTTCTAGGTGGAGAGATGGGGCTGAGTCAGACACTTCCAGACAGACAGATACAGCGGTGGGATTTGCAGTCCTGGACATGATTAGTGTGAGAAAAACTGCTACAGACATTAGGACAGAGGGGCCAGAAAGGGTCACCAGGGTATAAAGGATTTGCAGACCATCTTCTATACAGAGAGCTGAAGATAAGGCAGACAGAGAAAGTGGGCAGGAAAGACAGTCCCCAGAGAGATGGGTGTGGGAAGACAGGCCAATGGCATGTGCCTACCTGAAGTGGGAGAGGTGGATGCGACACTCATCCCGGGAGGCGTGGGCCCCCGGCTGCCCCAGGGGCCTCCATACCTTGGCATCGAGCAGGGCAGTGTTGCTGCTGTAGGTACGAGCATGGCTGGGCTGCTGGGCACAGTGTTTAAACGTGAGAGTGCAAGGCTTCAGGAAGGAGGCCCCATGAGGGCCACATGCCACCACAGGGCTTACCAGCCCCTGGGCTCGGGACAGTGATGGGGCGTCCGAAAGGTCCCACACCAGGATCAAAGACACCCGCTCCTGGCGGCCCACAGTCACAGCACCTGGGGAGGACAGGGAGAGATGAGATGGGCCTGGTAGGCAGGCACACCCCTGCCCCTGAAAGAGGCCAGGCCAGAGAGAAAGGAGGTGGGGCAGAAGCCCAGGAGAGACGTCCCCAGCAGGGCACACAGGGCGGTGGTATGAACAAGAGTAAGATGACTGTGGAGCTGACTTGTAGTGTAACCCTAAGCAAGACACTCCCCTTTCCACCCAGGCTTTTGCTAGCCCATAGTGTGCCTAGTATGAATTTGCAAATGGTGCTCTTGCCTCCCTTTACTGGAGAATTGTCACAGCATACTGATTCATTAGAACAAGGCACTTTACTTCCACCTGCCGGGAAGTTGTCCTAAAAGATATGTAATATGTCCATCCCTGAAGTCAATAAAACTATACTCACAATACAACAATTATCAGAAGTAAAAAGTGTCTATGGGCCGGGCGCGGTGGCTCAAGCCTGTAATCCCAGCACTTTGGGAGGCCGAGACGGGCGGATCACGAGGTCAGGAGATCGAAACCATCCTGGCTAACACGGTGAAACCCCGTCTCTATTAAGAAATACAAAAAACTAGCCGGGCGAGGTGGCGGGCACCTGTAGTCCCAGCTACTCGGGAGGCTGAGGCCGGAGAATGGCGTAAACCCGGGAGGCGGAGCTTGCAGTGAGCTGAGATCCGGCCACTGCACTCCAGCCTGGGCGACAGAGTGAGACTCCGTCTCAAAAAAAAAAAAAAAAAAAAAAGTGTCTATGAACATTGCTCCCTCAGATGTGGTGACCTAATGTACAGTCTGAGCAACTGTATGTGGAGAAGAGAGCCGGGAGCTGTTACCTGGTGGGATGAGCAAGGAGATGCCTGCATCCCGGAGCATCAGGCAACCGCCGCGGTGATCCACCTCTCGAGCCGAAAACACCAACAGCTTGTTCATCAACCGGCGGACCATGGTCTGGCCTTGAGTGGGTGTGTGCAGCTCCTGATAGAAGGCAGCCATCTCTGGCAGTGTGGCTGGCAGGTGCTGCATGGAGACCTCATCTTCTGGTGGAGGGGTAGGCTGGGACACTGGTTCCTCTTGACCATTCGGCATCCAGCAGGCCCCCAGTAGCCTTCTAGGGCAGTGCCATCGAAGGCACTGGGCCAGAAGGAGGACACTTGCCACCGGGACCCCCACCAGCAGTAGGAACTGGGAGGGTTGGAATGAACTCTCCTGGAAGCACATTCGCCCGGTCACTCAATGCTGCTGGCTCTCCTTCACCCCTGTGCCAGCAAGCCAAAGGCCTGGTAGGGAAGAAGGGGTCAGTGTCAGGGTAAGCCCTTTTAAGTTGTGGAGGTCAAGGCTTGACTTCCACATAGTTGCAAGTTGTCTTCATTCCAGCGCACCCTGCACACTTTAGTCACACCAATTCTTTTAACCTGTCTCTCTTACTCGAGAACCTACCCTGGCTCTCTGTGAACTGCTCTGAAGCAGAGTGAGCTTGGGTTTACAGTTAGAGAACATGAGTTCAAATGCCACCTTGGTCACTATGGCTGGGTAAGTTTTATCATATTGATGTAAGGCAGGACAGCCCCAAAACTGGGGCTTGGCCTGGGAGGGTTTGTGGCTTCACCTAGGAAAGAATTCAAGGGTGAGTCAGTGGTGTTAGACAGCAACTTTCCCTGAAGTGGCAGCGTATGGCAGCAGCAGAGGTATGCTCCCTGCAGAGCAGGGCTAACCCTAGGTAATGTGCCCAGGGTAGCAGCTTAGGGGCATTTCTGCCATCATATTTATGTCCACTTTTAACTACATGCAATAAGGGGCGGGTTATTCAGAAATTTCTAGAAAAAGGGATGGTAGCTTTGGGTCACTGCCATGGAAAGGGGCAGTAACTTCCAGGCATTGCCATGGCAGTGGTAAACTGTCATGGCACTGGTGGGCATGTCTTATGGAGAGGTGCTTTTGGTGCCTCTTCCCTGTTCCAGCCAGTTTTCCATCTGGCCTGGAATCAATTTCCTCCTCCTGCCTCAATATTGCTTAATGTACCTCAGTTTCCTCATCTGTCCAAATATCTACCTTGATCTACAAATGCTGATACAAAAAAATCTATAAGTGGAAAAAGCAAGTCACAGAGAGATAAAATATTCTGAGCTCATTAATGTGAAAAACAAAACTGCATATAAATAAGTATTTATGGGTTATATATGTAAATGTAAAGGTATAGAGAAAGGTCTGGAGCAGTGGTGTACAATAAAAATATAATGTGAACTACACATGTAATTTTAAATTTCCTGATGGCCACATTAAAAAGAAGAAACAGGAGAAATTAATACATTTTATTTAACCCAATATATTCAAAATGTTATTTCAACAGGCAATCAATATAAAATTATGAGATATTTTTACTTTCTTCTTTCATACCCAGTCTTTGAAATCCATGTGTAACTTATATGAATAGAACAGCTGACTTGGGACTGGCTGTATTTCAAGTGCCCAGTAGCCACGTGTACTAATGAGTCTGGTCTTAGACTGTGCAGGTCTGGAAGGACACACCCCCAAACTATTCCCATGAGTCATGACAAATTGAGAAGGTGGAAGGTGTGAACAAAAACTTTGTATTTTTAAAAATCCTTTTCTCTGTACTTTGAATTTTTCACATCAAGCATGTAGTTTGTATTACCTTTGTAATTCTTTTCTGAAGCTATTAAAAGTGGGGAAAAAGTGTCTCTTTGGGTAATGGTGAGGATGGCATAAGGTCATGTGAAAAGTATTTGTAGATGAGAAAGCACTGTCCAAATGTATGTGTTTCTTTATGCCCCTCCTTCCGCCAGAAAGGCCTGAAGGTAGCTCACAGGGACAGGTGACATAGAGGAGTAACAAAAGCTAAAACTGGAAGCAAAAAAAAAAAAAAGAAGAAGAAGATGATGAAAAACAAAGCTGCGAGCCTACAGTGAAGCTGGAATGAGGCAGGGCAAAAGCAAACACTCACCTCCTGCTCACCTGGCTACCCAGCCAGGCCACAGGCTGAGACTTCCCAGAAGCTCTTCCTGAGGCCCTCCAGAACCCACCTCCGCCTCCTCCTGCTTCCCCTCTTCCAGCCCCTACAATTTCCAACACCCCTGCCCTGCAGCCTGCCCAGGCTTCCCACACCTGCTTAATTCTAGCCTCTGGCTTTTGCTCATGCTGTTTTCTGTTTCTCCACTCACTTGCTCTCCCCACTTGTTTCTTCTCCCTATGTGGACCCTCCCATTCAATAGCGCCTCCCGCTGGCACACCAGCCTTTGACAGCCTCCAGCTCACAAAATCTCTCTCCACAGCCATCCCACCATGCTGAGTCATTCTTGATTATGTGCTGTCATGTGTGATTTTCCCACTCAAATGAACATTTTCTAAGCACTGGCTGTGTATCGGACACTGTGGGAAGTTCAATCCTGCCAAAGATGACGTCTTATTCCGCTCTCAAGAAGCTTCTACAGAAATGGAATTCATTGGCTTGGTAGCTGAGTTCTGTGAGGCACAACGTCCTCCTTCAGGGCCCTGGGAGGCCCCTCTGGATAACTCACTAGAGACTGCAATGGAAGAGCTTCCAGTGTCCAGTCCTCCCTATGCCCTTCACTCACACTACCCACCTGGAACTGAGGCTTGGCCCACCTTCTTCCTACCATCCCCAGGAGCATGAAAACTAAAGCCCCTTCCTAGTGCCTCTTAGACTGGGGCAGAACCTCCACCATATCCTCAGGATTGAAGACTGGGGCAGTACCTGTTTCCTCCATGTCCTCACTGAAAGCATGAATAAGAAGCGGGGGATTGGCATTGTTCTCTTTGCCTAAAGAGCCAACCCGACAGACAACGCACTAGCCTTTTTCAACCAGGCCTCTTAGAGGGCACACAGGTGAACCAGGTAAATTGGCAGTGCCCCAAAGCTGATGAGAAGGGGGTTGGAGCAGCAAGCTACCCTTGATGTCCCATCATTCCTTTTGGTTCTTTCACATTAGTAATAATTATAACTCCAACTGTAATAACAATAGCTAACATTGGCAGAGCTTTACTCAATGCCACTGTGTTAAAGCTCTCTCCACGGCTTGTCTCATCTCATCCTCACAGGAGCCTTAGGAGCGAGGTGTTATTTTTATCCCCATTTCACAGATAAGGAATCCGAGCTTTCTCCCCACAGTGAGGATGGATAGGGAATTACTAAACAACTGAAGACAGGCAGGAAAGAGGAGCGAAGATGAACACCCTTCCAGAGACACCCCCTTTCTCTCTCCACCCCTTCTTTTTCCCCAAGTATCTTCCTTTCCTTCTCTAGAAGAAATAAAGTTGGAAGAGAAAGAAGCAAAAGTGAAGTAAAAACAAATAGAAGGACCTAAAGGTACATCCTCAGTTCTGTGGTAATACCTACCCCATCACCCACATCCCCACCCACCAAGGCACCAGTGGCAGGGGATGGAATAGCTAAAGGAATGAAAGGAGGGGCCCCACCTCGGTTACACAGCAGTAACCTGCCTGGGGCCACCAAAGACCAGAGTCCAGATCCCCAGTGAGGTGCACCTCACTGGGTGGTGCAGCAGAGTCCCCTGGCTCAACCTCTGACCCTGGAGAAGTTGGCACGCACCACTCCCAAAGCCCCACTGGGCCTCTCATGGGAGCTCCCTCCTTTACCTGGCCTGAAACAGGATAACTCCTCCTGGGCCAGCCCCAGGTCTCCCAGGCTGACAGCTCTTCCAGGCTGCCCTGGCCCTCACTCCATCCCCCCTGTGGCCCCAGAATGGGGAAAGGTCCCGAGTCTGGTTGAATGGCATCTATAGCACTGCAGCCATTCAAGTGTGACTTGGAGCTTCCCAACCCCATGCTGGACTCCTCATTACCCACTCCTCCAGTTTGTCTTGCCCCAGACCCCAGATCACCCTGGATAGCGGGTCCCCGAAACAAGAGTTCTTTAGAATGCTGCCATCACCTGTCCCTAGGCAGTTGCATCCTCCAGCACAAAGATCCAAACTCCTGCTGCAAAGTTCTGCTCATACCCTTTAAGAAAACTCTCAACCCTTCCTCCACTTCACTGGTTCTCTCTGTGCCTCCCCAATGCCTGATAGATGTCCAGTTACTGCAGAACATAACACGTACTGGGATAGATGATCCAAACACAAGTCATGAACAGCATTTGTTAGTATAGTAGACATTTCCGTAGGACACAGATCATCCCAGTGGTCCTCATACCCATTGACCAAGTCCCATTTTCCTCCCCTCCTCCAGCAGAGGGTCCCTACACTCCAGCAGGCAGGCTGAGCTGGCCTGGCTCCTCCCTGGAGCTCCAGGTAACCCCATCGCAATGCCCATCCCCTCTCCAGCTGCCCCAAGGGGGTGCTCACCTTACCGTCTAGGTGCTCTTAGAGGCTGCTGGCTGGTCCAATTCCTTCTCTGAGAAACGGATCAGCCAGACCCAGTCGACAGGCCAGCAGACAAGTGGAGGTGGGCGGGGAATCCAGGCAGGAGTGGCCTGGCATTTCCTGGCAGAGTCCTGCCTCCCAGCTGCCCTAAAGAGGGGTGAAGGAGAATGTCCCTCTCTATTGGCAAAGTCCAGCCCAGGTAAGGGAGTAGCTGAGGATCCCAGAAGTCAGTGACCTTGCTAGTCTAGGTCTGCAAGGAAGGAGGGAGGGAGGGAGACAACCTGGGTGTAGGTGCTGCTCCTTGAAACCCCTCCCTACAGTGCCCTCTGCTGGTGAGTGGCTGTCCCCAGCCAGAGGCTATTATTAAATTAAAATGGCAGATAGGAGGAGGAGGGAACTTTCATCTGAGTTTCTGAAACTATAATGTGCCCCACAGTCACCTGGGAGATCTTGTTAAAATGAAGGCTCTGAATCTGTCAGTCTAGTGTGGGGCCTGAGATTCTGCAGCTCAAAGAAGCTCCCAGCTGATGCCAATGCAACCGGTCCAGGGAGCTTAGAGAGCATCTAGTTCCACCCGCTCCCTGCACAGAGAAGACAATGGAGGCACTGAGAGGGTAAATGACTCACCAGTTGCTGGTGTACCTGAGATGTACCCATATCTGTTCCTTACACCAGGTGCTTTCTACTTCCCCCACCCAAAGTTGGCAGAAACACTACCGCCTGGGAGACGGCTGAACTTTGGGGCCATTTGCCATTCTGAGTTCTGAGAAACTCTGACTAGGAGCGATGGCACCACAGAATGAAAACTCCTTGTGGAGAGGAACTTTTCCCGTGTTTTCTGCTGTCTCCTCAGCTCCTGGTACAGCCTGATAGATAGAAGGTGTTCAATAAAGATGTCTTGAATGAGTGAGTGAAGAAGTTGAGAGGGAAGAGGATGCATTTTGGATCCAAGTGACCGACACTGAGCCCAGGTGAGCGACAGGTTGGCTATGTAATATTAGGCAAGCTACTTAATTTCTCTGAGCCTCAATTCCCTTGTCTGTCAAATGCAGATAAGAATATCTACCTCGTGTGAGATAATAATTGTCATTATTGAGCTAACAAATGTAAAATGCCCACCACTGAATGGGTGGTCAATAGATGGTAACTGTTATCACCAGGGTCTGGCCTCCTGCAGTTGAGGAGGCGTGGTGAACGCCCCTAGGCCACTAGTTATCATCTCCCGTAGAAAATAAGTAACTTCCTCTGCTTTTGTCTCAGTTAATAATTCTCTAGCCTCTTGTCTCTGACTGCAATCCCCTCCCCTCTGCTTCCTTCCCTGGTGGAGGTGAGAGGGTGGAATAAACCTCCCACAGGAGCCCAGTACCCCAAAGTGCAGACATGTATCAAAGGAATGGGTAGAGAGCAGGCAACCTGGGAAGCAGACCTCATGCCTAAAGACAAGCCAGGAAGGGTGGTCAGAACTTTGAGAGGGAACGAAGGGAGTGGGGTAGGGGTGTTCGTCTTTAACAAAGCTCTGTTTGAGTCACACAGGAGGCTGGACTTTGCCAACAGATAGGGACACTCTTCCCTACCCCTCTTTAGGGAGGCTGGGAGGCAGGACTTTCTGCCAGGGCGCCAGGTCACTCCTCCCTGACTCCCCACCCACCTCCACTTGTCAGCTCCCTTCTCCTCTGAGTCATAAAGTCCTAGGGGTTTGTGAAAGATCTGTCGAGCTAGGGTTATAAGCCAGGAAGGTCATGCCAACCAGGAGGCTATAACCGGGGGCTGTGTTCATGGATTATGAACTCACTTCCAAAGCTGGTGCTTGCCACTCTTGGGGACAATCCCAATTATAAGGAGGCTCCTGGAGAAATCTGAAGGCTCATACCACTCACTCCCATGGCCACAGAGCTGTTTCATGGGATGCAGAGACCACAGGCATCAATAGCATTAGAACTGGGGGCTGGGCTGTCACAGTAGGGCCAGGTCTCTCAGTGTCAAACCCTCACCACAAACCCTCAAACATTCCATCAAGGGGTAGCCTCCAGAGGCCAGGCACCAAGGAGAGTCTAGTAGGCCAGGGGGCTCCTCCTGAGAGGAACTCTTTGGGGCCATGAAACAGCAACTTGGACTTCCCAGCCAGTGTCACCACCCTTCTCATCTGAGAAAAGCAGACCAGCTGGGAGCACCACTCCACCCTCCTCCCAGCCCCACCTTCTTCCCAGCCCCACCCTCCTCTGCCTTCCACACATCATATGTCGTCAGGCCCCCCACCAGGAAGGTGTGCTGCCAGAGGTAAGGGGAGCACAGGCCTGGGAACGAGGAGGTACTGGGAGAGGCAGGTGTCAGGAGAAAAGAGGATGGGGCCAAGGAGGGGCAGGGAGGGGGCCTCCATCACTGGACAGAAATGTAGAAAAACAGGAAGGCAGAAGATGAGCAAGTGGACAGTGAGGAGCAGAGAAAGACAAGTAGAAATATGCACAGGCGGGCACGCTGCTCAGCTGTGTCCCAGATCCTCCAGGACCAGTGTCCTCGACCCTTGACAGAAAAGGATGGATTAGGGCCGGGCACAGTGGCTCACGCCTGTAATCCCAGCACTTTGGGAGGCCAAAGTGGGTAAATCACCTGAGGTCAGGAGTTCGAGACCAGCCTGACCAACACGGCAAAACCCCGTCTCTACTAAAAATACAAAATTAGCCAGGCATGGTGATGCACGCCTGTAATCCCAGCTACTAGGGAGGCTGAGACAGGAGAATCACTTGAACTTGGGAGGTGGAGGTTGCAGTGAACCGAGATTGCACCATTGCACTCCAGCCTGGGCAACAAGAATGAAACTCTGTGTCAAAAGGGGCCTTGGTTGTAGGAAGGTCTGTACATTGTCCCGCATGCAAATGACGTGCAAAGCAACATGCCAATCAGCATGGCAGCATTTTAATCAAAGACCCAGGCAGTTGTTTCCTTGAAAAGTCAGGCCACAAGAAACCTGAACACTTAACCTGAACACTTGTGCTTACATCCTGACACTCTGGGAATGGAAAGACGGAGCAGGAAGCTCATCCCCCCTGGATCCAGGGGTAGAAGAGAGCTAAAGGTTCAGAAAAAGGAATCCACAGTGTCAACAGGCCAAGTTTGAATTTGGGCAGGAGATAAGCCTGGGTGTGCCCCATGAGTGTGCCAGTCTAATATGGTGAGATAAGCCTGGGACAGATGGGCTGCCGTATTTGTGACTAGAAAAGAGCCCCCAGGAATCTCTGGCTCCTGCCTTCAGATTGTGATCTTTCCAGGTTGGTAGATCAGCTTAGGTAGAACAGTTCTCAATGAGGGCCAGCTACACACCTGGCTAAGTGCTGCCCACTGTGGGAGGCAGAAAAGCTGGTCACCCGGGACCTTATCTCCAGGAGTCAGAAGCACTTGGAGGAAGGTCTTTCACTCAGAAGCAGTTACCAGTGCTGGGCAGTGTCCTCCAAGTGCCAGAGGAATGCTGTGGAGAAAAGAAGTCCATGGAAGCCAGGAGATGGGCAACGTGGGGCCTGGGGTTGGAGAGAGCTCAGAGGTACAGGACTGGAGCTGGACCAGGGAGAGAGGAAGGACCTCCATGACTAGACCTCCTCTGAGGGGCTCAGGCCAGGAAATGAGTCAGGTTAGGAGGCAGAGACAGACGAGGAGTCGCAGGGGAAGGCTCATCACTAGCGTGTTCTCTGCCTCCCCAGATTTTGCCTCCTAAAGGTGAATGCAGCTTCAAGGGGCCATCTTTGTGCTCCTGCCCCACCTGGGGCCCATCCTGGTCTGGCTGTTCACTCGTGATCACATGGCTGGTTGGTGTGAGGGCCCGAGGATGCTGTCCTGGTGCCCACTCCACAAAGTCGTATTGCTTGTACAGACAGCCATCTACTCTGTCGTGGGGTGAGTACTTGTTTCTCACACATGGCCCTGGTACCCAGTGGGGTGGGAACAAGTCCCCTGTATCTGAATTACTCCCATATATTGGCCTCCAAAGGCAGGCACTTTGGCTTGCCTCTTATGGTGGGTCCTCCAGAAAGTAAGAAACCCTCGATGCCTGCCTGGGGTTCCAGTTAGCCCTTCTTCCACCCTCTCTAAGTCTCCCAGCCCCTCCCCAACCTCGCTGTGCCCAGCTCCTCCCACCAACTCCCTCCCTAGCCCTTAAATGATGCCTAGACCCATTCGCCCCCATTTCAGCCCACAAGGGTATCCAAGAGTCCTTATGCCAGAGAGTCTCCTCCATTCACCGTGGAACCTCCCATTGAATGATTTTGCCACCATCTCTCCACAGCTATGCCTCCTACCTGGTGTGGAAGGACCTGGGAGGGGGCTTGGGGTGGCCCCTGGCCCTGCCTCTTGGCCTCTATGCTGTTCAGCTCACCATCAGCTGGGCTGTCCTGGTTCTCTTTTTCACAGCCCACAACCCTGGTCTGGTAAGGCACACGGGGATCAGTAGCAGAAGTAATGTGGGAGAGGGTGAAACCACCTGGCCCCAGAAGCACATAATTTGGCAGAGCAATTGAGTGCAGGCAGGTAATGGATGGGCAGACTTCTCTGCACTTCCATGGTGTGCACAGAGCCCCAGGGACTTAGCTTGTGGCTGGGCTGGGCACTGCAGAAAGGTGGAGGTGCTGGTTCTTGGGCGGCCAGCTGACCCCCGGCCCCTGTGCCCAGGCCCTGCTGCACCTGCTGCTGCTGTATGGGCTGGTGGTGAGCACAGCACTGATTTGGCATCCGATCAACAAACTGGCTGCCCTGCTACTGCTGCCCTACCTAGCCTGGCTCACCGTGACTTCAGCCCTCACCTACCACCTGTGGAGGGACAGCCTTTGTCCAGTGCACCAGCCTCAACCCACGGAGAAGAGCGACTGAGGCCTTAGGGCACGGGAGAGGAGGGACGGCCAGGGTGGGGAGGAAGAGTCTGCAAGCAGGGCTGTGGAGCTAGGGTTCACCCCAATGGGACCACCCTCCTGGGTTCCCTGGTGCCGTTTTTCCTTAGAAATCAAAGAAATGGGAAAGAGGGGGGAAAGCGATTTCACACTTAAATAATAAAATCCTATCAGTAACTCTGAAGGTATGATGTGAAGTGTGTATTTGAATGCATAATATGATGCCTAGGGCGGCAGAGTGGGATGGAAGCTTCTGGACCTGTGTGTGAGTGTGTGTGCGTGAATGAATGTGTGAAGGCCCATGGGGGAGGGGTGGGCACACCAGCTCACCTCCACTCACATGCCTCCCCACCTGGCATAAAGATTTAGCACTCAGATGTTTAATTGCCTGAAAAACAAAAGGCTTTTAAACTGACAAAAAAGCCAAAACAGAAAAATACACTTTATAAAAAGGGTACTACAGGGCCAGGCACTGTGGCTCATGCCTATAATCCCAGCACTGTGGGAGGCCAAGGCAGGTGGATCACGAGGTCAGGAGTTCGAGACCAGCCTGGCCAACATGGTAAAACCCTGTCTCTAAAAACACAGAAATTAGCTGGGCACAGTGGTGCGCACCAGTAGTCCCAGCTACTCAAGAGGCTGAGGCAGGAGATTCACTTGAACCCGGGGAAGCGGAGGTTGCAGTGAGCCTAGATCATGCCAATGCACTCCAGCCTGGGCGACAGAGTGAGATTCCATCTCAAAAAAAAGTGGGGATACTAATTATACATGTTAAGGTTATATAGTATATATTATACATTAATTTATATATCAGATTTATGATGCAGTATCTCGTTATAACATATACTATCGTTATATGATATATATGTGATGCATCTCTGAGAAATAAGATTATAGACCTTCTTTTTTGCTTTCATATATTCCTATGCTTGCTTTATTTTACATCAATTAATCACTATTAGAATAAGGCAAAGAACATTGAAAAAAAAAGAGATTATGCCTCGGAGTGCTGACAGGTGAATTCATAAGAGCTTCTTATTCAGCCGTCTATCTTGCTTCTCTTTTTCTAAACCTTCTTAGTGGCTTTTTCATTTTTGTCTCCTCCCTTCTCTGATTTTCTTCTGTCCTTGTTTCAAAGCCCTGATGGTGGCAAGGAGTGACTGCCCCTGAGTATGCCTCCTCAAATCTTTAACAAGGTCAGCTGGAAGACCAAGACACCTTGCGGTAGGGGGTCTCCACCTGCTGCATGATGGGATCACCAGCAGTGTTTAAAAATCCTCATCAGCCTCTCCAGGGAGGAGGCCTGAGCATCAACATTTTTAAAACGTCCCGAGACCTCCCCAGGTGCAGCCAAGGCTAAGAACCACAGCTGTTTGGAGCTTCTTAAAAAATGCATATTCCTCAGACCCCACTCAAGACCCATAAATGAGAACATTGTGGGTGGGCTCTTGGCATCTTTAGATTTAAAACCTCCTGAGCACTTCTGTCAGCTGCTAGCTAGTTTGAGTGCTTTGGGCACAGATCATTTATCAGGGCCCGTTTAGCCTTGACAATCTGAGGTTTCGTGAGCTGAGTTTTAGAGCTGAAACAAACTGTGTGCTCTCAGGTGAGAAGCCAGCAGGGCAGCATAATTTGAGAAGGGGAGTGGCTCTTTCCAGAGCTCACCCAAGAGAGGGAGTCTGCAGCCTCCCCTCCTCCACCAAGGGCATGCTCAGCCCAGTGGGTCAGGTCACGGGCACCCCAGGACACAGTGTCCCACCCACCTTTGTATCTCCAGCCCCAGGGCAGGGCAGAGCACAGAGTAGGTGCTTGTATGTTTTTATTTGTTGATTAATTTAATGAATACATGAACACATTGTCATACTTCAAAAACAAATGCTGACCAGCACCCTGCCGCCACCCCTACCCCCACCCCTACTCTGGAACAACTGAAAAAAGAATGGAAAGGCTTAAATCATTTTGGAAACTCCTGGTTCTAATGTGCAACCAAACTGAGATCCGTTGCTGCAGGACACTGCTTCTCAAAATGTGCCCCAGAGACCTCCTGAGACACTTGTTGGGACTCCAGACCCATGAAATCAGATCATCTTGGGGAGTGAGAGCAATAGGGCATGGTGATTTGCAGTTCTGGTCGTGGAGTCAGACCAACCTGGGGTTGGATACTGACTCTGTTATCTATTAACTGGTAACCTGGTGCAACTTTTAGCTATAAATACTGATTGACAGAGGAGAGGCTAGGAACCCACAATACATGGGTTCTTACCCCAGCTCTACTACCATTGTGTGATCTTGGCAAGTGGGTACTCCAGACTTTATCTTCCATTACCATTACTATCATCTCATAATAATATATGCATTGTAATATTTGCTACCAATTTTATTCATTACCAGCTAATTCTAGAAGTTAGGCGGAACCTCCATAAAGATGTACGATGCCTATGGTATTACTTTGACCTCCCCAAGGCAAGCTGGAACCACTAACCCATGCCTCTAGCTTTGGACTTAGCCCTAGAAGAAAGCTTAATTTGGGCAGTGTCCCAAGCCCTGGGCTGGCATGACTGCCTGATACAGCATGAGCCAAGCTAAAGAGATTTTTGGCCATGTGCAGAAACTCAGCATGAAAGGGCAGAATCCCAGCTCCAAACTCTTATCCTCTGACTCCAAAGTTGTCCTTAAAATCCCCCTCTGCCCCAGTTCCTTGGTTCCTGGGTGAAGGGAGCCTCTAATCCCACAGTCTCCCAACCTTCCTGGGACTCTTGTCTTTCCCCTTACCCACTTCCCAGTTCAGAGCCCAGCCTAGTGGACACCTGCCTTTGGCCCTCTTGTTACTTAAGAGCTGTGCCTAAATAGACTTGGAGCTGCCTCTTCTCTTTGCAAGTGTGTCCCAGGATCCCACCATTCAGATTGTGTGCACATTTTTGTTCTGAGGCAGTATTTTTCCATTTGCCTCTGATACGGTGAGTCGGAGAGAGACAAGATCATACGGCTCTGCAGATCTCCCATCCAGTGGCTGCAGAGCTACTAGGTAAAACAGCAGATCCAGGAGGTGTCATATCTCATTCTTTTGTATCCTAGTCCATCCTTTCCTCCTCTAAACCTTCACTCTTCCTTCACTCTTCCTCACTTTGCCAATTTCTGCAGAATGGAGACATAGAGGGGCTAGGTGAGATGGCAGACTAGTAGGTGTATGCCCAGTGGACAAAGGTTGGTCAGCTGGGCTAGGAACGGGGCAGAGTGCAGGATGTATTTATTCTGCACATCTCTGGCCCCTCCTACCTACAGGCAGGTAGAGCTGCTTCGTAGGAGAAGCCTGGAGGCCCCTGAATGTTGTCAGTCCTGGGCCAGGGCTCCAAAGTCTCTTTTCTTTTGTGAACGGCCACCATCTGCTCTATCTCTTGGGGTTCCCCTGCACCCCAAGCCCAGTTTCAGAGTCTTCCCAGAGGGCCCCTTTCTTGTAGTTCCAGAACACAAGCACACAATCCTTTGAAGGATTTTACCGCTGATTCTCATCAGCAGCTCACAAGGTACTCAGTCCAAAGCCCAACTTTGCTGAGAACTTCCTCAGATCTCCACCTGCCTCTTCTATCCTCAGGTAGAGCCCACCAAAACATTTACCCACCTCCCAGACTCCTTCTCCCCCCACCCCTACAAAGTCGAGGACACGCCATACATTTAGGCTCTTCTTCTGATATGGAAGCCAGGGGAAGCTGTCTCTGGTCATACCAGGGCCTCAGTCATATTCATCAGGGCCTCATTTATCCCTTTCCAAGGTCCCATGGCCCACACAGAGATTATCTGCTAAGAGAAGCACCAGAAAATCCCCCTAGCTCTTCCACTTGCACCTACTCCAACATATTTCTCATCTTAAGGGCTGAAATTCTCCTCTCAAAAGTTGACTGTAGTTTGTCACCTCCTCCCAGTAGGTTCTTTGGCCTTGCAAACACCCCTTCAAAGAGGAATACTATTTTTTTTTTTTTTTTGAATCTCGCTCTGTCTGGTTTTTTTTGTTTTTTTGTTTTTTTTTTGAGTCTCACTCTGTCGCCCAGGCTGGAGTGCAGTGGCCGGATCTCAGCTCACTGCAAACTCCGCCTCCCAGGTTTACGCCATTCTCCTGCCTCAGCCTCCCGAGTAGCTAGGACTAGGACTACAGGCGCCCGCCACCTCGCCCGGCTAGTTTTTTGTATTTTTTTAGTAGAGACGGGGTTTCACCGTGTTAACCAGGATGGTCTTGATCTCCTGACCTCGTGATCTGCCCGTCTCGGCCTCCCAAAGTGCTGGGATTACAGGCTTGAGCCACCGTGCCAAAGAGGAATACTATTAGTCACCTTAATGTCCATGATCCTTATCAGATCACTTTCTTCAAAGACTGAAAGTGCCAGCCGCAGTAGCTGGGCAGTGCCAGGAGTAGCTACTGGAATGGAAACCATGGTGACCAGGACTAAAGTCCCGGGAGTCACCATTTTACCCAGGGTGGCGTGTCCCACATGGCAAGGCAAGGATTGTGTCCTGTACAGAAGACTGTAAACCCTGCCCTGCCCTGTGATTCTGGTGCCTTCTCCAATCCCAGCCTCAGACTCTGGGAGACCCTTGGCCCCCTCCCCTCTTCACTGGCCAAGGCTGCTCAAAGCCCTGGACACCTCGTGTTTATATCAACAGAGCCGTTGCTAGAGGAAGCAGCCTCCTGCCCTCCAGAGGGGTGTCTGGTGCCCGAGGCCTGTTGTTTGTGTACCTTGTCTCAGTAGTGACCGGAGGGGCAGGCACGCCTGGGCTGGGTCTCTGGGGCAACGCACTGTTGGGGTCCCAGCTGTCCCTGCACATAAAGCACCAACTCCATCAATGCACCCCTGAGGTATCCTCTTTCAGGGAGTGAGAATTTAAACCTTCCTCTGGTGAGGCTTCTATTTTCCACCAGCCCCCCTCCTGGCCTCTCTGCTCCCTTCCCAATGAGGGCAGCTCCATGTCCGGCCAAGATCCAAGGAACAACCGTGCCTGACCCTGTCTTCTCCTTCTCAACCACCTCCTGGAATCTCTGAATGTTTTCTGAAATGACCGTGGGAAATGGGACAGGGAGAGGCATGCTGCAGTGTATCCCAGGCCTAACCCAGCTCCTTCCAGCCACTGCCATCCCAACAAGAAGGGGGCAAGGACTGGCAGAGACAGGATGGGAGGATTCCAATTTTGGTTTCCATCCCCAGATACTAGCTGTCTGGTGTCTCTTAACCTGTACCCCCACCACACAGAGATACATACACACACACACACACACACACACACACACACACACACACCTTCATGTACCAATTACTTCCTAGAGTCTGTTCTTCCTGCAAGAACTCCTTCTCAGCCCCTTCAACTCCCACTGGTCTCTGTCCTTCCCTTCTCCCAGAGCTGGGCCTCAGGGGTGCTGGCAGCAGTTGAGACTGAATGGTGAAGAAGGTAAAACATGACTCTGGAAGCACATGGCTCTGCCCTCTCTAGCTGCATCACTTTGGGCAAGTCACTTAACCTCTCTGGTCTCAATTTCCTCACCAGAAAAATTAGGATAATAATAGTACCTACCCCAAACATCCTTGTGAGGAATAAATGAGTTAACCTACATAATATTTTAGGGCAATGTCAGGATGTCAGCTCTCCTTGTTACTAAATTCCAGGGAATATGACACAGCAGGAGAAGCATGGAACTTGGGAGCTGACAGATTTGGGTTCAAATCCCAGCACCCCACTGACTCCACGTGTGACCTTGAATGAAATACCTTACTGCCCAGTATCCTCCTGTGCAGGAGGGGGACTATTGATAGAACCTGACCCAACAGGGTTAACACTGGGGATGGGGTGTGCGAGTCCTAAAGAGTATAGAGGCAGCTGTAGGGAGAGGAGTCAAGCTCCTGGCATCTGATCCCCCAGATTAGTTGTTGCACTCTGGGGTGAGCAGGGTAAACTGGTATGACTTGGAAAGGAGAGCCAGAGACCAGCCAGGAATTCAGGCCCCCAGGAGGTGCCATAAATAGCCAGAGCAGATCAGAGGGCCTCCAGGGATGGCAGGTTGGGAGACGAGGAAGGCTCAAAGAAGCAGTGAAAAAGGAAGCTGTCAGTCATCAGTCTGGGGGCAGACCCAGGGCCCTCTCCCAAAGGTCAAAGGGAAAATTGTAAGATAGAAGAAAGGGGTCAACTCTTAAGAAAGGACCAGGCTGAGACCACCTGTGCACCATTCACTCTGAGCTGTTGAGAGAGGCAGGAAATTCTCGCCACACCATTCACCTGTGGTCTTCACAAGCCCACTCTGCGCCCTATTTTCTGCTTTTTGACCATTTGGAAATAGAAATCAATAGCACAGCCTGTGTCACAGATGGGAGAGCAGAGGCTCAGAGATGTCAAGTGATTTGTCCAAGATCACACAGTGAATCAGGGGCTAAGATGGGGATATGAACACAGAATATTTTTTGCCTCCTAATCCAGGGTTATACATGACAGCCAAAATAGAAGGCCCTGTCCTCAGGGAGGAAGTCTTTCTTGCAGGAGAACAGTGAACTGAAAGGATCCATCCTCCTTGCTTTCTTCCCCAAGACATTTTACTCTTCCTCCGTTGATCCAGGCATATCACCGTAGCTGGGCCTGGGAAGTGGGAGACGGATGCACATTTATAATGCTTCAGAGATGTTTTATCAAAGGTAGCTGTGTGCAGCCCTGGGACTAGGCTGAACTTGGGCTCCAAAGACCTGAACTCGAAGCCCGTGTGATCTTATACAAATCACTTCACCTTTCTCAGCCACAAGTCCCTAACTTGCAAAATGAGGTCCATAATTCACACCCATGTGAGACTGGTGTAAGGACTAAATGAGATAATGCATGCTTGAGTGCTTGATTAATGCCCCAAATATGATAAAAGCTGGGAGCCCCTGGTGAGGCAGCACCTTATTCATCTCTGTACTCTTGGTATTTACCACAGCACCTGGAACATAGGAACCTCTGATAAATGTTGACTGAACAAGAAAATGAAGTAAACTCTTTGCATTTAAACGTGGGATGTTTGTGTCATAACACATTCTTTGCAGTTTATCAGCTGCCACTGTCTTTTTATTGTGGACACAGGAACTATTACCTCTACTCTGTGCTTTATTCTCCTGGAAAAATGTTTGAAAAAATAAGATGTGGATAAAAATGCTTTCAGTGGCCGGGCGCGGTGGCTCATGCCGCCCAGCACTTTGGGAAGCCGAGTCAGGCAGATCACGAGGTCAGGAGATGGAGACCATCCTGGCCAACACGGTGAAACCCTGTTTCTACTAAAATCACAAAAATCAGCCGGGCGTGGTGGCACGCACCAGTAGTCCCAGCTACTTGGGAGGCTGAGGCAGGAGAATCACTTGAACCCGGGAGGCGGAGGTTGCAGTGAGCCAAGATCGTGCCATTGCATTCCAGTCTGGCGACAAAGTAAGACTCCATCTCAAAAAAAAAAAAAAAAAAAAAGCTTTTAGTAGTAAATCCAAAAGGTAGGGGACCATATAATTTATTGTTCACAGCGGGACACCTTTGGGAGTAAAGGGGTGCTATTAGTAATTATGTCTGGACAACAGGAAGAAACCATGAGCATCCTGGCAAACAAAATGCTGGGCATCACACTAACGGAGCACTCTGCTGCTCACTCTCTGGAGGAGGGAGCCCAAATCTTCCAAGCCATCTTGACTCCTCTGCTCTAGTCAGACCCTCTAAAGGGTGCCCTACCCTCTCATCTCCACCAGCCAAACCCATTTGGAGCTATTTTCAGATCCACTCCCCAGTGTTCTTGGGTTCCTCATTTTCAACCTACAAGTGACCCCGACCCCTTCCTTCTGCTTCCCTGAGAATGGCCTAGAGTGTTTGCACTGCTCTAAACACAAAGACTTTTGCCCCTGCTAAGTACCCATCATGAGAGCTGCAAAAATCATCTAACCATTCTCTGCTGCTGTTCCAGCTCAGGGTCTTTTCTAGGAGACCCCATCATCTCTCTCCGGCCTCAGTAGGTTTCTCATTGGTCCCCTGCCTCTGCTCTTCCCAAGTGCTCAGACCACCTGTCTCATCTGTTCAGAGACAAAGGCTTCCCACCTCACTCAGAGAAAAAGCAAGGTACTTATGACAGCCCATAAGGCCCCAGTCCCTTTTACCCTTGTTATCTCTTTGGTTTGATCTCTTAGAACTCTCCAGTCACCCAGATGTCCTCACTAGTTCCTCAAACACCCCAGGAATGCTCCCTTCTCAGAGCCTTTGCTCACGTTGTTCCCTTCCTGGGAACGCTTTCCTCTTATATATCCAAATGATTAGTTCCCTTGCCTCCGTCACACCTTCTTCAATTGTCTCCTTTTCAAAGTCTTTCACCCTGGCCATCCTATAAGGATGTAACCCCACCTCTTAGCACTTCCTGTTTCCATTTCCTGTCTTTTCTCCTTGGCACTTATCAGCACCAAATAGACCATGTATTTTACTTATCTTATTTGTTGTCCAGTCCCTCAAGCTCCACAAATCATCACAGCAGGGATTTTCATTTGCTTTGTTCTTTTGCCATATTCCCAGTACCTGAAACAGCACCTGGCAGAGAGTAGATGCTCAATAAATATTTGTTAAGATGAATAAAAGACTGACTGTGAGGCCACATAGCACAGAGGTTGAATATTTGGCCTGAAGTACAAAGGCCTGCGTTTTAATCCTGGCTCTGCACACTTCTGTGAGTCTCAGTTTACCTGTAACATGGGATAATACACATCTCCTCCCACGGCTGTGGCAAGCATACATCTGATTTCATCTAAACCCCTAAACCCACTGCCTGGCCTATTTCAAAATCTCTGAGCTAAGTAAATGGCAGCTATTGTTACTCAGGGAGGCTCCTGATCGATTTGACATTACATTATGGCTTCGTAATAGGCAAATCAGCACCCGCCACTTTTGAGTCACAACTCACACACTTTCTCCCCAAATTGTCAGTTTTGATCCCACCTCTTCCCGGGCCCCTCCTTTCCTAAACCCACGTTCCCCCAGAGGAAATGGCCTGGGTCTTTTTGCAGTCATCCCCTTTCACACACATCTCCTCCTGCTTAAATCTCAGAAGGCCACCCTCCTAAATCTCAAGATGCCTGCCCTGGGGCCCCTTCCACACTCTCCCCCAGTGGAGCTAGGGAAGTTGGGTGGGAAACAAAGGGGAGAACATGAGGTGAGCTGAAAGGGAGAGGGAGAGGAGAGCAGGCCAAGCCATACCCACCTGCCAGGTTCCTGTCTTTGCCTACTGATAAATAGGGGATACTAATGGCCAGATTTTCCATTCCCCCACCCCAGCACCCGCCGTCACTCAATTAAAAAAAGATAGAGGGAGAGAGCCTGGGGGAGGGGCAGGAGGCCTTGGCTATAAAGCCTGTGGCTAAGTGGGGAGAGCACGAAGTCTGGCCTGCTGGGTCCTTTTCCCGTCATCCCCAGCCAGATTTAGCTGCTGACAGCTGCTTGGGACTCTGCCGCCAGAGCCTGGCCCAGATCTGCCTGCCTCTCCTTTCTCTCAGTGACTCCTGAGCCACAGACCCTCCATGGCCCAGAAGGAAGAGGCTGCTGCAGCCGCTGAGGCTGCCTCCCAGAATGGGGAGGATCTGGAGAACCTGGACGACCCTGAGAAGCTGAAAGAGCTGATTGAGCTGCCGCCCTTTGAGATTGTCACAGGGTAAGCCTCAGATGTGGGCCAGGGTTCTGCTCCCTAGAAGAGTGCAGGCTTGGGGTAGGCTGTGGAAATTCAGGATGGTATTTTATCAGGCGTCAGGGCCAGCTACAACCCTGCAGCAGTGAGAGTGCACCAGTGGGCACGGCAGGGGTGGTAGGGGACCCAGCAGCAAATTCTCATGGCTTCTTAGGGTGACACCTTGGGCTCTCTAATCAGGGAGAGGTAGGAGGAGCTCCTTGGAGGCAAGAGCCCAGAAAATAAAACCACCCTTCAGGCCTCCTGGTATTGGGACAGCCACCTGCCTCTCTGGGTAGAGGCTTAGTCCTAGGGAGTTTGGTGAGGACAGAGGATGAGACTGGCACATCTATATGTGGCTCCGGTCAAAGCACCCCTTCCCCTCAACTTCTCTCTCTGTTCCTGAGTGGGTCTCTCTACTAGCCATAGGCCTCTAGCCCTTTCATTAGAGCTCCTTCCTGGAGTAGAAGCTCCCAAGACAGGAAAGATAGATCCATCCTTTCCCAAGACTCAGAAGCAGCTTTTTTCTTATTAAATCTATTCTGAGTCTCCTCAGGGGCTGTTCCATAGAGAAACAGAGAAATTACATGCAGATAACGCAGCCCAGGAGCTTATGGACACAGGAGCTGTTCCAACATGTTCAGGCATTGCCTAGAGGAACTGGGACCCAAAGAAAAGGTTCTACAGACTGCGAGGAGGGGGCTGTGTGCAGGGTACCTCTGTCTTTCCCAGATTATATCATCTCCAAGAAGAAAACTAAGTAGGCTGCTTCCTCTTCCCTTTCTATTCCTGTAGTGGAAGACCCTGCTAAATCCTGAGCAAAGAATAAAGGAATCTATAAGGCCACATTTCCTCCCTGAACCAAACGTTTCCTTCATGGGGTGTCCAGGAATGCCCACAGGCAGAGTGGGTGCGAGACTAAGAGAAGTTTCAGGAAGAAAGGAGGCATGATGCTTTCAAGGGGGAAAGGAAGCCCTGAATGGCAATTTGGACTTGATATTTCAAGCTTGGCAAGTGATTTTCAAGTCAGCCACAGTTTTAGCACTTATAACATGAAGAACCTATACTAGTAAGGTCCCTTCCAGCTCAGATGTTTTCTGATTTCCAAGAGAACCTAAGGGAAAATGCACCCTATTTCCTGAGGCAAGAGTAGCCCCTGAACTTCCATTTGCCCATGCCCACCCAACTAATCTCACCCTCATCCTAGGATTAAGGGAGCAGCTGGGCACAGATTAATATAGACACAGGGAAAGCCTAGGGCAGCCTGGCTACGACAGTCCTCAATTCCAGTGGCTTTCTTATGGAAGGAGAGCCTTTTTCTAACACTCAAGCATGCTGGTACACACTATCCTTAGTCATACACACACGCGTGTGCACACTACACTCTGTGTGGCATTCCAACACAGAGGCAAGGTGGGTCAAGAACAGAATTAGACTGTTTGTTGAGCTAAACATGCTTAGGGGGTCCCAGAGCAATGGATCCTGAAGGGTTAAGTCCACTGACATAACTTCTATTTGTCCAGGGCTTTATAATCACAACATAGTTTCATGAACATGAGACCATTCAACACTCAGCACAAAGGTAGGAGAAGGAGATGTATTATTGCCACTTCACAGAGGGGGAAACTGACACTCAGGGAGATTGAATGATATGTCCAAAACCACAGAACCGGGCACATCTTCTGACTCCCAGCAAAGTATCCTTTCTACTGGTCTCTTATTCATTCTGGGTTCCAGGTTTCCCAGAGCTCCACGTTATCTCCATCTGGGAGGTAGAGAGGATCAGAGGCTTCTTAGGACCCAAGGCTCAGAAAAAGAGGCACAGAAGGGGCAGCGTTCTGAGCATTCTGTGAGCAGTTCAGGTGGGAGGTAGAGCCCTGAGTGTTTCCTGGCCACAAGTAACGGCTGTGGAGAGCTGTCTCCTGGGCTCCTCTGGGTAAACAGATGGCTTAAAATAGCCCAGAGGTGCAGCTGGGTCTGTACAGGGACAGGTTGAGGGAACAGCTTTCCTCTCCTTCCCTCTTGAGATGCATTCACCCCAGGAATCCCTCCTGGAGTCAAGGGGGTCACCAAAGCAGCTCCTTTTCTAGCCTGGTCTCCAATAGTGAAGATCTTTAGTGCTCCTTATATTTGGGCCACAAACTAGCAGAAGAGCAGGTGGCTTTTCAGGAAACAGTCTGACATGAGGAGGGGGTAGCTGGTAGGAAGGAGAGATGCCCAGTTCATGGTTGAATAGGGCATTCAGGATAGAAAGTGGAACTGAGCACATTAACAAAATAACATGGTAGAATGTTCTGGAAAAGGGCCTAGGACTGCCGTAGCGCGCTGAAGCCAGCTCCTGTTGGTTTATAAGTCTCTTCCCAATTCTGCATCCAGTGATATCACCTTGGGAGCTTGAAATCTCCATAATGGGAGTACTTACCTTATGGAAATCAGCAAACTTTAGAAATCAGGGATTCTTCCTTCTATCAGAGAGCTGAGCGTTACACTTACCAGCACACCACTGAAAACCAGAAACCTCTGAAAGTGAGAAGAAGAGCAGTGGAAAATGGATCGAGTTTGGTAATGCTTAAGATGGAGCTCCAAAGGATACAATTTGAGGCCTGGAGAAGGCATCATATGTATCATACATCAATTTCCTTTTTGTTTTTTGGAGATGGGATATTGCTTCTTGCTCTGTTGCCCAGGATGGAATGCAGTGGTGCAATCACAGCTCACTGTCGTCTCAACCTCCCGGGCTCAGGTGATCCTCCTGCCTCAGCCTCCTAAGTAGCTAAGACTACAGGTGAATGCTACCACACCCAGCTAATTTTTGTATTTTTTATAGAGATGGGTTCTCACTGTGTTGCCCAGGCTGGTCTCAAACTCCTGGCTTCAAGCAATCCTCATGCCTCAGCCTCCCAAAGTGCTAGGACTACAGGCATGAGCCACTGTGCCCAGACTAGCTTTGAGTGTCTACTGTTGTCCAAAACCTTAGAAGTTGGATTATTCACTCTTTCAGGTGAGGAAACTAAACCTCAGAGGGATTAAGTCATATGGCCAAAGCTTGTAGATGGAGTACGATGTGAACCCCAGGACTGTCTGACTCCAAATCATCACACTGCATCCAAAAAACCAGAGAGGATTCTTTTTATATTTACTGAATAGGAGTTGATCATTTACTGCCTGTTTCCCCCGTTAGTATTCAACCTCTACGAGGATAGCACTTTGTCTTTTTCACTGCTTTATCCTTAGCACCAAGCTCCTGATAGGTACTCAATACGTATTTGTTGAATAAATGAATGACCTAATGAATAAGAACCTCTTGTGTGGTTTTTAGGCTCTCTGTCAGACAAGATAGGGAGTGAACTGGGGGAGGGTTTCTTGAGGACAGCAGCTCAGGGTGTATGAAGATCCAGCAGCATGAGGCTTAGGTAAGAATTCCCCTGGCTCATGCCTGCTTCTGGACACAGCACGTTTTAGTGGAGCTCTGGGGCACCAGAGCTGGTTGCTCCCCAGCTTTCCAACCCAGTGAGAAGTGACTGTGACTCTGCCTGGCAACACCCTTGATGTGAGCTTGGCTTTGTCTCTAGTTATGTTGTGTATGTTTTTACAGAAAGCAGAACCTCCTATCCAAGGGATTATTATGGAACAAAGATAAATGGCACACAGAATGATTCTTCTTCTAACCACTTCTTTAGCTACCAGTAGTTTACTCTGGCCATGTAAGGAACACAGAGAGGCAGTGTCCAGAGGAGAAGGGCGAGATAAGGAGTGAGAGGACTTCGACACCAGTTAACATCAGACACAGCCCTTTACCCTCACCCTGGCCTCTGGAGCACGCTGGGTGGTGTGTCATCAAGAAAAGAAGGCGATCCACTGACTGGCCAACCTGCCTTCCACAGTGGGTTGGGGGCAGGTCAAAGCTCAGGTGTAAAGACCATGCCTCCCAGGGAAAACAGGCAAGTCCAGGGCTTCCCTTGGGCAAAATCCCATCCAGTCCCACAATTCGGAGCTCCCTTCTCAGCTCTAGGGAGTCAGGCTGCTAGAACGCTCTGCTCCTGCTCTTACTACTCTTTCTGATTATGTCCACTCCTTGATATCTGCTTGGAAAAGTGCTCTGAGAAAGCAGAAGGCCAATGAAACCAGCAATCCTCCCTCTTTCACGCCAGTCACCAGTAGGTCTAGTGAGGGAAAGCTGAAACAAGTCAACACATAATAACCTGTGAGTAGATTTTTCCACTCATGGATTATTCTAGAGCAAATGTTTAATCTCAGCCCAGCTTCAACTGCCCTCTGGGCTGCTTCCTTTCACAGTATAGATTTATGCTTAAAAAATTCAAATGTTTTGAACGTGAACCTGAGAAAAATGTATTACATTTACTCACATTCCTTCTCCCTCCATCAAGCAGATTATCTTCCCATTTTTTTTTTTTTAGATATTTGGACTCTCTGTTTCCTCCCAAGTGAATTGAAATGCCCAGTAGCCTGGGTCTAAGTAGATGAAGTGTGACTGGCCTTGTTTGCAGAAAGTATGAGGAAACGGTGCTTAGCAAGGTGCTATCAGAGGCTGGGGAGAGGGAATAGAAATCAGGCTGTAGCTTTCTATGCATGAGGAAGTGACTGGATCAGGGAAAGAAATCTACTACCAGCATCTCTCTCCTGACCACCGCCACCACCCCCAGCCCACCACCCCACACACACACACACACACCCACACACACGCGCGCGTGCGCGCACACCCACACACACACCTCTACCGGTAAAATATTTTCTGGGTTAAATGTAAAGGACTATAGTTAAATATGATACTTAGACCTATCATGCTACTTTAAAAAACCTGCTGGTGATTATTTAACAAGTCAGGTGTCATTATTTACTTCCTTCCACTAGTGGGCATAATAGTGTTAATTTATTCTGTGAGTCTACAAAATTGCCCGAGATGGCCATGTTGTCTAGCTCCCTGTAGAAATTCCAGACCTCTACTACCTCTGTTCTCCTGGTTTTCCCCCAGGACCTAGCTATTTCAGTATGTGAGAGGCCTAAAGAATCTCATCTGACCTTTTTGCTCCTTCTAGAAGACCAAGAAACCCATTCAGAAATCAAGCAAGTTTAGTCTCTGAGCAAGCCCAAGGGAACGACTGGGAACCAAACCTTCCCTGCCTTTCCTTTGCTCCTTGAAAGCACTTCTTTTCCTGAGGCATCTAGTCCAGAAGGCTCTGCTGAGGGACAGAGTAGATTCTAGGGCTGCTCGCCAGAGGGGTCGGAAACAGGTATTCATAGAGATGACCTTTCTTCCTCTCCCTGAGGTTTCAAGTTTCTCTGGGTCTTCTCCTCTTGCCTAGGGAAGAGGAGAAGGGGAAAATGTCAGAGCTTAAGAAGGGCAGAAAGAAACAGTCACCTCACAACCATCCAAGCCAATTTGCAATTGCATGCTGGGCCAAATTCACACTGGCCTAAATTCATACTTTCAGCTGGGCTATACTGAGCAAAGTTGGAGCCATGCTTTTGGGAGCTTCAGAAGGAAAAGAGGGACCACACAGCAACTGCTGTTCAAGCCTCCAAGCTATTTGAGTAGCCATGAATACTTGCAAGGGTTCCACCTGACAATCCATCATATAGGTGGCCCTGGATTAGACTTGGGGAGGGGGGCAAAAGGGCTTGAAGAGCAAGTTTGGGCAGGAAAGGTAAGCTCTGTGCTTCTCAAAAGCAAAAAGGCACTCCAGGAACTGAAGGGACCATTTGGCAACTGGTAAAGTTCAGGAGTGGTCTGGTGGGGTGAGTACCTTTTGGGAGCACTCACTATAAGTGAACGCCTAACAGGGACTGAGAAGAAGAGCAGGGAAACATCAGTCTATCCATTCTCCTAAAATGTTAAGTAAACAATAAACACCTCCAACTAGGGACAGAGGGGCTTAGAGAGCTAAGTATAGTACCTAAAGGAATCCTGGGGCTGGGTCCTCAAACACATCCATCTCCACAGTGGAAAACGAACCTGACAGCAAGGGACATGGAAACTTGGGTGGTGGACACATTTTGGTGATGGGCGGGGGTGAGGGAATCCTGCAGGGAAATAAGTCAAGTTTACTCATATCTTTGGCATCTGCTGCTTATCCCTAGGCAGCCAAGGCCCTGGGATACCAGGGATTCCCCTGCAGCCCAAGGAGTCTGGTGACTTCTTTGCGTAAAGAGAAGAGGTGGAGATAGGCAATAGTAGAATCAAGGGTGCCATAGCTATCTCTTGGGGTAGCCAGAGAGATTACATTTTTAAAAAGGAAAACATTGAGTCTTTCTAGCTGGTACTCATCTCCTCCTCTTCTGACATTTTTCATCTCTCCTATTAAAACTTCATTTTCTTTGGCCTTCAAACTTGCACAAATCTTGCCTATTTTAGAAAAACACACACATACACATAAAAGTAAAAACAATCTTCAACTCTTTTTTCTTCTCCTTGTTATTACCAAAATTTTCAGAATTCCTGGCCTTTTCCCGCTATAGTTAAATATGATACTTAGACCTATCATGCTACTTAAACAAATCTGATGGTAGAATGTTCTGGAAAAAAAAAAAATCCTGCTGTTTTCATTTCCTAACCATCCATCTCCTCCTCAAAGGCACCCACACAATTCATCACCGAGTCTAGTGTCCTAAGACACCTACTGAACTTGTTCAATTTGAGGCTTTTCCTCAGCTTCACACCATATGCCTATTGCCACCAGAGTAATCTTGCATGGACATCACTTTTATTGTTTTTCTTCTCAAGAACCTGTAACAATTCTCTACTGCCTCCTGAATCAAGGCTATACTTTCGAGAACCTTCATAATACTTCCCCTACTGTACCTATCCAATTTTAGCAGTCTTGTAATGTTCTCAGCTGTTTCATTGACATCTTCTCTGTCCAGCTGCAATCTAGCTGCTAAATTATAAGCATCTGGAGGGCAGACACCAAGTCCTTTAAGATTTTGAAGTGACTCAATACTAAATACAGGCTTAATTATCCCAAGATACCCTTGAGTAGTCTGGCCTCACAGACAAAATTTCTTGGACACTTACCATGTGACAATCCCTTTACCTGAAAGTTAACACAGACTTGAGAAGTAGTCACTAGGAGAGCATGGTATTGCAAGTTTTAGGCCATTTCACGCCAAGATGCAATTTACATGAGTTACAAGGAAGAGAAAAGCAAGCATAAAATGCCTGCAAAATCTTTGTCTTGCTCTGTCTTGAGAAATTTTATATGCTTGCTACTTACCTGGCCACTTATTGAAATCATCCAAAGAGCTTTTTAAAAATACTGATGCTTGGACCAACTCTCCACATGTTCTGATTTAATTGGTTTGGCATGAGGCCCAGGCATTAACATTCTTAGTCTTCTAGGTGATTCTAAGGTATAGGCAGGTTAAAGATTCAATAATTTAGAAATGTAGGGGTGTGTTGTGCTGGAAGAGAGATGGTGGAGACAATGTTTGGAGACTCTTCCTAGTAGGGTGACCAGAATGCACACCTCAATCCAAATTCTCCTCTCCTTCAGAGAGACCCTTTTGGATTTTTTAATACTTTTTTTTTTTTTTTTTTTTTTTTGGTCACTCATGTTACCACAGGCAAGACCTATTTCTAGTAAGAGTGAATGCATATCTGAAATACTGATCTGGAAGAGCTACCTACTCTAGGCTGGTTCTAGAAACAAGAACTTATTATTCTTTCCTGTCCTTTTGTCTCCTTGACCTACAGAGAACGGCTGCCTGCCAACTTCTTTAAATTCCAGTTCCGGAATGTGGAGTACAGTTCCGGGAGGAACAAGACCTTCCTCTGCTATGTGGTTGAAGCACAGGGCAAGGGGGGCCAAGTGCAGGCATCTCGGGGATACCTAGAGGATGAACATGCGGCTGCCCATGCAGAGGAAGCTTTCTTCAACACCATCCTGCCAGCCTTTGACCCAGCCCTGCGGTACAATGTCACCTGGTATGTGTCCTCCAGCCCCTGTGCAGCGTGCGCTGACCGCATTACCAAAACCCTTAGCAAGACCAAGAACCTGCGTCTGCTCATTCTGGTGGGGCGACTCTTCATGTGGGAGGAGCCGGAGATCCAGGCTGCTCTGAAGAAGCTGAAGGAGGCTGGCTGTAAGCTGCGCATCATGAAGCCCCAGGACTTCGAATACGTCTGGCAGAATTTTGTGGAGCAAGAAGAGGGTGAATCCAAGGCCTTTCAGCCCTGGGAAGACGTTCAGGAGAACTTCCTATACTATGAGGAGAAGCTGGCAGACATCCTGAAGTAGGGCAACTGGGCTCGGCCTCACGTGAGTTTTCATGGTGCCATGGCACCATCACTTTATGATGTTAACTCCAGTAGAAGGTGTGAGGTCAGGTAGAATGAGTGATACATCTGATTTTCCTTTGGAAGGGTTTCATTTCTCTGCTTTTGACTGGTTGTAAATATAGTTTAGAACATCATGTCTCTTTACTCTGAATCCCTTTCTAAACTTTTCCCTCCCACACTTCCGTATCAAAGTAACTTTCCCCTAACTTACAATACTCAAGGTTGACAGGAATCCTAAAACTTCCATGAGACAAGATGACCTTCTTTGGTAAGATTAAGATGTGCAAGGACCTGCTACTGAACCACAGCAGAGAAGATACTGAAATCCTCTGAGTATGCCCCCGTGTACATGTCAGAGATTACTAACTCTAGACACCTTCTAGATGTCCCACTCCCATATCCACTGGCAATCTTACCATTCCATTTTTCTCTAATGAATGTTTTTCAGTCCTTCAGGGCCAATTTTTTCACTTATGGTTAATTTTGAAATTCCCCAAATGTACTGGTATTTAACTTTTTTTTAGCCAGACCTGCTTTCATGTTTTCAAACAAATGGCTACACTTTGAAGGAGACCAATAATTGCTGAGTGAAAATATAATACGAGAACATTTCCCTTATGTTGAGAAGACCTTAGCAGAATTCATGAAGGATGTTGAATGCAGGAATGGGGATAATACAGTAACAAGCTGGTCCATGCAGGAATATTTAAAGAGTTAAAAAAGATGTTTGTAAATTAGACAGCAGCTCAGAAGTAACCTCTCACAGATATCAAGAGGTGATAGGAGAAAGATTAGCTATTTAAGCAAATAATTAGGACACAATTAAGGCCAATTTGGCCCCTTGCTGAGGGTAAATTAAACTCTAACAGAAACAGGCCAATTACCCTCAGGAAAGAGGGCTAAACGATCCTTTACTATCTTTTGCAGTCTGATGGAGTTTGCACCTACAGAAATGCTATGACTAAGCCCCCCTTGCAAGGTCCCAGTTACTGATCAAAATCTTCCAGTAATAGAGGAGGGGTCCTCACGACACTCTTACCCGACTTTAATTCTGCAACAACTCACATATTACTAAAACATGAAAACAACATGCTTCCATGAAGATAATTTACTTTTGGTCTTTCTCACTCCTAACACACTTAAGATGTCACTTCATAGACACGTTTAGGAAATATCAGTGTTCCAGGGCTTGATGTTGACAGGTGTTTTCTATCAGACATGCGCATGGGCACCTGATCATTCTCAAGCTGAGCATTTGCCAACCCATGAAGATACAACTTTCAGCCATTTCTTTAAAAAAGCAGGACTCAGTCAGTGAGCCTATGGTAGGGTATACTGTGTGGTACTCTGCTCACATAAAATAAGACACTTGGTAGTGGTGAACAGTGGTCAAAACAGATTTCTCAGTGTGCCCTCTGAAAATATAAAATTTAACTTTTAGAATTCCTTGAAGATGTTCTTAGTGTATGTACTGTCACTGTAATTATAAACCCAACATAGATTCTACAGACTTAACCGGCAGCTTAAAATTTAATCCCAGTATACTTTCCTTTCAAACAGCTTTCAGAGTCAAGGACCCAGCTGCCTAACTAGCAAGTCCTTAGGGCTTTTAAAATTTTTTTTTCAGTGATTTTTTTCTCATTAAAATTAAGCATTTCAAAGAAGATTTAAAATATGTTTAAATTTTGGATTGAGGGTTGTATCTTATACTAATCTAAACAGAAGTAAAAGAAATAAATCACTGAGGAAAAAGTAAATAAGTCAGATTCTTTTTAAATAAAATATTACTAGACATCTTCAATTATAACCCTCCTTCCATTAAATATAACTATATTATCTGGACCCATTAACACGCTTCCCTGTCTTCTATTTGAATTGCTCATGTTTCTGAAGGGAAAGGTTAAGATACACCAAGTTAAAAAAAAAAAAAAAAAAAAAAAAACTGGCATGAGATAGTTGTAATCTAAAAGCCCAAAAGAACAACCCTGCTTACTTAAAATAATCTTGAGAAATGAGCATTTGTTAAATAAAGTGTCTTATTTTACACATTTCTTATTTCATCTTTTGTTTTTTTAAAAAAATGACAAAATAGTATTTAATCCTATATTTAGTCAAAAGACCAGAGTTAAAGCAGATCTCTTCTGGGGCTTTTTCTGCGTAAACTACATCAAAACATGAACGAAAGACTGGCTTCTGATTTAGTCAATCCTGGGTAAATCAGAAACCAAAGGAAACTCTGGAGGAGAAATTAAGGGACTTGTTGGGAAGGGCACACTGAAGCCTTAGTTCAAAAAGAAACGAGTCATTGTTGGGGGTCAGCAGGGATCTCAGTAAGACGTTTTGTTTGTTTATTTTACCAAGGTCTTCCTGTTGCCACCAAGAGACAGCAGTGACATGTATAGCCATCTGGGACATGCCTGTCTTCCTAATACCATTTGGAGCTGGACAACATTTGACACCAACCAATCATACTGGACAAGGCCCTTAGAGGACTTGAAATATACTTCTCATGCTGTAATTCATTTAGGCTGTGCCTCTCTCTCTAATGCTGCTCTTGGGAAGGACGAAAGCGACCTGCAAGGAGAGAAATGCAACCATCCATGGGCTCCAGTCAACTATGGGACTGAAGGTCCTAATTGCTCAACCAAGGGGGCTGCTTAACACAAACAGCCTCAGACCCAAGGTTTAGATTTCTGAAATATGCAGTTTATGTTAAGTTGGGTATTTTTTAAAAAAAGAAAAACAGCAACATTAATAAAAGAAGTGGTGTGTTTTTCCCGTGGCCAGATTTTTAAGAAACTCGAACATTTGGAAGTTGCCACAGACCAGTGAGCCAGTTCCAGACACGGGGACACCCCAGGCTATGAACCAAGCTGTGGTTAAACCAGGACTTGCCTAGACAATGTAGAATAACTCTCCCATACAGATTTCTTACGACAATCAAATGAAGGCCTTTCCCTTCTCTGAAGGCAAGTAATCTGGCAGAAGGTGGAACAAAAAGCATGAGAAATCTATGGTAGCCACATCCCAAATGCCAGTTAAAAAGCAACTAGCTTCTTTATTAGAGAGGAGCGGGTGAAAAGTAGTAGTTTAATGTTCAGATATACACTCATTTAAAAGTATTCAATACATGATGTTTGATGGTAATGGCAGAATGATGTCAAGTCTCTCTTTTTTTTAAAGGTTTGTTTGAGTCCTATGTGGAAGCAAAAATTCACAGGTGAATTTCTGGGTGTTTGCCAAACTCTAACTAGGTTTCCAGGAATAATGTGTTCACCCTGATTACCAGGACATGCCTCCTTTCCCCAGGCTTCAAGTGTGATAAGTCGTCGGAATTTGACCCAAGACTACTATCAGCAAATGAAGAAGTGCTTTATCACATTCCTGCTGAGTCCCAGAATTCCACTGACAGCCAGTCCTGGATGAGACTAGGTTCTGTTTAAAGAATCAAGGCTCAAACGCCACGGGAAAAAAAAAAAAAATAATAACCATAATCTCTTTAAAAAAGTAAAGGAAGCCTAGAAAATCCATGTTTTGACTTGTGTTAAGGTTTACAGATGGTACTCAATTTACAATGGTTTGTCTTGCAATTCTTTGACTTTACAACAGTGCAAAAGCCATACACATTCAGTATACTCTTCAACTGAACTCAACTTAAGATGTGGTTACCCAGACATAGCCCTAACATAAGTTGAGGAACATCTGTAATTGCAGAGTTAAGCAAAATACTGTAAGTTTCTTATCCCCCACTCTCATTTTCAATTTTTTGTATTTAGACAATCTCTCCTTCCTTTTTCCCTTCAATTTTATGTGGACAAACGCAGTGCTTCAAGAAAAGCCTCAATCTAAAAGTTTGATAATGAACTTGACCCTCCACTGCCCCTACCCCAACAACATGAAGAATTTGTCTGTTCCACCTAGAAAAACAAAAGTGCAATACTTTTTTGAAACTGTTGCCTCTTATCAGGCTGATTTGTGATAAGAACACAGTCTAAGGTACAAAGATCATATTTAACCAGTACTTTCCTGGTGTTTTAACCAGCCCCTTCTAAAATACAGTTGTTCTTTCTTTTATACCTGGGAAAGCAGCAAGTCCTGTGACAGACCCAAAGTCACTCTAGGGAGAAAATCAATAGCAAGTCTGGCGTTTTAACTCTCAATACCACAGTAAGGGGAAAAAAAGAAAACGTTTAGTTGCCCAAATAGCTCTGATACTGAACCATTGGCTAAATCCATGAACTTTATTTTCCTACCATAAGCACAATAGAGGACTGGTCCTTGCAGCTTTGGAAGAAACGAGGACTAATATTTAGACCCCAGTTGGCTGTACATCCAAATCTTCTATGGGGGTTAAAAACACAAAAGTGGCCATCCCACCCCACCACCAATTTTTTTTTTTTTTTTAAGATATGGTCTTGCTCTGTTGCCCACACTGGAGTGCAGTGGCACAATCACAGCTCAATGCAACTTCAACCTCTGGGGCTCAAGCCATCCTCCCGCCTCAACCTCAACTCAACTACACCTGTATTTCCAGGTGTGCACCACCATGCCCAGTTAATTTTTAATTTTTTTTTTTTTGTAGAGACAGGGTCTCACTATGTTACCCAGGTTGGTCTCAAACTCCTGGGCTTAAGTCATCCTCCAGTCTCAGCCTCTCAAAGTGCTGGGATGACAGATGTGAGAATTTTTTGAGAGGAAGTGGCCTTTATTTTTTTAAAGAAGGTTCATAAGGATTTTTGAGAATCACTGATTCATTGGGTCACTACTCTGTGCTAAGAACTCTAACAGGCATTTAACATGTATTATTTCACTTGTTTTCATGATTAAATTCAGACAGGTTCAATCACAGAAACCAAGCAGTGGACAAAAGAGAGGAAAAGTTCACCATGAGGAGATTCTAAAAAACTGCCTTTTGACTTGTCCAGTTTTATCTCTTATTTCTCACTTTGTTTCTCCTCCCACTTGGACCCTTTGTCTGACTGTTTGAAATTAAGTTGTAGGTGAATCTTCCATTACCCACGTCCAGAACACACACACATAAGCACAGAACCTCACTAAACCCCCCCAAATATTTATTTTTCCATTTTTATCACCACAAATTTCTTAACAATGTAGAATTTAACTTTGTAATTAAAACAAAAACTCTCCCCTAGGAGGAATCTGATGACATAAGAATAACACCAAGTTAGGTGCACAAACGACAAAAAATGCCAAACTAACTGATCATCCTTCCTGAAATTTCTCTTAAAAAGCAGAGAAGTAGAACCAATGCTGCCACCTAGCGGCCAGCCAAACAAATCAGGTAGCATACTGGAGAAGAAGGTCATAGTCCCAACAATCTGGTTTCCCTGCCTATTATCAAGCCACCTACTCCTTACTTTTCTTCAAAAAAAACACAGCAACATATCCTAAGCAACCCCTCCTCCACAGTCATAGTCCAAATACTTGAATACAGCAACCAAAGTCTGTCTTGTTAAACACACTACTTCTCATGAAACTTTCCTCTGCCTATTTTATGGTAGGTTTGCCCAGTCCTATGGCCCAGTAGAGATGACACAGGAGAACACGGAAACATCCAAAACGTTCACTGGTTCAGAGTGTGTACACAGTAATTTTGATGTCTGTTGCCTCAAATACTTCCTCGATCATCGCAGATACATTTTCCCATTGTAGACGATCAAGACCACATCCAATCCTGAAAAAGACAAAATATCTCCATTGATGGTAATGAAAGTGTCTAGGAAACTGCTCCTTCTCTCTTTCAAGTTATATCCACTCAAAGCATAAAAACAAATAATCTAGTCTGACACCTTTATAGGCAACCATGGTAGGAGTTTGGAAGTCAGTTCTTGTTGTGAGTCATCTAAGACCATTCCTAGACAGCTCTGACATCCAAAAACTATCACTTCTGTTTGCCTAATAAAATACCACTTTCCAACTATTTCATGCTACATTTAGAAATGTATAACTGTCATGACATGGGAGACTCATTATCCCTCTATGACTACTGACTAAAATTGGCTGTGGATGGATGGGGAAAGGTTGGTATTTTTAAAATGCACTTATGGTAACAGAATGTTAACGAAAATAAGGAGAAGAGGAATGAGGTACAGGAGCCACAAAAAAAAAAAGTCAAAATGGAATGCTGGGAAATGGCAAAATGGTTGCAATCCAGGAGTAAGGTCTTTTCAACACCCTGGTGAGAATAAACTCAGTCATAAAACTCTACTACCTGGCACCTCCCAAGATGTTACTCTAGTGATCTTCAACAACCCTAGGGAACAGAGACTTAAAATTGCTAATTTCATGTCAGAATGTGATAATTAAGTCCGTAAGGAATTGTGATAAAAAAAAATAGTTTCTGACAAATACACCATAAATATATCAAAGACCCGTGTAAACGGACATTGAGGCCACAAAGTAACGTGGGGCTTGAGACAAAATTGCATGTATGCTCAGCATTGACTCAAATCTACCAGGGTGACAGGAAGAAAAGAGGTAAGGCCCACTGCCTGAAAAGGAAGTAAAGGGACTACTGAACGAACCCTCAATGTCATTCCCTTAAGTTCCCAATAGCTAAGGTCTAAGAAGTTACATCAGGGACAGATCCTCTGGCTGTTACCCATACTGACCAAAAGAAGCATGCAGTATAAAAGGGAATGATAATTTACAACTTTCTTGACACAAAGTAATAGGTTTGGGAGATGGGAAGTGGTCCAAGAGGGAAACCACCATTGCTCAGTCTTGATTCTTTAGCTCATATTGCTTCAGGAATAAAGGCCAAGCTTCAAGCAGAGGGTGCTGAGAATTCAACAAATGTGGCTGAATGACAACGGTCGCTCTCGGCTAAGCAGGCTGAGGCAGATGTATATTTCAAGGTAATTGTCCTGATTCATTCAACTCAAGCTAGAAAATGGCTGTGCCTTGGCCTAAGACCAGACAACTGGTTCACTGGTGGTTTTACAAAATTTTGACTTTTGTCCACCTTTAAATCTGTATTTTGGGTTAAGCTTTTGTTTGTCTTTGGGTAAGACAGTAAACCCCACCAATCAATTAAATCTCCATTTAGGGCCTGGATTTCCTTGCCTGGGCATGGAGAGGTCGGTGACTCCATTCTTCAGACAATGAGACTTCATTGCCTCTAAACTCTTCTGTAAGTTTTCATAAGTTGGCTTGTGCGAAGCCCTTTTCTTTGTAATCTGAACACAAAGAATTCAAACTTTCATCATCCCAAAATGATAGCCAAAGAAAAGTCATCACATTGCCCCAACATCCTGATAAGTAAAAGAGTAAGCACATTTTTATGGGAGAGCCTCAAGAAAATCCACTAAATAGAGACAGAGAAACCCAGACTCTGCCACGTAGTAATCTTTCCTTTTCCTAGGAAACCCATGAGATTAGCTAGTGGTGCCTATTGTCAATATTTTTAAGCAAGGTAAGTGAAGTCTCTGTGCCACATCCAAGAGATAAGCTGCATATCTGTAACAGGGAAGAACGCATACCACCTGAAAATTCCCTGCTAAAAGCCTCTATTTATTTAGAAACTGTGCTTGCTTGCTTCTTGTCTCTCTATATAAAACAACAGAAAAAACTGGTAGGGTCCCAAAGTTAAAACACTGGAAGCCACATAAGCTTTAAGGACAGAATTCAAAGGGGCTAGGACATCTCCCCACTCAGTTTGCCATCCAGATCAGGCTTGTAGTGGGTTAGCTGTAAGTTACCCACCACCACCACTAAGGAAGTCACCCCCTTTCAGGAACCAAATGCCATCCTGGACTGTCGAAGAACCCCACATTCAGGCAGTAGTTAGGAGAGGAGCTAGGTATTATTTGGGACTGTACTTATTTTATTTTGTTTTTATTCACCCGCTTGCTAGCAGTGTGCTAGTTGACACGGAATAAGAGAAAAGCTCCTTTGGGAAATCTGTCTCTTGAGACATTATTGTTTTTATCTCACAATGCCTAGGAAATACAGTATGGCAGGCGTTCCTAACTTTTCCAAGTCTTAGAACAGGCCTATGGTAAATGGCACAGGAATTTCCCACAAAGCTGGGATGCAGTCTCACATTTCTTTCTAACCCAGTGCTCCAGGTAGCCGCCATCACTGTACTGGAGTTGTCATAAGATGGAAGCTTTTTGACATCCTTAGTTGTCTAGAATGGACCATCATGATCAACACAAATGTAGTACAGCCCATCTGTTTACAAATCCTCAAAATGTATTAAGTATTGGCCCTGAAAAAAAAAAGGAATTGGCCCATCTTACCAAGTAATATATATATCGCCCATCTCTCTTCAGAACAGCCACTTCTCCAGATTTCTTTTCTAAGAAAAAGTTATTTAATAGTAGAAATGAAAAAGAAAACCAAACACTGATCTCTAAGATTTTAAAATCTTTACAGATCTGAGTTTACTTCAGAACTAGAAATAATTTTCACTACTGAAGAAGGGAATATGGAAGATCTATTGTCTCCCATAAACACTCTGCTTTTTATCAGCATTCCCAAATACTATATTCTTTAACTTACAGCTTTCTTACAATCATGTCTCCTCACAACCCACCTTTGATCCCACTACTACTTTCAAATATAACCTCATTTGTCCACAAACTTTGTCTATTGCCTTGAAATTGTTTTATAATGTATAGTTTTTTACTTGCCAAATGTGTATTTACTCAATAATTATCTTTTTACATACAAAGAACTGTATAAGGCATTAAGAGGAATATAGACACAGAAAAAAGGAATTATTACGGAGTTTTCAATCCAGAGACGGTATCATCATTACAAATAACTGTAATACAAAGCAGTAAGAATTGCTTTTGTCTAAGGCTAAGAATTACTGTGGACAATGAGTCTGTTAAGCCTGGAATGTGGTCTGAGAGACTGTTTCAGAAGCTTTACGTAGGATTCTAGCGCACATTTTTGGTTTAAAGTCACCCGTAGAAAGTGATGGGAGGGGTCTGTAAGGAAGAAAAGGTTTCTAAATTCCTCTTCGAAGAAAAAGCAGAATATTGGTAAGGAGGGGATCTTGAATGCCAACCTATAGACTAAGCATCTCAGAGTTATTTCAAGTTTCAGAGAAGTGCAGTAATATCGTCAAGAAAGTTTTATGATACAAGAGGAAGAGATTAAAAACATTCACAGGAGTTCAGGTTTGATAATTATAAAGGTCCAAACTAGAGGCCATTCTTGGGGAGGAAAATCTAAAAACATTTGGTTCTTAGGAATCCCCTCTTTACCCGCATGTTTTCTTTATTAAAATGTAACAGATTAAAAGGTGCTCTAGCCAGGGCAAACCAGGTAAGTGCTTTCCAAAACTCACGTTGATTTAAAAGTTCTTGCACCCCTCCAAATTTCTTCTTGAAGAGGACAGCTATCCCAGCACCCATGCGACAATCCTCACTGATACAGTGGGCTAAAGAGTCTGTTTTAGGGCATGCAAAAAGGTCTCCTTTCACATAAGTGATCTAAAAAAGGTGCAAAGGAAAAGACAAAGTTTTATTAGATACAAAAAAATACTAAGTTATTTTTCTGTATTTCGTGTCCTCCACGACTACCTCTCCCGACACCCCTTCCTGCAATCTGATTTAAAGCCAAATCAATTACAGCATGTGTAAAAGGAAAGTAATGAATGATCCCTGCCTAGAATTTTGAGCCTTTCTTAAGTAAATCAGCTAGCGAGAAAAAAAAGATAATTCAATCATTAATTTAATTAAAAAGTGCTTATGCTTTTGACCTCCATGATTACGAATTTCAGTTCACCAATAGGTTAACAGTTGTTACCCACTCTGCTTCCTTCTGGATCTTCATTAAGGCTGCTGGCCATGATACTGAGCCGCTATTTCCAGAATTTAAGTGTTTCTTCAGCTATGAGAAGGGAAAAGGAAGTCAAAATGCTTAGGCAGCCTTAGTACATAATATTCTGATTGCCCTGTACACCCGCTTAATAGGCTTTTTTCCCCAACGTTTATCGATGAATGTGAGTTTTTTTCGGTCCCAGGTACGTAATACAAAACTCTTCTGGGGCAAAAAAGAGGAAGAATGCTTAGCGACCCGCTCTCATTTCGCGCTTTCCTGGAGCGCCCCGCTCCGTCAGCGGAAGCAAAGCCCATCCCCAAGACACGCCTCCTCCTTTCTCCAGGGCCACTCCCGAGCAAGGCGGATTTAGGACGCTCCCCTTTTCTGTGCACGACGCAAAAGTAGTTCCCCAGTGGGTTTAGCTTAGGAAAAAAACAGAAGGCACTTGGCCATAGTCCCGTTAAGCCGCAACCACAGAGTGTACAAGGTACTGGCGTGCTGAGCCCCACGTGTGGGGAAAGGAATGCCGCCTCTCAAGGAACGTCCAGCCCCCACTTTTTTGGGGGGTGCGTAGGAGAAGGAAAGAGTCTAGAGAAGCCTCCCATTCTCTGTCTCCTACCCTAGGGCGGGTCAGCGAGGACGCAGGCTCTGTCCTGGGGTCCTATGGGAGGGTGCGGGGAGGCTCGCTCAAAGCCCCAACGTACCCAAGTCACCCTTCACCTGGAAAGGAGTCGGTTGTTTGGAGGTCCCCGCCCCGCGGGGAAGGGCTCCGGATCCGACCCTGGTAGGTGGGGAGCAGCGGACCAGCCCAAACGCTGAGCCAATCCCACCAAAGCCCTTAATTGCACGCGTCTAAGATGGCCGCCCCCGCCCGGTAGCGGGGCGGAAACGAGCCCCTCTAGCTTGCTAGCCGAGCCCACACTCTTTGGCGAAGGCCGCCGAACTTCCGGCAGTAAATTCCGTGGTGTCCCGCCGCCGCCCGCGCATGCGTAACGAAACTGCCCACCACGGGTCGGGAAAAGTGGCGCTTGCGCATTAGCCGCACGGGTGTGTCCTAGTGGCCACTTGGAAAGGGGTGGGCAGCTGGCAAAGGGGCTAGTTAGCGCCTGCGTAGTACTAAGCTCAAGGGAGCGTTTTGAGTTGAACGATCTGGCGCGTCTCGAAGGCGCCTGCGTATTCCTTCGACTGGCGGTGGTGTCAAATCAGGAAGGCGGGCGTGGCTGCAGGGAACGCCTGCGCGTTGCTCCCCCAAAGGGGTGGGGCGAGCCCAGAACAGGAGTTAGTGGGCGTGGTCTCAGAGGCGCCTGCGCGGAGGCGGTTGGAGGGAGGCCCGATTCCCCTTTGTTCGGGTTCGCCATTTTGCTAGGCAGCGGCAGTGGCGGCGGCGGCGGCGGCTGGAGCCTCTGATTGGGTTTCGGAGTCCGGTACTGGAGCCAATCAGCGCGGGCAGCGAACCGGGGGAGCGAGGCACGGTGAGTGTGAGGAGCCAATATCCAGCGGCCCAGAGCCGGCCCCAGCGCCCCGATTGGCGGGTCTCGCTGACCACTCAGGAGAGGCCCAGGCGCCCGTCGAGCCCGGGGAGTCGAGCTGAGCCTAGCCCAGCAGGGCGGCCAGCGGCCAGCGGCCCCGGCCCGGGGCTTGCGAGCGCCTCGGGGCACTCCCGGCCGAGGCCTGCAGGGGCCGCCCCGCGCGGGGATGGCGCCCCGGGGAGCAGGCATCTCGGGGCTCCGACCCTCGCAGGGTGCCAGGATCAGTTGGGAATGCGTCCCCGTTTCCCGACTCTTAGGCCCAGGTTCTCAGGCCCCAGGCCCGGGGCCACGAATGGCCCTACACTAGGGGACACATGCGCGCCCTGGGCCTCGGCGATTTCCTCCTGGTCGTTCTGGCCGCAAACTTAAACCTGCCCTTGCTCTCTCCACTCTCCGGCCCTTGGGGCAGGAAGCCTCCCCCAGGCCCCCCGCTCCCCGCGAGCCGGGTCTGTCTATCTGCAGCCCCACTAGGTCGGGAGGGAGGCCTGGGGAGGGTGCGCGCCCTGGCCGCGGGGTCCCGAGTGCGGCTGGCAACGGGGCTGGCCCGCCCTCGCCTCGGAGCCCTACAGGCCCGCCCCTGCTGTCTTCCTGGTGGGGAGAGGGGGCCGTTAGTTCGCCCACTCTCCGTGCTCCGCTGCGCCCCTCCTCCCAGCCCGCTCCGCCCGGGTCTCCGGCCCGGCGCCGTTACCACCCCTTTTGGCTCGTCATTTCCTCTCTTCCCCGCCCCGTTCGCAGTGGCAGGACCGCACACCTCCGTCTTGGAGCCCAACCAAGCGGTCTCCCTTTCTTGTCGGGGCTGTAAGACTAGTCCGTTCGGTGCCTGGAACCTCACTCTTAGAAGATTGATACCCTTGCGCATTCTTTTTCCCGGAGGCTGCACAACTTGCTGTTCATATTACTAATCTTATCCACTGCTCATTTTGTGAAATCTCCCTCCGTTGGAAATGTAGTACAGTTTCGGGTTTTTTTTTTTTCCTTTGTTTTTGCTTTCGCCTTTCTATGTTACTTTGTATCAGGCTTGACCCAGTCCACTCATCTCTTGGTTTATGTTTTTCTGATACACTTTCTAATGCTGTGTTAACGTTTTCTCAGCAGATGTTTAGAAGCTTTAACAGTGTAGTGGAGTTTTCCTTAGGGTGAGAGGTTGCTGTTGGCAACCAATTATCCAGCAGTATATGCCAGGTATAATCCATGTGTTGGGGAGCGAGTCCGTAGAGGTCAGTAAGAACTGTGCCCACCTGATGGAAATTGACAGGTGAACAGGTAGTTAATACCTAACGGTTAGGGCTATAAAGGGGCCAAGTTCAGTGCTGTGAAGTATCGATGCGTGAGCTAGCCTCCGTGAAAGGCTTATCACCGCCGCACTTTTGACTGGCCTTGAGGAATGATGGTAATTCTTCCACAAGATGGAAGAGCATTGCTTGAAGAGAAGAAAAGCATGTGCGGAGGAATCAAATTACACTGAGGCAGGAAGATGGGATAGGGAAGTGGGCAGTAGTAGTGATAGTTTAGGGGGGAAAGGTCCAGTTGGTAAAATACTTGTATATCTTGCTAAGGAATATTTTGGAAACAGTTATTATTTTGTATGGAGGTTCAAGTAGAAGGAATCTAGAGCTATATTTTTTTCATAAGATTGAAAAAACAAGTTTCTGACTTGTTTTATGGGTTCTGCCCTGTGATAGTGGCTGAGTTCTTTGGGGAAGAGGAGAAGACTTTTGTCCTAGGACTCTGAAAATTATTTTTACTCATATGAATCATCTAGTGCATTCCCTGGCACATAGAGGTCTTCAGTATCTGGTGCCCATTTCTAAATTCCCATTTAATGCTATACAACTGGTAGGTTTCAGAAAACTCCAGTATTCCAGTGCTCTTTCATTACTGAAGCTTCGGGGACAGGTTTTATTTTCACTTTTTAGGATGAGTTTTTCATTGTTGCTTAAATCATTTTCTTAATTCATTTGATTGTCACATTATCGCATTAGCAGAAGAGATGATAGGGCTTAAATAGTCTAAAAAGCATGTATATTTGCCTTTGGAAATTTTGTTCATTTGTTTTTGGATACAGGGCTTTCCTCTATCATCCAGGCTGGAATACAGTGGCGCAGTCATAGCTCACTGCAACCTGGAACTCCTGGGCTCAAGCCATCCTCCCATCTTGGTCTCCCAAAACTTTGGGATTACAGGCATAAGCTACTGCGTCCTGGCCTGAAATAGATGTTTTAACCTTAGTATTTAAACATAGGTATGTTCTGGTCACTTCAAAATCACTAAATACTTTTGCTTGGCATCTTTCTAAAAGGCATTCTAATCTGGTAACTTTTTTGCTAAGTACCTTTCAAGCTTCCACCAGTCTGCAGAAGAATTTCTTTGTCTGACATTTCTAGAGACAGTAGTGTGGCCCCAAGCTTTTCTTCCCGTTTAGTCTGCTACTCACATGCTGAAATGTTTCTGTTCTTGTTTTTATGCGCTCTTGATTTGTAGTACTTCACCTTCCTCCACATCATCACATAGCTAAATCTTTCTCACACTTAAGACCAGTTCATCCTGCAGGCCTCTGACAGCAAAGAAAAAAAAAGTTCAAATAGTACCTTTTCTTTTAAGCCTTGTTGATTTATCCCCAGCTGGAACAAATCTCTGTCCTCCAAATTCCCATATCACTTTATCTCTTAGGATTCCAGTATAGGTTTTTACTCCATTACTAAACTTAAAGACTCTTTGAAGTTAGACTCTTCATCAGAGATTTCTTTTTATTTTTAAAACCTTCAGAACAGTGTCTGGCACATGGTATATAGTTAGTGGAGAGAAGTGCGTTAGAAAGCTCCAATCCAGAAATCTGTAGGATGATGGGGAAGCTGGACAGCCCTTTGTTGTAGTCTAGTCTTTCATCCAACATGTATCAGGACCCACTTGTTGAGTTGTGAAAGAAATTCAGTGAGCCAATGCTGGGGATTTTAAAATAATAGAATATAAAATGTCTGCCAGGCATGATGATGGCTCACGCCTGTAATCCCAGCACTTTGGGAGGCCAAGGGGGGGAATCCTTTGAGCTGAGGAGTCTGAGACCAGCCTGGGTGACATAGGGAGACCCCCTCTCTTAAAAGAAAAAAAAAAAAATAGAAAATATCAAAGTGCATCTTGTGTTGTATAAGGGTAAATACTTTCATTTCAGTTACGTTTTATGTTTATGTGTGCACTGAGTTGTGATAATGAAGTGTGTTTCTTACTAAGGGTTGTGATCAAAAAAGTTAAAAAGCTACTGTTCTAGGCTTTGCCTGGTAGTGATTATCAGCTGTGGTTATCCTAGGTCTTTTCATATGCTTACACTAGTTGAGTTTCTGAAGGTTTTAGCTTTGGAGTGTGTGTAGGTCCACATAGAATGGGTTCCTAGTGAGTGGTTGTTTAAATTTCAGCTTTTGCACCTTGGAATAGTGGGGCAAAGAGAATTACACTGAGAAGAGAATGCACTAGGAAGATAATTTTCATGCTAGCCAGAATAAACACTCTTATTATTTGTTTCTCTCTCTTTGAGGAAAAACCATTCAAAACTTTGTGTTAAGAGCAAGAGCTAGACAGACTAAATCTGGCTAACTTAAGTTTGTCATAATCTTGGGCAAAGAGGCACTTTGGGAAAGACTATTGAATTGTATTGCAGTCTTGCTAACTGAATCTCACAGTTGTAGGAACATACGACTTTACTGAAGCCAGTTGCTTATAGCATTAACCATTAATAGTATCAATATCATGATACAGACTAAATCACTGTCATTAATGTAAGAGAGAATTGCTGCCAGATTTGAAGCTGCTCTTCAAATCTTTATACTCTCCAAAGTATAGATTTAAATATTGCTAAATTGGTTCATTTGTATTACCAGGATAAACTAGTTAAGAAGAAAATATGTTACATCTATTAGTCATTATCATGTGCTTCAAGTTATATTTTAGTCTTGTAAAGATGTAAACTTCTGGATATTAGTCAAAGAAAAAATCTCATATAAGAAGGAAATTTGGAGTTGGGAAGGTGTTGAAACTTAAAAGACATTCCTTTCATGATCCTTATTTTTAAAATAAATGTATTGAGACATAGTTTAGATACAAAGTGTAATAATTTTAAGTGTGCATTTTGATGAGTTTTGACAAATTTGTACACCTGTGCAACCGCTACCACAATGAAGATATAAAACATTTTCATCATCCTACAATATTCCTAAGGCTCCGTGCCAGTCAACCTCCCTCTTTCCTGTCTCCCTGTATTCTCCACTCCCAAGGAACCACTGATCTATTTTCTGTCTCTAGATTACTGATGTCTTTTGGAGATTTTATATAAATGGAATCATATATATTCTTGTACATCATAACCTTAATTTCATTAGTTTACAGACATAAATGTATTGTGTATTAGAGACAAGATAGAATTTAGGGAAGGCTGTTAGTGTCCCTAACAGATTCACAGTCTGGCTGAAAACCTGATTTTCTGTTCTATACCCAGAATCTCTGAGGAGCAGACTTAGTCAACCAATTCCAAAGAGACTGGTGTAAAAATCAGAAAACCAGTTGTTCATGTTGCTGATTATATTTGCTCCCTGTTGGCCAATCTATATGTAAATCCAAATTATAGTTAGATATTTACCTAGTGAGCATTCCCTTAGATCAAGGGCAGTGCTTTGGAGAACCATATGGCCGCAAGTCCTCTCGCTGTGATGACATAGCCTGTTATTTATGGCTCATAGATTCTTATATTGTATCCATTTTGATTATGAGTAATGGGGTTGATTAATTTTTATTTTGATTAAATTTTGTTATATTTTTTCCAACATTCCAACATTCATTTGGGAAATAAGAATTTCCCAAAATTCTTATTTTGAAAATAAGAATTTTCAAGTATGCAGTGAAATTTGAAAATAAACACCTGTATACCTGCCAGTTAGGGTCTATTATTAACATCTTACTATAATTGCCTTACCAGATATTTCTCCACCCATTCATCCATTTTTTTGATGCATTTCAAAGTAAATTTTAGATATCAATACACTTCTTTCTAAATAGCTGGACATATACTTGCACGTATTTTGATTTCTTCTTTCAGACTGTCTTGAGACACCTTGCAAATGATGAATTCCACCAGCATGTGTGGACTTATGGAGAGTGATACTCTGCTTTGCCACTATAATGAGCAGCTCAGTTAGGCCACGTCATTTTATTATTCAGATGTTGGAATTTATGAGGGCCTACTGAAAAATCGGAAAGACCTATCTACATTTTTGTTTATATATCTGTCCTCCCTCCCATATTTCCAAGATGAGTTACCCATTGCTAATTTATATCATTTTAATTGTTTACTGAAGTCTTTAATAAGCTTCTCAGATACCATTCAGTTTATCTAATTGTATCCTTATTTTTGAAAGCAGATCTTCAACTCTATGAGAAGGGTAAATTTTGGCTACCATATGTAGTGGACCTGAGTAACTTGTTTGGTGGGAAGCAATTATGTGTTACAACTTTAAAGAACCTTTATTCTCTAAAGTATATGTGCAAACTTGAAAATCAGCGTTACGTAGGCCTTGTATCAAAGTGATGTTGCAGCTTAATGAGTATCTCTAAGGTGCAGGTAGTGCTCTGACAGTATTGAAAGGTAAGGTTGTCAATAAGAAATGACTGAAAGCATTTTAGAAACGTGAAAATAGTACTATGTTATGATTGTGCCATATAATCCTAGTTAAAAATGATACTGAATATAAGCATTTCCTATTTTCTTATCCTGTTTTCTTGCAAATAAAGTACAGTGATAAATTATCCAGGTTAATTGTCTGGTAAGGCCTTTATTGACAATCTCACTTTAGTTTCTTTCCCCACCTTTCTAATAGGAGTGTACCTCACAGCCTTCTAGGATCTCCAGAGCGGACAGGAATCTCACTTGGAGGGACCATGGAGCAGTATACAGCAAACAGCAATAGTTCGACAGAGCAGATTGTTGTCCAGGCAGGACAGATTCAGCAGCAGGTATGGAAGTAAAATGGCTTTAAACATCACAGCAATGAAACTGATAACAGCACCACTCAATTGGTTGGTCTATTTCCCTGGGGAATTATTTGAAAGGTACCAGATCTTGTGAAATATTGGGTCTGATGGCTTGTGCTGAAATGCCATGTCTAGCCCATGACCACTTAGAATCTACTCTTCATGGGTGCCTAGTTATAGTAAATTGCCTCTTTTATCTCATTATAAGTAAAAACATCTAGTCTGGTTTTCAGATGGAAATTTGGACTTTTAAATTTTTCTGGATTCTATTTGGTCTTTTTCTCTTCTTGTTTGAGCTAACTTGTGATTTAGTAAGGCTTTGGCCACAACAGACAAACCAATATAACTTCCAAGAAATCTTCTGTTCTTTGATTTGGTCTGCCACATTTTTTATTCAGAAAAGCTCTGGTTTAACATTAGGATAATACTTAGACAGTCGTTCTTATGGATAAGCACATATTAGAAAGGAATTCCCTGCTGCTGGTTTATTCCTAATTAATAGATTGCTTTCTTGAATTTATACACAGGTTAAATTTTCTGATGCTTTATGCTTGGGTTTATTATAGTAAAATTTCACTTTTTTCCCACCCCTAGAAGAAATTTATTATGCTTCTATTTGACCTTAGGCCAAGATTGATATTTTGGAAATATTTTGTTTTCAAAATGGAATTTAGCTAATATAGAAAGATAGTAGGGAAAGCAAAGGAAGTATTGATGATGAGTTGTTCCCATCTAATGATCAAAAGGAAGGAGCTACTCTTAATTAAAAGACAAACTCCCTTGATAGCTTTCCCTTCCATACAGCTGCTGTGGCCCTGGCAGGTTCCTTTAACTGCCTTTTTAGAGAAAGGGATTCCACAAAGGGCCCTCCATTCAGACCAGTACTCCGGAGGGTGGGTTTTTATTCTTTCAGAATTTGCCATTAGTGGATGTAAAAATAAGGTTGAATCATTGAAATGGCTCTTAAAGCAGTCCAGTTGGGTAGAAATAATCTTAGTTTTGAAGCTGGGCATGGTGCTGCATGCCTGTAATCCCAGCTACTCTGGAGGCTTGGCTTAAGCCCAGGAATTCAAGACCAGCCTGGGCAAAACAGCAAGACCCCATCTCGAAATAAGTAAATAAATAAAGTTTAAAAAAAAAAAAGAATCTTAGTTTTGGGACATAAGAGCATTGACGTCATGAAGATGATTTCGGTTCACAGTGATTACTTCTCCTTTCTTTGTGACTGCATTTAAGCCCAGAATTTTTTTTATGGTAGTTTCAGGGCTATGAAAACCTAGTCATTTTTTCTTGTGAACTCATTTGAGGAGATAAAAAGAGCACTAAATAATTGTGTAAGTAGAAGCATCAGATTCCTGTTTCTGGAGGGAAAGATTGCATTACAAATCTTTGTGTTAATGATGACAACTGTTTTGAGTTTTTGAGTCACATTTTGAGGTCCACTCTAGAGACAAAGGGCTAATATCTTTAATGCTACTACCTTCAACAAAACAGCTTCAGTATAGGGAGTCTGCACATTTTGAAAGTCCTTCAGGCTTCCCTCCCTCTCCTCCAAGAGGTAAGGTGATCTCATGTCTTGAACTACACATTTCCTTCCTGACATATTTCAAGCTCTTCCTGTTCCTGTTCTCAGCAGCAGGGTGGTGTCACTGCTGTGCAGTTGCAGACTGAGGCCCAGGTGGCATCCGCCTCAGGCCAGCAAGTCCAGACCCTCCAGGTAGTGGTACCCTCTCTGATTCTCTGTGAGCACTGCATGAACTTCTCCTCTCCTCATGTCTGGTGCTGTTTGTGTTAGGATCTCCAGTAGGAATGGCAAAGTCAGTTGCATGTCTTTGATGCTGCTAACTTGTCTTTGAGGCTTATAAGATGCCAGTTTCCTAATGTTTTGTGCCAAGTCATATAGAGACCCCATATCAACTTTCTGAGAATTGGATTTGACTAGCATGTTTCTTTGAGAACGCCTGGAAAAGAAATGATGTAAGTGACAGGAAGAAATTCTTATAAGTGACATTAGAATTTATTCAGGGCTCAAACTCTGATCCAATTAATTGCATGGTAAAAATTTTGTGTATTTGCGTTATAATGGAGAAGGAAATATATACATATATAGACACACATAAGCTAGGCTAGGCTGTGCTTTATTTTTATTCAAGGGGCAACTCAACTGAAAAATAATCATTACACTTGGCAAGGTTTATCTAAGCACTGAATCTTGTTAATCTCTTGTTAACTGCTATTGTTTCCACCACCTTTCCTGGGGAAATAGTGACCTGTCTTATTACTAGATCTGCAAAGATTACCCCAGATACCTCTTGGTTAGGCAGAAGCAGGATATGCTTTCTGTAAGTCTTAGGTATTAAAGCCACTGTGATAATTCTTGGTTAATCAATACAGTTCTTTAGCATTGTGTATGGCTAAGTTAAGTATCCTAAATTGGGTTCTAATTTGACCAGTTCCTATAAGAAACAGGAGTAGGAGCACTAGTCTACTCTGTATCTGTAGGTTACTTTTATTAAAATGACTGTATTTTTGAAAAATTGGCAAGATTTGGGTACCCTACTTTTTCCCTCCATTGAATTGGAAATGATTCAAAGTAGAATCTAGAATGTAGAACTGGCATCTCACTTTATTGCTAGTGCTGCTAAACATCCTGCAGATAACTACCTCTTATTGTTATCACTTCACTTTATCCTTTCAGTCCCACCCCTACCCCTGCCACCAATAGTGTTTGGTAATGATATACAACCAACTTTGAAAATAAATTAAGCTGAAAGAAACTGAGCTTGTAGGCACTCCAAAACTGTGTTCAAATCTCACAGTCCAACAGCTTGTTAATGTTTTTCATGCTTGCTTCATCTTACTCATATATAAAACAGTATTTTGGATTGTCATTAACCCCTTGTGGAATAGGAATGTAACATGCTCTTAACTGTATGGCTTCTTGTTTGATGCATGTGTCTTTGTAACATTTTTCTGTTGTAAATACAGTGAGCTCTTTGGAGTCTCAAATCATTTATCATGTGCATGAATAGCACATCAGTTGGAGAGGAAATTAAGATGATGAATAGATAGAAAATTATTAATAGTTGTATCTTAAAACTTGTGTTTCCTACTTACATAGATTTTATTTAAAATAAGTGGAAACAATATGGAAATAATAGAAACCTTTCCTCTAGGGATCTGATTATTTTGGGAGAATTTTAAATAGTTATTTTGGTTATTCATGCTGCATGTATTCTGAGAAATCTCTCTTGATACAGAATATGCAAGCATTTGATGTAGCAAAGGGAATGGGGAAATAAGGGAAGGAGATAGCATGAGAGAGTCAGGCTGTAAAGTCCTTAAAAAAGTAAAGTAAAGGCTCTCATTGGACAGTTTAACAAAACTTAGGATTTCAGCATTCCTGGTGATTTTAATACATTAGTGGCGGTGGCGGTGGTGGTGGTGATTGTAGGAGAACCTCACTATCTAACCTACTCATCTAGGACAGAATGATCTTTTAACTAATTGCTGTTACTCGCACATACTTACATTAAGTGTGAATATTTCAGCCATGAATATTCTGTTCTAAGTAATTTCTGTCAAAGATAGAGTCTGAAAATGAAAGTTTTGGACTATTCCATGGATCATTCCAGTTCACTTCTAAAGCACTTTTAAAACACTTCCAGAAAGCATTCTATTAGGTATTTTTGTATTGGGACTTAAGATGTGACAGAGCACTTGTAGTGACCTGGCTCCTACAGTAGTCTGTTTACTCATAGGAGGTTGAAATTTGTACACTTGACTGCTCTGTGTAATTTCAATATTTGTTGTTGCTTCTGATAAAGCTAAAATAACCATGGGGATATTATAGAGGCCAGTGTGAGGAATTCCACCATGGAGACTGCAAACTGACCAGAAAGTATTTTTAAGAAATCTTTAGTAGTGAGCTCTTTAAACAACACACATATCTAGAATTCACAGGGTAAAATGAGCAGGGTAAAGGTATACATTTGATATTTCATTTTAGCTTGAGAGACTATAGGGAGAAAAGGGTGATCCTCTACATGAGCTTCCAGAGCTGCTTGCTACCCAGCCTCCTGGAGTCATTGCTGGGTACAGTTTTATTTACCTTCTTCACTTTATTTAGAATTTGTACTCAACCACCATCACCACCATCACCTTTCCCTCTCATTGCCTCCTCTCCAGCCTTCACAGAGACCATCCCTGGATTGATTTAAACAGGCAACTAACCTTGCCATTATGATTAAATGTTTGTCATGGATTTAGCCCGTGTTTGGTGACAAATGCCTTATATCTACTGAGACTTCTCAAAGACTCTGGATATTCTCCATTATGTCTGACCTTAAAGTATTGAGCTTGGCATTTAGTAACAGGTATCATAGATATTTAAAGATAACTTGAGGACTTAAGACATATATTTTCTTAGTCTTTTCTACCTTTTCCTTTTCTAGCAAGACAGCAGAATAGTTCCAGTGATTGTCTTTTGGTAAAAACCATTTTGTGTCTTATGTTATTTCATTGTTCTTATTTTATTTCATTCTAGGTCCAAGGGCAGCCATTAATGGTGCAGGTCAGTGGAGGCCAGCTAATCACATCAACTGGCCAACCCATCATGGTCCAGGCTGTCCCTGGTGGACAAGGTCAAACCATCATGCAAGTACCTGTTTCTGGAACACAGGGTTTGCAGCAGGTGAGTAGTATTTAAAAATGTTGAGCAGTATATCAGAGGAGAGGTTTCAAAGAATAGATTATTACAAACTGATAATTGATAATGCATTTAACTGCTTTCTAACCCACATTTTGCATTCAGTTGATTTTCTGCCTTTATAGTACCAGTGATATAAACTAGAACTATGCAGAAATTGGACAGCTCCAGTAAAGACCAAGATATTAGACATGATCTTGAATTGCTGTAAAGTATATAAAGAGGTTAGAATCTAGTTTATAGTATATTTTATTTTAAAAGAAACAAAAATGAATATTTAGAAAGTTAGAAAAATAACAAAATGAGCAAAAAGTGGGTCCAAATTTATTAAGTAGAAAACTGACGTATAGAAAGGATATATAAAATCTAGATTATTTAAGCAGACCAATAAAACAGGTAAATCCAGTTGAAAGACTGATTGAGAAACAGAAAACAAAAGTAAGCAAAGATGTAGAAGAGATTAAAGGAAGACCAGGCACGGTGGCTCACGCCTGTAATCCCAGCATTTGGGGAGGCTGAGACAGGTGGATCACTTGAGGCCAGGAGTTCAAGACCAGCCTGGCCAACATGACAAAACCCCATCTCTACTAAAAATACAAAAATTACCTGGCCGTGGTGGCAGGCGCCTGTAATCCCAGCTGCTTGGGGGGTTTGGGCATGAGATCTCTTGAACCCGGGAAGCGGAGGTTGCAGTAAGCCAAGATTGTGCCACTGCACTCCAGGCTGGGCACCACAGCAAGACTCTGTCTCAAAAAAAAAAAAAGAAGAGATTAACAGAAATATGTAGAAATGTTACATACAACTCTGGTATCAAATTTTTAAATTAGATTTTTCTCATCAAGATGGCAAAAAAAAAAAAAAACAAAAAAATCATTATATCCACTGCTAGGATGGATGTGGAGAAAAAGAATTATCATTATTTTTGGTAATTTCAAACTGTGGAGTTATTTTGGAAAGGCACCTCACTATCTGTTAAATACAACGAACATTTGAGCTAGCAGTCCCACTTCTGAGAATCTGTCCTATAGGAAGAAAAGCATCAATAGTAGGAAGAAATTATAAAGACACTTTTCATAGCATTGTACTAGCAAAAAATAAAATTGTAATCTGAGTGTCCATTAATAAGAATAAGGAAATGATTGGAATAAATCATAATATATTCACATGGAATATTGCATCATCGTTAAAAGAAATGAACTGTTGACTTGGGGTGGGTTAATATTGAAATATTTTTAGTGAAAATAATTTGCAGAGAAATAGTGTGTGATCTCATCTTTGTAATTCATGACCAACCCCTCATGAGTATATGTTTATAGTCATGTAAAAGGGAGTATGAGAGAACTATTAGTTATTCTATCTAAATCTTTGTATTGTTTCAACAGTTATAGCAGTCATATTAATGTCTTAGTTTTCTGAAGGAATTTTAAGTTGAAAAAAGCAGCCATGATCACACTGCTCATAAATCAAACTTGTACTTTTTGTGTATTCTCTTGTGTTTTCATGCATAATTTTTGGGCATAACTGTACCATGCATGTGGGGTTGTGTTTTCGTTGTTGTTGTTGTTGTTGTTGTTTTGTTGTTGTTTTTTAATCCTTTCATAATGTTTAGTCACCTTGATGAATCAGAATTTCTAATTTATAAAATATAGTCAAGGATTTTGGTTTTCATTTGCTTTTGTAGGTAAACATATTTGGGCACAATAGTTTTATTTTTCAACTGAATTCTCAGGATAATTTCTTTGGATTGGGGATTGCTTGGGTAAACGGTAAGGGCATATTTGAGCCCATTGGCATATTTTTGCCTAGACAGAATTGTACTTGGGATTAAAAATAGTTTTCACATTTCTCCTTGCATAAATATATGAGGCTTTAAATATCTTTTCAACATGTGCTTTCCTCAGTTCCCTATTGCTATATCCTTTCTGTTCTTCTCTCTTTGCTTCCTCTCCAGCCCCGCTTGCTGCGCCTTCTCCACTGTTGAGTAGAGACAGTGTGGTATTGTTAGGATCAGTATACTGTGAGTGTAGTGATCCAGCTTTCATTACCAGGTCTGCCATTAAATAAGCATTCTGATCTTGGCCAAGTTATTTAATTGTTGGTTTGCTCATCTAAAAATAAAATTTATATGAGATGATATCTAAAGTTCATTCTAGCTCTAAATTCTGTGATTTTTATGGGGTTTTATTTTGCTATAAGGAACCTTCAAAGAGTTATTTCCCTGCTTCCAATAAGGCTATAACTAACCAAGCTGAAAAAAATATATTCTGTTACATAAGTAAAGCTCTCTACGTGAGATTCCATAGCCTCCCTTATAATGCTTAAGGCTTTACTCCCCTTTGTATAGGAGTTTTTTTTTGTTTTTTGTTTTCCCTCATTAGTGTTCTTTGCATAGCCATTTTTTAAAGAAGGGTACTTCTTAACCTTTTTTGAATTGTATTCTCTATTTTAGAATCCTAGTAAAGCTTGCACCCTCTAAGAAAAAGTACAGATGTCCAGTCTCATGAAAAATTCTGCATATAATTTTAGATTAAAATCCTTGGCCCTGGCCTGAGAAAGACACTGGAACCAGAGAGAGCCAAGAAATAGATAGAAGAATATTGGAAGTTGGCATATAATAAAAGTGTTGTAAACATATCAGTGAAGAAATGGCTGAAGAATGATACAGAAAAGAAATTGATTTCTACTTCATACTGTATTTTTAAAAATATTTGCTAGGTGGATTAAAGATCTAATTGTAGAAAAGTAAACTTGGAAAATTCAAAAGAAAATTATAAGAGAATTTTTATGCTACAGAGAAGGATTTTTTAAAAACAAATTGACTATTTTAAAACATCATATGCATTGAAATACATCAAATAAAAGTAAATAAGGTGAAAACTTGGAAAATATATTTTTAATACATATAACTGAGTTTGTATTCAGAATATGTATAAATAACTTTTATGTATTTATACAAAAATAGAAAAATGGGCAAAGAATATAAATAGATAGAGGAAATCCTAATAGCCAATATAAACTTAGAAATGAAGTTGGTTCACATAACCAGATAAATTTGTTTACTTATTTATTTGCCAATACTTTCTAAATGCCAGTTAGGTAAGTATTTGGAAAAAATAATTAAGAAAACCTAGGCAATCTATCCCCTAACAAAGTAGGACCCATGAATGTCTCTAAGACGTGGAACCCATTGACCTGTTTTTTTCACCTTCCTTCCATCAGTAGTCCTTTTTCCTATCAGCTGGTAGACTTTGTGATAACTTAAGATTCTAGACATGTTCTTCTTTCCAGACCAAGGTGGTCCCAAGTTGAAATTGTAGATGGAAAGTGACCTGGCTATAAAAATCTAGCTTTCTGAAAGTATCCTCCTTCCAAACTGCCATCTCTGTTGAAGCAATGCTCAAATAAAAAAAGTTTGTTGATGGAATTAATGGTCAAAGAGGTAAAGAAAAGGTTACTTAGTAGTAGCCATGCATTCCGGCTTTTAAGTTTAGGAGGTATTCTTGAATATAAAATACTAGAAATTTTGAGCTCTGGGGCTCTCCTCACTGCTTTCTCTTTTGTACTTAAAAAAAAAAAAATGTATCCACTAGTTATATGAAAATAGGATTTTGTACACCCAACATTTAAAGGGTTGTACTGCAGTTTTTTAGTTCCAAATTTTAGAGAAATATTTTTCAAGATTCTTGTCTGGTTTTTGATAATACTCCTAATAAAGTGGCTATAGCCATTAAAAAAAGAAGATAGATTTGGATAGCACATGATCCCTTGCTTTCCATAATTGCTTTCTAAGGTTTAGCTAGCCAATCCTAGGACCAAATAGGAGATACAAATTAAATCAACAAAAATTTGACAAACATTAATGACAGTAGTAAGTATTGGTGAGGTTATTGGAAACTAATAGGAGGAATATAATGTGTCACACTGCCTTAATTATCTATTACTGTATAACAAATTATCCTAGAAGTTAGCAGCTTAAAGCAACAAACATTTGGCGAGGCAGGTGGATCATGAGATCAGGAGATGGAGACCATCCTGGCTAACACGGTGAAACCCCGTCTCTACTAAAAATACAAAAAAAAAAAAATTAGCCAGCCATGGTGGCGGGCGCCTGTTGTCCCAGCTACTTGGAAGGCTGAGGCAGGAGAATGGCATGAACCTGGGAGGCAGAGCTTGCAGTGAGCCGAGATCACACCACTGCACTCCAGCCTGGGCAACAGAGCGATGCCCCGTCTCAAAAAAAAAAAAAAAAAAAAAAAAAAAAAGTTTATTTGATAGTTTCTGTGAGTTAGGAATCCTGACACAGCTTTGTTGGATTCTTTCAAGGTCCTCTCAAGCCCCTTATCAAGGTGTTGTCCTGGGCTGTAGTCGTCACATTTGACTAGGGTAGAATACATTTTGGGTTTTTTCTTTGTTTGTTTTTTTTGAGACAGGTACTCGCTCTGTTGCCCAGGCTGGAGTGCAGTGGTGCAGATCTTGACTCACTGCAACCTCTGCCTCCCAGGCTCAAATGATCCTGCCACCTCAGTTCCCCAAGTAGCTGGGACCACGGGCATGTCCTAGCATGCCTGGATAATTTTTGTATTTTTCAGTAGATACAGGGTTTTGCCATATTGCCCAGGCTGGTCTTGAACTCCTGACCTAATCTGTTCGCCTCAGCCTCCTAAAGTGCTGGGATTACGGGCATGAGCCATTGTGCCTGGCTGTCAACATTTTTAATATATATATTATTTCCTCTGTAAAAAAGTACTTCATTATTCACCAAAATGGCAAGGTTAAAAAATAATAATAAAGCACTTTAGAGTATATTTTATTTTATTTTATTTTATTTTTTTGAGACGGAATCTCACTCTGTCGCCCAGGCTATAGTGCAGTGGTGTGATCTCGGCTCACTGCAACCTCCGCCTCCAGTTCAAGTGATTCTTCTGCCTCAGTCTCCCAAGTAGCTGGGATTACAGGCATGCACCACCGTGCCCAGCTAGTTTTTGTATTTTTAGTAGAGACAGGGTTTCACCGTGTTGGCCAGGCTGGTCTCAAACTCCTGACCTCAAGTGATCCACCCACCTCGGCCTCCGAAAGTGCAGGGATTACAGGCATGAGCCACACCACGCCCGGCCCAGAGCGTATTTTAAATATACATGCTTTTCAGTATATATGTTTATACCACTGCTATCATCTATGAAAACTGAGATTGATTTCTTAATATCAGGTATCCAGACAGTGTTCAAAATTCCCTGATTGTTTCATAAATGGAAAATAAATTGTCTCTACTTCATAATGGAGGGCAGAGCAGGACTTCTTTTTTCCTCTTCAGAACATTTTCTGCTTTCTAGAGAAATGTGGATAACTCTCAGGACCAAAGGAGACCAGTGTCAGTAGAGTACAATCCTTTTTTATGTTCTTTTCTGCAGATACAGTTGGTCCCACCTGGACAGATCCAGATCCAGGGTGGACAGGCTGTGCAGGTGCAGGGCCAGCAGGGCCAGACACAGCAGATCATCATCCAGCAGCCCCAGACGGCCGTCACTGCTGGCCAGACTCAGGTAATTCCACTAGCTCTGTCACACAGGAGCACAACTGATTTGGAAGAGTCAGATAACTTGTCAGATATTTCATGTATAGCATGTATATAGAAAAGGGGATGAAAGCCATAAAAAAATTTGTTTTTGGCCAGGCATGGTGGCTCACACCCGTAATGCCAACACTTTGAGAGGCCAAGGCAGGCTAATCACAAGGTCAAGAGATCGAGGACATCCTGGCCAACATAGTGAAACCCCGTAAAAATACAAAAATTAACTGGGTATGGTGGCACATGCTATGTAATCCTAACTACTCAGGAGGCTGAGGCAGGAGAATCACTTGAACCAAGCAGGCGGAGGTTGCAGTGAGCCGAGATTGTGCCACTGCACTCCAGCCTGGCAACAGAGTGAGACTCCGTCCCAAAAAAATAATTTTTTTTTTTTAAGGACTACATGGTTCTTTGTTAGTATCTTTGGGATCTATTGAATTGGGTCGTTATTTATTTCCTCCAGACACAGCAGCAGATCGCTGTCCAGGGACAGCAAGTGGCACAGACTGCTGAAGGGCAGACCATTGTCTATCAGCCAGTTAATGCAGATGGCACCATTCTCCAGCAAGGTAAGTGTACCTATAAGTTTCCCTAGGACTTCTTGGGGCAACTTTTTTGTCCTTTAGGCAACTGATACCTTTAGAATTTGAGTGGTGAACTTGACACTGCATATTTTTTGGACCAAAAAAAAAAAAAAGATTTCCTCTAGCTCTCCATTGATTGTTGGTTTCTTGTCACCATCCATGACCAACAGTGATTCCATGTGTAGCAGTTTCTACAGTGGTTGCTAATCTAGGGATTGTGTAAGCTTTTAGGGAAGAAGTGTTTCTAAACAGAAGATTAGAAATAGGGAGTTTATTGGGAAAGAGAGAAATAGATCAAAAATCAAGTTGACTTTAGAGTGCTGTTGCTGCTTATGTTTTTTTCTGGGTCACTCCATTACTTTAAATGACTATTACGTATACAGCACTTTTACTTAGAAGAGTTCTCAAAGAGCCTCTAGTCTAGTAAGAGAGACATGTGAACAAATAAATACAATGCAGGGCCCTCATGGAAGTATGTTCTAGGAATAGATAACATAAATAATAGAGAGATCTGTTTGGTCTGGGAGGAGGAGTGCACAAACTGAACTTGAAGCCTTTTGGAAGCACTTGTTAGTCAAATAGTTAAATCAAAAAAGGACATCTTTGTTAGATTCCATGACTTGGTGATTGAAAATTTGCAATATACAAGATCCAGAGAGTGCACTGTGTGCTCTTGTATTACTCGGGGGAGGCCCTGAACTGGATTGAGCCCAGGCAAGAGCTCAAACAGAATGGTGAACAAATCCTGAAGTGCTGCTGTTGATAGTCTGGGGACTTGGAATGTTTGGTTTAATTTTAAGTTTTAATACTACAACTGACTCATTGTCAGTTTGAGATAAACAAAGTATAAGTTTTAAAATCTCTATCCTGAAGCAGATTGCTCATATGTACAAGAGCAGTAGGTACAGCTATAGTCAGACTGACCTATAGAAGAAGAGACCACCAAACCTTTTCACCTTTTGAAAACTGCTAAGGATAGAGTTACTCAAAACTGGGACCTAGAGAGTTAATAGAATTTCAAAGATTGTGGTTACTTGGATTATATATAGCACACCAGAGTGGGAGAGTGCTTTTTCTCCCCTTGTGTTTTTCAGTGTGTTTTGCCAGGATCAGTGAGTGTGTGCCAGATAGAAGAGGGACTAACTATGTTCCCTTCTTTCTGTTCTGTGTGCCTGTTTTTTGTTTGTTTTATGTTTTGTTTTCTTAAAGTTACAGTCCCTGTTTCAGGCATGATCACTATCCCAGCAGCCAGTTTGGCAGGAGCACAGATTGTTCAGACAGGAGCCAATACCAACACAACCAGCAGTGGGCAAGGGACTGTCACTGTGACACTACCAGTGGCAGGCAATGTGGTCAATTCAGGAGGGATGGTCATGGTAAGAAAATGTATTTTTCAGCTTTGTCTTCGAAATTTTCTTGAACATGCAACTTGATGCCTCCTAAAATTTATTATGTTGACCTCTTGGGATTGAGATCGATCCTTAAGGCAGTCAGTAATCTACTTTTACAATAACATTATGACAAACCATAATTCATTCTGGGCACCTACTGTGTGCCAGGGACTATTCACCAGGGACTATTCTAGATGCTGGAGATCAAGCAATGGATAAATAATGATTTTATGCAATTCTTTTCAGAATTCAAATAATGAAGGGAATAATATATTAATCTTTGAGAAGTGGAAAGTAGTATTGCCCATGATGGACGAAATAAGAAATAAGCTAAAAATTAGAAAGATTGTAATTGATAGAGAAACCAAAAAAAAAAAAGTATGATATAAATGTATTGGGAAGATAGGAAGACTTGGGTGGTGTGAGTGAAAGCTAAATCCTCATATGTCAAAATAGCATGTTAAAATGCATAGATTAAGAATGAGTAACAGAAGTCTGCACAGAGGTGGAGGAAGCTATGAAAAGAAACAGAAGCAAGCCTGGCTCAGTGGCATGCACCTATAGTCCTAGCTACTCGGGAGGCTAATCCAGGAGGATGGCTTAAGTCCAGGAGTTTGAGCTCAGCCTCGGCAACATACGAGACCTTGTTTCTACGAACTAAATGATAAATAAATAATTTTTATAAAAGATTACTATAGTTATTCAAAGCGGTTGTATCTGAGAAAGAGCTGTGGGGTACAGGACTCTGTTACTTGTTTTCACATTTAGGACAGTGTTTTGGTGTTTTTTAAGAAAAATTAGGATTGAACTATAAGTTAACTATTAAATTATTTTTATAAATATAGGCATTTAGTAGCACTTGGTCTTATCTATTTTTGTGCTGTTTTTTTGTCTTATGACTACTGTTCCTGACCATTAGATGGCAGCAGAAATATCTACAGCCATGGGTAGACATGAATTAGGGCATGCTTATATAGTTTCTCAGAGTGGCACCTGAACCTCCTATGACACAGTTATCTGGGGTGTTTGTTTAAAGTACAGATCTTAAATTTCTCCAGGGATCTGCATTTACCCAAGTACCCTATACAAATTACTTTTTGTGGCATTTAGAAAAAAATGGATGAAGAGAAACCAAGAAACTCTATGTCCATACTTCATGCCACCAATAAGCTCTGGTTTCCTGTTCACACAGATGGTTCCTGGGGCTGGCTCTGTGCCTGCTATCCAAAGAATCCCTCTACCTGGAGCAGAGATGCTTGAAGAAGAGCCTCTCTACGTGAATGCCAAACAATACCACCGTATTCTTAAGAGGAGGCAAGCCCGGGCTAAACTAGAGGCAGAAGGGAAAATTCCAAAGGAAAGAAGGGTATGTATAACATTGGGAAGGATATAGGAGAGGAGAATAGCAGGGTTCTACTTTTGAAATTATCTTTTATATGGCTTGTTTTCTCATGTACCTTCCAAAAAATTAACGTTAGATACTTATCTCTTTTGTAAGAGTTAGCATTTGTTATTACTGTATGCAGCTGCAGTTATAACAACGAAAACAAACAGTGGCTTAAATAAGATGTTACTCTTTTTCATGCATAAAAGTAGTCCAGAGATAAATTATCTTGGACTGGCAGCACATTTTCACAGTTCTCAAGACCTGTTTCACTGCTTTAATATTGCTAGTGTGCTGTTCATAGTCCAAGATTCCTGCTTAGACTCCAGCCTAGGAAGAAAGGGAACAAGAAAGGTATCCTTTCTTTTTTTTTTTTTTTCTGAGACTGAGGCTTGCTCTGTCACCCAGGCCGGAGCGCGGTGGCACAATCTCAGCTGACTGCAACCTCCCTTCCAGGTTCAAGTGATTATCCTGCCTCAGCCTCCTGAGTAGCTGGGATTACAGGTGCGTGCCACCACACATAGCTTATTTTTGTATTTTTAGTAGAGGTGGGGTTTCACCATATTGGCCAGACTGGTCTCGAACTCCTGACCTCCAGTGATCCACCTGCCTCGGCCTCCCAAAGTGCTGGGATTATAGGCGTAAGCCACCGTACCCGGCCAGGTACCCTTTCTTTCAAGGAAACTTTCAAGAAGTCGTGTACCTTTCACTAGCCAGAATTTAGTTACCTGATCACACTTAACATGCAGATAAGGCTAGGGAAGTCCAGCCAGGTGGGGTGGCAAATGCCTGTAGTCCTACTTGGGAGGCTGAGGCAGGAGGATCACATGAGCCCAGGAATTCAAAGCTGCAGTGATTCATGATCATGCCACTGCAGTCCAGCAGCAAGGGTGTCAGAGTGAGACCCTGTTTCTAGAAAATAATAATAATAATAAACTTTAATGCTAGGAAAGTCTTTTTACTGAACACTCATTTGCTCAAATGAAATTTGGCCTGTTATTAAAGCAGAGGGAAGGGTATATTGGGAAGTATAGGTGGTAATCTGTTATTTTTTTAAAAAAATTCATACTGTAAGCATTCACATTCTTACATTCTTACTAATTATATATGGTTAACTATCTTACTTACTAGGTGTTTTCTCCAAAGCTTTCATCATCATTCTAAGTCATAATTGTCCCTTGTGGCTTTGATCCCAGCTGTCTTAAACTTTGGAGAATGGAATTTGTGCACTAGATAATTGTGCTGGTTCTGGATAGTATTAATAGTTAAATGGTTTTATTTCTCATTTTAGAAATACCTGCATGAGTCTCGGCACCGTCATGCCATGGCACGGAAGCGTGGTGAAGGTGGACGATTTTTCTCTCCAAAGGAAAAGGATAGTCCCCATATGCAGGTAGGAATACATATACCTTTTATTCTTCTCTTTATTACCTTGTATTGACTTGAGTTGAAGACTTCAGCAGTGTCCTCTTGCTATTTTCATACTCTGGGACTACTCACATTCTCTAAACTAGATGCAATCTTATGTCTCTTTAATCTTGAAATCACTAGGCCAGGCTTGGTGGCTCATGCCTGTAATCCCAACACTTTGGGAGGCTGAAGTGGGAAGCCCAGGATTTCAAGACCAGCCTGGGCAACATGGCAAAACTCCATCTCTACAAAAAAATACAAAAACTAGCCAGGCCTGGTGATGCATGCCTGTCGTCCCAGCTACTTGGAAGGTTGAGATGGAAGGATAACTTGAGCCCAGGAGGTTGAGGCTACAGTGAACCAAGATGGCACCACTGCACTCCAGCCTGAGTGACAGAGTGAGACCCTGTCTCAAAAAGAAAGAGTACGAAAGGTTTTTAATCCAGTGGTCTTTCTTTGCTCTTCATCTTTGTCAGTTATTACTATCCATTCTTTCTTGAAAGTCACACTTTTCTTAATTTTCAAGAAACAAGTTTTATTTTTACTGAGCAAGTTTTATTACCCTATCACAAATATAATTTGAATGTTTACTTTTTTCCCTTCTAACTGAGGTGAGCCTGGTCTTATCCTCTCTTCTTTGGCTTGGGTTTATAAAATAGCTGCCTAATTTCGTTTCCCTTCTTCCACTCTTGTCCCCCTCTAGCCTACTCTCCACATCCTAGTGTCATCTTTTTAAAATGTTTATCCTATCAAGTCACTGTTCTGCTCAAGCTCCTTCAACGCTTACCCTTTCCCATTTGCGCTTGGACTGACATCCAAAGTGATTACTACTATGCCCAGCAAAGCCTTGCATGCTCCAGCTCCTGTCTAACTTCATTTCTACTTCTTGGTCTCTATGCTGCTGCTTACTGTTCATTGGTCTATTTCCTGCCATGGGCCTTTGTCCTTAGAATTTTCAGTCTGTATGCCCTTTGCTCTATCTTTTTCATGGCTATCTCCCCATCTGTTAGGTCCGGGTTTAATTAAATACCCTATCTAGAGTAGGTCTCTTCTCTCTCAGTATTTTCTTACAACAGCTTTTCTTTTCTTTTTTTGGAGGCAGTGGTGTGATTATGGCTCACTTTAGCCTTGACCTCCCAGCTCAAGTGATCCTCCCACTTTAGCCTCCCGAGTAGCTGGGACTATAGCCACGCACCACATGCCCAGCTAAGTTTTAAAAGTTTTGTGGAGATGGAGTCTCACTTTGTTGCCCAGGCTGGTCTCAAACTCCTAGGCTCAAGCAAGCCTCTTGCCTCGGCCTCCCAAAGTGCTAGGATTACAAGTGCACACCATTGCACTTGGCCCTTTTCTTTACAGTGTAATAATAATTAAGTCGTTGAATTTTTCGAGATTGTTTCCTTCACTAGACTATAAGTTGTATAGAGGATACAGGATTGTTTTGTTCTCTGTTATATTTATTGGACTTAGTTCTATTTAAGTAAGTTGTATTTAAGTACTGACTTAGATGTATTTGTTGGGTTTGGTAGCCAGTTCTGAACCAAGCAATCAGTGTTTCTTGAATTAATAGATTCCTCCCATTTGCTGATACTCCATTCTATATTAACATCACATTCCACTTGCACTATTGCAATATCCATTAAATTAATCTCCAGTTTCCTCTAATTGACCTTATATAGTACTGCCAGATGGTTAAAGTGTGTTTTTTAACCTGCCAGTCCCCAGGTCAAGAATGCATGCTATTAATAGTTCCTCATTTCTTAACTGCATCAAATCTCAAACTATTTCTATATAACGTCTGAGCAACTTTGCCTTATCACCCCTCTCAACAGTCAAACTAGGTTTCCTCAGTGTCCCCACACATGAACACTAACAACTCTTTCAGTGCTATTAGTCCTCACCTGTAGTGTGAGAGCCCCTCCTTTCTCATTGCTGTTCATTCATACAGTGTATGAATGTGGGCCTGACAGCTATAGAAGGGCATTGTGCCAGGAACTCTCCTCATTCTTTGTGCTAACAATATGATCTTGGTCAATTCAGCCTCTTTATTTTTATCTGTAAAGTGGAATACTGTTGATACTTCATAGCAATGTTGTAGAGATTTCATTCAGTAATCCACATTAGGCATCTATGTAGCACCATACCTAGTACATGGTGAGTTCAGTAAATGCTAGTTGTTTTTGCTCATTGTTCCAGACCCAGTTCCAGTCTTCCATCTCCAGAAGTCTTTCAGCTTTTTCTCAGATCCTGCCTACCAAGGCTTCAGAGCCTTGGTATGGGGGAACTAAAGCTGGTTCTTGCGGAGTGTTGGAAAAAGCTTCCAAGGATTTATCCTTGTGTTAACAGTGTAGGTCTTAAGTGAGAAACAGCATATAGAGTTTAGTGGAAAGAAGATTAAATGGGAGTCAGGAGATTTGGGAGTTAGCCCTTGCTGGGCTCCTAACTTTCTGACCCTGACCCTAGTCCAGGCAAATCACTTTACCCATCTGGCCTTCAGATTTATCTGTAAAATGAGTACATTAAAGTGTATAGATTCTAATGATTCTTTCCAGCCCTGCTAAGTACTTAGTATTTAAATGATGATCAAAAAACAGTGACAAAAATACAGCATGACATGGGTTTTCTGAATCTTTTCCTTAGCCACCTGAATACTCTTAACCCTTAAGTATAGAGAACAACACAAGGTTCTTAGGAAAGAGATACACTAACAGTTCCGGAGTGTTTCACCATGGAGCGCAGGCCAGACTTCAAATTCTTTTAAGAATAAGGTTTATTGTCTCTTCTTTCCTAATGGGACTGCACTTAAGCCATATATGCAGACTTAAGATATATTACAAGCCTTTGATTTACTTCGTAAAGTTATGCGTATTCTCTTGAGGATAAGTAGTGAGCCATCAGTCCTGTTGCTTTTGCAAAGGACTTTAATTATCGTGTTATCTTTGTCTCTAGGATCCAAACCAAGCCGATGAAGAAGCAATGACACAGATCATCCGAGTGTCCTAACCCCAGGCCATATGATGGAGCTGATCAAGGTCATGTTTCTCACCAGTTTCTCACTGTTCCAGGAAATTGATCAACTCTTCCAATGGGACATTGACGATCACATTCTGCCCTTTTCTACAGGACGGAAACCACTTAGTTTTTCATAAGTGGCTCAGTATTACAATTGCAGCAATGCCTGGCAAATTGAAGTTGCAAGCCTTTGTCTTACTCTTTCAGTCAGGACCTATTTCAGACTGTTGATCACACTGACATTTCATGGATTCGGATGATGCAAGGAGACACATGCCACCCCAGCAGTACACAAAGCACTTACGTTGACTGGTGACATGAGCCAGCCATCTCAGCAGGGAAAAACAACCTTCTCAACCAAAACTGCAATCAGGAAAGCAGCAGCCCACTCCTTCCCATGGAATCTAGACAGTATTTATCCCTCTGGTGGGGGAATCTCACACTGACTAACTGAATGGACGCTTTGTATTCAGAGATGGCTTCCAAGCAAGGAAGTTCTATCTTGTGATATGGAAACAATAAATTTCTGAGATACATTCTTCTAATCTGTGGTAATAATAAGAATTCCTGTCTGCCTAGATGGTAGGTTGGTATTTCTGGACTCTAGCCAAGAAAAAGCTAACTCTGGGGATAGAATGATAAAAGCCTCAAGCACTAAAAATATACATTGCCGAATCTCTTTTTCTAGCTTTGAAAAGTTGTGGCCTGCTTGTCCCTCTGTTGACTGGTCATCTGGACCATCGTACTTGCTGTGGCTACTTCTAAGACAATGTGTAGAGGATATTGAACCTTGAAACTGCCTTTCCTAAGTAGAGAACAAGACTATTCAACAACTTCTTTGCTGAAGCACTGAGGACATTTGTAGTACTCCTAAAGGGAGAGCCAAACTAGAGATTTTCAATCATAGACTTTGTGACAGCATTTGGGGAGCTGAAAGGTTCATGTGTTTCATCCTAGGAGGAGAGAGTGGGGGAGAGAGAGAGAGAGAGAGCATGTACACCCATATGTTATCATAGAGCACGATTCTCCAGTGGATGGATACCTGGAATGGATCATTAAGATGAAGAGAGTAATTCACACTCTAGAACCTTTAACAAGCACTGAAAGGAAGAAGCCTGAGATTTGGTCCTTGGCAATTTCTGGAAAGCACTGATCAGTCACGCTGTCCTGAACAGAGTCCAAGTTACCCACTAAAGCTTGAGGTGGATGTTGGCTTCACTCCCGCAGCACAATGCTGGCCCTAGAAAGCGAGCATTTTCATTCTTCCCATGGCAGCTGATTCTTTGGTGCCAGTTTTCATGTTTTCTCCATAGGCCTTGTGCAGAAAGGTTTTCTCATTGCATCCGTACTGTGAGAATAAACTGCAGACTAGAAAGAAACATGCCTGCAGGGTCAGGAACTGGGCCACTGTTCCCAGAATGGGTTGTGCCTCAGAATTCTATTTCTCTTTTAGATGTTGAACCCTGAGAGAACTAAGATGATATTTCAGAAGAGTTGGCTGCCTTCTCTGGAAACAAGGGAAACCCAATAATTCTGAGGAACATTGGGGGTCAAATACCAAGAATAAAAACTGGTTCTTTGACTTCAGCTTAACTGTATTAAGACAGAAATTAAGCCCTCTAAAAACACCACAAAGAGAGATCATTGTAATGATAGAAATAGAGGTACAGAGCTATGCAAAGGAAACAGGAAGTGAAATCTAGTCCCAGGGATCTGGTAATCTGTCCTGGCTTCCAGATGTCAAAGGGCTGATCCTTTGGTAAGCTCACTAGAAACTTCTGGCTCTCTACAAGAGTTTGGGATATTAATGTTATTCAGTAAGTCCCAAGTTTTTCAGAGGATAGATTACTAACAATGAGGAATTTATATTCCTTGGTTAATTTAGGAGTCTAAGATGCAGAGTTCAGAAAGAAATTACTCAGACCTAACTGAGTGCTTAAGCCGCCAACAGTTAGAAGATGCTATTTATTTGTGTCTGTAAGTTTGTACATAGTAATGCCAACCTTGTTGCTGAATTTTTTATTTGTGGGGGATGAGTTTGAATTTTGTTTGAAATGCTTCAGTTGTCATTTTGTCATTGCATTTCAAATAGCTCATGACCCTTTTCTTGTGGTCACTTTAGCACACCATAGTAGCCCACAAAGTGGGGGCAGGGTATTGACATTTGGATTTTTTCTTTGATTCTAGTTCTTTTATTGATTTTTATTTGTGACTGTAGTGATGACTTCACAGATGGAGAAAGAGTGAATGGATGAATGAATAATTGGTTTAATGCCTAGTTATGCAACTTGAGTGCTTTTTTTTTGGCAGGATAATTTAAAGTGTATATATTTTAACTGCACTGGTACATTGAACATGTCAGTGTCGATGCCACTGGACCAACAGAGCATTTTGTGGCTATAGGGTGCCTGGTAATAATGTCTTGATTTTTCTTTGGGACTCAACTATATCGAAGGTTTTTCCCCCAGCAGTATGGGGGTGTACAGGTGATCGATCATTAATGTCATTGCAATTGTTATTTTTTAAAATAAATTTATAAAAATAACCAAAAAGTAATGTGACTTTTGGGGAATCTGCAATTCCTGGGTTCTAGGTTGTGTTTCCAGTGTTGAAATTGTGACCTTTGCCAACAAGACATGTCTGCATGGACGGTGTCTCTGTAAACAGTATCTAACTTGTAATGTCTGGGCCTCTTAGCTTTATCTCCCCTTAATTTCTTCCCTTTTGGCCCTTCCACCCTGTTGAGGAGATATTTTCTGTCAATTGCAGGCTGATCATACATTTGATGCTACTACTGAAAGTGTTTATCAAAATGTGACGAAAATTGGCCCTTATCACAAAAACAGCCTTGATTAAGTATTCTAGAATTACAGGTAGTGAAGATATACTTTTTACATTTTGTTAGATTTTGTTTTGGCAGAACACCAAAACAAAAGTACTTTTCTGATGGTTAAAAATCCACAGCATGCTCACCTTGTTACTGTTTTACCTTAGGGTCACTGGTAATCTAAGCAACAAAAGACTAGAAGCCTCCGATATGCCATTGTCACACACGAGAGACAAACAGCCCCGGGTAGCATTCGTGATGAGAGCAGGAGACCTGCCCTGGCAGATAAAAGGAGAAACTCACCACAACAATGAAGGAAAAGGACTGACAGTATTCGATAGATTTAGTCAAACTGTGCTTGAGGTTTGGCTTAGATTTATGCCAGTAGAACCTGTCCTTAACAAATTCAGAGATGACCCAAGATTCTACTCTGTGGTATGGGGGAAAGACCTCTCGATATTTATCTCACATCAACGGCTTTACCGCAGGAGCGTCTACACCTCTCCCGTTTCCTGTAGAAAAGACAGCTTTGCTCCTTTGAAAGCGCGGACTGCAGCACCTGCAGCCCCTTCTCCCCGCGGAACTCGGCCCGCGATGGTTGTGGGAAGGTGGTGGGGCGGGGACTGCAGCCGCTTCCGATTGGCGTTGCCCCAAGGAAGCCTGCGCGGATTGGTTGGCGGCAGGACCCCCAACAGAGCCTGCCATGAGGATTGGCTGCTACGCTGCTGGACCCTGTTTCCGGTACCTGGGCGGGCAGTTATGGTGACTGGCAGGCGGGATGCGAAGCTGCCTGTGTGGCCGGTGGAGGCCCGCTTGGCGGCACTGCTTCCCGACCTACTGGTCTTTCGGAAGCCCAGGGGATCGGAACCCGAGCTCGCCACGGCCCAGGGAGTCCTCCTAGGCGTCCATGTGACGGGTGAGGGCGATGGCCGGCACTTCAGCCTCCTGGCCTGCGGGAGAAGCGGCCGTTGGGTCTAAGCCCCTGGAGGCTGCGACGGTTACAGACCTAGCCTCCCGCGAGCTAAGGCACAGTTTAACTTTGTCCCGCGGCTTCCGCAGGAAACTTTGAGGGTCTTCGTTTTAGCGTGGGAAGACATCTTTTGGGATGAACCAGCTCAGCCCTTGAGCTCACCTCAAAGATGATGAAATTGAAACTCAGAGGAAAGGATTTTTACAGGACCACGCAGCGGGCTGTGAACCCGTGTCTCCCAACCCCGAGCAATTTCTATTAAGCGTTCTGTTTCAGTTATTTTATTCTTTCAATTAATTCATTCTTGGCGTCGTTAAGTATGTGCTTGCCATTGTTCTGGCCGTAGCTATCTAGCAGCCACTCCTAGAGTTGTTCATTTAACAAATATTTATTCTGTGTCAGGGATATGAAGATGGGTAATACCAGGTGCCTGTCCTCACCATGTGAGTGATTCTCTGGCCAGACGTGAGGAGGGATCCTGTTGTTTCCCATAGCCAGGCAGCTGCCTAAGAGGGTGGGGGAAAGAGCTGGCTCCAGATGAAAAGGGCACCATCTCCAGCTCCTGGAAGCAGAGAGGGTGGTCCTCTGGATTCCCAGTGGCAGCGGCAACCAACCTGGCCCTTAGTAGTTTCTAAGTTACACCATGTTAATGGATAAAGGAATTACTCAGCTTGAAGAGATCTGTTTCCTTTACACCAGGCTGATGTGTGGGGAGAAAGGGGCCAAAAAGTTAGGATTTGGAGTTAACATGGTAATTTCTGCTTTGTTGGTCAGGGTTTACAGCATTAATGGACAGGTTCAGCCTGACCTGCAAGTCGGAACGTGACATGGACAAACTGGCCCACATCTTCAGTTACTACATTAGTGACATCGTGGAGCGTGAGTGATCATTGTAGGGTAACAAGGTGTGGTGCTGGGCTCCTGAGGGTTTATAAAAGAAGGTGACCAGAAGTACTTTAAAACAGGTACTAAAGGGTCATTCCTTTAGCATCATTCATCTTTGGTTTTTTCAAGTTGCCACTGAAAAGCTAGACCTTTGCCTGTTATCTGCCATTCTACCCAGTCTTACATTCTATTGACTCATTGTTCAAAGGTGGGGCAGGAGGAGCTAATTTACTTTGCACATTTGTATTTTATTTCAAAATAAAGTGTTCTAACAATAATGTATCTCAAGTGTGTATTTAGACCAAATTTATAAAACATCTTTTTGTTCTATTATTATATTTTGATCCTGTGAGGAAGGAATAGGATGTTTTCTTATTTTCTGCCATGTATTAAGCTTTTAGATATTTGCCAAATTTCCAGTATCTGGAAGAAAACTCATTTGTGCAGTACCCATGTTTTGAGTACCTACTCTGTGACATGGACTGTAATAGGTGTAGGCGGGGCAAGAACCCACTCTTGGACTTTTTGGTTAGGCCTACCCAACAGAAATTACTCTGACCTTATACCTTTTAGTACTTAGGTAACATTCTCATCCTTTACTGACAGCTCGCTATATGTTTCTATCCATCATTCTGAGATTCACCAGAATAATTACTTTGTGGCATCTCCATTAAGAATTTGATTATTTGACTTACCTCTTATCCTTAAGGAATACATATGGAAGGGTGTTTGCTTTTTCTCATAGGTTTGGATGAAGGGGAAGATAAAAATTCTGTATCGTGTATGTACTCTAATACCAGCAACTGCTGGGTACTAGAAATACAGGGCAAAGTAAGACAGAGTACCTTCATTTAGTTTCCATTTTAGTGGGACAGACAATAAGTAAACAATAATTGTAGCTTCTACATTCTATTAAGGAAATAAACATAGTATAGTGGTATTAAAAAAACAAAATAATTTTAGGATAGGGGAATGTATGAGACAGGGTGGTCATAGAAGTCTCCTCTGAGGAGGTATTATTTAAGCTGACACATGAAGGATGAGGGGAACAGCTTGTGAAGAACTAGGGGTAAAGCATTTCCGACAGAATACCAAGTGCAAAGGTCCTGAGACAGGAGAAAGCTCAGCACACTCCAGGAGCTAACAGAAGGCCAGTGCAGGCCAAAACGTAGCTTGCAGGGTGAAGAGTGGTTTGAGGCAAGGTTGGGGGTTGGTAGCTATGAGATCACCAAGCTCTGTAGTCCATAGTAAAGAGTTGGAATTATATATTTCTGTATAAAGGAAAACTGGAAAGGTCTAGCAGGGGAGTAATATGATCTGATTAACACTTTAAAACTGATTTTGGCTACTGTGTGGAGATTGAATGCTGGTGGAGAGTGAATTTAAGAATAGAAGCTGGAAGAGACAATTGTCCTGGAAAGATGATGGAGATTTGGTCTAGAGCAGTGGTTCTCAACCTCAGCTGTGGTTGCCTGAGGAGCTTTTTGATTGTTTTATTCTTTTTTCTATATTTTGTTTTTTTTTTTTTTTTGGAAGAGACTGGGGTCTCAGTATGTTGCCAAGTTTGTCTTGAACTCTAGAGCTTAAAAGGTTCTTCTGCCTCAACCTCTCAAATAGCTGGGACTACAGGTACCGTACCACCTTGTCTAACTAAAAATCTTAATGCCTAAGCTTCACCCCAGGCCATTTAAATCAGAATTTCTTGAGGTTGGCCCAGGAATAAGATCTTTTAAAGTTTCATAGGCAATTCCAATGTGCAGTCAAGACTGAAGATTGTTGGTGTAGAGGTATGGCAGGGGAGCTGCGTGGGGTAGATTAACCTGAAATATATTTTGCAGGTTCAACAGACAGGAGTTGCTAATACATTAAATTTCAGTGGGAACTGGTGAGAAAAAGGACTCAGTTTTTTGGCTTTCATAAATGAATTGATCATGTCATTTACCAAGACAGGAAAGACTGGACATTGAGAAAGAAAATCAAGAGTTCTGTTTTGAATATGTTGAGTTTGAGATGCCAGTAAGTCTTTCAAGTGGGGAATGACTCCATTCAATTGGAGAATCCAGCTATGATTGAGCCTGGAGCTCAGAGAAGAGATCCCTGTTAGAGATGAAAATGTGAGTTGATGGCATAAAGTGGGACTTAAGAACCGATTGAGTTCATGTTGGAAGAGCGTAAATAAAGAGAAAGAGCCTTTGGCTGAGGCTTGAGGAACTCCAGGGAAGGATTATGATAAGGGAGAAAGAACCTGAAAAAGAGACTACAAACAGCCAGTGAGGTAGGATATTGTGGTGTTCCTGAAGCCAAAGGAGAGGTAGTGTCTCTAGAAGAAAGCTGCAGCTAGCTGGGTTGAAAATGACAGCTGTCAAGTACAGTGAGGTCAGAGAAGTATTGAATTTAGCAAGATTAATGCTGTTGATGACCTTGATAATTTGAAGTAGTGGAGATGGAAGTCAGATTGGAGTAAGCTGAGAAAAAGAATGGCAGAGAAAACATTTATGAGGAAAATATATGTAGCCAACTTTTTGAGATTTGGGGTTTTGTTTGTTGTGAATATAGCAGGAAAAAAAAATGGAGCTAATAGGCAGAAGAGAAGGTAGAGCCAAGAATATGTGGGTTATTTTTGTGTGTTTTGGTTTTGTTTTTTGCTATTGATGAGAATGTTTCAGTAGAGAGATTAGGAACAGTGTGAAGTTCTCAAGAAGGTAAAAGGGGATAAGATTCCTATCACAAATGGGGTGGCTTTGAAGAGAGCAGGAATACTTCCATTTTAGAAAAGATGTATGTAGGTGCAGATAGATTTGGGGAGAAAATGACTAGAAGGAAGAAGGAACCTGAGTCTTGGAGTGAGCAAATGGACAAGAATGACATGAGGATAAACTCAGTAGGCCATTCTTTTGACCATATATGATTCTGCCCTGATCTGGTTTATATCTGATTTTGACTCATTTTCCTCTCTCTTTCTTACTTGATTTCAGATGTTCTCTGTTTTGGAGGGGATATCCTAAATATCACAGGTATTTTTTCAGTTTTTCTAAATACATAAAAGACTGTGAGTGAGGAGGACTATATTTAGGTGGAATTCAGCATATTGGTTTATTCAGCATTGTTTGATTAAAAGGTACTGGATACCAAGATGAGGAAGACATAGTCTGTGCCTCAAAAGATCCCCCAGTCTAATGGAAAAGCTTTGCCCAAATTAAACTCTCACATGCTTTGCATTTTTGTTTAGATTGAAGGACAGCAAAATAAGTGCCAATAAAGCATTCTTGAGAAAACTAATGAGAAACTTGGTCATTAATAGCAGAAGCTAAGCATGAGATGGGGAGGAGTCAAGCATGTCCTATCTGGAGAACTCAAGATCACTAACAGCTGTATGCCCCGGAGTTGGCCTGTCTCCTTATTTAAACATAATAAAACCAGCCATCAAATTAGATATGAACTTGAACCCACTTTTTATGAACCTTTTGCTAGTACCTCTCCTCCTCTGTTAGTATACTGGTGGAAGGAAGATTACCAAAAATATCCTTAGGATCATTTAAACTTCTACCTAGTTATGTTTTTATGTACTGGATGATTTTGAGGATCTGAAGCAGTATTTTAACCTAGCATAATGTATATAACCAAGAAACCTTGCCTGATAACTTACATAATATCCACACTGGGTCAAGTTGATCTTCTACGTTACTGGGACTTTGCCCTGGACCAAGTAAGACTAGATATTTGGTCCCCGTCAGCCTATCCTGTGTCTCTGCAGGGAACATGCTCCTGGCACTCTGGAGAGTAGAACAAAATCAACTGAGTGACATCATTACCTTGGTGGCAAAATGCAGTCTGGAGATACAGGAGAAATTTGGGATCTATCACACCAGAGAAGGCCAGGACCTGCAGTTAAAGATAGGTAGTACCTCCTAAAAGAGTGATCCAACTGGGCGGGGGGGAACCCACTATAAAAACCTCAAGATAAATGATAAACTGGGAAAAAAAATATTTGCAATTCATATAGACAAAGGGTGAATTGCTCTACTAGGGAAAGAGCACTTAGAAATCAAGAATAATACTCTTAAGAGAAAAATGGACAAAGGCCATGAGTAAATTGTATATAGACAAGGAAACTCATGTCTTTTAACACGTCAAAAGATGATCAACATTCTTAATAAGAAAAATGCCAATTGGAAGTACACTGACTACCTTTCTTACCTATAGATAGGCAAAACTTCAGATGCTGGACAATGTACTCTGGTGAGTCTGAGGAATGAGCTTTTTCTTACTGTGAGTGAACAATGGTATAAGGGTGACTTGGCAATCTTTATTATATTTATTTTTATTGTCTTTATTGTACTTTTTATGTCAAGAAAAACTAAACCATATAAAAATATATATTAAAAAGTCTTGTTTTCACTTACATACCATCTATACTATTTACTCTTACAAGTACATTTATTCCTTAACCTCACAATCCTTCTGGACATTTATCCTATAGGTATGCCTACACACATATGAAATGTTGTGCGTGCAAGGTTATTGATTGTAATATGGTTTGTAATTTTAAAACATTGAAAACAACTTATTTATAGGAGACTGGTTAAGTAAATAATATGTATACTCAATAAGATTATCTGCAACTTTAAAAAAAATAAGATGTCTTGACATGGCAGTATCTCCAAGATATAGTTAAGTGAAAAAAAGTAAGATACAAAACAGCATGTTTAGTATGCTACCATCTGTGTAAGGAGGAAAATAGAAACACTGGAAAAATATACAAGAAACTAATAAAATTACTAATATCAGGAAAATAGTAAAGATGGGCATGTAGGTAAAGCAAGATTTTAAAATATATATTCTTTATAGTTTAGTTTTTGAACTATGTTAGTGCTTGACAGAATCAAAAATATAACACAATATAATAAAAGAAAGCTATATACAGAGGCCAAAGTTTCACCAAGGGCAGAGTCAGGATTGGAGGGGAAGTTCAATACACAAAGCTCCTTCACAAGGGTTCAGAAACCTCTTTAAGGGCAAAAGTTGGCTCCAGCTGTTGTTTTATGTTTTGAGGAGCAGTGGTAAAGAATTATATTCTGTTTTATATGGCATCTCTTTTGTCCTGCCATCTTTCATTTCTTTTGGTTTTTGTCTTATTAAGGATAATTGATACTATACATTGGCATATTTATACACTTTTGAAACCATCACCACAATAAAGATAGTGAACATACTTATCACTCAAAAAGTCTCCTTGTGCCCCTTTGTACATTCTTCTTCCACTACTCTCCTTCACCATCTTCAGACAGACAAAATGTCCATCTCCAGGTGTATTACATAAGAGAAGGAAATCTGGGGGAAGAATTTTTTTTTTTTTTTTTTGAGATGGAGTCTCGCTCTGTCACCTAGACTGGCACGCAGTGGCGCGATCTCAGCTCACTGCAACATCTGCCTCCAGGGTTCAAGCGATTCTTCTGCCTCAGCCTCCTGAGTAACTGGGATTATAGGCACGCACCACCATGCCTGGCTAATTTTTTTTTGTATTTTTGGTAGAGACGGGGTTTCACCATGTTGGTCAGGCTGGTCTCGAACTCCCAACCTCGGGTCATCTGCCTGCCTCGGCCTCCCCAAGTGCTGGGATTACAGGCATGAGCCACCGCACCTGGTCGTAAGGTATTGTTATTTTTTTGTTTGTTTTTTGTTTTTCCATTCTTTTTTTTTATATATATATATATACTTTAAGTTCTAGGACACATGTGCACAACATGCAGATTTGTTACATATGTGTACATGTGCCAAGTTGGTGTGCTGCACCCATTAACTCGTCATTTACATTAGGTATATCTCATAATGCTATCCCTCCCCCTCCCCCTCCCCCCACCCCACAACAGGCTCCAGTGTGTAATGTTCCCCTTCTTGTGTCCAAGTGTTCTCATTGTTCAATTCCCACCTATGAGTGAGAACATGCAGTGTTTGGTTTTTTGTCCCGTAAGGTATTATTTTTAAAGGTTAGCTCACCTAAGACTTCTGCAGCTGAGGGCAATAACAAGATTGGCATGATGCATAGAGCCATGTGGGGATTCCAGACCCCTCCTGTTGCATAGTTTCCCAATTGAGTTTGACTATTCTCCATTTATCTCATTTTTTCTGGATAGGTCTGTCTGCGGGTCGGATTTCCCAGGTTATTGTTGGAGATGAGCGACAGCAATACCTCTTGGTGATTGGGCGGGATGTAGATGATGTCCGGTTAGCTCAGCGTTTGGCTCAGGCAAATGAGATTGTCCTATCCTGGAACTGCTGGATGCTCTGCGAGCAGTATATGTTTGAAGTGGAAATCATGAGGGAGGATGAAGCTGTGAAGGTAGGAGGCTAGCTTCATCTATTCACATCCTGAAAAGGCCTTCCTATTACACAGGGCAATGCTCTGATAGTGTTCACATATTGCCTGGCCAAACCAACGACCATTGGAACTCAATTTAGGAGGGAGGCTGGGAATATTCTCCTATGAAGATGGATGAGGTAGAACAGTGAGGCTGAGGAGATAAAAGGCAAACAAGGGTAATAGAATCCTCAGCCTTTCTTGTGTGGGGGCACAGAATTAAGCAGTTTCCTTTCTGTAGTTAAGAGATATGCGGATCATTGACCCATTTGATTTTGATGAGCATTTTGACAAGTGCCTCGATTATCTACCACATTACCGTACAAGTGCTGGTAAGTTACTTTGTCCTTTCTACCTAAGCCCCAAATTTTAAACATTAATTTTCCACATGGCCAGGGACCTTTTATTTTTCTTTTCTCAGAGACTCTAAGAACTGCACTGGAATTGGATCCACACTCTGATCTTGACCAAAAGCTGCGGAAACACATAATGAAAAACCTTTTGAAGAAGGTTATTTCCTAGTTCTTGAATCCTCGTATAGTCTGTGTGTGTGTGTGTGTGTGCACGCGTGCATATAAACAGGTGTACAATTGTAAGTGACAACTTTTTTGTATTACTCAGTTAATCTCCAGCACCCCATTGTAATTCCAGCAGATTTACCCATCTGTGCCAACATAATACGGTGATGAACATGTCTTAAACCTTTAGCTAGATTTCTCAATCCTAGAAAGTAGAAACCATATTTGTTTTTTAATTTGTTCTTCAACAATTTAGTACACTGTAAGAAGGGTATAGTGTGTATGTTTGGTAAATATAAGTTGACTGATTGTATATATATATGCATATATGTGAATTCCTTAGTAAGAGTGTAATGACTAATGGATGTGTCAAATTAACTCTTAGAGAGTAAATCTTGACAGATTTCATCAGTGAATTCTGCCTAGTCAGTTTTAGTTCCAAGTGCATTGGGTTGTATATCTTCTATACTGAAATTTCTTTTAAGTTTTTGCTGAGACCCTTAAGTTATTTTCTCATATATACCATGAAATACATAATGAAAATGCCTGAACATGATGCTGATAGTTGAAAATACAGGTAGGTAATTCAATGTGTCTTTGCAGATTGATGAAGGCCAGCCTGTAGAGTATGTATCTGAATTCCGTACGGTGACTCTGGTTTTGGTCAGCCTGGAGTTCCACAAGACAGCGTGGATGTTGCATTTGTGTCATCTTATCCAGGAGTCTGCCTTATACATCTCCACAGTCATTGAGAAAGGGGGTGGCCAGCTGAGTCGGATCTTTATGTTTGAGAAAGTAAGTACAAGGGAACTTGACCCATCAGCATTAAAGGTGAGTGAGGAGTGATGTCCTCCCACATAACACAAGTGTAAGTCAAATTCCCTGCTACTTATTTTGTAACAAGCTATATTACATTAAAACTTCAACTAATGCTAATTAAGAAATGGGATGTTCTTGTTAGTTTAATTTTCAGGGTTACTGAGGGTTACTCTCCATGTCATTTTTTATTGAATTCTTGTTGAAGAATCCTTGTGAAGCATAAAGAATGTTTTTCTGGTTCTATTAGTAAAGTAAATGTAATCAGGTCTTTCTCAGATAATTAAGGATCTTGAAAAAAAGCAGAATCTTAATACTTGACATTATAAGTGATGAAAATGTGGGCAGATAGACTTAGCTCAAGGTATATACTAGAAATTAAATTTTTGAAAAGTTCTTGATAGCAGTTTTTCTTGTGTTTTAAATTTCAGCTCTTTGAATAGTGAAATCAAGATTTTTTAAATGTCTACATTGCTGGCCAGGTGCGGTGGCTCACGCCTGTAATCCCAGCACTTTGGGAGGCCAAGGCAGGCAGATCACGAGGTCAGGAGATCAAGACCATCCTGGCTAACACGGTGAAACCCTGTCTCTACTAAAAATACAAAAAAATTAGCCAGGCATGGTGGCGGGTGCCTGTAGTCCCAGCTACTTGGGAGACTAAGGCAGGAGAATGGCATGAACCCAGGAGGCGGAGCTTGCAGTGAGCCGAGATCGCACCACTACACTCCAACCTGGGCTACAGAGCGAGACTCCATCTCAAAAAGAAAAAAAAAAAAAAAGTCTATGTTGCTGTGGCCCAGAGTTTCCATTTTATGAATCATGTAGAATCCTATATTTCCAACAGGAGAGTGTTCAAGGATAGGGTCTGGGTTCATTCAGGGGAGCTGGTTTAGTTTAGGCAAACCATATTCCTTTCCCAGGTAAGTGTCTCATTTCTTTGTTTGTCATCTATCCCAGGGCTGCATGTTCCTCTGTGTTTTCGGCCTTCCTGGTGATAAGAAGCCAGACGAGTGTGCACATGCCCTGGAGAGCTCCTTCAGCATCTTTAGCTTCTGCTGGGAGAATCCTGCTAAGACCAAGTAAGGAGGAAGGTGGGGCAGAGAGGAGCTTCTCAGGCCCCAGGGGCTCTTCAGGCAGGGTAGGAGGCAGTAACAAGTGGCAGGGATTCAAGTAGTCCAGAATTTGCCTAATGTGAAGGGAACATGCTAAGGAAAGTGAGCAAACAAGATCTATTAAGAAATCACCAGATACAGATCTCTGTACTGAATACCCAGGGGAAATAAAGATACATTCCCATTCAGCGGGTCAGGAAAAGGAGAGAAACAGAACAAACATACCAAGATTCAAGAACACTGCAAAGGAACAAGCAAATGTGTAAATTAATATGATGCAAATAACATCCCTGTGGAGAGGATACAGAATAAAGGCTGCCTGTCTACAAGAGAGAGTATGAGAGAAGTTGTGGAGAAATTACCTAGATAGTAAGGAACCATAGCTGATTAGCGCTGTCTTGGCTTTCATTCTGGGTCTTTCACAGATCTTATTGCCTTTTCTGGCCCTTAAACTGAACTGATCTCCCTCTTCCACATCCACCCCTCACCGAACCACCTTTCACAAAACCTAACCCAGATGAAGGTATAGAAAAATCTATTTTCCCACTAGTTGCATTATGATAAAGTTGGTTGGAAGTTTTCGATTGACTTTTTAAAATAGAAAGCTATGGAGAAAGTGTGTACATGAATGAATTTTTAAAATAGTTACTTCCAGTGTTAACATTGAATCAGATTGGTTTGCTTGCCATAACTTAATTCAAAATGGATAAAAATTGTATCAAACATGTAAATAGTGCTTTAACATTTATAGAATACTTTAGTATATGCTACCAATGTGAAAATTTGTATCCCTCTTTATTTTTTGCTGTTTTTTAGAGACAGAGTCTTGCTCTGTTTCCCAGGCTAAAGTTCCGTGGCACAATCACGGCTCACTGCATCCTCAACCTCATCCTTCCAAGTAGCTCAGACTACAGGCACACGCCCCACACTGGGCTATTTTATTTTATTTTTTTTTAGTAGAGACAAGGTCTTGCTATGTTGCCCAGGCTGGTTTCAAACTCCTGAGTGCAAGTGATCTCCCACCTCAGCCTCCCAAAGTGCTGGGACTATAGGTGTGATGCCCCTCTTTTATACATTAAGGAAATTAAGGTCACAGAAGAGAAGTTACTAGCGTATAGCAGAGCTTTTAATGAAACCCAGATCTTCAGTCTTCAAATCCTGTGTTGTTTCATTACTTATCCCCCAGCTGCCTCTTATAAAATGCAAATGTTCCCCAAAAGAATCAAATATGCTATTAATGTGATATAATTATAGATACACACTCATAGAATGTTAATATTGGAAAGGAATTTAGAGATGATCTGATCCAAGCCGTATTTTAGAAATAAGAAAGATGCTACAGTTGCTTAATAGATGCTCAGACTCTTTGCCCAAGGCAAATACATGTTAACACTGTTAACACTTCTTTCAGGTTTGGTGGGATCTGCAGATACTCCTACATCCTACCTCCCAGTCTTGTCTCTAGTGTGGATATGCTGGGCAGTATTAGTCAGGGTTCTCTTAGAGGGACAGAACTAATACATATATATATATATATAGTTACATATAATTATGTTATATATTATATAGAACATATATATATATTTAAAAAGGGGAGTTTATTAAGTATTAACTTACACGACCACAAAGCCCCACAATAGGCTGTCTGTAAGCTGAGGAGCAAGGAGAGCCAGTCCAAATGCCAAAACTGAAGAACTTGGAGGTCGATGTTTGAGGGCAGGAAGCATCCAGCATGGGAGAAAGATGTAGGCTGGAAGGCTAGGCCTGTCTCCCTCATTTCACATTTTTCTGCCTGCTTTATATTCGTTGGCAGCTGATTAGATTGTGCCCACCAGATTAAAGGTGGATCTGCCTTCCCCAGCCCACTGACTCAAATGTTAATCTCTTTTGGCAACACCCTCACCCAAACATGCAGGATTAATACTTTCAATCCTTCAATCAAGTTGACACTCAGTATTAACCATCACATGGGCCATCCCCTCCAGTGCTGGTCTGTTCTGTTCTTGAAGTTTGTATTGCCCTGTGGCCTTCAAGGGTCCCACCCTTGGCCCTTACTCTTAAAAGAGTCATTTCTTTGGCCTTTAGAGACTGTCTTACAATGCCCTTAAGAATGTCTTCTGTCGGCCGGGCACGGTGGCTCAAGCCTGTAATCCCAGCACTTTGGGAGGCCGAGACGGGCGGATCACGAGGTCAGGAGATCGAGACCATCCTGGCTAACACGGTGAAACCCCATCTCTAATAAAAAATACAAAAAAAACTAGCCGGGCGAGGTGGCGGGTGCCTGTAGTCCCAGCTACTCGGGAGGCTGGGGCAGGAGAATGGCGTGAACCCGGGAGGCGGCGCTTGCAGTGAGCCGAGATCTGGCCATTGCACTCCAGCCTGGGTGACACAGCAAGACTCCGTCTCAAAAAAAAAAAAAAAAAAAAAAAGAATGTCTTCTGTCACTCTTAGGCTGTAACTTGGTCATTTCCATCTTATTTAGTTTAGAATATAATAGATGTTAAGAACTAGACGGGGTATTAGAGTTCATCAAATTTGACCTCTTTAAAGAAACTAAGATCCAGAAAGGTTATGCTGCTAAGTCAAACAGATGTCAAAGCCTCAAAGCTAAGTTTCAAGGTCAGTGATTTTTTTCCTTGAAGATAATTACTAATTCAGTATCTCCCAAAGTGTGTTTGTTAGAATGTTATTAATCCCTTAATATGCTCATGAAAAAAGAAAAGATTTTCATGACCAAATATGTCTGGGAAGTGTCGCAAATTATATTTCCTTCTTCAAGGTTCACAATGAACATTAACATACCAAAGGTTCTGAGTAGTGTTATGGGAAAGAAATGTGTTACATTTAGTTTTAGTCAGCATTTCCCAAATTTACTTGGTCATCAAACACTTTTCTCCAGAAAGACCTATAAACATCCAGAGGAGCTAATGTTCTAAGGAAGATAATTTTGGAAATGCTGAGCAGATGCTAAAGCTTCAGAGGTTCCTACATGGCCTCGGTAGCAGATACCATTGCTCATTTCTCTCTGCATCACATCAGCTCTCAGACCCAAAACTACTTTCCATGTCTTCTTTTTCAAAGACCCTGTTCACCTTGAGACATCCTCTGAGTTCCTCTTTCTAATCTGAGAAATAGCTTCAGCTTTTAGCTCACTTAGAGGAAAGATGATTCCCTGAGTATTTCTTCAGGATATTTTTGAGACATAGGGAGTGCAGTCTCAGAATGTCATTATTATGGTTTTTCAGTACCAGAAATACTTTATATACAATTACATGTATCAAATAAAGAATACATTCTTTATCAATGCAGAAAGGTTTTAAAGGAAAGAAGGAATATGGATTGCTGAGAAAAGCAAGGAGGAATTATAAAGTATAATAGAAAGAAATAAGAAATAACTAAATGATAAAAGTATTATTTGTTCATGATTGACTTGTTAATAGCTGAATTTCTGGCATGCATAAATGCATTCATTCAACAAGCATTCCTTGGACACAGTTATGAGCCAGGCACTGTGTTAGTGCTATGGACATAAAGAGAAGTAAGATTTTACCAGTTCAGCTAAGTAAACAACTAACTTTAATACAATGAAATTGAAGTGCAGAAATAAAATGCTATAGGAGTTACAACAATGTGCTATGGGAAGAAATGGTTAATTCTCCCCAGAGGCACCAAAGAAATCTTGACTATAAAGATGACTTTTGAGACAGGTTGAGAAGAAAAGTAGTTCAGCAAATGGAGAAGATGGGAAAGGGTATTTAGGCAGAGGAAGCATCATGAAATACTAAAAAATTTTTAGTCTTGCTCTTCATATGGCAGCAGAACTGACAGCATGGTCTTCTTAAGTGTCTCTTTTTTTCACCTTGGGGGCAGTGAGCTGAGTGAATGAATGGTAAGATACTTTTTTTTTTTTTTGAGACATAGTCTCACTCTGTTGCCCAGGCTAGAGTGCAGTGGTGCAATCTCGGCTCACTGCAACTTCTGCCTCCTGGGTTCAAGCGATTCTCCTGCCTCAGAATCCCTCAACTGGGATTACAGGCACACACCACCACGCCCACTAATTTTTATATTTTTAGTATAGATGGGGTTTCACCATGTTGGCCAGACTGGACTCTCGAACTTCTGACCTCAAGTGATCCGCCCACCTTGGCCTCCCAAAGTGCTAGGATTACAGGCATGAACCACAGCACCCAGCCAAGAGCCCTTAATCCTGTCTTTTGAGGAAGACAAATAATTTTGATGGCTTAGGAGATAATAGTGTTAACATGATTGCTACTTTTCATGTTCTCTCTGAACCACTGAAAATTGTTTATAGATTTAATATGAGACTATGCGTCATTGCATATCTTTCTCCACCTGCATATCTTGTTACCTGTCACATGAAATTTTCATGTCAGTGAGTAAATCTACTTATTTTGTTATGTATGAATTACTCCTTGCCACCTTTGGGCTTTTGCCTCACCTAGAACAGTATATGCCCTCTTTTAAAATAATTCATTTATCTAATACTCTTTCGTCCCTACAGAGGTAAGACTACTTCTCCCATTACCTCTCTCTACGCCAAACACCTCTGTTCATGTCTGTGCTGTAGCCATCTTGAAGCACTTAGTTTTGCATGACCATACAAGGCATCTCAAAGCCTTTACCTTTTCCCACCAGATAGTACCATTCCCCCACTTTATCAGTTTTTTCAACTTTCAAGGTCTAACCAAATGTCCTCTCCTTTATGAATACTGTATCTACTCTTCAGTGTGAATTAGTGCATCTGTTCTGTTTGCTCTGCTAATGTGCTATATCAGTCTCTAATATGGAGCATTTGTCTTGGTAATATATAAGTATCTCTTTACCTCCCTCAAACCTACCACCCTCCTTCCCAAACTTAACTTCTCTAGGGCAGGATATTTTAAACATCCAGCCAAATACTCAGTACTTTGCACACTTCTCAGTGCTTAGTGAATGAAATGAATGTATGTATGCATGAATGAATTTTTAAAATATTACTTATTAGAAAAATTTTGTTCCAAATGTAAATTTACTTCAGAAAGCCTTCTGTCTGCAGTCCTGACATTCTGATTATTCCTTAACTATGACATTCTAGCATTATTTGATCCATTAACCCTGTATTGATATCTCTTGATCTACTTTCATTTTTCAGTTTTATCTGAGGCAACATGGTATAGTAAAAATAATATTAGTCTAAGAGGCAAGAGGCCTGGATTCTCATTCTGACTCTACTGTTGGCTTTTGCTATATAACTCTGGGAAAGTTAACCCCTTCAATTTTTTTTTCTCAAATGGTATTTAAATATTTGCCTTACCACAGATGTAAATTTTTTTTTTTTTTTTTTTTTTTTTTAGATGGAGTCTCGCTCTGTCACCCAGGCTGGAGTGCAGTGGCATGATCTCCACTCACTGCAAGCTCCGCCTCCTGGGTTCATGCCATCCTCCTGCGTAGCTGGGACTACAGGCATCTGCCACCACGCCCGGATAATTTTTTGTATTTTTAGTAGAGACGGGGTTTCACGGTGTTAGCCAGGATGGTCTCGATCTCCTGACCTTGTGATCCACCTCCCTCGGCCTCCCAAAGTGCTGGGATTACAGGCATGAGCCACTGCGCCTGGCCCAGATGTAAAATTTTTTAAATTTTTTTACTGGCCAGGTGTGGTGGCTCACACCTGTAATCCCAGTGCTTTGGGAGACCAAGACGGGTGTATTGCCTGAGCCCAGTAGTTTGAGACCAGCCTGGACAACTAATGAAACCCCATCTCTCCCAAAAATTAAAAAAAAATTTAGTTGGATGTGGAGGTGTGTGCCTGTAGTCTCAGCTACTTGGGACGCTGAGGTGGGAGGATCACTTGAGCCCAGGAAACGGAGGTTGCAGTGAACTGAGATTGCACCAGTGCGCTCCAGCCTGGGTGATAGAGCAAGACCCCGTCAAAAAAAGAAAAAATATTTTACTAATTATAACCCCCAACTAAAACTAAAACCCCTGAATTAGGGGAACCATTCTGTTTCTTTTGGTTCTCTCCGTAATATTCAGTACTTTGTACCCCTCATGTTATATAGACTAACAGCAACCTCTGGCATTTTCCATTCTAAGCTCTAAGCTCTAAAACTAGACTTCTGGATCTAGGGAGCGGCAGATCTAGTGCCTGACTTGGAGGCTTCTGACTGTATGTTTATCCATTATTGCTTTTCTGATCCCTAGACTTGTTTCCATCAGTATCACCAATGGACCAGTATTCTGTGGCGTGGTTGGAGCAGTAGCAAGACACGAATATACAGGTAGAATAGGACATTGGACTGTTATCTTTGTGAGTTAAGGGAGGAAGGTGGAAGACATGGTCCAAAAATTCTCCACCTGTCTTTCTGACACAGTTATTGGTCCAAAAGTGAGTCTTGCGGCCAGAATGATAACTGCTTATCCAGGTTTGGTGTCCTGTGATGAGATAACATATCTAAGATCCATGCTACCTGCTTACAACTTCAAGAAACTACCAGAGAAAATGATGAAAAACATCTCCAACCCAGGGAAGATATATGAATATCTTGGCCACAGAAGATGTATGTGAGTATCATTGTGTGATAGGTTCATTCTCATCTCTTACAGAACAGTAAGTTTTTGATTACATGAAATTGGAAAAAAAGATGCTGCTAGTACTAGCATGCTAAAATAAGACACACAAAAGGAGGGTTTAGTGTCTGAGAGATTTAGCTTTTATGTTTAGCTCTTAGCTAGTTCTTCAGTGAATATCCTGTTCTCCAACAGGAAGAGAATAGCAATAGGTCACTAACCCAGATCTTTGTTCTTTTTTTCTTTGTGTACTTCACCATTCATTTACTTCCCTGAGCCTGGAACAATCAATAATATTCCCTCTTTACTCCCTCTCCCCCCAGATTTTTAGTTTTTAAAAACCTTTTTATTCAGAACTCTGTACTTTCTTAATTATCTGAAAGTATTTGTTTATGAAGATAGTTGTTCCTAATCTATTTTTAACAGATACATTTCACTTTGTTCTTTTTCCCAGAATGTTTGGAAAAAGACATTTGGCAAGAAAGAGAAACAAAAATCGCCCTTTGTTAGGTATGTTTTCTTTTGTAACTTAAATCATATTTGTTTCAGCTATAGACAGCTAAATGTGATTTAAAAAAACAAAACAGTGTAAGACTAAATGCTTTTAAGCTTTATTAAAAAATAGAGAGCAACTTTCTTAGTGAAATTATATTCATTTTGAAGAGGATTTACTATTTCTTTTCCATGTCAAGTATTCAAATTTCAGGTGAAGTCCTATAACTGCCTGAGAAACACCAACATTTAGTAATATTTAATCTTTGTAAGTTAGAGTTTAGTTATTAAGATCAGACAGCTTATTGTGGATCATCTTTAGAGAAAAATTCATCATCCTTAGAATAATGAAAATAGCACCAAGACTGTTGTCACCCACACTGTATATCCCCTATCTTTGTATTTAGTCTATACTTATTAGTCCATTATTTTTACATAGTAGTGACAAATTTTGAAGACTAAATTGTTACTAAGAAAATTTTTACAAAAAATTAAGAAACACCTGTGTCCACAAGGTGCCTAATTTTTCTGAATGTTACTACTTAGGCTCTGGAATAAGCCCTCAAGACCAGCATATATTAACTCAGAATTGATTTTCTGGAAGGAGATATGAAGCCCCATCAATGAATGAGATTCTTCCAGGAATTCTGGAGAAAAAAAGCCATTCTGAGAGTTAGCTTTGCAAATTGATTCAAATCAATAGAGTATCTACCAAAAAGCCTGCAACAATCAATAATGTTGATTATTGATATCCAGGAGTGTTAGGTGCTCCCTGTCTCTCTACAGACCGGGAGAAAGAATTGGAAGCCTTCCAAATGGCACAGCAGAGGTGTTTGCACCAGAAGAAGGGACAAGCAGTTCTGTATGAAGGTGGAAAAGGCTATGGAAAAAGCCAGCTGTTGGCTGAAATAAACTTCCTGACACAGAAGGAAGGGCATAGGTAAAGACTCCTGTTTTCTTAGTCAGAACCTACTTCTCTTGAGGCCTCTTTCCCTTGTTAGCGAGACTCTTATGTCATTAGATTCAGCATTCTTGGACTGGTGAAGTGAGTAACCTACGTGTCATACAGGGGACTCTTGATGACCATAGTAATATTCACCAGGGTATTGCCATTGATGCTGAAGGAAGCAGATTCCAAGCAGTGCTTCTATGCCATCCAGACCCTCATGGCCATCTTCTTTGAAATTGATACATGCCCAGCCTATTACCGGCAAGAGTGCCTACAAAGACACCTTCGTGGGATAGTGGAAGAACAACTTCACTGCCTTTTTAATGACCTCTTATTTGTGAAGGTAATGAAGGCAGTGGCTTTCTGAATTGGGTTACTGTTATATTTTGTGGAAAGTCAGACCTAGGATTGTTTTCTAATCTAGTAACCTGAGGATATACATATTTTATATATATGGTAGAGCCAAGATTTGGAATTCCTTTGACACCAAAACTCAGGCTTTCTCCTTTTGAAGAGAGTGAATTCTAGTATTGAACCTGACACTTGGTAGTTGTATGTCCTAGAGCAAATCACTTAGCCTCTCTGAGTCATAGCTTTTTCATCTGTGAAATAACAATTATAGTACTGTATGTTTTTATGTGAATTTTAAAGGAGATGGTATCTAAGAGATTGCATTGTATATTTTAAAGTGCTAAATACATTAAGGTGGCCCTCACCAGTGGCATATCCCCAGGAATTATATCCATGTGTTCTTGAGTTGGTTACAATTTCTTTATTTTTTAACCCTACCTTCCTGTTCCCTTACCACAGAATATATCATTTGAAACCAGCATCTGGATCTCAAAAGCTTTCAGAGGTCTAGGATTTATGGGGTATCCAGTAGTGAACAAGCTAAAAATTCACTGGTCCACAATTTGTTTTATTTATCCTCTATCACTTCTCCTAATCTACCCACCCTGCAGAGTATTTTGGAATGGAACCCTAAGATCTGTCTAATCCCTCAACATATCGCTCTCTTAAGACAGGCCTTGCTTGGGTCTCTAAACCCTTGCCTACGTAGATTAGCAGTCATCTCACTTTGGCTCTCAGGTTCCTGGTAGTTCATGTGCCTCAGCCTAGCACAGGAAACAATGTTACGTGATGTCTGTTGCATCTTATTCTGACAAGTCTCATGTACAGATTTCATCCTGGTATACTTGGAATAACTGGGATACTGGAGCTGCCCAAAATGGCATTGCTAAGTTCAACCTGTCATTTACTCCTTAGTCATAACCCTTTAAGGGTTTTACTAGAGTCTGGTATGGAAAGGAGATAGATATCTGTCTCTAACCCTTCATGAACTTTCTGTCTCATCCTTTGAACTATATATTAATGTTGGATTGGCCCTTGTAACTCTGTGTTCAAACTTGCAGAAACCCATTCTCAGTCAAAATAGAATTGTCTTGTGTTCCCTTTGGAGAACCTGCATGTTTTTATTGGATTTTCATTTTAAATGCTAACATGTAATAATTTTCCTGGTCAGTTTCCTTTGTCCTTCAAAGTTTCGCACATGGATGACGTGACCAGACAAAAGAAGGTTAAAGCATGTTTTATTAAAGTACTTCAGGAGGTGGGTACTTTCACTACATGTCACTAACTCTTAATATGTGGAGATAGTTTATGTTTAATCTGTCCACATCACACTTTGATTCAGGCATTTCTTGGCCTGCCTATTTGCCAATATCTTCATTGTTATTTTCTACTTTTAAGCTTAGATTCATCCTACAACACAGCATGGCATACAAGAAAAGATCTTTGCTCTTCCAGATCCTGTTTCTAAATAAAATTTTAGTAGTTTAATTTAAAATAGTAGTTTCTAAATGCAATTATATAGCTATTTTATCTAGTATTTGTTAAAAATGCAGATACTCATGTTCTAACCTAGGATTATGGAATCAAAAATCTGTATGAGTAGAAACTGATATAACCATTCTGGAAAGCAATCTAAAAGCAACTAGTCAAATTTTAATAACATGTATCCTCTAGACCCAGCAATTCTACTCCTGGGTATATATCTCAACAAGTATGTTCTTAACAGTGTGGAGGCCAGGGAGGTATCGGCATGAATGCATGCATGAACATGATGGAATAAAATGCAGAATTTAGAAACAGGAGAATATATAAAAACATAGTGATATGAAATGATCTTAAAAACACAGTCCTGGTTAGAAAGAGAGAGAGAAATAATGAGATCTGTAATACAGTTGCATTTACATTAAAAACAATTACTTGACAAAACAACAATGCATGTTTTATAAGAACACCATAGAAACAAAGAACTATGCAATGAACACATTAGAATGGTCACTTGAGGTAGCGGAGAGTGGAGTGGGAGTTCCAAATGTGATTAAAAGTAAATAGATCTTTAAAGTCTGTTTGAGTGGGGCCTGGTGATTGGGAGTGCTGGCAAGCACTCCCAGGTGATTCCAGTGCATAGCCTGATTTGGAAATTGCTGTTTTAAGGTATTATGAGTTCCCACACAAATGAAGCTTTTGCCAGAATGAAATATTTGAAAGCTTCAAGTTTGATTTGGAGAATATTTTGATGCGTATTTCATGTTTCAGGTAGAATATTTTCTTGTCCACAGAAACCCAGTACTTTTTTTTTTTTTTTTTTTTTTTTTTGAGACAGAGTCTTGCTCTGTCGCCCAGGCTGGGGTGCAGTGGCCGGATCTCAGCTCACTGCAAGCTCCGCCTCCCGGGTTTAGACCATTCTCCTGCCTCAGCCTCCCGAGTAGCTGGGACTACAGGCGCCCGCCACCTCGCCCGGCTAGTTTTTTGTATTTTTTAGTAGAGACGGGGTTTCACCGTGTTAGCCAGGATGGTCTCGATCTCCTGACCTCGTGATCCGCCCGTCTCGGCCTCCCAAAGTGCTGGGATTACAGGCTTGAGCCACCGCGCCCGGCCAGAAACCCAGTACTTTTTTTAGGAACTAGATTTTATATTTATAAAGGAAAATATTACCTGGATTTAGAATATATTTTACTCCGAAAACTCTAGCCTGTGTTAACATTTTATTTAAATTATTGATGGGAAATTTATGGTAGATTTGAAAACCAGGTGACTTCATTTCTAATCAGAGGTTATTGTTTCTTTGCTGTTCTTTCCAGGCAGCGAGGGAAACACCACTGATTTTCCTCATTGATGAGGCCCAGTATATGGATGCAGCTTCCTGGGAGTTTTTGGAAACATTGCTCTCCAGTATGCCCATCATCATGGTGATGACGTTGACCCCTATCTTCACCCTGTGTGGCTGGGCCCAGCATTTCCTGCAGAGCCCTCAAGCTATCCTTATGCCTATTACGAAGTTGGCAACAACCTCGCTGTTGAGAATGGCATGTTGGGAGCTAGGGGTGGTGAGCATCCCCCAAGAGCTGCAGATGTGAGTGGCTAGGACTAACTGAGCACTTCATTAAGGGAGGAACCAGTGCCATAATATAAATGAGAAGGCACAGGTCTTACTGGAGTTGGGGGAGAGAATAGCATTAGTAACCATGATGAGGCCCCAAGACTAGATTTAAGGGAGACAGTCTTCTTGTAATCAAGTAAGGGGCTGCCTCCCTGGGCTATCCACCCAGGTTTTCACAAGACAATTAGGACTTGGGTGGCTTGCTTTATGTGTCAGTTATATGTGATAAGGCCCCTTTCTGCCGGACCCTTTAGCAAGGGAATGTTAGTTCCTTTCAACATCAATTAAAGAAAAATAGTTGAGAAAGAAAAATTATTGCCGAAATGCATTTCAAGGCCAATCAGAAATTACTTTTTTCTATTTCTGTGCCTCTGTCCCCCTCTGTTAGTGTACGTCATGAAGAGCTGACTTTAACAAAAGAAGATTCCTCAGAGTGAAGTACCGTTACGTTTGGCTCCCCTAAAGTGGTCATCTCTAATGTGCAATCCCTTACTTACCTCCCTGCAGCTACCTTCACAGGTGCTTTGGAAATCCCCTTTATTGCGAGGTCCTATGCCAGGACCTTCTCTCTAAGGACATGTTGCTCTTTCATGACCTACAAAAGGAGGAAGAGGAAAACAGCAAGTGGGAAACCCTCTCAGGTAAGCTTAGCTTCCCAGAGTTCTACGCTGGTCCAGCTGCTGAAGTTCATTCTCCAGCATGACATCACTTGGCCTTTACGAGGTACATACCTTTTCCTTGCTAACATTGTGGGCCACACTAGGCCTTCCCAGATAAGCACACTGTACAAATCTTATACAATTAGGGTGAAAATACTCAAGACTTGCTTTGGATAACTTAATCCAATCAATCTACAATAGTTCATTTTATAAGCAGCCCAAGAGGTGGGACTAGGAAATTAGGATTTATAAACATGAAAGTCCAGAAAAAAGAATTGTACACTATTGATGAGAAGGCTGACTTGAGGATTTGGATGGGGGATGGGAGAAGGGAGGAAATTAGGAGAGGAATAAAGGGTAGAAGTATGTATAAAAGCAGAAAGGCATCCCAGAGCTGTGATGTAATAGAAGCAAGAGCTGTTATAAGGTGAACAGGAATAGTGATTAGTTGTAAGATACTGATTGGTACAGAGAATGTTGTTAGTTTATAAGAGAAAATTAGAGAACAGGCAGACAGGTGGGGTAAAACACTTTAAACCATGGTACACTCCAGTCATCTTCATCCTTTAGATTTTTTTTTTTTGACTAAATTATTATATTTTTGTGCCTTTGGAACTGCAGTCACTGAGAATGGTGCTTTCCTCAGTCATAGCCTGTTTTCTTTATAGCCAATGCCATGAAATCCATAATGTATAGTATGTTTCCTGCCAACTCTGAAGAAGGCCAGGAACTTTATGTCTGCACAGTCAAGGATGATGTGAACTTGGATACAGTACTTCTCCCACCCTTTCTGAAAGGTAAGTCCCTTGAAGACCTCAAGTGAACCAATTACAGATATCATTGCAATTAGTAATTTGGTGAGTAGTTGAGTGTAGGTCTCTCATTATCATTCTGGCTTCATTTCTTCTAAAAAAGAAATCTACCTTCTAGAAATAAGTTCTGGCATTGCCTGAAGAGCTCTTTGAAGACTTGTAGGGCTACTTGAGTAAAGTTTTACTTAAATGAGCTTATTGTTCTCTTTGGGGCTAACTGATGACCCAGAAAAGTTTTCCAATTATTTAATACAAAATAGGTCCAGAGTTTCCCTTTGTGCATATTCTTGTTCCAGAGTAGACAGTAAGCAAAGGAGATGATGTTGCTAAGATTTAAGAAAATCCATGGTGTTAGTGAAGATACAGTGTTATGCACATAGCAAGAGTTTAATAAAAAGGAAGAGTGCAAAGTAGAATGACTGATGCCATAAAGAATAACGAAGCTATCAGAATTGGGTAGGCATAGTTGGAGAGGGGATGTTCTTCTTAGAAATGAATTTTTCTTATTTTAATATTTTATTCAAGTGTTTGGTGGGCAAGGTACTAATACTAAGCCCTCTTGAGGAATATTGTGATGAACAAGCATACCTTCAAGTACAGTGTGGTCTTGTTGAGAAAATAAGACACACACATGAAGCAGCAGTTCAGGACACCATGGTAGTTAAGGGCCAGGGCTCTAGAGTCAGAAAACCCTGGGCACCATGGACTCCTGCACTTACTGGCTATGGAACTTTGAATAAGTTAGTCAACTTCTCATCAGTCAAATGAGGACAATAATAGTCCCTGCCTCATGGGGCTAGTTGAGGATTAAATTAAATAAATTATGGCACATAATAAATATTCCATGAGTGTTAGCTATTATATTATAAGCTCTTTACTCTGGAGGTTTCAGGTTCAACTAGACAGTTTACACTGATACAGCTGTGATAGACCATGCTTAGCAATGGCTTTTCTTACTCAGAAGGAAATACAGGATGCTAACAGGACAGCAGCAGGTACTCTTCTTCAGTGAGAGTTTTCACAGGAGTTTACATAGCACTCCAGGGGCTATTCTCTGGAGCCTCAAGTAATAGCTCAGCTGTGGGGAATGAAACTATGACTCATGGGTGCTTAGAGGCCTCATGGACCCACTAAAGGCCGTATCTCTTATAATGGCCCAAACAGGCATCGCTTTCAGGCTCTGCAAGAGGCATGACCTTTTACAAGAATGATTATACCCAAGGAAGCCCAAATCTGTGGCTTACCACCAGTTCATTCAGTTTTACCAGTCCAAATTCAATTTCCCAAGCAGAGGTTATTCTTAGCATAAGCAAAGAAGTTTGGCTAAGTAGAGTAGGGAGGATTGAGGTGGGGGCAGTAGACATGGGTAGATGAAAAGCACATCTTTGTTTTTAAAAAAACTGTACATACTTTCAACATGATATATTCTAGATTTGTAGAAATCTTGTTCACTGCTGCTTGACTGATTGACTGATTGATTTTGGCAGAAATAGCAGTAAGCCAACTGGATCAACTGAGCCCAGAGGAACAGTTGCTGGTCAAGTGTGCTGCAATCATTGGGCACTCCTTCCATATAGATTTGCTGCAGCACCTCCTGCCTGGCTGGGATAAAAATAAGCTACTTCAGGTGTTGAGAGCTCTTGTGGATATACATGTGCTCTGCTGGCCCGACAAGAGCCAAGAGCTTCCTGCTGAACCCATATTAGTGCCTTCCTCTATCAACATAATTGATGAAACCAAAGAGAAGAAAACAAAGTTAGGTAAGAAAGGGCTGTTCCCTTTTACTCAGGTCTGAACAAAGAGTCCCTGTGGGGGTATCTGTGTTCAGAAAGACCATCAATATCATATATCAAGGGGTTCTCTCATTCGTTTGTTTAAAGATGGAGTTTTGTTATGTTGCCCAGGCTGTAACTCCTGAGCTCAATGGGTGCATACCACCACACCCAGTTTGAGGGTCTCTCTCTCAAAGCCTATGGCTAAGAAACAGAAAGAAAATTATCATTTAAACCATGAAGGAGACATGGATGTAGTGAAAAAATATCCTGTATTTTTCAGACTTGTCTTCATTTCAGGAATTCTAGCTCCTTTTTAACCCAGGTGTTAGTATTTGTGTTTTGATTTTTGGTTCAGAAAATATTGACATAATCTTTTATTGGCTTCTAGGTACAAAGAATGAGATAAAAGAATAAACCATCCCCAATTTTAGAAACTCACAAGGAAGACAAACACATGTGGAATTGAAACAGACATGAACAAAGCAAGATATAAATAGTTTGCAATCTCAAATTCTCCATATGAAAGAATAAGATTGTAACATGGACTACCCAAAGCACATATAATTCACAAATACTTTCCCTTTGACTTTGAAATATGTTTGGGCCCTATATTTGAACAGAGCATTTCCTATGATTTGACATTTATAATAATTTGAAGTAAAATCTCAATTTAGGAGAAACAATTAAGAAATCAGTGGTATAGAAGTACAGGATTTTTTTGTACCACTGATCATTTCTTCTCTGTTGTACTTTATACAAGATATGGTCAGTATCACTCTCAGAATGGTACAAAATTTTTTATACAAAGGAGGCAGTAATATTAGCCTAGGGTTGTAAATAGAATTTTCTTGCACACTAGCAGCCATGTGCTTGAGAGTTTGCCATATTGAAGCACAAAGGATTATAAGGGAAAATCTCACTTAGATTTTCCTAAATTTCAGATGGTGGTTCAGCCTGTCTTCTCAGGCTAAAAGAAGAATTATCCCTACCTCAAACTGAGGTGTTGGAATTTGGAGTGCCTCTACTACGGGCAGCTGCTTGGGAGCTCTGGCCCAAGGAACAACAGATAGCTTTACACCTTGAATGTGCCTGCTTTCTCCAAGTTTTGGCCTGCCGCTGTGGGAGCTGCCATGGAGGAGACTTTGTCCCCTTTCACCGTTTTGCAGTTTGTTCTACTAAGAATTCCAAGGGGACCTCTCGATTCTGTCCTTACAGAGATACTGGCTCAGTGCTAACACAAGTGATCACAGAAAAATTGCAGCTGCCTTCTCCCCAAGGTAAACCCAGGAGACAGAAAGAGGATATATGGGTATTCATGTACTTGGAATTCTTCATCAAAAAGTTGAAATCAGATTAAAGGAGAAAAGTAGGTAGAAAGAACCACTTATTTATTTTTTAAGTACTAGAGATTTAAAAAAATGTAATCTCAGAGTTAAAGACTACCTTAGAGATCATATTTGTTCTGATTGGCAATCTTGGGCAAGTTACTTAACCTCAATCAATTGGGGACAGTAACAATACCAACTTCACGGGCCGGGTGCGGTGGCTTACACCTGTAATCCCAGCATTTTGAGAGGCTGAAGCGGGCGGATCACTTGAGGTCAGGAGATCAAGACCAGCCTGGCCAACATGGTGAAACCCCCTCTCTACTACAAATACAAAAATTAGCCAGGTATGGTGGTGGGCCCCTATAATCCCAGATACTCGCGGGGCTGAGGCAGGAGAATCGCTTGAACCCGGGAGCCGGAGGTTGCAGTGAGCCGAGATTATGCCACTGCACTCCAGCCTGGGCAACAGAGTAAGACTCTGTCTCAAAATAAATAAATTAATTAATTAATAATAATATCAACTTTACTGGGACATTGTGGGGATTAAATTAGTTAAAATATGTAGTGTGCTCTGAACAGTGCCAGACATATGGTGATTGCTCAATACCCTTTAGCTATTGTTTTGATTATTACTATTATTTTTCAGCTCAGTACACACATATTGAGTCCTTATGTGTGTCAGATTCTATACCAAGGAATATGGTGTGAATAAGCCTTGCTCTTTGCACTTCTGAAGCTATCTGTTTTGGGGGTTACTACACACATATAGATAGAGAATTCTAGTATGGCATGGTAAAAGCAATGAAAATGAGACGGGGCCATTAACTCAGCTGGGGAAATATGTCAGTGAAGATTTTCCTTTGAAGTAGATAATGTCAGAATTGCGTCTTGAGGGATAAGTAGGAGTTAGCTACCTGAAGAAGGTTTTATTGGTTAATAGATACTCACCATAGCCTGTTAAACATATGAGGTCATTCCTCTTTGTTTAGCCTTTTCAGTTAGCTTACCTTACAGAACAACTCATCGTCTCCAGCTGTCAGAAAGTTTCTTATTTCATCAGGATGTAAGCTGCCTCCTTGTAGCTTCATCCATTTTTCATAGTTATACCCTCTTCCATACTTGAAGATAGCTATCAAGACCCAACCAAATCCTCTTTCCCTACTTTGATAAAAGGGAGTTGGTTTGGTATTGGGGCTGGGGTGATGGTATGTGGAAAATGGTAGATAGTTGTCGGCAAAAGGCTAAAATGAGGGATTTGGTGTATGATACAATTCTTCTAGGTATAACATCATGACTGTGAAGGTGGACCAATGACTTGGAGCAATTAGTCATTGGTTGATGAGCTCTATGTGCATTTGTACCTGTTGTGCTTTCCAAAGTCTGGTATTGTGAAGAAACTGTGCTATTGTTCATATTTCCTGTGTGACTTTTTTGCTTTTAAGAGGTCAGTTTTGGCCCGGCCTGTTGGCTCACACCTGTAATCCCAGCACTTTGGGAGGCCAAGGTGGGCAGATCACAAGGTCAGGAGATCGAGACCATCCTGGCTAACACAGTGAAATCCTGTCTCTACTAAAAATACAAAAAAGTAGCCAGGCCTGGTGGCGGGCACCTATAGTCCCAGCTACTCAGGAGGCTGAGGCAGGAGAATGACGTGGACCTGGGAGGCAGAGTTTGCAGTGAGCTGAGATCCAGCCACTGCACTCCAGCCTGGGCAACAGAGCAAGACTCTGTCTCAAAAAATAAATAAATAAATAAATAAAAAGGTCAGTTTTTTTTTTTTTTTTTTGCTTTGGATTAGACAGCCTGGTCCATCCATAGGAAAAAGGCTCAAGACCTTCTCAGCCCAGCAGAACCCTGAGGAGGCTTCCCAGACCCGAGGCCTTTGTGCATTGCCATTGCAGACCTGGCATTGCCTGACTCCAGAGGGGACTATTACAGAGGCTATGATATGAGGGTGCCTCTTGGAGTTGTGTACTGCAGTAGAGCTGCCAATATCCTCAGTTATCTTAGCTGTGATTTAACATTATCATCAGCAAGCCAGTCCTTTTACTTAACCCAAGTTCTCCCTAAAACAGTCCTCTTAGACTCCTTATCAGTCCCACCATCCATGCTGTGAGTTGCAATGGGTAACATCTCAACATCATTCCTAATATTTGCTGTTATCTGTTAGAAGGCAGCTTCAGAAGAAGAATCAAATCTGTAGGATAAAGGCTATTTAAAGCCTGCTACATAAAGCTGGAAAGCTCTCTTGGTCACTGACTAGGGAACTGTGGTATCTTATACTATCACAATTTTCTTCACTTGGTTTTAGCCTTTACAGTTCACTCTGATCTGGTCATGACCCTGATCCATATGTATTCAGGGATTTCCACTACTAGAAATAGCCAGCAAACCAGGATGGACACATTCTTTATTTTTCCTTCATCTTGAAAATACTGAGTGCCTCCTTCAAAATCAGAACTAGTTTGAAGGTTTGGGAATGATGAGAGTTACTATTTGAATCACAAGTAGTTGTGAAGGAATTTACAAACTACCATCCTAATTTTGTGTTGTAAACTGCAGAAGAAAGGTAGTCAAGAATTTAAAATGTCCTCAGTTCATCCAAACATGGAGAATTAATCATATTTTTTTTCTCCCTACAGATAGTTTTCCATTCCAGATGAAACCATCCAGAACTCAGGAGGCCTTCTCAAGTGAATGCTGCAGGTAGACAGAAATGCTGAGGGTGAACATGGAGGGACCAAAAGTGACAGAAAGATGACCATTAAACTAAGCCACTTATGTCACTTGCAGTTGAGGAGTGGTGACTCTTGTACTAAGCCCAGTATTAAGGTTAACAGAGAATATTTGGAAAGGCAATTTTTGATTCTCTATAGGGAAATTATTATTTTTTTCTTTTTCTTTTGTTTTTGTTTTTTGTTTTTTGTTTTTTTTTTTGAGACAGAGTCTCACTCTGTTACCCAGGCTAGAATGCAACGGCGTGATCTTGGCTCACTGCAACCTCTGCCTCCCAGGTCAAAGTGATTCCTGCCTCAGCCTCCCGAGTAGCTGAGACTATAGGCGTGTGCCACCACACCCTAGTAATTTTTGTATTTTTAGTAGAGATGGGGTTTCTCCATGTTAGCCAGGATGCTCTCGATCTTCTGACCTCATGATCTGCCCGCCTCAGCCTCCCAAAGTGCTGGGATTACGGGCATGATCCACCAAGCCTGGTTGAGAAAAACTTTTTAAAAACACTTTTTTCTTTCCTTTTTTTTTTTTTTTTGAGATGGAGTCTCTGTCGCCTAGGCTGGAGTGCAGTGGCACCATCTCGGCTCACTGCAACCTCTGCCTCCCAGGTTCAAGCGATTCTCTTGCCTCAGCCTCCCAAGTAGCTGGAGTTACAGGTGCATGCCACCACGCCTGGCTAATTTTTGTATTTTTAGTAGACACGGCGTTTCGCCATGTTGGCCAGGCTGATCTTGAACTCCTGACCTCAGGTGATCCACCAGCTTCAGCCTCCCAAAGTGCTGGGATTACAGGCGTGAACCACCACACCCAGCCTTTTAATAGCTTTTAAGTGCATTTTATATGTAGCATTTTTATTTCCAGCTATAGATTTGTCTTCTTAATTATTTTAGCCCAGATGATATTAAAATGAACATACATTTCCTAACCATGTACCTCCTGGATCTCTAATGCTTTTCAGTTTCAATGTCCCTACCTGGAGTGCACCAGCCACTCTATATACAGTTTCCCATCCCACTTATCTAACTTGATTTCTTACTGTTTTCAAACAAAAAACTGTTTTGAAACAAAAATTTCAAAAAAAAATCAAAAAAAATTTCTTACTGTTTTCAAACAAACAGACACACTAACCTGTGTGTCTTTGCTCACACAATTCTCCCTTGTTAAATGCTGAGTGACCTCCACATCTCTCCACCTATCAGTATGTTGACCATCCTTCAAGGCCCTCCTCAGTCTCCACTTTTTTAGATCATTATAGCTTAGAGAGATCTGACTTTTGAGCTCAGCGTGCCTGTGAAAAGTACACTAGATTAGAAGTCAAAGTGGTAAGCTCTAGTTTTGGTTCTACTTCTCAGTACGAAGCTATATGTAATTTCTTTGAGCCTCAGTGACCTAAAAGAGGTAATTTTTGCCTGCCTGAATGAGAGAGTTGTAGGATTAGATGATGATATATAAAATAATATTAAAATATGGTATTAGAAAATTCAAATATGCTATCAGAAAAAATGTATTATTATTGCTTTGTATCCTTTTTATGTTTTATTTAACATTTAGATTGTTATTTAACTATTCAAGTGTGGTATTTCCCCATTTAGATTGAGCTATTTAGATTGGCTTTCAGCTTTTAAAAATTCCTAATAGAGCTTTGCAGTTACAGCTCTGGTCCCTGACTTTTAAAATTTTATGGAGTAATTGAGGAGAAGGATAGACAAATAATTAATGAATGATACAGGAAAGCTTCCTGGAAAAAGTGACTTTGAGACCTGGTAATGCCCCAATAAAGGTGGCCACTCTCAGTTTTTCATTTTCTTTCCACAAAGAACAGAGGAAGAGTTCCTAGATCAAGTGAAGAGGAAGCTGGCTCAGACCAGCCCTGAGAAAGACCTGTTGACCACAAAGCCTTGTCACTGTAAGGATATCCTGAAGTTAGTGCTCTCACCCCTCACCCAGCATTGCTTGGTCATTGGAGAAACGACCTGTGCATTTTATTACCTGCTGGAGGCTGCGGCTGCCTCCTTGGACCTGTCAGACAATTATATGGTGAGCAGGCTCTGCAATCTGCCCTTCAGCTGAGCCTTTTACTTTGAGAATTTGATTGAGATCTCTTACAATCATAACCATGAGTGAAAAGTGGAAGAAAGTAGGAGAGACAGAAGAGCTAGAAAGGATTTAGGAAAAAACATGAAGTGGGAATATGGTAGTGGAATAGCACCAACCCGTGCTGGCACTGCCCCTGACTCTTGCACAAGCAGTCCAGCTCCTGTTTCTAGCTTGAAGTCCAAATCTGTTTCAAATTCTGATCTTGACCCTCATCATAACCTTACTCCAGCCTTTGCCCTAATCACACCAGCATCATCCTAATCCTAATCTGGTTTCTTTATCCCTTGCCCTGTTTGGAGGCCTTCTTTTATTTAAGGAAGGCAAGCAGTCTTCTGGGCCAACCCTCAGCATTTTCATTTTTGAAAAAACACAAAGTGAAGATCTGTCAGTTTGAGGAGGCTACTTTCTGCCGTCTTCTGTCAGAGGTGAGGACAGGGGTGACCTTGAAGTGCTGGCTATTTCTCCTGGAGGGTTACCCTATTATTTCTTTTAAAATCTCTTCATTGTTTTTTGTGTATGATTATAAATGTGATAATGTGATAAAAGGTTTATTCACATTTAAAATATAGAAATATATAATAGGTAGAAAGTGAAAGAGCTCCCACTAATCCTACACCCCCCCACCATAATTAATAATTGTATGCATGTTCCACCAACTGTACACACACAGCCATATCATTGTTTTCCATTATTTTTTAATAGGATCATATTCTATATTTTCTTGTTCCTGCAGTTTGCTTTTATTCTTAATAGTACAGACAGAACCTATTTACATATTGGTGTGCATACCGATCCACCACATAGTTACAACTGCCAAGTACTCCATTGGCTAGATCATAGCTTAGCTCTTCCCTTCTTCAGGTGCATTTAGGTTATCTCTATTTTGGGGATTATTATAAACATTGCTACAGTGAATATTCTTCTTAAGTATCTCTTTCTCTCCTTGTGAGAGTGTTTTTGTAAGAGAAATTTCCAAAGGTGGCAATGCTAAGACACAATTTTAAAATTCATAAATACATCACCAAATTGCCAAACAAAAATATTGTATCAACTCAAGTTTTTCCCATTTCCTCATATCCTTACTAACATCAGATACTACCAGTCTTTTCTAACCTTGCTAATTCCTAGACAAAGTTATATTGTTTTAATGTGTTTCTCTTAATTAATAAGGTACATCATTCTTCTAGGTTTATTGGTCATTTGTGTTTTTTTGTGAATTATCCATTCATGTTCATTGAAGTAGATATAAACTAATTTGCTCATTGGAGTATATGTAAACTAATTTTAATGTAAACCTTAAGATAATTTGGTTAGGATAGTAAACTTAAGGTACATAATGTCTTGAAGGCCAAAGGGAGTATTAGAGTTGTCACATTGTTGCATTATTTATGCTTCAACCAAGAGGTCTTCAGAGCAAAGTTAAATAATTATTCTTTCCCTTTATAAGTGAGAGTTATTGTACAGTCCTCCCAAGATTGTTCTTTGTTCTAGAATCACATAGACTTTATCACTTTCTTGAGGGATTCAGCCTTAGAATGTGAAGATATAGGATAACTTCAAGGTAGTTCCCCAGCTCCCACCCCACATCTACTGTGAGTCAACCTATTTTGGAAGAGAGATAAAGGATTTGGTGATATTATAGATGCTTTCTATGTCATGTGAGAGCATCTGAGTCTCCACTCAAATGACAATCCCTTCTCAGTCTAGCAGCATCACATTTTAAATCACAGCCTTCCTCTACTGCCCACTGACAAATGTGTGGGAGATGAGAAAGGAGGATACTTTCTCCATAATCCTACTTTCTCAACCCTTTACTCACTTATGGCCATACTGGTGCTTGTTAGGGTGACTGCTAACCAGGCTATGCTCTAGCTCAGCTCACTCTTAGCACCTCAGTAACCCCAACTACACATCTCAAAATGAAAGAGCCAGTGTGTTATATCCAAAACCTTGTATTTACATTAATTCTTCTTGTTTTCCCATCTCCAGGTCTGTTTCAACATGGGACACATCACTTTAGCCAAAAAATTGGCTAGGAAAGCCCTTCGGCTGCTGAAAAGGAATTTCCCTTGGACCTGGTTTGGTGTCCTTTTCCAGACATTCCTGGAAAAGTATTGGCATCCCTGTACCCTGAGCCAACCTCCAAACAACCCTAGTGAGAAGTGAGAAGGCTTCCTAAGACTGTAGTTAACTAGCCTGAGCTTTGCCTTTTTGACCTAAAACTACTCTTTTTCTATCAAATAATCTTCAAGCATCTAACAGACAAGCAGATAACAAGATATATATATATATGCATGTAACAAATAAGTATATAACATACAGTTCTAACTCTTCCACCTTACTCCCCCAGCCAATTACATGTAGCAAATAGGGATTTAAAGAATGAATCTTTTTTTGAAACCTCTCTCTGAACTTTTCCTGATCAAGGAGGATTAATTAAAATGGCATATGCAGTTAGGAGTAGTGGGAACCAAGGACTATTTCTGAATTTGGACATCTGTAGATGGCCCCATGATGAGTAGACTTGGAGCTCTTGTAGGGAGGGAACTTTGGGCATTAGTAAAGAATAAGGGTGTGCTAACCACCCTGTGCCTTGCAACAGTAAGAAGAATTTGGCAGTTCTGCAGCAGCAGTTGCATTGCCTGTCCCTACTCTGGCAGCTCTATAACCTGGAGGCCACAGCCAGTAGCTACAGGTTTGCCTGCCTGGCTACTCTTATGCAGAAGAATTCAGCCGAGGAGTTTGCAAATGAAGCCCAGGTAAGCAGGTCCTTGCTTTACCTTTGGACCTCACTCAGAAACCAAGTTCCTGGTTTAGCATGGTTCTCCAATAACCCAGACAACGCTGATCATGTGTTCAAGTGAGGTTTCTCAGTTTGCAGTTTATAGATGGGTTTCCAGGTATGAGATTATCTGTGAACTCCCAGAACTGAATGCAGAATTTTATGTGTATATTCAAAAGAACCTTTGGGGGCTGGCAAGAGGAAGAAAAGGGGTCATTGCTTTCATCAGATTCTCAAAGAAGCCTGTGATCTAAAAAAGATTTAAAACTGCTGATTTAGGGAAAAAACAAAAGGAAATGTGTCTTCCTCATTTTAGTGTCTTACCTTTCTCTCTGTCTTATCCACATATTCAACAATGAACCATTTGGTGAACACCTATTATATGCCAGGCACTGATCTTGACTCCAGGGAAATATAATAAGTAAAATATACAGTATGTTAGGTGATAATCAATGCAGTGGAGCAAAATAAAGTGGAGGCAAGGGGATATGGAGTTCTGTGAGGTGAGGGGTGGGGTATAGTTTTGAACAAGGTGGTCAGAGAAAGCTTTGCTGAGCAGGTGACATTGGAGTAAATATCTGAAAGAGGCGAGAAAGTCAGACTGTCTGGGAGTAGAGTATCCAGGCAGAGGGCACAGTGAATGCTCAAGGCATATCCTCTGTGTTTGAAGGACAGTGTGACTGGAGGGGAGGAAGAGGAGGGTGAACCAAGAGATGAGGTCAGAAGGACCAGGAAGGGGTGGGGTGGCAAATGGTGCAGACCCTAGATAGGCCACTGTAGGAGTTTTGGCTTTTACTCTGAAAGAGATGGGAAGCCATTAATGGGTTCTGAGAAGAGGGGTGACAGTATCTACTTATATTTTAATAAGATCATTCTGTCTGCTGTGTTGAAAGTAACATGAAGGGGACAAGGGAGGAAGCAGGGACACCAGTTAGGAAGCTAATGCAGTAATCTAAGCAAGAGATGGTGATGGCTTTGATTATTGTGGGGAAAAAAGGTTGGGGGTTTAGAGGCAATAGGATTCACTCATGGATCAGTTCTGGGATGTGAGGGAAAGAAGAGTCAAGGATAATCCAAAAAGTTGTGACCCGAACTTCTAGAGGGACAGAGATGCTCTTAATTGGGATAGGGAAGTCTGCAGGAAGAACAGATTTGGGGGAAGATTTGGGAGCTAGGCTTTAGACATATTTTATTTGAGATGCCCATTAGACATCGAGGTGGAGACAAGTCTGGTGAATATGAGTCCAGGTGAATATTCAAGTCTAGGATTCATGGGAGAGGTCTGAGCTGGAAATAGACATATGGGAACCATTAGTGTGCAAATACTGTTTAAAGTCACAGGACTGTGTGAGAACACCAAGGGAATTAGTATAGAAAAGTTCCAGGGACTTTGTTAACAGCTCCAGTGTTAAAAGGTCAGAGTGGTGAGGAGAAACCAGCAAAAGAAACTGAGAATAAGTTGCCAGGGAGACAGGAGGAAAACCAACAGAGCCTGGCATGCTGGAAAGCTAGGGAAGACAGTGTTCCAAGAAGAGAACACTATTTCAAGTGCACACATAGTTATATAGAACACTATTTCAGATGTGCACATAGTTACATAGAGATCTAGGCAGCAGCCTTGAAGAGCTCTATGGAGCAAATATCAGAGGTCTTAAATTAGAAAACAAAGAAGAGGTAGTTTAATCAGTGTTTTGAAAGGGAAAGTCATGGATTGGAGAGGAAAAGCAGGAGCATGTAGAGAAAGTGGTTTGTTTAAAGAACAGGCAGTGAGAATGATCCAGTTAGAAGTGTAGGGGTGAGAAGGAGCATATTTTTCTAGCTGGGTTGGAGGCAAGTTGTGGGATACCAGGAGTTTAGACTGAGTGAGCAGCAAGGCATCATAATAGGCTCTTACATAGGAAAGGAACAAAATGGAAATGTTACATGAATGTACAATGGGAATATTTTGCCCTGTGTTTGTTTCCCTGCAGGTTGTCTCTACCTATGTGGAGCTCTCTCAGTTCTCCCAGAGCATGGGCATCAAGGACAAGTGGCTGCACTGTGAGCAGATGGCCATTCAGAAAAGCAGTTTATGTTGGTTCTCCAGGGAGGGATTGTTGGCCACAGCTCAGCTCATGCAGGCCCTGGCCTACACCAAGCTCTGCCTTGGCCATCTTGACTTCTCCATCAAGCTGGGTAAAGGGACTTAGGGATGGTGGGTCTAGGGCTTTTAGAGAGTACATGTTCACAGCTGGACCTCACACGGTGCTCTTGAACCTCCTCAGGTTTTCAAGCTCGTGAGATATGCAGACACCTCAAGAAACCAGCTCTGGAGAATCTGGTTCTCTCAGTTCTCTTCAGATCTGCATTTCTGAAGAAGAAGTATTAAGATCATTTTCTGTCATTTGTATTTGTTTCCTAAGAGGGGTGTGTATATTTTCCCAGAGAAGTTTGGAGTGGAGAGGGAGATGCTATTCCATTTCCACACCCCGGGATATCCTTCCCTTGGCCACTCCAGCCACATTATCTTAAGTGTGGAAGAATCAGGAGTGGAAATGCAGAGTCAGAGCTACTATATATTCCTCAGCACTTGGGGGCTCATGGACAAACTTTATTCAAAAAAAAAAAAAAAAAAACTCTGCAGGGAGATAGAGAATTGCAGCAGCTGAAGACCCTGGAAACTGCCTCAGAGGCAGTCTCCCACCTCCTTTGCCTAGAGATAGGTCTGATCCCAGGCATAGATGTTCTCTATATAAATAGAGCTATGAAGAGATCTAAAGGATGTTAGGCTGCTTTGAAGGTGTAAGACCCCTTCCTTTCCTACCCATCCTCCTCACTCCCTAGCTGGTCCCAGTGGCTCTGTCTCTCGGCAGATTTGGCCTGTGTGTCCATGTACTGGAGAGTCAGTGGGCGCTCATTTCTCAGGGTTATGATGTCCTTGGCCTGGCCTGCTTTTACTCTGCTTGCTTAGATCTGCTGCTCTACGGAAAAGGTAAATCTTGCACAGGTCTCTGCTACTCCTGAGGGATTCAGACCTCAGATGGGGCTCTAGGTTTGGAATACAGGCAGTCATGAACCTGTCCCTCAGGCATGGCCTCTGCCCCTGACCTCTGGCTCCTTAAAGTCTGGGAACCATGTTGTGATTCAGGGGTGTCTGCCTTTGGGGTCTTGTTTCCTTCCCCGTATCACATATCTTCTATACCCTGGTTCCTACACTGATAGTATATACTAGCGTGGTTACCGTCTCTGTCCACAGGATTGCTGTTTCGGCCCTTTAGTGAGTGTCTGCGTTTCGTTCAAATCTACGAGCACAGCCGTGTTCTGACCTCTCAGAGCAATGTCATGCTGGGGGTCCACTCCTCCCTGGCCATGTGGTAATGTCTTACTCAAGGGTTGTGGAAAAGGATAGACATTTAAGTCATTTAAGCTGTCTCTCCCCACCTGACAGGACTGTTGAACATCTCTAACCAACTTTTAAAGACCATTCACCTCCCATACCCTCCCATCTTATTAAAAGGGCTTTTGTCCTTTAACAGGTTTTGGCCTGTAGGTCAAGGGTTACAATTAGGGTTACACTTAACTGCTAGAGTAACCCATAGGAAGGCTGAATATAATTGGTCTCTTTTTAAGTTTCCTTGTATGTGAGTTAGTAGCCTTGATCACTTTCTAGCATCACAATTCTGACTGTCCAGAAGGTCTTAGAGCCTTAAAGAAGTGACGATTTTAAGCAAAAGTCATGGTTGGTAAGCAGCAGATATTGCTGAGAGCTATTACTCTTTTCCTCCAGGTTTGCCCAGGAATCACAGTGGGGCCTGTTTGAGCACTATTTCTCCAAGGCTTGCCAGTTGGTGAAAAGAACCAATGCTTCGCTATTTGGTGCACATGGCTTTGTCCGATTCCTAGAGTGCCATGTGCTAATGTTACAGAAAATACCAGAGGGTATCTTCATGCATATTCCTCTAGAGCTTCGCAGCCAAACCCTTGAGGTACCTGTTTCTCAGCTGTCCTTCAACTAACACCTAATTCACTTAGTTCTACCCTGTGATGCTCTTTCTACCACCTGCATCTCTTCCGTGTTTTCCCTTTTACTGGTTCTATCTTCCTTTACTCTTTGAATCCTTTGTTTCTCCACCTAGAAAGTTTCCACCTACCTTATGTATCCTGCCAGATATTATTGTATCTAGTTCTGGACTGGGTTTCTTTCCACCTTTGCCAGCTACTACCCAGTATCATTAAAATATTAACATTTAGCCTTGCTCAGTGGACCTGTACTCTATGGTTCAGTCTGTAATTTGACACATCTCCCTACAGCCCTTCTGAGTCTAAAACACATTGCAATTCCTCTGTATCCCAAAACCAGTTTTCCAGGCCTATTTTGCCATCAGTAACTCCTCCCTGTTCCCTCAGCCATGAGTGAATATGCTGAATGAGGACCTTTGTAAGTTCTGATGAAGTGGCATGTTAGGAGAATGATGCACTAATCCCAGAGCTAATGGACCTTCCTTTCCTTTCAGTACTTTAAGGAGTTCTTCTCTCGATGTGTGACCTGCCCTGTCTATCACCAGTGGGTATCTGAGCTTAAGGCCTCTGTAATGAGATGTGAAAAGAGAGAATTCATGTCCCTGACTAACAGCATCAGACCTTTTGACACTTGCTTGACCAGGATTTGGACAAAAGGAGAATTTCTGCAGGAAAATAACTCTTAGAAAAGAAATTTAGGAATACAGAGTAAGCATTTCTTCCTGGAACCCTTGTGTGAGAGACATAAAGACAGTCTCAGATTCTTACTCATGAGCAGTCAAAGGCTGCACTTCTGAGGTAAAAAGGGACACACAGATGTAAGGAGTTAGTCCTTGCTCCAGAGGTAAGTATAATCCTCTTCCTAATGCTAGGCCCTGCCTGGACAGATAGGAATCCCTTCTATTGTTAAACAGCAATTTCTTCAGCTTCTCTCAGCTCTTTGTTTCAGTATTGGTAACCCTTAGGCATAGAAAGTTCTTCCTTGCTTTTAGCCAAAGCAATTGGGTTGTTTCCTTGGAATAACTGGATGGTCACTAAGGAGAGAAAAAGGTCTTAGAAGTCACAATGTAATATCTGTGAAGGTGAATGATAACATTAGGCAAGAAAAGGAGAGGAAAGAATATAGTTCCTTTCCTCAGAGCCCTGCAAATCTCCTTCTTTCCCAGGGCCGCTATTAACTTTGTAATTGCTGAGGACATTCTTTGTATTTATCACATTCTTTATGTTCCTTCTTTCAGGATTTAACAGAGTGGCTGATGTCAAGGAGAACAAGGATGCAGAAGAAACTCAAGATGTATGTGTTAAAAGAACAATAAGCTGAAGGGACCATGATTCTCTTATTGTATATAACACAAGGAAATGCCCCAGATTCTCCTTTTTAAATATATAGTGTACATATTAAGTATACTCGCCTTTATAGTTACTGCTATCTATATGTTTATCAAAATAAAAGACTATTTTTTTCTAAAACGTGCCGCTTAGATTTTTTTTAACTCTTAAAAGTCATTAGCACAACTCTACCAGAAGTTAAAACCAGGAGTAGACAGGAGGCCTGGAAGGCTTTAAGATGAACTGATTCCATCTTTTGTAAGGTGAGATCCATTAGCAGATGAAAAACTATGACCCTAATAAAGAAATTGCCATTACTTAAGGAGGGCTGGTAGTGCGAGTGCCTTCGTGTTGCCCTCTTTTGGCACAGATTTGGTGATGGGCTCCTAAGAAGTCAAGGAGTCTTTTGAGAGGTACAAAGGGTTGTGGGAATCCATTTCTCCTTTGTGCTGTGTGATTTGGCCATTCCCAGGTAAAACTGCGAAGTTGCCAAAAGTATGTGTAACTTTAGCTTTCTCCCTTTTTCTTCTCTTTGGAGTTGCCATCTTTGGCCTTTATCTATTTGATGGTGTTTCTTCCACTGAGTATGATCTTCCCATTGATTTCTTACACTTTGTAACTCAATCATCTAGTGTCCATAGAGTGAATTTGCTAATGTTATGATAGCTGCAATTCGTTATTTACTTACTTGTGCTTGAAATACATTGTTTAAATCCTATATCAATTCTGTGAGTCAAGTACTATTATTATCCCATATTACAGATGAAGAAATGGAAGCCTAGAAAGAGTTTACCCCAACAAACATAGCCACAAAATGATAGAGCTGAGCTTCTAACTCAGATTTGATTCCAGAGATTATGCTAGGCTATGCAGGCTTTCATGGGAACTAGGCTTTCCTGTACCCAGTCTTTACTATTCTCTTCAAATGGCCAAGATCAGAACTTTAAGGACAGGAAGGGAGACGTTTATGAAAGGGAGGCCTGCACTTACCCTTTAAATCATGCAATCTAATCTATACATTTCCTCCTTCCACTTTTCTCCCTCTTGCTACCTTTCTTTTTCCTGTCCCTCTATTCCCTTCATCTTCCCCCTTGCATTCCTCCCATCTTACTCCTTCCTTTCTTCTTCTCACCTACTTTCTGTCCTCCTCCCTCATTCCTTTAAATTTCTGGGAGGTAATACAGAGTAGCAATCCAGACGAGGACTCTGGAACCAGATAGGCTCGGTTGAAATTCTAACTCTGCTGCTTATTAGCTGCATTCATTTGGGCATATAATTTATCCTTCTATATGCCTCAGTTTCCTTTTCTGTAGATGGAGATAAAATATCCTCTTGTCCTAAAAATAGGACAAAAGACTGTCAATGTGAAGATTAAATGATTATAAAGCACCTGGCATATAGTAAGCACTCAGTGACTGGTAGCTATTATTATTGGTTCAGCTTTTATATTTAAAAGTAGATGTTACATTTATGTGGTAGAAAATTCAAAAGAAACAAGTGTATAACAGTGAAAAACTCTTTCCCATCTATGTCTTCCAGACACCAGTTGCCCTCCCCAGAGATAATCAGTGTTACCACTTCCTTGTGTACCCTAGCAAAATTATTCTATGCACATGTAAGTAATAGTATATAGTTACTGCAACCTTCTTTCCCACAAATGGTGGTGATAGGTGATAACACCCTGCAGTACTTCATCCTTTTTTTTTTTTTTTTTTTTTTGGCATTCCCTTTTGGCACTTTTTTTATTGAGAAAAAATTCACCCTTTTAAGGTATACAATTCAGTGCTTTATAGTATATTTGTAAGACTGTACAATCATCACCACTATCTAATTCCAGAACATTTTTATCACCCCAGAAAGGAACTCTGGTCCCATTAGGAGTCACTCCACATTTCCTCTTTCCCCAATCTTTGTAACCACTAATATATTTTCTGTCTTTAAAGATTGGCCTATTCTGGACATTTCATATAAATGGAATTATTATACATGGCTTTTTCTTTCAGTTAGCATAATGTTTTCATGGTTTATTTATGGTGTAGGGTTACTCTTTATGGCCAGGTAACATTCCATTGTACCACATTGTGGCACATGATGCCACATTTTATTTATCTGTTCATCATTTGGTGGACACTTAGGTTGTTTCCAGTTTTTAACTATTGTTACAAATAATGCTATGGTAAACATTCATGTACAAGTTTTCGTGTGAACATAGGCTTTCAATTCTCTTGAGTATATACCTATCTTGGCATTTCCAGGAATTTCCAGGTCATACAGAAATTCTGTGTTTAACTTTTTGAGGAACTGTCAAACTGTTCTCCAAAGCCTCTGTACCATTTTACATTTTCACCAGCAATTTCCATAGCCTAGCCAACACTTGCTTTTGTTTGTCTTTTTTATTATAGCTATCCTAGTGGGTATGAAGTGGTATCTTATGATGTTGATTTATATTTCCTTAGTAACTAATGATGTTGAGCATCTTTTCATGAGCTTACTGGACACTAGTATATCTTCTTGGAGAATGTCTATTCAAATTATATGCCCATTTTTTAATTGGAGTTTTTGCTTTTTATTGCTGCATATTACAAGTTTTAAAAATATATTCTGCATACTGGACCCTTATTGGGTTTGACTTGCAAATATTTTCTCCAATTCTGTAAGTTGTCTTTCCACTTTCATGACGAAATCATTTTGCAAAATGTAAGTTTTTAATTTTGATGAAGTCAATGTATCTATTTTTTAGTTTGGATCTTTGTGCTTTAAGTGTCATATCTAAGAAACTATCAACTAATCTGAGGTCACAAAGATTTACTCATGTTTTCTTCCAGGAGAGAAAAATCGACTTTTTATTTTGGCTTTTACATGTAGGTCTTCAATTTATTTTGAGATACTTTTTGTATATCATGTGAGGTCATGTTACAAAATCATGCTTTTGCATGTGGCTATCCAGTTGTCCTAGCACCATTTGTTTTTAAACAAAATATTCTTTCACTTATTTAATTGTCTTGACGCCCTTGTTGAAAATCAGTTGATCTTAAGTGAATGGGTTTATTTCTGGCCTCTCCATTTATTCTGTTGGTCTATATGTCTATCCTTATGCTAGTACCATACAGTCTTGATTATTGTAGCTTTATAGTAAGTTTTACAATCAGGAAGTGTGAATCCTTCAACTGTACTCTTCTTCTGCAAAATTGTTTTGGCTATTCTGGGTCCTTTGTGTTTACATGTGAATTTTAGGATTGGCTTATCGATTTCTGCCAAAAGGACAACTGTAATTTTGATAGGGATTGCATCAAATCTATAATTAATTTGGGAAGAATTGCCATCTTAACAATACTAAGTCCTCTGATCCATGAAACTGGGATATCTTTTCCATATATTTAGGTCTTCTTTAATTTATTTCAATAATATTTTGTCATTTTAATGTATAAATGTTAGACTTCTTTTGTTACATTTATGCCTAAATATCATATTCTTCTTGATACTATTATAAATGGAATTGTTTTCTAAATTTCATGTTTGAATTGTTCATTGCAAGTATATATAGAAATACAACTGATTTTTGTGTATATATAGTTTTCTTTTTTTCTCAGACAAGTTAGATAATGTGTATTGATTTTGCATCCTGGAACTTTGCTGAACTTACTAGCTCTAAATTTTTTTTTTAGATTCCTTAGGATTTTACATATGCAAGATCATGTCATTTAAAAATAGATGCTTTTCTTTCTTTCTAGTCTGGAATCCTTTTATTTCTTTTTCCTTTCTAATTTCTCTTTCTTAGAACCTTTAGTACAATGTTGAATAAACGTGGCAAAGAGTGAATATTCCTGTCTTGTTCCCAATCTTGGGGGAAAGATTTCAGTCTTTCACCTTTAAGTGTGCTGTATGCTTTTGATAGATGGCCTTTATCATCTTGAGGAAATTCCCTTCTATTCCTATTTGTTGAGTATTTTTGACATGATATGGTGTCAGATTTTGTCAAATGTTTTTTTGGCATCTGTTGAGGTGACCATGTGGTTTTTGTCCTTTGTTCTATTGATATGGTATAATATCACATTGACTGATTTTTATATGTGAAATCAACTTTGCATTCCTGGGATAAATCCCACTTTGTCATGGTGTATAATGCTTTTTATCTGTTACTATATTCTATTTGCTAGTATTTTGTTGAAGATTTTTACATCTCCATTGATAAAGGATGTTGGTCTGTAGTGTTTTTGTTTTTGTTTTTTCTTGTGATTTCTTTTTCTGTTTTTTGGATTAAGGTAATACTGGCCTCATAGAATGAGTTAGGAAGAATTCCCTTCTCATTTATTTTTTAGAATAATTTGTAAAGGGTAGGTTTTTAAATTCTTTAAATATTTAGTAGCATTCACCAGTGAAGCCATCTGGGCCTGGGCTTCTTGTTGTGAGTTTTTTTTTTTTTTATTACTAATTTAACCTCTTTACTTGTTATAGATCTATTCAATTTTTTATTTCTTCTTGAGTCAGTTTCAGTAATTTGTGTCTTCCTAGGAATTTGTTCATTTCACCTAGGTTATCTTAACTTGTTGATATACAATTGCTCATAGTATTCCTTTATAATCCTTTTTCATATCTTAATGCCAGTAGTTGTCCCTCCAATTTCATTCTGTATTTTAGTGATTTGAGTCTTTTTTTTTTTTCTTGGCTAGTGTAGCTTAAAAAGGTTTATCAATTTTGTTGATCTTTTCAAAGAACCAACTCTTGGTGGTGTTGATTTTTCTCTATTATTTTTCTGCTCTCTATTTCATTTCATTCATTTCTGTTCTAATTTTTATTATTTTCTTCCTTCTGCTTGCTTTGATTTTAGCTTACTCTTCAGTCTAGTTGCTTCAAGTAAAAGATTAGGTTGCTGTTTTGAGATCTTCTTCTTTAATGTAGGTGATTAAAGCTATAAGTTTCATTCTAAGCACTGATTTTGCTACATCCCATAAGTTTTGGTATATTGTGTTTATATTTTTATCTCAAAGTGTTTCTAATTTCCCTTGTGATTTCTTCTTTAACACAGCTGTCATTTAGAAGTATGTTGTTTAATTTCTATGTATTTATGCATTTTCAAAATTTACCTCTGTTACTAATTTCTAATTTTTTTCCATTATGGTAAGAGAACATACTTTGTCTAATTTCAGTCCTTTTAAATTTATGGATACTTGTTTATGGTCTAATATATAGTGTATCCTAGAGAATGCTGCGTGTACACTTGAGAGGAATATGTATTCTACTGCTGTTGGGTAGAGTGTTTTATAACTGTCTGTTAGGTCTAGTTGATTTATAGAGTTGTTCATGTCTACTGTTTCCTTGCTGATTTTCTGTCTACTTGTTCTATCCATTTTTTAAAGTGAGATATTGAAGTCTCCAACTATTACTCTTTACTTTCCTATTTCTTCCTTTAATTGTCAGTTTTTGCCTCACATTTTTTGAAACCCTATAGTTAGGTGCATATATATTTATAATTGTAGTATCTTCTTGATGGATTGACCTTCTTGTCATTATGATGTCCTTTTTATCTCTAGTAACAATTTTAAGTCTTAACTCTATATTTTGCCTGATATTTGTATAATCATTCCAGCTCTCTTTAGCTAGTTTTCATGGTATATGTTTTTACATTCTTTCACTTTCAACCAGCTTGTGTTTTTTAATCTAAAGTTTTTCTCCTATAGGCAGCATGTAGTTGGATCATGTATTTTTAATGCATTCTGCCAATTTCTGCCTTTTAGAATGTTTAATCCATTTACATTTAATGTAATTACTATAAAGTTAGATTTATGCCTGCCATTTTATTTGTTTTCTATTTGTCTTATGTCTTTTTGCCTCTCTTCATCAACTGCCTTCTGTTGTGTTAAATGTTGTGTTAAATAGATAATTTTAACTTTAGCTTTATAATTGTTAATCTATGAAGTTCTCTTTTAAATCAAATAGATGGGGAGAAAGACATTTTTCCTAAGTAAACATTCCCTCTATTGATGCAAGTCTTTGGTTAATTTCCAGAGTTCTGAAAAAGTTGATTCTGAATATATTTGCCAGTTTTCTTGTTTCTTGTTGCTGTTTTTTTTGTTGTTGTTTTTTTGTTTTTTTGGTTTTTTTTGACAGAGTCTTGCTCTGTCACCCAGGCTGGAGTGCAATGGCACAATCTCAGCTCACTGCAACCTCCACTGCCCAGGTTCATGCAATTTTCCTGCCTCAGCCTCCTGAATAGCTGGAATTACAGGCATGTATCACCACACCCGGCAAATCTTTGTATTTTTAGTAGAGATGGGGTTTCACCATATTGGCCAGGCTGGTCTCAAGCTCCTGACCTCAGGTGACCCACCTGTCCCAGCCTCCCAACGTGCTGGGATTACAGGCATGAGCCACCACGCCCGGCCTTCTTCTTGCTTTTTGGAGGAGAGAGTTTTCACAGGTTCTTACTCTGGCATGTATCAGTTTTAATGTATGAGTTCTTTTATGGCTTCTGAGTTTGGTTCATTCTTGAAAGGGCTCTTTTCTCTCTAAAATTATTTTAACTATTCCTCAACAGTCTTTCAACTATTTTTTAGGCCAATTTTATCAAAATAGTATTTACATTTAGGAAAATGTACCCATTTTAGCGATAGGTTTTTGACAAATATATATACCTATGTAATCACTAGCACAATCATGATAGAGAACATTTCAACCAAAAAAGTTATTTCAGGTCCCTTTGTCATCATTCCCATTCCATCAATACTCCCAGCTTCGACACAAAATACTCTCATTATATTTTTCATTGTCTTTGTGTTATTTCTCCTTTGTCATTTTTTATTTCAGTCTTAAGTTGCCTAACAGTGTCTCTTTCATTTTATTTTAAAGAATCTGTTCTTTTATGTATTAGTTATATCATTTTTCTCTTTTAAAATTAACTTCGGTGGCCTAAGCCTGTAATCCCAGCACTTTGGGCGGCCGAAATGGGCGGATCACGAGGTCAGGAGATCGAGACCATCCTGGCTAACACGGTGAAGCCCTGTCTCCACTAAAAATATACAAAAAATGAGCCAGGCGAGGTGGTGGGCACCTGTAGTCCCAGCTACTCGGGAGGCTGAGGCAGGAGAATGGCGTGAACCCGGGAGGCGGAGCTTGCGGTGAGCTGAGATCCGGCCACTGCACTCCAGCCTGGGCAACAGAGCAAGACTCCGTGTCAAAAATAAATAAATAAATAAATAAATAAATAAATAAATAAATAAGATAAAATTAACTTTTTGAGTAAGATGCTTAATTGTTAAGAGTGTGAATTTTCCTCTGAGTACTTCTTTAACTGAATTCCAAAGGTTCTGATATGAGGAGGTCATCTCACCATGTTGCCTGCATTTGCTTTGCTTTATATTGCATGTGTTTCTTCTTATAAAATTTAGCATGGCAGTATTTTCATCTTAGAAGTTACTTTTATAACTATGACTTTGGTTGGTATTCATAGACTTCCTATCATGATCAATGATGGAATTTTTATATTTCCTCTTCCTTACCACTCAATTGATTGTTATTTTTCTTAGTATTTTCCTTTATACTCAAAAGTAAAAATACACTTTTTACTTCTGACATCTTCTAAAAAGTTCTAAATATATTCAGACCATGGTGAGTTTTTCCAGAGGGTTCTTTTTAGTCTTTATTCTGCCCTTTTTTCTGCCACCTGTCCACTCCCCAGCAGGCAGTCCCTAGTCATTAGTTGATTGGTGGGCAAATTGGAGCCCAGGGCACACCACTTGTCCTTCTTCCTGAGGTGCTTAGGCCAAGCTTAGGGCCCCTCCAGATGGCAAAAACCTCTTTATGCCTAGCTATTTGTGATTGTAACAAGACTGGGTTACTGAGCATTTCATCCCAATATGGGCAAATACATACACCCCTCAGTATCTGGGGGGGATTAGTTCTAGGACCCCTGTAGATACCAAAATCCGTGGATGCTCAAGTCCCTTATATAAAATGGTGTAGTATTTGCATATAACCACACATCTCCTCATATACTTTAAATCATCTCTAGATTACTTAAAATACCTAATACAATATAAATATTATGTAAATAGTTGTTATACTGTATTGTATAGGGAATAATGACAAGGAAAAAGTCTGTACATGTTAAGTACAGACATAACCATTTTTTTCTAATATTTAAAGAAATATCTAATTTTTTTTTTCAGTATTTTTGATCCACACTTAAATCTGTGGATACAGAACCCATGGATATGGAGGGATGACTATATTTTCAAATTGAACAGTTTCAGAAGAAATTCTGGCAAGTCCTTAAAGGCTCTTTCACCCCTAGCCTGAACTAGCTTTCATTCACACTTGACCATGGCCATTCCTTTACCATTCCCTTTTCCCTCCCCTCAGTTCATTTCTCCATGGGGCCCTTCCCAGGCTCCAGAGTTTAGACCAAGGGAAACAGTGTTACTAGATGACCACCTAGTTAAGAGACAGCCAGCTCTGGTAAGACTGATGTCTGTAAAAGTCTTCTAGTGCTTGAAAATCCTGTGTCCTGCCAAGGAACAGACTTGGTGTCTATTTCCATTTCTGTCCTTGCTCCTGTTTCCTTTCCGTCCCATTTCTCATACACCATTTGTCCTGGGTCTCTTTTAACTATCATTAACCTATCACCACCCCCACCCCATCATATGGTGTCGCATCATGTCACATATTCACAAGGTGCAGAGCAGAAAGGAGAAGAACTTCCTTGACTCACGCAAATGAATCTGTACTTGGAGGCATCATGAGAGAAGCAAAAAATACTTTTGAGGAAGACTTTTCAGCATCCCTTGAATCAAACTGCATTGTAGTGTTCTGACCAGGGAAGGAAACCATTTCCCCACTGACGAGAGACAGGAGATCATACAGCACAAAATTCAGACCAGAGTCTTTTCCGTTCACAGGCCAAGCAATTAGTCAAACTTGGGCAGTTTCCTTTCCCATTCAGCCATTAAGAGTTTGCACATCATTATTAGGATTTATTTAGCCCAGTGTGTAATGGCAGAAGAACCAGTGGGGGAGTGGGGTACAGGGAGGTCTTCCCCAAGACATCTCAGTCATATCTGAGCATCACTTTCCCTGACAGTAAAGTTAGGACATTGGATTAGATCTTAAAGTCCCTGGTTGCTCAGATATCCTAAGGATCCTAGGGCATGAGCTGGCTGGATGGATGCATAGAACCCCTAGGGATGGTCCTCATGAGTTTACAGTGTGATGAGTTTAGCTGGATGGAGTCTGATTGTTAGGTGGATTCTGGGCTGGCCCACAAGAGGCCCCTCCACCCTTGTTCCCTCCCGGGAAGATGACTGTGGCATATGTCACAGGCTTGGAGCAGACCAGGACCTTAGGAGGTAGAGGGGGCAATGAGGATGGAGCTGGGAGTGATGGTTTTCCTGATGGGGGATCAAGAGGTAGGCTGGTGTAGGTAGTATTGTCAAATGAAGGTGGTGAGTCAAGTCTAACGTGTGGTACATCCAAAGGCAATTCAGCAGCCAGTCCAGAGTCACTGACATGGTGGACCACTGAGGAGGGATTCTGAAACAAAAGCAGGCAAATCAGGAATGCCTCCCTCTGCCCCAGATCTCCCTTTGGTGGGAAGCCCAGGACCACACTAGATCTATCTCTTGAATCCTGAGTATGTCAGTGGGCAAGAGGGCTTCATTGTGAAGATTTTCCAGCCCCAAGTTTCTCCCCAAGTCTGGGAGGGTGGGATGCCAAGGGAGACCATTAGTGTCAAGTTTACAGCATTTACGAAGAGGGTTTCGACCCCAGCTAGGTCCCAGTCCTTTCTCCACCCCATCATCCTAGGACCTCTCAGTGAGTGTGATGAATAGAAAGTCTGGGGAATTTGGCTGCGGGCCTGCAGAGGCTTCTTACCATGCCTGAAACTCTGCTGCTCAGGAATCGGCCACTGACACCAAGCCTGTTCCCTGGCAGAACAGACAACAGCAGCATAGTCTGCTTCCGGGGCTAGCTCAGAGCCCTTCCCTCACTCCCTTCCTTCAGAAGCCTCTGAAACCTCTTCACTACTGCAGACTCACCTTCCCCACTCCCACCACCAAATCTTTACCCCTTCCATCTCCCCAGCCTGCTGGAAATCTCCTCACCCACTTATGGTTTCCAGAGCTCCCTTCAACTCACCTCAGCACTCAGCCTACCTCCCGAAACCCTTTCCCCACCTTCTCCAATGCCTTTCCTCCCATTGCATTGCCCCACCGTTTCTAATTCCTGTCTTTCTGCAGGCTGCTCCCGTTGAATCTCCTTCCCTCCCCTCCATTCCTCAGCCCTGGAAATTCTAGGATATGGGGGCCTTGAGACTTAAGCCCAGGTAAATCCATTTGTAGGGGGATTGGACCTAGACTCCTGGCCTTATCTACACAACTGGTTGATACAGGAATGGTAGGGCCAGGCTGAGATAGGAAGATAGCCACCTACCTTTTTTCCTCTTGGCCATCACAGCAAACAGCACCACCGCTGCCACCAGCAGGCCTACCAGGAGCACAGCACCCCAGATCAAGGGGATGCTGAGGAACAGAAAGGGATAGGTAGGCTTAGACCTGAAGCCTGTGGGGAGCTGCTGGCCAGGAGCCCTGGAGCAGCGACAGAAGGGTTACGTTCTCGATTGGGAGAGGGAGATGGAATAGAATGAGGAGGGCTGACTGAGGCAGGGCAGAAGAGGGACTCATTAAGGTGTCCTGGCTGAAGATTCACCAACATGAAGGGACCATTGCTGAACCAGGACAGAGAAGTATGTATCTGTCTGTCGTCTGTCCAGAAGTTCCCCAGAGGTGGGAAGAATCATAGGTTTTCCCCTTCGATTTAGTTGGGAGCTCTAAACAAGTCATTGTCTCCACTACCACCCTTTTCCTGGCCTCCCAAATCCAATCTTGTCAGTACCTCTTCTCATCCTGGCTGGGTTCCAAAGGGTTGGCACTGCCTGCAGGGTCTGAGAATGCGTTCTCAGCCAGACTGCCAATCTTATGGATCTCTTCTTCATCCTCTGTCAGGCCAGGAACGGAGTCAGAAGGAAACATTTAATGAGTGCATGCCCATGTGGGCAGGCTTCAATATCCTGTTGAGTTATGAGGGACTGGAGGAGTGGAGCCAAGGAAGGAGAGGACCCCAGGAAGAAACACAGAAAGGGGAGGATGGGATGTTCTTTAGGGGCCTGTCATTCCACAGGTCAGGAAATGGCACTGGCTTTTTATGTCTTTACCTGGTTGTGACTACACCCACTTTTCCCTGTACCACCAGTTCCCCCCATCCTCCCGCTGCATTTCTTCCCTTTTACTTGCTCTACCCCTCACCCTTCTGGCCTTATCAAGCTGTTCAGTCTGTGTAAAAACACCTACTGGATGATCTGTACCCACCTCTCCTTCCCACCCGAATAGGTTTCTCCAGTTCTCATCCTCAGGGTGACATAGCTCCTGGCTCTCATGGGTCTTAAATGGGGCCTCCTCACATACCTGCAACCCTGCAACCCCAGCCCAAGCTCTGCCCTCAGGACTGAAGGAAATCTGGGTGGGTCCTCATGTGATGCAACACTAACCAACTGACCCTTGCTGAGAGGCTTGCTGGGATCCTGAGACTCAGTTTGAGGACAAGGCTTCTGTCACCCATAGGATGTGCTTGACTTCTGGCTGTAGGACTTGGGGTTGGTTTCTCTGGGCCTGGAGACTTGTCTTAGGAACGTGGCCAGTCCTTTCAGACCGACTGGAATGGGGCCTTGCCTTGTTCTTGAGAGATTTACCATTCCTACTCCCCTTCTTATGCCACACCAGGAACTGGGGCTGCTGTGGCACATGTCCTGCCCTCCTGGTGCCTATTAGGCTGCCTTTGACCACCTTCTCTGAAGCTAAATGCTCGCCTGAGCTGCAAGCCACATCATCTCTGGATGCTATGTGCCACCTGCCTGCCTGAACATCATTCTCCACAGCACCTGCCCCATAGCAGCAGGTTGGGGGCCCAGCTCCCTGCCTCCCTGACCCTCCTCCCAGGGAGTCTCCTCTTGTCACAATTTGCCTTTTAGGGAGTTAGAACCTGAATTTAGTAACTCAAAGTGTCAAGGAATGAGGAGGGCAAAGAATGACAAGGATTAACAATATATTTATAATATAAGACAATAACCACGGGCTTGAGATGAGAAGGATTCTAATGACAACATAGTCTACCCTCTTATTTAGAGGGAAAAAAACAAGGGAAGGGGCTGGGGCGGTGGCTCATGCCTGTAATCCCAGCACTTTGGGAGGCCAAGGCGGGCAGATCACTTGAGGTCAGGAGTTCAAGACCAGCCTGGCCAACATGATAAAACCCCGTCTCCACTAAAAATACAAAAATTAGCTGGGCATGGTGGCGGGCACCTGTAGTCCCAGCTACTCGGGAGGCTGAGACACAAGAATCACTTGAACCCGGGAGTCCAAGGTTGCAGTGAGCCAATACTGCCATTGCAGTCCAGCCTGGGCAACAGAGTGAGACCCTGTCTCAAACAAAACAAAATGAAACAAAACAAAAAACAAGGGAAGGGAAAATGCTCTACTTAATTTTATTTGGGGATTGGGCATAAAATCCTTGAGAAAAGGAAGACCTAAAGGTGAAAAAATGGCCAGTTCCATAAAAGAAAAGGAGTGGCTGTCTGTGCTTGAGGTAGCTGACCATTTTCCCTCCAGAACTTTATTTTTAGAACATCCTATCTTTCTTTAAAAAAAACCCAACTTTTTAATATTTTAAAATTTTCTTTTAATAAATGCTTGTATACTAGAAAAGTTATGGGCTGTGGGAATGAAACCTGCAAAAACAGTGTCTTTAATACCGAAAATAGGGTCAAGAATATTGGCTTAAAATATGAATGACACTTTTTCCATTTTTAAAACGAAAGGAGTTGAAGTAGTTCAGGTACTGAATGTACCCACTTGTAGGTGAGACATACTAGATGCCCTGTGAAGACTTATAAAATTAAATAAGGTATGCATTCCATAATTCTTAAGCCGCCAAGCCCACTATTACAGGAATAAAACACTGAAAGCTACAAAAATTAATTCTGGTTTTATATACTCAGATTCAACATTGTTTAAAATATTTCTAACTAAAAAATAAATTAGCATCAAGTATGTTGAAAATACTGGAAGAAGAGGCCAAGTCCCTGGGGTGGGAAGGACACGCCTTCCTGTTGGGAAGCACACTAGTGTGGAAGGGGGAAGGGGATGGTTTTCAGCTGATTTATCTCAGACTTCCCACCCAGTTTGGTTTCCGCTCCCTGCAGAGCTGTCAAGAGGATATCTCCTCCGAATCCTCCTCCCCAGGGGCCCCCACTCCTCAAGAACCCAAGAGCCCTGGCAATAGGTGGGGGTGGGGAGGGTAGGTCCAAGGGGTGGTAGCTGGCCTAGGATAACTCACCTGGGGGCAGTATGTTCAGAGAGACTCTATGCAAAATCTGGGGCCCCCTGGCCCCATCCACCATGCAGCCATACTCGCCAGCATCCTCCTCCTGCAGGGTAACCATTTCCACCTGCAGCAGACCCCCACCCAGGTCTGTGAGAAACGTACGCCTGCCCGCTGGAGCTCTGCGATCCACAGCTGAGGACACCAGGGGCTGGCACCCCTCCGGCGAGAACCGGCACCACACCTTCTGAGCCTTGACATCCTGGAGCCTGTAGTGGCACTGCACCAGAATGGAGCTTCCCACAGGTGCCTGCAGCACCTCGGGGAGGCTGCCAACTATGCCCTGACCTGGGGAAGAAAAGGAGGTGGGAATTGTGGGCAGGAGCTGGGAGCACCTCCCAGCCCAGCTGCTGGTATGGGTGTGGCGTTCACAATAACACTTTACTCCTGGGCATGGGGCTGAGCATATGGGGCCCGGAGCTGCAGCTCCTCCTGAACCTTACCTTCTAGTCCCAGGAGCAGCAGCAAGAGCAGGTTGGGGCCCATGGCTGGGCAGAGAAATGTCAACTCCTGGGCTTGCCTGGGGACTGACACAGCATTCCCCTGAGGGCAGGAAACATCTGCCTCAGACAGTCATGTGGGGTTCTCAGTGACTATGGGGTGGGAGACAGGAAATGATGGGCACCTCCAGGAGTGGGGAAAGGGAGTTCTTCCAAGCCCTGGTTGGCTCAGTGCTCAGGAACTGCCCTGAGGGTAAGGGTGGGCAAGAAAGGATGAGAAGACCCAAAGAAAGCTAGAAGCCTGCAGTGGCTGGGGCCCAGCTAAGGGGTGAGATGGGAGGATTGTGACAATTGGAGGACAAGAGAGAAAGAGGAAAGATGATCTTCAGGATCTTCCTAATACAGAATCTGAGGGTGCACAGCTGTGACGGAGGAAGGTAGAGTGCCCTGCACCTCACCCAATGCCATTCTCACTCTCAATTCTTTGGGAGTGCTGCCCCACCACCCAAGCTTTTAAGAGGTTGTCCTTGCATGCAGTACAACCTCAAACAGGAAGTTTCACCTTGATCCTGTACCCTGGACTGGGTCTTTCTTCATTTATTGTCCTGGACACTCTAGACCCCTTCCATCTGGATCCACATTCTTCGGTTCTAGGAAACGAATTATTTCTTTCATAATTACATATCCATTTTCTTCTCCCCCTCCCTTTTTCTGCAACTCCTTAACTAGTTGGTTATTGAACGTCGTGTGTTCATTTCATTTTTATATCTTTTCTCTCTCATTTTCCATGTTTTTCTCTCTTTTGTTCTGCCTTCAAGGAGATGTCCTCATTTTTCTTCCATCCTTCTATTTTTGTCTTTTAAAATGTTATTTTTTAAAATATTTTTAATTTACAAGACAAGATATTCCTCGTTCTTTGAGCATTTTAAAATTCTGGCATACTATTTTTGTTTCATGAATGCTCTATCTTCTCTGTTGGAAGACAATTCTTCATGAATATTTTCACATTGCTGCATATTCTAGTCCTTCCGTGCAAAGGGTACTGGCCAAGTTTTGTTGGCGGGTGATTGAATAGCAAACACGCCTTGAGTGCAACATCCAGAGATTTGCTTGCATTCTTCCTCTTCTTCACCAGAGATCTGTTTACATTCCACAGTAAAGGTTTCTCTCTCTCTCTCTCTCTCTCTCCCTCTCTCTCTCTCTCTCTCTTTCTTCCAGAGAGGGAGATACACCAAATTCTCTATATAAAATCCAAGTCTCATAATTTGGGGGTTTCTCTCCTGTGATCCAAGCTCACTGCCTACACAGGAGACTCCTGGCTCTCATTCATGTTGCCCTGTGGAAATGGGCTCAGGGAACTGGGACAAAGTGTGAGTAATAAACCTAATAAACTATCTGACCTCAGACATAGGGGAAGCACCAGTGGTCAAAGAGACTACAGCAGCTGGGGATGGTTAAGAGGGGAGTATTGCTCTAATCTGGAGGGTAAGACCTAGAAAAGGGTCTGGAAAGGCCGTTCTCCCTCACTCCCATCTCCTCCCTTCTCACCTCCTTTTTTCCTCTTTTTCCTTCCTTCCTTTGGGAACAAGGGAGTGAGGAATGGGAAACTGGGAGCAGGAGCTTAAGAAAACTAGTTAATGTGTTAAACTGGGCCTTGTAGAAGTGGAAGATTGGGTGACCAACTTCCCCTTTTTGCTTGGGACTGAGGGGTTTCATGGGACTTTCTGTGCAAAAACTGAAAAAGTCCTGAACAAACCAGAACGGGTCACCCTAGTTGGTGATGTGCTTGCATCCGTCTTGCCAATGCATACCAGGCTTTCTCTGATTGCCTTATAGGGAAGTTATTTTCATACTAACAAGCCACCCGGGCATGTTGTATGAAGAGGTGAACTGTATTCAACGCTGGACTAAGTGTTGAATATGGTCCACTGCTGGGTGCTGGGACAGAGGTGACCAGGCAAGTTCCTGGCCTTCACAGAGGCATCATGTTGCTGGGCATTAGATGGAGGAAACCAGTGTTTATTGAGGACCTACTATGTGCCAGTCACCTGGCCAAGGACCTTCACAATATTATTTCTTTCTTTTTCTTTTTTCTTTTGAGACAGAGTCTCACTCTGTTACCCAGGCTGGAGTGCAGTGGCACAATCTTGGCTCACTGCAACCTTGGCCTCCTGGGTTCAAGCGATTCTCTGCCTCAGCCTCCCAAATAGCTGGGACTACAGGCACGCACCACCATGCCCGACTAATTTTTTTCTTTCCTTTTTTTTGTACAGACAGTGTTTTTGCCATGTTGGCCAGGCTGGTCTTGAATTCCTGGCCTCAAGTAATCCACCCCCCTCAGCCTCCCAAGGTGCTGGGATTACAGGCGTGAGCCACCATGTCCGGCCACAAATGTTATTTCTTTCAACCCCACAAAAACCTTGCAAAGTAGGGGAAGTGGTTGTTTTGTTTGTTTATTTCTACAAGAGAGGGCACTGAGGTTTAGAGGGATTGAGGAGGTTGCCTAAGGTGTCTTAATAGGAGGCAGAGTTGAAATTTGAGGCCAAATGGCCTCACTCCCCTTCAGTCCAGAGCGCTCCCAGAGAGTCTGAGGCAGGGGATCCTGGGTGATTCCAATCCAGAGGGGAATGTCTCTGACACGGCAGAGAAGGAAAGAGAAAAGTCCAAGCTCCCATGAGGAGGAAAGCCTGATTCTGGGCTGGGGCTGATGGCAGCCACTGCCCTCGAGCACAAGGCAGGCTGCGGGGAGCCTCCCAGGCCATGTCATCAGCACTAGTGCCCACAACTGGGGTGGGAGGGAGGTGGAGAAGGTGCAATTTGGGCTCGGCTCATTCTTGGTGTCTACCTGTGCCCTGGATCTATAGGAAGGGGGCACTGCCCCAGGACACAATAAGGAAGTTTAATGTGCCCCTGAGCCAGGCAGGCCATGGGAACACAGACTGGACCAGAATCCTAAGGCTCCAGGGCAGGGAGCCAATGGAGCAGCTTACATTGGGTGTGGACAAGGCAGGGTTGGGGCACAGCTGGAGCCAGGGGAGTGACATGTTGAAGTGAGGCTGGAACATGAGGGCCATGCCGGGAGCTCCATCCTGGTGATTTAAACCTTAGGGGCCCAAGCCCAGGTTAGGTGGCAAAGCAGCCATGTGAGTGGTGGCCACAGGGGATCCTGGGCATCCACTTCTCTTGGGCCCAGTCCAGAGAGCCTAAGAATGTGGCCGACTCACTTCTTTCCCCTGCAGCTCACCCTCAGGGGAGTCTCCTCCCAGTTTCCCCCAGAGTCTTGGCCAGGGTGGTGTGTGTGTTGAAGAGAGAGATGAGGTTGCATGAGCTGCCCTGGCTGTTCGCTCGCCCCGAATACTCCTCCTTGTGATGTCCTCATGGTTCACTTCGTGGCCTCCTTCAACTGTTCCTCACCTTCTGGTTGCTGCATTTAAGATAGTATCATCCCCTGTGCCTCCTGCACACCCATACTCCTAACCCTGCTTGATTTTAATTTTTTTCTTCAGCACGTTTTGCCTCTAACAGGTGATCAGATTGACTTATTTACTGTGTGCATTGTCTGTCTCCTCTCCTCCCACTAAAGTGAGCTCTGTGCGGGCACAACTCTCGCCTGCTTCATCCACTGTTGTATTTCCAGTGTTCAGAATAGCACTCGCCACAGACTAGTTGCTCAAACTAATACTTGTTGAATAAATAAGTAGGAGTGAGTTAGAGGAAAGACCACCTTGAATGCCAAGTGAAATTTGGATTTCCAGGCTCTACTGGGGATTTTGGCTGGGGATTTTGGATAAGTTCCTTTCCCTTGTTGAGCCTCAGTTTCCCTTCTATATGATGAGGGGCTTGAACCATCAGTTCCCAGTTTGATATGCTGTACATTATGAAGCCCTTGTCATTTCTCCAAAGGCGAAGTGACATGATAAAAACAGAGTTCTAAGGAGATGAATGGATGAGTCTGCCAGGAGCTGACCTTGATGGGGAGGAACAGAGTCAGCTGGAGGGGGCCTTGAGGCAGGGACGTCCCATAATCCAGGGGAAGCTGATGGAGAGGGTGAATGCGGGGGAGGAGAGCAGAGGAAGACTGGATGCTAGAGAAACCCCAGAGGAGGAGGCAGAACTTGGCAATCAGATCTAGGGAAGGGAGGAGAGAGAAGAAAAAAACTGACTGGGCGATTGAAGCCTGTGAGAATGGAGGGATGTGGTATCCTGTGGTCCTGGGCCTCAAGGAGCAAGATCTCTTATCTTTTTCTCATCCAGATTCATTTTCTTACCCCTGTGGAAGAAAATGAGACTTTCATGAAGCCCACAACTATCCAGTTAAATAGGACAGTCTTGGGTTTATTTGTGAGTGTTTAAAATGTCCAGTGTTCAGTAGTTGTCAGGTGTTCTTACCACCTCCCCGCTCCCTCAAACACTCCCTGTTTCCAGAGTCCAGGAGAAGCAGTGTCCAGGCAGAGCAGTCTCTTGCCAGAGCAGAACAAGGAGTCCTGGTGGCCAAGTAGCACGTATGCAGGCTGGGCTGGTCCCTGGTGGGACTTCTCCTGGGCTTTTCCTCCCATCGTCTTCCTCACGTGTCTCTCAGCCCTGCAATAGTCCAAGGACTCATGCGGCCCCTCTCAGCACCACCTCCCATCCCTGCCAAGTCCACCTTCGATTGGCTGTGCTCTCCAAGCTCACCTGGCAGAGTTTGGAGCTGGTGCCCTGGGTCATGGCCACAGTCCGGTTCACTAGGTGGATGTGTCCCTGGCTTCTGTCCATGCCAGGCTGCAGCCCAGAGGGCGCTGGCTGCTAGAATCTTGATGAGAAAGATGCAGGCCAGGAGGAGAAGGACGGAAGTGGGTGGGAAGGGGATTTCTCCTTCCAAGAGGCTCCTTGGAGAGACAAGAGGGCAGATGGGAGCCTTGAGATGGCCTACAGATTAGAATCTTCTCTCAGGGAATGGGGAGAAACCAGGAGCTTCTAGGACCTCAGCACACCTCCCCACCCAGCACCATCCCTGGGATGGGTCTTTTTGGGGCTTTGAGAGGCCATAGTCAAGAGACTTGAGTTCTAGGCATGCTCTGCCACTAACCTGCTGAGTGCACTTAAACACACCACCTTCCCTCACTGAGCAGTTTTCTTCTGTATACAGTGCTATGCCATGGGGGTGTGTGTGTACACACATGTGTGCTCAGTGGTTATATGGGCAACGTTTAAACACCAGTACACAGGCATGGACCAGTCAGACTGGTTCTGGTCCTACCAAAGAAGCAGAGATCGGGGGTCTTAGCTTTGTACTAAAGTACTAAAACTTTCATTGTTACTGAATTATGGGGATGTCTGGGGCTGCCAGTGGAGGGGCGGGAGCTGGCATTCAGGAGTCTTAGAGCAGCTGCTCTTTACAAACCATTATAGAAGTCTTCCAATAAATGAACAACTGACACAGTCACACTAACTAACTAACATGTAGCAGCTGGTGGAGGGGTGTTTAGATAAGACACATCCAGGACCCTTCAGGCTCTAGTTGCCTTGTAATTTGTAGTTCAGGATGCCCAACCCCCATCCCCTGTGGGGCTCTGCAGGGTGGAAGTCTGCCCACGGGTTTTAGGAAAGAACCATCGCTGTACCTGGAGATGCTGTGCTCCACATGGGCATCCTCGAAGCTCTCAGACTCCCCGGGGACCCAGAGATCTCCAGCATCCCGGTGATCCAGGGGGTCTATGGGAGGCAGAGCCATGAGCCTCCAGCCCCTTCCTCCTTGAGGCAGGGGGGAACCTTTATGGGTGGGGTGAGGTCCCCTGGGCACTGGTCCTATGTGGATCAAGTCATTACACTCCATAAGCCTCAATTTCCCCACTTATAAAGTGGGCAGTTAGGAATACTTCCTTAATAGCAGGGTTACCAGGATTCCATGAGGGCACCTCTGGGCAGTGTCTAGCACCTCATTGGAGCTCAGTAACTACAACTCCCCCCTCCTTCTGCACAGGGGCTAAGAAGAGCGAATGCAATCATGGATGTACTTGAAAATCCTATCTAAACTGTCAAGCTATCTACACAAGCTATGGGTTACTTTCATTTTTCTGTCTCCCTCTTGGGAGTTGGCTAAGGGAGTTCACTGCCTCCTGCCATCCTTAGAAAAGTGGTGGAGGTGGGGTTTGTGTCTAGGACTGGCAGTCTCGCCTGACCTCCCCACATCAGGCAAATACTACTCCTGACCTCATTTCCATGCTAAAGAGCCATACTGGGAGAAGGGGTTGGAAAAGAGGAGAGTCAGAAACGGCCTCTGTAGTCCCAGATTTGTTCTCCTTTGGGGACACAGTTGTGTTCTGAAGACTCAAGCAGAAAGCCTTCTTGGAGGGTGGTCCCTGCGCAAAGCTCGGGGATGGAAAGAGACACCGTGGCCCACCTACTCCCACCTGGAATGGCGATCCCAAGACAGTTCAGTAGCAGGAGGCTTGGAGCACATGTCACACCCTGCCCGCAACTGCCCTCCCCCACAACACAAACTCACCGGAACCCTGTGGGGTCAGCAGGACAGACACCACCCTCTCCATTTACAGATGAGAGAATGGAGGCCCAGAGAAGGGAAGCACATTGCCCAGCACAAGCAGTGTACTTTTCTAGGGGTGATTTTCTGTACCAGGTTGGTGCTTCACTTACGTAGATAGGACCACTGGTTGGTTGGTGAGGGAATAAATTAATCTCCTCCTCCTCCTTAAGGACCTCCCATCATGTTCACATGCTAACTGGATGGAGATGGATAAAGCTGTTTGGGCAAGCAGGGCCAAGGCCAGGCTAGTTCACAGAGTGCCTTAATGCAAAGTAGAGAAAGGTGCCCTTCTTGCAGGTGATGCAGCTCTGCACCAGGGAACACAGTCTGGCAAAAGGAGTCCGGGCTGGGGAGTGGATTTTGGCCCTCTTGTGCAGTGAGCAACCTGCACAACTATCCTTGGTAGCCCTGAGTAGGGAGATGAGACCCACACGATGGGTTTTCCCAGGATTCCTGAGAGCCCAGTGGGTGGTTCTGCACACAGATGCCCAAAACATGAGGCTTGGAACAGGGGCAGGCCAGAGAGGCAGCCACTGCCCACTCACCTGCCAGCACCTCCACCAGGACCTTCCTGAGGGTGTCAGCCTCACTGCCATGGAGGCTTTGGCACTGGTAGAAGCCCGCATCGTGGGGTTGTAGATTCCGCAGTGTAATGGTGAGAGTGCCGCCCAGGGTATCATCTGTGATGGCTGTGCTCCCATTCCGCCTCCTCAGGAAGGACAGCAGCCACAAGTTGTGCGTGCTGACCACGCGCTGGCATGGGCCCTTCTCGTCCAGCTGGCGGCACCAGGCCTTGCGCCTCCCCCAGTGCTTCATGGAGTCATAGGGGCAGGACACCTGTAGGGACTGGCCCTCCACGCCCTGGAACACCGTGGTGTTGTGGGCTCCAGACAGCTCTGGGAAGGAGACATTCATTCACTCCTTCATTTACCAAATACGCATTGAACACTTGCCCTGTGCAGTGACCTAAACAGACAAAAACCCTGCCCTGAAGGAGCTTAGGTTCTTATGCAAGTTGGGAGCAGGTGGCACAGCATGTGTTTGTGGGAAATTGGGAACCAGGAAACCTGGGACCTGGGTTTGGTTTTCTCACAGTTGGTCTTGCTGGGCCTCCTTGGAGACGTAACTGACCCTCCCTGGGTCTATTCTGGAGACACTTGGTCTTAAAATCCCCTCCAGTTCTGTTCTGCACATCTCTTTGCTGTCATACGGGACTAGGATCTCTCCTCTCGGCCTGGGGCTGGCTCTCCCTGCCCCGCCACTCTTGCTTGCTCTGCAGCCGCCCACACTGGTACCGACTTTCCTGACCTTTAGCTTCCAGCTTCCCTATTTCTGTGGCTTTGTTCCCCTTTCAGGAAGGACCCGTCTCGGAGATATTTTGGGGGAGACATGAGGCTGCTATTTTGGGAACCCTCCTTAGGGCAGGGGAGATGGGCTTAGAGCACCAGCTTGTTGCTGGGGCAGGGGCTGCAGCAGAAGCCCCCAGAGCCCCCTGCTTTGACTTCTCCTCTCTTGGTCCTCCCTTGCCTGCCATCTTCAACCATTACTGTGACAGAGGCTTGAAAGATAGGATTGGGAAGCTGGTGGCCTGCCTTTTGGAACTAGAGAGACCATATGGGCAGTGGCCCTCTCCCACCTTACCACCTCCCATCCATGCCTCAGGACCCCACCTTCCTCCCCGCCCCCACACCATCTAAAGCTGCAGGAACAAGACTCCATTTGGCACTCTCTCTCCTCTTGCCCGGGTTTGTCCAACGCTGTGGGGGAGCAAAAGGTTCACTTCCCTCAGTGGGAAGAAGCAGTTGTGTACAAAAATTTGGTGTGTCAATTCGCCGCAACTCAGTGATGGAAATCTCCAGGCCCCTCACCTCCCATCAAGAGCTGAGGACAAGAGGACCTTCAGAGCAGGGGAGACAGTGCCCCAAAGATGCAGGTGAACATCCTCATGTTCTTTCCTCTTTTATAACTGCAGGGGCTCATAATTAGTGGCTTATAATTTCAGAGGCTATTATCAGTGCCGGCGCCCCCCGAAAGCTTCCCCCAACTGCCAGCTAGTGCCTGGGATGCCACTGTTAGCACTCCTTCCCTTCCAATGCAACCAGAGTCCACCAGCCCCTTACATGTCCACATGCAGGAAGAGTCTGAGGGTGGGTTTTGATACTGGGGAGGGAAGGAGGGTGTGAAGAATATGGGCAGGTTGGGGAGGAGAGGAGTGTAGAACAGGGCACTCAGGCATGCCAAGGACTGCCACCGCCTTCGTAATTCACCCCAGGGCCCACCACCTGCTCCCTAACCACATACTCAAAGTGAGGGAAAGAAGGCATCACAGGGCACGGAGAAGATCCTACCTGTGGCAAAGAGTAAGATGAGCAGCCGGAGAGGCTCCATGCCACCCTTCCCTGGCCAAGGGCAGATGCAGAGTGCCTTGTGCAAGATCTTGTCTTTCCCTTGAACTGCAGAAAAGAGAGGATCAGGCATGTCAGGCGCTGCCCACAGGAACTGGGTTCCTGGGGATTAAGCAATAGTCAGGACTGGGGTCTGGAGGCGGTGCAGGGTGGGGAGGGAGGGGGAGGAGGAGTCGGCCACTGCAGCCCTGGCAGAAGGAGCCTGAGTCTCCCAGACCTCTGAGAAGCCAGCCCACCCTCCTGCTGGTGCCAGCCAGGGTGGCCCCCAGATGGCTGGGGCTGGTAAGGCCCTGCACTGCTCAGTTTCCTTGCAGAGCCTAGCCCAGGAATCACTATCCTCACAGCAGTATTCAGACCCTCCACCAGCTGCAATGCCTGCTGTCTTCTGGTTTCAGCCTTGCAAGAGTTGGAGAACAGCTGTGCCCTCAGAAGCCAGGACCCTCACCCAGCCCCTCTTAGTTCTTCCCTCCAGGGCCGTCATTCCTGCAATGTGGCAGCGGTTCAGTACACAGCTCTGGAGCCAGACTTCCTGCCTTTCTGGGTGTGTAACCACACATCCAAAACCTACCTGTGTCTGTTCCCTGATCCATACAGTGGGAATAACGATAGTGCAAAGGGTTATCAGGAGCACCACATGGGTTCCTACAGGTAAAGTGCTTTCCAGTAGGGCCTGACACACAGCATTCAACAAATATTAACTATTACCATTATCCTAGTTAGCAGGGAAAAGGGAAATGGGCTGTCTATAAGACAGAGAATTTTCTCTCCCACCTGGAGTTTTCTGCCCAGGTTTAGCCTTCTTGGAACTGTGGGGTGTCTCCTGTGCACACAAGCTCACACTGGTGTTTATTTTGTGCACACACCTGCCTGAACTCCTGATCATCCTATCCTACAGGAAAGGACAGGGTATTTCCCAGAGTTCTGGGGGTAGGGGTGTGTTTTCCTACAGGTACAGGTTCCCATGAAGGGTGATCGAAGCACAGGGACCCACATGTGCAAAGGCACAGAGGTGTGAAATGGCCCAGTGAGTCAGGGATTGGATGGGGAGGCTTGAGGCAATTCTAGGAGTGGGAAATGGAGTTGTGCTGGGAGTGGCAGAAGAGGCTGGAGAAGCCTGCAGGAGCCTGTAGATTGTCAGGGTCTACTTTAGTTTCCTGCAAACACTCACTTCTTTGTTCTTTTATTCATTTATTTACTCATATTTACGGTGCATCTACCTTATGGACAGGGAATGTGCTTGGAGATGGGGAGTTCATAGAGAGGAGAAGACAGGCCTCCACTCAGAGGGTCAACTGCCCAGCTTTGCCCCAAGGGCCTGGGGGCTGAAGATCACTCTGTAGGTACTCTTCTAGGGTCTTTTTCTAAAAGTGAGGTTTATTGGCCCATAATTTACATATACAAAAATTTAACCCTTTTAAATGTCTGCTTGTATAAATTTTGACAAACTCAAGCATCTCTGTAACAACCACCACAATCACCAGGTCTATGTAACACAATACCATAATATAGAAAGGTTCATTTCACTCAAGCAAGAGCCCTTGTGCTCATTTTAGCCAGTCTTTTTCTCTCTAATCCAGGGCCTGGCAACTACTGAGCTGACATCTGTGTCTGTAGCGTCCTGCTCTTCCTAAAATGTCATAGACATGGAATTAAACAGTATGTAGCCTCTTGGATCAGTCTTCTTTCACTCATCAGAATAAATTCAGCATGCGTGACGTTGCATTTCTCAAGAATGTATTCATTTTTATTGCTAAACCATCTTTCATTCTATAGTTGTACCACAAGTAGCGTATTCATTCACCGGCTGATGGACATTTGGGTTTTTTCCAGTTTGGGACAATTATGACATTCATGTACATATATTTTGTGTGGACGTATGTTTCTATTATCCTTGGATAAAATCCTAAGAATGGGAGTGCTAGGTCACATGTAAGTGTATGTTTAAGTCTATGAAAGTTGCCAAAGTCTTTTCCAAAGAGGCTGTACCATTTTTACTTCCTTGTCGACAGTTAATATTGTCAGGTTTTAAAAAACCTTCCTAATAGGTGTAAGGTGATATCTCATTCAATTTTAACTTGTATTTTTCTAATGAGTAATGATATTGGACATCTTTTTATTGTTTATTGCCATCTGTACCTTCTTCAGCAAAGTACTTTTGACAAAGTGCAACACTTTTGTCCATTTGTAATTGTTTATTATTATCATTACTATTGAGCTGTGAAAATTCTTCATATTCTGGATAGCAGTCCTTTATCAGATATGTGATTTGCTAATATTTTCTTCTAGTCTGTAACTTTTTTTCTCATTTGCTTAGCAGCATTAGCAACACCTTTTTTTTTTTTTTTTTTAGACAGAGTTTTGCTCTTGTCACACAGGCTGGAGTGCAATGACGAGATCTTGGCTCACAGCAACCTCCACCTCCCAGGTTCAAGTGATTATCCTGCCTCAGCCTCCCAAGTAGCTGAGATTACAGGCACCTGCCACCACGTCTGGCTAATTTTTTTGTATTTTCAGTACAGACGGGGTTTCACCACATTGGCCAGGCTGGTCTCAAACTCCTGACCTCAGGTGATCTGCCTGCCTCGGCCTCCCAAAGTGCTGGGATTACAGGCATGAGCCACTGCCCCCAGCCTATATGGGTAGATTTTATTGCTGATGAAGTCCAATTCCTTGATTTTTCTTTTTACAATTTGTGCTTTTCTGTGCTCTGTTAAAAAGTTTACCCACCTCAGAGTCACAAATATTTCCTCCTATATTTTCCATTGGAAGTTTTATAGTTTTAGGCTTTGCATTGTGGTCTATTATTCATTTTTCATTAATTTTTGCATGTGGCATAAGATGCACTTTGCAATTTTTTCAACATATGGATGTCCAATTGTACTAGCATAATTTGTTGAGAAGACTTTCTTTTCTTCATTGAATTACCTTAGTATATTTGTTGAAAATCAATTGACATGTAGGTCTAGTTCTGACTGTTCTGTTCCATTGATCCATATGTCTATTCTTTCTCCAATATCACACTGTCATGATAACTTACTGTAGCTTTACGGTAAGTCTTAAAATCAAACAGTGGCTCTTCAAAATTGTTTTGACTATTCTAGTTACTCTGCTTTGCCATGTAAAATATAAAATCAGCTTGTGGGCTTCTAATCCTCTTCTTCTCACCCCCAAAAACCTGTTGGGCTTTCAGTTGGGATTGCATTGACCCTATGGGTTAGTTCTGGGGGGAAATAGACAACACTGTTGAGTGTTCCACGCAATGGACACAATTCAGCTATCCATTTATTTGTTTCTTCTATGATTTCTCTCATCAGTGTTTTCAGTTTTTAGCATACGAATCTTACACATATATTGTTAAATTTTTACCTAAATATTTTATGATTTGGGGTGTTATTTTACATGATTCTAGCTTTCTGTTTCCTAGGCAGAAGCATAACTCGTCAGCTCTATAAGTTTTTGTCTTACTTTCTGGTCCATTTAAGCTGCATATTGGCCCCTTGTCCCCACGCCTTCCCACATGAGGAAAAGATCTTTAAACCTCAAGGAAAAGCGAAGGCACCAAGAAATCCTTACCAATTACTCACAGCACACGTACATCAAATGCTCTTCCTTAAAATTGTGTTAATTTTCCTGATCCCTTGATCCTCATATTTGAGCACAGGAACAGTTCTGAACCACCCCGCTCCCAAGCACAGGATTCTTCTTTTCCCTTTGCTAAATCTGAGTTCAAACACACCTGCCACCTCACATCTGGGCACAGAGTTTATGTCCTTCTGTCATTACATCTGAACTTCATCACTCACCGATGCGTGCATTCATTCATGTGCTGGGCATGGTGTTACAGAACCATGGAGCCTTTGTGTTCCTAGATATGATAGTGACCATTGCTGGGGAAAGCTTCAGAACCAGAAGCATGACTGGACACATGACATGCTCCTGATGTCTAACTTTAACTGAGACCTCACAGCTGCCTGGTCATCCTCTTCAGAACTCCTGGAGGCTCCCTAGTAAGCCCTAGAGTAACTGCTCCAAATCATCACTCTCCTCAAACACACACTTTCACTCTCTTCTCCTTTCTCCCTAGGAGTAAATCAAGACGGTCAAGTATGAGCATCCTCACCCTCTTTCAGATCAGATCCTCCATTATCTTCCTATCCGCACCCAGCCAACCTGAGCAGCCAGGAAAGCACTAGGTGTTGGTCAGGACCATGGCCAGTGCCAGCCCCTGTGCTAGGCTGGGGAGGCATGTGACTGGAGCAGCCGACATAGGAACAAGCCTCTCAAAGCTGGAATAACCCCAATTTGATCAGGCTTATCATCAGCCCAATCTGGGACAGCCCCTGCAAAGCCTTGCCTGAGAACTGGGCTTAAGGGGGTGTTTGGTGGTGTCCATTCTACCCTTGGCTGGGGCCACCACACTAAAAAAATAAGAGCCCACAAATGCCATTCACTAATAAGTAGCCACTTAAGACTTCTCTTTTCCAGTTCCTTTTTTTGATTCTGTTCTGCTTTTACTTTATTCTACCTTCCTACATCCAAACCCCTGCCTTCAAGTCTCAATCTTTATCCCACCTCTGATCTGGCTCAGACTTGACCCTTCTTCCCTTCTCTCTCTTCGTATTTGTACCATCATCCTCTGACACTTTCAGCTCAGACAGCTCTTCCATTTTAACACTTCCTATTTTCCAAGTTGAAGATCTCAGGTCCTATTCAGGGCCAATGACTCCCCTCTCTAAGCCAGGACATCTCCTGGGGGAGTGTGTGTGTGCACGCGAGTGTGTGATGGCACTGGACTAGGTCTCAGGCAGACAGGAGGCCAGTCTGGCAGCAACCAATGGGTCCAACTGAAGTGATGCAGGATGTTAGACTAAGGAAACGGCTGGATGAGAACTCAGGAGATGAGACGAACCCAGGTGCTAAGACTGGTGCAGACATCGCAGGCGTCATAGGGCTGAGGTGAAAGCAAAGGGAACCTCTCCTGCCTCTTGATTCAATCAGAACTGCTCCAGATTCTGGCTGGGATCAGGAAGGATATCCAGCCTGCACATGAGGGAAAAGTGTGGGCACTGAAGCCTGGGTGTGAAAGAAACTAAAAATACAGAGTAGGGGTTAAGTATGTAGACTTTGGCTTCTTACAAATCTCCGCTTAAACCCAGCTCTGTTACTTACTAGTTATGTGGCTTTGGGCAAGTTTCTTAACTCTCTGAGCCTAGTTTCACTATCTGGGTATGTAAAGTTATGGCATATTGTTAATTGCAAAAAGAAAAAAAAAAGGTAGTCGGTATTATTTTCCTTCCTTCTCATTCTATTTCTCCCTGAAATCTTCCTTCCATCCTCCTGCCTCACTCCTTCCCAGATGTCCATTTCCTCTTCCCAGGTGACTGTTCTCTCTACCCTGGATGGTCCCTGGCAACTTGCTTTCTCTCCTAATCCTCTCCTAATCCTCTCTTCCAGGGTCTTTGATTTCTCCACTCCCTCCTGTCCATACATTTCTTCTTTAAAAGAAAAGAAAAGAAAAGAAAAAGTTTCGACTTTTTCACTCTGGAGAATTTAAAATATACACAAAAAGAGAAGTATAATAAACTCCATCTACCAATAAGCCATCCTCAACCAGTTATCAACTCGTGGCCAATTTTGCTTGGTCCACTCCACTGTCTCACGTATAATTTTGAAGCAAATCCCATACATAATATTATTTCATCTGTAATGATTTCAGCTAAGAGACTCCTTTTTAAAACTGAAAATAAAACCTAAGGACTTTCCAATTGTTTCAGTAATGTCATATACATATTCCAGGCTTAAAAAAAAGTTAGATCCAGATTGGGTGCCAAGATGGCCGAATAGGAACAGCTCCAGCCTCCAGCTCCCAGCGTGAGCGACACAGAAGATGGGTGATTTCTGCATTTCCAACTGACGTACCAGGTTCATCTCACTGGGGCATGTCAGAGAGTTCGTGCAGGACAGTGGGTGCAGCCCAATGAGCCAGAGCCGAAGGAGGGTGAGGCATTGCCTCACCCGGGAAGTGCAAGGGGGAAGGGAATTCCTTTTCCTAGCCAAGGGAAACCATGACACACAACACCTGGAAAATCGGGTCACTCCCACCCTAATACTATGCTTTAACAAGAGTCTTAGCAAATAGCACATCAGGAGATTATATCCTGTGCCTGGCTCAGAGGGTCCCACGCCCAGGGAGCCTCCCTCATTGCTAGCACAGCAGTCTGAGATCTAACTGCAAGGCAGCAGCGAGGCTGGGGAATGGGCGCCCGCCATTGTTGAGGCTTATGTAGGTAAACAAAGCAGCCGGGAAGCTCGAACTGGGTGGAGCCCACTGCAGCTCAAGGAGGCCTGCCTGCCTCTGTAGACTCCACCTCTGGGGATAGGGCATAGCTAAACAAAAAGCAGCAGAAACCTCTGCAGATGTAAATGTCCCTGTCTGACAGCTTTGAAGAGAGTAGTGATTCTCTCAGCAAGGAGTTTGAGATCTGAGAACGGACAGACTTCCTGCTCAAGTGGGTCCCTTACCCCTGAGTAGCCTAACTGGGAGACATCCCCCGCTAGGGGCAGACTGAAACCTCACACCTCACATGGCTGGGTACACCTCTGAGATGAAGCTTCCAGAGGAACAATCGGACAGCAACACTTTCTGTTCAGCAATATTCTGTCTTCTGCAGCCTCCGCTGCTGATATCCAGGCAAACAGGGTCTGGAGTGGACCTCAAGCAAACTCCAACAGACCTGCAGCTGAGGGTCCTGACTGTTAGAAGGAAAACTAACAAATAGAAAGGACATCCACACCAAAACCCCATCTGTGCGTCACCATCATCAAAGACCCAAGGTAGATAAAACCACAAAGATGGGGAAAAAGCAGGGCAGAAAAGCTGAAAATTCAAAAAATCAGAGCACCACTACCCCTCCAAAGGAACGCAGCTCCTCACCAGCAACAGAACAAAGCTGGATGAAGAATGACTTTGACGAGTTGAGAGAAGAAGGTTTCAGTCGATTAAATGTCTCAGAGCTAAAGGAGGAGCTACGGACCTAGCACAAAGAAGCTAAAAACCTTGAAAAGAGATTTGACGAATGGATAACTAGAATAACCAATGCAGAGAAGTCCATAAATGACCTGACAGAGATGAACACCATGACACAAGAACTACATGACAAACGCACAAGCTTCAGTAACAGACTCAATCAACTGGAAGAAAGAGTATCAGTGATTGAAGATCAAATGAATGAAATGAAGCAAGAAGAGAAGTTTAGAGAAAAAAGAGTAGAAAGAAATGAACAAAGCCTCCAAGAAATATGGGATTATGTGAAAAGACCAAATCTACATCTGATTGGTGTATCTGAAAGTGACGGGGACAATGGAACCAAGTTGGAAAACACTCTGCAGGATATTATCCAGAAGAACTTCCACAACCTAGCAAGGCAGGCCAACATTCAAATTCAGGAAATACAGAGAACGCCACAAAGATACTCCTCAAGAAGAACAACTCCAAGACACAGAATGGTCAAATTCACCAAAGTTGAAATGAAGGAAAAAATGTTAAGGGCAGCCAGAGAGAAAGGTCGGGTTACCCACAAAGGGAAGCCCATTAGACTAACAGCAGATCTCTCAGCAGAAACTCTACAAGCCAGAAGAGAGTGGGAGTCAATATTCAACATTCTTAAAGAAAAGAATTTTCAACCCAAAATTTCATATCCAGCCAAACTAAGTTTCATAAGTGAAGGAGAAATAAAATCCTTTACAGACAAGCAAATGCTGAGAGATTTTGTCACCACCAGGCCTGCCCTACAAGAGCTCCTGAAGGAAGCACTAAACATGGAAAGGAACAACTGGTATCAGCCATTGCAAAAACATGCCAAAATGTAAAGACCATCGATGCTAGGAAGAAACTATATCAACTAACGAGGAAAATAACCAGCTAACATCATCATGACAGGATCAAGTTCACACATAACAATAATAAACTTAAATGTAAATAGGCTAACTGGTCCAATTAAAAGACACAGACTGGCAAATTGGATAAAGAGTCAAGACCCATCAGTTTGCTGTATTCAGGAGACCCATCCAATGTGCAGAGACACACATAGGCTTAAAATAAAGGGATAGAGGAAGATCTACCAAGCAAATGGAAAACAAAAAAAGGCAGGGGTTGCAATCCTAGTCTCTGATGAAACAGACTTTAAACCAACAAAGATCAAAAGAGACAAAGAAGGCCATTATATAATAGTAAAGGGATCAATTCAACATGAAGAGCTAACTATCCTAAATATATATGCATCCAATACAGGAGCATCCAGATTCATAAAGCAAGTCCTTAGAGACTTACAAAGAGACTTAGACTCCCACACAATAATAATGGGAGACTTTAACACCCCACTGTCAACATTAGACAGATCAATGAGACAGAAAGTTAACAAGGATATCCAGGAATTGAACTCAACTCTGCACCAAGCAGACCTAATAGACGTCTACAGAACTCTCCACACCAAATCAACAGAATATACATTCTTCTTAGCACCACATCACACTTATTCCAAAATTGACCACATATTTGGAAGTAAAGCACTCCTCAGCAAATGTAAAAGAACTGAAATTATAACAAACTGTCTCTCAGCCCACAGTGCAATCAAACTAGAACTCAGGACTAAGAAACTCAGTCAAAACTGCTCAACTACATGGAAACTGAACAACCTGCTCCTGAATGACTACTGGGTATGTAACGAAATGAAGGCAGAAATAAAGATGTTCTTTGAAACCGATGAGATACAACATACCAGAATCTCTGGGACACATTTAAAGCAGTGTGTAGAGGGAAATTTATAGCACTAAATGCCCACAATAGAAAGCAGAAAATATCTAAAATTGACACCCTGACATCACAATTAACAGAACTAGAGAAGCAAAAGCAAATACATTCAAAAGGTAGCAGAAGGCAAGAAATAACTAAGATCAGAGCAGAACTGAAGGAGATAGAGACACAAAAAATCCTTCAAAAAATCAATGAATCCAGGAACTGGTTTTTTGAAAAGATCAACAAAATTGATAGACCGCTAGCAAGAGTAATAAAGAAGAAAAGAGAGAAGAATCAAATAGATGCAATAAAAAATGATAAAGGGGATATCACCACCGACCCCACAGAAATGCAAACTACCATCAGAGAATACTATAAACACCTCTATGCAAATAAACTAGAAAACCTAGAAGAAATGGATAAATTCCTGGACACATACACTCTCCCAAGACTAAACCAGGAAGAAGTTGAATCCCTGAATAGACCAATAGCAGGCTCTGAAATTAAGGCAATAATTAATAGCCTACCAACCAAAAAAAGTCCAGGACCAGATGAATTCACAGCTGAATTCTACCAGAGGTACAAGGAGGAGCTGGTACCATTCCTTCTGAAACTATTCCAATCAATAGAAAAAGAGAGAATCCTCCCTAACTCATTTTATGAGGCCAACATCATCCTGATACCAAAGCCTGGCAGAGACACAATAAAAAAAGAGAATTTTAGACCAATATCCCTGATGATCATCGATGCAAAAATCCTCAATAAAATACTGGCAAACCAAATCCAGCAGCACATCAAAAAGCTTATCCACCATGATCAAGTGGGCTTCATCCCTGGGATGCAAGGCTGGTTCAACATGCACCAATCAACAAACGTAATCCAGCATATAAACAGAACTAAAGACAAAAACCACATGATTATTTCAATAGATCCAGAAAAGGCCTTTGACAAAATTCAGCAGCCCTTCCTGCTAAAAACTCTCAATAAATTCGGTATTGATGGAACGTATCTCAAAATAATAAGAGCTATTTATGACAAACCCACAGCCAATATCATACCAAATGAGCAAAAATTGGAAGCATTCCCCTTAAAAACTGGCACAAGACAGGGATGCCCTCTCTCACCACTCCTATTCAACATAGTGTTGGAAGTTCTGGCTAGGGCAATCAGGCAAGAGAAAGAAAAAAAGGGTATTCAATTAGGAAAAGAAGAAGTCAAATTGTCCCTGTTTGCAGATGACATGAGTGTATATTTAGAAAACCCCATCGTCTCAGCCCAAAATCTCCTTAAGCTGATAAGCAACTTCAGCAAAGTCTCAGGATACAAAATCAATGAGCAAAAATCACAAGCATTCTAATACACCAATAACAGACAAACAGAGAGCCAAATAATGAATGAACTCCCATTCACAATTGCTTCAAAGAGACTAAAATACCTAGGAATCCAACTTACAAGGGATGTGAAGGACCTCTTCAAGGAGAACTGCAAACCTCTGCTCGATGAAATAAAAGAGGACACAAACAAATGGAAGAACATTCCATGCTCATGGGTAGGAAGAACCAATATCATGAAAATGCCCATACTGCCCAAGGTAATTTATAGATTCAATGCCATCCCCATTAAGCTATCAATGACTTTCTTCACAGAATTGGAAAAAACTACTTTAAAGTTCATATGGAACCTAAAAAGAACCCACATTGCCAAGACAACTCTAAGTCAAAAGAACAAAGCTGGAGGCATCAAGCTACCTGACTTCAAACTATACTACAAGGCTATAGTAACCAAAACAGCATGGTACTGCTACCAAAACAGAGATATAGACCAATTGAACAGAACAAGAGCCCTCAGAAATAATACCACCCATCTACAACCATCTGATCTTTGACAAACCTGACAAAAACAAGAAATGGGGAAAGGATTCCCTAAGTAATAAATGGTGCTGGGGAAACTGGCTAGCCATAAATAGAAAGCTGAAACTGTATCCCTTCCTTACTCCTTATACAAAAATTAATTCAAGATGAATTAGAGACTTAAATGTTAGACCTAAAACCATAAAAACCCTAGAAGAAAACCCAGGCAATACCATTCAGGACATAGGCATGGGCAAGGACTTCATGTCTAAAACACCAAAAGCAATAGCAACAAAAGCCAAAATTGACAAATGGGATCTAACTAAACTAAAGAGCTTCTGCACAGCAAAAGAAACTACCATCAGAGTGAACAGGCAACCTACAGAATGGGAGAAAATTTTTGCAATCTACTCACCTGACAAAGGGCTAATATCCAGAGCCTACAAAGAACTCAAACAAATTTACAAGAAAAAAACAAACAACCCCATCAAAAAGTGGGCAAAGGATATGAACAGACACTTATCAAAAGAAGACATTTATGCAGCCAGTAGACACATGAAAAAATGCTCACCATCACTCACCATCAGAGAAGTGCAAATCAAAACCACAATGAGATACCATCTCACACCAGTTAGAATGGTAATCATTAAAAAGTCAGGAAACAACAGGTGCTGGAGAGGATGTGGAGAAATAGGAACACTTTCACACTGTTAGTGGGACTGTAAACTAGTTCAACCATTTTGGAAGAGAGTGTGGCGATTCCTCAAGGGTCTAGAACTAGAAATACTATTTGACCCAGCCATCCCATTACTGGGAATATACCCAAAGGATTATGAATCATGGTGCTATAAAGACACATGCACATGTATGTTTATTGCAGCACTATTCACAATAGCAAAGACTTGGAACCAACCCAAATGTCCATCAATAACAGACTGAATTAAGAAAATGTGGCACATATACACCATGGAATACTATGCAGCCATAAAAAAGGATGAGTTTGTGTCCTTTGTAGGGACACAGATGCAGCTGGAAACCATCATTCTGAGCATACTATTGCAAGAACAGAAGACCAAACACTGCATATTCTCACTCATAGGTGGGAATTGAACAATGAGATCATTTGGACACAGGGTGGGGAACATCACACACCGGGGCCTGTTGTGGGGTGGGGGGAGGGGGGAGGGATAGCAATAGGAGATATACCTAATGTAAATGATGAGTTAATGGGTGTAGCACACCAACTTGGCACATGTATACATATGTAACAAATGTATATTTGTTGTGCACATATACCCTAGAACATAAAGTATAATAAAATAATAATAATAATAATAATAAATTAGATCCAAAGAAGTCTGCATGTTGCAGTTGGTCAATATGTCTTTTAGGTCAGTTTTATTTTATTTGTTTATCTGATTTTTGGGGTTTTTTTTCTTTTTGTTTTGTTTTGTTTTGTTCTTTTGACAGTCTTGCTCTGTCACCCAGGCTGGAGTGCAGTGGTGCGATCTCAGCTCACTGCAACCTCCGCCTCTCGGGTTCAAGCAATTCTCCTGCCTCAGCCTCCCGAGTAGCTGGGATTACAGGTGTGCACCACTGTGTCCTGCTAAGTTTTTGTATTTTAGTAGAAGACAGGGTCTCACCATATTGCCCAGGCTGGTCTCGAACTTCTGAGCTCAGGAAATTCGCCTGCCTCGGCCTCCCAAAGTGCTGGGATTACAGCCGTGAGCCACACGCCCAGCTTTTTAGGTCTGTTTTAATCTGTAGTTTCCCCCTTCATCTTTATCTTCCCTTGCAATTTATTTGTTGAAGAAACCAGATTGTTTGTCCTGTAGAATTTCCTGTGATGTGAAGTTTGCTGATTGATCCCCACAGTATTGCTTAGCTTTCTCCTCTGAGCCCTGCATCTTCTATAAATTGATACTTAGCTATAGAGGTTCTTCAGACTTTTTTCTTTTGGCAAATACTTCACAAGCAGCGGTATATTCTTCCACCTGGAGGCACCTGATATGGAGGGGTGCTCTTTCTGTCATGCTGGCAGCTGTTCTTGCTCAACACCCAGATCCACTAATTCATTTGAGGTTGCAAAGCTGATCATTCCTTTTTGATATGGATAAGGAAAGTATACTTACTCTCACCCATCATTTGGCCTGTACAAGAAGGGCAAGAGGAATGCTTTATTCTTTCTTTGATTAACATGTTTTTAAAATTATGCATTAGTTCATTAGCACTCTTCAATTATGACTAATTCGATTTTAATTTTTATTATAATTATAAATGAGTGATTTAGACATATTTGATATATAACAATCTATTGTAGTTAGTATTGTTACTGATTTTCAGATTATTCCTTTTTTTTTTTTTTTTTTTTTTTTTAAGAGACAAGGTCTCACTCTGTCACCCAGGCTGCAGTGCAGTGGTGTGATTATGGCTCACTGCAGCCTCAACCTCCTGAGCTCAAGCAATTTTCTTGCCTCAGCTTCCTGAGTAAATAGGACTACAGGTGTGTGTCATCATGCTCAGCTAACTTTTAAATTTTTTTGCAGCGATGGGATTTCACTATATTGCCCAGGCTGGTCTCAAATTCCTGGCCTCAAGCAATCTTCCCACCTTGGCCTCCCAAAGTGCTGTGATTTCAGACACAAACCATCGTGCCTGGTCAGCATATTCTATCTGTGACCAGCGGTTAGTTCTTCAGTCCTTTGGGCTAATTCAAGTAGTCTTCCATGCCCTTTCTGGGCGCACCACCCTCGAGGCACCTCCACCTACTCAGCAAGCTGGAAGCTCTTGGAATCCTGTCTTTTGGAGTGCAGTGGCGCCATCACGGCTCACGGCAGCCTTGACCTCCTGGGTTCAAGCAATCCTCCCACATCTCAGCCTCCTGAATAGCTGAGACTACAGGTATGTCCCGCCACGCCTGGCTAATTTTTGTATTTTTTGTAGAGACGGGGTTTTACCATGTTGTTCAGGCTGGTCTCAAACTCCTGGGATCAAGCAATCTGCCCATCTCAGCCTCGCAAAGGTCTAGGATTACAGGTGTGAGACACCATGCCCAGCCCAGACAACTTTTTATTCACGGTCTTCAATTGCTCCTGTGTATGTGCTCCCTAGAAAGTCATGAATGGCCTCCTCCCAGCTCTGGCATCTCTTAAGCTTTTCTTCTGCCTTTGACATGGGTGACCACTGTGATAGTTCTTCATGCTTGCTCCCACCCCAACCCATGCTGTGCCCTGCTCAGTCCTGCTCCGTCCCTGGGAGACTGATACCTCTGGACTCTATGACCAGGCTTACTGCTGGGCCTGGCCAAAGAGACATCAAAAGGAGCTTGGAACATAGGAAGAGAAATAAGTTGTGGTGTTTGTTTCTCCCTACCTTGTCCATGCTTTCATGTGGTTCAGACAGTGGCTGATTTCTTCTATGGCCACATGGAGGAGATGGCTCCTCCATGGCTCCAGCTCTCACTTGGCTCCAGTAAGAGAATTCTCCCTCCCTGTTCTTTCAAGCCCAGGGGCGTTAACAGCTTTCTATATTTGGATGCATCACCATCCCCTGCTGGTTCCCTTATCCTTACCCATTTTTAAAAGAACCTCATTTAAATTATTGGCAGTTAAACCCTTTGCGCATGCATCTGTTTTGAAACTTGGCCTACAGCTACCTTATTCTTTTCACTCTTACTGGATAAAGTGGGAGAGCCTGGAGTAACTCTCCTAAGTGACACAATCATTTATTCCATTAAGCACCTACTATGTGCCAGGCACCATGCTGGTGCCAGGAAGACGCTGCCTCTCTGTTGCTGGATATGGACGTGCTGCTGATATTGTAAATCTGTAGTGGCTGAATTCTAGATCAATACCTCGGGTTGGGAAAGTGAAAGGAGATCCTCAAATGAGTTACCAGAAGGAATTTGGAACATATATGTGTCAGAGCATCTCGGCCAGAAAGGCTTATTTTGGCTTCTGGTCTTAGGGTGAGCTGAGAAGTCAGAATGCCCATCAAGGTGGAAATGGGCACCAACACTTTGACCACATAGATCTGCCAATGAAAATGGGTCCTGCCATGGCTGGAAGCTTTTAACACCTTCAAAAGGAAAGAAGATTGTTAGAGAATTACTGCCTCTCTGAAGAGAAAGAAAACAGTTTTGCCAAGGAGGTGAAGTGGCCTTGTTGTCTGGGGTGACACCCAGAGTTCTTGGTCTCCCAGCCAAGGAAATCAAGGGCACGAAGACACAAAGGTGAGGCTTAGAGCAGAAATTCAATAGGAGAAAAGAAAAGAGGACAGCTCTCATACAGAGAGGGGTCCCAGCAAAAGGGTTGCCGGCCCACAGTGAAATTCAGGGGTTTTTGCCAATGAGCTAGTGGGGAAGCAGTATCTGATCTACATGAAGCATGGAAAACCAGTTAGGACTCGGTGTGCCATCTGCATAGGGCAGGAATCTCTGCCAGCCCCCACCCCAATCTTTTATTATGCAGGTGGGTCCTTAGCCTGAGCTACTCCAAGTTGCTTATTTCTTTCTTACTTGGCATGTGCTTAAAAAAACATGAGGTAGAACCCCCATGGTGACCACGCCTGGCCCCAGGTAGCCCTTTTATCTGTGCAGCTACAGCCATCCCCCTGTGCCAGCTTCCAGCTTCTTTATCTATGTTTGCAGCCCAATCTTTCAGGCTGCTCTTTGTTAGAAAAGAAGTGATTTCTTGGGTTGCTTTTTGTTAGAAGTGAAGTTCAGCTGAGGACTCTTTGCCCTCACTATCTGCCTAAATAGCTTTTTTCTTTTCTTTCTTTCTTTTTTTTTTAATTATACTTTAAGTTCTAGGGTATATGTGCAAACGTGCAGGTTTGTTACATATGTATACATGTGCCAAGTTGGAGTGCTGCACCCATTAACTCTTCATTTACATTAGGTATATCTCCTATTGCTATCCCTCTACCCTCCCCCCACCCCACAACCCCGGTGTGTGATGTTCCCCACCCTGTGTCCAAGTGTTCTCATCGTTCAATTCCCACCTATGAGTGAGAATATGCGGTGTTTGGTTTTCTGTCCTTGCGATAGTTTGCTCAGAATGATGATTTCCAGCTTCATCCACGTCCCTACAAAGGACACGAACTCATCCTTTTTTATGGCTGCATAGTATTCCACGGTGTATATGTGCCACACTTTCTTAATTCAGTCTATCATTGATGGACATTTGGGTTGGTTCCAAGTCTTTGCTATTGTGAATAGTGCTGCAATAAACATACATGTGCATGTGTCTTTATAGCAGCATGATTTATAATCCTTTGGGTATATACCCAGTAATGGGATGGCTGGGTCAAATGGTATTTCTAGTTCTAGATCCTTGAGGAATCGCCACACTTTCTTCCACAATGGTTGAACTACTTTACAGTCCCACCAACAGTGTGAAAGCGTTCCTATTTCCCCACATCCTCTCCAGCACCTGTTGTTTCCTGACTTTTTTTTTTTTTTTGAAACAGAGTCTCCCCAGGCTGGAGTGCAGTGGTGCGATCTCAACTCACTGCAAGCTCCGCCTCCCAGGTTCAAGCCATTCTCCTGCCTCAGCCTCCTGAGTAGCTGGGACTACAGGCAGCTACCACCATGCCCGGCTAATTTTTTTTTTTTTTTTTTTTTTTGTATTTTTAGTAGAGACGGGGTTTCACTGTGTTAGCGAGGATGGTCCCAATCTCCACCCACCTCGGCCTCCCAAAGTGCTGGGATTACAGGTGTGAGCCACCACGCCCGGCATATTTCCTGACTTTTTAATGATCACCATTCTAACTGTTGTGAGATGGTATCTCATTGTGGTTTTGATTTGCATTTCTCTGAAAAGCCAAAACTGACAAATGGGGTCTAATTAAACTAAAGAGCTTCTGCACAGCAAAAGAAACTACCATCAAAGTGAACAGGCAACCTACAGAATGGGAGAAAATTTTTACAATCTACCCATCTGACAAAGGGCTAATATCCAGAATCTACAAAGAACTTAAACAAATTTACAAGAAAAAAATCAAACAATCCCACCAAAAAATGGGCAAAGGATATGAACAGACACTTCTCAAAAGAAGACATTTATGCAGCCAACAGACACATGAAAAAATGCTAAATAGCTTTTTTCTACCTCCTGTATCAGAGGGTCTGACTCCCACTAGTGGAATAGTACTAGTGGACCCCATAGATGGTGGTGCTGTTTCCCTGGAATGTCTTCATCTAAGCTAGGTCACAAGTCCTTCCCTTTACACCCACAGCACACTAGGCAGCTCGGGACCAAACAAGAAAAACATCCTGAAACCAATGTGCATCCTAGTATTATTTAACCATGAAACCCTTTTAAAACTATTCTAAATTTTCACAACATCAACAGGAGCTCTGGAGTTACAACTTATGCCTGAATTAGAGTAGAAAGCAAAAATAGTCCTTAAGACAAATCAGTTAGTATAAAAATTTGATTCTCCAATGCTTTTAAGCAGAATTTTAAAAATAACTTAGAACTGTTAACTAATTTTTAAAGACCTGTGTCTTAAAATTATGACTCAAGGCATAATAGCACTTACTAAGGAGATGACATACATCAGTGATATCAATAGTTACTTGGTAAGTACTTTTTTTTTTTTTTTTTTTTTGAGACGGAGTCTCACGCTGTCGCCTAGGTCTCTCCCTGTTGCCCAGACTAAAGTGCAATGGCACGATCTCAGCATCCTCCACCTCCTGGGTTCAAACAATTCTCCTGCCTCAGCCTCCCAAGCAGCTGGGATTACAGGCACCCAACTAATTTTTGTATTTTTAGTAGAGATTGGGTTTCACCATGTTGGTCAGGCTTAATTTAACACTATTAACTGTATAACATGTGTTAAGCATTTTCAAAATCTTTTAAAAACCATATTTAATGACTTTTTCTGTGAAAAATACATAAAAATTCACTCTAAAAAGGTAAAAGTTGTCCATAATTTTCCCACTGAAAACACTAACATTTATTGAGTGCTAAATATGCGCTAGGTATTGTTCTAAACATTTTACATAAAGCATTTAGAGCATCATTATAAATCAATGTATTATATTGATGTTAATATATTAATATAGTATGTGTTAATATTGTAATGCATACTGTATTAACACATTTATGAGTAATACATTACACCATTATCTGTGAGGCAGGTAATATTATTTTTCCAGGTAACTGAGACTCAGAGATATTAAATAACTTGTCCAGGATCACCCAACTAGTGAAAGGTGGAACTTAGGTTTAAACCTAGGTAGTCTGGCTCCAGAGCCAGACCTGTTAACAATTTTATTAAGAGTGGAATTTTCTTCCACTCTTCTAATTCCATTCCCCAGAGAGAATCACTACTACTAATATTTTGGTGCTTGTTGACCTAGACTTTTTTCTGTGGTTGTACATACATGAGTGTGCACACACACTCACACACACACACACACACAAATAAGCTCATTTTAGGGCTTGCATTTTTCCCATTTAATATATCGGGGACATCTTTCCATATCAACAAATATAGGCTTACTTCATTCTTTATAATGTCTGTGTGTGACTCCTTGGTGTGGATATAGCAATTTATTTAATTATCCTCTTATTAACAGATATTAAAAGAGTTTCTAAAAGTTGGTTCTTGCAAATTGTAATAAACACGGCTTATTTTTCCTTACATTAAAAATATTTGGAGAAAATATATTAGTAGCATGGTCCTAGTAAGTTCACAAAACACTTATTAATATCTCTTGAAAAATTAATGTTTTGTGAAACACTGAGAAGCGAGTCTCAATCCTTCAACAGATACAGTGAGCTTACTCGCCTTAGCTCTTGATTTGCTACTTTTGTGTTACAAGGCTACTGTTCTGTAACAAACCCACTTTTAGTCAATCTCATGCCCTGGATCTCCAAACCATCACCATAGCCTCAAATATCACAACTCCTAAAACACAAAACCTAAAATATCAGGGATCGAAGAGACATGGAGGATCCACTCTTTCATCTAACTCAGCCCCAACTTAGCAAATTCTGGTTTTGACTGAGGAAACATGTCTTCTTCAGTGGAGACACTGATGACCTATCAGTGGGCGGGCAGAGGAGTAAAGAGCCAGGAAAAACTGGTTGGAGGAGAGATTTGATTGGAAGATGTGAGTGAGAAGGTAGCTGCCAGGTATTGACAGCAAGATAAATATGGACTTTGAGAACATAAACTCGCGTGTTTCCTTGGAGGACAGAATAAAGTTGTAGATTACTCTGATGATGATGATGATGATGATGATGATGATGATGTGTGTGTGTGTGTGTGTGTGTGTGTGTATACTGAGTTTTCTAGAATGAAACTCCATGAAAGACAAGACTACTACAAAGTCCAGCTTGCAAATAAGTTACACATATGATAGTTGTAAGAGGAGAGGAACACAGCTTATTTTGAGAAATGCAGCAAGGATTCTCAGAGGAAAGAAGCTCAGGCAGAAGTAGTAGCAGTTACGAAAGAGAAGACAGGCCAAATTTAGGTACTGTAGGGAAGCTTCCCAAAGGATTTAGAACTTTCATTTCACAACATTTTGACTATTGGAAGAGACCAAGTAATTGTTCACCCAACTATTTCCTCCTGAGAACACAGCTAGACTGTCTTCCAACCTCTCTTGCTCTTAGAGGTGGCCACATGACAGGGTTCTGAAAGAAATGAAATTTCAAGTTTGCTACTTCCAGGGTTGTCCCATAAAGCCTTCTGTGCAATCTTGAATGTTCTCTCTCTCTTCTCTCATTTGCTGCCCAGATATAGAGGATGCAGTGGAGGGCTCTGAGATTCTAGAGAACAAGAAAGCCACTAGCTGGAAGAAACTTGGGTTCCTGAGTGATGCTTGGAGCAGAGCAGAGCTTCCTCACCACCCTCCATGTGATGGGAGTGAGAAATAAATTTGTTAGCATTTTTTATTGCAGCAGCTAGCTAACCCTGACTAATACATTGTAGAATACTGGTATGTCCTTTGCCTCTCTGGTAGCTTCTCTGAATCCTTCCTGGAATTCTCTTCTTTCTCTCATCACCTGAACAAAAGTATCCCCCCAAAATCAGAGCTCTTCTGGCCACTTTCCTCTGGGTCAGCAAGTGACCTAGTCCTGATCTCTCTTTTGAGTTCCAGATGCTCATCGGCAGCTTCTTAAGGTTAGCTGTCTTGCAGTTGCAAGCAGATGCAAACCCAAATTCATTTTCTTCCTCCCCAAACTGATTCTCCTAACTTATCTTTCACTGCCACTCACTTGTCACCAGGCTTCTCCTAGTCAAACTGGCAGTACATCCCCGTGTGTTTTCAATTCTTCCCTCTTTCTCACCAGCTACGCCAGACAGAAGACCATCACTCCTCTTTCCCCCACATCCATCCCCACGCTTCTGCTATCCTCGTGGCCGTCTCTATTCTCAAGCCAGGTGGTGGCACCTTAAGTCCTCTCTTCAGTGCCACTCTCTCTTCCTCAAGTGACAGCACCCTGGGCTATGGCTCTTGTGTGGACTTTGCAATAGCTGTTTTGTTTTGTTTTTAATTAGAAATATTTTAAGCACACGGGGAAGTATAGAGAATAATATAATACTTGTACCTATTACTCAGTTTTGTCAATCCTTAATATTTTGCTGTATTTGAAAATGAAGGGAAAAAAACAAAAGTGGTTCAAACCTAGGAGATGAAAAGTTTGTTATCTCTTTATTATTAGGTGGAATTTATTATTACCTATTATTAGGTGGAATTTATTAGGTGGAATTTTATAGTAAACATACTTAACACTAAAATTTGTATATAGTGCCATGTTTAAATTTTTCCCTGTTCCCATGTGTTATTGCCTCCATGTTGCATAAATCACTGATGTAATAGAAACCTGATATCAATCAACACATACCTACAGTGATTTTATATGCATTTTACAGAACAAATGCCACTGGGCTACCTAAATGCATCCATGGAACTATATATGTTTTTTCTGTGATTATTACCATAGACTCCTTGGAATTGGAAAATGTGAGGTCATCTCTCTCTCTGACTATGTGTGTGTGTGCGTTTGTGTATAAATATATATTATGTATATTAAATAAATAATTTCAGGCATATTTGAAACCCCCTACCAATCCGTATATAATTGCATCTAGCTGAGATTTGAATTCTTCTGATTACTAGTGAAGTTACACATTATCTATGTGCCTTTGGTTTTTAAACTTTCTGTGTTTTGTTTCTCCCTATAGGTCAATTGAAAGTGGTTTGTCCTTTTTATAGATTTGAATGAGTTCTTCATAAATTTTGGCCACTAATCTTTAATCAGTTCTATGCATTGCAAATGCCTCTCCCTGTCGGTGGCTCATCCTTTCACTTTGTTTCTGGTATCTTCTTTGGACCAAAGTTTTCAATTTTAATATAGCCAGATATGTCATATCATTTTACCCTTTATGGTTTGTGTTTTTTCACCCAGGCTGGAGTGCAGTGGTGTAATCTCGGCTCACTGCAACCTCTACCTCCCAGGTTCAAGTGATTCTCATGCATCAGCCTCACAAGTAGCTGGAATTACAGGCACACACCACCATGCCCAGCTAATTTTTGTATTTTTAGTAGAGATGAGGTTTTGCCATGTTGTCCAGGCTGGTCTCAAACTTCTGGCCTCAAGTGATCCACCGGCTTCAGCCTCCCAAAGTGTTGGGATTACAGGTGAGTACTATTGCTCCTGATCTTGCTTAAGAAATCATTCTGGGCCAGGCACAGTGGCTCAAGTCTGTAATCCCAGCACTTTGGGAGGCCGAGGCAGGCGGATCATAAGGTCAGGAGATCAAGACCATCCTGGCTAACACGGTGAAACCCCGTCTCTACTAAAAAATACAAAAAAACTAGCCGAGCGTGGTGGTGGGCGCCTGTAGTCCCAGCTACTGGGGAGGCTGAGGCAGGAGAATGGCATAAACCCAGGAGGCGGAGCTTTCAGTGAGCCAAGATCTGGCCACTGCACTCCAGCCTGGGCAACAGAGCGAGACTCCGTCTTAAAAAAAAAAAAAGAAAAAAAAAAAAGAAAAAAAAAATCATTCTGGTCCCTGAAGTCATAAACAACTCATATTTTTTGTCTAAACATTTTATTGTTAGGCTATTCACATTTAGGTTGATAACCCACCTGGAATTTATTTTTGCATAAGACATAAGGTAGGAATCTAATTTTATGTTTTCCCCCACATGGCTAGACTGTTGTATCAGCAGCATTAAATATTCTCTTCTTTCCACCTGATTCATAATGTCTGCTCTGTCAAATATCTAGTTGCCATATACATGGATCTGTTCCTCGCTTCTTGATTCTGTTGCCTTTGCCAGTTTTCTATTCCAGCATTGCATGGTAATTACTATGATTTCGTAGTAAGTTTTGGTTTCTGGTGGGGTAAAGCCATCTCCTTTCCCTATAGCCTTGTTCTTCACATTTGTCTTGGCTATTTATTTTGATTGTTTGTCGCTGCATAATGAGCTATCTTAAAACAGTAGTTTGAAACAACCACCCAAAGGTCAAATACGCAGGTTGGTGAATAAAATTTTTTCTTATTGTGTCATATGCGTCAAGAGCATAGGCAGATGAAGTGCAGGGAGGGCCCACTGTGTGGCCTGAAGAACGACCCTTAGGCAGAAGAAGGCTGCTTACACAATCAGCCATGCACAATAGGCCTGAAGCCTCCTGGGGACTCCAAAGGTCAAGGGCCAGCTCTCCCTCTCCATCCTGTCCTGGTTCTCCTCACATCTCCCTCCTGTGGGGCCTGAGGTAGACAAGGATGTCCCAATACTGAGATAAGGAAAAGGTGTACATTCCTGAGGTCACAGCTTTGGAAAGGTGCCTTTGGGCCTTTGATGGTAGCAGGAGTAGCTCTTTCCCTGGGGCAGGGTGGGGAGGAGGAACCCACATCCTCCTGTCTGGGGCCACTGGTTAATTGGGAATCTCGTCCCTTGAACTCCCCAGCTGAGTCAGCTGCACCCCTGCTCTCCCCTCTTGCCTCCTGGAGGCTTGTGTCAGGAAAGGTCATGCTTCCTCCATCCTCTCCATCCTCCTCTGGCACCTTCAACATTCCTCTAGCTGTAGCCATAAGTGCTTTATATTGTCATTGGTTTTCCATGCATCTCCCCAACACACACACATACACACACACACATACACACACACACACACACACGAAATCTTTAAGAGAACAGGGACCCAGAAGCATAGTGGTTAAAACTTCAGAGTTTAGAATTCGTCATTTACTAACTATGTGAATTCAGGGAATTAACCTCTCTGTGCCACAATATCTATATATGTAAAATACTTTACAGGGATGTTCGAGCCATTAATCCATGAAAACTAATCTGGCACATCATAAGCACTCCATAAATGCTGTCTTACTAGAATTAATCTCTGTATCCTCAACCCTGAGCACAGTGCCTGACAGTCAGTAGCCACCCCTAAATGCTTGTGTAATTTATACAGATCAGTCAAAACTGTTGGAGTTGGCCAGGGTGGTGGCTCACCCCTGTAATCCCAGCACTTTGGGTGGCTGAGGCGGGAGGATCACATGAAGCCAGGAGTTCAAGACCAACCTGGCCAACATGGTGAAACCCCATCTCTACTAAAAATACAAAAATTAGCCAGGATTGGCGGTGCACACTTGTAGTCCCAGCTACTTGGGAGGCTGAGGCAGGAGAATGGCTTGAACCTGGAAGGTAAGGCGGAGGTTACAGGGAGCCAAGATCATGCCACTGTACTCCAACCTGGGTGACAGAATGACTGTGTTTCAAAAAATAAAAAATAAATAACGTTGGAGTTCTAGGTCTGGGTAAATTCTTTGGGTTTTGACAGTTCGTGAGGGTGGCTCCTGGTGCTGCAGCCAGACCCATGCAGACAGGAAACCCAAGTGAGGGATCATTTGGTGGAGATGGGCTCTCCCAGTGGGCATGTAGTCTAAAATATACACCAAGCACGAAGGCACTGTCAAGAGCCTATAACTATGAAGGACCAGAGGTCAAATGAGGCCACAGTTCAATGCCAGTGACCTTCTCAAAACAGAGCTAGGTCAGGTGGAAAGGCACGGTGCAGCAATTGCCTAGCCTTCAGCAGTCAGATCCAGCTTGCAGGCGGAGACTAGGGCAGGCAGGGCAGGACTGGAACCTCAGGAGTCAGGGTGACACCCAGAACACCCCAGTCCCTCTTGTTCCCCATCTCCCTTAGCCTGAGTGTCTGGCCCTATAGGCCTGCATGGTTTGTGTCCCCATGGAGCCACAGGCTGAGGACAGAACCACATCCTTGACACTGGGACCCTAGAAGGTGGATGATGGCAGCAGAGCAGTCACAGTCAGAAGTAGTAGGAGCTTACCTAGCTTCCTCCCAGAGGAAGACCTCATCCTCACAGCCTGGCCCTTCAGGCCTCAAACCTCCCACCTTCTCCTCTCCATCCCCATCTCTTTCTGGCCACAATGTAGCCGATCTCTGTCTCATCCTGTGGACAAGGCTGATGTCTCACTGTGACTGAGGACAAGCCAAGTCCTATTTGACAAAAGCATTCACAAGCCAGCTGCCTGAGGAGGAGATGGTGAGCTCCCTGCCCTTTGACAGATGGAGGCAGAGACCTCATGACTCCTTACTGAGGTTTGTAGAGAGGGTTTTGGTGTCCCATTAGAAGCTAGAATCAGGGACCTTTAAGGTCACCATTGGGAAGTCATGAATCTGCAACTCCAAGCAATCTTCCCGTTGATGTAGCAGGACACCACTTCTGGTCACTTGGCCTGAAGTTCCCAGAGTTCAAAGTCACTTCTTGGGGATACACAATAAAAAGGGGACCCCTGTCTCCAGAAGGGCCCTTTGGAACATACATGGGCCAAGCAGGAGGCAGCCCCCAGCCCACTCTGTTTGAGTAAGATGCAGCTAGCAGACTGGATAATGATCCTGCGCAAGGCAGGGGAGCCCAAATCAGTTTTAATGGAGCTGTGTGGATGGCCACAGGGAAGGAAGGTCCCTCGCCACACGCTGCCTGGCAAAAACAGGGCAAGGGCTAGGGCCAGGGAGACTCCTGAGCAGTAGGCACTACCCACATCCTGGCATTCCTTCTGGCAAGGTCATAAGAATCTCATGAGTAGGAGGAGATTTTGAATCAGGAGGACAGTGAAGAGAAGAGGGATCTGGCCTGGGGGTTAGGGCAGGGGCAGAACTCCTCAACCTGGCTTAGAGGTCCTGAGAGGACAGTTAAGGGAGGGGTCTCTCAAGGACATAGGCACCAATAAAATACTTGCACAATCTGTCAGGATTTCATAGCCCTTGGTCAGAAAGGAAGTGATGGCCAGAAGGAGGCGAGAATTGGGTTACTCAGAGGCACTGGGTCCCAGACCCTATCTACCTGGACTCTGTCCTAGTAGGCCCTGGGGAACAGCGGGGGCAAGTGTCCAGAAATTTCCTCCATGATCTTATCACAGGCCTCAGACTCAAACCTTCTGCCCTCTAGTTGATAAGTACTTGACTTTGCTTTGCTCCTCCTTCCTCATATCCCTTTAAGGAGGAGGTGGCCCCTGCTGGTTGGTAGCTGTCTTTGCCACATGGAGGTCATCCATCACTGGTAAAGCAGCTCTATATCATGTGAGTACTTGATAAGTGCTCACTGTCCAGTGAATTCTTCCTTCAGTTCCCAGGCCAGTAGCACCAGATCACCTCAGAGCTTGTTAAAAGTGCATCATCAGGCTCCACGCCAGATGTATTAAGGCACAGTGTCTTAGGTGAGGCCCAGGAAACTGTTTTAACAAGCTCTTCAAATGGTTTTTATGCACACTCAAGTTTGAGTAGCACTGAGCTAAATGAGCACTTGGTAGGGGTGTTATTTGTAGAGCTGATTCCAATGTTATACAGAGGGTTGATCAAGATGACTTTAGATCGTTTGAATTCTGCAATTCTGTGATTCCAAGAGTCTCAGATCTTTAGACAAGACAGACTTACCCAAG